>NC_136929.1:46973244-48215320 GCF_949752795.1 Hyperoodon ampullatus
AATTTGCTTAGAGTATTGCTGCCTTTATTATCTAAAAGGTAAAAGTGTGTGCTAGCAAGGAGCCAAGTAAATATGGATGTGGTGTTCCAGTTTGGCTGTGATGGGATCAGATAATTGTTTAGGTGATTTTAGCACCCCAAGTATTCTCCCCAGCTCCATGTGCTAAGGCACAGATAGATGATTAGAATCCAGGGAGCAGTGAGTGAGGTGATGAAAGTTTCCTTGAGGGAAACTGGAGGAATGAACATGATATATTTGTGATGGAAATCACTTTCCCCTTGCAGGTGAGTTCCCTCATTGTGATGGTTAGTTTTATACATTAACTTGGCTAGGTTATAGTACTCAGCTATTTAATCCAGTCCTAACCTAGAGGTTACTGTCAAGGTATTTTGTAGATATGATTAACATCTACCATTAGATTAGTAAAGGAAATCAGTAAAGGAAATTATCCATTATGAAATGTGACCAAATCTTAACTAAGAATTCACTCAGAAAATGAGAAAAAGAAAATCATTAACTTCAGGACAAAATTTTAAAATGGTACAATAAATAGCAAAAAATAATAAATTAGAGAAAAAGCAAAAGTTATAACACACAAATTCAAGTGAATTCTCTGAAACAACAGTGACAACAATAAAATACATTACTAACCATCTAATCAATAGCAAAAAATATTTTTAAAGGACTAATTAAAAGTTTGAAAATGAAATTGACAAATAATGCAAAAACAAAGGAAAATGAGTAAATTCTAAGAGAATGCTACAATCAATTCTATACTAAAAGAGCTGAAACCCTGAATGTGGGAGGGACAGAACAACTTTTTTTTTTTTTAACAAAGCAGTTATCATAGCTAAGGCTAAGGAATTGGATAAAACTGCCCCTTTGTCTACCTGTTCACCCAAGAACTCATGGCTCCCCCTCCCAATCCCACAAAATTAAAAATTACAGAAACCTTGATAATGGATTTATATCAAACTTTCAAGAAACAGATAAATTCAATTCTATTTAAAGATCCACAGCACATAAAAATAAGAAGCACCTTTAAAACTTTTATATAAAGCAAGTATAACACTATGTATATACCCCAAAACATGCAAACATATACAGTAGAGTACAAAAAAGAAAATCAGAACAATTTAATTCATAAATACTTATGAAAAATTTCTAAATAGCATATAAGCAAACAGAATCCAACAATAAATTTTAACAAGTCAAAAACAAGAAAAACAACCCAGATATTCAAAGATATTTAATGTCAAGAAGTCTAAATAATTAAAAGGAGAAAAGTCATGTATTCAATCAACAGTTTATGAAATGCTAATATCAATGCCTAAAAAGGTGTATCAGAAATCAATGCAAAAGTGGTTAAAAAAATATATATAACTACTTGTATTATACCAGGAACAGAAAAAAAAAAAAAATTATCAAGTGTTGCTTAAAATTTATCTGCAAGTATAAGTCAGTGCAATTTTATAAAATATGATAGTTAGGTGGAATCTTTTTAAAGAGGCAAAATAATCATTGTTTTGATGAACAAACCCCAAATAATCTACATATTATTAAATTTGTTATTTTATAAAGTTATTGAAACTAATAATATATTTTAAATCCAGTAAGGTGTGAAGTTATAAAATTATTTTAAATTAGTCAATAAGTACTAAGAATAATAACTAACACATATTTACTATGAGCTAATCACTTTTATAAAATGTTTTACATGTATGAAATTTAATCCTCAAAGCCGTGTTATAATTATGCTCATTTAAAGGAAATAAAATACGTATTGATAAAATTAGTGAGAATGTTCAGGATTTATGTGAAAAAAAAGAGATGAAAACCTCGTATAGCCACGGAGGGGGAAAATATATAATTAAATACATGGAAAGATGCACATTGCTCTTCAGAGTATAATTTGATATTTTATTATTCTTAAACATTTTTCAATTTGATGTAAGACCCAATTTATAGCCAATTGTTTCTTTACAAACACAAACCAGCTGATTCCAAATTCCATGTAAAAATTTAGACTTGGGAAAAAAAAAAAAAAAACTAGTGAGCGGGCTTCCCTGGTGGCACAGTGGTTGAGAGTCCGCCTGCCGATGCAGGGGACACGGGTTCGTGCCCCGGTCCGGGAAGATCCCACATGCCGCGGAGTGGCTGGTCCCGTGAGCCATGGCCGCTGAGCCTGCACGTCCGGAACCTGTGCTCTGCAACGGGAGAGGCCACAACAGTGAGAGGCCCGCATACAGCAAAAAAAAAAAAAACAACTAATTTCCTTATCATAAAATAGTATTTTTAAATCAGTAAGCAAGTGATCAAAATGACCAAAATGCAAAAGAAAAGCAGACACAACATGAAGATGCGGTTCACTATAATAAATAAAAACAAAGATAAATGGCTTTTAAGCATATGGAAACATAATCTTGAACATAATTAAATGCAGATTAAACAAATAATGAGATGCCATTTTTCACTTTCCACTTTGGCACAGATCAAAAATATGTGATAATATTGCATAGGTGAGGGTATGAGGAAACAAGTCACTTCATATCTTGTCTCTGAGAGTGGAAATAGCTAAAAACTCTTGGAAAGTAATGCGAAAATTTGAAAATTTAAACATGTACACTCGCCCAGAAATTACATTTCTAAGACTTTTGCAGACATGTATGTAAAGATGCATATATGCACATGTATACTACCGCAATGTCTGTTGATAATTAAAGACTAGAGAAAAATAAACTCTGGCAATAGCAGGATGATTTAATAATTAGGGGCATACATTGACAGACTATGCAGTTATTAAAAAGACAGAGGCAATAGATTTACATATACAATGAAAAATAATCTTCAAGCTATAATTTCATGTGTGACAACAGGTTATACATCTGGAAAAATAGTCTTATGTCCCTGTGTATGCTATGCTTCTGCTAGTATACAAAAAGATCTGTGTACTCACATGCACACACACACACGCACACACACATACATTTACATTGTATAAGTGTGTATATTTCTGAGAGTATGCATAGTAAATGAATCAGTGTTAGTGGTTCCCTCTAAATATGACATATAGAGAGCTCCTGGGTGAATATAGGAGGGATATTGACCTTATACAGTATTGTATTTTGTATTGTTTAGGGCTTTATTATGTTTTTACCATTTCACCATGCATTCCTTGACTATTTCAATGAAGAAACATGTAAGTAAAGAATAGTGAAAAATTTTGAGCAGAAATTAAGATGGAAAACACAAGCAACTTACAAACCAATCTCACCATTCTTTTTCATTGTGACTATTAAAACTTTCTCCATGGCTTTGATAAGAGTAGTTTTAAATCTTTTGCTTTCCATGGAAATAATGTTTGAGGGCAAAGAGATCATGGGTTTTGAAGTGCAACACTCAGTGTACAAATCACAGTTTTGTAGACGTTGTGTGATCTCAGCAAATAGTATTTAACTCTCATCCTCACTGCATCATGTTTAGTTATCTGAAATAAGGCTTCAATTTTTTTTTAAATGTGTACTTGAAATGAAATGAATTCAATTCTGTAAAGTTCTTAGCACTCTGTGAAATCCTGTCCATGGTTCTTGGGTATCCAAAGTCCTTGACTTATATGAAAATCCCTTTGTTTTGCAGTTCACATCTTTCTTTCTCCAACATGATGTTAATATTTCAAACAATACAGACTTGTTCCTGGGCTCAATCAACCCAGAAAAGACAATGCAACTTTCCCAAATCATGGTCAGCTACTATAGTCCTAATTGTTTCTTCCATGGATATAGGGGGAAAATAAAACAAACAAATAGCCACAACAATAAAACAAGTTTAAATAGACCAATGTTTATCATATCACTTCTTCATTTTTCATACCCAGAGCTGGAAAGTTTTTTCTCTTTAGGAAAGCCTCTCTTCTTTAGTCATTTATCCCTTTAAACAGTAGCTTGCTTTATTTTACTTTGCTAAAAATGCTTAACTCATTACTTACTGATGCTTCTCTGCCACTATGTCAGAAACTGACCTCTGAACAAATAAAGCTAAATTTTAGCAGGAGGACATGACACTCGAAATACAATAGCATAGCAGAATCAGTTAGTTTAAAGGAGCTGTATCTAACTTTTGGAATAAAACCCAAGCAAACCAAAACTTGCATCCATACAAACAAAACTGAGGTGGTGCTTAGCAGTTATATATGCAAAGAGGACTTAGGAATTTTAAATATCAAAAAAGCCTTATATGATTCTACATCTAAATATAGATGCATGAAAGGACACTGTCCCTACAGGTGGCATTAAAAGATATTTTAGCAGGACCCATAGAGATGATTGAAGATGAACTAAGATCTTAATTGAATCTAAGTCCTGAGTATCCTCTAAAGCATACATGGTGTGAATGGAAGTTTAGGGAAATGTTTCAGCAGGGACCTTAAGAAACTGAGGGAAATTTGAACTAAAGACCTTTATTTACATCTTATAGCAGGCCACTATTGACCTTTAAAAGCTTTCCATGCCTCAATCCTGAAAACTGTGAATGTTATATTAAAAGGCAAAAAAGACTTTGTAGATATAACTTTAAAATAGGGAAATTATTCTGGGTTGTCAGAGTAGCCCTGATATGATAGCATAAAACCTTAAAACGGAGAACTTGATCCACCTGCAGTAAAAGACATATGCATCAGAAAAGAGAGGCAAAAGAGATGCAATAGATGGGCAAGTCAGAGAGGTTGCAAGTCTGAGAAGGATTCTGAGTGTTCTTTAAAGCTCTGAGATGTACAGGTCCATAAGCCAATGCAATAAGAAAGTAATTTAGGGAGCAAGGAAGGCCCCTATCTGACAACAAAACAGTGGACTTAGTACTACAACTGCAAGAAATGGTTCTGCCAACAACATGAATGACTTTAGAAGCAGGTTCTAAACTTCCATCCACACCAGAGTGCAGTGGCTCACATCTTGGTTTCAGTTCTGTGAGGCCCCAAAAGAACCCCAAATTAACTATGCCACGCCCAGACTTTCAACCCATGGAAACTGTAGAATAATAAATGGGTATTGTTTTACAGCTAATGTGGGGTAATCTGTTACAGTTGCATTAGAAAACTAATACACATCCCTTCTAAATTTGATTCTTTGATCCCTGGAGACTTTAAACAATACTATCCTAAATCAGAGAGCTGGCTAGACGTTTATGGAGAGCTCACCCAATAGAATAGACAATAGTAAAATAATGAAATACAGGTGATTGAAGGCACAAGTCTACATGATTGAAGTCTATTAAAACCTCTCATCCTCATTCCCTCTACACCCATAGTATTTCACAAATCTTAAGGGGCTGATGTATCACCAAAGAGCTTGTTACAAATTCAAGTTTCTAGGCCCTGTCCCCAAAGCTTTACATTCAGGAGGTCAAGTTTTACATCTAATTTGGATAGAAACTGCTCTCAAACTACATGTTCAGAAGCATTTTTCAGAAAGACTACTCTCACAATTTCCAAATATCCATTTTATTTATCATACCTGTATATGTGTGTGTGTGTGTGTTTGTGTGTGTGTGTTTAACAGACATTCATTGAGTAACTACAATTCAAAGCATTATTCTGGGTTGCAGAATGATAAGTGCCGATAGAGTGCCTAACTTCAGGGAGTTTCTATCTAAGTAAAGAGCTAACTGGGTACACTAAAAAGTATAAAACAGCAGGACAATTTTAAGCACAGTAAGACACAAGACCAGTAATAGAAGTATTTGGGAGGAAAACAATTGCAGGTAAGGTCACTTACCTGCAATTGTAAGAAGTTAAACTTAAACTGGCATTTGATGTTGGTTCAGATTGCCCCAGGTGTAGAGGGAGAGTTAGAGCCATTGCAGAAGAAATGACATAAGCCAAAGCAGATAAGTGGAAAGAGACCACATTGTGTTCTCTGTTTGTGTTCTGTCTCTAGCTCCTCCTGGATGCCTGCCTCATAGGGTTTCTCTGGAGTAGCCAGGATGAGAAAGAGAGCTTTGCTTGTGGTGTGGAGTTCTCATTTCAAATCCTTGTTCCTCCAAAAAGTCCTTTAGTCTCCTCTCCGGGTCTTATTGACTTTGGGGTATATTTCTATTTCTAAAGTTCTTCGGTTGTATCCACCTACTTAATATTCATGTATGTATTGTTTTAAAAGACCAGGACCAGGATCATGAAAGTGAATTTAAAGACAGAACAAAAAGCATTTGGAAAAGAGGAAGGTGAATAAATACAATCTAATTCTTGTTTAGCTATAGTTGTTAACATGATTCTTTAAAAATATAACCACAGGTTCATGTGCAGGCCATGGTGCTATTATGTGTATGTGTTAATAAATCATAAGAAATGTATTCTCAAATTTATTATTTAAATTATTTTACAATTCCCACTATTTAACTTTGGAATAGACTCTTTCATCTATTCATTTTTTTTGCATCTATGCAAATTCAACAGTTATCCTCCTCTTTCTCATGGACTTTCTTTTCTTTCTGGGAACCTAGTCAGAAAGCTCATTCGACTAACAAATGATGTCAGCCTTCACCATTCAGTCCAACTCACATTTTCAGCCTTGACTTAGGTGACACAGGCACCTTGCTCATTGCATGAATCACTGCCCTTACATTTTCTTTTCATTGCATACACCATGTTATAAGGAAACATAATAATCCATTTAAACACATTGACAAGAATATTCAGGTTGTTTCAGTGTTATCTTTTCCTTTGCACTGACCCGCAGATGTTTTTTTATTCTGGTGCTTTCCACATTTTGAGTAGGGATAAGAAAATGCATTTTATAGTGACCAAACCAAGAGCTTTTCTGCATTGGCTGATTCTGATTTTTGAGCTAAGTATGGGGATTCAATTGTATTTATTCATACAATATCATTTAAAGCTCATATTGGAGATGAAAGGTTTGCTGAATATCAATAGGTGTAAGAAAACCAAGCTAAACAGCATAAATTATATTTTCTGTAAATTATGTGTAGGTTTGAAATTAAAATAACCCGTTGAAATAACAGTAGTAAGTTATAAACCCTCACTCTTAGAGAAAAAGCCATTTTCTTAACCTAAAATGTATCCAAGTTTCTTCCAAGTTGAAAATTCCAGTATTAATTCTAAGATTCCTTCTTTGAGAATAAAAGTCACTTCATATAATTTACTCTTGTGTTCCACTGGGGGACCCATATCTTTAATGCTGAAATTCACTTTTCTTTGCTACTTCACTATATTTCCCTATTACAGGTTTCATTTTCAGATGTCTGCATATCTAGTTTGCAAGAAGATTGTCTGGAGTCTCAATATTCAATTTATATGTAATAATAGCACCATTTGTATCAAATGCCGTTTTATTTTGTGGACATTTTTATTTTCTTCATTTTTGACAGACCCAATGAAAATAAATTCCATTTCAAAGGTCTGGTCATTTTGAAGTGTATCTTTTTTATTCCTATAATGTCAAATGCCTGCTTAATAATGCTTTAAATATTTTAGATATTAGACATTTGCCTTAAGTCAGATATTGGATGATAGTCTGCTGCTGTCGTAATATTTGATTCTAATTTTAAACTCTTTGGTTTTATACTTTAAAGGTAAACTATAAACCTCTTTTTTCTTTGCTTATTATTGCATTAATTTACACCAATAGATATGCTATAATGTGTTACATCTTTTTTTTTTCTTTTTTGAGAATCATTTACCACCCAAACATCTAAGCAACAAGCACTTTTGTATGCCTTCTATAGGCAGAGTATAACCTGTCTCTGCTGATTGGGTGCATATAAAGAGAAGATGCAGCCTATACATTGAGTTGAACTGACCCTACCTTTTGGAAATATAATCATTAAATATAGGTGTTATTTCCTTCTTACTTATTTTGTATTCTAACTTTATCTTGAGTCAATTTAAATGACCCAAAATTGAAACACTCTTCTGGCATTATCATTTAAAGCATATACATGTTTTACAAGAACGGTTTGAAGAGAATAGAAAAAGCTGACTTTGGGGGGAAGTTCTGCATCTAGGTCCTCATGCATTCTGTATTTCCTGAGAAGGACATTACCACAAAAGAGCATGAAGTTGTTTAAAATTCTCAACTAGGTTTGCCTTGCTGTCATGGCAAAGGAGTGTGAAACCTTATCCTGTTTTAGAGAGAATATATCCCTTAAGCAGTGTATAAAAATAATTCTGGGTTCAACGGGATACTCATTTATATATTAAGTACATCTGTTTAGAATTAAGAATGAGATACCATTTCTAATATTGATTCCAACAGAGAAATATGTCCAAATTCAAAACATCCATATGTCACATGCTTCATGGCATAATGAGAAGTATGGGCATAGAATAGGGGATCTTCACACGTGACTCAAGCTCAGGTATCAGGAATTTCTAACAGATAGCAGAATATTTCAAACACCTATCTCAAATCTGGTGAAAAATATAGAGACTATGCCCACTGAAGGTGATGGTACACATTAACTTAACCTAAATGTGATGGGATAAAAGGCAAACCTACATTTATATTTTATAAATATTATTTTTTGGAGAATCACATCCTGGATGTCATTACATTTAAGCTTAAGGAAAGATTTTGCTGATTTAATTCAATATCTACCCTTTAGAACTGTCTAAAGAGCAAATGATAACCCCACATACTGGCATTTTATCCTCTGATGACAAAATATATAAACTAACTAGAAATGTAAGTCTTATTTTCTTCCTCCTCTAGCCTACCAAAGTGGTCAAAAAGGATTAGTACAACAACAACAAATATAAAACAAGGAACTTTTGTAAGATAATTTATATTTATGAAGTTTTTTCACATATAAACTATTTTTTTTTTTTTTTTTTTTTTTTGCGGTACGCGGGTCTCTCACTCTTGTGGCCTCTCCTGTTGTGGTGCACAGGCTCCGGACGTGCAGGCTCAGTGGCCATGGCTCACGGGGCCAGCTGCTCCACGGCATGTGGGAATCCTCCCGGACCAGGGCACAAACCTGTGTCCCCTGCATCGGCAGGCGGACTCTCAACCACTGCGCCACCAGGGAAGCCCCACATATAAGCTTTTGGCTTATCAAAAGAACTCCGTAAACCTGTTGGGGGGTGTCATGATTATTCTTCGCACTTTGAAGATAAGAAAATGGAATTATCATAAATTACATAACTTGTAACTTAGTAATGAGTACAGTCAGAACTGTAATGAGTACAGGTTAGTAATGAGTATAGTCAGAACTCATTTTAAGCCTTCTGAGACCATTACAAAACCCTAATTTGTCTAGAAAAATAGAAAAATGAGATTTCTGAAAACCTTTAGATTATACAGTTTGGGAACATAGATTCTTATCTTTGTATGGACCTCATTAAAATTAATCAAGTATTATTTCACCACGTTCTTATTGTGAGAAGTCTGTCTCATGGGTTAATGCTGAGTACTTCCATAAAAAGAGCAATTCATTTATGCCTTATGTAATATAAAATCAGCTGCCTCTGAGATTTGTAAAATTAGAATACATAGTACTCCCAATATGTTAAGGCTCTTAACATATGAGGAAAGAGAGCATCTATACTTTCCTGAAAGTATTTAACTATTCTTTAATCCCTAAATGTTGGCCAATTAGGATTGCCAGTGAGAAAAGGGAACTATTTATTTTCCATCCACATATATTGTGTATTCCAGGCCAACAGGCATTGTTGTTTTTGTTGTCATTGTCAGTGAGTGAATGGATGGCTGGAGGGCTAACTATTCTTGAGAAGGAAAAGCAAATGTCTCAGTAAGAAAAAACAGCCTCAATTCTTGTGGCTCTATTTTGTTAAGGTTAATCTGTCTCTTACCTTTTCTCTCTAGGTAAGTTTTATTCTCTAATTCTTTGCCATTCTCGAAATGCGGATTTGGTTTATTTATATCTAATGCTAGCGATGCAACAGGCATAGCTCAGCAAAGTGCTAGAGGAAACAAGGCGTGATCTTCTCTGGCTTATGTAAATGGATGGTTTGACTCAGGCCATTACTACTGTGACATTAGTGACTACTTCAACAAGCCTCTGGAGGACAGAGTCTGAATTGTTCCTTCAAGAATTTACTTGGCATGAGCAATTGTCTGCATTCAAAATAGCTTGTCCTATTAATTGGATATTACCCAAAAGCTTCCACTATTATAGAAAGAGTGAGATTTTCTCTTAATGTTAGATTTTTGTTCTAAACTGTATTTGCATAAACAGGGCTGGCTCTAGGAAATTGCTAATGAGCCTTTGGATACAGTCATCTGAATGTTTTCTAAATTTTCTTTGCTGACTTAGAAACCACATACTACCCAATTAAAGAAGTGTGCAAAACATGGCCATAGACAAATTGTCCATTTCAGGTGGCACGTAGCTTTCTCAGACCTTGTTATTGGGAAAGAAAAACCGAAGAGAAAAAGAGACTAAGGGGTGAACTGCTCAGTAATCTTGTCATGCACCGCATGCCACACATTCATTAGAGCACCAGATATTTTAAAGCTGAACACGTAGATTGCTACTCACTCATAGATACTGGTTAGTGAATGAGAATCCTTGCAGTCTCTGAAGTGGTTTGAGCAATGAAAAACTCCAGTGGGCTAAATGATTACAGATAAAGCAGAAGTTCATGGATTCAACATCATGCCCATGATCATTTGGATCTTTTTCACTTTATGATATCAGAGCCTTGGAAATAATTTTTGTGAGCATTTGTTAAGACATCTGAGTTCTCCAGACATGTTGTGACTTCTGAATTTAAAAATAGCTGAGCAGGGCCTCCCTGGTGGCGCAGTGGTTGAGAGTCCGCCTGCCGATGCAGGGGATACGGGTTCGTGCCCCGGTCTGGGAGGATCCCATATGCCGCGGAGCGGCTGGGCCCGTGAGCCATGGCTGCTGAGCCTGCGCATCCGGAGCCTGTGCTCCGCAACGGGAGAGGCCACAACAGTGAGAGGCCCGCATACCACAAAAAAAAAAAAAAATAAATAAATAAATAAAAAAAAAAAAAAAAAAAAAAAAATAGCTGAGCAATGTCTCCTGCAATATTTATGGCAAATGTGTGTTTAGAACGTTGATTATAAAAATGATTTTGTGGTATCTTCTTCATCTCTAAAATCTCCTTGCAGTACCAGATAATATCACCTGATGGGAATTTGCCTGCATGCTCTATTATTGATTCCTTTGTTTCCCATAACTCTGGGTTTGTCTATAAATGGGAAATGAATACAAGGATTTATCATTCATGAGCTCCCCCACCTTACTGGAGATTTAAATGATTCCATCTCACTGACCTCTTTCTTTTTTCCTTCTGAGTTGAGAAAAATATTTTAAATGACATTAATTACATGAAATTATGTGCATATACATATATCAATTACATATATCAAATACATATATATATATATATTTATATACATATACACACATATATAATTCAGACCTGATGTAAGCATTTGTAGTGCTAACCCCCAACTCAATCCGAATTATATCAATTGTCCATCAGTGCATTTAGTAATTGGTAGATCAAAGCAATCATAATGATTGTCTGCAAACAATAAGCCGTATGGCTTCCCTGTGTGTAATAGCTGACAATCAGCCTAAGACACAACCAAGAAATAATTAAATTTAAGGGATTTGCAAACAATCATTATCATAAGAAATTATTATGTAATATCACTAAAATCTTGATTAACAGTAGATTAGATATAAAAAGCAAAACATTAATGATCCCTAGTGGTGTGCAGTGTACCAAAAGGGATAAAGGTAATATGTGTGGTAAATGCTGATTAGACTAGAATCTAAGAATCTGAGTTCTAGTCCCTTCTCTGACACTACTTGCCCTGGGAATATCAGTGTATAATTTATCCACTGTGGATTTGGTTTCCTTAATGAGATTGACATACAGCAGCTGTAAATGTGGTGGCATCTTAGATACTGAATCTATTGTTCACAGCTTTAAAATTCTGTATAAAAATTTAAAAATTCCAACTACTATTTGATTGAAGTAATAAGACAAAGGGAATGCATAAATCCCAACATAAGCAAAGAGCTTGTTAATGATCACAGATATGCAGGAAGCTGTGGAGCTAGAGAACCTTGTGCAGGAAATGGGAGGGTGTTTTACAGTGAAACTCTGAGGGACCAAGCAGCAGCAGGTCCCAGAAAGAACTTACAAAAATATGCTCTCAAAGGTTAGTTACCCATCCTGAATTGTAAATGTCGGAGGTACAAGATGTTACAAGAAACTTTCTGCCCAGGAAATGTAGACGATGAAGACATGTGAAGTATGTTTCTGGTAGGTTTCCAGTGGAAGAGACTGGGGAGGAGTCCTGGGATAGAAAATATCAAAATTTTTAGTAAAATGACATGTCTTAAGTGCATATCATTTACCTTGGAGTCCAGCAAGAGTTGGTTACAGTAGTCAGTGGAAACTTGGGCGGCACAGGCAGGGAGAGAAGGCTTCCTGAACCTATCTGTCTTCAAAAAGACAAAATGAAAACCTATATAGGGGCCATATTTTGATAAGACATTTGTTCATCTAGGTAACAGAAGAGGCAGCCTTTGAGAAGGCAAACCTGGAGGGCAATCTTGGATGCCATCACCCTCACTACCAGCCAAGGAGAAAAATAAAAATAAACCAAACGGTGCAACTGGTTCAAAAAAGCCCAACTCCTTAAACTATTGGTAACTAAAAGGGATCCAGCACAACAATCCTATAAAAGTTGTTGGGAAGAGCAGTAAAACTTACTGAGAGAGGAAAAACACTGATTGGCAAATACGTTGTTGCATATTAGAAGAAAATTTTAACTGAGGATTCCACCATGAATTATACATAGGAAAGAAAAAGACAAAACTCAAATACAACAACTCAGGGAAGATATGGCTTGAACCTGAGAGAAGCAGTGTAAGGGGACTGGCAAAATTGTGACCTAGCAAAATTCAGGAAAGGAAATGAAGGAAACTCTTAAGAATAGATGAAATTGAGTGAAGCCCAAAAGAAGAGATGATGTGGGACACAGTGGAAAATATGGAGAAGAGAAATGAGGAATCCCCCCTCCCCAAAACAATACATGTGCACAAACACACACACACGCACACACACACAAATAATCAAGGAGTAAAGGAAGAGTTAGAAAATGAGAGAAGACAGTGAAAAAAGAATGTATCACACCAATGAAACTGAATGAATGTTTCAAAATATAATAATAACAGGAACCCTTTAATATACCTATTGAAAGTTCCACTGTATACCAGGGGAAATGAAATATAATGGTTAATAGTAAGATATATCCTAATAAAGTTATTGGAATTTTAAAATAAACATTTTGGCGGAAGAGGCAAAAAATCAAGTCACTTGTAAAGTGAAAAAAAAAAAAGAAAAAAAAAAAGAAAAGAGAGAGCTTTTCCTCAGGCGACTCTAGCCAATTATTCAACTCTAAAAGACACTGGGTTTAAAATATTCTTAAGAAGATAAAGTTGAGCCAAAGATTTTATATCCAACCAAGATCTTTCAATTATAAAAGCCACAGACAAATAGTTTTTATTTTTTATTTTTTTTTCCCAAGAATCTCCTGAAGAATCTAATAGAGAATGAATTCAGCTTACCAAGAGTTAGGGTTGAAAATTTAGCCAAAGCCACAAGAACAAGCAATAAATATATTGAACAATAAAACTAAGTTATAAAGGAAAATGTAGACCAGAGTGGCAAAATACAGTATAAACATGATTAAACAGCTAAAAATATTGAGAAGGGCATGAGGGGAAAAGTTGAGAACTTACAGGTTGCCTCATGTGTTACAGCTATAAGTCAAAGCATAACATAAACCTGACAAATCAATTAGTAGAAGTAGTAGTGTATTTGACTGTACACAGTTGAACACTAAGAAAGAGTATATCATAGGTCAAATCTTTGAATATAAGATAATGATAGAGAAGAGGACAGAAAAATATTATTATTTTTCATAGGATGAAACTAATAGTTACTCTATACAGAAATACAGAACTAAAGCATGATATAAAGGTAATCTCTGGAACAATCATTGAAACTTTGTAAATATTAGAAAATGCAGCAAACAGGGAGAAAACAGAGAAAATACATTTAAAAAGGAAAAAAATACCTGCAAACATAGATAAACATAAAATAATTAGCAAGAATTAAGATCAGACATATTCTTCTCATCAATACATGTAAGTGATTATAACTGATCTATTAAAGGAAATGAGAAAATACTTCAGTTTATATTACAAAGCAAAAACTAAAGCTATGAAGTATAAAAGTGATTTACCAAAAACAATGTTATATAAATCTTGAAAAATTGAGCAACGTTGTTTCAAGTACATGCTTCCAGCTAAAAAGCAACAAAGATGACAAATAAAGGCACTTTATAACACACAATGAGGAAAATAATTTTGAAAATCTATATACCAGATTACATGGCAGCAACTGGGTCAAACAAGAAGTAAAGGAGGCAGAGGGAAAAATAACAAGAAATATGAAGCTTTAATAAATCTCTCTAATTTCAAAATAAATTATATGAGACAAAATAAATCAGAATATATAAAACCTTAGTACTATAATTTATAAAGATATCTGGTTAATCTTTATTTAACTTCAGTATCCTATAAATCAGGAACACACTTTTTTTGAATTCCATGGGATAGGTATATAAAATAGATAATATATTGTGTGTGTGCGTGTGCATGTGTGTGTGTGGAGAGAGATAGAGAGATTTTAAAGAATTTTCTCACGTGATTGTGGAGGCTGACATGAGCAAAATCTGCAGTAAATACAGGCAGGCTGCAGACCCAAGATGAGCAGATCTTGTAGCTTGAGTCCAAAGACATCGAAGGCAAAATTATCTCTTCCTCAGGGGATTCAGTCTGTTTTCACTTAAAGTCTTCAACTGATTGGATGAAGCCCACACATATTATGAAGGGGGATCTCAAAGTCTAGTTATTTAAATGCTAATCTCATCTAAAAAAATACCTCACAGCAAAACCTAGACTAGTGTTTGACCAAATATCTGGGGACTGTGGCCTAGCCAAGTTGACACATAAAATTAACCATTAAATTTAGATGTGTGTGTGTGTGTGTGTGTGTTTGTGTGAAGTATGAAATAAATGTTTTCTAATGCTACAAATTTTTTGGTAAAATCATTTGCTGATGACCATTCCATAAAAATAGGTACTTCAAAATATATTGACAGGTGTCTCTGTTGTTAGACTTGGTGACATCTGTTCCTATCATCCCAGTATATTTCCCCTCCTTCTTCCTTTCAATATTAGAGCCATTGCACCGCCAAGTTTAAATGGGTACATGGCTACTCACTTTAAAAACTAAATTAGACAGTAACCCTTGTAGCTAGTTATCTCGAGGTCATTTAGTTTTTCCAATTAGATACAAATGGAAAGAGTGTATGCACCTTCCAATCTGCATCTTTAAAAATGCAGTTACTTACTGTTCCTGCTTTTTCTTCCCACTTTCCTCAGGCTGGATGCCAGAAGTGGGAGTGCCTCAACTAGAAACAGAAATTCCATGTGGAGATGGAAGAGAAATAAAATAGAAAGAACCAAGGTCTCAGAATACCTCATGGTACAGAACTATCCCACTCTCTCCTAGATCAGCCAGATGCTTATGCAGAATATGAGTAAACTTCCTTGTCTAAACTATATCTGGAGTCTCTTTACTATTGTAGTCTTTATTCCAGTAATAAACAGTACACTTTTTACCAAAATTTCCATTTTACAAGTAACGCTGTGATGCATATGACATACTTTTTTCTGTATTTTTGATATTTAAGAACTTCTATTTATAAATTGCTTTATGAAAAGATTGGATCCACATGTACTGCCACCTTCTGCTTATAATAATAGTGATATCATTGAAACCTAATTCCATGAGACTCCTTTATGACCTGAGAGAGATCAAAGCTATCTTCTCTTTGTGTTTAATCAGACTTTTTACATACTCTATTCACTCTGCTTCTTTCCCTTAACTCTTAGAATTATTTAAGTATGGGAAATACCACTGAAGTTGAAAGGGCTGGAAAAGAAAAACTGCATTTGGTTTTCCTTCAGGGCTTAGAGGAAGAAAATAATCATCTTCATTACACGGTATTTTTCATCTTTAACCTGACTTTCAGTAATTAAAACTTCTAATTACATTAATTAAAAGGCTACTCTAAGATTAATTGTATTTGGAGGGGAAAGTATTAAGGAAAATTTCTTTTGGATTTTCCTTTGACTTCAAATGTTTCTTACTGTCGACTCAGTTCAAATGGCCCTCCATGTGCTGCTCTGATTACACTGTTCTTTCTATTTCAGATGAAGGGAAGCTCAAAGCCCATCTGGAGCTTTTATCTTTAAGCCCTCCACCCACCTCCTTCACCCTGTGCTGCTTTGACCTACAGTCAATTGGATAATTCTGTTATTGTAAAAATGCCCTGTTGAGAATTTATAATTTAACCCTATTTTAATTTTGTTTATATGAATATTTTTCACAAGTTTTTAGAGACCAAGATTTCTGACAGCAGCCATGTTCCCACAAATGTAACAGTGACTCAAGTGGTGAAGATGAATCCCCGGCAAGTGCTGATCACAGCATATCTTAGCTGGCGGCTTGGGGAGTTCCAAGCCTTCTTTCCCTTGGCCTGTATTGCTCTCAAGGAGCCAGCAGGTTCCCAGACATTTGCTCAGGCCCAAACTGTCATGACTGAGACAATTAATGTGGTAATGAGCGTCTGGCATCCAAAGTGTTATTTCCTACAGGGTTTGTCACATATTTCAGAGAACATTGGGAGCAAGCAAAATTCTGCTTTGTCCCTTCCCATCCCCAAATTGTTGGCCCTTGAAAACCCCATACGTTAAATGCATACCAGGGGAACAGACGGACAAAATAAGGGGAGAAGGGAGCACTTGAAATTTCCGGGATGGAAGATGAGCTCGTGAAAGTGGGGTGATACCGAGAAAAGAGGTCAAAGGGACTGTTAAATATAATTGTTTTCTCTACTGCCAATTTCACAAACTAACATTTCTTTAATTCAGATTAACTCTAAATTTCAATACATATTTATGGGAGACTAATCTTCCTCCTGAGAATCAGAGGGTCTCACCTTTTCTGTACACATGAAACTGTATCATCACGTTGAAGAAGAGTGCACAAGACTGAGAACAGATCTCTGGCAAATTTCTGACACAAACTTACAGTTTTCTAGGCATCTATGTCTCTGTAACTGAACTCGATTTTAAGATAGGGAAGTGTTTCATTTAAATTGAGAGGTGAGAAAAGCTACGGAAGTTTCACTGCTATAAAATTTCCTGAAGCAAATCTGCAGGATGTCTTTTCCTCTGATGGGGTTTCAGTGCCATGTGTAATAACTATTCTCTGAAACAAATATAGCAGACTCATCAATGTGATACATCTTTTAATTACTAAATTAACTAAACATTGATGATGGAAATCAGAAAATAATAGATAATGCTTGGGGAAGTGGCGTAGTTTGTTAGGGCCATTTTCATCCCTTTTTAGCATTTGGGATATTTTGTAATGAAGCCGAGAGTGTCCATGTCAGGTTTAATATTCTAAGGCTCTATGATCTGCATGACATAGCAGATTCTCCAAGAGTGGATATCTATTCTCGTTAATAGGTATCTTCCCATTATGTATGACCCCATGGGACATCTGGGGTATCCACATGTACCGTTGGGAACACTTTCAGGAGAGTAGTGTTTTGTGAGTGGAGCTTCATAACTGCAATGCAGTGGCTGTGCAGATGGCCACATTTTCCTAAATCCATGCCCTTTTTCTAGCTCTACAACCTAAGAAATCTGACATAATGTAACTGTCTCCATATGTGCCCACAGAGATGGAACCATTGTCTCTTGCTTAAAAGTCTGCATACCTGGGCTTCCCTGGTGGCGCGATGGTTGAGAGTCCGCCTGCCAATGCAGGGGACACGGGTTCGTGTCCCAGTCCGGGAAGATCCCACATGTCGCGGGGTGTCTGGTCCCATGAGCCATGGCCACTGAGCCTGCGGGTCTGGAGCCTGTGCTCAGCAATGGGAGAGGCCACAACAGTGAGAGGTCCGTGTACCGCAAAAAACAAACAAACAAACAAAAAAAAATACCTTTCTCCATACCTATGGCCTGGACAATAACCCACAATATTTCACTCTCTACATCCCTTAGTCTCTTACACACAGACCTACAAGGAATACAGTATCACCATTTGAAAATAAATTTTTCTATACTATTCATAAAAATACAGTTAACTTACTGAGATGGTGAAAAGGAGAGAGAAAAAGAGCAAGAGCAAGAAAGATAGAATGGGGCGACATAGTAATAGTGTTTGGGTAATCTACTGCTGCCTAAAAGCTACCTCCCAACTGTGGCTTGAATATAGCACCATGCTCAGATCTCTCATCAGTGACAGTCAGACTGCTGGGGCCGGAATCATCATGTATCTTGTTATGGACTGGAAACATCAAACAGCTAGAGGATAGAGCACCAGCCCTCCGTGGTCTCTCAAGCTCTATGCTATTTCTACAGCATGGTGGCTCAGGGACTTCTTCCATGACTACTCAGAGCTCAAAATACATGTGATCCAAAAGAGAGAGAGAGTCAGAAGGGAACTTTACCACGATGTATGAATTAGTCTTAGAAAGCACACAGCAACTTCCAATACATTCTATTTGTTAGAAGTGAGTTATTAGGGCCAATCCATATTGGGAGAGGATTAAACTCCACAAAAAGTAGGATGGGTTGTCAAAGAACTATCAGATGTATCTAAAAACCACCACAAATAAAAATGTCATTTATTTTCTATTTTTAACATTAATCCTCACAATAACAATACGTTAATGATAATATCTATACTTTTTCAGATGCTTAGTACATGCCAGGCATATTAAGGATATCATCTGCAATATATCCTCTAAAGTAGCTACATTAAATAAAAAAGTAGCTACATTATTATCCTCAATTTAAAGATGAAGATTGACATTTAGAGAGGTTCATAATGTGCCCATGGTCCTACTGCTGGTAGAGTTGAGAAATAATTTCTACCAGTACCTTCATACCCCAAAGGACTCTCTCTTCAGCAGTACCCTCTACCACTACACTAACTTACATATCCTTTAATTTGATATTCTACATAATGTTGATACATGGGGCAGGCATCCTACATGATTTTGCTTGTTCTTTGGTTACATCATTTTACATCTTGCTAATCTATAAATCAAATATTTACATTGAATGAAAATGCTGTTATGGATATAAGAGATGTCACTGCTGTTCGTGAGCTCATGACACACTCTCAGAGAAAGCAGTGGATAGTAAAAGAAATTAACTTGTAAAACCACTAATTTATGTTGACACAGAGTGAAACTGAAAATAAGGAGGTATCTGTAGCTGATAGGTAACACCTGGAAAAACTGCTGAGTGGTTCTCTCTTAATGGGAACATTCTAAAGTATTGTATGACAGATGACAGTATTGTCCACTATTATTGCCTCTTCTTCAGCAGGAGTTATTAAAAGAGCCTCTAAGCCAAGTTGCTTAAATCATCAATAACATTCATGTAAACACCCACCACAGTATAACCAGGTACATCACTCTGGGGAAGCACGACAACTGACTCGGGGAAAACAGTGTGTTAAAACTAGCCAAGAATATATCTTGCATAATAATGTAAGAATCAAATATACTATATACCAGTCCTAGAGGTTTGAAATGATGTGTATGTGTACGATGATGACTTCATTTTAATGACTTATGCACTAATAAAGGATAATAAGAAAGATCAGTCATGGCACTTAAGTAATTCTTAAGTATTCTTCATTTTACTGTTTCATGATATTTTACCTTCAAGCTATAGAAAGTCAACCAAAGATTTTAAATCTAGTAATAAAGAACTATTCACAGTCAATTTTATATATACTTAAAGGATCTGAGAAGCTGAATATGAAAAACATACTCTGCACATTTTAGTCTAATTTTATATTAACTACTTTACATTTCCCACATGTTCTAATCTTTAAGGGTTACCACCTTCACTCTTAGATTTGAAAATTACCTGTACCTTCAATTCATAGATATTTAAAGATAGAGTGTTAGCTTTTGGTTATTAAAACATGAGTTTTGAAAAATTAGATTGACTTGGCATGAATGAGGGATTTTAAGCTAAGAATTCAATGGATAAACTCAGTCTTTGTTACTCAGTCTGTAATACTTAGGGCAAGTCTCTAAATCACTTAGTGGTTCGAGTTCACATTTAAAGATTGTACTATTAGAGATTGTATTTCAAATGTACTTTTCTCTAGAATGCCTTATACATGATATGCAAGCTTATCTTTGAATACTGGAGGAAGAAGAAGCATCATCACTCTGTAAATTGGGAAATAAGACATACTCAGTGTATATGACTTATCACAGAGACAGTTAAAAAAACATTTCCTGGACGTCATTCTCCTCCCCCACCCCAACAAAAGTACGTCTACTGACCCTCAATCTGGATTTCTGTTTATTACATCATTTCCATTAATGGAAATCAGAAACACAATAGCAGGAATTGTTCCTCAGTGCACCAAGATTGACTCTTTTACTTTACCAAATATTCAAAGATGAAAATTAAGGATCTGTGTAGTTTTGGTAACACTTCTAGCAGGAGTGACATGTAAGCCTTTTTTACATCCATCCTTCTTCCACATAAAAAGAGACGAGACAAAAGGAACTCTTTTTTTAGAGGCATTAGGGATAGAATTAGACTACCAAGTTCTAATCACATGGGAAAGGAATACCTAAAACTCGTCTTTATTCTTAGATACTCCACTATAAACATTATAAAACCATTTATTGAACATTATAAAACTAAATTAGATACTCCGCAAATTCAGGGTGAATACACTATTTCATCTTTTTTTACCAGTTACTCCCTATACACTGAAATGTCTTACTATCATAAACTTCACTTTTTGCAAGTAATACTTCCCACTCCAAAATTATCCATAGACTCAAAGGTCTTTTTTATTGTAACAGAAGTTAGAATTTTGCATCCAAAGTCCAAATGTCTTTTTCTTCAATTTTGCCACTGTGATCTAAATCAACATGATTTTTCTCTTGAAACAGTATCCTAAATTATTTACCTGAAGTCCCTCTTGTCTGTTCAACACAAAGCACCCACCATGATAGTTGTTTAATGTAAATCAGATCATATATTTCCACTTCTAAAAAAATTCCATGGCTTTCCATTGCACATGCAAGAAAATTCAAACTCCTTAACATGGGCATAAGAGTCTCATTGTATGACTCTTGCCTACCTCTCCAAGTTCATCCCCTACTACTCTTTGCTGATATACCATGAGTCAACAACATTAAACTTCTTTCTGTTCCTTCAATACCCCGATATTGTTTGTGCCTTTAGAACTTTTGAACTTAGTGCTTATTCTTGATAGAAACTTAGGTCCAAGAATGCTAAGTGTGGCTTCTTTATATCACTCAATATAACGTGCACACCTTCCTTCCCCACAAACTCAGCCATTTTCCACGATATTAGTTAATTTTTATATTGTTTTGACAGTTATCATTAAGATAAATTTTTGCTTCTCATTTATTTATTTCCCTATTACCTCTGTCCTTATTCCTAGAACCTAAGTTCCTGAGAGTCAGTTTTCTATATTTCTAGAATATGGAAAATTGTCTGGCACATAGTAGGGTTTTGTTAAATGTTTGATGAGTAAATCTTTAGTGAATTTTTAAATAAATTTGAGGCATAAGGTGGCAATGAAAATCTACCTCCTTCACCACTGCTATTGCTTCATGTTGTCACTAAAGTTAGATGCAGGAGACCAGACAGTCAGACCAAGGACTACTGACTAAAACAAATGGCAAGAAAAGACCAATAAGTCCTCAAGAGTCAATGTGCTGGAGGAACAAGGAATAGCTTGGGTTGCTGATGTTATAGGAGGAATAGTCTCCTCAGGACTCACTGAAGATGCTTGAAACTCTGCTAGGCCTGGGCTGTGAATAGTTTTCACGTTTTATCCTGATTAGATAGAACTTTGCCACTAAGGTCTGTTTCTACCAGCTTTCTTAGGCATTGTATTGCTTCGCCTTAATTATTCTTTAAGCACTCACAGTGTTTGAGTGTGTGTATTATTTTAAAGGAGGAATTTGATCTTTCTGCTGAGTTTTTGCACCAGATGTGGCTTACTTCTTCAAAAGGACTCTCCTGCCTTCCTGCATGTCCAGCAGAAAACTCCCATCATTTGACTTTCTGGACAAACATCTCAGATTTTTGTGAATACAAATATAGTTCTAAGCCACCAGAAACAACAAACAGCAGTAATAATAACAGCAGTTAATAACAAGAACTAACAGTTACGGCGTGTTTAATATGTGCTTGACACTATACTGAACACTTAAGCATTATGAAGTGATATTACTATTCCAATATTATAAATGGAGAAACTCTTTATCAGCCAAAGTGATATTTTTTAAATTGGAATTCTTACTATGTAACTTTCTAGCTTAGAACTCTTAGATAACTTTTCAGTGTTCTTGGAATAAAGGGAAGACTCCCTTAATACAGCCCCAAAAGCCCTACAGGTCCCATCTTTCCCTCTAGCTTCATCTCACATCCCAGCCCTCCTCACTCTCTGTATTCCAGACACATTGGCATCCTTCATAGTTAGCATGTTTCCTCATAACCTAGGGAACTTTGCACAGGCTATTCTCTTTCCTTGGAACCCTTTTTTCTTGCTTGCTTCTCAACCTTACAATTGCTTTTTTGAATATTTGATTAACGTCTGCTCCTGTCCATTTTTTCATCTTCATTATGAAATCATTTTTTAAAATACCTGAGAGTCTGGATATTTACATGATAGAAGAGTATGCCAATCTGTTTCATTCCCATTCCTGACCCCTGCCCCAACAGCTCCCAATGAACCATATCTTTTACTAGTCTTTGCTAGTCATGATCTTGTGCAACCACTCCCCTTGGATTTGTAATCAATAAATTATTTCAGAAGTAATACTGTCAAGTTCTGAGCCTAATATGTAAGAATGCCTGTTAACTTTACATTTGTCTTTTTATCCATGGTGGAAGCCATCCACCATGTAAGAAATGCTAGTATCCTGAGACTACACTTTACAAATCCAATCTAGACTAATAGAGACACTACAGGGAGAAAAATCAAGACTCCTGCTTGAATAGCTCCGGCAGAGTTCCCATCTATCAACCAGTACAAACTTGCCAGATGCTTGAATGAGGCCATTTTGAAAATGGATCTTCCAGCTCCATTTGAGCTTCCTTTGCTGATGCCACATGCAGCATAGAAAACCTGTCTCTTCCACGTTGTGCCCAAATCAGAGAACTGTGGGCAAATAAGTATCTGTTGTTGCTTTAAGACTAAATTGTGGAGTGGTTTGTTACATAGTAATAGACAAACAAAGTGAAAAGGAAACATTATTAGTTGACAGCCCAAAAGGTATATGCTAAAGTTGAAGTAGGTAGTGGAGGAATCAGAAGTCATCTTGGCCTAAACGGGGACTCATATTTTAGAAGTTTGTTTTGGAATAAGAAGAGACTTTGGAATATCTGCAAAACTGGTAAGAGAAAATTGAGAGTGAAAAGTCTTAAAACAAGTTTGTTAATATTAAAGATATATAACCTTTTGAGAAATTTTCTAAAGAAGATGCAATAAAGATTAAATATTTGAATTGTATTCTTTGGAAATGATTTCAAGCCAAGAATACATAATGAAGAAAGAGCTTTAGGTTACTCTTAATAGAAATGCCCTTAGAGATGTTTCATTTCTAAAAAAAAAAAAAATCCATAAAAAGGATAGGCAGTGTTATAGAATCATCACTTCATGCTGCTTACACACACATTTTATAGTGATTTTAAAATTAATTTATTCAATTTGAATAAATTATATTCTGAAAATATTGGTTTAAATTGGACTAGTGAGGTTCAAATAAATAGTTATGAATAGCTATGGATTTCAGATTATAAACTCAATTGTGCACAAAACATAGCTCCATTTTCTGCATCTGAAATTAACTTTCTTTTATGAGCTCTCTTCCTTGGGATGGGAGAATTTGAACACTTTCATTTCAGGGTCTATTCTAGTCTGTATGCTGAGTTACATCAGGGTTCCTTAGAAGTTCATATAGTGGCATTTTATGGGAATTTCTGGCAGTCACTCTTGAGTTCTTCATTTCTACATTTGCTAAGAATGTTTCAAGGATGACTCTCAATATTAGGATACAAAGAATCAATCTAGAAAAAGCTATCATCTCTGGAATCAATTGTCTTCAGGTTCAGATTCTGCCATTTCATTTCACTAGCTGTGTAACTTTGAGCACATCAAGCAAACACTTTGAACTCATTATCTTAAGTGGAAAAAGGGGAATAATTATACAACCCACTTCTTAGGACTGTTGAAGGGATAAATATAAAATACATCTAAGAAATGTATTATACAGATATGGCCATAGTAAACTCCTAATGCATATTTGCCGTTGTGCTTCATGAAGGCGTCTCCTGAAGAGTTTTCATTTCCAAGGTATGAATAGTGTCTCCACAGAGCTCCATTAGGCAGGGTGAAGGGAATTAGTCTCCTCCATATCACAGTGGAATGTAACCACTTATGGGTAGAATCATTGTATGCTTCCTCTTTTTTCTTACCCTTCTGGGAGACAAGAAAAACACATTTCCAATTAAAGCACACCAGAAAATGTTATAAACCAAATGTAATCACCAAAGTTGGAAATCTACCAGGAAATCCAGAAAAAAGAAAGAAAAATGGCAAGCTTCTATTGCAGAGGAACTCTAAAAGGGACACTGATTTAGTTTATTTCAGTTCAATTGAAAATCATCTTTACCTATTGCATATCAACCACCTTAATATTCTATAATGTATAATGACAGAATAAAACTAAGTGCAGAGTCCTTGTTGTCTTTGGGGAAATAATGCATATTCATAAAACAAATATAATGATCTTAATAAATAGCTGCATGGAGCACTTACTGTATACAAAATACTATCAATATTTTTGCTTATTTTCTTGTATTTAAACTTCACAAAACATCTATGAAATGAGGAATCTGGGGCACCAAGTGCTTAAGTGACTAGTTTAGTTTCATATACCTATAAAGTGGCAAAACTGAGATTTGGCTGAGGCATCTTAATCCCAGAGCATTTTCTCTTCACCAATACACTGTGCTACTACCTTTATAATTGATCTAAACGAAAACTAAAAGCAAACATATAATACACAATATATATCTCTGTGTTAAAATACAGAGAAGGAAAATTTCCCATCATATAGGAATTGCAAAAAAGGCATTGAAGTATATTTCCATTTGATGAAGGCTTTGAAAGATGGGTATAATGACAGGTTAAAAACATCAGTAAGAGTGGTTTAGGTAGGGGAGAGAATAGATGAGCAAAGTTATGGAAGAGGGAAAGTATAGGGCATGTCAGGAGATAAATGAAGTTGCCACTTTAGGAAGAGTCTAAGTTAAACAGGCAACACAGAAGGAGATGATTTTTCAGATAGCAATGGGAACCATAAAATGTCTATGTCTGAAGACTTGTTTTCTGTAGCTGATGGGTGGTGGACTGCAAATTGAAATATAGGATCTGTCAAATACAGAATGAAAATAATTGCCTAAATATTTACCTCCTTACCTATTATTTTCCCCCTAGACAGAAGGACTATAAAAAAGTAACAATAAAACATTTTTAAAGGTATCCAAACTTTTCTTCACATGAAATATCTTGTAGAAATAGTATGGAACTATATATAAAGGTAGAACTACGCTTTTTGAAAGAGGAAGCAGGGGAAGGAGGTATAAATCTGCCCATCTGGCTAATCTTCTTTCTGTTTTTTCTCTGAACACAAGGGCTCTGTGGAATGTATCTGAAAAGTATAATTGTTAACCTGTGACCAAAATCATGTAAAAACATAATCGTTTTACTCACTTTATCTATTATATTATCTATTTTTCTCTCATTCCTTCTATTTCATTTACTTTTACATTATTTTCTTGCTTTTTTTTTTTTCCTTTTATTTTTCTACTCTTGAACTGGTCACTATAGGCTATGGTCACTTAATTGCAATCATAGGCAAAACTGTTTGGGAAAGTTCCTGATCCACTGGCCCCTCAGTGTTGGCTATTGATGCACCATGTTAAATGCTACCGGTACTAAATTAGAAGAGGTATTTTTCCTATAATCTGCTCAGTTCTTCAGTGTAAAGGTGCTATTTCAGCATAAATATGTACTGGCTTACAGAACATGGTGCCAATGATGTCAGTCAAGCCTAAAATTCTGATTTTCCCTAGATCAGATTTGTATAGACAGGATGGACTTGTCAGATTAAATTAGAGCTTCTGGAACTTATTTTATTTAGTCATTCCATGTAAAAATGGTCTTAATATCATTTATCCCTTTATTAAACTTACATTTTCTGGGAGCTTACCTTGGGTATGAATTTTGTTCAAGACACTGGAGCACGATGATATATTTTTGTTGTCCCCTGACCTCTAGAATCCCATCTTGGAAACTCTAGCTATATTATATACATACTGGGGGGGAAAAGATCCTAGCACTTCAAAATCACTCAGTGTTGCTAACTGCAGCAGTTTTAAAGACCTTGGATGGATTGCATATGCTTGATATGGCAGCAGCAATTCATCTCCATTTTGAAGATAGACCATGGTAAACTGCTCTGACAGGCTTCCCTCATTTGGTTTATTTTTCTGAGATGCGTAAAATGTGGACTGAATACTGACTTATCTAAGAGTGATGTTGTACAAAAATATCTGCAATTTCTAGACACTTCATAGTGACTAAAGTTCCACATAATCATTAAACACTGTTAATATTAAGTACTTTATGTAAAATCATTCAAAATTGCTGTAAATATTTAGACATCAAAGAAAGAGTATAAAGTTAGTAAATTGACTTTTCACATTTTTCAATCAGAAAATAATTTCCCAACCTCTGTATTCTGTAGAAGAATCCAATTTAAAGAATTACAATAGTTTTTGAACAAAGATGAGTGGGTAATTAGAACATTCACATTTTCTAAGACAGAAAAGAACTAGTTCTGAACAATGAATTACATAATTGTGTTATATTTGAGAAGGATAACAGGTTGTTTTTAAATGGATTGTTGTCATTCCAAATTGCTGTTGAGACTGACTCAAATAAGAGCTTCCTAGTGTTACAAAATCAGAATGCAGACTGGAACATATCCTTATAATTGCACAAAGCAAGGTACATCATTGGTCAGTTCAAATACAAGTGCATATGTTTATTCTCATGAATAAAGTAAAAATTATAAAGTACTTGATGTGTGTTCATAGTAATAACCTTTTCCCTTTTTCTTATTGTCTTGTATTTATTGACTTTGAATAAAATAAGAGAACAGAGGTTTCTTATTTTTCCATCTTTCTGTTGAACTACAAAATACTCTCACCAGAACTATTCTATAAAAACATTTATTTTTCCATTCAATTACCAAGCAATAGGCTGAATCTTATATTTTAGGAGTGAAAAAAAAGCACTAGATATTAGTAATACAATCCACTAAGTTAAGAGAATATATGAAATATTTATGAGTCAGCAGATCACTGTTACAAATGAAATTGTTGGATCAACCCACAAATGGGCCATGCCAGTGAGCAGATAGATCCGACGAACATGTAAGAGTACTGTTAGGTGGTCCTTTCTCTCGGATGGTAGGCATAAACTATGTATTATATATGGAATTGACTCGAATAAAATATGCCAGTAGCTTCTTCCAGAGTAATTTCACATAAAAATGTACTTTATAAAACAAAGCAAAAAAAAAAGAAAAGACAACAACAAAAGCAGGTGTTGCCCAGAGGGCCTCTCACATATTGCTATTTCCTTCTTGGCTTCATTACTAAAATTCCATACTGGCATTTCTTGTTTATTTTTGAAGGTACTAAGAAATAGTTAATGTTTCATGTGGTGTTTCCAGGAAAGCTATAATGAAGTCTACGGATTTATTTTGCATAAAAGTGTGGATTATTCAGAATAATTGAATTCAAATTCTGACCCTGACTTTTTAAAATTTTGGGTTCTTGGGCAAATGAGTTACAGAGAGTCAGGGTTTTCTTTTTTTTTTTTTTTTTCTCTTCCCTGTGTTTATTTATTTATTTGTTTGTTTATTTATTTGCTTATTTAACATCTTTATTGGAGTATAATTGCTTTACAATGGTGTGTTAGTTTCTGCTTTATAACAAAGTGAATCAGTTATACATATACATATGTCCCCATATCCTTTCCCTCTTACATCTCCCTCCATCGCACCCTCCCTATACCACTGCTCTAGGTGGTCACAAAGTATCGAGCTGATCTCCCTGGGCTAAGTGGCTGCTTCCCACTAGCTATTTATTTTACACTTGGTAGTGTATATATGTCCATGCCACTCTCTCACTTTGTCCCAGCTTACCCGTCCCCCTCCCCATATCCTCAAGTCCATTCCCTAGTAGGTATGCATCTTTATTCCCATCTTGCCACTAGGTTCTTAATGACCACTTTTTTTTTTTTTTTTTAGATTCCATCTATGTGTGTTAACGTATGGTATTTGTTTTTCTCTTTCTGACTTACTTCACCCTGTATAACAGCCTCGAGGCCCATCCACCTCACTACAAATAATTCAGTTTTGTTCCTTTTTATGGCTGATATCCATTTTATGGTTATGATATCCATTGTATATATGTGCCACATCTTCTTTATTAATTCATCTGCTGACGGACACTTTGGTAGCTTCCATATACTGGCTATTGTAAATAGAGCTGCTATGAACATTTTGGTACATGATTCTTTTTGAATTATGGTTTTCTCAGGATATATGTCCAGTAGTGGGATTGCTGGGTCGTATGGTAGTTCTATTTTTAGTTTTTTAAGGAACGTCCATACAGTTCCCCATAGTGGCTGTATCAATTTACATTCCCACCAACACTGCAAGAGGGTTCCCTTTTCTCCACACCCTCTCCAGAATTTATTGTTTGTAGATTTTTTGATGATGGTCATTCTGACCAGTGTGAGATTATATCTCATTGTAGTTTTGATTTGTATTTCTCTAATGATTAATGAAGTTGATCATTGTTTCATGTGTTTCTTAGCAATCTGTACATCTTCCTTGGAGAAATGTCTATTTAGGTTTTCTGCCCATTTTTGGATTGGGTTGTTTGTTTTTTCAATATTGAGCTGCATGAGCTGCTTATAAATTTTGGAGATTAATCCTTTCTCAGTTGCTTCATTTGCAAATATTTTCTCCCATTCTGAGGGTTGTCTTTTCATGTTTTGTATGGTTCCCTTTGTTGTGCAAAAGCTTTTAAGTTTCATTAGGTCCCATTTTTTTTTTTTTTAATTTCCATTTCTCTAGGAGGTGGGTCAAAAAGGACCTTGCTGTGATTTACATCATAGAGTGTTCTGCTTATGTTTTCCTCTAAGAGTTTGAAGTTGTCTGTCCTTACTTTTAGGTCTTTAAACCATTTTGAGTTTATTTTTGTGTATTGTGTTAGGGAGTGTTCTAATTTCATTCTTTTACATCTAGCTGTAGAGTTTTCTGAGCAGCACTTATTGAAGAGGCTATCTTTTCTCCACTGTATATTCTTGCCTCCTTCATCAAACATAAGGTGACCATATGTGCGTGGGTCTGTCTCTGGGCTTTCTATCCTGTTCCATGGTTCTATATTTCTGTTTCTTTGCCAGTACCATACTGTCTTCATTACTGTAACTTTGTAGTATAGTCTGAAGAAAGGGAGCCTGACTCCTCCAGCTCCATTTTTCTTTCTCAAGATAGCTTTCTTTGGCTATTCTGGGTCTTTTGTGTTTTCATACATATTGTGAATTTTTTTGTTCTAGTTCTGGGGAAAATGCCAGTGGTAGTTTGATAGTGATTGCATTGCATCTGTAGATTGATTTGGGTAGTATAGTCATTTTCACAATGTTGATTCTTCCAATCCAAGAACATGGTATATCTCTCCATCTATTTGTATCATCTCTAATTTCTTTCATCAGTGTCATAATTTTCTGCATACAGGTCTTTTGTCTGCTTAGGTAGGTTTATTCCTAGATATTTTATTCTTTTTTCAATGGTAAATGGGAGTGTTTTCTTAATTTCACTTTCAGATTTTTCATCACTACTGTGTAGGAATGCAAGAGATTACTATGCATTAATTTTGTATCCTGTTACTTTATGAAATTCATTGATTAGCTCTAGTAGTTTTCTGGTAGCAACTTTAGGATTCTCTATGTATACAACCATGTCATCTGCAAACAGTGACAGCTTTACTTCTTTTTTTCCAGTTTGGATTCCTTTTATTTCTTTTTCTTCTCTGATTGCTGTGGATAAAACTTCCAAAACTCTGTTGAATAATAGTGGTGAGAGTGGGCAACCTTGTCTTGTTCCTCATCTTAGTGGAAATGGTTTCAGGTTTTCACTATTGAGGACGATGTTGGCTGTGGGTTTGTCATATATGGCCTTTATTATGTTGAGGAAAGTTCCCTCTATGCCTACTTTCTGGAGGGTTTTTCTAATAAATGGGTGTTGAATTTGTCAAAAGCTTTCTCTGAATCTATTGAGATGATCATATGTTTTTTCTCCTTCAGTTTGTTAATATTATGTATCACGTTGATTGATTTAAGTATATTGAAGAAGCCTTGCATTCCTGGGATAAACTCCACTTAATCATAGTGTATGATCCTTTTAATGTGCTGTTGGATTCTGTTTGCTAGTATTTTGTTGAGGATTTTTGAATCTATGTTCATCAATGATATTGGCCTGTAGTTTTCTTTCCTTGGGACATCTTTGTCTGGTTTTGGTATCAGGGTGATGGTGGCCTCGTAGGATGAGTTTGGGAATGTTCCCCCATCTGCTATATTTTTGGAAGAGTTTGGGAAGGATAGGTGTCAGCTCTTCTCTAATGGTTTGATAGAATTCTCCTTTGAAGCTGTGTGCTCCTGGGCTTTTGTTTGTTGAAAGATTTTTAATCACAGTTTCAATTTCAGTGCTTGTGATTGGCCTATTCATATTTTCTATTTCTTCCTAGTTCAGCCTCAGAAGGTTGTGCATTTCTAAGAATTTGTCCATTTCTTCCAGATTGTCCATTTTATTGGCATATAGTTGCTTGCAGTAATCTCTCATGATCCTTTGTACTTCTGCAGTGTCAGTTGTTCTTCGCCTTTTTCATTTCTAATTATATTGATTTGAGTCTTCTCCCTTTTTTTCTTGATAACTCTGGTTAATGGTTTATCAATTTTGTTTACCTTCTCAAAGAACCAGCTTTTAGTTTTATTGATCTTTCATATTGTTTCCTTCATTTCTTTTTCAGTTATTTCTCATCTGATCTTTATGATTTCTTTCCTTCTGCTAACTTTGAGTTTTATTTTTTGTTGTTGTTGTTGTTCTTCTTCTTCTTTCTCTAATTGCTTTAGGTGTAAGGTTAGGTTGTTTATTTTAGATGTTTCTTGTTTCTTAAGGTAGGATTGTATTGTTATAAACTTTCCTCTTAGAACTGCTTTTACTGCATCCCATAGGTTTTCAGTTGTCATGTTTTCCTTTTCATTTGTTTCTAGGTATTTTTTTATTGCCTCTTTGATTTGTTCAGTGATCTCTTGTTTATTAAGTAGTGTGTTGTTTAGCCTGCATGTGTTTGTGTTTCTTACAGATTTTGTCCTGTAATTGATATCTAGTCTCATAGTGTTGTTGTTGGAAAAGATACTTGATACAATTTCAGTTTTCTTAAATTTACCAAGTCTTGATTTGTGACCCAAGATATGATATATCCCAGAGAATATTCCATGAACACATGAGAAGAATGTGTATTCTGTTGTTTTTGCATGGAGTGTCTTATAAATATCAATTAAGTACATCTTGTTTAATTTATCATTTAAAGCTTGTGTTTCCTTATTTATTTTCATTTTGGATGATTTCTCCATTAGTGAAAGTGGAGTGTTAGAGTCCCCTACTAAGATTGTGTTACTGTTGATTTCCCCTTTTATGGCTGTTAGCATTTGCCTTATGTATTGAGGTTCTCCTATGTTGGGTGCATAAATATTTACCATTGTTATATCTTCTTCTTTTATTGATCCCTTGATCATTATTTAGTGTCCTTTGTTGTCTCTTATATTAGTCTTTGTTTTAAAGTCTATTTTGTCTGATATTAGAAGTGCTACTCCAGTTCTCTTTTGATTTCCGTTTGCATGGAATATCTTTTTCCATTCCCTCCATTTCAGTTTGTTTCTGTCCCTAGGTCTGATGTGGGTCTCTTGTAGACAGCATATATATGCATCTTGTTTTTGTATCCATTCAACCAGTCTGTGTGTTTTCCTTGGAACATTTAATCCATTTACATTTAAGGTAATTATTGTTATGTATGTTCCTATTACCATATTCTTCATTGTTTTGGGTTTACTATTATAGGTATTTTCCTTCTTTTGTGTTTCCTACCTAGAGAATTTCCTTTCACATTTGTTGTAAAGCTGGTTTGCTTGTGCTGAATCCTCTTAGCTTTTGCTTGTCTGTAAAGGTTTTAATTTGTTCTTCAAATCTGAATGAGATCTTTGATGGGTAGAGTAATCTTGGTTGTAGGTTTTTCTTTTTCATCACCTTAATTATTTCCTGCTACTCCCTTCTGGCTTGCAGAGTTTCTGCTGAAAGTTCAGCTGTTAACATTATGGGGAATTCCTTATGTGTTATTTGTTGTTTTTCCCTTGTTGCATTTAATATTTTTTCTTTGTATTTAATTTTTGATAGTTTGATTAATATGTGTCTTGTCATGTTTCTACTTGGATTTATCCTGTATGGAACTCTCTGTGCTTCCTGGACTTGATTAACTATTTCCTTTCCCATATTAGGGAAGTTTTCAACTATAATCTCTTCAAATATTTTCTGAGTCCCTTTATTTTTCTCTTTTTCTTCTGGGACCCCTATAATTTGAATGTTGGTGCATTTAATGTTGTCCCAGAGGTCTCTGAGACTGTCCTCAATTCTTTTCACTCTTTTTTCTTTATTCTGTTCTGCAGTATTTACTTCCACTATTTTATCTTCCAGGTGACTTATCCGTTCCTCTGTCTCTGTTATTCTGCTATTGATCCCTTCTAGATAATTTTTAATTTCATTTATTGTGTTGTTCATCACTGTTTGTTTGCTCTTAATTCTTCTACGTCCTTGTTAAACTTTTCTTTATTTCCTCCATGCTATTTACAAGATTTTTGGATCATCTTTACTCTCATTATTCTGAATTCCCTTTCTGGGAGGCTGCCTATTTCCTCTTAATTTGTTTGGTCTGGTGTGATTTTGCCTTGCTCCTTCATCTGCTGTGTGTTTCTCTTTCTTCTCATTTGGCTAAACTTATTGTGTTTGGGTTCTCCTTTTCACAGGCTGCAGGTTTGTAGTTCCTATTATTTTTTGGGTCTGTCCCCAGTGGCTAAGGTTGGTTCAGTGGCTTGTGTAGGGTTCCTGATGGAGGGGACTAGTGCCTGTGTTTTGGTGGATGAGGCAGGATCTTGTCGTTCTGGTGGGCAGGTCCACATCTCGTGGTGTGTTTTGGGGTGTCCTTGGCCTTATTATGATTTTAGGAACCCTTTGTGCTAATGGATGGAGTTGTGTTCCTGTTGTGCCAGTTGTTTTGCGTAAGGTGTCCTGCACTGTAGCTTGCTGGTCGTTGAGTGGAGCTGGGTATTGGCGTTGAGATGGAGATCTCTGGGAGATTTTCACCACTTGATATTACATGGAGCTGAGAGATCTCTTGTGGTCCAGTGTCCTGAACGTGGCTCTCCCACCTCAGTGGCACAGCCCTGATGCCTGGCTGGAGCACCAAGTGCCTGTCTTCCACATGGCTCAGAATAAAAAGGATGAAAAAAGAAGGAAAGAAAGAAAGAGGAAGATAAAATAAAATAAAATAAAATAATAAAGTTATTAAAATAAAAAATGAAAATATAATTATAAAGAAAAAAATTAATTAATCCAAAAAAAAGGACAGACAGAACCCTAGGAAAAATGGTAAAAGCAAAGATGTACAGACAAAATCACACAGAGAAGCACACACATACACACTCACAAAAATAGAAAAAGGGAAAAAAATATATATCGTTGCCCTCAAAGTCCACCTCCTCAATTGGGGATGATTCGTTGTCTATTCAGATATTCCACAGATGCAGGGTACATCAAGTTGACTGTGGAGATTTAATCTGCTGCTCCTGAGGCTGCTGGGGGAGAAATTTCCCTTTCTCTTCTTTGTTTGCAGAGCTCCCGGGCTTCAGCTTTGGATTTGGACCTGCCTCTGTGTGTAGGTCACCTGCGGGCATCTATTCTTCGTTCAGACAGGACGGGGTTTAAGAAGCAGCTGATTCGGGGTCTCGGGCTCGCTCAGGCCAGGAGGAGGGAGATGTACGGTTGCAGGGTGAGTCTGTGGCGGCAGAGGCTAGCATGACGTTGTACCAGCCTAAGGCGTACTGGGCGTTCTCCCAGTGAAGTTGTCCATGGATGACGGGATGCTGGCAGTGGCGGGCTGCACAGGCTCCTGGGAGGGGAGGTATGGACAGTGACCTGTGCTTGCTCACAGGCTTCCTGGTGGTGACAGCAGCAGCCGTAGCATCTCATGCCCGTCTCTGGGGTCCACTCTGATAGCCGTGGCTCACGCTGTCTCTGGAGCTCCTTTAAGCAGCACTCTTAATCCCCTTTCCTCACGCACCAGGAAACAAAGAGGGAAGAAAATGTCTCTTACCTCTTAGGCAGCTCCAGACTTTTTCCCGGACTCCCTCTCAGCTAGCCGTGGTGCACTAACCCCTTCAGGCTGTGTTCACTTCACCTACCCCAGTCCTCTCCCTGTGATCCGACAGAAGCCTGAACCTCAGCTTCCAGCCCTCACCTGCCCCGGCGGGTGAGCACACAAGCTTCTCAGGCTGGTGAGCACTGGTTGGCACTGATCCTCTGTGTGGAAATCTCTCTGCTTTGCCCTCTGCACCCTTGTTGCTGTGCTCTCCTCCACAGCTCTGAAGCTTCCCTCCTCCTCCACCTACAGTCTCCGCCAGCAAAGGGCCTTCCTAGTGTGTGGAAACCTTTCCTCCTTCACAGCTGCCTCCCACTGGTGCAGGTCCCATCCCTATTCTTTTGTCTCTGTTTATTCTTTTTTCTTTTGCCCTACCCAGGCACGTGGGGAGTTTCTTGCCTTTTGGGAGGTCTGAGATCTTCTGCCAGTGCTCAGTAGGTGTTCTGTAGGAGTTGTTCTACATGTAGATGTATTTCTGATGCATTTGTGAGGAAGAAGGTGATCTCTGCATCTTACTTTTCCACCATCTTGAAGCACCTCCCTTGTTTTCTTTTTGCTTAAAGCTTCTAAACAGCAAAGTAAATCACCAATAGAGTGAAAAGGCAACCTGGGAATGGGAGAAAATATTTGCATACATCAGTTAAAGGGTTAATGTCTAAAGTATATAAGGAACTTCTACAACTCAGTAGAAAAAAAGCAAACAAAATCAAAAAAATAAAACCTAATAACACCGTTAAAAAGTGGGCTAAAAACTTGAATAGATATTTCTCTAACCCTTGTGCACTCTTGGTGAGAATACAAAATAATGCAGCTGCTATGGAAAACAATATGGACATTCCACAAAAAACTAAAAATAGAACTACCATATGATCCAGCAACCTCACTCCTTCATACTTTTGCAAAATAGCTAAAATCAGGATCTCAAATTGATATTTGCACGCCAATGTTTATTGCAGCACAATTCACAGTAGCCAAAACATGGAAATATCCATCAATGGATGAAACAATAAAGAAAAATGTAGTAGATATATACAGTGGGATACTATTCAACCTTAATAAAAAAGAAAAGAATATCCTGAAATATGTGAAAATGTGGAAAATCTTGAGGATATTATGCTAAATGAAACAGACCAGTCACAGAAGAATAAATATTGATAATCCACTTATATGCTGTATTTAAAATAGTCATGTTCATAGGATCAGAAGGTGAAATGTTGGTTGTCAGGGGTTGAGGGGAGGGAGAAATGAAAAACTACTCTTCAAAGGGCATAAAGTCTCAATTATGTAAGATAAGTAAGTCCTAGAAGTCTACCGTAGGAGATTGTGCCTATAGTTACCATACTGTATTATACACTTAAAAATTTGTTGAGAGGGTAGATCTCATGTTAAGTATTTTCATCACAATAAAATAACATTTAAACAAGTAAAAAAAAATTAAAATGCCAATAATGCATATGTTAATTTATTTATGAGATTGTGAGGTGCATTAATGAGAAAAAGAAATATTTGGTAAATTGTAAAATACTAGGGAAATTTTCACTTATATTTGGCAATGTAGCTCAGTTGCCAGAGGCATGAGCTTTGGTCTCACACAAACTAAGTTGAGGTGTCAGGGTCTGTGTATTAACAGAAATGTGGCAACTTAATATCACTGAGATTCAGTTTCTCAATCTATAAAACGGGAAAAGTAATACGTACCTCACTGAGCTATTCTGACGGTTTAGTGATAATGCACACAAAGTTTTTAGCAAAAATATAAGAGAGGGATTCCCTGGTAGCACAGTGGTTGAGAATCTGCCTACCAATGCAGGGGACACGGGTTCGAGCCCTGGTCTGAGAAGATCCCACATGCCGTGGAGCAACTAGTCCTGTGAGCCACAACTACTGAGCCTGGGCATCTGGAGCCTGTGCTCCACAACAAGAGAGGCAGTGACAGTGAGAGGTGCACACACCACGATGAAGTGTGGCCCCCGCTCACCGCAACTAGAGAAAGCCCTCACACAGAAACGAGACCCAACACACCCAAAATTAAATAAATAAATTTGTAAAAAAATATAATGTAAGAGATGTAAAAGCCTTCAAAAATAGTAATGTTTGCTTCTCTAATTATATTAGTCTTATCACTGTTATTTTACCATTAAGGGCAGAATTAACCAAGATGATACTTTTAAAATGTCAAGTGACAAGTTAAAAAAATTCCAATTTTACTGAACTTGTGCTTTTCATTAGAGAAAAGAACATACTCTATTGTTGAAGGAGATTTAAACATTTTCTCTTCAACTGAAAATCAGTTTAGCCCTTTGAGGCACCCAGCCTGAGAAGCTCAGGTCAGGAGTCTATGAATATCTCAAACATATTTTACCTGAATTTTCTACTTTTCCTTTTCTTTGAATTATGTTTTATTAGTGTTCAATGAACTATTTATAAGATTGGAAGTTAGAATAAATGATTAAAATCCTCACTTAATGCCTGGGACATTATTAGAAAATAAGAACTGACAAAATAAGTGTTGGTGTTCTCCAGATGCTGAATGTTGAGGATGAGTCATCTGTTCCAAGAAGATGGAACACCTGGGTTAAGATCATGGAGGTGGGGTGATGGTTGGAAACACTGGTGGGAGGATTCCTATCTGTAGCACCCTATGAAAAGTAAAGATCAGTTGGTTATACTCCTTTGAGGACAAGTAATTTGAGATTTCAGATGAGAATAATTGCAGGCTTATATTTCTGGTTGCTTATTGAAGAAGGTAAATGGTTTTGCCTGACTGGGAGAAGAAATGGAGGTATGATCTGATGAAAAGAGGAGCTTAACCTCCCTTTATGTGTAAATGCAAGAAGGTAAAACATTTTATTTCCTCCTCTTCACACCTTCTCCTACCTCTCTCCTCCCCTAATCTTGCTTCAAACTGAAGTTAGGATTACTAAAGGACACCTTTGAAACTCCTTGAAAGAATGTACATAAATATGCAGAGGAAATGCAAATGGGAGCTTGATCTTGGGTGTGGCTTTTTAGAAATTCATCTCCAATACCAGGGTGGCACTTCATCATTGCTCCCATCCTCGAAATTCAGCCCTCATGGTGCTTCCCATCTCTACCAAGATCCTGAAAAGATGAGCCTGCACAGGCCTGTGGCCAATCCAAGAAGATGTAGGAACTTGAGTATAAGCAGTGGACATCTCTCTGCTGTCAAAAAGAGGATCTCCACCCACATCAACTTAGAGTGGAAAGAATTTTTTCTCAATGAAATATTTTATTTATATTCCAACTTTTCCCACAAGATTTAACTTTTTAAAGGCAGGTGTTCTCTAAAAGGAAAATAATTTATGTTAAACTCTGTAGAAAGTATTTCAACATATAGACCTGATATGGTGGTTACAAGATGCATATTAGAATGAATAAAAATTATATGAGATAAAAGATATTAAACAACATTAATATGACATTAAAAGAAACATTAATACAACATTAAAAGAAAAAGTAGCATACCTTGGATGTTTAGTTTGAGCCAGAATTTCTGATATGCACTTTGTGGATGTTTTATCTTAGTCATTTAAGTCTAAATGGTAGATAATGTTGGCACCATGTTGTAGATATGGAAACAAAAATGTGAAATTAAGAGCATGATGAATTATAAAGCTAGAATTCAAACCCCAAAACTGTATGGCTCCAAGTGCATTGCTCTTTGTACCAATATTACTCACTTTTCTTGAAAGTTAGATATGAGCAAGAATACATCTGACACTAAATTCAGTAAACACATTAAAAATTATATACTAAGCTCAGTAAACACATTAAAAATTATATCCCTTTAAAAAAAAAAAAGATAGGTTGCTTTTACTTCTGATATCTTACTGATGACAAACTTTTATTTCTCCTTTACCACACGGGGATGTTATTCTAACAGTTAAAATTTCTTGTTGCTAATAGGATCTGTGTGACTCTGGCACTGGTCTATCTAGTTCTGACGTGAAATTTCTTTGGAAATAATTCTAAGATTAGGAAAGTTATTAAGTCAATTTGTTCATAGACATTTTTCACCTTGAGTAATTTTGCAGTAGTAGACAACATGTTGGAATGGTAGATTTTAGGGCCTAATGATAAGATATTAAGGCTCAAAAGAATAACTATAAGTAAAGAAAATATTTTTTTATGGGCTAAAGTAATCTATTGAGTATATTTGGGCTGTATGTCAAAGATGATAATTTCACCAGAGAATTATTGTATACAGAATTGAGAACTTATGATGGTAAATTCCTTTTAATATTCATTCATTTTTTAAGAGACTATCCATAAAATGTGATGCTATTGAACATGCCTCTCAAAAACAAGTTTTATTTAACTGCATTTCTAATATTTTAATGAGCTTTACCACATTAGTCTCTGATATCAGTACTTATTACAACCATGCTTATGTATTATCTACTTTTTAGTTTCTTTTCTATGCAGGAGCTTTCAAGTATTTTTAGAAACAGAGAACATGCTCTGTTTTGTTTTTCTCATTTAAAAGTCTTTCTAACACTACTGTGTCTACATTATGTGATTAGACTTTTAATAAATTATTACAAAGAAATACCTCAAGTAAAATTGTAGGTACATTTGCATTTTAACTCTGAAGAATATTTTCCTATGTTTAACTAACTTACAATAACCTATTGAAATTAGACCAATTTAACCCTTATCTGAATGCTGGCTGAATTTTGGAGATTTCTTCTTCTATATGTCTGATAAATTTTTGTTTGTTTATTCAGGATTTAAAAGTATTTATTAAGTGTCTACTGTATGCTTACATGATAAGCAAACTGGCATATCCCTTCCATTTTTAGAATTTACAGATTAGTGATAAATAAAGACATAAACCAAATTAATCTAAAAACTACTTAATTACAAACCTCAATAAGTGTATAGGATCTCTAAGAACATTAAAAAACGAAACAAGACAATATAGAATGTCAGAGAAATATTCTATTAAAAAATAAAAATTTTACTCTATGTTAACTGATAAGTACAAATTTAGGAATAATTATAGTCTAAGTAGAACTTTCACTTTGGCTATAATGGACTAAGTTTTGGAGAAGAAATTCTCTTTCCAATAATAACTAGAAACACTGGTTGTAATATCAAACAAAACAAGCAAAACCAAAAAAAAAAAAAAAATGCCACCAAAATATCTTTTGAAAGTACCTGGGAGTTATTTATGCAACCAGACCTTGGGGGACCACAATCTTAGAGAGACAAGACAGTTCACCAAGGTGAAACTGATATTTGCTGATTTATAAATAGATGATGCCTGAGAATCTTGACAAAGTGTTTTGAAGTAGAACTTACAGTAACACTGCTGAAAGAGTGCTGGGACACAAAATTTGCATTTCAGGGAAAGGATGGACCTTTGTATGCCCCAGGATGCAAGAAAAGAATCTGGACTTGCTAACTCCTAGGAGTGAACTATAATGGGACTAGACAAGATCTGAGTGTCTGAACACCTCCATCTGAGACAGGATTAAGATATAAGGTGATCTGCCTTTAATCTAACTCTTTGTTAAAAGCAAAATTAAATTCTCTATAGAGAAGATACCATTATGTAGAGAATCAACAATTTCCTTACAGAATTTATAGCATTCAGTCAAAAATGATCAAGAAACAAAACCAAGAGGAAACAGGCAATAGAAATAGGCCCATGGGGAGAAACCTTCAAGAAGACAGAGGAGTAAGACATGGAGACCACCTTCCTCCCCATGAATATATCAAAAATACATCTACACATGGTAAAACTCCTACAGAACACACACTGAACCCTGGCAGAAGACCTTAGACTTCCAAAAAGGCAAGAAAATCTTCACATAAATGGGTATGGCAAAAGAAAAAAAAGAAAAAAAAAAGAGACAAGGAATAAGGATGGGACGTGCACATCTGGGAGGGAGCTGTGAAGGAGGAAAGGTTTCTGCACTAGAAAGCCCCCTCACTGGTGGGGATGTGGGGAGCTTTGGAGCATCAGAGGAGAGTACAGCAACAGGGGTGTGGAAGGCAAAGCACAGAGAATCTCACACAGAGGATCAGTGACCACCAGCACTCCCCAGCCTGAGATGCTTTTCTGCCCACCTGGGCAGGTGGAGGCTGGGTGCTGAGGCTCAGACTTTGGAGATCAGACCCCAGGGAGAGGACTGGGGTTGGCTGCATGAAGACAGCCTGAGAGGCCTAGTGCGCCACAGCTGAGGGAGTCTTGGAAGAAGGTTGGGCCTGCCAGAGAGGCAAGGAACCACTGGTGTGGGCTACATGAATAGAAGGGCAGGCCCACCATAGGAACTTCTTGCTCTGTGCACTCACAGATGGCAGAGCACCACCTATATGAGCTCCAGGGATACATGCAAGCTACAGTTGTTATCTCAGATCCCAGATGTGTTCATGATTGCTAACGCTGCCACCGTTGCCACCAAGAATATTGTGAGCAAGCACAGGTCACAGCCCACAGCTTCCTGGGAGCCTGTGCAGCCCAACATTGCCAAGGGTCCCGCGATCCAGGCCCAATTTCCCTGGTAGAGCACAAGGCACACCTCAGGCTGTTACAAATTTCTTCTGGCCTCTGCCACGACAGGCACTACCCACACAGCCCAATTGTGACTGCCATATCCCTGTCTCTTCCCAGCCCAAGGGAGCAAGTGAGCCCTAATCAGCTACTGCTTTTTCCCCCTCTTGCCTGGTCAGGGAACCAATGCCTGAGGGTGATCCACATGCAGAGGTGGGACCAAAACCAAATCTGAACTGCAGGAGCAGTGCAACCAAAGGGAGATCTCTACATGCAGCCTTAGGAGCAACAGATTACATATCCGCAATTAGCTTCGTAAACCCTGCATCTGTGGAATATCTGAATAGAAAATGAGTGTTCCCAAAATTGAGGCTGTGGACTTTGGGGACAACTGTGGAATTTGGGGGCAAGTACACATGGGAGTAAGGTCAAATCAGAGTCTGAGCTAGCCCCAGAGTTCCCACAGGAGGTCCAGAGGCCTACCTAGGGGTATTGGAGGAATCCTTGTGTAGGCAGGGATTGGATGTGGCTTGCTATGGGGACAAAGACACTGACAGCTAAGGCCACAGGAAAATACTATTATTATTACTATTTTTTAATGTTTTTCTCTGTTGTTATTTTTTTATTTATTTTTTCTTTTCTTCTTTTATGCTTTTATTTTTAATGTTTTTTTTTCTATTTCTACTTTACCTTTTCATTATATTGCATTTTTTTCATATTTTTGGCTTTTTCCTTGTTTTCACCTTTTTAACTATATTTTATACTTTTCTATTTTTACTTTATTTTTTTGTTGCCCTGTGTTTTTTCCTTTTGTTTTCTTCTTGCTTTTCTTTTATTTTTTTTATCGTTTTTGTGTGTTTGTTTTATGTTTTCTTTGCCTATTTTAATTTGCTTTCTGCTTTTGATTTCATTTTTTGTTTTTGTTAGTTTAGTTTTTAGTGTTTGTTTTCAGTTTTGGTTTTGTTTGTTGCTCTCTTCTTTTTGTTTTCTTTTATTTTGTGTGTGTGTGTGTGTTTTGTGTGTTTGTCTGTGTAGTTTTGCTTTTACTATTTGTCTTGGGGTTTTGTTTGTTCATTTTCTTTTCTTTTCTTTCTTTTTTTTTCTTTTTCTTTTTCTTCTGTGCTGTGTAGCTTGTGGGGTCTTTGTGCTCCAGCCAGAGGTTGGGTCTGAGCCTCTGAGGTGGGAGAGCCAAGTCCATGCCGTTGGACCACTAGAGAACTCCTGGCCACATGGAATATTAATTGCTGAGAGCTCTCCCAGAGGTCTCAGTCTTAACACTAAGACACAGCTCCACACAATGGCCAGCAAACTCCAGTGCTGAACACCTCATGCCAAACAACTAAGAAGACAGGAACAAAACTCCACAGATTAACAGACAGGCTGCCTAAAGCCTAAGTTCACAAACATCCCAAAACTTAGCACCACAGGCAGCCCTGCCCATCAGAGGGACAAGATGCAGCTCCACCCACCAGAACACAGGCAGCAGTCCCCCCTGGCAGGAAACCTACCCAAGCCACTGGACCAACATCACTCACTGGGGACAGACACTAGAAATAAGAGGAACAACGACCCTGCAGCCTGCAGAAAGGAGACCCAAAACACAGTAAGTTAAACAAAATAAGAAGACAGAGAAATATGCTGCAGATGAAGGAGCAAGGTAAAAACTCACAAAACCAAATAAATGAAGAAGAAATAGGCAGTCAACCTGAAAAAGAATTCAGAGTAATGCTAGTAAAGATGATCCATAATCTCAGAAATAGAATGGAGAAAATACAAGAAAAGTTTAACAAAGACCTATGGAGAACAGTACGGAGGTTCCTTAAAAAATGAGAAATAGAATTGCCATATGACCCAGCAATCCCACTACTGGGCATATACCCAGAGAAAACCATAAGTCAAAAAGACACATGCACCCCAATGTTCATTGAAGCACTATCTACAATAGTCAGGTCATGGAAGCAACCTAAATGTCCAACGACAGATGAATGGATAAAGAAGATATGGTACATATATTCAATGGAATATTACTCAGCCATAAAATGAATGAAACTGGGTCATTTTTAGAGACATGGATGGACCTAGAGACTGTCATGAAGAGTGAAGTAAGTCAGAAAGAGAAAAACAATATTGTATATTAGTGTGTATATGTGGAATCTAGAAAAATGGTACAGAGCTCTCAGCAATTAATATTCCATGTGGCTGGGAGTTCTCTGGTGGTCCAATGGCATGGACTTGGCTCTCCCACCTCAGAAGCTCAGACCCAACCTCTGGCTGGAGCACAAAGACCCCACAAGCTACCGGTTTGCAAGGCAGAAATAGAGACAAAGATGTAGAGAACAAACGTATGGACACTATGATGGGGAAAGGGGGGTTGGGATGAATTGGGAGATGGGAAATGATATATATACACTACTATACTTGAAATACATAACTAATGACAATCTGCTGTATAGCACAAGGAACTCTATTTCACTTCGCTGTACAGTAGAAACTAACACAACATTGTAAAACAACTATACCCCAATTAAAAAAAAAAAAAGGCCCATGGATGAGTTAGCTATCAAAGGAGTCAGACATTGTCATTAAAGTAACTGTAATCAATATCTTCAAGAAAATGCATGAAAAAAATAGAGAACTTCACCAAAGATCAGGAATAGAGAAAAATAATAAAATGGATATACTAAAATTAAAAGATATAAAACGTCATTAGAATTGCAGTAAATGAGTTTAGTAATACATTAGACACTGATTTTTGAAAGGATTAGTAAACTAGAAGATGTCAGCATTAAATATATTAAACCATAGAAACACAAACATGTTAAAAAAATTGAGAAAAGAGGCACAAAACAAAAGGTGACAAAATTGCACTCAAAATATATGAAGAACTTCTGCAAATCCATATTAATTTAAAAAAAGCTCAATAAAAATTTGGACAGAAAACAGCTGGTAAGTAATATGAATATTTTCATGTTTCAGAAAGTTAGAGGTTTTGGGGCAAAAAAACTGCATTTGGGGTTAATGGATGGATCTTAAAAGTTAAAAAAATACCAGTAAGTAGTGAGGATTCCAGAAAGAATTAACTGCTCTAGGCATGTTATTTATATTTCAAAATAGGATAAAATCTGAAACTTTGGAAACCTTGTTTGTTTTACCTCCCTCTCCCAATATATATAAACATTTACTTATGCTCCAGAACATAAAACTCCAAATATCTCCCCTTTTTGTTCTCACAGTGGAAGTGTTTACATTCCCTTTTATCTCTCAGAAGAGGGTAGAAGCTGGACAGCATACATATAAACTACATGAGGTTCCTAACTTCAGAGTTCCTTTCTTGTGACTTTAGAAACCCTCTTTATATTGAAGAGATAATAGCATTCACATTTTCACTGCAGCACTGTTCACAGTAGCTTAGATGTGGAAACAACCTAAATTCTTATAGAGGAATGACTAGATAAAGAAAATGTGATATATACATAGAATGGAATACTATTCAGCCTTACCGAAGAAAGAAATTCTGCAATATGCATAAATGCCCATGGACCTTGAGGCCATTAGGTTTAGTTAAATAAGCCAGACACAGAAAGAAAAGTACTGCATGGTTCCACTTACATGAGGTATCTAAAATAATCAAATCCATAAAATCAAAGACTAGAATGGTAGGAACCAGAGTCTGGTAAGGTGGAGGGCATTACTGGGAGTTATTAACAGGGATAAAGTTTTGGTTAAGTAAGAAGAATAAGTTCTAGAGATCTTCTGTACAACATTGTACCTATAGTCAACAATAATGTATTGTACAGTTAAAATTTGTGGAGGATAGATCTTATGTAAAGTGGTCTTATTACAATACAGTTAAGAAAACTAAGTAGACAAACAAATAAATCAATCAATCAATCTTTGTTGCAAAGAAAAAATAATAATAAAACCCCTTTGATGTACAAGCAGACCTGCCTGTCTGGCTCTTATTTGCATTGCTGTAGAAAATAATAGGGCATTGAGTACTGGTGCAGTTATTGTTGGAATTAATAATAATCCTTCCCTGCTCCAGAAACCTCATATTTACTTTTAGAATAATATAAATAAATGTAGACATTAAAAACTTACTATAAAGACCTATTTATAAAAGAGGATGTGCAAATGGCTAATAAACATATGAAAATATTCTCAGCCTCATTAAGCATAGGGCAGTGCAACTTGAAACTACAGTGAGGGCAACCAACCTGGTGAAAATTAAAAAGACTGATGACATCAACTGTCCTGTTGATGTTTTAGAATAATTGAAACACTCAAAACCGTGGATAGGCATGTATGTTAGAATGGCCACTTTGAAAAATTGTTTGGCCGTACCTAATAAAGTTGAACATTGGTGCATCTTAGATTGCTTGGTGTAGTACTAACAAAAACAAAATAAATGTACATGTAAAAATGGTCATTACCATTTGTAATATCCAAAATAGCCCTAGTCTAGAATCAATAAACAGTAGCGCCTTTACATAACCAACAAAATGCCAATAAATATGCAAAAGACATAAACAAAAATAATCCTTACATCATTATTTATTTATAATCATTCCCAAATCGGAATAACTTAAATATCCAATAAAAATACACTGGATGCATACTGGTGTTGTCATACAATGGAAAACTACATAGCAATGAAACTCATGAACTAACACAGTTATGTGGTTGTGTCTAGAAAACATAATGTTCATCAGAAGAAACAAAATGACACCTTTCACATGATTTTATTTGCATTAATTTCAGAAATAAGCAAAACTAATCTGTGATGAAAGACGTCAGAATGATGCTTACCTTTGGTGAACCAAGGAATAGTTACTGGGAAAGAGTGAAAAGGTGATTCTAAACTTTTATTTATTAACTTTATTACACTGATGCAGTTATTTTGTGACAGTCTATATATATGAGCACTTATAATTTCTGCTCTAGTGGATATTATACTTTACTTTTCAAAGCAGTTTATTTAGAGTAAGCACAATTTGGAATATCAAAATCTTACATTTTAGATAAAAATATTTTATTTCCAGCAATAAGGATGGACATAGAGATTATCATAAGTGAAGTAAATCAGACAAAGACAAATATCATATGGTATCACTTATATGTGGAATCTAATAAAATGATACAAATGAACTTATTTACAAAACAGAAATAGACTCACAGACATTGGAAACAAACCATGGTTACCAAAGGGGAAAATGTGGGGAGGAATAAATTAGAAGTTTGGGATTAACGGATACACACTACTATATATAAAATAGATAACCAACAAAGGCATACCATATAGCACAAGGAACTATATTCGATACCTTGTAATAACCTATAATGGAAAAGAATCTGATAAAGAATATATATATATATATATATATATATATATATATATATATATATATATATATATATATATGTATAACTGAAACAATTTGCTGTACACCTGAAACTAACACCACATTGTAAATGAACTATACTTCAATTTAAAAAATTTAATAAGATGTTAGATTTATATTATTTTACCTCATTTTTATTGGAAGGAAAAGTTTTTCCAGCTTTCTGACCTTTAATGAGTTTAAGCATGTAAAATGTAAAATGTTAAAGCTATCTTATTCATTCCAAAAATGAAATGCTTGTTTCGAACAATTTTTTAAAACTGTAAAAAGTTGATTGCAATTTAATCTTTAACTTTTGGTATGTGGACAAGATGAAGGGCTCTCCAGTGTTTTCTGGAAGCAGAGAAGGATTCAGGACAGCAAGTAGTTTTTGGATTACAAATCTCATGTTCTATTTTCACACCTCTTTAGGGTTTTGCTACAATTGGTTTTCTTGCATATCCTCTTTTTGAGAATGTAAGTGCATAGCAGAAATTTTATATATATATATATATAATTTCAGACTCCCAACCACTGCGCCACCAGGGAAGCCCCAGGAATTATATTTCTTATATGATGTTAAATTCAAATGTTAAACAATGGAGTTTAAGGCCTGTAACAGGACTACTGAAATGAGTTCCATGTATATGAGAGATACTTTTCTTATATTGACTCAATTAATTTGTCTCAAATCTCTCCTCTAATAAGTAATAGAACAAGAATTCTAACCCAGTTTGTCCAGCTCTGGAGCCCATACAAATATCACTGTGTTGCATCTAAACTCATTTAATTTTCAGCGTGAAACTTGTCAATTCCAAATATGAAAATCTTCATCTATAGACTTTTACAACAGTGAGTCTCATTTTAGGATAGACTGCAGCTCTTAGTCTGTATTAAAATGGATAAAAAAGGAATAGCTCCTACTACTACAGCAAGTGAAATATTAAAAAGGTGTTACATAATGTTAGGGGAAAACATCAGTGAAGATCTCCTGAATACCACCCTCCCAGTCATATAAAACTGCCAGCAAAACAAAGAGTGTTCACCATAACTTTTCTTGAGCAACCTATGCATGCTACTCTTACTCTAAGATATATGCTTATCAGGATAAAGGAGAATGAATAACCTAGACATTCCCTGCTTGAGGCATTTTATGTAGCTCTTTTTATTATGTACTTCTTCCTAAATCCATTAAAGAGTAACTCATTTCAACAAGTGCAGGGCTGTGACTGGTTTTCATGAAGATAAGGCAGTGTTTGTAATTAAATTTCACCAGAGACTCACCATCTTGCCCTAGGGAAAAAAATAAAAGAACTGACAACCCAGCCCTAAGCATATAATAAAAGGGTAGGAAAACAAATTCCTTCTTGCTGGAATGGTGAACGGAGTTTCCTTATTGAAGCTTGGCTGAGGACATTTTCTTTCGCAAATATCACCAGTCTCTTAGCAATGTCAGCTCCTGTTCCCAGTATCCTTTAAGTCATTGAAGTTTCTGACATTGTGGCAAACATCAGAAAACAGAGCCAGTGGTAGTGGCTATTGCTTAAATTTGTTCTTTAAAAGGGAGAAAAATGGTATGCAAATCCCTTTGACCATATTCTGTCTCCAAATCTGTGGACCTTATATCTTAGCGTAATTTTAAAAATTAAGGTGTCAACTGGGGATGGCACCTCCAAATTGGACAGACTTTAAATCTCACAGGAAGTGCAATGGCTTAGAAAAGATGGAAGGAAGCTGTCTTAGTTTATTCCACCTGCTATAACAGACATAAACTGAGTGCCTTATAAACTACAAATATTTACTTCTCATAGTTCTGGGGGTAGGAAATTCAAGATCATGGTGCCAGCAGATTCCTGTCTGGTGAGAACTTCCTGGTTCATGGACAGTCACCTTTTTGCTGTGTTCTCACATGGCAGAAGAGGGCAAGAGATATTTCTGGAGCCTCTTTTATAAAGACACTAATCCCATTAAAGAGGGCTCTGCTCCCATTATGTATTCACCTTCCAGAGGCCCCACCACCTAATACCATGGCTTTGGGGGTTAAGGGTTTCAACATATGAATTTGGAGGGAGACTCTAACATTCAGACCATGGTGCCACATCTTCAGATTGTTCTCAAATCAGGAAATGACTCAGTGAAATGGAAGGCAAAATAAAGATACATAGCATTCAATGTGGGGTCAGAACCAGAGAGCTTAACACAACAAGAGGAGCCAAGTGTTGTGAATTGAGCTCTGTCCCTCCCAAAAGATATGTTGAAGTCCTAATGTCCAATACCTATAAATATGAGCTTATTTGGAAATAGGGTCTTACAAATGTAATGGAGTTAGATGATATTGTATTTGACTAGGGTGGGCCCTAATATAATCTCATATGGTGTCCTTATAAGAACAGGAGAAAGAGACAGAGACACATAGGGGAAAGATGACCAATGTTCATGAGAGGGACAGAAATAGAAGTGAAGTGGCCAAGGAACACCAAGGAATGAAAGCTGTCACCAAAAGCTAGCAAGAGACAGGGAAGGATTCTAGCCAGTCTCAGAGGAAATATAGCCCTGCTGACAATTTCAGACTTCCAGCCTACAGAACCATAAGACCCATACATTTCTATTGTTTTAATCTACTCAGTTTGGGGTACTTTGTTAGGGCTGTCCTAGGAAACCAATATAGCACATGACCCAGGTCATCAGCATAGACAGGCATCATGCAGGGAGCAACCCATACAGAGGTGGTGCAGGAAACACATTTTAAATACTGCCATCAGCTGAGATTGGGAACAATTTTCCATGTGACAATAGGTCTATGTAACAAATTAATATCTTTGGCTTAGAGGGTATAGACCCAATAAAACACCTGAAAACTTAGGTAAAAATGAAATCCAGAATGGATACATGTTCCTCCACTGACTACGGGCTTTCATTTATTTCTTACAGTAGTATAGAAACACTAGAAATTAATATTAAATTCTCATTTTTGCATCATTTACAGTTTACCGTATGTGTGAATGCCTTAGTTACTTGTATGGTAAAATATGTATTAGTCTCATTTTAGTATATGTGTTTAGTCACTGCCTAGAAATAAACAATATAGTTATATTACAATATTTTAAGGAATAGAAACTTTCCAAATATTAAAAAAAAATATATGATGCCTGCACAGATTGTGTGGCCAATTTATATGTTGCCAAGATTCTATAGTCCACAATATGGGTTAACTGATGTAAATAGCAGACTGTAGGGAATATTTCTTGGCAGTGTTAATTTTGTTTGCATTTCAATGCTCCACATTACACCACAGATTAATTCTGAGTCTAGAAAATGTAAAAATCCAAATTCACAAATGAAAATGTATAAAGCTAACTCATGGAATTAAATGGACCAAATAGAGTTCTGTGTTACTCTGTATGCACAGTGAAAAATAGGACTCAATAAATATGGAGAATTTAAAGAAATCTTCATATCTTTACATTTTCACATTTTTCTACTCAATAATGACATTTACTAATTAAAAATGACACATTACTCATATATTCATCAGCCTAATTTGGTCTATACCATGTAAAAATAGGTTACGAGCAGATGTGACTACTAATCTACTATCAAATATCAGTTGCATAGCAGAAAATGAAGAGATATTTGCCCTTCTGTCTCCCTCACTTATATTTAATGTAAGCAAATTGTGTAATTTCTTAAAACACTATAGTAATGGATGCAAAATGAACATACAGATTGCACAGAGCCAAATTTCAAATAATGCATTTACATTAAAACTGAAAATTTTATATAATTCATCATGTTAACCTTAATCTATATATATACTATTTTTTATTTGAAAGTAATGATCATCTTTAATTAGAAATACTCTAAAATATAATACAGGTTTATGTAGTAAATATTGTAGACTCAATACACTGTTGTCAATGTGATAATAGTTATTACTGAGGTTAAGATATAAACTATATCATCTTAGAAAAAATATAAAACATCTTTAAAAAAGCTTTTATTAGAGAGATCTACCTAACATACATTGTATACATATATAACTATATTAATTAATTCATTACCTTTGAACAGTTTTGTATTATAGTCACAGGTTTAGTAGTGTTAATCTCCTTTAAAGTTAACATTGGAGGACGTCTCTGGTGGTCTAGCAGCTAAGACTTCATGCCCCCAATTCCGGGGGCCTGGGTTCCATCTGGTCAGGGAACTCTATCCCACATGCCACCACTAAGAGTTTGAATGCCGCACTAAAGAGCCAGCATGCTGCAATAAAGATACCACATGCTGCAACAATTAAGACCTGGCCCAGCCAAATTAATAAATAAATAAATATTTTTAAAAGAGAAATATATGGTTAATATATATGGTTAATATATGTAAGATTTTGCCATTGATTATTTTTCTATTTTCTCTTTCCCTAATCCATTTGACTCATAAGCAAAATCATCATCAATGAATCACTGAGTACCCCTAAGGACTTAGCAACATACTAGGTATTTGATCATTGAACACTATAAAGAATATGCTTAGTTACCATTCAGTTGAAATGTTGGGTGGTCCATTAGGCAGAAATGAGTAATTCACCCATCAGAGGCATCCATGGTAAATGATCACTCTGACAGCTCATATGTTGAACATGAGAGCACTCATGAGAATATATGCACTGGATGATGTGATTCTAACTTTTCTGTTATTCCAAAAGTCTACTCTTCAGTAAAGGGCTGTAAGTCAATCTTAAATCACTTGTGCTATCCTTAGCATATGCTATAACTAATTCTGACCCACCCATTATATCTATAGAAAGGTATCTCAAGTGTTTTGATTTATAACATGAAGCCACTAAAACCGTACATAACATGTGAGTAATCTGGAATTTGAATCATTAAGGGAAGAAGCTATAAGGACATTAGTGACATTTACAGTATTTGAAAAATCATAATTTGCACACTAATGAATGACAACATAGAAATGATGCCATAATATAAATTTTACTGTACCAAATCTTCTGTTACTCAAAAGCAACTGGATGTTAAATTATATTGAGTGAGATATCACCTGAAAATAAAAGAACTGGACACAATGACAGCCTTTATACATATTCCTGACTAAATTATTCTTGCATTCATAACACTAGATATTAATAATTCTACATACTAAATAAAAATCTTTTATAGTTATATTAATTGGTACTATAAAAATATTCCAATTAATACTAAAAGTGAATACTACATACTAAAATATGTGTAAATCCTAAGTAAATACTAAAAATGGATAATTTATATTGAGTTTAACACATTCATCACAATGGAAACTACAGTGGACCCAGTTAACAATAGTGCTGATTTTAATGAATATAAATAATAATGGTAACCCATGGAGTCTTCACCTCTATGTTTGAACAATCTGACAGTAGAGATTAGTGTGACATAGTAGTTGGAAAATAAAAATGTGTTAAAAAAAGGGAAGAACAAACAAATGAATGAAAATAAGTTTAAAACCAAAAATAATTAATGTCAGTTTATTAAAGTATATGAGCATTTTGTTGCATGTGATTGGAATTTATTTTAAAAAGTCAGGAATATTTGATTCGTACTCATTTGGGAGAGATGGGCAATAATTAGTAGTTCTGTTTGCTGCTTCATACCAGATCAAATATTAAATAGACTTACACTGAATTTATCTATATATCTACATACCACCTCTCTATATAAGCCTCTAATTTATATGTATTTAATATATATGTTATATATTTAAAATATAAGATCTTAAATAATCACAACTTTTAATGGCTGCATAGAAAGAGAAAAAATGTGTTAAGTGAGGGAAACACACAAAAAAGAAAAAAATGCAATATAAAATCCTCACAGAAATCTTATATGACTAATTAGAGATTTGTCTTCATAGGTTAAAAAAATATGTAGCTATTTTTAAACTATTTTATGAACCGGATCATTTCTGGAAGAACTAATTCGTTTACTTACTCACTCATTCAGTAAAGAAACCTAGTAATTATTGAGTATGTCCATGTGTCAGACAGTGGAATATAAGCTCTTTGAGGGCAAGAATTTTTGTTTTGTAACCTTAGAAAAGGGTCAGACACACAGTAGGTGTTTGATAGAAAAGGGTCAGACACATAGTAGGTGTTTGATAGGTATGTGTTAAGTGAGTGAATGATTGCTAATTGCTAGCATATAATGATGAATAGATCATGAACAGCCAATGACTTTCCAGTTTTCCAGTGCCGTGAGTGAAGTTCAATGATGTTCAAAATTACTATTATATATTTTTTGCAAAGTTCATAGACATCACCCAAAAGCACATCATATTTTGGTTCAGCAATATTAAAAATAAGTTAACCCAGATGCAAGATGTTAAACATCAGGGGTAAGAAAATGGAATTGCAAGAAGGGCCAGATTTTAAATGAGTGGTTTCCTTCCAAGAAGTCCCTTAATGTCTATGCAAAATAAAGGGATCTCCAGGCCTCCTGTCCCTCTCTTTATATTCCCTCTTCATTAGCAAGGTGTCTTCATACATGTGGCAAGTACAGGCTATTTAAGAAAGATCTTGACTATAAAAGTCTCTAAATAGTGGATTTAAGCACAGATTGGCTGTTTATTCGCCCCAAAAAAGATCCTCTAGGGAAAGATCAGGATTGATTCAATAACCCAGGAGAAAATTCAGTGGTAAGCATATCAGCTCTTCAGAGGTATTCCAGTAGTCAGATATTAGATCCACATTTTAGTGTGTTTATTGAAATGTTAGAAAGAATTATGGAGAAATTCAAAATAGTCAATTACATTAACATATAGAACATATAAAAAGTCAAAGAATCAGGAAGGTTTTTTGTTTACTTTTTAATGAAGTGTCCGTGAAGTGGTGATTACAACCTTCAACTGTTTTATAAGGATTATGTTGCAAACTACAGGAACAAGTAATTGTCTATTTCTATCAAAAAAATGAAAAAAAGCACAGATATAATATGCATTACAGTTAATTTATTAAACGTTATAAATTTATTCACAGTGAAGATTTTAAAACTTATAAGGTTTTAAAATTTATAAGTGACTTATTTTGAAAAATGACAGTCTCTCATTGAAATATACTTGTGAATCATATATATTTTCTTCTTCCAGGTATGGATATAATTCTTCCCCAAACAGAGGAGTGGACCTGCTATATCATTGTAGATCAACACCCAGGCCACGGACCACTACTGGTCTGCAGCCTGTTAGGAACCAGGACGCACAGCAGGAGGTGTGCTGAGGGATAGAAAGAGAAGCTTCATGTGCCGCTCCCCATCGCTCGCATTACAGCCTGAATCATCCCCCACATCGCTCACATTACCACCACCCCCCTCATAGCTCTCATTAACGCCTGAACCATCCCCCGCCACCTGTGGAAAAGTTGTCTTCCATGAAACCGGTCCCTGAGACCACAAAAGTTGGGGACTGCTGCTGCAGGTCCTTTCTAAAATGAGGCGTTATCATCTTAATACTCCCTCCATTAATTAATTATCTTCAGTTAGCTAAATATGCTCTTTGTTTCTCTTTTACTTACTTGACTATGAACGTTATCTTGCTGAATTTTGTATGTTTTTGTTAAGTTATCTAAATATTCAAAGGGAACAGTGAGCAGTAGCCAAAATGTAATAACTCACGTAGGGTACCCAGGAACTGAGTAGTATTAAAATGGATCACTAGAATCCATACATTTTGAATTTCCAATTTCAATTCTAAAGTTCTTTATTTCTTAAGTCTTGGTTTTGGGATAATTTACAGGAAAAAAAATACTTGTTAATATTTGGCTTTAAAATACTAATCATAAGAATTAAATGTCAATTTAGATTTTAAAATGAGGAATTCTTAGTCTCTGATTCCATAGTAATGCTCAGATGACATATTTGGAAGGACCTTTAAGGAAAGTGTGCCAGACAGCATTGTGGGGAAAGAAGGAAGCATACCTACACAGAGCCATTTTAGCATCAGCATTATTGATTTCCATGTTAACTGAGCCCTTTGAGAGCTCTCCTTCAAAGCCATAAATCAGAGAAAGGTATACAAATCATCTAGATTCTTTCTAAATGAAAAGAAGATGTGATATGATTTAAAAGGGCAGGGTAGAGATGTATAAGCAGGATCCCTATGATTAATCCTCCAAAGTAAACTTTATTATTTAAGAGCTATTGGATGATAAAGAAGCTGATTTTTTCCCAGCAATGAGGATTAGATTTACATGGTGTCATAAATATTGACAACATTATGTTAGTCAAGCATTCTGATTTTTCTTTCTTCCTGAGAATTCTATAGAAATAAGGATTATATAAACATTTTTAATATAGATGCACCCAGGGCTTGGAATGATGGGACCAGTGACTCTATGACTATTAAGTTGTTTTCATGCTGTTAAATATTATGTTTAACAGTGGGATCTGAGGTACAAAAGGCTGTGTCAGGATCTCTTACTACAACTCTATTTTTCCTACAATTTGTACATAGATTAAACTTAATAGTTTTGATTCTTTTCCCATGTTCTGTAAAAGATAAAGCTAATACATGAAAATGTTAAATGCATTTTTTTTTTAGAATTCTAGCTAAAATCTAAAACTGAAGACAATAGCTTTAAATACCCACCCATTCTAAAAAAAAAAAAAAAAAAAAAAAAGGTTTTCCAATAACTCCATGACAGTATTTATTAACAGGTAGAAAAGCTGGTCAAAACAAAATCCATTCCAAAAGAATTATATGATAGAAGACTAGAAAAGTGAAAAAAGATTCTTTCAAGTGAATGTTTAGAGTAGAATGGGGATTTCCTGTAGAATGGTGAGCCTGACCTCTCCCTGCCTGTCAGGATTTTGACTATGCCGTGGCATTGCAACTATGAGGTTTTGTACCATACAATACTTAGAGCAGATTGACGTGGGATTGATAGGGATTGGCACACACATGAACATAGAAAGTGATGCCTGTTTTCTTTTACCAGAAGTTTAAGACAGGAGTCTGGCTGGAGACACCCAGACAAAAATGCTATAAGAGAGATAACAGAAATGTTCCCATTTGTTGAGGTAAAGATACATGAGGTGTTGTGGGGCTATCAGAGCCCAGCAGCTCATCCTGAGGAGACTGTTTTGGACTGCACAGGACAGGTGATCCAGCAAAGAAGAGGATTTGTCCCAGGGTCAGGAGGAGAATGGAACTCATGATGTAGCAGGGGAGCACATCTCCCATGAGGGAAAGAGTTAGTGTGATTACAACCAAGGGTGGATCTCTGCATTCCACAAGGGCTCCCATGAAAGAATCAGACTTTGGATGCCTGTCATAATGGCAGCATGAGGCCAGTCATTATCAGCTAACATAAAATTAGAAACAATCCTAAATCTGTCAATACTTAAACTGGTACTTGGTTCTATTCCACCAGTTACTTTTATTGTAGTCTACACTCATTTCTAAATGCTACATTTGAGATAGAACTATGGAAAACTTTAAGGTGTCTGAAAATCATGCTTCATAATGGTCAATGAAAAAAAAATATGGTGGCGAGGGAAAGAGAAATACAGATAATGGAAGGAGGGACGTGATGAACGTACTCAGATATTTAAAGTATTCTTATGTGGAAGACAGATCATTTTCTAAGTTCAAACTTAAAATCAATGGGTAAAAGATAAATGAGTGAAAGTTTTGGATAAATATAAATAAAATATCTAGTAAGAAAAAAGTCTGTTAAGGAATAACCTGTCAGGGAATTCCCTGGCGGTCTTGTGGTGGGGAATCCGTGCTGTCACTGCCGAGGGTTTGGGTTTGATCCCTGATCAGGGAACTAAGATCTCACAAGCAGCGTGGCATGGCAAAAGAAGAAGAAAAAAAAAAAAAAAAAGGAACAACCTGTTACACAAAATATTTTTCTCCCATCACTGGAATTATTGAAGCCAAAACTAAATTATCATAGATGGAATTGGAAGAATGTAATTGACCACATGATTTTTAAAACATATACCTCAGTTTTCCAAGGATGTTCTAGCTTTCCCTTCATTTTCAAAAGGGTCCATATAATAAAATTAAAATATGGTCACAGTACCTAAAAGGCCCTTTCCAAATCTAAGAGCTTGTTAATATATTCTTTGGATAAAAGTCACTGACCCTCTTTGAATTTCATTCTTCATATACAATAAGAGGATAATATACACCTAGTTTCCTTTTTGAGTTATTTTTGAATCAAAACTGATAGCATCTTAAGAAGGAATTTTAAAATATTACATACTTTACAAATTTATATCATTTTGCATCTATTAGTTTCACTGTTTTAATCATTTCATAAAAAGGGTTTAAAGTCCATATATTTAGCAAAGTCCATATATTTCCTGCAGCTGAATGACTTGAAAAATATCAATGCATCATGGGTGAGAATTTTGAGATACTCTCTCTCATTTAAGAACATATTTAGAGTTATTTATTTTTATATTTATACCTATATTATTCACCTGTGGCCAAGAAATTTAACAGAGCAAAATTAGTATTAAAATACTGATTGAGAGTATGTTAAACTATACACGCTGGGATGATTCTCTCCAAACTCTCAATTGAAGAACACTGAGTTTACATTAACCAAAGATGCAGAGAGCTATGTTTTGTTTCATTTGCTTAGTATTTGTACGATTTTCACTGAGCTTCCTAGAACAGTGACAATAGAGCTGTGACACTAGATTAACAGAAGAAACTGTTCTGATCTAATTTTACCATTTTATCCATATTCCAATCATTTCTTGAATTAAAAATAAAAACTATCCAGCTCTACATTAACCACACATTCCTGGTTCACTTCTCTTACCTGGTAAGAGGAATTAAGTACTCTCTTTTCAATCTTTAGAAACAGTAGTAGGCAGAACAAAGAAGACATTAATATTCTTGGGTCTACTAAAAAATAAAATAAAAAAGGTAACCATATGTCCTATTGGAAACAGTCTTGTTTTACAGCATTGTTCCAACATCCTGTCCCCTTACTACTCCTTTTGACTTACAGATGTATACTGATTAAGGATTAAGATGTTCAAAGAATATCTTTCCTGGTCAATTTATAGGAAAGAAAGAAAAAACAAAACAAAACGTTTAAACCAGTTGCAAAGGTTTATGTATAAAAATTAGTTTAATTAGTTTTTTTTTAACTTTGCTTTATGGACACTTTGAAAAGTTTCACCATATAAATCAACTAAACTTTTGGAAGGCAGATACATATTTATTTCTTCTGTACATGATGTATCTTCCCAAAATAGTTTGATAGTTCCCTGAGAATAAGAGCCATGTCTAAACCTCTCAACACATTTACATTTTCTAAATAAATTTTAAATCAATGAGTGAAGATGAAGGAAGAGTGAATGCAAATTCTATTAGAAATTTAGGAGTAAATCTGGAAAAAATCAGTCTCAGCTTCAGAAGAGTTGTCCATGGGTAAATTACAATACATTATAATTAAATATGGGTCATGACATTATTCAGAAATACATTCACAAAGCCATCTGAAATTATTTATGTCTCTAAAAATAGACTAAGTACTGACATAATTTGCTTTTCAGCCTAACCTTTTTTGTGGAAACATCTTTGTTGTAATAAAAACTGAGATGATTGACCTGACCTGAGAGAAATAGCTTCTGTTCAGATGGATGTAAGGCAATGGCAAATAAGCATGAAAAGACAGGGGCAGTTTACAGACTGTCCCTCCTCTGAAAATATGAGATTTAAAAAAAAGAGTTGAAAAAAGAACATTTCAGAAGAAGCAAATGTCACTATTACAGTGTCTATTAAACACTGGAATTGTTTAACAGGGGGGAAATACTAATTAAGATTGCACTTCCACCAAGCAATATTTACTGTAGTTGAACGGGATGAGTTTTAAAGCAGCTCAATCTCATTTCCTTGTTAAGATTTTCATACAGAAACCCAGCGTTCTTGGATTTAATCAGACTCAGCTCCCTCGCTTTCCCCTCCCCTCAGGAGAGAAGAAGCACATTGGGTACTCCACGACCTCAAGAGATTATTGATCTATAAAAATGTTTTTGCCCTCCCACAACCTCCCAGCCTATGACAATAATTATGATGGCTGCTGCAGAGTTGTATTGCTGTTAAAAATGGCAATAATAATAATGGAATTAAACCATCTTTCCTATGTATAAATGCAACACTTATTTCCATCTGATTTGGAGAGAATCCATTCTTTTCTAGCAGACATGTCTATTTATCATTCGTAAATACACTGTAAATCTTCTAATAATTAATAACTACTAGAGCTCAGTTCCTTAAAAAATGAATTTATATAAATTATGAATCACCTGTAACTGAATTCATTTTTCCCTTTCCTCAGCTGTGAAGCCAAAAGGAAAGGGAGAAGTTGTCAAATATGCATGTAATTAAAAAATGTGTTTCTCTTTTAAATATTTTGGTTGTTTAGGTTGGCTTTATTTTTTATTGGACTAGTTCCTTAGAACCATTACTTGACTCCCATTTTCAAGGGGTATATTTAGTTATGTTTGGTTTTTCGGGCACAGTTTTTTGTTTTAAATGTGAATTTCCTTTTATTATGAAATGGATACAGTTTATTTAGGAAAAAAATTTAAAAGAATCAAAATAAATAAATATAATATTATACATAGCTACCATGTAGTTTTTGCAGTATATCCATCTAGAGTATTCTCTGCATGCATATCTACACATCTATACATCTGTATCACTATCAATATCAACATAGAGGTAGGTATGTTGGTGGGATTATAGCATACACTGTATTTTTAATTGAGTTTTGTTTTAATTAAAACACATCCTTCACATTATTGCAAGTTGAAAGGTGTATTGTATTGTATACTTCATTGTTACTTAAAGACTTCAGGCTATTTTATTGAATAGGTAATTTAAGTAACCAAAGTTATAATTCATTCCATAGTTTGTTTGTTTTTAGTCACTAAAAAGTGGGCCAGTAATATACCAAATAATGCATTTTTTACACTTTCCAACTTACATATTCTTAAATATTCATTGATATTTCTTCCTTCTTTTGTTCCTATGCTACTCTATATGTTAGCTACAATTTTCATCTTTTAGAGAAAACTGGGTTTCAAAATGGTTTAGCAGCTTGTCCAAAGTCACACAGCTAGTAACTGATTACAAGACTTGTTATCTGCTTTCAAAATTAAGAGGTAGTTTCTGGCATTTGGCATAGAGTTTACAAATGGACACAATTATGAGAGAGGAATAAGTGTATGAGCTCTAGAGGATCCTGGCTGAAAAAGTAGAAGTGTTGGTAAAGTTATTCTGAATTTGCCAAGAATCTGTAACTTGGTTTCTTTTTGGCTCAACTTTTAATTAATTTATTAAAAAAACATTTTTTAATGGGGTATAGTTGTTTTACAACGTTGTGTTAGTTTCTACTGTACACAGGAGTTCCCTGTGCTATACAGCAGGTTCTTATTAGTTATCTGTTTTATACGTATTAGTGTATATATGTCAATCCCAATCTCCCAGTTCATCCCACACACACACACCCCCACTTTCCCTCCTTGGTGTCCATATATTTGTTCTCTATATCTATGTCTCTCTTGCAAACCAGTTCATCTGTACAATTTTTCTAGATTCCACATATATGTGTTAATATACAATGTGTGTTTTTCTCTTTCTGACTTACTTCACTCTGTATGACAGTCTGTAGACCCATCCATGTCTCTACAAATGAACCAAATTCACTCCTTTTTATGGCTGAGTAATATTCCATTGTATATATATACCATATCTTCTTTATCCATTCATCTGTCAATGGACATTTAGGTTGCTTCCATAACCTGGCTATTGTAGATAGTGCTGCAATGAACATTGGGGTGCATGTGCCTTTTTTGAAATGGTTTTCTCTGGGTAGATGCCCAGTAGTGGGATTGCTGGATCATATGGTAATTCTATTTTTAATTGTTTAAGGAACCTCCATACTGTTCTCTATAGAGCTGTATCAATTTACATTCCCACCAACAGTGCAAGGGAGTTCCCTTTTCTCCACACCCTCTCCAGCATTTGTTGTTTGTAGATTTTCTGATCATGCCCATTCTAACTGGTATGAGGTGATATCTCATTGTAGTTTTGATTTGCATTTCTCTAATGATTAGTGATATTGAGCAGCTTTTCCTGTGCCTCTTGGCCATCTTTATGTCTTCTTTGGAGAAATGTCTATTTAGGTCTTCTGCCCATTTTTGGATTGGGTTGTTTGTTTTTTTTAAATATTGAGCTGCATGAGCTGTTCATATATTTTGGAGATTAATCCTTTGTCCTTTCATTAGTTTGCAAATATTTTCTCCCATTCTGAGGGTTGTCTTTTTGTCTTCTTTATGGTTTCCTTTGCTGTGCAAAAGCTTTTAAGTTTCATTAGATCTCATTTGTTTACTTTTGTTTTTATTTCCATTACTCTAGGAGGTGGGTCAAAAAAGATCTTACTGTGATTTATGTCAAAGAGTGTTGTCCCTCTCTGACTCAACTTTAGAGTGGAGAAACTTTTTTGTGAGTAATAACTATAAAGCTTAATTCTCAGGTGAATTTAAGTGCATAATATACTATTTAAAAAACTGTACAATTCATTTGTTATTTATCTTTAACTTTACTTTGATGAAGTAGGAAAGTAAGACCAAAATTTTTAAATGCCAGTGTTCCCAACATTTCCCTGATAATATGTGTGCATTCTTAACATTACCTATATAGTATGTGTGCAAGTATGGAATCTCCATTACAATATTTGAAATATGTAATATTGATATATGAAAAAAGCACAAAAAAATGAAAAAGAAGGAAGAACACCTTTAGTTTACTCCATCTCCTCTGTTTGGCTCAGTCATTTGAAGATATATGCTGTATAGTGGTCATTTAAACATGAAAATATGTCTCAGTTGTATTTTTATTTTCTTCACAATCAATGGAGTGTCTACACTCCACTCAAATTCTAATTCTGGGAAGAAGAGGAGGGGTAAGGTGTGCTTCTGTGGAGGTGGATGCTGCTTCAAACAGCAGTTACTAGAACACTTAATACATCCATTAGCTTTTTAATTCAGAAATGATAGCCCTTTATCCAAAAAATATTTTCACTCTCTGCTTGATTATTCCAAAATCTTGAATGTATTGAATTTTTTTTGTTTCTATGTTAAGTGTGTCAGTGTGATAGCCGACTAAAGTTTAAACATCACTTAACCTTAGCTGAAATCTCAAACTTTTTTTTTTACCAGCATGTTGTAGTACAGGGGAGGGATCAGATAGGAGGAAAATTTGACCCATACTGCAGAATTTAGCAGAAAGTGGATCAGAGGCTTCTGAACAGAGACAATCATCATAGCATTGCAGCAGTTTTCAATTTTTTTACCTTTGTTGTAATATATATATATATATTTAAACCTTTATAGGTACCATATTAACAACAAAACTCTGACAATAAAAATACTTAAGTATTTGTATTGGGAGCCAGAAAGAGATGTCAATATGAGGAAACAGTATTCTAGGCTTCAACCAGATGCTGAAGGTAAAGCCCAGAGGCACATTGGGCCACAACAGCTTTACATAGGGGAGGACACAGGACACATCCCTGTGGCCAGAGGCAAGGCTGAAAGGAGCACACAGGGATTTGGCCAGGCCTGAAGTGGCATCCACCACTCTGAAGAAAGGCCTGCCTGTTTCCCCAGCAGACCGCCCTGGAGAAGGAACACGACTTTGCTTGGGGGATTGCCTTACTTAACACAATGAATGCAATCCCAGAGGCAGAGAATTTAGCTCAGTTTTGTCAGAGAAAAACTTTTTAGTGATAAGTGGAAGAACTCACAGCTTTTAAGAAACTACTTCTAAAACAAGGTCAGGCAGAAGGATCAAGCTTCATCAAACAAGTAAGAAATACTCAGCAAGGAACTTCCTGAAATAGTGAATATAACTGAAACTAAAACCCAGAAAGTTCAGGTACAAAAGGAGATCTAACACAGAGAGAGTACCAAGTATTGCTAATGTGTAGGTTTATTACAAAATTACTGATTAGAAATATTTTCAGACTCTGGAAGGGAGCCTGAGTTATTTCTGTGCATTCTTAGGTGTTTATCTGGAACAAAATTCATTGCCTTAAGTTATTTTTGCTAATTTTGAATACTGACACTAGGTTTTAACCTTAAAAATCAATCATAAGATTTTAGGTATAGATACTGAAAACAGTATAAGATTAACAGTGAAACCAAGCAGTACTCTGTGGGGCTCCTGGGCACATAAGCCTTTCTGTGTCCCCTTCCCAGAGTTCCAAAGGACAGGTTCAAACAGTTGCTAATCAGGGAAAGGAAGGGATGTAGAGATAAGGGAGGAGCAGTCAAGAAACAGTACTTCAGCCTTGGGACAGGGTCCTGGCCCCCGTCAAGCGATATACATAACAATATCTTTGAGCTCTTTTGCAGCACTAAAAACTGCACCAAATAAAAGATGTTAACTACAATACTTGATGAAGCATTGTTCATTCCAGAGAATGTCACAGTTTGCCCATTATCACCTGATGCCAGATGATCTCTGGATTGAAGAATGAGGGTCCTTCATGCACCCTTAATCTTATCAGCAACCCTGCCCCTTTGAGGCATGAGAGAGATGGGCCCCCAGGGCAAATGGTTTGAGTTCGTTCCTTGTGGACCGATACTCCTAGATGGGAATAACAAGACAATTGAGATAGGAGGCTGGGCCCTGTCCAGATAGAAAATAAGAGACCACATGTTCCTCATTCTTGAAGTCAGGAGACCTCCCTGACTACACATGCACAGAAAGGCTCCTTGGAGGTCAAAAGTGGAGTGATGCTAAGTGATGGCAACTAATGCTCACTACCCATAAGCCTCTTCAGTAGTATCCAACTTGGCTAAAAGCCACGCATGCACACATGGGAAAATCCTGAGGTACACCAAATATGGACTCTGAACCAGGCAAATCAAAATGATTGGTCAAAGTAAACCTAGAAGAAATGCCCCATAAAAGTGATTCAAACTGCCATGAGGGCGTGACTCTTTCTTTGAGCCTACCCGTGTGTCTGTTTACACGTATTTTACTATTTTTTTCTCTTAATAAATACTTTACTTGCTTCACTACTTTACGTCTTTGTGGAAATTCTTTTTCTGCAAAGCCGTATGGCCAGGGCCTTGTCACTGACCACTGGTCTAGTGGCTAGGATTCAGTGCTCTCGCCGCCACGACCCGACCTCAATCACTGGCCAGGAACTGAAACCCTGCTTCAAGCCACTGCAGGCCAAGGCCACCTAAGATCACTTTGACTATAAAACTTCTCACAACACTCACCCCCTGGGTTGGGACACAAGTTTTGAGGGCATTAGCCTGCTATGGCCCCTTTTGCTTGGCAAAGCAATAAAGCTATTCTTTTCTACTTCACCCAAAACTTTGTCTGCAAGATTTAATTCAGTGTTGGGATACAGAAGATGGATTTGGTTTTGTTACTTTCAGTAAATTGGCATGGAATTTTTGATACATTCATAACTATGTAACTGCCTAAAATAATTAATTGCATAGTAATGTTATCAAAATTTGGAATAAAGTTAACAATACTACATAAAGGTAGGGGCTAGTGAAAATAATCATTTAATCTGTTGAAATATGGTCCAGCTCTGAAGTCATATCTACAAAATTGTTCCAATTTGCATGCTTTTAATTTAGCATAACTTTGTTTGAGCTATAAACAGCCATGCAAAAAACAGTGATAAGTGAGGATAGTACAACATAATTGTAAAGCTAATTCCCAGTATCTCAGAATGTGACCTTATTTAGAAGTAGGACCTTGCAGATGTAATCAAGTCAAAATGAGGTCATACTGAAGTAGTGCAAGCCCTAGTTCAATATGACTGGTGTTCTTCTAGAAACAGAAGAGACTCTGAGACACAGTCACATGATGGGAAAACACCTTGTGACAATTGTAGTAGAGATTAAATTGTTGCAGCTGCAAACTTGGGAAAAAGATTTGCAAACAAAGATTACAAGCTAACCAAAACCACCAAAGAAGGAGAAAGACAAGAAAATATCCTCCCTTACAGGTTTCAGAGGGAGTATGACACTATAGACACCAGGGCTGATTTTGATCTTCTAACCTCCAGATCTGTGAGACAATATATTTTGGTTGGTTTAAGCCACACAGCTTGTGATACTTTTTTATTGTGGCCCTAGGAAATGAATATACCTAACTTCTAAATAACCATCTCATCAAATTACAGGATAATGGGAAATTTGCAAATAATTTACCAATATTCAATCTTATTAACTATGTACTTTTAGGATATAATTTACACACAAATAGACCAGTAATATTAAAATCTATCAATCCTGAGATTGATGAATGAAATTAATGTGATATTCATCAGAGTTCAACAGACTTTAAAGCTAGTGTCAAGACAATTTAGAAAATAAAAATTCTGAAATGAATCTTTACCTTAAAATATTATGATTTCTTCATGTATAGTGCTGGTTCTTCTTCATTTGTGCCTCTTGCATCCTTATCCACCCTTATTTATGATTAACTGGATATGATGAATATGATAAAGGGGCAGGGTTGCATGTGTGGTTGGGAACTGGACAACTGTAGCAAAGTAATTTTACATTACAGTAATTTTAGATTTGTGTATGTTTTAAGACATTTTTATGTCCAAAGGACAATACAATTTCTCCAGAAAAATAGGTCTGTTTTTTATTTATGTAAAAATACTAATAACAACTCACCAGAGCACCATTGTTTTCTAGGTTTTGATTTAGAGCTTACTTGGACCTGGAGAGAAAACACAGATGAAGGGGAGCCTAAAAAGTAAATTGAAAATCCTTTGTTTACCAAATCTACTGCATTCCATTAGCCCCCGTTCACCTATTTTCTTTGACTTAAACAAATTCAAGATTTCCAGTTCTTATCCTCCAGAGATCCTGCAGTGTCTGAAGAAAAAATAAGAATGAAATTTAGATTGCTCTCATTCTCAGAGTTGCAAGGAAAATAAAAGATTTAAGACATCAAGTCTAAGCTACAAAATAAGGGAAAATATAATTGTTTAAAATTGCAGATCCTTAAGACAGTGTATGATGTCTGGATCTTAGCTTATTGGGAAAGTCATAACATGAGACTTTACAATGATATTCATGGATTAAACCTTGCTCATCTTCTTGCCATTTTAACTCTGAGTATTTTTGATCATATGCCTTTTGACTAAAGTTTATACAATATATACTTTAGAAACCTAAGAATCTTTTATTTATTTTAATTGGGTGAACAAATAAGGTTACCTTGAGTCAATTCAGGAAACATATTTTTTAAAAAACAGTGGGTTATAAATAGAACATAAACGATTTATTTGATAAAGAGAGATCACGTTTCTGGTTGGATTTTTAAATAAGATTTAGAATAATTTATCAACAAGTTTATAGAAATAGATGTAAGAACGATGCCTGCCTCCTACCTTCAACTTTAGTTCTGGAGGTGCACAGCACAGGATTTAAGGGCAGGGACTTTAGCATCAGGCAGATTAGCTCTGTCACTCATTAACTGACCTCAAGCAAACCCAATCAGCCTCAGTTTGCTCATCTGTATATTTTATCTTCCTTATTGACTTTGTGTGGAACAAATGGGATAATACATATAAAGTGTATCTCATAGTAAGCTCTTGACATTGTTGTTATTATATTATTATGAAAGAAACAGCTGTATACACAGAGTACAAAATCATTAAGTTCTCTAACACTGGGGGAATGATACTGACCCACTCTAATGATTCTCCTATTCCCTTTATAAAAATATCAAAAGTAATAATCATTGTATAGCATACAGTACTTGTAGCAGCAAGCATTTTCTAAATATTTGACATACATTAACTCATTGAATCCTTATAGCTGTCCCATGTGGTAGCCATTAGTATTACCTCTGTTTTATAAATGGAAAACTGAGGCACAGAGAGGCTTAGAAACCTGCCTATGAATACACAGCAGAGCTGAATGTCTCTGCTGAGGAAGTCTGGCTTCATAATCTGTGGTCATAACCTTAAGCCTCAGTCCTGTCATTAAAATGTCCATCACTCTGTGGATTGCTATGAGATGTGCTTTTTTGTTCATTCATTTGATGTGAAGATTTCTATAAAGTTTAATTTCATACTTACATTCTTCTCTCTTACTTGCTAATGTACTTGTGTCTTGATGGTACTTAACCAATGTAGATCAGAGAGTTTGACCTTCAGCCAACTCAAAGAAAAATATTTGTCCACAAATCTGACTTTTAACTTTACTCTAAAAGCCTTTTTATTCACAGGAAAAGAGCTGAAAGAAGACACGAGAGTGTGGCATGTATGCTTATACAAGGGAGCCCTTATAGTTTAAACATTTATGCCTCTAACAAAGAGAGAAGACAGTGATTATAATTCACAAAAGAAAGTTGTTGGCAACTGTGATTCATAATAAATCTCAGGGTCAGACCACAAGCTCACAGAGGGAAAAATTATATAGAAAGGAGGAAGAACTTTTTTTTTTCACCATATCATTTCCTGCATAGAGAGCTTTCCTATGAGATTTATGCAGAGTCATATCTGTAGCAAGAAGAAAAGGGTGCTCTGTCCTTAGAATCAAAGCCAAAAGAAGAATGAAGAATTGAATAGCAACAATAAGCTGTATCTTCTTATAGTCTTGTATGAAAAGGAAGTGAAAGTGTTTCTGACGTTCCCATTAAATGCAGTAAACTGTTTTAGGAAAAGGATTATATTGAAACCATTTCAACAGGCTTAAAGAAATAATTCTCAATTTCATTAAAACTTCAGAAGGTTAAAATGCGTTCACATTTTTCAACTTTATATTCAAAATTTTTTAAACAAGTACGACATGGGTAGGAGTATTTTAACCAGTGTGTTTTGCTGCAGTCATCCAAAATCAATTCAATTTTCTTCAAAGACAAAAACAAAAACAATAACATCAAAAAAAACCCTTGAACTTGCTCAGAGTATTTACTTGAATAGGCAATTTTCACATAGTTCTTTACTCTCAAAATATTATAACACTATATTTTCCTTTTTAGTGTATGCATATCCATTGTAAAAATTCAAACAGCTTTTAACAATATGAAGAAATAATATTAGCTGAATTCCTGTAACTCTATTAAGTAACCCTGTTAACATATTTACACATTCTACATCATCCTTATTCATCATTATAAAATCACATTTTCCTTATATATATAATCACAGCTTAACAACATCTTAGCATCATAATTTTTAAGCAATTATATATTAAAGGAAATTGAAGTTGCTTTTTAGATTTCTATTATAAACTAGGCTACACATAATATACTTATAAATATATCTTTTCACATATTTCCAATTACTGCTTTTAGATACATGCTTGTAAATGAAAATAGTGTATTAGAGACCATTCATGTTTTAAGCTTTTTACTACATATTTCAAAATTATACTTCAAAGATGTATTAACATACATTTCCTCCAATAATATATGAGAATGCCACTTTTCAAATATCCTCATCAATACTGGAAATAGCCAAGGGGAAGCTCTCTTACCCATTCTTTATATTTATTAAAAAGAAGTATCCATAAATGTTCTGGACCTGTTGACCAACCCCTTATTCCATCCTACAGAGAAGCGAGTTTAGTTTGAAGCTAACAGTCATTGGTTCATCTTTCTTGATGGGAGAAGCTAAAGTTGGGGCAGGAGGTCCTTGATGGCTTGTACTGTCTATTAGTTAAATTAGAATTACATTTTTCAGAATCCCCTTGCCTGTTGATTCCAGGTTATTGTCCAACAAAGAATTTATGTGAGATTTTAAAACTAAAATCAGAATCAATTTCTTTAAGATCATGCAGTTGGAGGCAATGCCAGTGATCACAGAGGCACCTCTTATTTTCCTTTACCCTATGACCAGCTCTTCTTCCAAATTACTGGGCTTTCTGAATGAGAGAGTCATCACACCCTTCACAAAATATTTAGTTGTAGAACTACAAAAGAAACACCTTCTTTGCCAGCATCTCTTAATGGTCACACATTATTGGCTAGACATACTTGGTTTCTCAGATCAACTGGTTGGTGACTTCTCTGATAATTCAACCCTCCCTTTTGGATATTCATCTTCTCAGCTTTTTCCACAGTTGAGTAAGGTTTAATTTTTATAATAAATCCCTTGTCTTTTAACTCATCTGATAACTCTCTTCCCTGTGTAAACCCTGCCTGGTTCTTTCTTCTCCACCTGGATTAGTGAGAGACAGTAACCTGGGTAAGTGTTGGTTCTCTACAAAATCAAACTTACTTTCCCAAGGCCTGGACCGGGGGAAAGGATTGACAATAAAGTTAGCAAGCTCGTTTCTGTTCTCATACAAAAGTATGTTCACCAGCCAGTTCCTTATCAGTAATAAAGGGGATGTTTGTTCTCCATCTGTGGGCTTTTAAATTATCTCAATTGCTAAAGAATGAGGGTGAGAAAATAGGTGTTATCAATTGTCCCCTTCTTAATTACTTCAAGAGGTATCATGATTAATTTTTTTTTCATTTTACTGTTTTAATAAGCAAAATACACTATCATGAATTTAGAATTTACATTTATTTGAATAGTAATGAGATTGGATATTGTTTTCATTTGTTGACTCAGTGTTTGCAGTGTGATTTATCCTAAATGTTGGTTTAGGTGTTGTAGCCAGTGTTTAAACTATTTATTAATTTTCTTATTAATTTGACAATAATATTTTCTAATATTTCTCAAGTTGTTTTATAAATTTCTTTATTGTTTTATGCCAAATAAATAGGAAACAAATAGTAAAATAACAGACATAAAAACCCTCTGCACCTCACAGGACACCATTAAGAAAATCAAAATACATGTCACAGATTGGGAGAGAATATTTGTCAATCATATACCTTATAATAAGTCCTTGATAAAGAACTTACAGCCAGAAGATTAAAAAATGTTATTACTCAGTAGTAAAGAGACAAATATCCAGTTTTATTGATGAAAATATTTCAACAGAAAAAAATATATGAATGATCAATAAACACACCATATGATGCTTGGCATCATTAGACATTAGGGAAAAGTAAATTTAAACCAAAATGATATACCACTTCACACCTACTAGAAAGGTCATACTCAAAAATACAGACAGTAACAAGTGTTGGTGAGAATGTGGAGAAATTAGAATCTCATACACTATTGGTGGAAATGCAAAATAATGCAGTTACTTTGGAAAAAACTTGACAGCTTCTTAAAAAGTTAATATACATTTATCATGCAATCCAGCAATTCAGGGTATCTACCTAAGATAAATGAAAACATATGGCCACACGAGACATGTATATGATGTTCATAGCAGCATTATTCAAAATAGCCAAAAAAAGTGTAAACAACTTAATTTCCATCACCAGATGAATGGCTAAACAAAACAGGGTATACTGATACAATGGGATACTGTTAACCAATACAAAAGTATGAAGTGTTAATACATAATAAAGCATGAGTAAAGTTTTAATCAGTATGCCAAGTGAAAGGAAGCAGGTGTAAGAAACCAAATATTATACAGTTCCATTTATATGAAATGTCCACAAAAGACATATCTGTAAAAACAAAAAGTAAATTAGTGATTGACTGGAGCTAGAAGTGAGAATTGTAACTACAAATAGGCATAATGGACCTTTTATTTGAGGCCATGTAAATGTTCCATATTACATTGTGTAGGTGGGTGCACAGCTGTAAATTTACACAAAACCATCAATAGTACACCTAAAATGAGTGAATTGTATAGTATAAAAATTATACCTCAATAAAGCTGTTAAAAATAGATACACCAAAAAATTTAGTTAGTGTCATCTTTTTTGGGTCGATGGCTATAAACATGATTGATTTTTACCTATGAAATACAAATTTATGAAATGGCTAGCTGATTTGTCTAAGAACACTAAAAAGGAAGGTCCAGCAAATCAATCTTGCTAACACATTGAGTACTTAATCTCCAGAGAACATCAGGTCAAAATAGTAAATTATGATCAAATACTAGAATATTTAACTTTGTTTTTCATGTATTTTAAAATAAATTATAAAGCATTAAATGATTTTAATAAAAACTCATGTATTGAAACAAAGAGAGCTTTATTAAAATAAATTCCAACACTTAAAAAGCTGAATCCACAATTCTTCTTGTACACCACTGTGAAATGAGAACTCATGATTATTTTAGATAAAGGCCACTCGATGCACTGTAAATAAAGTATCAAACTTAAAGTTTCTTTGACTGAAACTTCTTTTTAATTTTTTTAAATTTATTTTTATTTTATTTATTTATTTTTTTTTTTGCAGTACACGGGCCTCTGACTGCTGTGGCCTCTCCTGTTGCGGAGCACAGGCTTCGGATGTGCAGGCTCAGCAGCCATGGCTCATGGGCCCAGCCGCTCCGCGGCATGTGGAATCTTCCCGGACCGGGGCACGAACCCGCGTCCCCTGCATCGGCAGGCAGACTCTCAATCACTGCACCACCAGGGAGGCCCTGAAACTTCTTTTTTTAAATGGCAAAGTTCTGTAGTGCACAGTCTAAGTCTTGGTCAGAAACTCTGAAAACATGCATCTTTGGGGATAAAATCATCATTTACGGATCTTGCTTCAGATGCAGGTTTCTTGATAGAGATCCAGGGGGAAAATAAGCAAGTCAAAGGAAGGAATAGAAGATGCAGAAGCCAGAGAGAGGGGATCAAAGTCCTTTATTTATATATTTATTTCTAATCAATGATTGTCTTTGAGAAACGGTAGAGGAACCTGAATAACAGGATCTAGAGGAATAAATTGGAAACAATACAAAATAAATGCAGTTATAATAGACGCTCAGTGTGTTTCAGTATCTGTGTTATACAGTTTTCTGTTGTCTTCTCAGATTTTCTTTTTCTTTGTGTAGTTTCTTTATAGAGTTATTTATAGACATGTTCCTCTGTTTCCTTATTCAAATTCATTCTTGTCTTTCTCTCTCATTCAAAAGATAACAATAACATTTCCACTCTGATTTCCTAAAGCATTTTTATGGGCATCAGTGTGGCTTGATCTTCACAACAAGATGTGATGTAAGTGGGCAGATATAATTATTCTCATTTTCTACACAAGAAAAATAAGAGAGGTAATTTATCAGGTAATGTCACACAACAGATAACTTATGAAGTTGAAACTTAAAACCAGATCTTAAGAACACAGGACTTAAAATGCAGTAATTTTTGTTTCATTTTATTTTACTGTTTGAACATTACTTTCACAAACAGTATGCCTTTCTCTTCGTTTCAAAATTTTGTGATCAGTTGTGGACACAACTGGTCACAAAATGGTCTCAGAACAAATTCGACCATGATTTTCACTGAAACTAATTGAGGATTATTTTAGAAAATGAAACATTTGTTTTAAACAGAAGTCCTCAATTGTTTCTGATATAAAGTGTATCGAGATCTACCACTGAATTGAGATTTTGAGGCATCAGATATTTTATCTAAAAAGTTTCCTTATTTTTCCATTTATTGAATATAAACAAGAATAAATATGTAGTTAATGTTCAAACTTCTAGTACCTTCAGAATTCTACAAGATAGCACTTAATTTTTACATTTTTTAATTTCTTTTTTATTTTTTTTAATTTAAAAAAGAACACATTTTTATTTTATTTGGAAAAAAATAATCAGTAAGAATTTATTATGCATTAACTTCATTTCCTTAACCCCAAACCCACTGCCAAAGCAAAACATACTAACACAGGACCTTAAGCAATATATTTTCCCTCAGTTTCTGTAGTTGACTCACTTCCTAAACTTGAAGCAAGGGAAGGCATTGCTACTCTGTGTTGCTGTTACTAAACTCAAACCCAGTGGGTCATATTGAGGAGCATAGCTGAGTTATTTAAATAGAAAGCATATTATGCACCTAGAAAGCACCAAAGTATCATTAGAAACTTTAAGAGAATACTTTTTTCTTATTGGGATGAGTTTCAGTCATCAGACTAAAACTACTGTCAAGGTTAAATCTTTTATTTTCAAAGATTCCAATTATTTTGAATACCAAATGCTTTAATTATCAGAAAAAGGCTATTAATAAGCTCCATTCAACAAATCAAAAATCCCCATCAGTTTCTGCAGCATGCAAATCTTCTTTCTTTATGTTGTAAATGAGCACTCTCCTTAGACTACTTTTTCACTTCTTTTCATTTTTAACCTTAAGTGTCAAGAGGATGGACATTGTACCCTAAGTCAATGGATTTTCCAATCTAGGTTTGCTTTTTTATTTGAGCTGCATTTGCCTGAGCTCACAAAGAACGTGGGGAATGAATTCATGGTTTATCTTACTGCACAAAGAAAATAATATTTTATTCTTTTGAAAAGGAATTTTATTTTCTAAACATTCTTCTTAACCATCATAGGAACTGATTTCTAGGATCAGCTTTGTCACTCACTAGTTCTGAGATGAAGGAAGTGTCTTTCAATCATTTAAAAAATGGGAATTTTCCAATTAAATTCTCTTCTACCTCAAAAGTGTTTAATAATATATAATTATTCTAAAGCAAATATATTCTGGATAAATAGAGAGTGATTCCTATGATATACTAAAAGGTCTTGACAAATCCCCTAAAGAACTGTCCTATGAATAAAGTCTCAGAAAGTCCTGAAATCCCTTTTAATCCTGATTTTCTTATAAATGGAGTTTGTCCTATAATAAAATTTAAAAGTGTATCAAATTATTTGTATCTGAGTTCCATTTATATCTAGCATGAATTTCTTTTTTCATTATTTTGCTAGAGAAGATGTTTTCAACCTTAGAACCTTGCTGGGTGATAAAAAGAAGAAGTAAAAAAAATATTAGGCTATAGATATCAAAAAGAAGCTTCTCTTGGGCAATTTTGTCACAGATTAACAAATTTCTCAACTAACATTTCTTAACTTTTATTTTTCAAAATACAAAAGAGGCATTAGAATATAGTGAAATAGATCATGATACATCATGCTTAGAAAATCAACTAAAAATTAAATCCATGAGTATTATTTCTCAATTTCTTCCTTCAGCAGTTAGTTGTGGCCTTCAATATATTGTTTTATTCTTCATGAACCACAAAGAAAAGTAGTATATGCACCAAAGCATAAGTTTTGTTTTCCTCTGTCATTATGCTTTGCATACAACAAATGTTATTAAGAGTCATAAAATTATATAGCCATAGTATCGGGCTCAGTGACCTCCCATGAGACTGAATTCAACATATTGACTTTATGAAGCATAGAGCAAAATTCTTTTATTTTTTTCAAATTTGCAAGAGTTAGCCTTCTATTTGAACTAATCTACCTTGGTTAACTTCAAATGTGTATATTTGCCACTTAACCCAGAGCATAGAAAAATCAACAGTCATACTATATAATTCTGAGAACAAAATTTGATTCAGACATAACCAGAGATGATTTGCTGAATGATGCAAAATCATATACTTAATATTTATGAACAATTAGAAATTATGGAGGCAGATATACAAAACTGAATCATTTCTTTCTTATCTAGGCACCTGTATTTCTCACTTACAATATAGATAAAATGAGTATCCTTTTTCTTTCCATACTACTCTTGTAACCTGAATAAGAAAGAATATTCAGTGGGGAAGCTCCTAGCCAAATACTCATATCTTAATAGGCTGCCTTCCTGTTCCTGAGGCTTTTGGATACTAACAGATATTTAGTTGGGAAAGGTAGGGGGTAAGTGATGTTTAATAAACTCTTTGCACCTTTGAAAGTTGAGAAAGACCCGCAGGGGAACACTAGTTATCCTCTCTAAATTGCATCTAAAGCAGCAGTGCTCACTACTGTGTCACAGGGACTATATCACAAATTATACACAAGTGAAGTGTGAGAATGCTAATTTAAATAAAATGACAGCAAATTCACTCATGATTGTCCCTATGGTATTTTACTTGCTTTTAGATACTGCAGCTCCTAAGCTAGAGGAAACAGAGAAACTTCATTTCTGTGGCTCTTAAAACAATTCTTCTATATATTATTTTATGTCATTCCAGAATATTTGCAATTAACTTATTTTAAACATTTCAAGTGTTGTAGGGTTTGGCTTGCATATAAATTAGAACTGTGCCAAACAATCTTCCGATATTGGCTATAGCAGCAAGTGGCCTCACTCTACAGATCGCTAAACTTATATGATGGCAGAAACTATCACATTAACCTCTCACCCTCATTTAGTTTTCCCACAATTCTACTCTTTATCTGTGAAACAAACAGTCATTGACGGTGGACCCTTTTATCAAAATTTTTGAAATAGGGTTAAGGAAATCAAATGAGATTGATGTATGAATCACTGTACCAGAGAAAATGAGGATCCCCTGGCAATATTTTTCTGGCCATCCTATCCACTACAGTTAGAGAAAGAAGTTGTGTATAATCCATAGAGCTCCTGGTTGTAACTATATCAATAACATTTAACAGCAATAGGACAACAGGTCCAAGTGTCAGTTATTTTTTCTGACATTACTCACGGAGACTTAAAAAGATGAATAAAGAATATAAGTAATTTCTCTTCTGAGGGTCTTTTTTGCCAGCTTTGAAGACATTAGATCAACATTATGTGGGTCATTTGGAAGAAAGTTGCTTAAAATGCAAACATATTGACTCTATAAAAGTAGAAAACTAAAGGGTACATTAATCTGATTATAACCATTATCTGGGTTGCTGATAACAATATTTGTCAAAGAGAATCTCAAGTACCTATATCACCTCCTTATAAAGTTACTTGTTGGAATATATTTCCAATGCAACTTAATATGGTTAAACTTACCCATAATAAGAGCATAATTTTGAAATTCAATTTGGAAATGCTCTATACTGGGTTTTTTCTGTGATTTTATTTCAAATGAAAACTATTAATTAACCATTAAAAACTCAATTTTGTATTTTATTAAAATGGACTCAAATTCTGCATTTGGGAGTAGCAAGTAAAATGTCAGCTTACATCTCTCTAAATACAGAAATCAATTCTATAATGTTCACTGATATCACACTTCATATGTATTAGCACATGGAGGTTTTACATCCAGCTAAGGCTGATTAATCATTTTGTATAAGAATCTCCTCCTGACATGGAGGAAAAGAACATTTCTGCAGAAGAATTTTGCTGGATACTTCATCAGACTTTGGATACAGCACACACACAGCTCATTTCTGAATCTGGAAGCCATGATAATAAAGGTAAATAGTAGAAAAAAGAAATATTTAAAACTGCATTCTATTTTTAGGTTTAAGCTGGTTATGTTGTTTTGTTACCAGTTGCTAGAAGTGAATATAAAATCTGATGCTGAGTTTCCTAATTGTCAAAGAGAAAAAAGAACAAAGGAAAAAAGGAAAAGGAAGAATAACAATATGTGAGGGAAAGCGATGATCTTCCCTTTCTTCTTCTCTCCCAGAAGGGAATGTATTTAGAGGATTTTGATTGTTACAGTTGTCAAAAGCCTTTTCTTTTAACATCCTTAGATAAAGACAAAGGCATAACATTGCAACCAAACTTAGAGAAAGTGATTCCGTGGGAGGCTAAATTGATATGATATGATCATGTATATACATTGTGACTATTTGGCTTTATACTGTAATAAGATTTAGCTTGTCCTTTAAATTACTTTTTTAAGGTACAATTTCTTTTCACACAGCATTCAATATGAACCAATAGCAGACTGAGAATGATTCTTTAACCAGACTGGAAAGTTGACTCTATTATTGGTTAAGATCAAATCCATGAGCACTGGATGCCAGATAATAAGAGTAAGGTAGAAAATAAATCAGTGGAGGAGGAAGGCAAACAGAAGTAAGAGGAAAACAGGAGAAAAGATGAAACTATTTTGAATATAGGAAATAGAATAACCGGAGAAGAGGGAAAAAATCCACCCCCCCACACACAAAAAAACACAGATCTTAGAGAGTTAGGAAAAGAATGTGAAATAGTCTTGTTTTAGGTAAATTACTTTGTACTAATTGCCATTTATAAAGTTAACAGCAAGAAGCTGGAGGGGTAGACTAATGTGGTGGCCAAAATTAATGCTGATTAATCATTTTGTATGAAAATCTTTTCCTGATGTGGCAGGAGATAACATCTATGCAAAACAACTAAATTGGATATTTCATCAGACAGCTCTGTTTAGTGATTAGCTCATTCTTCTTAGAACTGCCCATGGATATTGAATTGTCTCAAAATAGTTGTTTATTGTTGGGTCCTTATTGTTAGAAGTCATAAATGCTATTTTTGATGCTATTATATTATCTTTCCAATTACCAAGAAGAAATAAAAACAAATGAAAAATGATAATTTGTCACTTGTAGACCATTAAACACAGACTATACAAGCATTCTGCAGTTTAGGACAGCAGCTGAGGCCATTGTAGACTAGGTTTCTTTTATAAAATTGCCTTTTCTTCCTCACAGGCTTTGTGATACAGGTTATCCTACTTTTCTTGATTTTACTTTTCAGTAAAACCTGCCCATTATTTATTAATATGCCTTGTGTTTCTCACTGTTATTTATTTTTCACCTTCTTCAGAATGTAACATTTTTAAAGTTAAAAACATTAGTTATATACATACTTACTTTGGAAAAAAAATTGTTTACATAGGTTTTCAGTTTAATGCTATTTATTTATTTTTGCCTTTTTCAGTGTGGTAGTTCAGTAAATGTGTATTCAAGGCCTATCTTGTGCCAGGAACTGTGGATATAAGAAGTGGGCATGTCACAAGCTCCCCCATTGAGCAATTTGTTTAGCAGGAAATGTGAACAAGTAAAATATGATTTCTGAGACTCAGGGCCAGTCCTTGGATGGGACAGTGGGAGTATGGCACAAACACATCAAAATTAGGGCTAGAAGAGGGCTTGGAGATGATCTGGTTCTCTTTTGGTAAATGACAAATCTGAGGAGTGCAAAAGTTAAGTGATTGGCTAGAAACTATATAAGATGTTTGTAAGTTGCCAATCGTTGAGAGTAGAACAAATAATTTTTTTGTTTCTGTTGTTTTGGCTGCGCAACATGAGGGATCTTAGTTCCTCCACCAGGGTTTGAACTGGTGCTCCCTGCAATGGAAGCATAGAATCCTAACCACTGGACTGCCAAGGAATTCTGGAGAGTAGAACAAATACCTTTTGACCACAAAGCCAGTATGTTCTTTACAACAACACACAATTTGATTAAAAATTTGGAGAATTAATTCAACCCTTTAGGGTTCTAGTTCACACTTGGTTTCTTCACTTTTCTGTCCTGTTTCCCCCACTCCCATCTCTCTTACTTCCCTCTCTTTAAATATTTTCCTATTTGTTCATTTACTTACTTAGTTAGTTAGTCGTACAAGAAGCTTTTGGGAGGGGGACTTTAAAAATCTGTAAACCACCAAACAGTTATCTTGAAAAAATCAACTGATCCTTAAGTGTAGCATCTTGATGATTTAAGTTTAAATTAATCAGAAAAGTAAAGGTAAAGGGCCAGATTGGCATTCCCTTCTGCAACTGCCTCATTTCATCAGTGTGCAGAGCTCCAACTAATTGCAGCAAGAACTCCACATACAGAAGCAATGACTAGGGTGCCAGGTGCATATTAATTTTTCACATTTCCCCGTTACATTTGTTTTTTTTTTTAAATTGAAGAGGGAAGTGCTTGGTTAAATAGTTCAATACATCCAAAGAACACCAAACATAGCTGGGATCCCTAATTAATATATGTTTTACAGAGAGGTATGCTTGTAAGTTTGAAAGCATTGGGGAGTTTGATGGTATTTTTAAAATAAAATTTTAATTTAATTATTCTTAATTGAGCATACTGAAACTCCAGTAAAGGATGCCTATAAAGTACTCCTTGGGGTGTGGAGGAGATCCACAGAGGTGTGAAGAAATATGTGAACTGAGCTGAGCATCTTATTAATTCTCAAAGCATCCTGTGAAGTAGATGGAAAGCACAATGTGTAAGGCATAACTCACTGCACTAAAATGACCTTGGAGGGAATGTGAAAACCTTTGATGTCTGGGGACTAAAAGAAGCTTAACATGATTTCTTCCCACCAACCCACTTCCTCTCCCCATGTTCCGCTGCATGAATTAAGCAGAATTCTAAGTATGGTGAGTTCCTACTCCCTTGGTTGATACGGTAGAAGCAGATTTTTTAATAAAGACAGGTAAGATATATATTTTTTGTTCTTAGAGTAAATAAATCAACTTAGCATTTATTACTATGTTAAGGCATTAAGTGTGCCCTGGGCCATGAAAATGAGTAAATCTGCATTTTTTCTATGTCTCTGTCAACATGTCACACTTTTTAATCACAATTCCAAAAATATGCAAACACTGAACTTTTTTCAGTCCTTTCTTAATGTAATTTTCATTAAGACACATATCAGAAATGGATGAGTTTTCACATAAGGTCAAGGGCTGTTCAGAACCAAGCTAGATGTCCAAGTGAAGATGGGAGACACAGAGGGAATTACTTTGCCTTTAAGGAACTTATGAACTGATGGATAGGAACAAAAAGAGACAAGAAGAGGTGAAATAAATAATTGCAGCCTACAGGAATTTAGAGAAAATATCAGTCTGTGATATGGGTTAATCATGTAAGCTTCATGCACAAGATAGCATTGATATATGATGATCAGATTTTTAAGTCAATCTCAACTTTCATTCCACCATTATGAGCCCTAAGCCTAATCTTCTTCTTTTTTTTTTTTTAGCATATTTATTGGAGTATAATTGCTTTACATTTTTGTGTTAGTTTCTGCTGTATAACAAAGTGAATCAGCTATACATACACATGTATCTCCATATCCCCTCCCTCTTGCCTCTCCCTCCTACCCTCCCTATATCACCCTTCTAGATGACCACAAAGCACGGAGCTGATCTCCCTGTGCTATGTGGCTGCTTCCCACTAGCTATCTATTTTACATTTGGTAGTGTATATATGTCAGTGCCACTCTCTCACTTCTTCCCAACTTACCCTTCCCCCTCCCTGTGTCCTCAAGTCCATTCTCTACGTCTGTGTCTTTATTTCCGTCCTGCCCCTATATTCTTCAGAACCATTTTTTTTTCTATATTTCATATGTATGTGTTAGCATACGGTGTTTGTTTTTCTCTTTCTGACTTACTTCACTCTGTATGACAGACTGTAGGTCCATCCACTTCGGTACAAATAACTCAATTTTGTTTCCTTTTATGGCTGACTAATATTCCATTGTATATATGTGCCATATCTTCTTTATCCATTCAACTGCTGATGGACACTTATGTTGCTAAGGTTGCTAAGCCTAATCTTCTTAACATTTATTCTTGGATTTTCACCCAAGTAACAATCACAAAATCTGACTTACTCATTTCAGATGTCAAAGCAAAATGAAATCACTAGGACCAGGTTTAGTGGCAATTTACTGATGCCAGTAGGAAGAGTCAATTTTGCCCTCTAAACTTGTAGTAATTAGCATGAGGTTCAGTGTAGCTGTAAACATAAAACAGAAAGTTTGAAAAATTATGACTCCATTGCTCTTTCTAATTAATGAGTATCATGAAAAGAAATTAATGGTAAACTACTGTTCTAAAATATATATAATGTAATCATTTCTCTTTTTTTTTTGAACTCTAAACTTCTTGAGAATAGCCTCAACCTTTATTATTTTGTCTAAGAACCTTGCATACTTATGAATGGTAAGTATTTGTTGAATAGGTAAATGAACATATTTTGTTGACTTTCTCTATAATATTAATTACCAGTCATAATAATACATTTTTGTGAACTATTTATGCCAACATATAAAAAGGCATATAAGAATATTTTTATTTGTAGAACAAATTTTAATTTAAGATTTATCAAAATATGTTTTTTTTTAAAGTTTAGGGCTTTATCAAGTATATTAAAAAGTAAAATTTAATTTACCAAGTTTACTATACATAGTTTTCTGTCAAAATAGCCATTGCATAGAGAAAGCTGTCTGTACTGAACAGACAGTATCAATTATATATAATTGATATATAATAACCATTTGATTTATTATTTGCATTGTAATCCTATACAGATTATAGCAGTGGTCTTTTCTAAAATAAGTCTTATTCGTTTGAACATTTTCATTGAGAATGTAATAAAAATATATTATGTTGAAACTCAGCCCCAAACTTCCACAAAACACAATACTATTTTCTTTACTAAATTACATCCTACTTATCTTTTCTTAGCCCCTATTTTCTTTTGTCTTATCCATAGGTTATGATCTTCCTATTCAAGGAAACCTCTAAAATTCATCGCTAAGTTCATAGATAGCCCTTAATATTATATCATGCTGAGATTTAGGAAGTTATTGTTCCTTTTTTGTATTATGTTTTACTAAACAGCCTCTTGACCAAGTGTCTAGATATCATATGTTGGAAACATTTATGAATAAATATGGATAGATATCTGTTTTCTGAACTTGAGAAGTATAACTATCAACCTAAAATAAAAATGATCATCATAACAATAAAGGTAATGCTACTTTTTATTTGTATAGCATCATACCAAGCAAGCTATTTATAAGGGAATTTCAAAAATGAAGACAGAGAATAGGTAAGTCCAAAGAAGATGTCAATGAGAAAAGGAAAATTATATTTTGCAAAATGTCACATTAAATAAATTTTGAAAGGCTCCAGATTATACTATATAGTTTCCCAGACTGGTATTTCTCATTTACTTACCTCATGGAAAAGTCATGGGAATAATAGTATGCAATTTTGACATGTTTAAAATTTATAAGCAATATCAGAGTTGTGACATTCATTGCCATTTTTATTAAAGTAGATAAGAATGGACTATAGGTTATGACATTTCCTTTCAAAGAAAATTCTAAAAATCACTCTTAAGTGTGCAGATAACCTTCAATATCATATCACACTGGTTCTTTGGAGAGAATTATTCTCCCTCTTTTTTCCGCATGTTTCTCACATAACATACTTGTCAAGATGTCTAAGGAATACATGTTGCAGGATTATACCAATAGATATAGCTAAGTGGATATTCTTTGACTTTAGAAATAATAAAATCCAGACTAAAATAATGATGAATATAATAATAATCAAAACATTTCTGGTTTTGATTTGTAATAGCTAACTTATTTTAAGATATTTAAGACAGATGTAGAATCAGAATCTTTTTCACTGAAAGCTTTCATTTGGAACCAAGTTGATCAATTTATAAATCTTGATGAAGGAGATAAAATTAAAGGTGTACTTGAAGTGTAAGAGAGATATTCTGAATCACAAATAAGATATTGTTGTATTATCACTGGAGATGGGAATGTGTAAAACCACGAAAGAAGAACAAATTGTGTCATAAAATGAGTGATGAATGATAAACACAGAGAAATAAAACAACATGAGATTCCTGTGAACGTAACAATAAAAATTTGAAACATTGTTATTAATCATGGCAACTAGGTCTAAGTGATATCTTTGGGCATAGAAATAAGGAAATACCTGGCAAGTAAATTTTTTATCCAGTTATGTCATGATAACAAGTACAGTACCTAATTTGGCCAAGTCAAGAATAAAAGTATATAAATGACCCCAGAATCCTCTCTATAAATTATAAGTAAGTATGCTAAATAATTACGTTATATCTAAGACAAATATTCTGCTTCCATTGTTTTGAATTAATATAAGGGAAATAAGTTATAAATGTAAATATTTTAGTTGTGCAAAGTAGAAGTATCCTATATCAAGATACTGGAAGAGATATTTAAAAAGAGAAAAATAAAGAATTAGGAGTTGCCTAATGTTGTGACTAGAACTGACAGTACACTGTTGAATAAAAGTGGCTACAGTGAGCATCCTTGTTCCTGATCTTAAGAGGAAGAATCCATTTTTTCTCCATTAAGCATGATGTTAGCTAAGGGCTTTTTGAAGATATTCTTTATCAGGTTGAAGATGTTTCTTTCTCCTACCAATCATTAAGTGTTTTATTAATGGAAAAGTGTTAGATTCTGTCACATGCTTTTCCTACCAATATTGAAATGAGTGTGATTATTATGTTTTTTTCTATTAATATGATATACTACAGTGTTTGATTTTCATATGTGAACCATCCAAAATATTCTACATTTGTGGGATATTCCCACTTGGTCACATATTATAATCCTTTTCATGTATTAAATACTAGATTTGGTTTGTTAGTATGATGTTGAGAATTTTTTTATCCATATTCATAAGGGATATTGGTCTATAGTTTTCCTTTTTTAAGATGTCTTTGTCTGGTTTTGGTATCAGATATAACAATGGAAAATTATTAGGCAAAAGATTTCCCTGGACCTGAAGATAAATATCATGGACCCTGCTGTCTTACTGAGGTTCAGGACTTTCTCTTGGAGAGACCATTTTCAGTTTATTCTGTGGGTTTGATTAACTGTTAGCATTCGGAAATGGTTGATTTTAGTGTTCTTTTCCATATTATTGTTGTTGTTTTAGAGGGCAATGAGTTTATCAAGGTCCTTTCCTGTCATTCTGGAAGTCAGTCTTCTACATGCTCTATATGTTATACTTGCAGTTATCAATCTCTAGTTATCACTGGACCTGCCTAGAACTGTTAAAACCACTCATTTTGCTCCTATCTTCTGAAGAGCTGCTGCCAGTCTACTCCAGGCCTATAGTCTACCAAATCTCAGTACATATGATATGAAAGTCAAAAACACTATGAACCAGAGTAACAAATAGAAGCCAAATATTTTCACTTCTCATTACATCTATTTCTTGCATTTCCCTTTGCTAACCTCTATACTTTGAAGATCAGATTCACGTTTCCATCCCTGTGAAATGTATTTCCCTCTTCCAATCAGAGTTAATCTCTCTATGATCATTTTGTTCAAATATTTACTGCAATGCTTATACCCTTGTACTGCATTTATTGACATCTATTCCCTCCTCCATACATCCATATTCTCACTCTGCAATTAGAATACACAGTCATTCAAGGAACCAGCAAATTCTACAGGCTTATGTTTTTTGCCCCAATTTGGGAAATTTTCAGCCATTATTTTTTCAAATACTTCCTCTTTATCCCCAATACACACACACACTTATCCTCTCTTTTTGAAACTCTGATGGCACAAATGTTAAATCTTTTATTATATTCTAACATGTCTCTGAGGCTCTGTTAATTATTTTTTAGTCTATTTCCTCTTTGTTAGCTTAGATTGGGAAATTACTATTGTTCTCTTCAAGTTCACTGATTTTTTTCCTCTGTCCTCTCCATTCTGCTGTTAAACATGTCCACTGAGTTACTTTAATTTCAGCTATCATAACTTATAGTTATAAAATGGCCATTTGGTTCATCTTTACATATTCTATTTCTTTGCTGAAGTTTTCTATTTTTCCATTTGTTTCAAAAATGTTTGTAATATTTGTCTAAACATTTGTTATAAGTGCTTTAAAATTATTGTCCTATAATTCTAACATCTGCACCATCATGGTGTCTGATGGTTGTCTTTTTTCATCCAGGTTGAGATCTTCCTGGTTCATGGTACAATGAGTTATATTCAAATGAAACCTGAACATTTTCACTATTATAAAACTCTTGATCTTTGTAAAGTCTTGTGTTTTTGCTGGCTTCTTCTTGTATTGTCTGATGGGTAAAAGGTGGGGAGTGCTACCTGTTACTGCCAGATGGGGTGGAAGTTTGGGCTCAGCCTCCTTTAACACTTAGAAATGAGGGACTCTTTGCGACAGCTGGGCTGGAGTATGAATTCAGGCGCTCCCACTAGGGCATCTGCTGATACTACCTTTATCTAGGAGGGCAAGGGCTAGGGGAGAGGGGCACGTCTTCACTGCTTTGCACTGGATTTCACTGACACTGGGGTTGGGAGTCTTTCTATTCAACCTGGGATGAAAGTTCTATCTCCCCACTCAGTCTTCTCTGACATCAACGTGGCAGGCAAGGTGGGTCATCCTGCTACAGCCTGGTAAGTGTGGAAATCTAGGTTCACCATTTGGCCTTTGCTAGGGTGTAGCTGCAATTTGGTCTGTGGTGTTTGACTAGAGAAAAGTGGTTATCATCTAAAAAGTTTTCTGTCTTTCTTGGCTGCCTCTTTCCTGGTCTTTTGACCACAGAGAACAGGCTTTTCAGGGGGATTTTTGTTGGCATCTGTTGGCTTTTCCAGGTTGCCAGCTTCTTCATGATTCAGTTCGGGACAAATGAAGTTACACAAAAATCTAGGGAACACACTACCATCATCCCTTGGGTCTTGAACTCCTTAGCTGGTCTGACTTAATCTCTCTAGCTTTCAGGGTAATCTTAAGTTTGTTTTACATATATTTTCCAGGATTTTCAGTTTTTCTTGGTGGGAGGTACAGAGAAAACTAGGTCTAAAATCCACCTTTCCAGATATGGAAGTTACCTCAAGATCTGTCCATCAATATTTTCTTAACATTTTACATAGTGACTCCCAGATCATAAATATTTGACAAATAGTTGTTAAATGAATGACTTAATAGCTAAGCTTCATGTCTGTTATTTTGGAAATTCCTGGACTCAGTTCAACTCAACTCTGTTTCAGGAACACTTGAGGTTTTCAGGAAACAGAATTCCAGATGAATGGAGGTATCACTGAATTTTATAAGCTTTTATAGTTACTGTCATAATATTTTATTCAGGTAAAATATTTGATTTGGAAAAAAAAGCTTTTTTTTTTTTTTTTTTGCTGTTGTTGTTACCTTCATTTGCACTTGAAAATCCCCTAAAACACTTGACTCCTTAAACTTATTATTCTTTTTTTGTGCTGATTTACAACTTCTAAATAATTTAGATAATGTAACTTGTAATTAAGAACATATTCACATATGAAAATTCTAATGACTATTGTTATGATCTTGTTATTTTTAATAACATTAGTACTGCTGGGCTGAAATTTCTTAAAGATCAGACTAATTTTAATAGCTCAGTGTTCTTTTTGTAATTCTCTGAATCATTAATTTTGTTTACCATTGCGTGGATGTTGGTTATTTTCTTTAATATTGTGGTGCTTATAGAATATGACATAAATACCTTAGCACTTAACGATGAAATGAACAATTGTCATGTAGTGGCTCTGTAGTCCTGAGAACCAGAAATTGAATTTCTTTAAAAGACTTCTCCAGTGGAGATGCTTTGACAGGTTGGGACTTGATTGTGACTTTATTTCATCCCTCAGCTCCTGTAACTAGTTTTAGACTAATTTACACCTTTCAAATGCTATTCTTAGTGTTTCCATTGAACAAATCAATTAAACCAAGTTCAGTTCAAGTAACCTTGCTTTCACAGAAATCACTTACCAGAAAACCATGTGGTTTCAGTGGTTATACTGAGCTTAAGGCAACAAAAAGAGCAATTATATATATTCAGGAGATATTAAGACCAAATAAACATTGTTACAGGAGGACATCTCTGTGAGGCATCATTAATATTGTAGTAAAGGGTAAGATACCAAATGGAACCCAGCCAGCACAAACATTAACACTACTTTTCTAACAATCTTAAAACAGAGGCATAACAATTATTTGAAAAAATTAAATAAATAATGGATGTTACAGGGTTGGCACATATATCTAGAGCTCCCAGTAGCCCTATAGGTATTATCATCCCAATTTATAAGAAATGAAACTCAAAAAAGTTAAAACAACTTTTCTCTGTCACATTGATAATAAATATTTTGATCTAGGCCCTATAGTTTTAGGTCTCTCAAATTCCAGAGTTTATGTTTCTTCCATCATTCATCCTTCTTTGTCACATCTTAAAATTCAGAAGTCCTTATTGTTGAGAATCATGCTGCTTTTCTCAGATTCTGGGTCATGATCTTCTGTAAGTGATCTTAGCTCTCTAATCTCTTCCTTCACTAGTCAAAGGGTATACTATATTTCATCAAATCTAAGATGTCATCTACTGCAATATAAAAAGGTTTGAATGTGCCCTCAAGAAAGAAAATGTCTTGTCATTGAATTTATATAAACCATCAGTTGTGGGATACAGTCAGATTTCATAAATATTAACATGTAAAAATATGTCTTGGAGTCAATAAAAAGTGATTGTTTCTTGTTTGGTGTCTGGCCTTATCACAACACTCTTTATGCAACCCTGTGCAGAGTAGTCAGGAGAGAGTTTGAAGGAGGTGCCAGAAGACCATTTACTTGGTCTGAGGAAATTCTCCAACAGAAGCAGATATTCAGATTGTTATTTTGACATGATTGTCATGAAGATCATAAAAAAACTGTTTACAGGAAGCAGTGCTGCCTCAAGATCATAAGAGTTGTATCCCTGAGTCCGTCCTTGAATTTAGGTTTCCTCTACTCATCTGCCCCTCTTCATTGATTCCCATGCCTTTTGGGGTGGCAATACTCCCGTTGACTTTTAAATTAAAACACAGTCCTACAATAAAATTTCCCATTTGTGTAGAATCATATGAATTCCTTCCCTACACCTAAATTATCATTTGACAAGAATGAATCACTGAGAAAATTCCCTCCTTTGAAAATACAAAGTAGTATAAAGTTACAAGAAGATAATTTTTATGGCATGTCCTTGGTCTACCTGCAGCATACATGGTATTTTGTCAGGTCCCTCAAGACGGCTGCTCTCTTGCTCTCTCTACATCCACTGCCTGACCAGTGCCTACTTCACCTACACCCTACTCACCTGACTGACCTTCCTACATACTTGTCCCAGGCACCAGCTGGTGATTTTTCTTAACTAAGGGACAGTGAGAGGTATACCCCTCTGCTAGATTTCCTGGTAACCAAAGAGCCAACCTGATGTAATTCCCACTATAACTTGCAATCTCCCCTTTCCCCCGGGAGCAAAGACTGCTTCCATTTTCTGCCCATCGTCTGCCGCACATGGTAGGATGTTGCTCCAGGACCTTGCTTCAGATGTGTAAGATCCCCAATTCATTAAACCATTGATGTCTCTGTCCCTGAATCCGGGCTCTTTGTTTGAACTTGAAGCTGACCAAGCACAGGGCTTGTAGGTCTGCGAGATGCAGCTCAACACATAGACAGTCCAGAGCGGACCAAACAGAGTTGCTATAGGTAAAACTGCAGTGTCCTTTTGGTGGCAAAATCCAGACTGTGAACTGTAAATATTTAATCAGTATCCGATCATGTTGTTGATGGAGCTAAATACAGTGTTTTCTATATTTTTTAAGACCAGGGTAATCTTAATATTTTCATTTATTATATACTTAGTGTAATGTTTTTGAAGATGTAGAGTCAAGGTCTCCCTGACTCCAGATCCCTCATTTTTAAATGTGATGCTATATTTTTTCATAAGGATATTTTGATGTCAAGATCTCCAACTCTGCTACGTGGGAATTAACATGTCCCAGGACATCAGGAAGACAAGGTAGTCAACATAAAGTAATTTAGGTTGGAACTTAGTATTTTTGAGGCAGAGGCAAGCTACTTTCTTATTCAGATCCAAAGGCCCGTTTCAGACAGCTGCACATGGAAAGCTGTCTTCCGATTGTGATAAGAAGAATAAATAATATGTGTGCTCAGTGTAAGCTATGTGATATGCTTGCTGAAACATCAAACGATGGCATGAAGGTACTGGCTAAGATCCTCAGGTCTCCCTGGCTCTGGGCAAGCAAGTATTGGGCGGGAGGGTCTCTCACTGCTGACTCTTCTCACACTCACCACTGCCCCCAGGACAGGTGGCCCCTTCCCAGCCTTGACCTCCTCTGTCAGCAACGCCTTCCCTTCTTCTCATTCTGGCCTGAGGAGTGTAGTCCTGCTTTCCCTGAATTATCTGCCAAGCTCTTCCTATGATATTGTCCTTAATTCCAGTTTTCTTTTGATTCCAAAGACCACCGTGACGAAGTTCCAAAAGCTGGGCACTGTCTTTCTCCTGAAATTGTAACAATCTTAATTCTCCAATATCCAAAGTGGATACCCTTGTTTATTAAGAAAACGCTCATAAGAAGGGAAGAATGAAAAATTTAAAAAGACACAAGATACTCTTTTAATAATTATCTTTCTACTTTCTCACTAGTGAATTTTGAGTTTCCAAAATTATCTGTAATCCCATCTAGGTGCTCTGTGCCTTAATCCCTTCCAAAATGGGAGTCATAAATAAAACTTCTACCTTGAATCTTATTAGAAATATGTAATCTTATTGCTCTTGAATCAGAGCAGTGATCAGAGGTCCCATCTCTTTGGAGATATTCAAATTCTTGGCTATCTTTGGGCATATCCTTTACCTCGAGAGGGTTCACAAAAACGCCTAGGCCCAAGGTGAATATTCTACCCACCATTCCAAGTTATTAATATAACCTCTTCATCCTGACTATGGCTTGACTTCCCATTTTGCTCCTCAAGAGTAAGAGTTGGTCTTCCCTGGTGGTGCAGTGGTTGAGAATCTGTCTGCCAATGGAGGGGACATGGGTTCAAACCCTGGTCTGGGAAGATCCCACGTGCCACGGAGCAACTAGGCCCATGAGCCACAACTACTGAGCCTGCACGTCTGGAGCCTGTGCTCCGCAACAAGAGAGACCGCATTAGTGAGAGGCCCGTGCACCACGATGAAGAGTGGCCCCCGCTTGCCGCAACTAGAGAAAGCCCTCACACAGAAACAAAGACCCAACACAGCCAAAAAAAAACAAAAAAGACAGTCCCTACCACATTGCTTAACAGGCCTTAGCTAAACAGAATGCAGGATATATTTTCCTTTAAATGTCCTCCTAAACTAGTAGACATTTCCTTCAATTGTGTTTGAACAAAGATCACAGCAGTAGAGTCACCATTATCTGCTTTCATCTATGAGTTTTTATTCATAGAATTGCTAAAATTAAACCTAAGAGTTAATTAAGAGGGACAATTAATTTCCAAAGGATAAAATAAAGAGGAAAAGTGTAATTCAAGAGCAATATATATATATTTTTCTCTCTCCATGAATGAGACGTTCACTATGTTTGCAGTGGAACTGGATGAACTGCAGTCTTTCCAGGAAAGATATAGATAGCGTTATAATATATAAAATTAAAAAAAAAAAAAACATGTGAGGGGTGAAGAAAATGGATGAAGGTAGTTAAAAGGCACAAACTTCCAGTTATAAAATTATATAATTCCTGAGGATGTAATGTATGGTGACCATGACCATGTAATGCATGCTGACCATAGTTAATAATACATATAACTGATTCACTTTGCTTTACAGCAGAAACTAACACAACATTATAAAGCAACTATATGCCAATAAAAATTAATAAAACAATAATTACTGTATATTTAGACGTTGTTGAGAGAGTAGCTCTTAAAGTTCTCATCACAAGAAAAAGAGATTTATAACATGTGGTGGTGGATGTTAATTAAACTTAGTGTGGGGAACATTCACAACACATACAAATATCACATCATTATTTTGTACACCTGAAACTAGCATAATGTTTTATGTCAATTATGCCTCAATTGAAAAATAAGTACATTATTATTGTGAGACAGTTCATTGCTAATTAAGGGCATTATATCCAAATCTCAGAGTCCAAATGCATTGTTCATGAGAGTGGTATGAAAAAAAAAAAACTCTCAAAATATGCAAAATGAGGAAATTATATTATAGATATACCTAATGACATGTATCTGTACACTATCCTAAATTCTAGATTTCTTGTAATATGGAGCCTATAGTTTTATATGTTAGACATGAGGATTAAGAGTTATCACCTACTGGTGGTTTTCAAGAAAAATTTTAAAAAGGCTTTCATACAACTTTAAATTATGGAGTTTTATCAATTGAAATGATATCACAAGTATTTTAGAAACTCTGCTTCTTTCTAGGAATGACTTGAAAAAGAAATTATAATGAAATATTAACCTATTTAGGTTATTGTTTTTGACAAAACATAAACTAACACTTTAATGTACTAGACCTCTTAAAAGGGCAATGATGACATTGTCCTTGATGAAGACAGCCTTACCATTCCCCTCAGTTTAACTAAACTTCAAACAGGCTTCTTCTTGACTTTAGGTCCCTGACTGCCCTCTTCTTAGTTTATTTACTTTAGAAAATTTATAAGTGAAAATTTTTTTCTGCCTGTTTGAGATACTTTAAAATACTTCTTGTCAGTTTTACAACACAAGAATGTTTTTCTTAAGGACCTGAGGGTTATTCTTCAAAATATAACCAGCAAGGAAGATAGTCTCCCTATTTCTAATTCTGTGGGTATAGGGAGACTAACTTAGGTGGACACCTCACTCCAAGTGGTAAAACTACATAGCATCATGAAGATACAAGAAAGTTTATTTATCTTTTGAGTATAGTCAATTAACAAACAAAGATGGTCTACAATCTCCCATCTCCACCTCAGTTCTTAAAAACTCTCCCACATTTTGTCTCAGCAGAGTTGAGCTCAGATTGATCTCTGGTCTCTCTATCACAATGACATTGAATAGAGTCTTCCTTTCCCGCTTAAATTTATCTGGTATGATTTTTACTTTGACATCCTTATGTAAGTTCTGGTTTTGCCCAAAATCCTTGAAATGAATTTGACATATAGTGGTACATCATAGAATGGTCACTGCCCTAAAAAAAAACAATAAATAAATAAATAAATTAACTCAAGATTGTTTGTAGATCTAAATGTGAAATGCACACTATAAAACTCCTAGAAGAACATATAGGAGAAAATCTTTGTAAACTTGATTTTGGTGATAGTTTTGGTTTTTGTTGTTATTTTTTGTTTGTTTTGTTTTGTTTTAGATAAAACACCAAAAGCAGGGTTCATAAAAGAAAACAAATCTATACATAAGTTTTTATGACATCACAGGAGAAGAGATACTTTCAGCTGAAATAATTTTAAAAATAAGGATAGAAGATTTTTAGATTACATCTTGAAATGAATCAGTTTTATATACCCAGAGATTAGGCAGAAAAGGCAAATTCTCACAAAAAAAAGTATGAAAAATTATCCCAGGTTTTCATATTCAATTCATCATATTTATATTGAAGATTTTTTGTCATTTAGTTTCTGCTGCTCCCAAAGTAATAAATTCAAAAATTTAGTAACATTTTGCTATGTCATACCCCCATCTGTTAAAATTCAAGGAATTGACCTAAATACCTGTATGGTAGAATTAGATGAATAAGACCATGTTCACTATGTTCATATTCTTAATGGCATCTCACATTTTAAAACATAACATCTTATATTATCCCTAATATTTCTAGACTGCTTCATTCCATATCCTTGCCCACTGAACCATCTTTACTGTTATTTGTCTTTCTTGAATATTATGAATATGTCAGACTTCAAATGTTTCCTGCTATCAGTGGATATCAGAGCATTATCAAGGATTAAGATTCTTTGTTTATACCTAAGAGAACCCTTAAAAAAAGAAAAAGGAATTTATCATAAGGGTACTAGGCTGTCTAATGAAGACAAAGATAGAATTGCATATGGGCTTCAGGAAAATATTGAGACAAAAATTTAAAAATCTATATATACCAGGTAGTTTCCACTCTCCAGTATCACTACTCTGCTACACTCTCTCTCACCCGTTTTCTGCTTTTCATCCTTTTCTCTCTGGACTAATTTCTTCTACATCCCAATCTACAAGTCAGAATCACACCACCACATATATATCTCTGTGACCCCTCCAGACTTGGATAAGTCCTCTTGTTCTCATAGCACTCATATCTCCCATCTCATACATAATTGTTAATTTATTACTAAACTTTTCCTACAATCTCACTGAGGACTTCTGAGTTATTCGATACATAAGATGATTCATTTTCACAGTGGCAACCATAAATTTCATATCAAGGCCTAGGATGCATGATGTGAGATCTGATCTGAGAATGAACTGCATATTTGAAATTATGACTGGCCTCCAAGGTCTGGTTGATTTGGTCCCATATTATTTCACAATCTTGAAGTGTTATTTATTCCTTCGCTAATCACTAATCTTCCTCAATCTATTCTCTTATGTCTCACATATTTGTTAGGTCAGCTTAAGTTATCTAGTCTATGTTTAGTTTTTCTACAATGCCACTGAGTGTTGGGCTTGCCTTCCCCTTCTATATCTGTGCTTGTAATTGTGTTCTGCCTCTGACCTGAGGCTGGAGTGATCATTTTCTTTCTGTTATTTACTACTGTGTTGAGTGTACCATTAGCACTCAATAAATTACAGTAATAAAGATACAGCTCATCATCATAATTATCTTTACTCCCTTAGGCAGATCTAGCAGGGAAAGAGAAACTTCAGAGAATGCTCTGTTTTCTACAATGTCCTCTAGAATGTGTGAGGACATTCTATAAAATCCCTCTAGAATGTTTTTAACTTTACTTTTCATCAAAACAATAACAGAATGGTGATTATTGAGACAGTATTCTTTGAAACACAGGAAAATGAGATAACATGGTCCAATTTCCCTTTGCAAACTCCTGAAACACTTACTGTCTTTATCATTTATGTGACATGTCATATTTCTCTTTCATTTTACTTACAAATAAGTTATTATCCCCTTAAGGAGAGGAATAAGGTTTGATTCCACTTCATAAAGCAATGACAGCCATTAGCAGATTCTAAGCAAACAATTACTGCAAATTTTGGATAAAAATAATAATAGGTTTTATGTTTATTGATTCCCTTATATGGGATAGCCCTTACATTTATGAGATCAGATAAACTGTGAGTTCCTAGTAGTTTGTGAACTCCTCAATTACACAGACATTTTCTTAATCATCTAGACATCTACAATAAATAACCCATAGACTGATGCAAAATACACACAAAATTTTAGACTAAAAGCAATCAAAAGTAAATTGAAGTTTTACTTGTAATGAAGTTTCGTTTAGTTTTCGTGTAACTTGTCTTATCCTCAAATCAAAAATGATTCCTGTGTCCTAAATATCTCTAAACACCTTTCCTTTTCAATATTTGCACTATCCTTTGGGTCTATTCTCATGTAAAAAATACTCTTACTTTGAATCTCAAGCCATTGGATTACACTGCCAACTATACTTCCTGAATGAATTTATTACTATTAATAACTGGTCTAGCCTTCCATCAGTACTTTGCATCTAGCTTATTGACTTCTTTTTTATTTCAAGGTGTGTGGCACCATTTGGTCCTTTTAATACCTATGTGGAGAACCTCTCTTACATCTTAGCTTAAAAAGTAGTTTGATCCTAAACAAGAATTTACTATAGCACAGGGGACTATATTCAGTATCTCATAATAACGTATAATGGAAAAGAATCAGAAAAAAATACACATGTGAATCACTTTGTTGTACACTTGAAGTTAACACAATTTTCTAAATTAAATATATTGCAATGAAAAAAGGTATACTACTGGAATTGAAATGATCCATTCAATTCCAGTATTTTTCACCCTTGTGTGTTTAGCCACTGACTTTCCATAGCCATATCCTGAGGGTTAACATCCTTCTCCACCTCATACATATAAAATGCTGGTACCTCACTGTCTCATCAAATCACTTATCCCTTCTATCTCATCTATCTATCCCAGCTCTCAGTTCATTAATACTTGTGCTGTAACCTCCTAAAAGTCTTTAAATTCTTGATCTTTCCCTTATCACACAGCCAGAGACCTCTGGCTTTATTTCCCTATTTTAAGCATCCCAAAATATGCTCATCGGAACTGCTCAATTAATTTAAACACTTGTGTTTATTTATTTATTTATTTTACCCAAAATACCTAATCCTAAAATTATTTATCTTCTTTTTCAGTCAGTCTTATCTGCTATATCTAGTCTTTGAAGTTCCTTATCTTTGCAAATAGCTTACATTATAAACTGATGATTTTAACTTCAGGTTAAACTTTAGTACTGCTTATCAATTTTTTTCTTGCCTGTTAACTATAATCTTTCTCCTTTCTGAAATTTCACAACTTTTCTTACAATCTTTACCCAACTTCCTGCTTTTTACTCTCATGATATTACTTTGCCGCCTTCTATATTAAGAAATTTAAAATCTGTGTTATGCTTATGTAACACTTTGGAAATTTCCCTCATATGCACTGATCTATATCACATCCAACTACAATTCGTTCTCTCCAGGGTTAGGGGATAAGACTGCCACACTGTTAACATTCATCTTATACTCTCTCAATGTCTTAGACTTTGTTTCATAATTTAGCTCTCCGCCAATTCTTATATACTCAAATTTTCATTCCCTAATGCTGATAACTTCTTTTCAATTTCTACACATAAATAAAAATTTTAAATACAGCATTTCCCTGTGGCATTGGCTCAACTTATTTTCTTCTCCTTTCAATTCCATTTCTGGAAAGAATAGTGATGAATCAGTCAATCTCTGTCTATCTGTTAACACACTATTACTGAAAACCTTTCTTATGTGAGGCTCTGTGCTGCACATGGGGATACTATGTTAAACAAAATAGAGCTGGTCCTACTGTCATGGCACTTCAAGCTCTATGTGCTCGCCTCCTATTCAGTCTTCAACCTATGTTAATTATGAATCTCTTCCAACCATTTCACTGAATCAACTTTGTTCTTGACCTCTTTATTACCAAAGCAAGTAGACTCTTCAGTACTTGTCTTCTTATCTGTTTCTCCTGTGCTTTAAGATATTTACTTTTCATTTTAACTTTATCCACTTTAAATGTATGTAACCCAAAACATACCTTGTTCTATTTCTGACTCTTTCTTCTCAGTGTCTTTCAAGGCATTCTTCAGGTTTCTGGTACTGCCCTCATTCTACCTCTTTTCTCATAATCTTATGGCTTCAACTGTTAACTAACATCAGATTGCTGTATTAAAAATGTGAAAATTAAAGATACCCTTGGGTATCTCCAGACCACTTTAAATTCCTAATGCCTTCAGATAAACTCATTATATTTCTCATCTTCTTGATCTCAGTTTGTTGTATCCCTTTCCTATTTATCAAACCTTGTTTATTTTTATTTCTAATTAAGATTTGTGTGTTTCATCCTCTCTACACATAGTGCAAATAGACTAGACAGAAAGTTATTTGAGTTGTCTCTTCACTTGTCTAGATTTGTGAACAGAATGTACTGGCTAAAACTCATATTTGACACTTTGTTTAAGGTTCTTGTAACATAAATGAGCAGAGATATACATCATTAATCAAACATACTTTATTTTAGGCTATAGTTTTTATCATTTCTCCTAAACAAATTTCTAAGCAATCTAGGAAAAAAATTATGAAGGATGGCATAGAGCTTGATATTGAATAGTAATATATAAATACAATATACTCTTTTTTGGCATTCCTCTGAAGGCAAGTGGAAATCAGATTAGACATACTATGACATTTGAACTTACCCTGAAGGAAATGTTTGCCTTCATCCATTGTTCATGGACAAAAACCATAATTTCATCCTGAGCAAAATTTAAGAAATTTTTTTTTACTATGTCCCATAGTAGGCCCATATACCTTACTTGCTGCTTGGATTAATTATTGTATCCTGACCAAATTAAGTGACTTTTAAGTTCTTTATTACTCTAATTTTCAGTGATTCTGTGGAGCCAAAAATAACTTCTGTTCTGATTGTATGATTTATGCAGCTTATCTAATAAATTCAAATCATTCTTTTTTACTTCCTGAAAACATGCATGTTACAAACATAAAATTAGTGATTCAGAAGAGAGTATTACATCATTTAAATTTTAATTTTATTTCAGATAAAAGATTCTTAATTGGGGAAGGATTAACAGTTCTCTATAACTAGAACATTTAAACAAGTTATATAGTCTTATTAACTCACAAAAGGATGCATGAAAAATGTTAATAGCCTAGAAAATCCACCACAAGAATAATATCTTGAATTTAAAACTATCTGCAGTGAATTTTTGTGACCAAGTTACAAAACACTCAATCTAAGGACTTTTAATGGAAATGCAAAAAGACCTTTAAATACAAGAGCAAGAAAAGATACTGCTGTAATATAAAAAAGGATCCTTTTCCAACAAAAGGCTGAATATATGTCATTGTTATGAAAAATACTTTTCTTCTTAGTTATATTCAATCTGCAAATCATAAACTCATTCTTGCTAGCAAAAAGTGACCTGGATTTGATTTTAATGTTGATTTTTTTCATGCTTCTCCTCATTCTACATCTGTTCTGACTCTTCCTTTCAATCATTCCCTTTATGATTGCTTAGCATCATGCTTCCTATATTTTGTTAGACTAAAATGTAATGTACTCAAGGTTTATATTGGCAGGCCCATGCAGCTAGTCAGCTCTGAAGCTAGCTTTTACCTCAAATGGGCAGGGAAGGGGAGGGTTGCAGAGGGTAAAGGCAAGCAGCAGAAAAAGGAGGCAGAGGGGAAGAAAAACGCTATTTATATCACTGAAGTGACTAATGTTCCTTCTTGCACAAGTTATTCCAGGAGAGAATACCTCTCTTCAGATAAGGACTAACAGCTATGTCATCTGCAGAGGAAGATACCTACCTGTTTTAAGACACTTAACTGGGATTATTTTTAATGATGTAATATCATTCTTCTATTTAATTATATTCGGTCAAGTATCCTCTGGTCTGCTGGCTTCATTAGCTCCCATTTCCTCTGTTATTGGCTCACCTTGTGTTCTGCTGTCCACAAGTAATGAATAGGCTTTGGGGAGGCATCTAGTCAGAAAACTTCTTCAATCTGAAGCTCTTTAGGGTGTGCCAAGTTGTTTGATCATCATATTAGCCAATGGAAAAAAGGATTAGGTTTTACTGAACAGTTTTATTTTTTAATATAATAGGTCTATAATAAAAGTATAATAAACGACTCTATGCACAGACAGAAAAGACTTTATTCTTATTCCTCTCATTAAGAACCTTCTTGGATTTCCAGGGACTGCTTGAGCAATAGAATACTAAATTCTGCCTGTTTATGTAAGCAGTAATTATATATTCTGGGTGGCAGAAAGCACTTGGCAAGGCTCTGAGGAAGTCTGTTAGTCATTTCATCATTTTATGCAACCTTGGTCTTGCTGACTGCACAGAGCACTAATAGGACAAGTTAATGGAGTTCATTCTGTCATGAATGCTGCCAGTTAAAGAAGATGATTGCCATGTATGGAAAACCAGGCTCTCTAACTTCTTCTTAAAGATGTATAGAAATATTAAATCTGTTATCTGCCATAGAGGAAATGCATAAATTTTGCCAACCTAATATGAGAACAGGTGGACTTTAATATTTCAAAGTAGAAACTGCAGAAGTTTTTGAAAGTCTGAGTGCAAAACCTATAGTAAAATATAGCTGCTTGATTTTTTTGTTAATGAATCGTACATCAACATGATAGTTTTTTTTTTCCAGAAAGTCAAATTATCTCAAACAGAGAGATGAGAAACTCATATTTGATGAGCTGAATTTAAACCAAATTGTGCTGTTTAATAAGTAACAAGCAGCCTTGGATTGATGTTGATAAAGATGTAAAAACCAAATGTTGTTTCCCAAGCTGAAAAATTGCATGTTATTCATGCTAAAATATGAAGCTGATTATAAGATTCAATGGTAGTCAGACTAAATTAATAGGAGTCCTTTAATAAACCTTCATTTTCTCAATAGTCCTGACAATTCAAGTAAATAAAAATTGAGAGGATATGCCAGTTCAGAAAATGAATTTAGCATCTTACTTAGTGCCTAAAATATTTCTCCAACTGATCAATAAAACTACTTAATTAAAATATTACTTTATGGCCCTCCACGTTTCTGAAAGAATATGGATTCACACTTACATGAATATAATATATATAGTTGAAGCTAATCAAGAACGAAAGAGATGTGTGGATGTTATCAGCATAGACTAAAATTCCCAATTGTGGTCTGCACAATATATCATTATTTGATTTTAACATTTCACTAAGTAAGACTAAAGCCTTTGGCTTTATTCCAGGTAGATAAAATCTAGTAGAAATTAGTTCCTGAAAGTAAAGTCTTGAGTTCTCAAACATTTTTAAGTGTGTGCTTTCTATTACAGTATTTTTTAAATGCTTTTCTACTCATACCTCTACCAGGTAAAAAAAAAAAAAAAGGATTTTTTATTCATAAATTACATAAATACACTCCTTTACAAATATGTTTATACATTATAATACATGTACAACTTTAAAGACTGAAATGGATTCATTATAAAATTTGTTGTTGAAAGTACAGCTTTAAAACTAGACCTATTAGGATTTAGAAGCAGCAGTAATCATCTAAGAGAAGAAAGTAATTTCATGACCACAGTTTTGGTGTTTTCTCATAACATCCTTCAACATTCTAATTTATGGGTCATTCTTCTGTCTCCAACTCAGTATAGATTAAATTTTAGATTCATCAATTTAGATACCAACATTTTAATAATTCATCTTTTAAATGAAGCATACATTAAGGACAATGATAATGGATTTGCATTGGGAGAATATGTAACTTATTTATGCAGTTAAGAAGTAAACTGTTCACTTACGCTTCTGGATATGGGAGAGTATTCCATCAGAATAATCATCCTAACAAAAATGACTAAATGTCAAATCTATCACAAAGTCATTTTTCAAACAACATTGGAAAGCAGTCAAAATTTCCAGGAATTAAGGACCCAAGGAATTAAAGATCTCAGAGAGAAAGGGAGCATATTGAGTTTTATATTATTCAGTGCTTTTCTCCTGAAGGTGTTTGTTGATTCCTATACTAAATAGTATGAGAGGATAAGAACGTAAGCAGAAAAAAATAGCTAAGAGTCTAAGAAGGTGAGTAAAGCTCTCATCAGTCTTACAGAAGTGGTATTAAAATTTGGAATTCATGGCTTACCAAAGAAAGGATACTTCGGGTTTTCAGTTGAGTTCCCTGAAATGCTATACCCTACAAGTAGACCTAGAAATAGAGTAAGGAAAAAGAATGGTATTCACAAAAAGTTAAGCCAAGCCTTAAATAACTTCATCTTCTGTTTCATTAAGGTGATGTGACACCTCCCTAACTGCATCTCAGAAATTAAATTCTCTATGAGGCAAAAACAACATTATTGTCTCCAAAAAATATTTTAATAAATAATATCTAAATTTTAATCAAATATTAACAGGCATGCTAGGAGATAGGAAAAATGTTTGAAAATTCAGAGAAAAAGAGACCAAGAAAATTGAAACAGAGGTGTTCATGATATTGAATCTATAGGATATAGATTTAGAAATAACTATGTATAAGTTCAGGAAAATAAGTTAAAAGGCAAAGAATTTTACTAAAGATTTGAAATCTATGAAAAATAATTAAGAAATAACTATGTATAAGTTCAGGAAAATAAGTTAAAAGACAAAGAATTTTACTAAAGATTTGAAATCTATGAAAAATAATTAAATGGAAATTCTAAAGTTGAAAGATATTATAACTAAAATTAAGAACTAAAATTTACTTTAAATTATATTAGGATATGCACGTTATATATTGATAGAAGGATCATTGAATGGAAAGATAGAATAGTACATAATGTTGCATATGCATTGAGGTGAAAAATGACATCATGAGAGATTTTTTTAACATGTGCAATGGGAGTGGCTAGTAGAGAAAATAAAGGGGGACATTTTTCAGGAGATATCAGACAATAGTTTCCCAAAGAGAAAGACTTCAATACACAGGTGAAGATGCTTGACAAACCTCAAAACCTTTACATTCAAAGAAAATCAAAGATATGGAGAAAATCTTGAAAGCAACCAGAAGAAAAAAGAAAACATACACAGTACCTTCAAAGGAGTAATAATAAAACTGGCAGCTGACTTTTTCACAGAGACAATATTAAACAGAATAAAACTGACATAATTAGATTGCTATGAAAAAAATAAGTAAGTCAATACCAGAATTAAATACCCAGCTAAAGTACTTCTCCAAAATATATAGAGATTAAACATAATTTCAGAGAAAGAAAGACTGAGCACACTTCTCATTATCTGATTTTCACATAAAAAGACTCAAATATTGCTCTATGCATAAGGAAAATTATATAAGATGGAGGAACAGTAAAGCAGGAAAAACAAAGAAGAGTACATAAAAATTAATATCTGCTTAAAAATAAAAACTTTTCAGCTAAGCTCTTTGCATTACATGGGAAGTGGTGGAACTGGGTGAGTGAATAGACTCCAAAAATTATTGACACTTGCTTTCATCTTTAAAGTAGCTAACAGAATGATAAGTAAGGTAAACAACCTAAAAATGGAGGACTATATTAATCCAATATACTTGATTTATTTCTCTTCTGTCATATGATATAACTGTATTAGATTAGCTCTCTAAGCATAAACGACTAGAAAACTGGACAAAATGTATGACACCACCATTTCTGTCGCTGGAAAAACACAATATTAAAATGTAATCCCCGAGAGAGGGAAATGAATGACGTCAATCTTACAGTTGCTTTTGCTTTCTTCCTGGATGAACTTTTCAGAGCACAGCTCTAAGATGTAAGATTCAATTTGGAAAATCTGAGGTGTCTAGAATTTTGGGGGGTGAGTACTTAGATAATAGAACTATGAGAGAAAGAGCTCAAGCATAAAGGTCCACTTGAGTCTTTGACTGACTAATAAATTTGATTTATATAAACTGAGATTCCTTAGGTCAACCAAAGAACAACTGCCAGGTAATGAAAAAACAGAGGATCTATAAAACAAATAACTTCTAGAGCTCTCACCAGAAAGGAGATATATGAGTTCCGACCAACTTGAGAGGAAAAAACATTCAGTAGACATCGTCGAAAGACCACAGTTTATAAGGAGGAACAAACAATATCTAGATAAGAGACTACTGGAGGGCCACCCTAACAAAGGTTTAAAAAACAGTCTTAAAAGAATCAATTTAATCCACAAGATAATTAATTGACATGCAGATAAAAGCTCAATACCTTTAAAGAAATACAATGGAAAGCAGAGTATAAAACCATGAGCACAATATCTACCACCCAACAACAATGAATAGACATGTAAAGAAGTAAGAAAAGGAGACCTAAAACCAAGAGAAAAATCTGCTAATAAAAACGTGTCTAAAAAAGTTAGAAATGATGGGATTAGCACACAAACTTATTGGAAGGGCTATTATAAATGTATTTAAGAACCTACAAAAAACAGACATAATTAAGAGAAAAAGGGGAAATATAAAAAATAACCAATTTGAATAAGTATAGATTAAAACAAACAAATTATTTTTTATTATTGAATTTATACACAAAATAGGCACTGAAGAGAAATGATCAGTGAACTTGAAACCATAACAATAGAAACTCTTCAAACTGAAGCACAGAGAGAAAGAAAGCTGAAAATAACAATAAATGAAAAAAAGACTTAGTGGTCTATAAAACTTTTCCCAAGAAATTGGAACCCAGATGTAACAGGAGTGTGAGTGACAAATGTTACAATGTAATAAGTAAAGTATTCCATATTAGATGAAAATTAGTACTATATAAATTAAACTGTCTCAACAAATATCCAAGGAGAATAAATACAAAAGAAACCATGACAAAACATATCACAAAAGCAATCTCTGTAAACCAAAAGTAATTTAAAAAATGTTGAAAACATCCAGAAGAAAGAAAAGATACATCACATACTGGGAAACAAAGGTAAAATTTTTCACTATCCCATCAGAAATAATGTGTGTTTGAAGACAATGAAAGGAACACTTTAAAATGCTGAAAGAAACACAACCTACACTTGTATACCAAGAAAATACCTTCATATAAAGAAACCATCATTTATATTAAAAAAATCATGAAAAATGAAAGCAAATTGAAGATATCATGACACAGATACTGAAAAAATTCACAATAAAATTTTCACAAGAAATGTAAAAGAAAATTATTCAAGCTTATAAAAAAATTATACCAAAAACCACAACAGAAACAACAACAACAACAAAAAAACCCATCAAATCTATACAAAAAATAGAATGTGTGGGGTTGGCAAATATGCAGGTATTTTTTTTTTTAAAGACTAACTGACTTTTAAAGTTAAAAACAATAGGAGGGGCTTCCCTGGTGGCACAGTGGTTGGGAGTCCACCTGCTGATGCAGGGGACATGGGTTCGTGCCCCGGTCTGGGAGCATCCCACATGCTGCGGAGTGGCTGGACCTGTGAACCATGGCTGCTGAGCCTGCATGTCCGGAGCCTTTGATCTGCAATGGGAGAGGCCACAACAGTGAGAGGTCCGCATACCACAAAAAAAAAAAAGGAATATATTATGAAATCTATAGCATATGTAAATCTAAAAATCTGGGTGGTGGTATGGGGATATAAGTATCCATATAGGTGATTCAGTTTGTCATACAGCAGAAACTAACACAATATTGTAAAATGATTATACTCCAATAAAGATGTAAAAAAAATAAAAATCTGAAATATCATCAGAAAATAGGAATAGGGAAATAAGGAGTTTATTTTTTGAGGATCTTACACAGAAGTGTATAATATCTTTTGAAGGTAGATTATAAATTAAAAATGCATATATTATAAACCTTAGAGAAACCAACTAAACATAAAGAAAAATAAATAGTAATAAAACCAATAGATCAGACAAAATAGAATATTAATATAACCTAATAAAATACAAGAAAGGAGAAAGAAAGAAAGAAAGAAAAGTTGAAACAAGTGGAGAAAAAATAGAGGTTTGATGGAAAAATAAACTTTTCTTTAACCTTTCCAATTAAAATAAGTGTATAAAACACATCAACTAAGGGCCAATGTTGTCAGACTAGACTATTTTTATATATGTTTGCCAAGGAACGTTTTAAAAATTGAAGTATATTTGATTTACAATATTGTATTAATTTCTGCTGTACAGCAAATTGATTCAGTTATATATATATATATATATATATATATATATATATATATATATATATATATATATATATACACATTCTTTTTTTTATATTCTTTTCCATCATGGTTATTCATAACATATTGAATAATTTATCTGTGTTATCCGGTAGGACCTTCATTTTTTATCCATTCTATATATAATAGTTACAGCTGCTAACCCCAACCTCCCACTCCATCCTTCCCCCAACCCTCTCCTCCTTGGCAGCCACATGTCTGTTCTCTATGTCACTGAGTCTGTTCCTGTTTTGTGAATAGGTTCATTTGTGTCATAGTTTAGATTCCGTAGATAAGTGATATTATACGGTATTTGTCTTTGTCTGACTTACTTCATTTAGTATGATAATCTCTAGGTCTATCCATGTTGCTGCAAATGGCATTATTTTGTTCCTTTTTATTGCCAAGTAGTATTCCATTGTATATATGTACCACATCTTCTTTATCCATTCATCTGTCAATGGACATTTATGTTGTTTCCATATCTTGGCTATTGTGAACAGTGCTGCTATGAACATAGGAGTTCATGTGTCTTTTTGAATTAGAGTTTTCTCCAGGCATATGCCCAGGAGTGGGATTACAGGATCGTATTGTAACTCTATTTTTAGTTTTCTGAGGAACATACATACTCTTCTCCATAGTGGCTGCACCAACTTACATTCCCACCAACAGTGTAGGAGGATTCCTTTTTCTCCACATCCTGCCCAGAATATGCTATTTTTAGAGTTTTTAATGATAGCCATTTGTTAGACTAGATTTTTTTTTTTAAAGAGAGAGAGACGATTATATTTTCTCTTTAAAAAATAACCTTTGTAACTCTGTATGGTGACAGATATTAACTGGACTTATTGTGGTGATCATTTTTTTTTTTTTTTTTGCAGTACATGGACCTCTCACTGTTGTGGCCTCTCCCATTGCAGAGCACAGGCTCTGGATGCACAGGCTCTGCAGCCATGGCTCACGGGCCTAGCCACTCTGTGGCATGTGGGATCTTCCCGGACTGGGGCATGAACCCATGTCCCCTGCATCTGCAGGCAGACTCTCAATCACTGCGCCACCAGGGAAGCCCGGTGGTGATCATTTTGCAATATATAATACAAACATCAAATCACTACATTTTACACATGAAGCTAATTTAATATTATGTCAATTATACTTACATTTAAAAAGAGAAGAAGAATGAGAAGAAATTAACCTTAAATACAAAGACAGAGAGAGATACAGAGTAACTAGATGGGGAAAAGTATAAAATGCTAACAAAAATTGTAAGAAAGCTGGTGTAGTGATATTCATATCAGGCAACATACACGTAACAGAAAAGATGTCATTGAGAGACATTTATAATTACAAAATAGTCACTTTTTATAAAGACACACAGTACTCTACGTGTATATTCTTAATAACACAGCTCAAAAATACATGAAGCAAAATTGAGAACAAAGATGAGACATGGACGCACCCACAATTATTATTAGAGATTTTAAACTTCTCTCTCAGCAATTTATTGAAATATAAAAAGTCAGAAAATTATCATGACACAAGACACTAAAACAATAATATCAATCAATTTGACCTAATTGTTGCCTATGGAATGCTTAATTTTCCAAAGTGCAGACTACACAATTGTTTTCATATGCACATAAAAAATTTACAAAGACAGTCCAAATTTTGGATCACAAAACTTAGAAATCTGACAATATGCTTTTTTTTTCTTCTTTTTTTTTTTTTTTTTTTTGTGGTACATGGGCCTCTCACTGCTGTGGCCTCTCCAGCTGCAGAGCACAGGTCCCGGATGCGCAGGCTCAGCCACCATGGCTCACGGGCCCAGCCGCTCCGCGGCATGCGGGATCCTCCTGGACCAGGGCATGAACTCATGTCCCCTGCATCGGCAGGTGGACCCTCAACCACTGCACCACCAGGGAAGCCCTGAAAATACACTTTTAAGTAATTTGTGCATCTAAGAAGAAATCACAAGGAAAACAATAAAATATCTGAGCAATATAAAAGTGAAAAAATCTATATATTGAAATTTGTCAGATGCAGCCAAGCTGGCTTGGGGGTTAAATATAACGTTTAAAATATTTAGAATAGAAAAATTAGAAAGTTCAAAAATCAGTGATCTAAAAATTAAAATTCATAAGATGAAAAAGTAGAGATATAAAGTCCAAATGGTAGAAAAGAAGGGGATAAGAAAAATAATAGCAGAAGCCTTAAATTATATACAAGATGTTGAAATCAATATATTGAACAACTTGGAGAAAATATATAATATTTTTTGTAATCCAAACTACCAAAACTGCCACAAAAAGAAATAGAAAAATTAAATAGTCCTATATCTATTAAAGAAATTGAATTGGTAATTAACAACCTTACCTCCAGAAGTAGATGACTTTATTATTGAACTCTATAAAAAATGTGAAAGAAATAATTTCAAATTAATACAAACTTCTTTTGCAAATAGAGAATGAAGGAACACATATCAACTCATTTTATGAAGACAATGTTCAACCCATACTTAAACCTAACAAAGAAATAACAATTTTTTTAAAAGAGAAATAAAACTGAAAAATAAAGTTTATGTGGCAACATTCATCATGAACATAGATGTAAAAGTCCTTAATAAAATTCTATCAAACCAAATCCATCTCAGCATACTATAAAAATGATAATGTATCAATATTTAGTGCAGTTAATCCTAGGTAGTCAAAGATTTGATCAATAAGTATAATTCATCACATAAACAAGATAAAGGAAAAAATAAAAAAAAATTATCTCAAGTAGATGCAGAAGAACAATTTGACAAAATTCAAAAGCCATTCACAAAATGTCTTAGAAAACTAGGGATCAATAAGATTTCCTTCAACCTTAGAGGAGTATTTATGAAAACTTCTTCAGTGACATAATACCTAATAGTGAAATACTGAATATTTCCTCCTTAAAATCAAGAAATGACAAGGTATCTATCCTCACTATTCATTTTCAACAGTTTTCCTGGTCAGTTCAATAAGACAAAGAACAACAACCATCACTTTCAAGAATAGAAAGTAAAAATTAACATTTTCTTTATTTTAGGATGACTGTATAATGTAATTTAAAAATCTTAAAAATTAAAAGAAAAAAACATAATTAATAAGAGACTTTTACAACATCATAGGATAAAGACTTTATATAAAAATCCATTGTATTCATTATATTAGCAAAAAAATTTGGAAAGTAAAATTTTAAAATGTGTCAAAATATAAGATATATAAGAATAGATTGAATAAAATATGTACAAAATCTGTAGACTGAAGAACTATACAATACTGTTAAGGAAACTTTAAAAAAAACTTAATAGTAAAATCATATTCATGGATTAAAAGACTTAATATTGTTATTATGCAAAGTCTCCCAAATTGATCTCCACAGAGTCAAAGCAATTTAAATAAAATTCCAGTAGACTTCTTCATATAATTTGACAAACTGGTAGCCAAAATTATATGAAAAAATAAATTACCTAAAATATATAAAGTTATTTTTTTTTGTCAGAGGACATACTCTTTAGTGTTAAGACTTACTGTATAGTTATGGTAATCAAGAAATCGAGCAACTAGCATAAGGACAAAATTATAGGTTAATGAAACAGAAAAAAATTGTCCAGAAATAGACTCTCCTATACATAGAAAAAATATGATTTATTGCATTTATAATTATATACATATATACTATTTACTATATATATACAGTATACATACATATATGTATGTATACTGTATACATATAGTATATATTATACATAATATGTAAATATAAAGTATAATATATTCTATATATTATAATATATTATACTATATATAATATATAGTACATATATATTATATTATAATACATATACTATGTGTATAGTATATATAAAAATATATTATATGTATATTTTTAATTGATTTTCAACAGATGTGCCAAGTAAATTATTTGCAAAATGATGGTGGTAGAACAATTGAATATGTGTATCAAAAAATCCTAGAATTCTACTTCTCACTATATAGAAATTTAAACTTGATATTAGACATAGACCTGTATATAAAAGCCAAAATAATAAACCTCCTAGAAGAAAATACAAGAAAGTCTATCTTTTAATTTGGGGTTAACAAAGACTTATACAAACAAAAATATAAATAACAAAAATCACAAGACTCTATTAAGAAAAAGACAAAAGGAAAAGAGTAAGAAAAATTTATACCTACATTCATGTATATATAAACATTCATATACATATGTGTGTGTGTATTTGAGCTTCATGTTTAAGCTTTTAAAAACTCAGTTATTTCACCTGATTTGTTAGCTTCAAAGAAGAGATCAGAATTTCCGATCGGCCCAAAAAAGTGCAAGGTTAGTATGTCTTGCACTGACCATTGTGCCATATTATTGTTGGAGATGAACTGTAGCACCAGAATCCATTCTTCCTTGTCCATCCTGACCCAAATATATCACTAAACGTAATTGGTGTTGATTGGAAATTTTTTTTTTTTTAATAAAGCAAAACTGCTTCCTTGTGTCTTACATTTAACTTAAGGATAATAAGGTAAATAATGTAACAGAAGAATATACATATATGTATACATATGTGTATATATATATATATGTACACACACAGGTAAATATATATATATATATATATATATATATACATATATATATATATATATATATACATATATATACAGGGAAAAAAAGAGGCCTATGAATACATTTCAAAAATACTCTTCAAAAATATTCCAGCTATTGCAAAAGTACTTATCAAGTGAGAAAGAAAACTTTAGTGAAACCTAAAAGGTGGTAAATTTATGGTGAATTTCCCTGTTGACTAATGACATTGAATATATTTTCATTAATGTGCAATTGCTATATCTTTTTTGGTGAACTGGTTAAGTATTTTGTCCAATTTTTATTGTGCCATTTATCATTTTAATAATGAGATCTAGGAGATATTTATATATTTTGAATATAAATCCTTTGATATATATTATGTAACATCATAGAGATGGAAACTTTACATATTTTAAAATAAGGATTTCCTCACTATGATAGAAAAAAGCCAGAACTTCTCAGGTGCATTCTACTACATTAATGGGGTTATGGCCAATGTTGTATTTAATGGTATGCTAAATGCCACACAAGAAGGAAGATGAGACAGAGAAAATTCTATTTGGAACCCTAAAAGAAAATAATAACTACAATCTTTTGTCTAATAGATTTGAATCTCTATTAATTTAATGTCTAGTGTTTTGAAGACTTGATAATAAGGAAGAGACTTTTGTAATGTAAAATATTTATGTTATTTGCTTCCCCTATACACATGATGCCAAGAGGTCAATGAATATCCTTAAGAGTCTGTGTGCTGGATGGTCTCTGTCCTTTCAAAATTACCCAAGGAGCAAAAGGAGATGAAGATTACAAAAATCAGACAACCCCATAGCTATGATATTACAACACAAAGAGAAATAATGATTCCATGTAGAGAAGTTGATGGTGAACCTTCAATAAATCTGTCACACTTGTTAAATGACCCACATTTGGAAACCAGCTTGACAGCAGGCAATTCAAATGTGTGCTCAACAGAATTATAACTCAGTACTTACCATGATCTTTCACTATTGCTTGAAAGTAGTCTAATCACAAATGTTAAAATTTCAAATTTCAAGAATTTGACATGCTTGTGAATATTATTCAAACTAGATTTTTTTTCTTGTTCCATTTCTTAAAAATAATTTTTACATGAGATCATCTAAAATAAGAATATAAAATAAGAATATCAGAAGTTATAGAATGGAATTTAGTCCACTACACCATTCTAAGTTTTAGGACTGATGAGTCTATTTAGAAGGGTTGAATATTAATAATAGTTTATTAAAACTAACTATGAAGGAAAATATATTTGAATACTGCTATTGATTTAAAATCATGAGTGAGAAAGGGCAAAACTTTACATAATTGCCTTCATAGTGCTTATATTTTTACATTGTACTGTGCATATACTCTACACATTTCCAAAGGATGGGATTAGCATGCAGAAGATGAGAAACTTCCAAAAACATTGAATGTAAGGAAGCTACACTTCTTTGCCAAGAAGTTTTGAAATAGGATATCACTGAATATCATTTATGCTTTATTATCTAAAAAAAAGTACATTGATGATAACAAAGAACAACAGATTTGAAGATAAGTGGGGGTATCTCAGTCTATTATATCCTATTATCCTTATTCATTGTGAAGTATTTCAATAAAATTTTATATCAAAGAGTAAAGGGAATAAAAGAAAAAGTAGACACGGGGAGGGGGAAGGGTAAGCTGGGACAAAGTGAGAGAGTGGCAAATAAAATTTTTTATGCAGAACCTAGTCATTTTGTATAGTGATGGCTTTCAGGAGCAGTAAATAGTACTCTGTGCGATGGTCATTGCCAAGGAGACCGTTCTCTAGCTCTTGTTAAAAGTGAATATTAACCAGAAGCAGGGCCATGATTCACACATAAATGAAATTGATTGGTCTTATTATATTTCCATAGCTTCATATTTGAAGAAGTAAATATATCTACATATGAAAAGCCACATAGAAATTCATAATGAATAACCCAGCATGAATAGCACATTTTTTCTTAAAAAGATTTTAAAATTCTTAATGATATTACAGTTACATTGGCATTTTAAAAGTAATTTAACACTTGGAAACAGGTAAGTGACCGTCTACTTCTAACATATTGCAATCCTAAAGTTATTACTTTCTTTTCTTACATTAAACCACCTTAGGTATTTTAACTTGAAAACCATGTAAATGGCCACGTAATCTCAAAACAGTTACAAAAACTTTTTATGAAAATCTTTTTAGATGCATTGTTTTGAATAAGAAGAAAAACTCATAGAATTTTTAGTATCTATGATATATCAGACTTTGTATTATTTTAGGTAATACAATTCCTCTGGGTATGTGAAGGTAAGACTTTGGCTTTCTGTAGAACTGCAGGAAAACTGGGTTCCACCATATATGATTTACTGGTCTATCTCATCTCTCAATGCTTCTGAAGGGAATTACATCTCGATGCATGTGGTGTAAAGCCACTACAAGTTTGTTAAAGCCTGTTACTCTCCACTTTACTGCTAATTTAATACAGAGAGGAAGGAAGATAAAGCCACAGTAAAATATTTTCCAGAGGTCTATGCTCTTCCTTAAATGCTTCTTAAAAAAAATATTCCTAAGGAAGTAACTGCCTTATTTTTTACCAAAACAAAGGACAAAATTTAGTTTCTTTTAACAAACTGTTATTGTGATTGACGGAAACAATCCAGCATACAAAGGCAAAGGAGAGAAATATCTCTAATACTTATAAAGGATGCAAGTTTCAAAATTATGTAAGGACAACTGTCCAAAGCAGGAGATCTACAGCATTTTCCTTTTGCTGTTTCATGTCCCAACAGAGATGTCCCATTTCCAAAGATGCTACCTGCCTAGGGTGAGGATTATACGGACCACCCCTAGATGATCCCATTTTACCCATATTAAATATTCTCAGAGAAATTGACCTTTACTCCTCCATGGCTATTCTCAACCATTTTATGAAGGATGCAGTCTCTTTAGTAATCTGATGGTATTTTGTGTAGTGCAGTCAGAAATGAAGAATGGGTCAGCTGTATTAGGGGACAGGAACATTTTCCTGAGACTATTCATGTCCAAGTCTTATCAGGTAGCAAGCTGGTAATTGCAAATTGCCAAAGAAACTACATAATCTTGTACCACATGGTATTTCTAGGCATCCCCAAACTCTGACCGCCCCAGGCTATTCCTAAGCTTTATGATATCCATACCTACTTTCAGAGAAGTCACTGATTCATATATGTATTTGTCTAGTCCCTCAAAATAAAATCAAAAAGAGGGAAGTAAAATACTCTTGGCACTTTCTTTTGACTTTATTTTTAAATTAATTTTTATTGGATTATAGTTGATTTACAATGTTGTATTAAGTTCTGCTGTACACCAAAGTGAATCAGCTATACATATATATATCCACTCTTTTTTAGATTCTTTTCCCATATAGGTCATTACAGAGAATTGAGTAGAGTTCCCTGTAAGTTCCTATTAGTTATCTATTTTATATATAGTAGTGTGCATATGTCAATCCTAATCTCCCAGTTTATCCCTCCCTCCCTTTTCCCCCTTGGTAACCATAAATTTGTTTTCTACATCTGTGACTCTGTTTCTGTTTTGTAAATAGGTTCATTTGTACCATTTTTTTAGATTCCACATATAAGTGATATCATATAATATTTCTTTCCCTGTCTGACTTACTTGACTTTATTTTAATGAATCACATTGGAAATGGCTTATTTCAACAGAGGTATAGATATTTAAAAAAAATAAAGTTGCTACTCTTTTTAAAGTTTAGATCCAAAACAGATGAAAAAGTCAGTATACCATATTTCATCAAATCTACGACTGTTGCATGTAAGGGTGTGTCATTATTTTAATACAATTAAGAAACAAAGGGGCTTCCCTGGTGGCGCAGTAGTTGAGAGTCCACCTGCCGATGCAGGGGACACGGGTTCGTGCCCCGATCTGGGAAGATCCCACGTGCCGCGAAGCGGCTGGGCCTGTGAGCTGTGGCCGCTGAGACTGCACGTCCAGAGCCTATGCTCCGCAACGGGAGAGGCCACAGCAGTGAGAGGCCTGCGTACTGCAAAAAAAAAAAAAAAAAGAAAGAAACAAAGAAAAATGTTGTCAATTAAACTATGGTTTGATGTCAGAGATGTTAAGCTAAAAAATATGGATTTTTGACTTGAAGGAAAAGAAAGTATATCCTTAAGAGGTAACTTTAAAAATGAAAGTTCTTTTTCTACAGTCCATTATAACATAATAATAGTAATAACAAAAACAATTTTCTGTGTGCTGTTAAAATTACATTTACCAACTAAATAGGTAACAGAATTAATATTTACAGCATGAGAACATTACATTTAGAAAGGTTTCAGAGTTAATATTTTGAGACAAGGCTTTATAGAATCCTACAACCCAAGATTGGAGGTTTTAGTATTTTTGTTTGTTTGTTTGTTTGTTTTCCTACAAATTACAACACACTTTGCTGGGGCCCAATAAGAAATGCAATGCTATATCTCTGCCAAGGTAGTAAATCTTACATAGTGTAAGACAAATGAAAATCAAAGTATTATCTTTATTAAGGAGACAAATGAAAATCAAAACAATATCTTTGTTAAGGAGCTAATTATTGTAGAAATTGGTTTATATGTAAGAGTGGAATGGTCTTCTTCATATTAATCCCCAGAGTTAGATCATTCAACCAGCAGTGATGAGCTGACTGTGAAGAAGCTAGACAAGCAGAAAAGACCCATTTTAAGGTAGCCTCTCTCAAGAGGAAAGGGAAAATAAAAGCTGAGCTATATGTGACCAATTTCTTCACCCAAATTTATTAATCACATTAAGTCACTTCACTTCACTTCACTCTCAGGGAGGAGTTGGTGGAAGGATGAACAGGGACCAAGAGTGTTACACTAATGAATGCATCTCTACTGTAAGGAAACAGGCGGAGAGCGAGAGTGTTGACTCCCATCCCAACAATTCAACCAGAGTTTGTCTAAATATAATCTTATTTATGGGAATGTAGAACACTGTTAATGCTTCCTGGTTTAAAGTACTAAAAAAGATCTTCAATCACCAGAATGACTCAGACTCATGCACCCAAAAAGTTTTAACTCATAGTTGATTAGTTTAAATGTATGGAACCCACATTGACTTTGGTTGCATCCTAGCATGGTACAACCTAGGTCATTTGAAGAATGTAGAATCTTAAGAGGAAGAGGGGAAGGATGGTATATAACTTTTATTTGACAATGATAGGTGGGTAGTAGGGGTAGAGGTGGTGATAGATGGGAACATGTACCTCGGAAGAGATTTTGGGCACTCATGAACATAGTGAATTTTAATTTAGTTTTGGCTCTAATATCCGTAAAAACCAGTGAGTTAAAACAGAAAGGTAGCCTGCTGGTTTTTTTTGTTTGTTTGTTTGTTTTGGTTTCAGAAGAGACTTCTGGGAAAGTACAGCTCTAAAAACTTTAACAAATGTGCAACTATGAGTAATTTGTAATCTATTATCATTTTTGTGCAGTTGATAATTAGAACACTTTAGAAAGTGGTTAAACACTGTATTTTAAGATAATACAGTATAGTAGAATTTAGAAATGGAAGAAATATGCTGATACTTTTGAATACTAGAAGTATTTTTTAAATGATATATTATCATTAGGACAATATAGGAACACAGGAAAATGCAGGACAGGAAAATTCAAAGAACAGTAAACATATCATATCTGATCTCCCACAAATTTACCCAATCAACATCTGGCAAAGATAATTTCTGATATTTAATGTAAACACATGTTTATAGGAGGGGAGATTGATGATATTTTAAGAAAAAATAGACTACCCTATACATATTATTTTAAAAGTATTAATTTCAATAAAATTTAACAACTACCACCATGGAAGTGTAAGGGAAGGAACTCTTGACTTTAAGTTAAATGTTTATTCACACATACACATACACTCAAAAATACTGTATTTTTAAAATATCCCTCTAAATTAGCTAGTGAAAATGGTGCCAAAATCATCATGTCTTTTAACTGTATATTTCAAATTAGACTGTAATTATTGACTCCTTCTTTAAAAACATAAGCCAATAATCACAGCCACATAATTACTCTTTCTCCTTTGTTACTTTACATTCTATTTTATTAAAAATAATTCCAATCATTTTTAGTTGTGTTTTATAATTAAATTGCTTCAGTGGGTCATTTAAGAGTCATTTAAACACAGCTTCTCCCTTCCCAAGTTATTTAGACAGTCTCTTTGGTGGCTGTACTATTTGGTTATTTCCCATTTCACTTCACCCAAAACCTCCCTTCCCTCAAAACTCCCTTTCCCCAACCCTCTACCCATTTTTAAAGTCCTTGTGCTTATGAATATTAACTTTTTGTTTCCTTTGTTTCTGAGCACAAGTGACCAATACATTTTCACCTCCAGTCTGTGTCTATATATTTCAGTACCTTCTGTTATTGTTTTTATGAAGGAATCTAATGTCATTCTGCATTTCTGCCCTGTCTACCTGTCTTTTTTGTTTTGTTTTGTTTTAAGCCCTTGAAGTTCTGTAGCTTGATCAGAATGGTTGTGATTATTTTACTACAATGTCTTCCTCCCGTATACCTTGCATAACCATGGTGCTCCTTTGTGCCTGTGATCTCCTCATGCTGATCCACTTCTGCCTGATGCTTTTGTCAATCATATTTGTTCTCTTTTTGTGGCATTAAATGCCACTTTCATCCCTGTAATATCTTCAGTTTTAGTTTCTAGTTTCCCTCTCAGCTCTTCTAGATTGATTTATCCCCTTCCTTTGTCTTATAATCACTTCCTTGAACCTCCATTTCTCTTATATGAATGGTGAGTTCATTTTGAAAGGTCATATTTTCCAGAATTTTTTGAGACTAAGACATAGTACTCATTTGAAAGCTCCCATCAGAACTCCTCTTGTTCTTTCCAATAATTTATTACTGTGCTTCAAGGGCCTTTTGCTTAAGATGATTTTCTCATTTTTCAGTACTTGTATATGTCTTACTGATGATTTATTTTTAAAGGAGACAGTGACTTGATGAAGAATAGACTGGGAAATGACAAAGAATGAATGGGCCTGTGCCAGACAGTAGCATTGATTTGGGTTGGTTGTCTTAGAGACTTTCTCACCAATGCTATTTCTTGTGCTCTTTATCCTGGACGCATGGGTCCAATTAGGTTTTGTTATAAAGTTATGTGTCTCCCAGTAACACGCCTGTGCCCTAGTTGTTGGGCTCTGTTGGGTTCTTTCAGCTGCAAGGCAAACTTATAGGAAAATTCAAAGTTTGAGCACACATTTTATTTTAGATTCTCTTTTCCGGTTCTACTGTGGCAATCTGCTGGACCATCACAGAGATAGGACCCAAACCTAATTCTGCTTGACTCATGCTAGGATTTTTCACACTGTCCTCTGTATCTTTTTACCAGGGACTCCAAAATTCTTTGAAAGTAAATCACATAGTAAACCTTCATTAACTAAAGTATTTGGGGGATGGAATATTGTGGTAAATTATATTTCAGTTTAACTGAGACAAACAGGAAACCCTTTGATTTCAAAATGTATTATTGAAAACTCTTTTAAAATGTATTAGTCAACTTCCTTGACCTTCATAGTACATTATACAAAAGGTCATTGATTCTTTTTTGGATGATTGAATGTTGTTTAGAATTACAATGTTCATATCATAAGGTGGGACTCTCAACATTGTGCATAGTGGATGTGGGTGATTGTGCTCAAATATTCTAAAAGTGTGCAATAAATATCATTAATTTGTAATATCAAACTTTTTTAGTGAGAGCTGTTTTCTATGGAAGTTAGAGAGGCAAAATGTTCATCTATATATCAGTAAGAAATACAAATTTTATATAATGGTATATGTATTATGTATAATTATATTTATTATATATTAAATATTATTTTAAGTACATAATTATCTACCTACATAGTTCTCTATATAAAACATATTTATATAATATGTATATTTATAATACATATTACAGGTAACATTATATATTTGCGATTGCTATTATATATATATTTACAATTTTATTTGTCATCACTTATCAATGTTTTAATGTAATATATTTTATTTTCTCCTCCTATTTTATTTTATTTTATTTTATTTTTTTTGCGGTATGTGGGCCTCTCACTGTTGCGGCCTCTCCCGTTGTGGAGCACAGGCTCCGGACACGCAGGCTCGGTGGCCATGGCTCAGGGGCCTAGCTGCTCCGTGGCATGTGGAATCTTCCCGGACCGGACCGGGGCACGAACCCGTGTCCCCTGCAGTGGTAGGCGGACTCTCAACCACTGCACCACCAGGGAAGCCCTCCTCTTGTATTTTAAAGTAACAAAGCAAGGCATTGAGAAAACAGAAAGCTGAATCCTTCATGCTGAGTATTAGACAACCGTTTTGTGAATACTAGATAAACAGATATGATCAACTAAAATAAAACAAGGGACACGTCTTCTATGCCATGCATTATGCTAATGCACCCTGTCAAATAGCTAAAGTATGTTTCATAAAGAATTTTAAATTTCCTTTTTGACATAAGGATACCTCGATAAATTGTGAAAACTGAGCCAGTTTTACTGTAGTTTTCACATTAAGAAATTTCTGAAAATTTGATTCCATTCCTCGTTTTTCCTTCACATGTTTAGTAACTTGTAAACACAACTGGACTCTGATAAACTGTGGTTTTCTTGTATTCTGACAGTATTTCAACTGATGGCTTTCACATCCTATTCCTTGATTTAAGAAGTTTTTATTCACATATACATTTTAGGTTATTTGAGAGCTCACAGGAAAAAAACGGACCAGTAAAAATATATGAAAACTCTCTCTTGCTCTTATCTTTCCAAAAGAAAGCTTGTGCTGAGTAGATGAATTAAAAGGAGATAGGGAAGCCCAGACTACAGTTTAACAGAAACCATTGATCTTTACAAATTAGACTGACAACAGAGATCCATTAAAGTCCACAGTATAATGAAAAAATATTCCTTTCCTTTGGCCTTTCTTTTATCTTCACTCTTCCTAATTCTGATTCCTCTCTTCCATACTCTCCTGTCCTTCAGAAGAGACACTAAATGCTGATGAGGTAATGGCCGTTACACACCTCTTTGAATCTCATTTGAGAAATGACTCTGATTCCAAACATTAATTTTTGGTACCTATCTGAATAACAATAAGCTTGCTATAGTGTTGATTAAGCAGTGGAAAAGAAAACAGGGGCTGCTCATTTAATACAGCTATGCCAGTTCAATGAAACCCATTATGACTTAAAACAGGATGCCCAAGACCACTTCTTATACCACTTAGCACAATACTTAGCATTTATCACTTTCTGCATTTCATTGTTTTTATTTATTTATTTATTTGTTTGCTTGTTTGTTTTTTTGTAAAGTAAGGTTCTTAAGGTTAGTAACCAGGTCATTCCAGGCCTCCTCAACTGAAACAAGTCTGAGTCACAGTGCCATCCATTTGCTTAGTCATTTGAGACCCGCTTTTTGGATATCTTTAAGAAGGCAAGAATGCTTACGTATGCTGTTTAAATAAGTGGATTACTAAGGATAAGTAAGTAATAATAATGGAGTAATGAATGTGATATAAGCTACAAAATGGAGAAAAAGCCTGCACTGCAAAAATACCACTCTATTCTCCAATATCTATAGACAAAGGATGAAATCATTCTATCCCTGTCCTCTTCAAATATATTTTTTTCATCTATTATAGCACTTACCTGATTGTGTTGTAATCCATCTTGTCTTCAGAGTGAAACACAGGGACCTGAGAGGTAGAGGTCCTGTCTCATTCATGTTCATATTCTCAGTGCCTGTTTTAGTGCTTGCTAAGAGTGAAAGGTAAGTAATACAGGTGTCCCTGTGTGCATAGGTGTATATGTATCTATATTTATTCACAAACGTAGCAATAAATAGACAAAATCTTTTGGAAAAATAACATAGCCTATCACGCAACCTGTGTCTCACCTGTCTGACCCTGTCACAGGAAAGGAAATCTAGTTTCAAGAATCAGCAGTGTGTTTCTGGGCTCCGGTTGGTACGAAGTTCAGCCCCATACAGTATCTCATCCACACAAGGTCATTCAGGGTGGTAGTACACACATCACATATGAGCATTTGAGTCAGTGTGTCCTTGGTTTGCCAGTTGCCTCTTTTGCTTATGAGTTGTAATAATTTGAGGAAGACATTTAATCGCTCTGATTTGGGCTTTCTCCATACATTAATAAAATTATAAAGCCTACTCCTCGACGTGCTACGGGGGTCTTTACCAGAAAATGCATCTTGAACAGTTGGTAAAATATCTGGCATATAATAAACACTCAGTTAATATTAGTTTCTGCTGCTGCCAGCCAGACTTGAGTGGAATTTGCAATTCAAGGGTGAAGAATGTGGATCTGACCTTGCAATTACTGGAGAGAGGATTTGTGGTAATTATAATAGGGACTAAGGAAGCACAAGGCAGCATTTCATTCTCTTTTCAGAGCGAAGTTAATACTCTAGGGCTCATGAGTTTCTCTAAGGAACAGAACCCCACGGATCTGCCCAGGAAATAGAAGTTTGGGAACTAAAACCTACGTCACTCCTGACTTTCAAAACTCGGCCTGATATAAGTTATGTAATTGCATTTGGGAATTAGACCCTAATTTTTTTGTCTCTTTCTGGAAATTTTGGAATAGGATTAGAATATTCCAAGCCACAAATGTCTTATATATAATAGTATAAGACAAGTGTACTACATTTACCAATCCTGTGCCCATTGACAGCTTTGTACTTTTCTTCTATAAAAGAGAACAGATATGTTGCATTTTGTTTTTCTTTGTATTTCTTTCAGTTTTTGGCTGAAAGCCATCAGGTGCTTTCATGACTCTTCTCTCATTTCTCTACAAGGCTATTCAGATTGTTCTATCTCCACTTCTTTTTGGAGACTGCACCCTTGGCCATTTTGGGAAGTCCTTCCTCAGCAATATGACTTCCTACATCACTTCACATCAACAACCTTTCCCAACCTCTGAGCAGATTGTTAAAAAGGTAGTTAATAATCAATACCAAATATTGACCAAAGTTTCATAGGAACTTAGGAAGTCATGTAGAAATGCTTACACATAATTCTTCTCTGATAATGTAAACTACTGAAGTGCTCCCTTGAATTTGGCCTTTCTCTCTCTTTGCCAGCCTTAAAGGGGAAAAAACAAAAGTCTGATGTTGCTCCTATTCCATGCCAAACATCTGAACACAAATGTGAAATTAGCTATACATGTAGATGTTTCTACAATAACAAATTTTTAATTTCTGATTTCCAATTTGATATTAAGTCTAAAAACATGTAGAAATAAGCTAAGCTTTTCTTTCATATTTTAGCACAAATTAAGATGCATGCATTTAGTTGGATTTTGGGATTGCCGATGGGAAGGATCTAACTTGATATTGTTAATGCAAAGGCTAGAGCAATGATTTAATTTGTAGTCAATAGTTTGCTTTCTCTTCCAAAAGCCAGATAATGAAATAATTTATTAAATCATTTCAATGTCTAATTAGCTTCTAAGTATCTTCTCCCTAATAGTCTGCATCCAAATCAGAGTCTATACCACCATTTTTCAAGCAACTTCTGAACATTTAGTGTTGTATAAGCAGTTTCAAGAAAAAAAGTACTAGAGTGTCTGGAACAGGATTATATATGGTATTCTTCCCAATCTTACTTTTGGCTTAGAAATGAAGACAATAGAAGTTAATTCCAAAGGCATGTATCCTACAAAAACTTTAAAGTAGGAGTCTGAAAAGTAATTAGATGGCTCTTAAAACTTTCACTCAAATTGAAGTTATGAAAATATTATCCAGAGGGCAGAGATTTGCAGCACAGTGGGTGATGAAGATTTCCTTAGAGAGAGCTGTAATATGATGTTTGGTCTCCCACTCACCCCGACCGCCTGCAGAGTGGGAAGGTATAAGTGTTGCTTTCACTGTCCTTTCAAGCTGAGATGAGGGCTTCAAGGGAATACTTAATATGAGAGCTTAATATGTGGCCCTGATGTTTGAGATGGGTGACGATGCAATGCACAGTGGTCTGAGTCAAAGCTGAGAAATGGGGAGTGTAACAGGCCCATAAGCTGCTATGGACAAGCTGAGAAAAAGCATCTGCTTCTCAAGAAGCTGACACTGCAATAGATTGGAAAGGCAAAGAATGAAGGCATGTTCCCACTGGCCACTTTCATGCCCAAAACACCAAAAATTCTGAATGAGCTTTACCTTATTGCTTAGCAGAGAAAGGCTATAGGAATCTCTGACCTCACAGACACTGCAGTAAAGGAATGGATTGTGTTATTGGAGTACATATCAAAGGTATCAAGAGACTGAAAGAAAATGGTATCAGTGATAGGGAGGACTCTTTTCCCCACGAATCAGCTTTAAACACCTGTGAGGCTGACTGAGCACAAAGCCATCTTATAGTAGTAGAAGTGCAGTACTTTTCTGACACCCTTTGCTTCTCTTGCTTGCTTTTCCACTCCCAAACAAAAGGGACCAACAAGTTGGGATAACATCTGAGAGAGAAGCAGTAGGTATGGACATCAACCAAGCCCCATGGTTGGCCTTAGGCTTCCTGCATAGAACAGACCCTTCCCAGGGAAGGGGAAAAAGATTAAAGTCAATTGGATGGAACCATGTACTTTCCATGGAGGACAGCTTGTTTATTGACTTAGCGTAATCATAGAACTCTTTATTACCTACGTGTGAATGGAAAAGTTATGGGCCTGTCTGTGTTATCATCCAGAGGCAGGGGGGAAACTTCACCCCTGAATAAACATAAGGGAGATAAAATAAACTTACTTTATGATTACACCTAATGAGCCCTGCTTACACAATGTGCTGTTTAAACCCTCCATTGTTCTAACCAAAATAAATTATGCACTGTCCTTTGGATTATTTATTTTAAAAATTATGTATATAATGACTGTGTATAATGACTGGCAATCTGTAGGGTCATTCCAGGAGTTGGATAAACACAGCCCAATTTCCTTTCTACTACAGTTTCAAAATACTGGGAAGGAAAACATAGGCTAAATTGTTACATCCACTGGTGGTAACTACACTAAACTGATATTTTACCAGAAAGGATATATACCCTTTCTGTTAGTTTCAGATTCCCTTCACTCTCTGGTCAGAATTTCTGAACAACATTATTTTCATATAACTATTTGAGACTATGCATTTTTTACACTATTTTAGGTATAAAATATACACAATACCTGTTTTATTGTCATTCCAAGTACATTCTCCTTAGAAGGTGAAAGTCAATTTTATTCTAGTGTCCCTATGTTGTCTTCCCATTGAGATACATTTTCAGGTATCCCTTACAGAGGGTGTAAGAATTGGACATGTTATTTTTAGGAACAGAGAAAACATTTCTCCAAGGTAATGGGACACCATGAGGTGTGCTCTTGCATATTGCTTCCTTTCCTAATTAAACAGAATGTGAGACGGAAAGTACGTTGACATTATTAAAGTAAATGACCCAATGCTTTAGTAATGAAGACATCTAGGCTGAAGTTTATTGTTTTAATTTTCATCCTGAGCAATTTCAGCCCTACAGAGTAAGCTGCTCTAAGTGTCCTGACCTGTATTGTTTCCATTATGCTAACAGTGGAGCCCACTGACGCTATAAAAACAAAACTGTCTGTAAGAAGTTGTATTTTGGAACGAAGTGTTTTTTTTTTTTTTTTATGCAAGGTGTATTAATATTAGATATTTATTAAATCTATTCTTTAATACGCTGTCATAAGTGGGGTTCTTCAGAGGGCAGAGATATCAGGAGACTAAAAGTTGCATAAATTATGCCCCATAAAAATATAGATGAGGCTCAGATGCCTTTGGATTAAATATTCATTACTGAATATTTACATAATGCATGTGAAAGTGCTTTTAAAATAAAAACTCTTTTTATATAAATGGAAACTATAGCCAGATTCTCCCACATTATACCTTGTAGAGTACTTCAAAGTATTCTCTGGAGGCTTAGAGTGGAGAAATTCCTTCTATCACTACTACAAAGGAAGGAAAAGACTGATTGTTCTATACTGTCCAAATCTACCCTACTTAAATTGTTTTGGCAATCTAAAACTGTTCAAACTTTACTGAACCTTTAGCAGAAGGCTTAACTTTCTGTGGTTTATAAATATATGATTCTAAAAAAAAAAACATTTTTTGAACTTCCATTCTCCATCAAGAAGTATTACATGCTTGGCAGGTAAATTGCACATAATCATTTGACTGTATAAGAAAGCATAGAGAGACCTGGATTTATACTCCAACTCCACTATTTACTAGTTGCATGATCTTGGACAAATAATTTTAAGTCTGTGCTTTATTGTTTTTCATCAGTTTTTATGAGAGTCTAACATCTACCTTGAAGGATGACTTGAGAATTAAATGAGATAGTGCAAGAAACATTCCCAGAATCTGATACACTCAAAAGGCTGAAAAATTACTTCCTCATACCTAAATAAATAATTAGCTCCATACTGAAAGCAGCTAACTCTCAATTACTTATGTTAATCTATGGAAATCTCTATTCAGAGGAATAAAAATAATATGAACATAATTTTCACACAGTTTTATGATCTATTTCGATATTTTATAGTTCTAATATCTCACTATAGAATTTAGACATGAAAGGGTATCCCCCTTAAGAACTGAGTGGTTTAACTCTCTCATTTTAGGGATAAAAACGTTCAGACAGAGATAACAAATACAATTATACATTTAACCCAGCTAGTTAGTGGTAGAATTGGGACTGCAGATCAAATCTCATTATTTTTTTTTTAAGGACACGTAACCTCACGGATCAGAACAAGAGTCTAGGGTAAAGGATCCACTGTTCCACTTGGCCTCATGTGGGTCATTTGTTTAACCTCTCTGAACCCGTTTCTTCATCTATAAATTGTGAATAATAATGGCTCCTTCTAGGAGTGAAAAATAAATGAGGGTATATTAGGTTTCATTATTAAGTCATTTATATTACTGTCTTGCCCCCCTTTTTTTAAATTTTTTTATTTAACAAATTTAATCAGTTATACATATACATATGTTCCCATATCCCCTCCCTTTTGCGTCTCCCTCCCGCCCTCCCTATCCCACCCCTCCGGGGGGTCACAAAGCACCGAGCTGATCTCCCTTTGCTATGCGGCTGCTTCCCACTAGCAATCTACCTTACGTTTGGTAGTGTATATATGTCCATGCCGCTCTTTCGCTTTGTCACAGCTTACCCTTACCCTTACCCTTATCTCATTATTTTTAATTTTTATTTTTTGCTGTTCTGTGAATTCATAGTACTTCAAATAAAATGATCAAACTCGTGTTCAAAATGAAGATCTTAATTTGAAGTAGCCCAAAAGATGCCTACTTTCAGTCACTATGGTGCTATTTATTGTTATACTTTCCCTGTGACAATCTCATTCCGTGTGTGTGCATAGTAATTGCTTACACTTGTCCAAAGCAGAATATAGGGATATCATTCAGGAATAATCCCAGTCAAAAGTCTGACTTAGTTTAGTCTAAACTTTGGGCTTTTTAGGACAGCTGTGGATTAACAAAACACAAATATAACTGGCTAAGACCTGAAATAGTGATTGGATCAATTTACCATATAACAGATTGCATTGTTGACTTCAGGTGTTAGAGGAAGAGCAGGGATGTGGGCTGCTTTTGAGGCTAAGCACATAGGCACCATCTGAGCTTAATATCTTATAACTTCCTTCGGGGCAAATTAAATACTTTGTTGTAAAAGTCCTTCTATTGTGACTCATAAGTAGGTAAAACTAGCATATGATAAGAGTGAGCAGAGCTGCTGATAATGACATAAGTAATGATAAAGTAAGAAGAGCTAGTAATAATTTCTGCAAGATCTGGAACTAAGATTTGCTTTGAAAATTCATGTGTCCATGAGGACATAATGTATAGCACATAGAATTCAACTCAACACACTGTAATAACCAAAAAAGAATATGTAAGACTGGTAAGAATCTGAAAAATAATATATAGATGTCTCTGTGTAAGTGAATCAAGTTGCTGTACACCAGAAATAAACACAACACTGTAAATCAGCTATACTCCACTATGAAAATAAAGTTAAATTACAAAAAAAAAAAAAGAGAGGAAAAAAGAAAATTCATGTGGGTAATCATATAGGGAAGGAGCCTCACTTCCCATTTCCCTCTAACTGCACTTCTCTAATGGCACTTGTTTTCTACCTTGCACTGGAGTTATTTACGCACATCTTAACTCTGCTTATACCATAAACAGCTTGGGGATCAAACCCCTTTCTGCGTCCTTCCTATAATTCCCAAACACCTAGCTTATTATACTCTGAAGTAGGTATTTATCAAGTACAGGTTAAATGAATTAATACATTAATGTCATGATAATATTGAAGCTGTATTTTATATAATGGAAAGAGGAAATAATTGTAAAGAGCTGCAATCCTTCCTGGAGGAACAGAAAATAGTAAATTGCAACAGTTCAAGTTTCTCAAATAAAAGTAAAAGAAATAAGAATGATTGTCTCAGTGACTTAAAATATATTTACTTTAATATACCTTATTTTATAATTCTATAATTTAGTTGAATTATTTCCAATGAGATATTCATAAATGATACAGGAACTGTGTATTAGAAAAAAAAAAGTTCAAGCCCTTTTGTATGTGACTAAGTTTATTGCATGATTTCTATACCTGCCTACCCATAGCAGATACTAGGCTACATCGGCAATATCTATTTCCTCATCTTTCTTTTTAAAAGAATCTAAAACTTGTTGAGGGATCCACCCTGCTCCAAGGTACCCCAAGAGACTCAGAAAATGCTGACTTCGTGTACAGCTCCAGGAAAACGTCCTGATATGATGCTGTATTCCAGTCATGGTTTGCCATGATTGTCACCTGTGATGGGTTAGAGTCTCACACTGAGGCAGTCAGTACATGAGTACTAGTGCCCTCCCTGAGAGACTGGTCCATCAGAGAGATTTTTGAAAGGATATTTCCTCTCTTGCATCCCATCTTGTCTTTACTCCCTCCATCCCTCCCTCTTTCCCTCCCTTCTTCCACTCTCTCTCTTTCTTCTCTCTTCTTCCAACCCCCTTCTTTTCCCTCTCCCTCTTTTTCCTATTCCCAGTCCTTGCTCTTATTTTCCACTCTCCAGTTGAATATGTAAAAGGAAGTGAGCAGTGCAGCAGTTTGCAGATACCAACAACCTTTTCACCTCCACAGAGAGAACTAGTCCTGCATGAAGCTGAGGTTGAAGGTGACAGAGTTGAAAGACAAAAAGAATCTGGGTCATCCCTGAGACACTATATCTACTAACCCTGAACCCCACACTCCATATGGACTTCTACTTTCTTAAAACGATAAACGTACTTGTAGTTTAAGCCAGTTTGTCCCAATATTGTTGCAAACTAATTTTGATGTACTCCTAAACCTCAATCCACTACCACATTTTTAAATTTCCTTCCTTCCTCACTTATTTCTCTATACGTGTCATTATTATTCTCAGATAAAGAAACATGTCTAGCTTTATGATACTAAATGATTACCATTAAATACTGACAATAACAAAGGAAAAAAGTACAAATTCCAATGAAATACTAACAGCTAAAAGGCTGATTTTATAATGTGCATTTGTAGCGGCCATTTGAGTGAGTCTACATAATGGTTTTAAAGGACTTTCAATAATGTTTCCTGAAGCTGTGCAGACTTTTCACTTTTAACTCTTAATTTAATAAATGCATCTAAATATAAATCAAGCACTATACACTTCCAATTTAGCTGTTTGAATGGAACGAGAAGGTAGAGAGATGGAGCAGTCATGAGTAAGTGCTATAGAAAGCTGTAGTCGACTGTTGAAATTTAAAACAAATCAAGTGGGCAGGGGAACCTGAAAATAAATGGGAAGCTTAGAAATAGTTTTAAAGCAATAGCTACCCTAATAATGATTATGGTTAATTAGTGATCCAAGAGTATCACTCTCTCAGCAAGTAGTTCAAGTGCAGCCTTTCGGTTTCCACTAGTCCACCAGTAATCAACTGAGCCAGCCTTCCCTGCACAGGGTGTTCTACCTTGTACCAAAGTGCAGAGTATGGGAAGGTGACAGTTACATAGTTACATGCATCCATACTTCACGGTTCTTTGAGTACTGACTCAGACACAGGAAGGGAAAACTAAGACTTTTTCATTTTGATGACACATATACCATACGAAACACTCTCAACAGAAAGTAGCAACATGCTACTTTCTATACTTTTACCTCTGGCCATTGTGTCTTGAAGAAAAGGGGAAAAAAGCCATTTTAGATCTAAAATAATGCTTTCTCCTTTAGCACTGTGAAAGAAAGTAGGCTGCCTTCATTGTTCTTTTACTTGTATCTACTTGTAACCTGGGCAAATCTTTTAAAGCTTGCTTCTGAAGACAGAGAACCGTACTCTACTTACCTTACAGGAAAGTTTGTTAGGCAAAATTACATATATATATATATATATATATATATATATATATATATATATGTGTGTGTGTGTGTGTGTATATATATATATATATATATATATATATATATATATATATTGTTTTTTCCAAACTGGAAAGCACTATATAGATACTATCAATTGGAGTCATCCTTATCATCAGATTATCAATTTCAAGCTAGAAAGAAATTAGGGTTATGTTACATCTTTGGAATTTATTATATGTCATGGGAATAATCACTGGATTTAAGGGCATATTCCACATAGAGAAGAAATCACTGTTAACATATGGCAATGTATAGTTCATATGTAAAATGGATAACAGAAAATAGATTGTATTTTCTAAAAATGACATAGCAATATTTCTGGTCCCACCTGCTCCTCCAAAACCTTGCACTTCCCACCAGGAGATGGACTGTCTTTCCCCTCTCCTTGAATATGGATGGGACTTGTGACTGCCTCAACCATAGAAGATGGTAGAGCCAGTGCTATGTGCCTTCTGAGGCTGGGTCATAAATGGGGACATCTCAGGATGTTTATCCACCCACCCCAGGCACCATGTGGAGAAGAAGCTCAGAGAGACCAACCCCAGCGAGGAAACCCTTGGAGAGGTCTGCTTGGAGAAGACCTGAGATCCCTCATCAGTATAGGCTACCAGATATTGAATAAACCAGCCCTCAGGTGATTACACTCCCCAACCTTCACATTAGCCAGCTGAGGACTAAACATTGTGGAGGAGAAACAAGTGGTCCCTACTTGTCCTGTCAGAATTGCTAACTTACTGAAACCATGAAAAATTGTTATTTTTGAAAATACACTGTGATTTTTTATACAGTATTAAATAACTATATCTCATATACAGAGTATCACACCAATATCTGCATCACTTATTGTATTCATGCTTATAGAAACCTTTAAAAATTTTGACTATATATCAAAAGCAAGTGTAAAATATTTTATGTCAAGTATTTTTGAAAATATTATGAATATTTTGACATGACAGAGGGTAATTTTAAGATTTTTTTCCTACTTCAAAGACTGTCATGGAATTTTAGCAACCATGGGGAAGAGATACATTTATTAAAATGTATGCTTAGCACTTTTTCTAGAAATGGAACAAACTGTGTTCCATTCTTCCACTTCTTAAAGTAATAAGTTATGTTGAACTATAATAGAAGGTGGAGGAGAGAAATAGAGAAGATATGTAGATGGTAGGGAGAGGAGAAATGAGCCAGAGTTGTAAGTGGTGAAGAAGGGAGAACAAGGCAGGAATAATCATAGAGAAGAAAAGGAAGAGACTCAGTAGATTCTAAGATGACAATGTAGAGGAAGACACATGAAGATGTTTAATACACCAACCCCATGCTTTTACTGCCCTTTGAAATTTGAAGGTACTATCCCAGGGTCCACAATTTTGCAGTGGCAAAATTGCAAGCTAGCCAACTCTCCAGCAAGTAGCCACAGCAACTTATCAGTGAGAAAATTATTCTTAAGGCTGGGTGCTCTCACCCCATGGAGCTTAAAGTCCCAGTTTGATGGAATTAATGCAAGAGCCAAATGGGGCCTATAGATGGAGGGCCACTATCTCTGATTTAACAGTAAGAACCATCCTAGGTCAATAATGAGTAACAAATGTTGTGGGCAATGTTATTTTTAATCATGTAATTATAATATACTCGTGACACAACAGACAACATTTGTTAAAAATAAACACATGGGGGCTTCCCTGGTGGCGCAGTGGTTGAGAGTCCACCTGTGGATGCAGGAGACATGGGTTCATGCCCCGGTCCAGGAAGATCCCACATGCCGTGGAGCGGCTGGGCCCGCGAGCCATGGCCACTGAGCCTGCACGTCCGGAGCCTGTGCTCCGCAACGGGAGAGACCACAACAGTGAGAGGCCCGCATACCGCAAAAAAAACCCAAAAAAACAAACAAAAAATACAAACAAAAAAACCACATGTAAGATTCATTTCTCTTAATTCTAATATAAATCTAAGCATAGAGTTTTCCAGCAACATGTTTATTTTTCTTTATAACAATTTAGAGGTCTGTTTTAGAGCACATCAGACCACCTAGGCTGATAGCTCAACTCTATTGCTTATCAGCTCAGTGACATTTGTTAAGGTGCTAAACTGCAGAGACTAATTTCACCTGTAAAATGGACAGAATTATAATATCTTCATTATCAGTCTGTTTGGAGGATTTAATGAGAGACTACATGGCATGTACTTAAAATGCCCAGCACAAAAGAAGTGTTGAATAATATAAGCTCTCATTATTATTGTTAACATTTTTTTTTTAAATTTAAGCTGCTTAGTGTCTGGTTTTAGCCAATTATCCTATGATTTTTTAGTTTTCAAATAGTGATCATTTGCTTTACAAATTATTCTTTTAAAAACAAAATGATTAGATAGCAAAAAAAAAAGTTAATGTCCTAAAGTAGGAGCTCATTTCTAACACTCCAAAGAATTGAAAAACCCTAGTACAACCATCTATATTTGGCAAGTGAAATTTACATACTTAAATAGATTAAGTTAAAGGAAAGGTCTGCTTCCTTTTGAGGAATCCTTCAAGATTAAGGATTGTAAGTACAGGTTACAAGCGCCAGAAAATGCATCTATTTTGACAACCATTGCCTCCCTCTTGGATTTTCACAATTAAGGGTATTATTGATGGGAAAGGAGCTGAAATTTGTATGTACCAAAGTATTTCTCTGTTAATCATTTTAAGGGCACAAAATGAAGTTAACTTACAATGGCATGCATATAGAATAGCAAGTAATGTCTACATTAAAATGATTATAATGAATACCCATCAATTTAATAATGATTAGCTACTCGTTATACTGTATGTTCCTCAAATGTTTCAAGGGCAAAAAGAAATGAAGTTAAAACCATCTGCAAATGCTATTGCAAACTTTCAGATTTTATTTTTGTGCTAAAAGTAATGTATGGAGAGAGATTTTAGGGAAAACATTTTACTAGTAGTAGGACTTGGGGGTGTTTGTAGGGAGGTTGATAATCTAACATTAAAAAAGACAAATGCTGTCCTTAAAGAAACTTATAATTTAGTGTGGGAGATAATCACATAAAACATATGTGAGGGCGTGAATGAAAAGGAGTTGGAGAAAAGTGTGAGTTATATATAAAAATGCCCAGCTGATGGGGCTTAAATAAGACATTTAGCTAAAATTTCTCTAGGTAACCTGTAACACTGATGTTGTTAAGGCTTTTCTTGGATAGCGTTCCATTTTTAAATTGAAAATAATTCTGGGTGAGTAATTTTAAAATTCCATAACTAAGAAATTATAAGCATTATAATTACTGCAATTAAAAAAAAAAGGACAGGACAGAATTTATTGTAGCATCCTGTATATTTTTTCTTGGTGTCACTTTTGGCAAAACATCTAGCAATATCAGAATTTTTTAAATTAATTTTTTAATGATTGGCCTTTCTTATTCTTAGATCTGTATTTCTTATCCTTAAGATTTTGTGTGTCAATAGAAAACAAACTTATAATTACCAAAGGGGAAAGGGGTGGGGAGGGATAAGATAGGAATTTGGGATTAACAGATACACACTACTATATATAAAATAGATAAACAAAAAGGACCTACCCTATAGCACAGGGAACTATATTCAATATCTTGTCATAACCTATAATGGAAAATCATCTGAAAAAGAATATATAAATAAATATGTATAACTGAATCACTTTGCTGTACACCTGAAACATTGTAAATCAACTATACTTGAATTAAAAATTTTATCATTTTGAAACCCTGCAAATAAGTTATTAGAAATAAATATATTTTTTCAAAGCCATAGCACTTGACTATGAATATGAATGAAAAGCATATTTTGGTAAAACAGTAAAAGCAAAAGTTGTGAAAATATAGTGGATGATTACAAAAGGCTGTGACTTGAATACATAATTTTATAGATTTTAAGTACTCCAATACTATAAATCAAGCTTTCAATTAGCTGTTAGGGCTTATAAGGTGTGGTCCAAAGTGCCCTATACCCATCACCTCACAGGTTGATGTGAACAGAAGTATTTCATAAGAAAGAACTAATTGAAGCTGGAGACATTTTAGGAGTCATAAGATCCTGGGGAGATTTCTCCTGCCTTTCCTATCTTTTTTCATCAGCAACAATCCTCATGTCAAAAAAAAGGGCATCCACGGGAACCCCTTATAGACTTTGTGGTGTCTTGTTTAGACACAGTATAGCAGATGTTGTTGGTGCCCTGTCCATGTCCCCTTTACATTCCCACTTCAGGAATACTCACTTGATTTCTAAATGCCAGAACCTTAATTAGCTTGCCTGAGAGCTTTTTCTCTGCCTTAGATTTTGCTTTGCCACTTGTGTAGCAGCCAAAAGTGCCTGGGAATGAACACACCTCCCCATGAGCAGTGCTTGGGAATGACTGACAGGAGTTAACGTATAAATATATTAGCTTCAATGCCCTTTGGGTTGAATAGGTCTGAGGTATGGGTTTTACACTGACTCCTAGAGCTGACCCAGTGGGACGAAACTCATTCCTCAGAGCAGCAGCTGGCTCGATAAAACACCTTTTGTTTGCTGCTTTCTTTCATTGTGTCATATCCCACTGCCATACCTTCACCTCCTTAATTGTCTGTTTGCTTCCAAAGCCATTTGAAGGCTCCTCATTAAGTATTTCAACCTGAAAAAGAGGCAGGGAAGTGACTGATTTACCCTTATCTTATTTAAGTGAAGGGATAAACACTTTCTAAAGAAAGCAGAGATGTGAGAGAGAGAGGGCCAACAATGGACAAGCTGTATCACCCCAGTATTTATTATGTCAGCTTATGCAAATATATGTCACTTTACTGTGGTTCATAAATTGTGGACAAAGAAAGTTACCTGGTTTGAACAATCTTGGCAAAACCCAACCCAAAGTGACTTGCCCATCAGGTAAGAGAAAGAGATAAGTATGTTGAATTTGATAGAAAATTAAAGTGAATTAGATTATATTTGATTTTTAAAACTCTGAATGAGAACACAATTATATAGTTTTCATAATGGAAAGTTACTGGAAAGCTCTAAGATTTATCTAGATGTTAGTAAGAGTCTGGAAGGGAGATCTGATATAGCATAGTTGAAGCAAGTGGTGGGAGGCAAACAAAATTATTGTATGTTTGCCCCCTACCTAATTTCTTCACAACCCCTTGTGAAAGAAAAATATTGCCTGCTATATCAGTAAACAAAAGATGTTGCAGCCATCAAGCCATCACATTATAGCTGCCCAAATGGTGAGCCCTGAGGGAACTCAGGATGGAGACAAATGGGCTACCCACTGCCAAGTCCTAGTCACTGCAGTTACTTCCAACTGTACACCCTGAGGGGACTCAGGATGGGAAAGAACAGGATACTCACCCCAGATAGCTGAGGTGCATATCAAAGGAATAATTTCAGTGAGGCCAGACCCTTGTATCTTCCCATACATAGAAAATAACTAAATTCCTCAACTTGAAATATCTGGTTTTCTTTAATTAACAGTAATCTTTTGGTGTTCGAGCTACCTGGTCTTTGTTGCAAAATCTCCTATATATCCTGGTTCCCCCCTTGTCTCTTTGGAGCAGTCCCTCAGAGTAATCTGAGAGTCCTGTCTCCCAAGCTTGAAGTCCTCAGAATGTCTGCCAAATAAAATATAACTCTCAACTTTTAGGTTGTGCATTTATTTCACTTGGCACCCTCTTTTACCCATGGAAGACATTGCTGATTAAACACATCTTTAAGTTCACCTGGTGCTCTGAATGTCTCTCAATACCAGGGTCTGGAAGTCACTATCAATCAATCAGAGTTGGCATGCAGTCACATCACTAACCATGGGGAAAAATAATCTTAATTCCTTCACATCATATTTAAGTCTTTATCATCTGTCTCCAACTTATTTTGCAGTCTTATATTTTACCAAACTCTCCCATGCATACTAAAATTAAGCCATCACAATGTGTTTAGAGGTCCTCAAATAATTATTGACTCACAACCTCCTAATTTAGAATCCATTTGTCATCTATTTTTTTTCTTGGAAAATTTCTATATGCAACCTTCAGTGGAGTTCAAATGCCACTACACCGCTAACGACTTTCTCAGTTAGAATTGATTTCCCTTTATTTCATATAAGTTTCATTAAATTTTAAACTGTATTTTAAAATTTAACCCATTTCACCTATGTCAGCCTTTCTTGTGCATTATAATTTACTTTAGGAATCAATTATATTTTATTCATTGTTCATCCCCGAGGCACCTGGCACAAACTTTACATATTTTATCGAATCATGTTAAATTGATTTTAAAAATAATTGATCTTAGTTGTCCTTTGGACCTACTCAATATCTCCCCTCACAAGATATGCTGCCCTACTCTTGCCCTGCCTAGTTTTATGTTCTTTGACTTATACAAGAAACTGATTATGGTATTTACTGACCCAAAGTGTATCAAGTGTAGACATTAAATCATAAGAATTAGTAGAGATTCTCAAGATTTCTAAATTAGAAGTTAAAATTTGCTCAACTAGACCTGGGTGTTCTAGCATTCATAAACACACATACACACACACACACACACATTCACATACAGAGATCAAAAATAACTATGTGTAGAAAAACATTTCAAAATTCACCCTGATGAGCAAAGAAGAAGTTGCTCTGATTTGTTCTGTTCATGCTGAGATTTATTTTGATTTAGTTTTCAGAGACTTTAAAAGCCTTTACATATTCATTAAGCTCCAAGAATTGCCTCTATAGAGTTTTGTTAACAAGTCTGTGCTCAGTCAGTTACTTATTTTCCTCTGAGTGGTATGTTCCTGACATATTCTAAGACCTAAGTAAGTCAAGACATTTCTCAAGACTTAATTTCTTCATATGTAAATTGGTAGCTATAATAATTTCTAGCAACTTACCTATTAATCCTAAAGAGCTACTATGGGGATCAAAACAGAAAGTAACACACACACACACAGACACACACACACACAGACACACGCAAAATTCCAAAAGTATACTCTTGTATAATATTGTACTCAGTATTATTAGCCTTCAGTAATTCAAATTCTAATTCTTAAAATGAGTTATCTAACTGAAGACATGATTAAACCATGAAATTTTCAGAGATTATTACACCTGGCCACAGGGGTGGGGGTAGTGTACCAAATGAAACATTTCTTAATCACTTGGGTAAAAAAAGATCTTTGGAAAACAATTAGAAATGCTGCCAAATTGCATGCTACCAGGCTAATATTTTGTGGATCATAAATTCTCTTAGAAGGCTTTAGGCAAACTTAATTAGATTTAAAAAAATCCTCTACTAAGATTGGTTGATGCTTTAATTAGGTGGACACAAAATAAAAAGTTTTACTAGATTTATCAGATTATTGCCTGAAATATTTCTCCCCTTCAACATTTTAAAAGGAAGCCTCATGCTGAGGGTTTAACACCACCAAGGAGACTGGGGAAATCTTTATATTACCAGAATTTGAAGTACTAGCTCATCTTACTTCTCCCTGCATTTTTTTCCATTCAAAACATCATTTCCAGTCATGCTGAAGAGACCCATTTGCTCTTGCAAATCATCTGAACTTGTCTATTCAGTTAATCCACAGAAAAATATGTAGCCTTGACAAATGTGGAGAGAGTGGAGATGGATGGAAGACGTATTTAGGAAATAAATATCAATACAACTTGGAATTGATTTCACATATCTGAGAGATGTCATGGGCAATTTAGATGGCTGGATTATACAGCAGGAAGGGTGATGATAACTATTTACTGATTTGGAAAACAGAGTTACCAGGGTTGGAGTAGACAAACATCAGGAGAGATATGGGGTTGATTTTAGAATATTTTCTTTATGTCTAGCCTGAAATTCCTAAATTGTATAATTGGAAAATCATTCACATATATTGAAATTAATCTGTGCCTTTTTTTTCTAACATGACACCCTCTGAAAAGTAAGAGTAACACAGGGTGATCTTAATAACTTAGACTCTGTGGGTGAATTTATCCAATTGTTATTCTATGGAGTAAGACGGTCCAGAACTTGTGAGAAATAAGAAAAAGACTGTAGAGTGGAGAGAAGATCGCCAAAGGAAAAAAAACTTCCTACTTCTAATATTCACCAAGACTGACTCTAGTGAAGCTATTAGAATTGGGTAATGTTCACATTTCTTAAAGTTGGACTCATCAGGATGTAAAGATTTAAATAAATGTAACAACTTTTCAAGGTGTGTGATTAGAAAGAATTTACCTTAGATTTCCTCTCTGGTCTACATACCATAAATATTCTTGTTCACTATGTTCAAACAACCAAGTGGAGCTGGTCATTAACAAATTGAGCCTTCTGAAGTGTCTATTTCAAGCTCATGCTCATGATTTTGAATGAAAACCAATTATGTTCTCACATCTGTTACTCGCATCATCAGCTGTGGAATGTCAAGACCCACTTGCATATGGTGTGTATATATGAGAGCAGAGGTTCAGGGGTGAACTGTTCTTCTTAGCAAATGCTTTTGTCAATATCTATTGACACCCATCAGTTGATTCCTTTTTTCTTGGTAGGAGCTCATTTGTTTCTTGCAGTTATTTTGACAAAATCCTTCTCTACATTAGAGGATTTTAGAGGATTGTCATTCCTGAATTTTAAAGAGTTTGTTTATTGGATGGGGCAGGAGATTTAAGACATCATAATCCTTATGTAAAACATATATGCAAAAAAGTAGTTTAAGAAAACATAGGTAAATAAATGATAGTGAGAAGAATAAATCTTGTATATAAATTATCCTATGACAGACATAATTAAAGTTATAGTAGTATTTACATAAAAGTGAAAATTATAGTTTCATAAAAATAACATAAATTAAATTGCAAAATACAAACTGGTATTTAAAAACACACACAAATGTTTCCATTATTAACACCTAAGAATTTTTTTCTCTCTCACACAACACTAGGAATTAGTAATACTTTTAATCCTTTAAAAAAATTATCTACTAAAATTTATTTCATTTTGTTTCCTTATTTTGGTTATTGGACAAACTGAACTCTTAATGTTTCTGTGCCATTTGCACACTTTCTTCTATGATCTCCTATTGCTGTCTATTTTTTATTGATTTTTGTGAGTGTGTTATACATGAAGAAACAACTATTCAACTGTCAGTACATTTTAAGCTCAATTTTTTTTAAAACTTTGTTATTTTCCTGTGGACTTTGTTCATGGGATATATATCGTTTTTATTGGATAGACATTTTTTTCTTAATGAGGACAAATTTAATGAACTTCTTTGATATGAAGAAATAACCTCTGAATACTTGGTATCACTGAAAATACTTACAAATACTTTAAAGCCATATGAGTTTACTGATTTGAGAACATTTATATTTTATATTAGCATCCTCATCTTATCCTTTATATGATAGTTGAAACTATTTCTTCTGCTCTCTCAAGGAAACGTATTTACCAACTATGGTACTTTTTATTCAGTAGTTTGTTGAACTTTCATCCATTTAGTCTCCTGATAGCCTCAGCCAACACCTAATCCAGGCAATTTCCTGTTTTCCCACTGGCTGTTCAATTATATTTTAAACAAGGCTATCAGGCATAATTCAGGTCATAGCTTAAACATACTGAAGGCTATTTTTCCATGTCCTTGGCATTTTTTGCTTACGAGTAATCACAACCAAGCACATTTTGTACATAATGTTCTAGTTCCCTTGTTCTTTCTTATTATTCTTAATATCTCTTTACTGGAAGCATGCTTTTTTTTTTTTTCTCCAGTGATTTCCAGATGATTCCTGATTCCTTCCAAATTACATAGAATTAAACATCATGCTCACTTTGGCTTTCAAAAGGAGTAAAATGGTTATAATTAGCTAAAATTACATAAGTAAAACACATAGTACAAAAAAAAAAAAGGAGGATGGTATTTACATGCACATTCATTCTGATTGAATCTTGGAATGAGATTCTTATATAGAGAATGCACAAAGTAAAGAAGCATCCAGCCTTCACATAAAGGGAACTTAGGGGCCCACATACTCTTAACCGAAAGCTAAAAGACATTTTACAAAGTAGGATTTGAGATATGATATGGACCCAATACATTATTTTGGAGGAATTTCCTCTTTCTTAACACTTTTTTTTCTCATTCATTTATTTCTTCACTAGTGCCATTTTCACTTACTTATCTCAGATAATTCATCTTCAATCCTTTTTTCCTTCATTTAGTTTTGTTACCATACAACTTCCAACACTCTTAAAATCTCTTCTTCATAGCCCATCATAACTAAATCAGAGTGTTTCATGTAACACTATTTTTCTTTATTTCAATATCCATTAAATCTACTTTTCCAAGTTTTCTGGAAACCATTTTTGAGGGATAGTTTAAAGTCCATAACAAAAACAAATAAGTTGTCCCCAGAGGCTGCAGGAGGGTTCTTTAATGCAGAAGAGTGAGATGTAAAGAACAAGAACTATTAGTGAGAATAACCACAAATCTTGCAGCTTTAGTCTAATTTAGCAGTCACAGGTGAGGAACACCTGGAGAGGTTTTTAACACACTCATTCCCCTGTCCCTTTCAAGACCATTTACATGAAGATGGTTTCTGGACATATGTATTAAAAAAAAAATACCCAGATGGCTTTAATGTGCAATTCCGTTTGAGAACCACTGCCTAATCATTGATTATATAAGTAACTAAACAGTTTAGAGTAGCTCAGTGAAATAGATATTCTTTGAGAATTTATTGTCCATGTATACATTTATCTCCTGATTCTAAAATATAAATATTCAGTTATAGGGAATTTCTTTACAGAAGTCATCAAGAAATTAGAGAAGAAAATTCAAAGGGAGAAAAATGTACCAAATAAGGCAATTAAATAAATCTTCTCCAATATTTGAAGTTGAATGTCATTGTTATCCACTTAAAGTTAAAGCTCAAAATAATTAAGATTCATCACATTGTAATCATGAAAAACTAACACCATGGCTTTATTGATGTTGCATTCAAAATTCTCTAACTCTAAATACACATTTGTATAATGTTAAGTTGTCCTCTAATTTCTTTAAAAATAATTTTCAATGATTCACAGCAAAATTTCATTTTTTTAGAGAAAAAAGTAAAATAATTAAAAAAAGAAAATTACAGAGTAACAATCTTTAATACTATACAGGAGCTACTTTACAGTACAGATATTAAACTGTTATACACCTAAATTAAAATATGTACACACCACAGGACTGCACAGACTTAACGTGTGCATTTATATCTTTATCTATATCTGTATTTATACCTATATATCTATATCTAACTCGTTTCCAAATCTAATCAATGAAATGTCTCTTTTATATGAGGAGCATCATAAATTCCCCAAATTGCTGAAAATATTACTTTTTATATTATATTCAGATATCGAATTTTCCTATTGCTGGTAATTCCAAAAATGCCTGCATATAAATTAGTAAGATTATAGAGAAAAGGAGCACTGACTTTTAGCTTTCCTCTAATTCCAAATGGAGCACCCTTTTTCTATTACCTTTAGCTACTTATTTGGAGAAAATATGTTATAATTGTGCTCAAAGACCTTCTTACACAAAAACAGAAAAATGCAGATAGGAAATTCCAATGTATTCACCCTTACTTCAGAACAAAATTAACTAGCTCTGAGGACAACTATGCTTGAAAGATTCTTAGGATCTACACCTTTATAGGATTCTGTCCCTGCATCATTTTTTCCTTCTTACATTTCATGGCCTCTGGAGCCATGTTTTCAGATCCCAAGATCATGAGAATATACCTTTATGAATTTGTGACAATTTCCTGAACTAAGTATTTTGAAAGGAAATGGAAAAAAAAAGAAAATCACTTGAGCTTGTATGAGTGGACTGGGTTCAATAGAATTCAAACAGTAATTTTCTATAATACTATATTTATACGTTTTTCTGGCTGATATATCATGTGTCCCATATCTTTTCAGCTCACTTTTTGGTATGAAACACTCATATTTAGATATGAGAAAGCCTAATCTGAACCAATTTCAAAACTTCACTTTCTTAGCCAACTTAAAGTAATTCCCACTCCCCCAAAGAGCCTAACACAATATTTTGCAGTTTGGCAGTGTGCAAGGGAAAACAGTCTGGCCTTTCACCATGTGAGCTCCACCTCCTGCTTCTGTTTGTTGATGGCTCTGGAATCTCTTTGGTTGGGACAAAGGAAGGGGGTGAATAGACAAAGAGGCTAATCCCTTTCTTGACTGGTGCTTATCTCTACTTTAAGTGATCAGCTGCTCACTCCCCCACTTAAAGTGACAATTTTATGGATTATTTGGAAATTTATTTCTCCCCCAATCCTGAGGAGGACCCCCTGTATCATTTTTGGGGGCAAAAAATGGGCATCCACTATCTGCCTCTTGCTTTCTGCTCTAACCAACATTACACCATCCAGCTTTGGTGGGTGGCTACCCCAGACAGCAAGACCCTTGAATTAGTCCTGTCAAGATGACTTGTATTAATCAGTGTTCTCCAGAAAAACAGAAAAAAAAAGAAACAGAGACAGACAGACAGAGAGAGACAAACAGAGGTAGGGAGAGAATCCTGTCTTTCTCCACCTTTTTATTCTATTCAGGATGATGCCCACCCACATTAGGGAGGATTGTTTTACTCAGTCCATTCTTTCAAGTGCTAATGTTTTTCTGGAGACACCCTCATTGACACACATGGATAATGTTTAACCAGATATCTGGGCATCCTGTTAGAACATCAAGTTAACCCTATTACATCCTCAGGCATCCTCTCCAGACCATAGAAAATCCCGCAACATCTGGAGCCTGGCTAACAGCTGTTTCAGCCCTTCCTCTAATCTGGTACCATGGGTTGCTCCAGCCTATTTTTCCCATCTAGATATTTCTGTGTAGAATCACACACCTCTCTCTGTGTCCTCCTCACTAAACTCTAGACAACACCATTCAAGTTCTTCCAACAAATATTACCATCCCCTGTTCTAGTCTTTGAACACTGAGCCTGCACAGCCTCATCCTTTAACTGGTAGTGTGATGGAAAATTAACTATTATGCAAAAAATCTACTCAAAGAATTAGTTAATGAAAAGATCATTTTGTTCAAATTCTAGATTAGGTGAATAAGGCAACCTAATGTAGAATACGTGGATACTTCTTGCCTAATTATTTTTTAGGGCTTTTTTTTTTTTTTTTTGACACTTTGCACTCTACAAGTCTTTGTAATAGTAGAAACTGTCCATTTAGGATTATCTCTAAGATGAAAATGAGTACTTAAAATAAATTACAATTTACAACAGTGTTAATTACTTTAGTGATATTGTGTTTTATATCACTAAAATTTGAAAGCTGACTTGACTTATTGGATGCCAGCAAACTTATATTATTAAACAGATATCAATAAAAATATGATATTTGGTGAGTACATAGTTATATTTATAGGGACAAACATTTATAACTCAACTGCAAACTGAGTCCTCATTTGTGACTTCTACATACTAACACAAAGAGACACCAGTCTATTTGTTGTTTTCCATAAATAACACAAAATCACTTCTTTTCATTTGTTTTTGAGGGAGGAGGAGTTCACATGACATAGTTGGTATGTTTTACACACATAAAGAAAGGCGTCAGTAAACTTCTTCTTCTCTCCAGTCTCCCCATCTCCTGTGATTTCTAACAACTCTATGTCCAATCTTCACTCCCCCAGTGGGGACTGTATGAAACAGCTTTAGTTTCTGTTTCCTGATTCCAGAGAATTTCCTGTTTCTGAGTCACTGTTGAGTTCTCATTGTGTCGAAGAAGAGTTATCCTTTAAGTAGGCAAAGTATGAGTTTTCCTGTAATACTTGCAACTAAGGACAAATTAGCCGGCAAGCTTGGTCAAACTTTCCAGCAACATGGAATCAAAGATGAAAGAAACTTACCAATTGATGCTTTACATGCAAACAACCAGGAAATTCCTGATTTCCCAGAATTGACAGTCCTGGGAAAAAATTAAAAAATAAAGCAAACACATACTTTATTATGGTCCCGGCAGCAAAACAGAGGGCTATCACAAAGTTAATCCTTCTTAAAAAAGGGGTCTGAAGGTATTGATAACATGTTTTTATAATAAATTTAAAGCTTATTAATTTTTTATGAGAGCTGATTTTTCTCATTTAATAATTAAGTGGTTTGTTTAAAGAAGGCACTAGTTCTTCAAACAAACCATTTTGAAAGACACCTGAATAATTATCATTCCAATCCCAATTGCTCCCTTGAGACATTTTTTTATCAGATAAATTTAACTCTTGCCTCAAAATTATAAGCTATAACAAAACAAAAAGTCAAGTAGAAGACACACCTTAAATTGATTATACTTACCTAAGAATATGTTCTATAAGTGTGACATAAGGATTCTTGACATAGAAATGAAATATTACAAGAGGAATTCTAATACTATTCTATAACAGAAAATAGTAAACCTCATCAGCAAAATCTAAGAATTGCTTAGGGGAAGGGAGAGGAAATATGTTGAAAAAGTGCAACTGTCTTTTCATTTCATTGAGGGCGTGAGGTGAGGGGTGTAGAGAGGAGAAGAAGTATAGAATTAGAGTGTCTTGGTGAGGGAAACTTCTTTTGCATCGTAGTCATTTTAGAACACTGAAGGGTTTTTTTGGTTTTGTTTGTTTTTTGTTGTTTTTTTTAACTTAAAAAACAAATACAACTCAGGTAGGACCTTAATGGACTATCCATCTATTTCTGTACTAGAGACTGTACATTGATCAGTGACAACCAAACATTTCTCAGGGCTAAACTACTTTAGTTTTGTCCTTAACCATGATACCTATTCCATTAACAATATTCTTATTTCTTTTGGCAATTAAGTATTGCTACTGGTCTCTGTTGCCCCAGAATCTCAAAATCCACATTATAATGAGAGAGTTTTGTTCAGGGGTTGGGTCTTCAACTTGTATCCAAAGCCCACAGAGGACCACCCTTATAGAACCTCTCAAGTTTGTGGGTACACTTCTCACAGATGTATGTTCAATGTCTTAGTGAAGGGACTATCCTACAGGCATTTTCAAGCTGATGGATAGGAGATGACTAAATAGGTTATGCAAAAATAATCCACTCCAACATTCCCATTACTAAGTGTTTAGCATTCTTCTGGGCATCTAACCTTCATTTAATTGAGAACACCATTGATAATGTGTGCTGGTATTCAAGGTCAGCAGAAATTAGAACCATTCGTAGCTCCTCAAGATCATTTATTGAATCCAGAGACTCCGGTAAGTGTATACATAGTGAAACGTTTAGAACAATCTACAGTTGTATTTCTCTCTCCCTGGTTCTGCACTCATGGTATTCATCATTGTGTATGAAATATTCATCACTATGTATATTTCCAAGGTCAAGGTAGATATAAATAAGGGAATGCTTACAAATCTATTTGACATAAAAGTTTTGTTCTGGGTTTGATAGTATAATTGGCCCCTGAGATCTAAAGGGAGTATAATAGAGAAAATGACATGTGATAAGCAACTTTCCCTTGCAAGATACCTACCTCAGGGAAAGTCATTACAGAGATTTAAAGAAGACAAAGCAGCCTCACGAGATATGAAAGGAGAGGAAGTCCAAAGGATTCGGGGATTTTTTTGAGTCATCCACTTTCTCTCACTTAGCCACATTCCAGGTTTATGCCCCACTTTTCCACAGTAAACCCTTAATTTTCACATAGTGGCCTCATGAAATTCTGAATTCAACCACCCCAAATCAGCAATCCAGAGTTTCCTACCATGGATTTGATTTTCAGCTATATAATCCCTACAATTAAATGATGTAAAGATATTATTTTAAGGAAGTCTGGCCTTGCAGAAACCAAGAATTTTAAACTCTGAGCTTAATATGTCCTTTAAGTGCCTCAGCACTATTTGAAACATTTGGTCAACTAAGCGTTCTATATATATTTCTTGTATCTTTCTCAATGGTCTGTGCTAACAGCCATTCAGTCAGCCAAAACCTTGATTTCAATAAGCAAAGTGAAAATGTCCCGGGTGGCCACTGTAGTCAAGGACTTCTAAGTACCCACATTAGTACTCTTCAGTCTGTTTGGGCTGCTAAAACAAAACACCACAGGCTGAGTATCTTATAAAAAATAGAAATCGATTTATCTCAGCTTTTGAGGCTGGAAGTCTGACTTTGGAGTGACAGCATGGTCAGGTGAGGGTCTTCTTCTGGATTGCAGACCATCTTCACATGGCAGAAGAGTTTAGGGATCTCTCTAGGGTCACTTTTATAAGGGCATTAATACCATTCATAAGGTCTCCACCCTCATGAACTAATCCCTCCCCAAAGCCCCTGCCTTTTAATAGCATCATATTGGGTATTAGGATTTCAACATATGAATACTAGGGGGACACATTCAGAACATAATAAGTATAAATTGTATCCTTATGCCTCCAATCCAAACCAGTTGAAAAACTCAATTCTACACTCTCATTTACTTCTGGGTTCTTTGCATCCTGTCTTGTTAGCAATTACTGTGTTGCACAGAACTGTGAGGTGTGAGCAAGAAAACACTTTCTAGCCAGTTTAAACAGGAAATAATCTTTTTAAAGAATAAGGAGTAGTTAATACATCTCGGGAAATGCTAGAGAGCCAGAGAGCAAAGTTATATAACCAAGGAATATGTCAACCACTGAGTAGTCTTTCTACTTGAAAACTACATTGTCACCACCTCTAAGCATCTATGATTTGCAGGACTGTGTTGCAGATTCACTTCTGCCCCCATTGACCAAACTGAGTACCACTGTGCTTTTAACATCAGTCTCCCTATAAGAACTCATTACTCCATTAACGACTTCTGAATCTCATTCTCATGAAGATGATTCTGACTGGTAGACTTCAAGTCACCTATGTGGTTTCTAGATGCAAGGGAATATGAGAAAGAAACTCCTTAAGTATTATTAAGCCTGTTTACAAAAAAATACAGTAAGCATTATTGCAAATGGAAAAACTACTAAAACCATATTAATTAAATATAAGGAGAAAAGCAGAGATAGGCATTATTGTTATTACATTTCAATGAAATTTTAATGGTGTCATTATGAAATTATTTGAATTTCATTTGATATAAGTCATATTCCAATTTGATTTTGATAAAAATCAAATTCAAAAAGATAAGGAAATGAAAGACAGTATAAACATTGTGGAAGAAGAGATACAACATTTTTGTTGTTTTAATTGTGGATGTCATGATCATATACCTAGAAAACTCAAAAGGCACCACTAAAAAAATTGCTACACTTAACAATAGACGATTTTGAAGTAGACATGGATACAAGGCAAATTGTAAAATTGGTGTTTTATTTTAGTCCATTCTTAGTCACAAAAAAACATGTGAAATATATAAGGATGAGTTTAATAAGAAATATGAAGGATCTATATGATAATACACAATCATATGTAGTATTGAAAACAAAATCTTAACAAATGAAAATAAATCCCTGTTTTGGGATGTGATGTTTTAATATGATGGAAATATCAGTTATGACTAAGAAATGTTTAATCTTATGACAATTCCAGCAGATATATGAAAAAAGAAAATGGGAGATTGCTTTACTACACATCATAAAACAGTATAGAGCCATTCTAATAAAATTTACCTGGTTATCAAACAGTAAAAAAATATGTAGCTTAAAGAAATAGGGAGTTTACAAATATATTACAGAAAATGTGAGATTTTAATAAATAATAAAAAACAGTATTTCAGTTGAATGGAAAATAAAGCATGATTTATTCAATAAATGATAATGACAATTGACTATCATTCTGGAAAAGAAAGTTTGGCATCTATCTCACATAAGATACTAAATTCACTAGTAAACAGACTGTAAATTGAAAACATAATAAATTTATAGAAATAATTGTAGAAGACTATATGAAATTAAAAGTTGGGAGAAAAATTCTCAACCAAGGTAGGTTTTACGCACTTAACGTTTGTGTCTGCCCCCCCCACCCCAATATCCAAATGTTGAAGCTCTAACCCTCTAATGTGATGATACTTGGAGGTGGGGGATTTGGGAGTAATTAGGTTTAGATTAGGCTATAAGGGTCGAGCCTCCTTGATGGAATTAATGTCTTTATATTGTAAGAAGAGAAAGAGACCAGAGCGCTTACTTTTTCCACCAGGTGAAGAAGGTGGCCATCTGCAAACCATGAAGAGAGTCCACACCAGGTACTAAATCAGCTGGTACCTTGATCTTAGAACTCTTGGCTCCAGAACCATGAGAAATTTTAAGCCACTTATCATATTTTATTATAGAAGCCCAAGCATAGTAAGAAGGAAATTGGTACTGATAACTGGGGTGCTGAGGTAACAAATACCTAAAAATATGGAAGTGGCTTTGGAAGTGAGTAGAGACTAGAAGAGTTTTGAGATGCATGAAAGAAAAAATCAAGATTGCCATGCAGTCTAGTGAGAACTCAGGATGAAAAGAAGAAAGCTAGGGGAAAAGAGTTTCTTAGAGAAAAATCTAAATAACATAAAAATAAATTTATACAAATATGGATGGCAAAGACCATTCTGGTGAGATCTCAGATGAAAATGAGGAACTTGTTATTGGACAATGGAGAAAAGGCAAAAAAGGTAATCTTTGTTATAAAGGTTGAAGAACTTGGCTAGATTGTGTTCCTGTTCTAGTGCTTTATAGAAGGTAGAACTTGCAAGAGATGAAATTGGATATTTAACTGAGGTGATTTCTAAGCAAAGTGTTGATGGAGTGACTTGCTTTCTCATGGCTACTTTTAGTAAAATGTGAGAAGAGAGAAATAAATGAATGAAAACATTGTTAAATAAAAAGGAAGTGGAACTTAAAGATTTGGAAAATTCTCAGCCTATCCACACAGCAAAAAATGAGAGTGTTTGGAAAAGAACACCAAAAGTGTGGCTTAAGAGTCATTTGATAAAGAGATTCATGTTGGTGTGAAACATGGATGTAGTCAGCCACACCAGCAGAAACATGGCCAGTGATAATTGAAGAGGATGGAAACTGGATGGAATGAAGGAAGACTGTCAAATTTATTTGACCCTGTAGGACCAGTCCATAAAACTGTTTGGCTGCAAACATGCACTGGTTTTCAAGACATGGGAAGAATGACCCAGGAAGGCAATTTGGGAATCATTAGAACTGCCTCCTTGGTTTCAAATGGGGAAGCATCCTCTCTGTTTCAACAGACCAGGCAGCAATCACCCCCAAGCCTTGAAGGCAGGCTCACCCAGAGCTTTGGGGGGGGGATGAAGCCACTCAAAAGAAGCTGGGGTACAACACCCTTTTTACTCTCCCTACCCCCTCACACTCCATGTGGCAGAGCCACCCCTCATATTTGCAGGAACATAACCACTGTCCAGCAGAGGTGGGACTACCACTTCAGTGAGTCAGGAAGGCAAAACATTGAATCAAGGAAGATTATTTTCAAGCCTCACTATCTACAGATATTTGCCTTGCTAGTTTTTGGACTTGCTTGGGGCCCATCGCCCCTTTCTTCTGATGTCTGTGTTTTGAAATGGAAATGTGCATTCTGTGTCTGTCCACCATTATATTTTGGAAACACATAATTTGTCTGGTTTCACAGGTTCCCAACTAGAGAGGAATTTTGCCTCAGGATGAATTGCACCTCGAGTCTCACCTATATCTGATTTCAATAATATTTAGATGAAACTTTAGACTGTAGACTTTAGATTGATCCTAGAAGGTGTTAGGATTTGGGGGCTGTTGTGATGGTATGAATATATTTTGCATGTGAAAAAGACATGCATTGCGGGGGACAAGGAGCAGAATGTTATGAACTGAACATATTTGTCTCCCTCAAATTTATGTTGAAGCTCCCTAACCCCGAATATAATGCTGTTTGGAGGTGGGAACTTTGGGAGGTAATTGGGTTTAGATGAGGTTGTGAGTATGGGGCCCCATGATGGGATTAATGTCCTTATAAGACGAAGAAGAGGCTAGAGCTCTCTCTCTCTTTCTGTCTCTGCCATGAAGACACAAAGAGGTGATGGCCATCTGCAAGCCAGGAAGAGGGCTTTCACCACTAACTAAATCTGCAGGCAATTTGATGTAGGAAATCCCAGGCTCCAGAACTGAGAGAAATAAATGTCTGTTGTTTATGGCATTTTCTTATAGCAGCTCATACAGATTAATACAGTAAGAAACTGAAAACTTATTTTTAAAATCTAGAATTAATCAATTATAAAATATTTTTTAAAATTGTATTGCAAAATACTCCAAGGAGAGACAATAGATGCTTAATTGATTTGGAAAAACTAATTAAAGGCAGAGACTAAGAGTAGTATTGCTGAAAACATGTATGATATTATGAGAAGATGATAAATCAAACATCCCAATACTATAATGGGAAAAATATGAAAACACTTTTCTCAGAAAAGCAAGTTCATGTTGTCAAAAAACAGAAGAGAAAGTACAGAGAGAACGGAGGGGAAAGAGAGAAGGAGGGAAATAGAAAAGTTCAAACTCATTAGTAGTAATGAGAATGAAAATTAAGGTAACAATGTAATGATGATACATATCAGACTAAAAAAATATGTATAAAAACTGATATCACTCAGAGAATAAATGTTGATTAAAAAGTACTAACTTTGATTCTTGAAAGAAATATGAATTATTGATATCTTTATGGAAAGCGATTTGGAAACATTTACCAGAATTACAAATGTGCTTTCCCTTTGACCCAACAATTCTATTCATTCCAATCTATTCATAGAAATGAAGTTGTTTCACACAAGTGTGTTCCTTACCATTAGTATCTATTGTTATGGTGCTGCTCCCACCACATGAGTGGTTAAATACTTTGATATCACTTAGAATAAAAAATCAAACCTTAAGGATATATGTATAATAATGTTTAATGCAGCATGATTGGTAGTGTCAGAAAAAGAAAAGGAAATCATGTGAACCACCCCTCTGTAGAGGAGAGGTTAAATGAATCAGGGTATATATAAATCATAACATCCTATATAGGTATTAACAGGAGTGAATTATATATATAGATGTAGGGAAATTTATGAATTTTTTTTCCTCTGAGAAAAGCAAGATAATGAAATGTATAGGTATTATGATAATGATTTTTAAAGGAAACATTCACTAAATAAAATATTGAATGTATGCATAGATGTGTTTAATTGTATATGTGTGCATGTGAATATGTAGGTATGTGAGAGAGAGGACAGAGAAACAGAGATGGGGGAGAGAGTATTATATGATCATAGAGAAACAATTCAAATGAATATATAGAGTGAATGGTAGAATGGATTATGGGGGTGGCAAGCTGAAAGGAAAAAAATCAGAAGATTGAAATAAAAGTGGCAGTGTGATAATAATTTATATAATATTATAAATATGTACCTGTACAGGTAATTTGTTAAAATAGACTTAGACAACTTTTAGAGAGAAACTAATTCCAAGATACTCAAAAGTAAGTAGATGATGATGAACTGCAGATAGCAGATAAAAACTATTTTTAGGAAAAACTTTGACAAAGGCAGAAGAAAAGGAGTGGAGACTTAAAAGAGTATTAGTTTCAAAAAAAGTTATTTATGTTCTAAAGGGAGATTTGAGCTTATTTTCATTTAGAAAGAAATAAAATTATTTAGCTGAAAGGATAAGGGTAATGGTACAAAAAATAGAACAATATTTACACACACGTATACACAGAGGAGAGAACGGCTTTTACGACACTTTAGTAAGTAAAAAGGGAATGAATCCTTTCCGTTAGATGAAAGCAAAAGAATAGAGGAAGAGTGATGATAAGGAAATATTCTGGGTGAGGAGAATACAGTAGGGTAGGGGAAGTTGCTGTTCTACTGCATGATTTTTCTGCTGTTTTCTTCAAAGCACAGCCTCGGAAGTGGATGTTTTTTTTCATTGTCCAGGGACGAAAATATTAGTGAGATAGAGACATTAGAAATATTGATGAGCAACTATGATTCTTTGAGTTTGATATCAGGCTTTGCCCACCTACTTGCCCGATCCTGCGTGGGATCACTGAGAAAGTGATATGCTATGATAAGTACTCCTCATCATTTAACTAGTTACAATGCTGGTGATTAAAACAAAGTCAGCCATCGTTCAAACTTATTGTAATTTCTGGATATCCATTTCACATATAGATTTGTGATACAGTAAAAAAACTTCCAGTGTGCAATATATACTGAAATTCTACCAGGGAATTGAAGTCTAGATGTATATTTAAAAGCAGTAAAATGTTGCAATAATTAATTATGACTTCAAATACTGATAGCTCTATTTCCAAAAATATTAGTAATAAACTTAAAAGGAATTGAAAGTATGAAAATAGGCTGATAACCTGCACAAATATTAGGAACGAGCACATTAGCTCAATAACTTTCGGAAGGACATGGGATTCTTTTTTAAGCTAGTATACTAATTGGATGATATAATTTTTCTATATAGGAATTGCTGTGTATTACAAACATTAAAGAAAATAAACTTTCCTTAAATCAGATACTATGAAAGAGAAAGGACATTTTACTGCTTTGGTGATAATATTACCATGAGCGGTGTCCTGCCTCTGCTGAGTAAACCAGAAATATAATGTTTCACAACTGACCTCCGGTGAAGGAAAGCATATGTTTGGCATTGTAAACATTCAGTGTAGGAAAGACAGAGTCAATCTAGAAGCTAATAAATCTGAGAAATGATTGTTTCTCCATTATATCAATGTTTTTTTTTTAAAGTAATCAACTACTACAATGTTAATAATTGTTGTATTTTGTATAACATCAAATTTATTCTTCAGTCTCTGTATAATGATGATACTGCTTGATGATGATATTTGTCTTCTGCCCGGGGTACATATGAATATGAATTTTGACACTCATCCATTCAGCATTAAACAAAATTTTCATGTTTATGTACATTTTTCTTTAACTAAACATTGACAATTAAATTAGGTGAACTAGCAATGGGTACAAATAGCTATGCACATTTTCTTTCTTGAAATTCCTTCCATTTCTGGGAGGAAGGATTAAGGTTAAGGGAGAGAAGTGAGAAGTCAATGAATGTGGATGAGCTCTTGTGAAGACAATAAGTTTGGAAGAGCTACTCTAGGGAAGGCGAATATGTCAACAAATATTGATAAAAGGATGTTTACCAACCAAGCAAACACACCTAACCATGCCTGGCTGGTATTTTTATGGATTAATTGCTCATGAGCTCACAATCAGCAAAAAATCAAAATTATTTCATTTATTTATTTGAATATCTGCTTGCTTGATTTTCTAAATTTACATAAGCATGTAAAAAAGAAAGGTATAAAATGTCACTGTCACTATTTAATCAAATAATCTTGAAAGATGATAGGTAATGCAGTGGAAAGTAGATGTTAAAGCAGGAGGAATATAAGAACAGAATTAATTAATTTAATAAAGAGAAAATAAAATGCTGCTTGCAGCACACAGAAAACCCCAGAGAAAAAATAGATCCACATTTATGGCCAAGTGTGTGGAAAGTGGGTGAGGAACAGTTGCCATAAGGATTTTACTAGGGAAATTGCATGGCTGTCCATGTTTTCTATATTTGTTAAACCCCAAAGTTCACATTTGTTCATCCATTGAACATATTTTATTTATTCTCATCTTTATTCTAGGTGCCCAGTGCGAGTGTGCATTGTGTTGTTTTACTAGAAAATGTGGCATTTATCAGAATTTGTCTTCTATGATTGTTTTTTATTCCAACATGGATAAAAGATAATTGTGATGATCATGAATCACTTAAATGAGAACATTTCCCATATATTAAATTTCACAATGAAAATTCTTACTTATTTGTGTACAACATTTATTTTAATTATATATTTCTAGGTGTCCTAGTGTTATATTTAGAATTAAAAGTGAATATGCTCTTATTGCTTTCCAATCAATGAACAGGACTAAACTCAACACCTCTGTCTTGTATTTCATATTCTTGAGATTTTTCAACTACATTAAAAATTTGAAATGTTGAATAGCCTTCATTATTCTAGTGAGATATCTGATAATCACTTATATGTTGTGGGCATGTGGTAAAAAGCAGGCAATAGTTTGTTTGGACAGCAAATTCTCAAAATTATTTCTTAATATCAAACCAACAAGATTTCAAAGAATTGCACTGAGTATAAATGAATAACTATATAACTGTATTGAAATATTATACTGTATTTCACAAAAATATTGATTTCAATTTATTCCTTCCTTTGATTGCTTCTGTTAATTATTCCTTTTTTTAATTCAACAAACCTATGTGCTACTTCCTATGGGCTCAAGGACAAATATGACACTCAAATGAGGAAATAATAATAACAATAACAATAGTTGTAATCACTATGCTAGTGGTCTATAGAAGATCCAGTGATAACCTCACAAGAGAGCTGGGACCCCAGGAAGGATTGTGAAAGGACATGACACACTTGGCAAATATGAATAAATAAATGAATTAATAGAATATTTAAATCATGAGTATCAGATGAAACTGATTCATATAACCATACTCACTATGTTTTCCCTAGATAAATTATATTAAATCGCAAAAGCTATTTTGCTCCCAGTTTGCTTGAAATCATACCTTGAGCAGTTTGCTTGAATCTTGGATGAACTGAGGATAATAATTCATCTGGACCAGAACTTCAACCTAACCCCTCTCTATTCTTTTTAAAGAGAAACATTCTATTTTCCCATGCTGGAGACTATTTGCTTAAACTCAAAACCCTTACTTTTGAAAAAAAAAAAAAAGTTGCAGCTCTACGTATCTTGATCGAATAATATCAGTGAAATAAACTATTCTTGCTCTCATGAAATCTAGTAAAGTTCCACTGCATTTAAAGGAATTGAGGAGAAGAGAAAGATAAATATTTCATGAAAAGCATAGGTACCAACATGAAGAAATTATATAAAATGTCTTAATTGACTAGTGTTTAGAATTTTAATATTTTTATTATAGAATGAACATTAGCCTGTATTGCACTGACACTTTGCTTTAATTTTATCAAATCATCTTGGTTTTATTAGGAACTAACATGCTGCCCAATAATCTTTATGGACTATTAGGGGTCATAGCATGTAGCACAGCTTTCAGTGTAAAAATAATGTTGTCATCAACTCTAATTAAGATGTCCTGTGTTGGGTAAGATGATAGAAATTGTTTTGTTAAAAGAAAAAAATCTCATTCTAAAGTTTCCTTTTCCCTCCCATTAGTAGAAAGATACAGGTATGATTAGATTTTTTGTTTATAATGAAAATAGATATAATGTAGAAAAATAAAATTATGCATTAAAAATAATTGGAAACAAAAGAAAAGAGAACGTGCAGTTCTTCTCATGCAACAATGTCTAGATCAATTGTTTAGAATCTAATTTAATTATCTTATAAAATGAGTCTAGTGGGATAGCAAATTTTAATCTAATGCTGAGCAAGGCCTTTAGAGTTGCTGTTACACAATTATTTTGACTTTTATTTCCCAGTGATGGGAAGTACCTCTGACTCTCATACAATCCCCTGTTACTGGATCATTTTATCTCTTCATGTACAATTCTACTTCATTCATTTTCCATTACATTCATCATATCGTAGCTAATATGACAATATTATTGAGCATATGGGGTTTGGATAAAAGAAATAAATATACATTGTATAATTTTAGCTGATATTTTAAAAGGGAATCTGCAAGCTTTTCTCTGGCTACATTAATATTTACAAGTTAGTAATAGCATGCAGTTTCATTGGATTATTACCAGAGTTCTACACTGGTTGCCCAGGAACTATGTGACCATAATTTTTCTCATTTCAGAGGAATGGTCAATTTTTGCAAAATTTCTAATTGATCCCACTGAAATGTTAGGGACATGGTATCAAAATATCCTTAATTAGTTCTAACATCTTGCTTCTTAATATTTTTGGTTAGTGGCATAATATCTCTTGTTTCATACAATGGTATTCAGTCTAATTTCCAGTCTTTCCAAACACTTCAATCCACATATCTACCCTATTCTTACTCTGAGCCCTTTTTTCCAAAAACTTGTTTTCTGTATGAGTACTTTCCCTCAACTTCCAAGGCTTAATTAGGCACAGATTACCTCTTACCTGCTATCTTGGCTTCTGTCTCATTGGAATGTTGCTACACTTCTTCATTCCCTCATACCCACCCTCATTTTTTTTTTCCTGTAATTTGTCTGTTTTGATAATCTTGCCTCTATCCTGCTTCCTTCTTTGCCTTAATATGGGATAATATTAGGCTATCTATAATCAGATAAAAACTGGACTCTTTGCTTTAATAACATCTGCTTAACAGCTTTGGACATATTGACAGGGAGAAGATAATAGATCTTGAAGTTCAAAGGAGTTGAGTGAATAATATAAAAATGACTCCTATTACTTTGAGCCTGACTCATCAAACCACTGAAGAGAGCATTAGAGGAATTAAAATTAATGAGCATTCTCTTGTTTCCCTAGGAAGACACCTGAAAAGTCCCCAACTATTATGTATTACAAGTCATATCTTCAAAGCTAAATTCCTGGCTGCCTAGAAGGAGGCTGAATGTTTAATAGTGAGGTTAAGGATAAGTTAAAGAACTTTTGTGGTGGTTGACATCTGTGGGTCACTACTTTCTTTAAGTTGAACACCCACACAACAGTTGGTAAAGTTTCACTCCCTTGAGGGTAACTCAGAAGTGACAGTAAGAAAGTCTCATGCATCATTTATAGCAGGTCTGAAGCCTCAGGAGGTTCTATTGGTCCACTTTCTTGTCCCAGCTATTAAATCCAGGTGAGTCAGTAACCCCACTGACACTCTGACCTGACCCTACTGTCTCAGTAGCTCCCTTGTCATCCAGCCTATACACAGCTAGAAAAAATTAGAGGGAACATTGACCATAGTGACCTGGCAGGATTGCTGTGGGGCAAAGGCCATACTAAAATACCCATGCAGCTGCAAGATATGAATAAATTACAAAGAGTTCAGAGAACATACACAAAAATGATAAAGCACTTTAAAAACAGAATTATGTAGAAAGACTAAAAGGATTTAAATTATTTAACCTTGAGGAGGAAAGGCTGAGGATTAATAGAATAATGATCTTCAAATAGTGAAGCAACTGTCCTTCATTTAGTTCCATTTCAATCAAGAGTACATCATTTTAACATCAGGGATAATTTAGAAAATTGGGTTCTACAATCTACTCTCTTGGAAAGGAACACATGACTACTGCAAACACTTTAAATGTGATCTTTTGTAGTGCCTGGAAAATTATTTCCACCACTCTATCCCAGTACCTACTCCAGAAGTTAAAACAGATTAAATCTGATTATCCAAAACTTATGTGTATGATTACACTGAGAATCACAGACTCCCCAAACACTAGCCTTATGACATGTGAGTACAAAGTGCCAGGGTACATCAACTTATAAGTCTTAAGTTAATCATGGAGTTAGAAAAATGGAACAAGCTTGGAAGCAATAAGTAGATGACTATTTTTAACTAGTTGTTAAATAGATCTTTAAAGATTTTAAAAATACAAAATGAATTAGAAAATGATCACCACAATTACCATTTCTAGTTACAAAAATTCATGTTTGGGATCTAAGTTATTTAAGTGTGTAGAACACTAATGAAGCAAACATCTGAAGTGCAGGTGAGACCTACAATCTGCTCTCATTTGGGGGAACATATGCTTTTGGGTGGACCAGCGTTTTCAAGGTTAATGGCTCCTTGTTATTGCTCTTTGTTTCAGCTTTGTTTTTCACTCCTAACTTGTAGGACAGCTTAAATGGTTGACTTGTTTAAAGTGCTTAATTACTCATGTGGTGTCTATTACCCATACAAACTGTCTACAGGATACACAGATAGCTATTGTGTCCCAGATGATGTTACAAGACTAAATGGGACCTGATTACTGTACGTTGCTTTTCAATGCTGTTAATTTGCATGTTTGAATAAGTCTGTTGGGACTCCATTTTACAGCTATTGCTCTTATGCACACTGCTTGGGATCACTTTGGGAAACAGTCTGTGACTGGCTTTTTCTATTCATCCGAATAGAGAGTTTGGGGTTGCTGACCTCATGGCCATAAAGCATGGTACCTATGGGTTTTGTGGCCCATTATTTATTGGATTGCTGCACTTTCTTTTTCTTTCTTTTTTCCTCTTAGTGCTCAGTTTCTGCTTATGATTGAACATTCTTCTTAAATGTGAAAGCTACAATTAGTATATGATTGTTAATTGAGAAGTGCAGAAGGGTTCTAACAAAAAAAATTAAAATATTTATCTGGTGTGTTTATAGGTTTCTAACATTTCATCAATCTTAATAAAAATCAATGCTTTTTTCTTAAAAACTAGGTAAGCAAATGTTTTTTCGTTGCTTCAACCCAATGACTATTCAATCCATTCAGACTCTATGAGAAGTTGACAAGTTAGCCCCTGAAAAAAAAAAAATTGAAACTTTGTGTTTCCATTACTCTTGCAAGTTAATTAGATTAAAAAAATAAATATTTGCCAATATACAAACCTTTTTAAATGTAAAAATTAGCCAAGGTATTTAAAGTAACATGATGAACATTAAACTTGAGTTTAAGAGGATGAGTTGCCTTGAGTCAAAGAACCTTTCTAGGACCTCTCAGGTCAAACTTCTCTGCTTTCATTGTGGGCTCCATAAGGATTAGAAGACATGACCGAAAGGACTGTTTTGTACTTTCACCATTATGTGTATTTGGACAGGTAGCAATAACAAATATTAATAACGAGTTATAGTATATATAGCAAAAAGACAAAGCCTAGATCATCTGACTATGAAAACAATTATTTACCCTGAAAATATTTATATTAGAAGAGAAGAAATAAGCATAGAAGATAGAGCACTGGCCTAATGAGATGGAGTTTTAAGGTAGTAATCATACAAACACACACACAATAATCTCATACTGTGGCTAATTATACTCCCAGGCAATGGTTTCTAATTGTAGTCATATAGAGGTATTTATTAAAATAGGAGTTTCTAGGCTCCACCTCTGGAAATAATTGATTCATTTATCCTTAGATAAGGCATATGTATCTATATTTCTTCAAAACTGTTTAAATGATTTTGATGATCAACCAAGAGTTTGCATATCTCTAGTCTAGAGAGCAAGTTTCAGTATAGTTACATAAAAGAGTTGGAGTATTCCACAGCCTCTGCATTTCATAGATAAACCACATAAAATTAGAAGGAGAAATGGAAAAATAGTAACAAAAGCAACAGAAATGCAGTTACTACATTCCTATTGAAGCAGTGTGAGCAGTTTAAGAACACTTCAGATATAAGGAAGCAATGGACCAAGGCAAGCCAGCCTGGGCTGCAGAGCCAGGTAGGCATAAAAGAGACCAGAAGCCATAGCACAAATGAGAGGATCTGAGGCAATATCCATCACTAACCTTGTCCATAGACGTGGTCTTCTATAATGATTATATTGACTTCTCACTTTCATTCACTTTGTTGATCAAATAGATTCAAACATTCTGTAAACATCAGCATCCATTCTACTTAACACTATATTTGCATATGTATAGCAATGTAGAAACTATATACTAACATCTAGGCATGTATTTGAAGAAATACCTTTTTAAAAAATGAATACAAGGTCTTCCCTGGTGGCGCAGTGGTTAAGAGTCTGCCTGCCGATGCAGGGGACACGGGTTCATGCCCTGGTCCGGGAAGATCCCACATGCCACGGAGCGGCTGGGCCCGTGAGCCATGGCTGCTGAGCCTGTGCGTCCGGAGCCTGTGCTCCGCAATGGGAGAGGCCACAACAGTGAGAGGCCCATGTAAAAAAAAAAAAAAAAAAAAGAATACAAAACTTTTCTTGAGATTATCTTCCTAATTTTTCAAAATACTGCCCTTAAAAGTTAATCAAAGAACAGCTTTTTATATTAAAAATTATATAATCCATTAAAAACTAAGAATAGAGTATTTAGGAACCCAAATAAAATTAATGTGTTTTTTCACTCTCTCACTTATTAAAAAAATGCAAAAATAAGTTAAAAATGTATGGTAGCACATTACAAAAATATTTTGTAGTAATGTATAGTGATAATAATATTCAAAATATATTTTCTCAAACAGGAATATTGTATTTTTTTAAATAATAAATTTTGTTTTGGGGGGCAGTTTTAGATTTAAATAAAAATTTAACAGTAAGGACAGAGAGTTCTCATATACTTCCTCTTGTCCTGTGTACAATCACCACTATTATTAATGCTTGTCCCCATTATTAATTATTAGTGTAGTTTACTTGTTACAATTGATGAACTAACATTGAGTCATTATTATTAACTGAAAATCATAGTTTACATGAGTATTTACTCTTGTGTGGTACATTCTATAGGTTTTGAGAAATGTATAATAGTGCTTTTTTTTACCTTTAATGTTTCAGTGTATCTCATAATGGAGGAAATCGAAACCAGAAAAGAAAAAGAAGTAAAATCAGGGAGTACTCTCAGGGGTGAAATTTTTTGAATTATTGGAGAAATGCTTACCTCACCATATGTGCTGAAAAACCAAACTATCCATCACATTGCTCAACTTCTTTAAATATAAAAATGTCACTTTTTTCTGATTTCTCATGGTGTTCCATTGAAGCACCTATCATGACACCTGTACTTTATTGACCAAAGTGAGTCAAGAAAGTTGCTTTTTCAAATAAAAGTACATTCTTTAAAAAAAGTTATAGCAGGAAAAAGATCATTGTACAAATAATCTTAGAAATCATTGTACATCTTAAACTCATCTATTTCCAAACATATCAAAATTATCAATATATTTTCTTTAAAATTTATCATGGCAGAGCATTAAAATATAATATTTATTTCTCTAGTCTTCAGCATACTTTAAAAAGAATTATCCCAAGATCAACACTCACTTTTCAAGCAAATTAACTTCTAGGAACACAAACTATATTAAGAGTTATACTGACTATTTGTATGGTTTCCACATTATGCTATTTTGATGAGGTCACCATCACATTCTAATTTTAGGTGTAAAATATGTATCTGATTACTTATCTGGTATGCCTTGCTGAAAATCTTTTAAATTAATAGCACAATCCAGTGATTTAGCATTTCATGGGCCTTGTTAACTTTCTGTTGAGTCTTCTTGAACAAATCAGTTTTCCCTGAATTTCAAAAGAAAAATAACAATTTATTGAAAATGTTTTTCTGAATTCCCTACTACATTTGTTTTTAAATTTTAACACTCTTCCTATTTGTCTTTCACACTAGTACCATGACTCTAGTCATGAGAGTCAGAATAAAATCTGAATCAAATTTTCAGATGTTGGGCTTCCCTTGTGGCGCAGTGGTTGAGAGTCTGCCTGCCAATGCAGGGGACACGGGTTCATTCCCTGGGGTGGGAGAATCCCACATGCCACGGAGTGGCTGGGCCCGTGAGCCATGGCTGCTGAGCCTGCGTGTCCAGAGCCTGTGTTCCACGACGGGAGAGGCCACAGAGGTGAGAGGCCCGTGTACCGCAAAAATAAATAAATAAATAAATGAAAATAAAAAAATTTCAGATGTTGAGTGATGCACGGCTTTAAAAGAAAAGCAGAACTGACACATAAAGTTAGCCATGCATGTTATGTGTGGGTTTTCAGAATTTCACCATGAGCATTCTTGTTCTACATTCAGATGAGTGACAGTAGGAAGCAAATAGAAAACATTGCATTATGGGTGAGGAGACATAACTACTATCTGACAGTCCTAATCACTTCTAAACTTCATGCAAGTCACATTTTTTTTACATAAACTACAAGCCTATATGTAATCAACATTATAGTGCTAATAACCGATATGTACCATTGCTTGAATCTTCTGCTTTGACAGATACCCCTTACATTTTGAATGCCTTTTTACTTATAATTTTACTTAAGAAAGGACAAAAAGCCTGCAGCTCTACTTTAGAAGATTTTTAAACACATCATAATCACTTAGATATAAACTTCAATGATTTCTACTTTGCTGCACAAAATTAGCTTTTTCTTCATTAAAAAAACAAACAAAAAATTAGATCATTCTGAACTGTTTGTAGAAATATTAACACATGCTCACAAAAAAATTCAATCATGGATATTGCCAAGATTGTTGATTCTGTGTGTAGTTGTCAGCTGGGTGACGGAATTACCATTGACTGGGTACAATTTTAACAGATGACACGATATTCTTCTTCTATACACAACTTTTCTAGTCAACAAGGAAATACAAAAATGTTTAATATAGATTATTCACTATTTAGTATATTTTTGTGCTCACTGTGTAGCAAAGCAAATTATAGAGTAGCTGGCATTTGTCAATAACATATTTCATCAGAGAGAAGCACTGAAAATGTGACAAATAGGTGTGTTGAGTAATCTTAGTTTAAATATTGAAACCAGTTCTTTTAGCCCCTGAAGTATATGTTGAAAGAAACAGGACCTTTCTGGACACAGCTGGGTCTATTTAAAACAATGTCAGAATAATCTAAAGGTTAAGTTGCTTCTTTTAAATAAATGGAGATGAAGTCTAAAGGTAATAACAAGAGGTGTTTGAAGTAACATATATTTACACTACTGGGAAAGCGACATTGTCTCTCACACTTACTCTTCCTGTTTTTGATTATCTTTTTGACAAATCTCTTGTGGTACTCATTCCAGGAACAGAGGGATTTACAGCAAAGCAATTGAAGAGTATGTAAGATATAGCTCACCCTAGTGCAACTCTTCCCTGTAAAGGAATCAAAAGGAAATGTAATACAGAGCCACAGATGGTGGGCTGGTGTGGGTTGGTGGGTAACTCTGTGTGAACCATCATTTGGCCTGTCTGCAGAAAAGAAAGTTTATCACAAAGAGCATCAGAATTACTGGATGATACTGGTAATTTAAAACAATAAATTTGGAAATGAATGCATTGGACTGATAAGGGTAAGTTAGATATACTGATAATGAAAATAAATAGATGGCAACACATGTAAAATGACTGGTTACCTAAAATGTACATAATATTGTTTTTTTATATTATAAAAATGGTCCTGTTTTTGTGCATATCCAAATGATTTTAATACCATCTTTACCCTTTTCCTAATTAGAATTCCTTGATTTCAATAACACTTGTTTTATCGTTTTTTTTTTCCTGAATTTCATTCAGATGAGTTTTCTTGCATTCCTGAAGTGAATGAACAGGGAAAAAATGTAGAACCTACACGAATGTTTGCAGATGGAATACTTGTGAGAAGCTATGACACGGCTTTACTATAAAATCTGTTTCTCTTCTATGATTGACACTTCATGTGTGTGTTCTGTCTTTAAGTTCCTTGCCCTAAGGGATTGCCCATGGTCTCAGAAGCAACTAAAACCCTGACAAAGATACTGACTCATCGTTTTAGAAAAATTATTTACATGTTTAATAGACTATACTAACCTTTAAAATAATTATATTAGAAAGTACATGTGGTAGTATCTGATCTACATTCTACCTCAAATATAAAATACTATTTACATGCCTCTCCTCTCTCTCTCATTCTTTCTCTCTCTCTCCATATATATATATATATATATATATATATATATATATATATATATATTATATACGTATATACATACACAAACACACATCACACATATTAGTTTTGTGAACAAGAATATTAAGTTACTGAGATAAAGAAATGTCACTAGAAATATGAAATATATGATTAAAATGATTAAAATTAGTTTTATAGGTGTATATAAATAAAATATTTTGTACCAAAATGTTTATACTGAAAAATGTCTTTATATTATATGTGTATATAAGGTTCTCAAGTAAAGTAAGCTCAAATTAAGCTGTATCCTGTATGATTTCAAAGCAATTGGTTGAAAAGTTAATAGTGTCACTCAATTGGTTGTTTGGTTTAGCTGATAAAAAAAGTAGATTGACACTTTTGTTTGTTTAATTGACTGAATTAGTTTATTGTTAACATCATATTGATGACATGATGAATCATATTGATGCCATTAATCATATTGATGTCAACCATGAAAGAGTGGATTCTCTGTTCACAGTGGCTCTGGGGAAAGGAGTGACCATCAACTCACTAGATCAATTTCATGTCAAATGAATATGACAAGACTGCTGAGTGTATTAGATGGCTTATATCATCCCTAATCATTCTAGTTCTATAGATAATGTTAGAAGGAAAAATAATGGTGGGAAAAGATGGTAGGGCCAATTCTCATGTTAAAACACTAAAAGCAATTGTCACATTGATTAGTTTATCTCACACATGTAATTGGTTGTGTAAAGTAGAAACAGTAACAGAAATGTGTAATACTGAATACTTTTTACATGTACAGATGTAAACTGGAAGTAAACAGAAGTAAACTGGGTGGAATGGGATTTAAATGGGAAATACCATATGTTGCTAAATTCAGCAATAATGACCATGTGAACTTCAGCCTTAGTTTCTCTATCTGTGTAAGGAAAATTATAACAGAGCAAGAAACTTGTCTCCCAGGGCTATTTTGATGATCTAATGAATTAAAATCTATGAAATCACTTTATTAATTATAAAGCAGATTATAAATATGATGATGATGATTATGCCTGGTTCAATTGATACAGTTATAGATCCACATAGCCTTATTGAAAAGAATGAGTGCTTAATATTCTTAGAGATTTTTTAAGCCTTAGAAAACTGCTGATATGGATAAAATGATAAAAGTTTGACAACCTGTGTTAGAAAATAGTTGTATGTTTGAAACAATATTTAAACAACTGCCTAACAGTGAAAGTGCCATAGTCTATTAGGTAAACTAGCCTAATAGAGGATCCACATATTACATAATTAATGGGATTACGCTGAAAAGGTAGAGCACAAATAAATATTACATATTTATCTACTGTTGCTCTATATTTAGAGATGAAGAAATGAAAATTTTCATTTGTAAAAAAATTGCTGCCTTCTTTTAATGTAGGAGTATATTTGAATTTATTGTTAGAAATGTGTACTCATATTTATTTCTTCTAGTTTTTTTTGTTTTGGTAAATTTTATTTGACTTTTCATTGATTATCTATTCAGATAAATGCCAGTTATATTTCACTTCTTCCCAAATGAAAGGCACATTTTTGATATCAGAGCATAGTGTCTTTTGTTTGTATTATTTACAGTACAACCATGTCTCTAGATATTTTATGTCATAGAGTGCATCTATTCATTGGAATCTGTAAGTAATATTCTACAATACGAATGTCACTTAAGATCCTATACAAAAACAGGTGAATGGGATAAAAGAAAGCGCTCTTGAGTAAACAAGAGGAACCTGGAGGATGACATAGCAGTCAAGGTTATATCTTCTGAAAGCCATAGTCTTACTCTCATTGAATTTATACACTACAGTGGGAGATATACACAACATTTTATTTTTCACTTGAATAAAAAACTTTAAGTATGTAGTAATGTAGCATGTGATCAGCTAGCTAAAATATGAAAATCGTATGTATTATTTTAGTGATAAGAAAAAGTGGGCCTCCTCTTAGGTTGAACATAGGAATTTAAATTTCAGTAACAGTAAAAATAAATAAATAAATAAACTAAATAAATTTCAGTAACAGTAAATATTTCAGGAGGGAAATTTGTCACTGTGTACCAGAAGACTTGTAAAAGTGTCTTCCTGGGGCTTCCCTGGTGGCGCAGTGGTTGAGAGTCCCCCTGCCGATGCAGGGGACACGGGTTCGTGCCCCTGTCCAGGAAGATCCCACATGCCGCAGAGTGGCTAGGCCCATGAGCCATGGCCGCTGAGCCTGCACGTCCAGAGCATGTGCTTTGCAACGGGAAAGGCCACAACAGTGAGAGGTCCGCGTACCACACACACACACACAAAAAAAGTGCCTTCCTTTGACTTGGCTGTGTACTTTAGGAATTTATCCTAAGGAAATTATCAAGGAAACATACAAATTTTGTAGATAGAGATGTAGATATAGATATATCAGGATGTTCTTTGAAGCTTTATATATGAGCTAAATTTTGGGAACAACAAAAATGTCCAATAATAGGGGACCAGTTCAATACAGTAAATTGTTATATCTATAAATGGAATGTAGCCATAAAACATTTAAAACTTGACTTTGTGTATATGTGGTAGGAGTGTGAGGCAGTATGGGGTGTGGAGAATGAGAGGAACAAATATTCCTTGTATTTTTCAAGAGAATAAAGCAGATTGAAAACATATATTGTAATCCATTTTCATTTTATAAATTATCATTATGATCTGGGTTGATGGGATACATTAAGCTTTTTAAAGAATGACTCCTGCTAATTTATTATAGTAACACATTTATTAATTATTGAAAATGTCATGTTTAAAACTCAGCTATAATTCTGTCATTCCATGATAACCAGTTTTAACATTTAGGTGTTTAATTTCGCAGGTATTTACTAGACATGAAAATATGAGTAATATCCTATTTCTTTAAATTTTTGAAGTTGATACACTAAAGTCAGTCTGTTTTGGGCTTCCCTAATGGCTCAATTGTTGAGAATCCGCCTGCTAATGCAGGGGACACGGGTTCAAGCCCTGGTCCGGGAAGATCCCACGTGCTGTGGAGCAACTAAGCCCATGTGCCACAACTACTGAGCCTGCGTGCCACAACTACTGAAGCCCACGTGCCTAGAGCCTGTGCTCTGCAACAAGAGAAGCCATCCCAATGAGAAGCCCGTGCACCACAATGAAGAAGAGCCCCCGCTCGCCACAACTAGAGAAAGCCCGCGTGCAGCAACGAAGACCCAAGGTAGCCAAAAATAAATAAATAAAACAAATAAATTTTTTAAAAGTCAGTCTGTTTTCAAATACCAACATAATTCAATGTGAATATCAGACTTTAAATACAAACAGAAATGCAAATGTCAGGAACCCTGTACTTTAAAAGCAGGTGGCGTTTATTGCCTCCTGTTTTTAAAACATCTTTCTATCTTCACTAACAACAAGGTGGGTGGGACGGCAAGCTGCTATATATTTAACACTATGCTTTAACTTTAAAGAGCTTATAATATGTATTTTTTTGATGACTAATCCCTAAAGTGATTCACTCTCAACTGCGTAGAAACACTCAGCCTTATTTTTAAGAGAAAAGAAGCTGCTAGTTTAATCAAGATTATATTGTTGGCAGGGAACCAAAAGCCAAAAACAGATCTTTGTTTTCTTTTCAAAAGAAGGCATTGGCAGGATGACAATTTAACGAGTATGCAGCTGTAGGTGTAGTGACACCACCTTTAAAGCCATGTCTTCATAGAGCAATAGACTAAGCTAGTTTCAGTAAAACCACTTAGATAAAGTAAACAGCTATATTCTATATTCAGATAAAGAAATATCTATATTATTATTTGTAGGCTTATATGAATATATGTTATACATTATGTAATTTACATAATTGGCTATAGTCAGACCTTTGAACAAGTTTTCTTAACCATAGTACTATTGACATTTTGGACCAGATACTTTGTTGTTGGGAGTAGGGACCTTCCCTATGCATAGTAAAATATTGAGCAGCATTTTTGGCCTCTACCTGCATCACCCCAGTTTTGATAATCAAAAATGTCTCCAAATACTGCCAAATGTTCCTTTAGTGGGGCAAATATCACCACTGGTTGAAAACCACTGCCTGAGAATATATCATGGAATTCTGTTTTTATCCTTCGATTGGGGCTATAAGAAGAAGGAATAGAGGCTTTTTTTTTTTTTATATTTAAGAAAGAGATGTCATCTCCGTATTCCTTATGAAGATGATGTGGTACTAGACCACAGACCTACTACCTATCTTGCCCCCAGAAATCTTTGTCAGGTCACAAGGACAAAGGTTCTATGTTGATGTTTAGTCTAACATCCAAGTTTTTACCCAAATACTTCTTGGCTGGGACCTTTCCTCTTTGCCTAGATGATCCTTGAGGGGACGTGGTTTCTGGATATGACCTGGATATATAGTATCCTCAGAGCTGATAATAACATGGCTTAAATTAACAGAGCTACTAATAACATAATTTTACTAACTGTCTACATAATATTTAAGTACTTCATTTGCTTCTTTATGAAAAACATGTCCTGTTTTTTTTTTCAGTTTTCATTTAACCTTTTTTTGTCTACATTTTCTCAAAATATCAACTTCAGTTTTACCTGCATGTCATATTACTCACACTTTTGACAGCATCATGAAAATTACCTCTTAACCAGCTACTGTAGATAAATTGAAAATGCATTTATTGGAAATAAAGTATCCAATAATCTATCCCATGCACTAAGTAATTATTCTTTATACATTAGTTGTTTTGTGTAGTAAAGTTTATTTTCATCACTCATTCACTTGACAAATATTTTCATGGATGGCTATTCCTGAACACTACCTTCTCTGTGCTCAAGAACCCTTAATGAGGAGAGAGAAATTAGTATAAAAATAATGTTTCAGTGAGAATAGGTATAAATAACCATAGGATGTTATATTAGAGCACTTGAGAGGGACAGTTCATCCAGTATCAAGAGTTTCTCAAACAAATGAACCCTTCCTGTCCCTATAACTCTATATTCAAATTTGAATCCTTAAACATAAAAATAACAGATTGAATTATTTTTTCATATTCTGGACTTCAATACACACTATTAAAGACAATTCACAACTCATTTCTTTTCAGGAAATTTTACTCACAGGTTAAATCCCACTTTTGTTGTTTTGTTTTGTTTACTTTTTTTGTCTTTTTTTTTTGTGGATGCTATTATGAATATAATTCCCAACAGATATTTTAGGAAATACATACATTTTATTCCCAGGAAATATTATGTCTCCATTGAAATAGTCAGTGTTGCATTATCATTAGCCTTTTATGATATCCATTAGAGTTTTTTGTCTGTGTCTGAAAACTATTTCCTGGGCAATTTTAATAAGTATTTTTCTATTTATTATGGTTGCTTGCTTGGCGATTTTCTAAACCATTGTGCCTGATCCAAGAACAGCACTCAATCTACTCAAAGTTGTTAGAAAAATAGACAATCGGATTGAGAAAAAGATATTCGGGAAAACAGGAACAATAATAAAAACCTCTCAAAATCAAGGAAATAGTGTTTTTCAAATTTTGTTATTGTATATCAACTATTTTTTAATTAATGAAGCAGTACTTGAAGTACTTAATTGCAGTAATTAAAAATTGTCAGAGGGCTTCCCTGGTGGCACAGCAGTTGAGAGTCCACCTGCCGATGCAGGGGACATGGACGGGTTTGTTCCCTAGTCCAGGAAGATCCCACATGCTGTGGAGCGGCTGGGCCTGTGAGCCATGGCTGCTGAGCCTGAGCGTCCGGAGCCTGTGGTCCACAACAGGAGAGGCCACAACAGTGAGAGGCCCACGTACTGCAAAAAAAAAAAAAAAAAAAAAAAAGTTGTCAGAGAAAATTCCATGTCTTCACTGAGTGTCTCAGATCTGCCTCAATCAACAATATAATATGAATTCTTTTTCTATCTTAGATTATGTTACAGACTTTTGGGTATGAGAGTATAGCTAAAGTTTAAATTCCTACTTTTTTTTCATGCTTCTTATTTTGTTGGATTCATGTGATCTTGGTTTTGTTTTTCTGGTTGATTGCTTAGTTGATTTTTTGTGTGTGTGTCATTGATGCTGAATATTGCTGAGAATGATTTAGAGCTGTATTCTGGCATGAGGATAACAAGAATATCTAGTTCCAGGAAGATTAATAAAACTGAATTGTCTAGTGCTTCATATATTAGTATAACAACAAGTTATAAAAATAAAAATAACATAAGATGAACCCTAAGGGAAAGATGTCAAAAGGCTTTAAAACAACCTATAGAATGATGCCCTTAGTTATGTGTGTGTGGATGGTGAGAAGATGTGAATTTATTGCAATAAGGAGATATTTATAAAATCTTTGTTGGAAGCTTTCTCTTGGAAGCTAGACTTCAAGCTTTCCTTTGGGAAATTAGAGCCTAACTCAAGAAAAGTTGAATCTTCCAGATTTTTCAAATCAGACTGGATTTTGTGTTGACTATCTTACCCTTAAAACACCTAGAAAGCCTTAACTTCTGGAAGATAAAAGTTATACTTTTTATAATATTTTTCTAGATAAAAAAGTTCCTTATTATCAGTTTGATAAGATTTCCTATTTGATTTGGTGTTCTGACAATATACTGTTATAGCAGAAAACAATATTATTATTATTATTATGGTGGAAAGCAAAATACTGTCATTTTTACTTGTTTCAAGGTCTGTGCTAGTTTGGCTGTCACTTGAAAATTCATTACTTGATGATGATTAGAAAACCAGAAATAGTCTTATAAATGTGAGAAAAAGTTAAGAAACTGCTAAAAATATGCAGACACATAATACTTTAAAAAATAGACTCATTGGCTTTAAGTGGATTGGTTATCCTTCACATGTTATGTTTCAGTTTATAAAGATAATTGCAAAGTAATGCACAAGCTAGTTTGAAGGTGCTGAGAAGTCATGGAAAATGAGAGAGGTGCCAGAAATTTGAAACTGATCAGAGAGGAAGGCATGTTTCAGAATTGATGGCCACAGATGTTTCTATGACAAAAAGTAATGATCTATTTATTAAGGAAAAAGAGTAAGCCCAGCCTCATTCTTTTATGATATTTCTGAATTAGAGCTGGGGGAAAACCTAGTAAATATATTATTTGTAGATCTGAGCAATACTTCACCAGAGTGCCACATCATATCATTTCGGAGGTGAAAAAAATGTGATTAAGTATGTAAGCTTCTAAGTGAAAGTGCATCTTGCACTATAGGAATTAGTGTCCTCTTAGATGACTGGTTTACTACTATGTCACAGTGTCATGCTTAGATCTGTCTCAAGAGTTTCATTTACAGCTTGGATAAATATGTATTACAATGTGTGATTATCAAATATGCAAGTAACATAATGTTGTGAAGAAAAAGGAATAGGTTAGGATGTGAATGAAAAAAGGTTTCAATAACTTTGTAGAAATAGATATAAATAATAATAAAGTGCTTTAGTTGTGCACAAAAGGAGCAATTGTATCAATTCAGGGTCATTACTGTGGTGATTTTTAAATGACATGCATAAATTTGTTATTCATTCAAGCTTAAATTCATTCAAGAAGTTAAGCTTGACCTTCAGGATGGTGGAGGAGTAAGACGTGGAGATCACCTTCCTTCCCACAAATATGTCAGAAATACATCTACATGTGGAACAACTCTTACAGAACACTGCTGAACACTGGCAGAAGACCTCAGATTTCCCAAAAGGCAAGAAACTCCCCATGTACTTGGACGTGTGACTGACAGGGTCTTGGTGTTCTGGCTGGGTGTCAGGCCTGTGCCTCTGAGGTGGGAGAGCCAAGTTCAGGACATTGGTCCACAAGAGACCTCCCAGCTCCACATAATATCAAATGGTGAAAGCTCTCCAAGAGATTTCCATCTCAATGCTAAGACCCAGCTCCCCACAAAGACAAGCAAGCTACAATGCTGAACACCCTACGGCAAACAACTATCAAGACAGGAACACAATCCCACCCATTAGCAGAGAGGGTGCCTAAATTTATAATAAAGTCACAGACACCCACAAACACACCACAGGATGCTGCCCGCCAGAAAGAAAAGACCCAGTCTCATCCAGCAAAACACAGGCCCTAGTCCCCTCCACCAAGAAGCCTACACAACCAACTTAACCAACCATAGACACTGGGGGCAGACAACAAAAACAACAGGAACTATGAAACTGCAGCCTACAAAAAGGAGACCCACAAAACAATAACTTAAACAAAACGAGAAGACAGAGAAACACACAGCAGACAAAGGAGTGAGGTAAAAATCCAACAGATCAAACGAATGAAGAGGACATATGCAGTCTACCTGAAAAAAGAATTCAGAGTAATGATAGTAAACGTGATCCCAAATTTTGGAAATAGAATGGAGACAATACAAGAAACGTTTAACAAGGACCTGGAAGAACTAAAAAGCAAACAAACAATGATGAACAACAAAATAACTGAAATTAAAAATACTCTAAAAGGAATCAATAGCAGAATAACTGAGGCAGAAGAAAGGAGAAGTAACCTGGAAGATAAAATAGTGGAAATAACTACTGCAGGGCAGAATAAAGAATGAAAACAATTAAGGACAGTCATAGAGATCTCTGAGACAATATTAAACACACCAACATTCTAATTATAGGGGTCCCAGAAGAAGAAGAGAAAAAGAAAGAGACTGAGAAAATATTTGAAGAGATTATAGTTGAAAACTTCCCTAATATGGAAAAGGAAATAGTTAATCAAACCCAAGAATCACAGGGAGTCCCATACAGGATAAATCCAAAGAGAAACACGTCAAGACATATATTAATCAAACTATCAAAAATTAAATACAAAGAAAAAATATTAAAAGTAGCAAAGGAGAAACAACAAATAACATACAAGGGATTATCCATAAGGTTAACAGCTGATCTTTCAGCAGAAATTCTGCAAGCTAGAAGGGAGTGACAGGACATATTTAAAGTGATGAAAGGGAAAAACCTACACCCAGATTACTATACCAAGCAAGGATCTGGTTCAGATTTGGTAGAGAAATTAAAACCTTTACAGATGAGCAAAAGCTAACAGAATTCAGCACCACCAAACCAGCTTTAAAACAAATGCAAAAGGAACTTCTCTGGGCAGGAAACACAAGAGAAGGAAAAGACCTACAATAACAAACCCAAAACAATTAAGAATATGGTAATAGGAACATACATAACAATAATTACCTTAAATGTAAATGGATGAAGTGCTCCAACCAAAAGGCATACTAGCTGAATGGATACAAAAATAAACCATTATATATGCTGCCTACAACAGATCCACTTCAGACCTAGGGACACATACAGACTAAAAGTGAGGGGATCAGAAAAGATATTCCATGAAAATAGAAATCAAAAGAAGGCTGGAGTAGCAATTCTCGCATCAGACAAAATAGACTTTAAAATAAAGGCTATTAAAAGAGAAAAAGAAGGACACTAAACAATGATCAAGGAATGAATCCAAGAAGAAGATAAAACAATTGTAATATTTATGCACTCAACATAGGAGCACCTCAATACATAAAGCAAATGAAAACAGCCATAAAAGGGGAAATTGACAGTAACACAATCATAGGAGGGGACTTTAATACCCCACATTTACCAAAGGACAGATCATCCAAAATGAAAATTAATTCAGAAACACAAGCTTTAAATTATACATTAAACAAAAATGGACTTAGTTGATATTTATAGGACATTCCATCCAAAAAGAACAGAATACACATTCTTCTCAAGTGCGCATGGAACATTCTCCAGGATAGATCATGCCTTGGATCAAAAATCAAGCCTTGGTAAATTTAAGAAAATTGAAATCATATCAAGTATCTTTTCTGAACACAACACTATGAGATTAGATATCAATTTCAGGAAAAAAAATCTGTAAAAAATACAAACACATGGAGGTTAAACAATACCTTGCTTAACAACCAAGAGATGGTTGAAGAAATCAAAGTGGAAATCAAAAAAATACATAGAAACAAAAGACAGTGAAAACACGATGACCCAAAACCTATGGGATGCAGCAAAAGCTGTCCTAACAGGGAATTTTATAACAATACAATCCTACCTGAAGAAACAAGAAACATCTCAAACAAACAACCTAACCTTGCACCTAAAGCAATTAGAGAAAGAAGAAAAAAAAAAAAAACCCAAAGTGAACAGAAGGAAAGAAATTATAAAGATAAAATCAGAAATAAACGAAAAAGAAATGAAGGAAACAATGGCAAAGATCAATAAAACTAAAAGCCACTTCTTTGAGAAGATAAACAAAATTGATAAACCATTAGCCAGACTCATCAAGAAAAAAAAGGAGAAGACTCAAATCATTAGAATTAGAAACGAAAAAGGAGAAGTAACAACTGACATTGCACAAATAAAAAGGATCATAAGAGATTACTACAAACAACTATATGCCAATAAAATGGGCAACCTGGAAGAAATGCACCAATTCTTAGAAAAGCACAACCTTTCAAGACTGAATCAGGAAGAAATAGAAAATATAAACAGACCAACTACAAGCACTGAAATTGAGACTGTGATTAAAAATATTCCAGCAAACAGAAGCCCAGGACTAGATGGCTTCACAGGAGAATTCTAGCAAACATTCAGAGAAAAGCTAACACCTATCCTTCTTCCAAAATATAGCAGAGGGAGGAACACTCCCAAACTTATACTAAGAGGCCAGCATCACCCTGATACCAAAATGAGACAATGATGTCACAAGGAAAGAAAACTACAGGCCAATAGCATGGATGAATTTGGATGTAAAAATCCTCAACAAAATACTAGCAAACAGAATCCAACAGCACATTAAAAGGATCATACACAATGATGAAGTGGGATTTATCCCAGGAATGCAAGGATTCTTCAATATACACACATCAATCAATGTGATAAACCATATTTAACAGATTGAAGAAGAACCATATGATCATCTCAATAGATGCAGAAAAATCTTTGGACAAAACTTAACACCCATTTATGATAAAAACCCTCCAGAATAGGTATAGAAGGAATTTACCTCAACATAATAAAGGCCATATGTGACAAACCCACAGCCAACTTCATTTACAATGTTGAAAACTGAAACCATTTCCACTAAGATCAGGAAGAAGACAGGGTCATCCACTCTCACCACTATTATTCAACATAGTTTTGGAAGTTTTAGCCAGAGCAGTCAGAGAAGAAAAAGAAATAAAAGGTATCCAAATAGGAAAAGAAGAAGTAAAGCTGTCACTGTTTGCAGATGACTTTATTACTATACATAGAGAATCCTAAAAATGCTACCACAAAACTGCTAGAGCTAATCAATGAATTTGGTAAAGTTGCAGGATACAAAATTAATGTACAGCAATCTCTTGCATTCCTATTCACTAATCATGAAATATCTAAAAGAGAAATTAAGGAAACAGTACCATTTACCACTGAAACAAAATAATAAAATACCTAGGAATAAACCTACCTAAGGAGACAAAAAATCCTTAATGCAGAAAACTATAAGACACTGATGAAAGAAATTAAAGATGATACAAACAGATGAATAGATATACCACATTCTTGGATTGGAAGAATCAACATTGTGCAAATGACTATACTACCCAAAGCACTCTACTGATTCAATGAAATCTTTATCAAACTACCACTGGCATTTTTCACAGAACTAGAATAAAAAAATTTCACAATTTGTATGGAATCACATAAGAACCCGAATAGCCAAAGCAACCTTGAGAAAGAAAAACAGAGCTGGAGGAATCAGGCTCCCTGACTTCAGACTATACTACAAAGCTACAGTAATCAAGACAGTATGGTACTGGTACAAAAACAGAAATGTAGATCAATGGAACAGGATTGAAAGCCCAGGGATAAACCCACGCACATATAGTCACCTTATCTTTGATAAAGGAGGCAAGAATATACAATGGGGTAAAGACATCCTCTTCAATAAGTGGTGCTGGGAAAACTGGACAGCTATAATTAAAAGAATGAAATTAGAACACTCCCTAACACCACAAAGAAAAATAAACTCAAAATGGAATAAAGACCTAATGTATTGCCAGACACTAGAAAACTCTTAGAGGAAATCATAGGCAGAACACTCTATGACATAAATCACAAGATCCTTTTTGACTCTCTTCCTAGAGGAATGGAAATAAAAACAAAAATAAACAAATGGGACCTAATGAAACTTAAAAGCTTTTGCAAAACAAAGGAAACCATAAACAAGACAAAAAGGAAACCCTCAGAATGGGAGAAATTATTTGCAAATGAAGCAACTGACAAAGGATTAATCTCCAAAATTTACAAGCAGCTCATGCAGCTCAATATCAAAAAACCAAACATCCCAATCCAAAAATGGGCAGAAGACCTAAAGAGACATTTATCCAAAGAAGATATACAGATTGCCAACAAACATATGAAAGAATGCTCAACATCACTAATCATTAGAGAAATGCAAATCAAAACTCCAATGAGGTATCAACTCACACCAGTTAGAATGGCCATGATCAAAAAATTCTACAAATAATAAATGCTGGAAAGGGTGTGGAGAAAAGGGAACCCTCTTGCACTGTTGGTGAGAATGCAAATTGATATAGCCACTATGGAGAACAGTACGGAGGTTCCTTAAAAAACTAAAAATAGAACTACCATATAACCCAGCAATCCCACTACTGGGCATATACCCTGAGAAAATCATAATTCAAAAAGAGTCATGTGCCACAATATTCATTGCAGCTCTATTTACAGTAGCCAGGACATGGAAGCAACCTAAGTGTCCACTGACAGATGAATGGATAAAGATGTGGCACATACATACAATGGAATATTACTCAGTCATAAAAGAAATGAAATTCAGTTATTTATAGTGAGGTGGATGGACCTAGAGTCTGTCATACAGAGTGAAGTAAGTCAGAAAGAGAAAAACAAATACCATGTGCTAACACATATTTATGGAATCCAAGAAAAAAAAAAAAAAAAGAAGGTTCTGATGAACCTAGGAGCAAGACAGGAATAAAGACACAGACGTAGAGAATGGACTTGAGGACATGGGGAGGGGGAAGGGTAAACTGGGACGAAGTGAGAGAGTGACATGGACTTATATATACTACCAAATGTAAAATAGATAGCTAGTGGGAAGGCGCTGCATAATACAGGGAGATAAGCTTGGTGTTTTGTGACCACCTAGAAGGGTGGGGTAGGTAGTGTGGGAGGGAGACACCGGAGGGAGGATATATGGTGATATATGTATATGTATAGCTGATTCACTTTGTTATAAAGCAGAAACTAACACACCATTGTAAAGCAATTATACTCCAATAAAGATGTTTAAAAAAAATTAAGCTTAATTCCCCTACTAGATCTCTCAACTTTAGAAATTATGTGATACAATAATATGTTGTCATTTTATAATAATGTCTTTCATAACAAACATTGTTTTTACCAGCTTTGTTTTAAGAGTAATTTTATATGCAGTAATAGAAAATTAATATAGTAGCTATGCTACTTAGCATCAGGATGTATGAATTATAAAATATGGTTGTAGGGACCTTAAAGTTAATATATCCCAGACTGATTTAGCAGACAAAGAATACATAGGATGATAGTAATACCTTGCTCATTGTTCAGTTTTGAATGCCCAGCTGAACAAAGAAAAGGGCTATCTGGGTAAGTGTTCCTAGAAAGAGTTTGGGATGCTTAGCCTTGTGAAAAAAAAGTCTGGTAGGCATAGTAGAATGGTTAATTGTTTTAAATATTTGAAAGACCAGCATGTGGAAAATCAATAAATTTTTTTCCCACCTTCCAGAGCTATTCGCAGAATGGGCTGCATCAGTTGGAGGTGCTCGAACATATGCTGAGTCAGTCTGTGTTGTAGACATATTTGAATTAGATAATCTCTAAAATCACTTTCAGAACTTAGATTCTATGATATAATCACATATATTGTGGATTTTCTTAACTCTGGCTGTACAGTGGAAATACCTAGGGAGGATTAAAGGAAAATGCAAATGCCCATGTTGACCATAGACCTGAGTCAGAATATCTGGTGATAAGGCCTGGTCATCCATATTTTTTAAAAACTCCTTCTTTACTCTTATATGTAGTCAGAGTTAAAAGTATATTTATTTTTTGACTTTCTAATTTACAGAAATAATATTTTATATATTTCATCATAAAAATAAGATTTTCACTACCAAATATAATTATATATATTTAAAGAACAGAAGCAAACAGAAAAGGTGCCTAATTTGAGTAAAGTGATTAGTGTAAGTGTTGTGTTGCCATCAAATTCATCAAGTTATTTATGAAAACAAATGATTTTTAATAGTCTTTTGTTAGCCTGTTAGAAAATAAATTCAGAAGCCAGGTGTGGATAACAATAATAATAAATAATAGCTAATTTTTATTGAGCAATTACCATGTGATTGACAAGGTAATAGGGATATAATAATCTATAATTACTTATCTAAATTGTACAACAGTCCTATGAGTTAGGTATTATTGTTAGGTTCATCATTTTATGTCATGTAATGACATACATTCTATACCATTACATTCTTATTATATTTATTGTATTCATATATTCATTCATTTATTCAATTATTATAGTCATTGATAATACATAATTTTTATAATATATAGCATATATATATGTGTACATATATATATATATATAATTATTATTATTCTTATTTTTGTGGTACATGGGCCTCTCACTGTTGTGGCCTCTCCCATTGTGGAGCACAGGCTCCGGACGCACAGGCTCAGCGGCCATGGCTCACGGGCCCAGCCGCTCCGCAGCACGTGGGATCCTCCTGGATCGGGGCATGAACCCATGTCCCCTGCATCGGCAGGAGGCCTCTCAACCACTGCATCACCAGGGAAGCCCTATATATTATATATTTACCAAAAGACATATTAAGACATTTGTCTAAGGTCATTCAAACAGTAACTTGTAGGGCAGCTCTTTGGATCCAGGCACTCCAACCCCTAGAATTCTCACTCTTGACAATTATATTTAAGTGATTCATAAATGACAGAGCAGTATCATTTTTGTAAGAGTTTCCTGTCTTTTTCTTCATTCCATCAGCCAAAGACAAATCTGTATTTGTCCAGTAATTTTCTCTGCACTTTTACTTCCTGAAGAAATACTATGGGTTCCTAAGGAAGCAGCTGGATCAACTTAAGGAATTAAGGAATGGAAAGAAGAGGGAGAAAAGCAGAGGACAAGGGGTCTATGTCTGGAAAGTGAGGGCTCCAGAGCATATTGAGGGTGTAAAGGACTTGAGAAGAAAGGCAAAGAGATATTACCTAACGTTACAGGGAATTATAAATGAGGTCCTCATTGATAGAAAGAATTCAATTGTACTGTGTTTCCCAGGGCTTTTACATTCCTCTTTCTCTCTTTTCCTCCGGATGGTAAGCTTCTTGATAATGTCTCGTTCATCTTTGATTCTGCCAAAGACTCAAAGAATGTATATCAGATTGGGCTTGTCTCAGGTTGAAATATGTTTAGAACAATATAGTAATTACAGTATCACTGCATCCTTAAAAGATGTTGAGGTTACTGCCTAGACAACCTGGAGAGAAAAGGTAAGGAAAATCATATACACTTAGGCTAGAGGAAACAAGGAGTGAAAGATTCTTTTTAGCATATCGTTATATTAATGCCATTTTCAGTAGCAGTTAAATCCCCAATTCCAAAGTGTGAAAATACAATTTTTAATTCATTGGACTTGAGTATAAAAACTAATTTTTAGTTTTGCCCTTCTTACATGAATTTTTTAAACCCCCCAAATCTCTAATCCTAATTTTAAAACATAAGATTGAAGTCAGTTTTTTCATAGTAGCTCATTATTAATTAACTTGTGAACACAGTACTGCTACTGTTATTTGATTATTGTACATTTATACAGCAGTTTTTATCAGTAGGCCAAATTAACACATATTTTGAAAGTATTTATTAGCTATTCTGAGAATTGAATGAGTCACTTTAAGTTACAAATAATAAACCAGAGCCATTATTATTATTGTATCATTGGATGGTAGTGCTATTCTTACTATCATGGATAATAATGATTCATAGAGTATGTTTCCATCTCAAAATGAGAGCTTATATCCCTGTATAATCATCAAGATCTAGTCTATGCCTCTTCATGAACTGCTTTAGAAATAGCTGTGTCTGGAAGATTCATTTGTGGCTAATGTGATTGGCAGAACTCTAGAAATACAAGCCACTTTATTTGTAGAGCATTTGTCACAGGCTGCCACGAACTGAATACACAGAATCTGATGGTCAATTCCAATTCTACTTAGGTTGTATAGATACGGATGTAAAGTGATGTTAGGTCATTGTGGCTGACACGAAGCATAAAAAGCAGAGCCTTCAAGGAGTTATTCTGAATTGAAAGTGACATAAAATAATAAGAAAACAATTCTAGGCAAAATGAATAGTAGCAACAAGAAACATGAAAGAAGAGAGAAAGGAAAAGGGCAAGACAAATGGTTGATTTTTGGAGGGGAGGGAAAATAGGCTTATCCTGAGTGGGTAGGAAAGGTTGGAAAAGAGTTTCCTAAGCTAACCAACAAGTTAAGATATTTACCCAGCTCTGGATTATTCAGATAGATATTTTAGCAATCACAACCTAAATGTATAATTGCAATTATCAATATTTTTGCTAGTCAATTTCATTCATTAAGGCTATACATTAAAAATAAAACAACAGTTAAGATATAGTCATTTGAGAAAGATACTAAGAACTAGATAAGGATAGAACTTGTACAGGCATGCAAATGAATGTACATTTTCTCCAGCAAGTCTTAGGTTTCCATGTCATATGTTTAGCTTTAAAACTTAGGTCCCTTGATGTGACAAAGAATGTTTATGTCGCATCTGGGTGCAAGAAGTAATGTCTAGAAGATATTATTTATAAGACTGGGGTACTAGGATTCCTGGGATATACTGGTTTTGCAGATAAGGCACAATTATTTTTTTTTATTTATTTTATTTTATTTTATTTTATATTTTTAGTTTATGGCTGTGTTGGGTCTTCGTTTCTGTGTGAGGGCTTTCTCTAGTTGTGGCAAGTGGGGGCCACTCTTCATCGTGGTGCGCGGGCCTCACTATCGCGGCCTCTCTTGTTGCGGAGCACAGGCTCCAGACGCGCAGGCTCAGTAATTGTGGCTCACAGGGCCAGCTGCTCCGTGGCATGTGGGATCTTCCCAGACCAGGGCTCGAACCCGTATGTCCTGCATTGGCAGGTGGACTCTCAACCACTGCGCCACCAGGGAAGCCCAAGGCACAATTATTAAAAACCAGAGCTATGTTTTTAAATCCAGGATTCGGGGGGCACTCTAGCTAACAAGCACAATGTCCCTACAGGGTCAAAGTTGCTGCTAAGTTGTTAATGCTCTACTCCTTCTAAGAGTTTCTCAAAATAAACTTCTAGCCTAGAAACATATGCTTAGATCTGACAAATTTTGCCCTCAGATATCGACACCCGTTAGTCCCATTGTTCAGCTTCTCTCAGCAATTCTGAGGTTCAAACATGCATGTAGATTGTGTCTTGCTTTTTCTACACCATTCTTTGGAATTTCTGCCAAGGGATAGTTATGGGTGATTCATGATTACAGGCCTATTAAGTTTCTTAGTATGGGAGACTACATCATTAGATTAATTGTAACACAGCCCTTCTGAGATAAAAACAAAATTTTAGCAACTCTGATTTACTTCTAAATACTGATTGACAGTAAAACTGGTGATAATGTCTTCTTACCAAGTTGAACTTATCCATATAACATGAAAAAATCATCTCATTATAATACCTTCACCAAATTTTTAAAAATCTACCAGGGAGGCACAGTTATTTGGCTGTTTGCCATTTGTTTTTATTTTATTTTCTTCTGGTCCTTTTTCTGTACGTGTTACCTCATCTCTCCTCCAACCCGTAGGACTGCCCTCAGGAACCTCTGAATCTACAATTTCTGTCAAATGACCCTCTTCAGCCTGTTTTAGCCAGTCTCCTAAAAATCCTTAGAAAAATTATCTTCAGAGAAACAGCTAGACTAGTGTTTGACCAAATATCTAGGTTCCATGGTATAGCCAAGCTGACACATAAAATAAGCCATCCAACTTTGTTCCAGCTATTTGAAAATTATGTCTCTTTGAATTACTGTAAGTTGAAGAATAATAGTGAGACGTAATGGCAAAACGAACTAAACAAACAACAAAATGCAGAAAGATGTTTGTCTGGAACATTACCTAAAATCTATTTCAATCCAGAACTTTTTTTTTCTTTAGTGTCAACAAAATAAAATTTGAATATTGTATAGAAACGATAAGTACAGAGGTTAAAGGGCAACTTTCAAGCTACAAGTATGAGACAAACATGGTAATCCAAGGTGAAAATACAAAAAGCACTAACTTCAGTTGACATTCTTTTGAACTATGAAAATAATGTAGTAAAATGACAGAGTCTCAAACCCCTTCCTTTAATCTCAAGTCTTTGTTCAAATTTTCAGTCTTGCCTGCAATGGCTCCCTATTTAAAAGTCTAACCTACCTGTCCTCTCTTATAGCATTTCTCAATCCCTCCTCCCTGCTATGAATTTTTTTCTCCCTCACACTTATAATCTCTTGACATACTGTATAATTTATTTATCTGTATTGTTTACTGTCTGTATTCCTCAATATAAAACAAATTCAAAGAGGGCTGATGTAATTGCACATTTTCTTCACTGATATATCCCTTGTATCTAGAACAGTGTACATAGAATATACTTAAATGTTTATTGAATAAATGAACATATACATTATCTGAACAACATCCATCCAACCATATCATGTCACTTTCTACATTTCCAATTGGAAAATCAAATTCCATTTCCTCTCATGACTTACAAAGTCATGCATGAATTGCTTCCACTTTTCTCAAGTATTTTATCTCACACTACTCTTCCCTCCCAACTAGACTGACTTTCTTTCTGTTTCTCACTTATGCCAAATTTGCTCATGCCTGGGGGCCTTTGTTAAAGCTGGTCCCACTGTCTGCAATACTCTCCAAACAAGTTTTGATCTTTGCCAACATGGTTTTGTTATTCAGATCTTGGCTGAAATGTTACCTCTTTAGCAAAACGTTTTCTGCCTACCCAGTCTAAAAGAGCCACGCTGTTACTTGACAGAACTGTATCCTATTTTAATTATTTACATGCAATTCATCATTAACTGATTTTTTTCAGCTTGTCTTTGTTCTATTTTCTGTCTTCTTTCACTAGCGTGCAAGCCTAGCAAGCACAAGGATCTAGTCAGTGATTTTCTCTTTTGCATCCCCAATGTCTTGAACAGTTTTGACACATAGTACATGCTCAATAAATATTTATGACATACATTAATATATCTGACACTTAAAATTTTAATACAGTGACCCTTTCAATACATTCTCATTCTTCAATTAATTATGCTAATTAGGTAAATTAGCAGATTTTTCAGTGATAACTCTTTAATAAGAATTATAAGAATATAAACAAATTTAACTGACATATTACTGGAAACAGCTACTTCTACATTCTGACCACCCTGATCTGTTCAGGGATATAAAGTATTATACAAACAACAAAAGATAAAATCATTATTGGGGTCTGTCTTTGTAATGTGATCAAAAGGAGTACAAATCACTTCAACTTCACAACACATTTCAGAAGGGTCTAAGCAGGTTTTAGGTTTTGCAGCTTCTCCCCATGGTCCATGTTTCTTCCAGGTGAGAACACATTTCCACACTTGTCTTTGTCCAGATCTAAAATTAGGTGCCAGGATTTCAATACTCCTTTTCTGCATTGTTGGGATGTCCTCCCTATTTGTTGCCCAATCCAAGACCAGGTATATTTCAGCTAGAAAGTTTTTTAAAAATAGTTACGTGATGTGTCAGTAATCTTACTTATCAAAAATGCTAAACAAAGGCAGGAGATGCTTTTAATATAAGGCAGTGATTTCAGAGGACCAAGAAACTGGCTATACAAATATCATAAGTAAAGGCTACACAATAGAAAAAAAATGTTGTAGGGAAGCATGAAATAGCACCAACAGAATTGCCATAGTCTTTTTGCATAGGTAGGACACAAGTTGGGGCATTTAGTTAATTATTTATAAAAGAAGTACAATTACAATTAGTTTTAGAGAATGGATAGAACTTGTAACTCAATTCATATGGTATAGTAAATAATAAGTATGTGCTAAATGCAATGAGATTAGAAAGTAGATATATTAAATTGGCTTTGAATGACAGTTGAAGGAGCTTGGATATTTGAAATATCCAATGAATCACAATGAAATATGTTTAAAAAAAGAAAGTGAAGTGAAATTAAATCAGTCAACAGTAATGGGAGTTATCTGTTATAGAATATGTGATGTTTGAAAACCATATTAATTAATTATAAATAGAATCTGTTTGGGAGAAACTATGCCACTAAAGTAATGCTGGCTTTTATAGAACAACAAAAATGAAAGAAAAAAATAGAAAAAGGATAATGAGGAAGATAAAGGACTCATAAGAGTGTTATATACATTTCTAATGAACTGTAGACAAATCTTGTAGAACCAGCCAGCTGGACAATGAAGCAAATGACCTCATAACAGTAAGCAAATTTTATGATCTGCAATAAATGTGATATTTTTCTCAGTAATTAAAAAAATATACAACTGATAATATTGACACTCATTACCTTAAACTTGATTGTGCTTTTCATCTCTTGAAATAGAAAGTAAATTTTTAAGAGTTACTTACTCATCCTAACTCTTACTAAAGCAAATAAAACACCCATTTTAGTGTCACTAACAAGAATTTAATTTTATCTCATAATTTTAAGGAACTTTGTCATAAGACCTCAAGTGTGTTTTAATAAAGGATGGCTTAGCAATTTATTGAAATTATATCAAATTTAGAAATTGTGATTAACATAAGTCTTTGATCTCTGAAATTATAGTCACGATTCATATTTTTTCTCTTTGCATCCAAAGATGTTGCTTTGTTTTGTTTCCTAAAGTCTATCTGAACTGCTTTGATGTAGAAATATGCCAGATCCACAGAAATATAAAAATAAATGGTAGAAATGTGCATAGGGCTCATAAAAGATAGGAGTTATTCAAAAAATACAAAACCCTTCACCGCTTCTTGATTGAGAGGCTACCCAGAAAACAGACGCAAAGGGATTTCATGGCCCTAATTCATTTGGAATTCTAAGAAATACAACTGGGTGTGAGAATAAAGCTGAATGTGGCAAAGTTGTAGAGAAAGAGAAGGTGTACTTGGCAATTAAGGATGATTGAAGCACTTGTTTTATAAGAACAGACAATGAGTCCTAACTAGACCGAAACATCTACAGGGGAAATGAGAAATGAGCTGGCTGATGGCACAACCCCAGTGTCATATTCAGGAGAGATTTTGATGCAATTTTCAGAGGACAAAGTCTTGTTTAGATTATCTGTCAATTCTTCTACCTGGGGAAGAACCTGCTAGGAGATTTAGCTGTTGATTTTGATATCCATCTTCATTCATTCATTCATTCAGTTGATAAGTATTTATTCAAAGCTTGTGAAGTGTGCTGAACAAAGCATAAATAAATCAATGTCTTCATGAAGCATGCATTTGAGTGGGGTGTAAAGACAAAGAACATGTTACGTAAAAACAGTAGATTACCTAATTGCAGGCACTAAAAGAAAATTAAAGCAGGAAGGGAAATATGTAATGTAAAGTGTATGAGGAAATTTGAAATTTTAGATAGGAATCCAGGGAAGGCCTCACTGAGAGGGAAATTTCTGTTTAGACTTGAAGGAAGTAAAGGAGTTAGCCATGTAGATATCTGCAGGAAGGACATTATAGGCAGAGGAAAAAACAATTGCATATTCTCTATCCATTTAATCCTTAGGTATTTTTATTATATATATTTTACCAATGAAGAAACTCAGGCTTAGATAAATAAGTAAATTTCCTAAGCTCTAAAATCTAGTTAAGGACATAGCCAAGATCTAAACCTCAAAAAACTTTAAATCCATAGTAGAGTTCTTATTATAAAATAATATAATTTTAATATAATTTTATCCTTTCTACTTGTTCTTTTCTCTTTCCAAACATTAGGTCAGATTACCCTATAATGGTGGTATGTTTTCCTTTCTTTTTGTTACTGTCTCAAGTTGCTATCCTTTAATTTTTTTCTTTACTAGTTATAAAATATTAGTTTATTACTTTATTCCTTCTCTTGATGAAGTAGATTTTCTCTTTTGTCTCCAGCTCATTACTGTACCTTCCAAACTTGGTTCCTTGAAATCTGACTTCTCTTATTAGAAAGATACACAACACCTTTCACATATCAAATACAACAGTCTTTTCTGAGGCTTTATCTTCCTTGATATCATTAAAGTAATAACTAAGAGCACATGGCCCCTGGCATTGGAAATATCTAACATTGAATCATGGGTCTGTCATTTCCAAGCTAGGATAGAAAAAGTGATGCCTAATCCTCTGATACACATTCTTCTTCTTAATCATAATTGGCTTATTAATACTACCTCTGTATGTTTATTATCATCACTCAGTAAAGCTTAGTAAATATAGATATGAAGAACTACATATTTCCCCCTTTGAAACTCCTCTTTGACACACATTTGTTAAGTTCTTCACTGAAAAGTCTACCAACTTTTCTGATTCTTCTTCCTTCGACACTACCTGTACTTGAGTCATGGCAAAAGCTCTGTCCTTGGACTGATTTGTATCCCTTCTGAAAAAGTTTTACACTCTGTGATATCATTCACTATCAAAGCCCCAACTGTCACCTTTATGCAGAGGACTTCCAAATCAGCTCCTGTCATATATCTTCTCTCTGAAGTGTCAAGCCCATATTCCCAAATGCCTCCTAAACATCCTCACTTGAGTTTTATGCCAACAAATCAAAATCACAATCTACAGATAAACATGAGAAAAAATCAAGACTTTTCCCTCCAAATCAGTGCCTTTTCTTGCTCTCCAAATTGCAATTTTTTTTTTTTTTTTTTTTTTTTTTTTTTTTTGCGGTATGCAGGCCTCTCACTGTTGTGGCCTCTCCAGTTGCAGAGCACGGGCTCCGGATGCGCAGGCTCAGCGGCCATGGCTCATGGGCCCAGCCGCTCCGTGGCATGTGGGATCCTCCCGGACCGGGACACGAACCCGTGTCCCCTGCATCGGCAGGCGGACTCTCAACCACTGCGCCACCAGGGAAGCCCCAAATTGCATATTTTTAATGCTACTTTTCTACCTCTCACTAAAGTTTGAAATTTTGATGCTCTCTTTCATCTGACACTGCCATTATCTATCTAATCTAATCATGGATGTTTAATATTAAAACTGCAAAGGAAATGGGAGATTTATTATTCTATTGCTTATCACAGGTGAGTAAATATACAGCAGATATGCAGCTAGATGCAGGGAGTCAGAATGAGAACCAAGGTTTCCACACTCATAGGCCACATTTGTCTCCTGTGTAGAACCCTGAATCTGTTGCCAGTTTTAGATAGTTTTTTTCCCAGACTGTCTGCTAACTATCAATTTCATTAATGCTACCCTACTCATGGTGTCCTTACTTGTAGTATCTCTATCACTGTCAAACTAGTTTCATTTTGAAATATGTACTGAGTAAGGAAAGTTTCTTAATATACATCAGCCCTGCTCAGAAAAATGTTCACTATTTCTATATTTCGTAATGATTAATGAAGCTCATTTTTATTGAGTCTTAGGTACGAGGAACTATAATACACATACCCTACAACCATAATCCAATTTAATCTTTACAACAAACTGTGATATTCTTGATGAGATCCCTTTCACACACTCACAGAAAATTAATGCAACCCATATATGCCTAGTTTATAAACTGCAGAACTGGAATGTGATGGTTTGTCTGACACCAAAGCTCTTTCAAAGGTGAGAACCTTCTGCCTTTCCAAATTTGTCTACTGAGTGTATATTCAGCCTGAATCCACTGTTCATGAAATAGATTCAATTCTTTAATTCATTTATGTGTTTTGATATGATATTACCTGGAATGCCTCCCTTGCCTTTGACAGATACATCTTTCCAAATCTACTAACTTTTGAGAGTCATCAACGTAACTAGGTCACAGTATCTTTTACATTTTATACTCCTGTGGTTAAGTTTTCATCAACCAAAGCATGGTGGTCAGTCCTTTATACATAAGTACTTGCATATAAACTACTAAAATGGGCATACAGTGTCAACCAAACCACCTGATAGTCTTGAAAGTAATTGGAAGAAAATTTTGAGAAAAGAAGAAGGAAACAAAGCAAAAGCAGAATGTTATGATTTACTAAATGAAGCATGTGAGGTCAAGTAGCATCGGTAAGGCTTAAGTCTCAATAATATTACTTGAGCACCTGGTAGACACTAAGTAATGTGAGGAATAGATGGCAAAGTGGAGAAGACATAGTTCTTACTCTTGCTAAGCTCACAGTATAATATAAATAAAAGACACACACAACCTGAATAGATCAACCTAAACAAGGTTAAATGCTAAAATTATGCACTGGGTAAGGAAACTTGTGAATTCCTTTGGCCATGTATGACTCCCCAGAGCTATTTACTTTCCAAAGCAGGTGAGAGTTCTTCCTATGGCTATACAATTCTTTAACCTAGATATTTCATTATACCCTTCTCTTAGGCTATGATTTATTAATAACTACAGCCTATCCTTTAGGAAACTCTGACACCTGCATAAACAACTAGACATTGCCTCATATTTATAGATGCATGCTTGAAAGTTTAGGTGTAGCACTATGAGAACTGGTTACTTTATCTTTTCAGTTAAGTAATTATATGTATCCTTACCTTTCAAAATATTATTTATTAGCTTCCTCAGATACAATGGTGTTCCAAAAGTCTATATATCATATAGTTGTATATTCTCTAACTATTCCTCTTTGATTTAGTTGGAGGCTGCCACATACTGTAATGTTACTTCAGGATAACAGGGTGCAGTTCTTTTCCATTAGTAACAAAAGCAATTACTCAAATAGTGGCACAGTATCTTCATTCTGCCTCTGTTCTGTTACCCAAATTATAGCTCCAGTTTAATGAGAAACTGCCGGTCTCAAAAATTGTTAGCTTATTGTAGTTAAACCTGTTTGATTATGCCATAATTGTGATTTATGTATTTTTATGAATTTCAGTTATTTTAAGACTGCAAGAATATGGTTCATATGTTTTGAAGAAGGAATCAAGCTGTTAATTCTTTGATGAACTCTAAGAGTTAGGGAAATTTCTCACTCTTAGCCTTCAGCACTGCTTCTCTCACGTAAGTTTGGTTGTCAAATAATATATTTTTAGACTTTTGTTTTCACCATGCATCCCTGTTCTTAGGACATTGCCATGTTGAAGATATTGTCTCTCATTCAGAACCTGAGTGAATACGCATTTCCCTGATTCCGAGTAGTTTTGTCTTCCTTGTGTGTGCTTTTTCCATTGTAGACTCATAAAACACAACTGATCACTTTTAGCATTATTTCTTTCAATTCTCTCTCCAACAATGACTCCTTGACAGAAGTGACCATGTCTGTGCCATTACTTTGTACAATTGGATGAATGAATGAAGCTTTTTAATAATCTCTCAACACTACTAGCTGTATTGGAATCTCATATATCACATTTTATCCATCCTCCTCATCCTTTTCCTATGTTGAACGTCTTTTAACATATTTCTCTTTCTAGCATTTTTCTCCCTCAATTCCTACCTTCTTTCCCACCTAATTTTCCATTTTATTCTTTTTTTTAAACTTTCATCTTTCTTTTTCTTTTTCCCTTAATATACTAACAACCCTGATAATTTATAAGCCTTAAGATTCTTTACGGCACATATGGATAAATATATCCATGTGACTACAACTCAGCTCTCTGATGTTTATATGTCAAGTATTCTTTAGGCTACGCTGTAATCCCTCATGTTGGCTCAAGCTAAGTAATTGAAATATTAGTTGCTTTCAAACTAATAACTAGGTTTCAGGCCCTTTGTTGGGATTTTTGCTTAGGAAGTAAAACTTCCTCCTTATAATTCAGCCCTTGGCATTAGTCATGCTCCAAAACAGAAGGATCAGCGAGAACCATAGTAATGCTACTCCACATCTTAGCATCACTTTCAAATTCTTGCTGAAAAATCCTACCTGTCAATTGATATAGCCTTGTATATAAGCAACAATCTGGGTTCAATAAATTCCTTTATCTGGAGATTTGGACAAACTGGTGACACTCCTTGAAAGCAATCTGTGGAAGAAGATATGATAGAAACCCATTCTCAGCTTCCTCTACTTTCCTGTAAAGTCTTCTGAGTTCTGGCACCATAACCCTGAGGTCCTCTCACTTTATAATAACATATAATAATTAGAGACACTTTAAGTTTTATGTTTATTTCAATAAAAATGATTGATCTGCCTTAGAATACATTTCTGATCAAAGCTGGAATGAAGAAAAACAATAAATCTCTCAATTTTGTAGGAGTTGAATGTGTATGGAGGGTAGGGAGTAGTCAAGTAGAGTCATGTTCACAGCATGAAGTTAGAAAACTATAGTTCTTATTAAGATATACTATATCCTGGTCAAAAGAAACACAATTATTTACTAATTCAAAGTTCTTGTTGCTTATTCAGTAATGATTAAAATTTATTTTCTGATGGTGATTCCTCACGTTGGAGCTATAACAAGAAGAGAAGAGAAAAAAAATTGATTGAATATTATAAATCAATTTTTTTTGCAAACTGCTTACTAATATTCTTCATTACAATGGAGTAGAATATACACTAAATGATGTAAGTAAATTTTATTGTAAATTTTATTGAATAACAATTGTAAACACTGTAACTGCATGATCTGGCTTCTAGCTTACACCATATCATGGCTGTATGCTTATGTGTAATAATCATTACCTTCATATAAGTTTATTATAAATATCATTGCTTTTGAATCACTTACCAAATTGCATGTTATAACTATATCATCTCTACATCATCTTTCCAAGTGTTTTTCTTACTTTGTTCTTGTTTCTACTTTGTAAAATTTGACTGGTAAATTATAGAAGATATAGTCAATATCTAAGCCCACATCTGATTTATCAATGCTACTACCATAGGAAAAGGGTAAATGCATTACCATAGTCTAAACATTGTATTAAAGTGACATGATGAGATTGAACACAACACTGCTGAAGGGAGAGGAAAATTTCATATTTATATCTACTTTGTTCAAGGAAATTTAAGGAAAAAATGAACAAATATGGAAATAGGACATGATTAAATTTGGAATAGACCATTTTCTTACTAAGATTTTTTAAATCTCCTTAACCTTATGATAAAAGCACTGGCACCATTCAGGTCTTTGTTAACTAATCCTAACTGCTTATTCTCTGAATGTTACCATATCCGGCAATTGACTTTTATTTTTTATTCATTTTTATGAACATTCACTTTCATTAACGTATGGTAGACATACAATATTGGTTTCAGGTGTATAACATGGTGGTTTGAAATTTATATATGTTACAAAATGATCCCCACAATAAGTCTAGTAACCATCTGTCTCTACTCAAAGTTATTACAATATTGTTGACTATACACGTTATGCTGTGTATTACATACCCATGACTTATTTCTTCTATAAGGAGTGGAGGTTTGTACCTCTTAATCTCCTTCACCTATTTTGTCCATTCTCCCAATCTGCTCCCATCTGACAACCACCACTTTGTTCCCTGGATCTATAAGCCTGTTTTGTTTTGTTTTGTTTGTTCATTTATTCTGTTTTTTACATTCCACATATAATTGAAATTGTACAGGACTTGTCTTTCTCTATCTGACTTACTTCCCTTGCTATAACTTACTTACCTTCCATATTGTTACAAATGGCATTATTTTATCCTTTTTTATGGCTGAGTAATATTCCATTGTGTACAAATACCACATCTTCATTATCCATTCATCTGCTGATGGACCTTTGGGTTTCTTCCATGTCTTGGCCTATTGTAAATAGCACTGCAATGAGCATAGGGATGCATATATCTCTTTGAATTAGTGTTTTCATTTTCTTCATATAGACACCCAGGAGTGGAATTGCTGGATTAGTATCATAGTTATATTTTTAATTTTTTGAGGAACCACTAACATTTTCCATAGTGACTGCACAAATACAGATTCCCATCAATCGTGTACAAGCATTCCTTTTTCTCCACAACCTGGCTAACACTTGCTATTTGACGTTACTTTGATGACATTCTGACAAGTGAGAGGTATTATCTCATTGTGGTATTGATTTGCATTTCCCTGATAATTAGTGATATTGAGACCCTTTTAATGAATCTGTTGGTCATCTCTATGTTTTCTTTGGAAAAATGTCTATTCAGATCCTTGACTCATTTTTTAATCTGATTGATTTTTTTGTTGTTGTTATTGAGTTGCTTGAGATTTTTAATATATTTTAGATATTAAGACTTTTTCAGATATATCATTTACAAATATATTTTCCCATTAAGTAGGTTGCTTTTTTGTTGTTGTTGATGGTTTCCTTTACTGTGCAAAAGGGTTTTAGTGGATGTAGTCCCATTTATTTTTGTTGTCATTGTTGTTGTTGTTTACTTTTGTTGCCCTTGCCTGAGGAGGCAGATCCAATAAGATATTGCCTAGACAAATATCAAGGGTTTATTGTCTATGTTTTCTTATAGGAGTTTCATGGTTTCAGGTCTTACATTTAAGTTTTTAATCCATTCTGAATTTATTTCTGTATATGATATAAGAAAGTGGTCCAGTTTCATTTTTTGCATGTATCTGTCCAGTTTTTCCATCACTGTTAGTTGAAGAGACTGTCTTTTCCCCACTTTATAATCTTGCCTCCTTATTCATTGATTGACTATAAGCATGAGTTTATTTCTGGGCTTTCTATTCTGTTCCATTGATCTATGTGTCTGTTTTTGTGCCAGTACCGTACTTTTTTGATTATTAAAACTTTGTAGTATAGTTTAAAATCAGGGAGTGCGACACCTACAGTTATGTTATTCTTTCTTAAAACTCCTTTGGCTCTTCAGGGTCTTTTGTGTATCCATTCAAATTTTAGAAGTATTTCCTCTAGTTCTGTGAAAAATGTCATCGGTATTTTGATATGGATTGAATTGGACCTGTAAATTGCTTTGGCTAACATAGACATTTTAATAATATTAATTCTTCCAATCCATGAGCGCTGTATATATTTCAATTTATTTGTGTTTTCTTCAATTTCTTTCATCAACATCATACAGTGTTCAGAGTAGAGGTCTTTCACCTTCTTGGTTAAATTTATTCCTGGGTATTTTATTCTTATTTGCTGCAATTGTAAATGGGATTATTTTCTTCATTTACCTTTCTGATAGCTTGTAATTAGTGTATAGAAATGCAATAGATTTCTGTATCTTATATTCTGAAATTACTGAATTTGTATACTAGTTCTAATACTTTTTGGTGGAGTCTTTATGGTTTGCTATATATGCTGTCATCTGAGAATAGAGATAGTTTTACTTCTTCCTTTCCAATTTGGATAACTTTTGTTTCTATTTCTTTTCTGAAGCTGTGGCTATGTCTTCCAGTACTATGTAAATAAAAGTGACGAGAGTGGGCATACTTGCCTTGCTCCTGATCTTAGAGGAAAAGCTTTCAGCATTTCTCCATAGAGGATAATGATAGCTGTGTGTGTGTCATATATGGCCTTTATTAGTAGAAGTGTATTCCCTTTATGCCCACTTAGTTGAGAGTGTTAATCATAAATAAATGTTGGATTTTGTCAAATGCTATTTCTGCATCTACTGAGATGATTATATGATTTTTACCTTTCCTCTTGTTAGTATGCTGTATTATGTTGATTAATGTGTGAATATTGAAACATTCTTGCATCCCTGTGATAAATCCCATTTGATCATGGTGTATGGTCCTGTTAATATATTGCTGAATTTAGTTTACTAGTATTTTGTTAAGGATTTTCATGTATATGTTCAATAGGGATATTGCCCTATATATTTTTTTTTTGTCTTGATCCACTTTGGTGTCAGGGTAGTGCTGGCCTTGTAGAACAAATTTGGGAGTAATCTTGTTCAATATTTTTAGAATAGTTTGAGGAAGGTAGGTATTATCTCTTCTTTAAATGTTTGGTAGAATTCACCTGTGAAGCCATCTGGTCCTGAGTTTTATTTGTTGGGATTTTTTTTTATTACTGATTCAATTTCACTACTAGTAATCAGCCTGTTCAGATTTTCTATTTATTTCTGATTCAGTCTTGCAAAATTTTTTCTAGGAATTTATCAATTTTTCTAAACTGTCCAATCTTTTGGTGTATAATTGTTCATAGTGATCTTTTATGATCCTTTGTATTACATTTCTGTGCTATTGGTTGTAGCTTCTCCACTTTCATTCTTGATTTTATATTTTGGACCCTGTCTTATTTTCCTGAGTCTAGCTAAAGGTTTATCAGTTTGTTTATCTTTTCAAAGAACAAGCTCTTAATTTTATTGATCTTTTCTCCTTTATTTACTCTTTATTTTTTTCCTCTATGATCTTTATTATTTCTTTCTTTTACTAACTTTGGACTTTGTTTTTCTTTTCTAGTTCCTGTAGATGTAATGTAAAATTGCTTATTTTAGACATTTCTTGTTTCCTGAGGTAGGCCTGTATCACTATAAGCTTCCCCCTTAGAACTGCTTTTGCTATACATCTCATAGATTTTGTAGTGCTGTGTTTCTGTTTTCATTTGTCTTGAGGTAATTTTTATTTGCTCTTTGATATTTTTGTTGACACATTGGCTGTTTAACAGCATGTGGTTTAGCCTCCACATGTTTGTTTTTTTTTCCATTTTTCTTCTTGTAATTGATTTCTAGTTTCCTACCACTGTGGTCAGTAAAGATGTTCAATATAATTTTGATCTTCTTAAGTTTATTGAGAATTGTTTTATTGATTAGCATGTGATCTACCTTGGAGAATGTTCCACGTACATTTGAAAAGAATGTGTATTCTACTGTTTTTGAATGTATTGTTTGTATATATCTATTAAGTTTATTTGGCATAATACATTGTTTAAGGCCAATGCTTTCTTATTGATTTTCTGTTTGGATGATCTCTTCATAGATGTAAATTGGGTGTTAAAGTCCCCTTCTCTAACGTGTTACTGTTTAGTTTTCCTTTAATGTCTGTTAAAACTTACTTTATATATTTAGATGTTCCTAAGTGTTATATCCTCTTCTTGGCTTAATTCTTTCATCATTATGTAATGTCCTTCTTTGTTTCTTGCTGCAGTTTTTGTTTTAAAGTTTATCTTGTTTTATATAAGTATTGATACTCCATCTATTTTTTTTTAATTTCCATTTGTGTACAATATCTTTTTCCTTTGTATCACATTTAGTTGACAGTTGACTTTTGGAATTTGCTGTCATGTAGAAAAAAATGTTGTTTATATTGTAGCTGGAGATTTGAATAAGAAACTACTAAAAAGGTAATACTTGGATGAATTTAAATATATATATATATATATATATATGTATGTGTGTATATATATATATATATGTATGTATATATGTATGTATATATATATATATATATATATATGATATATCCAGGAGAATAAAAGATTTTCTAAGATTCCCTAATAAAGGGAGTCACATACATGAATGCTTAGAGATAAAGAAGTACATTAGGATTAAAACTAGAAATGAGACTAAATAGGCAGGGTTAGATTATAAAAACATATTTAGAACTATATGTAAGGATATTAGATTTTATCTTGAAGATAATTTTAGTATTTTAACATGAAATTTATTGAAATATTTTAAGCAAAAAAAAAAAAAACATGTCTATATTTCCATTTTAGATGAGGTCATCTGTCAGGACAATGCAAAAGGGGCTATACTGATAGGGCAAGCAGGCGGCTATCACAACGTTGAAGGTGAAAATGGACAAACTTTTAAAACAAGTAGCTGGATTGAAAGCAGGGGGGAGATATCTAAAGTGTGGGTTGTGGGAAGCCTGGATGAAAATAAAGAATTTGTGGAGAATGTTTTCTAAAAGATAAATTGAACAACAAATTTTCTAGTTGCTATGCACTGGACAAAAAAAAAAAGGGGTAGATGTGTTTGAAGAGAAAAAGAGGTACTATGAATTCAGCTTGGGGAATTTCAGGTTTTCTAACTGTAATTATGTGACTGTAAGCTAATTCTCTACTTAAACGTTAATTATACAAGTACCATATATTTACAAAATGCTTCCTGCAGCTGCCTCTTAATGTTTGGGGAATATTGTATTTCTCTGCTGGTCTAGTGAAAGGCTTCCTTTTAAGTCTTTCGTGGAAAGAGAACAACATCTAGGCAAGCTGCTCCCTGAAAGGGTTGTCATTACTGCTCAGAAATTCTTGGTTATATTATAATATTTTAAGTTTTTCTGTGATATAGTAGGTAAGAGCACACATTCTGGATTTCGATTGACTTAGTTTGTAATCCCAATTTTTAGATCTAGAAGCTGTGTGGACTATACCAAGTCTTACACTTTCTTTTCCTCAGTTTACTCACCCACTATATAAATAAAGAAAATGAAAAAAATACTAATAGTTCCTACCTTGTAAATTGTGTTATGTGTAAAGTGAGCTCTCAACAAACATTAAGTATTATAAATTTTACCATCTGTAACTAAAACCTCCACTCACTCTTTTCCTTGGATTTTGGAATTAGGTATCAATCCCCAATATATATAGTTACACACTAATAAATAAATTAAGAACTTCTAATTAGCTTGCTAAAATTATAAGACTACGTAAAATCAATTTTTGAATTTTGAGATTAAGTCTTCCAGCATGATTCTGAAGTAAAGATGAGGAATAAAAAAATAAATGATGAGTGCTGTAAAAGTGAATCTCTTTTACCCATGGGGATCGTTACAAGTTCAGGATTTTAAAAGTTTAGCGATCTTGCTGAGATAAATTTAGAGAATAAATTAGTAAGTGGAAATTTCATAGATTGTTACTTGTTGCTGGAAATCAACCCGTAAGGTAAGACCATTAATTCTTGAAACTCACTGTGCCCATGCATTAGAATCTGACTTTGATTTCATTGATCTGGGGTATGACCTGGAATCTGATTTTGATTTCATTGGTCTAAAGTGTGACCTGGGCAGTGGGATTTATTTTTTAAGCTTAATCATTAGAATTTTATTTTTTTCCCCTTTCTCAACTGACTGTGCAACTCTTTGATTGTCAGATCTCTAAAATAGGTAGTTGGATTTAATCTTTTTTGGGGGGTGACAATGAAGGGCATTGAAATTTTTTAATGTCCTTGGAGATATGAATGACAGCCAGCTTTGAAAACCATTGCTCTAAAGTGATTATTTCACATCCTCCCAATCTTAATTCCTGCTATAGAGTTTCCCAATCAATTGTAAACACAGAAAATACTGGACATCACTCAATTTTTTATTATTAGTATTATACATTTTCTAAATAACAGCAGCAAATATAAATCCTAGATCATGACTAGGATTTTATTGTCCTTTACTCAAATTGGTATAAAGGGTTGGAAAACAATAGGAAAGATCTAAGATAGTCTAATCCTGCTACTTTAATTAAAATCAAGTTTCTAAATCATTGAAATAAGTTCCAAAAGGAAAAAAAGTAGCACTTTTATTTATTATATACTATATATTAATGCTGTTTATATTTTATACATTCTTCCAAAGTCACACTAACATCGTTGAGAATTTTCTTTTTTTTAACAACTATTTTTGCTCTCATTTTCCATATATTTTAGGGTTTCAGCTTTTGTATATGAATCAGTCTTTAATTCATGAGTGCTAGATAGAATAAAGCATTTACCTGAGGTGGATCTGAAAATTATATTAAACAGATAAGAGAATATGTAGTATTTTACATAGAATAAATATTTTATGGCATTTATAAAAGCATTTTAAATAGCTGGAAATAATAATGTGTAATATTGTAGTTTGTAAATATGTGTGCATGTTGGCCTATGGAATTGTGGAAATAGAATAATGTAAGTTGCATTTATTTAATAAATTTTACTGTGAATCAGCTGTAGATAAAAATCTGTTTCAGGCACTGAGGGGAAACAGGAAAAGTTAAGGCAAACTGCCTAACCACTTATAATCCACGTAAGAAGATTAATTATGTACCCCAAAGAACATCTCAATTATTGATTACCTACTTTTTACTTATTCACTATTTTATACATTTTACTTATTTTATACATTGGTTGTCATACTTTAGCTCAAAACAGTTTAAAGTATCTGCTGTAGGCAAATTAATGACCCCACAGAGATATTCACATTCTTATATCTAGGAGCTATGAATACATTGTGTTACAAGGAAAAGGGGAATTAAGGCTGCAGATGGAATTAAGGTTGGTAATCAGCGGACCTTGAGAACGGGAAATTATATTGGATTATCCAGTGAGGCTAATGTAATGTAATCATGAGAGCCCTTGTATTGTGAATTACATTACAAGTGAGGGAGGCTGGAGAATCAAAGTCAGAGTGAGGTCTCTTTCTGACCATTGCTGGTTCTGAAAATGGAAGAGGTATTTGCAAAGAGTGAGGGCAGGAACAGCCTTTCAAATCTGGATAAAACACAAAAATGGATTCTTCCCACAACTTTCAGAAGGGAACACTGCACTTCTAACACCTTGATATTACTTCAGTGAGACCCATTCTGACCTCCAGAATGGTAAGATAATAAATATGTGCTCTTTTAAGCAACCCCGTTTGTGTTAGTTATAGCAACAAAAGAAAATTAATAAGTAGCTTGGAGTATTTTAAGAAATATACTTAGAGTTAAAAAATTGGAAGTATGTAGCAAATATGGCATAGAGGGAAATTAAAAAGTAATATGGTTCCAGGAATAAGGTTAATACAGTAATGAAAACCTAAAAATCTAGAAATCAGAGAAGGAAATATGTTCAGCTACAAAATTAAAATGTCTATATGGAAAAAACAAAAGGATAATTCAAGCTAGAAATATATCTTATAAAACTGTCATAAACAAATGTTTTCCCACAATGAGTTTGGTGGAATGCCAGTACCATTAGATGCTTTGTACAACATGAGTTCTGCAGTCAATGCTGCATTCCATCTAACATGGCTTGGAGAAATGTTGATAAGAATTTTTTATAGTATATTTATATCAGGATTTCCAAAAGTTATTAGACATTTGTTATTAACATTTATTATCTCATAGAATTAGTGTTATATCACAAACTATATTTTAGGAAATGTGGTAGAGATAATTAGTGCTCTGGTTACTCAGACAAATAGAAGAATGATTTCCTGATGCCGTCAGAGAAGTCTTCATCTTCATCACATAAACATGATAGAGGTGCTGGGGTCTGCGAGATGAGGAGCAGGATGGACTTTAAAAACTGGATCAATGTGAGCAGGAATGTCAAAGTGGAAAAATGCAATGTGTGTCACAGTGATACTATGTAGACTTGATTAGGGGAATCAAGAGAGATAAAGAAGTATGCAAGTTGAAAAGAAAGTGAGCTGCCACCTCTGTAGGGAACCTGAATACAAAGATATGGAGTCTGGAAATTATTCTGTTGATACAGGGGTTTGAAACTTGATGATGTTCAAACAGGGTAGTAAATTGCCCAAATCCTTGCCTTAAAAAGACTAGACTGGCATTTTTATGCAGGATGATGGTTTAGAATTGAGAGAATCTGCAGGGTGGGGGCAAATTCTGAACAACCTATTCAAGGTATGAAATAATAAGACTTTTGACTAAGATAGAGACAGAGGAAATAAGTAGCAAATCCGAGAGATATAGAAGAATAAAAATAATCAACAGACATTTTCAGTTAAGTAGATGAAAACAACTATTGGGGGAAAATTTGGCAATATAACTAAGCTGCATGTGCATGGATACTCTACCACCTAGAAATAACATTTATACTATCCTTCTGCTCAGCTCCACAAAATGATCCACACGTTTTTATTATTTCATCTAATCAGTATACTTATTCATTGGTCTGTTCATGTAACAAGTACTACTTGAATTCATTGTGTCCCATTTACTATGATGAGCCTGGGGATACAAGAAACATGATTAAATGTTCATTGTATGTATGACCATTATTTATTTTCTTTTGAAAAGGAACTTGTCAGTTATTCAGTCTGACAATATATTTTGATTTAAAAAGACACTAACTTTGTGGGGAGCAGGACAAAGGTTGCAAAATCTGTAACTCTCTGTAGCTTTATTTGCTTTTTCATTTTTCCCTTCAATCAGTTTATTTTTTAAGTTAATATTCCTGAATACTTGCTACTTGCCATGGATGTGTAGATTATAATGGTCTATTGTGTGTGTGTGTATGTTGTGTAAATGTGTGTTGCATGTGTATTGTTTCTGTTAAGCCTGTGTGTTGTTTGTGTGAGCGTTATATGTGTGAGAGTGAGTGTATGAACCTGTGTGTGGATAACTTGGAGACGGAGGTCTGTATTGTTCGACTGATGTGCTTGTTATGAGCCTCCAAGACTTTGCTGATGACATGGATCAGTGAAGCAGGCCCTTTTTTTGTTTGTTTGTTTGAAAGTTAATAGTTATCATATGGCTCCTCTTCCCCTACAAGTATTGCTTTCCCAAATAAATGCATAATAATGAAAAGGAGAATATTCAACATTAATAAATCATCTTTATAGCAGAAATGTTGTGGCCTTTGTATTCTTCATTCCCGAGGTACAGAAATGTGATTAACATTTCCAGCTGAAACAGCATGCAGTGTTAGGACTGTTTAGATTACTAGCTCTTGAAAAATCTTATAGAAAACACATTGAAAGACACTGCAATACCACTTTTCCATGATATTTATAGTTTTCTAACAAAATATAGAATCTAAATGTCACTGATGGAAAAACTATAATGTCATTATAATATTTTACATGTCTAAATACTCAATTTTTTTAAATACTATTTTTTAGAGTAGTTTCAGGTTCACAGCAAAATTGAGAAGATACAGAGTTTTCCCAAACACTCTAAACACATATAGCCTCTCCCATTATCAACATTCCCCACCAGAGTGGTACACTTGTTACAATTAATGAACTTACACTGACACAGCATAATCACCCAAAGTCCAGTGTTCACACTTGGTGTAGTACTTTCTCTGGGTTTAGACAAATGTATAGTGACATGAATCTATCATTATAGTCTCACACAAAGTGTTTTCACTGCCTTAAAAATCCTCTGTGCTCCACTTATTCTTACTTTCCCCTACCTCAACCTCTAAAAACCACTACATTTTTTTGTTATCTCTACATATTTGCCTTTTCCAGAATATCATATAGTAGAAGTCATACACTATGTAAATTTTTCAGATTGGCTTCTTTCCCTTAATGTTATGCATTCAAGTTTCCTCCATGTCTTTTTATGGCGTGACAGCTCATTTCTTTTTAGTGCTGAATAATATTCCATTGTCTGATGGATCACAGTTTACTTATCCATTCACCTACTGAAGGGCATCTCAGTTGCTTCTAAGTTTGGGCAAGTATGACTAAACTGCTATAAACATCCATATGCAGGTTTTTTCGTGGATATAAGTTTTGAACTCTTCTGAGTAAATGCCAAGGCATGTGATGGGTGGATCTTATGGTAAGAGAATATTTAGTTTTGTAAAAATTGTCTTCCAAACTGTCTTCAAAAAGTGACTATATCATTTTGCATTCCCATCAGCAATGAATGAGAGTTCCTGTTGCTCCACATCCTGTCCCTCATTTGGTGTTGTCAGGGTTCCAAAATTTGGCCGTTCTGTTAGATGTGTAGTGGTATCTCATTGCTGTTTTCATGAGAATTGCCCTAAGGACATATAATGTGAAGCATCTTTTCGTGTGTTTATTTGCCATCTGTTTATCTTTGGTGAGAAGTCAGTTAAACACTTTGGTTCATTTTTAAATTGTGTTGTTTTCTTATTCTTGAGTTTTTTGAGTTATTTGTCGATTTTGAGTAACATTTCCTTATCAGATGTGTCTTTTACAAACATTTTTTCCCAGTCTGTGGCTTGTCTTCTTATTCTCTTGATGTCTTTTGCAGAGTACAAGTTTCTAATTTTAAGGAACTCCAGCCTATCAAATGTTTCTTTCATGGATCATGACTTTGGTACTGTATCTAAAAGGTCATTTCCAAGGTCATCTAGGTTTTCACCTATGCTATCTCTTGGAGCTTTACAGTTCTTGGTTTACATTTTGGTCTATCATCATGTCTAGATTCATTTTTTTTTAATCTGAGTGTCTAGTTATTCAGTACGATTTGTTGAAAAGACTATCTTTGCTCCATTGTATTACCTTTACTCCTTTGTCAAATATCAGTTGACTATATTTATGTGGCTCTATTTCCATGTTCTGTATACTGTATCATTGATCTATTTGTCTATTCTTTAGCCAATAACACACTCTCTTGCTTAGTGTTGGTTTATTAAATTTTCAATATAATTTTTCACCCCATGATCAGGACATAGGTTCCTATCAATTAAATCCTACAGGCTGGTAAATGAGGAATATTGTATAAAGTCACCTAGAGAAATAGTCAAATTCTACAATTAGTAATGCAGTGAGCCACCTCTTTAACCTCAAGCTCTCAGTTAAAGAGGTTTTACAGGTCTGGGTATATCATGGAATGTGTGTATGTATGTGCTTCTGTGGGTGTTTGTGCATGTGTGTGAGTTGGGGTCCAGTACATCATTTATAGGTTGTTAAAGCATTCTGTGCAACTTTGTCAAGGCTACACCAATACTACTTGATCAACGTGGATGTGTTTTCCTTTATTATAATCTGCTTGAATTTTGGGATCATTAAAATTTAGGGAAGCATTTTTTCTTTGTTTATAATTAGATCAAGCATGATATTTGTTTATACCTGTTAAAATAGAGGACAATTTTGGAAATTTATTTTCAGTATTTTTCCATATAAAATATGGGTGAATATTAAATCTAAAATACACTTGTAATTTGTATTTACTAAGTATTATTTAAATTTAAGACTATTATAACTTTTCTCTTTAACATTTAATATTTCTTCACTTATTATATCAATATTATTTGTAGTGAAAAACAAATTCAAAAAGGGCTATCAATTTATTTTTCATACCTGTCATAGCTGGTTCAGTATCATTACTATCCCATTAATCTACCAAATATAGATTCTGTCCCAGACCCAAGATGGGGCTTTGGTAACAGTATTCAAAGAACTATCAAAGAAACGTAATTGATTCTCATTTTTTTGCTAGGCTGGCAAACGAATGAGAATTGCTGTTTCTTTTATCCAAAGTCAAAACTAGAATGCAAAGGAAACTGGTTTTTTTTTTAAAGAATCCATTTTATTGTGATCAAATTTCCATCTAATAAAATGCAAACTTTTTTTTTCATGTTCTCAAACACTTTAACTTTTTTAAAATGTTTTTTTGTTTGTTTGTTTTTTGTTTTTTTGTACACGGGCCTCTCACTGCTGTGACCTCTCCCACCACAGAGCACAGGCTCCGGACACACAGGCCCAGCAGCCATGGCACACGGGCACAGCTGCTCTGCAGAACACGGGATCCTCCCAGACCGGGGCAGGAACCCGCGTCCCCTGCATCGACAGGCAGACTCCCAACCACTGCACCACCAAGGAAGCCCCTAAAATGGTATTTTTTAATTGAATATATTTGAAATATAACTGTGTAAATTTAAGGTGTACAACATGTTGCTTTGGTACATTTATGTATCATAATATGATTGCCTTGTAGGGATATTTATCACATTACATGATTTTAGTAAAACATTATAGTCTATTTAATCATACTGTGAAAATTCAAACATTTAAATGTACAGTTTGATAATTTTATAAACAAATACATACATTGTTACTACTCTAATCATGTTATGGAAAATTCCCTCATGGTCCTTTGCAGGCAGTCTACACACCACTTCTTACCCATGCCACAGGATTTCTATCACTATGGATTTGTTTTGACTGTTGTAGATCTTCAATACAGGGAATCACACGGTATTTATATTTTTGTCTGGCTTCTTTCACTCAGCATATTGTTTCAGGGATTCACTCATGGATAGGTATTTATCAGCAGTTTGTTCTTTTATTTTGGTGAATAGTATACTCCTTAAATTAATATAATAAAATGCATTTATCAATTAACTAGTTGATGGATGTTATTTTGTTTTCGATTTTTAATTCACAAATAAAACTTCTATGAGCATTCCTAGTGTTGACACGTATTTTTCAGTTTTGTGTAAATACCCAGGAGTGAAACTGCTAGGCTATGTTGTAAATATACACTTAAATTTATAAGAAATGGTTAAACTATTTTCAGAAGTGGTTGTTTCATTTTACAGTACCACCAATTGCTTCACATCCTAACCAACACTTGATATTGTCAGTCTTATTTTTCAATCCGTTCTAGTGGGTGTGAGATAGTATCTCATTGTTATTTTTATTGGCACTCCCTGATGACCAGAGGTCCCCAACCCCCGGAACGAGGACCAGTATCGGTCTGCCACCTGTTAGGACCTGGGCTGCACAGCAGGAGGTGAGTGGCAGGAGAGCAAGTGAAGCTTCATCTGCCACTCCCCATCGCTCCCATTACAGCCTGAACCATCCCCCCACTTCCCTGCCATACATGGAAAAATTGTCTTCCACGAAACCTTTCCTTGGTGACAAAAATGTTGGGGACTGCTGTTGATAACTAATTATGTTGATTGTCTTCATGGGTATGTTGGTGATTTGTATATCATTTTTTGTGAGATATCGATTCATGGTTTTACCTTGATTCTTTCATCTCGAGTTGATTTATGTCTGTCCTTAGACCAATAGAAGAGCTTCTCAGTGTTTGCATAATTACTATCTGCATTATTTAAACAATGTATACATATATGTTTATGTGGCATATGCATGTACATGTTTACATATATTTAAATATACATATATATGGCATGGGACAAACATGCTTACATACGATTATATGATTTAAAAATGGTTGATCAATGTTAAACAAATTTGTTTACTGCAGAAATTATCCTTGTTTGTAATACACTAATTGGGTTGTGAAATTGAGATGGGTATATAATTTATGATCTCCAACTTGTTTTAAAGTAGTATTTTTTCAAGTATTCATCTTCATATGTGGTTCATAATCTGAGCAAAACTAAAAGTTCAATATAATTAAGCAAAAAAACTTGTTTCTTTTGGTACAGTCTACATCTTCATAAACTGTAAAATCTTGGAAAGGAAGGCACCTAGGAGAACATGCAATCAAATTTCCTCATTTAACTGCTGAGGTCACTGAGAATGGGATACAATAAGAATTGCCCCAAATTACACAGTAATAGCAGAACCAAAAGTATAAGTAATTTTGTAATGTTTACTGGTAAGTTCTATAATCAATGCATTAGTGCTTTGCTATTAAACATCTTTTGTAGTTTGCTTATTAATCATGTGTATTAACTTCTACCCTTGACCAAAAGTTTCCAGATGGCAGGAATGGGGTCATTCACTTTTTTATGTTGTCACGGAATTGAATTAATCCAAGGCACAGAAAAAGCACTTAGTAAAAACTTGTGCATTGATTGTTGGAGGCACGTGAGAACAAGGCTGGCAACATTTTTAGAGTGTTCAGTAGCAGCTGCAGTGCCTATAGCTGAGGAATACTATCATAGGAACCGCCAACCTGAGGCTATTTCCTTATTAGAGGCGGCTTCACTGGTATCAAAACTGTGTCGTATTCAGTTCTCTCATGCTCTTGTTTAGTGACAACTCTACTTAATTTCTAAGAGTGTGATTTCTTCTGCCAATATTTGAAATCTGTTCTCAGTCATTCATCTTCTAAAGTGCACTCGGATATTGACTCAGGGATTTCCAGTAGCTGGATGGAGCTTTGCGTTCTTCTGGTCTCACAAAGAAAACCTCATCTAGAGAAGAGTAAATAAATGCAAAGTTGTATCTCTTGTAATATACTCTAATGATCTGCTGGACCATGTACTGCAAGAGGAGATGTGCATAACTTATTGGAAGAGGAAACATTTTGTATTCCAATTATTTATTTGTCTTTGTATTCTGTGTAAGATTTAATTTTCTCATTTGCATTTGCCATTGCCTTTGACATCTTCATCACCTTCATCATTCACAGTCCTGATTCTGATAAGTCGAAAATGGTGAAGTACATGAAAGATGAGCTGATTTTTATTTTACTCACATTTTTATTATGTATGCATTTATGGCTTGTATTTGTTCTGAATTGTTATCTCAGTAACTGAAAGTTCCCAGGCTTCACCAGCCCATGGGTACAAATGGGGTCAATTTAATAAGATATCACTTTCTCATAAGCCCCTACCTGTGGAAAGACAGTATCTCAGATTCACATTTAAGGTTTCTTTCCTGCTTGAAATGTCTGTGTGCATCTCAGGGTATTGCTCACCTGCTTTCTTTCATCAGTCGCAGTTGCTTCTTATGTTACTGACTCCTGTTGATCGTTCTATGCTCTTTTTAGATGCTTGCTCTGCACGGGCTGCACTGCCACACTGGTGCCACTGTGAAATAAAATTCATACTTTATGGCAAGACAAGAAAAATTTAAACATAAAAATTCTTCTCTGTCTTTTGACCTCCTCTCTCCCTCCACTGTGCATTATGTACCTGCATTAGGCATTGACCAAACCTCTCCCATCGGCAGGAATACCTGTTTAACCAAAAAGAGCATCATTCTCCCAGCATGAACAAGACAACCACTAGGAATTCCCTGGTGGGCCAGTGGTTAGGACTCGGTGCTCTCGCTGCCAGGGGCCCGGGTTCAATCTTTGGTCGAAGAACTAAGATCCAAAAATCCACGCTGCATGGGCAAAAACAAAACAAACAAACAAAAAACAATGTTATCCTTAAAAGATAACATTCTTCCTTGATATTGTAAGGTGTCACATGACCCACCACGATGCCACTTCAATCTGGATTATGTAAATTGTCAATAATTTGTCTTTTGATGTACAGGTCTCTGTCTCAAAACACTTATATAATCTGTGTCTTTACTTCTAATGAGTGGAATATTTCTCAGAGCTTTCTGAGATGCTCTTCCTGGATTATAATCCTCAAATTTGGCTCAAAAAAGTTTTCTTATTCATTCTTAGATTGACTGATTAATTTTCCATTGACATGACCCTGCCCAAAGCTCTCCTCCAAACTTCACAATGGTTATCACTGTAGTTATTTCTAGCACTGTCACAACACAGGGTAGGATGGCAGCTGAAGCTACTGAAGACCATCATTTGCTGCTACTGCTTCTATAATCTCTATAGTTGAACTGTCTCTTCCACTCTACTAGGAGGTTATGACAAAGCTTCTCTCATTAACCAAATTTTAGCCAGGTTTCTCTGAGCCCTCAACTCAACTAAGCTTCATACTGGGTGTCCTCTTCTGTCCTTGTAAAGTCTAGTTTTAGCAAGAATCATTTTACATCACTTTAGAGAGAATCTTCCCAACCTTGGTATCTAATTAAATTCCTCATCCCTCATCATTCCCCTGTTGATGTATGACCACCCTGATCTGCCTTCAACATGAATCCTGGTAGGTCAGTTTAACAAGAATTCCCCTACCATTTAACCTGTATCCAATGACCTGTTGGCTATAAATCCTCATTTTTCCTTGTTGTATTTGGAGTTGAGCTCAATTTCTCTTTCTTATTGTGATAGTCCTGAACCTATCATAGTAGTTCTGAATAAAGTCTTCCTTAGTATTTTATCACGTCAGAATACTATTATTATTTAACAGTTAACACTCCCTCGTAGGTTTACTGTGGTGGTGGCGTGTTAGTTTTTTAAGTGACAGGGCAACCCAGTTGAATTCTGTGGTCCAGAAAGAAACCAGAAAGTGACCCAGAAAGTTCACCATGATCATAAGCATACTCTAAATAATTCATGGAGCAAGGATAGTTTTCCTAATATTTATCTCTTAATAACCTTATTAAAAGGTTATATTTATCAATACATATCTCCACTACTGGAACCAAGCATCTACAAATCTCCAGAAATAATTTCCTCTCAGTTTAGATGAATCTCTAAGATGGAACTCTGAAATTCCAAGACAGGGAAGATAATGAGAAATACATGTGCAGTGTTGAACCAAACTTCCCTACCAATGAATGCATGCACACAGGCAAACACACTCATATACATGATTCCTTAAAAACTAAAGCACTATTGTACATACACATTAAAAAATACATGTTTATATATTCATATATGATTTTTATATATTTGTATGTATATACAATAGTCCTGTAGTCTTTCTGGAATCAATGTTGGGTATAGTACATGGTATTTGCTTGCTTTACTGCACTTTCATTTCATGAAGGGACTCACACAAATATTATTCAAAACAGTAAAGCATTTAAAATTACACTAAGGTAGAATCAGGTATTTGTGCAGTCTTTTTTTTTTTTTTTTCAGTACTCAGGCCTCTCGCTGTTGTGGCCTCTCCCGTTGCAGAGTACAGGCTCCAGATGCTCAGGCTCAGTGGCCATGGCTCATGGGCCCAGCTGCTCCACAACATGTGGGATCTTCCAGGACTGGGGCACGAACCCGTGTCCCCTGCATCGGCAGGAGGGCTCTCAACCACTGCGCCACCAGGGAAGCCCATGTGCAGTCTTAATAGAGCAGGAAAGCAGCATGAAGTGAACAAAGGGCTGCACAGCAGGAAATTTATGCTAGTAAATAAGCAATTCACACTTGTTAACTACTGTTAATAGAATGAGACACAACACCAAGTTTTCTATCTAAATACAATACTAGTTTTGGGAGGTTTTCTTTCTTTTTTAAAAAAATTGGCATCTTAAACTTTTTTTGCAAACATAATTTGTGAATTAAATGACTCAGTCTATGGAATAATATAAAAAGATGCCTAGACAAGGAAAATGTGGCAAGAAGAAATGCAAAGATGTAAAACACTAAACAAAATATACCATTATATTCCAAAAAGAATTGAGTAAAAGAAAAAAAATCAGGATCAAATTAGTTTAGACCCCCCTACCCCTGCAAGAAAAGTGCAGAACCATCAGTAATTTACTGGTTATAGGTCATTATAATGAAATACAGGAGATATTCTCTTTCCTTGTTATAATGGAATTTGTCATTACTGAGTCAATGGCTAGTAAGGCATACCCAGTCCTCAGCTGCCAGAGAAGCACACGTAGCTAAAAATAAAACTCTCAATGCTTATTTAACAAGTGAAACAAAGTCCTGGAACTCAACAGGGTAAATGTTTGTTCTAATGATATTTCATCTGCAGTGTTGAACTAAAATTCTTTATGGAGGATTGCATGGTGAAACTACAAGAAAGGGAACCCAAAACTTCTGACTCTGAGCACTACCCATCTCATATGCCTCTTTGGTACTTTCATTGGGATATTTAGTTTTCTTTGAAGTATTACTCAGTCCAGATATTTGCATGAACGTTTAAAACTGAACGTTGTTCACAAAGACCAAAAAGTTCGAAGAGCAAAGTAGAATGGAACTATGAAGACAAAAGAAGTGAGGCTAAGAGTGCAGAAACAAATTGTTGAAGATAAAGTGAGGTGTATTAAATTTTTTAAGAGTTTATTTGAGCATTTATTGATTTGAATTAGGCAACGTTAACCCAGAAGTGGTTAGGAGTGCTCCACCAACAGGAGCTCAAGGAGAAGCTGAGAAAAAAAGTAGAAGCAAAGTAAGGAAATTATTGATTGACTATAGCTTTAAGCTGGTTAGTTCTGATTAAAAGTTGGCTGTTTCTGATTGGTATCCTTAAGTTTTGACTTTCTAACCTTGAGGCATTTATAGGTTTGGATTTTGGTTTGATTTTTGGCAACAAGGACATTAGAAAACCTCAGTCAAATGGCTTCTTTGTTTCATCAATTTAACAATATTTAACCAGGTTCCTAGTTTTCTTTAAAAGACATTTTATATTTGGCATCATTTTCCCATTTATTTATGAAACAGATTGTATGGTACAATGCATTTCATGATTAAGCAGGCACAGCCCTTCATTCAAGAGGTCTCACCATAAGAATAGCAATCACAACAGAAGACAGGAGATGAGAAGTATAAAACAAAGGTTACTCACCACCCAGTTCTACAAGGGTTAAGTCATTGGCCACTGCAGTCACTGACCAACTATGCACCCTGAGAGGAATTCAGGATGAAAACAAGATGAGGCACTCTGTGCTTTGGAAAATCCGGCCCCTTAGATAGTTAGATGTATATCTCAGGAAGAATTTTAATGAACCTAGGTTTTTGCATTTTCTCATATATAAGAAAAGCACTAAAATCATTAACTGAGAAATTTGTTCCTTGTGACCAGCAGTAACCTTTTACTGAGATGTACGCTTGACTGCACATATTCCCTAGCCAAATTTTTATATATACTGAATTCTTCCCAACCTCCACAGACTAGTCCACTTAGAGCTACTGAGAAGCTGCTTCCCAGGCTACAGTCCTCAGTAAGACCCTGAGTTTAAGTAAAACTTAAACTCACAGCTCTTATGTTGTGTGGTTTTCTTTAAGTCAACAGCATCATAGTGAAAAGTTGTCTCCTTCTCTACCAAGAATATTCAATTCCCAAGGATGGGTGGGTCCTCCTCTCATTTTTCAACACTAGCTATGGCCTAGAAGAACCAGATGACTCTATCATAGTTTTCTAGATGATTCTCCTCTGTTGAGGAGTTCCATACTCACTCGGATAATTTGCTCTTCTTAAAAGAGCATCAATTTCATCATTTCATAAATTTACATTTCTCCAATACGTGCAAGAAAATATGAACCCTTGACTAAGCACTCAAGGCTAAGGTCAATAGACACAACCACCCTACTTTATTCACATTATACCCTTCTTAGAAGTTTCTTCCTGCTGTTCTCTTCTCCTTACTTTGCCCACATTAATTCTGTGCCCTCCACCCTTCCCCCAATCCTGCACTGTGACTTTGAACATTTCCACCCTGAAATGATTCCTTTTCCAAAGGAAAAATATTTTGTTTTCTGAAATACTATTGTCTACTATTGCTGTGAACTCCTACGTTTAATTATTTTAGACAAGACTCAATACGCTTACAAAAATGAAGGAAAACGAAGGTATTGTGAAGATGAATCTCATGACCAATATAAGTCTTCAAATCAGCATGATTATTTTGTTCTAAAACTGGTCTTGTGTATTTTGAATACCTTTGTGGAATTTTTTTACTTTTATCCTAGCCTCTATGTTACTAAATTCTCAGAGAATATAACAAAGATATAGGGTATCTCTGTTTGCTTGAAAATGAGGAGTTTTTAACGATAGGAGACTCTCACAGCTAAAACTGGAAAGACCCCAGGCAAATGGGAACAAATTATTCACCATATAAAGATCTCAAATATAAAAGAGTAATATATAATATAAAGTGACATAGTAACAGTAAAATAAAATCAACACATTTTTAGTATCTGCTAAGCACATATTTATGCATTCTGCTAAATGAATTTCTGGTCCCACATTCTTATGGCCCTATAATAGGACCATATAGCCCTATAATTTTTAAGGTTAGGTTATTTGATTAATGCTAATAACTTTGGGATAACAGTCTTTGGGGATTCATGGAAGAGGTTTAGTAAAATCCTGACAAACCATGTGTAAGAAACAATATGTTAGGAAATATAACTAATACTGACACTAAGTATATCAAAGGTAAGTTATTATTTAATTAATAATGCTTTTATAGTGTCAGTCATAGCACTGTGGTAAACAGTGGGTACACTTGTTAGACTGTATCTATTTAAATATTGTCTCTGTCATTCAAAACCTTAGATTTATCTTTTTTTAATATTTTTTCCAGCTTTATTGAGGTATAATTAACAAATTAAAATGTACATATTATATATATATATATATATATATATATATTATACAATGTGATGGTTTGATTTATGTATACATTGTGAAATAATTACCACAATGAGGCTAATTAATGCATTCATCACCTCATTTAGTTATCTGTTTTTATGTGTGAGGTGAGAACACTTAAGTTCTATTCTCTTAGCAACTATCAAGTATATGATACATTATATTAACCATAACCACCATGCTGTATATTAGCTCTCTAGAACATAGTAATCTTATAACTGAAAATATGTACCCTTTGACCTGCACCTCCCCATTTTCCTCACCCTCGGTCCCTGGAAACACCAGTCTGCTCTCTGCTTCTATGAGTTCAACATCTTTGGATTCCACATATAAGTGAGATTGTACAATATTTGTCTTTCTGTGACTGGCTTATTTCACAAATATAATGTTCTACAGGTTCATCCATGTTGTCACAAATGGCAGATTTCTTTCTCTTTTCTGGCTGAATAATATTTCACTATATAACAAGATGATTAAATTAGGAGACCACCTCTTCTTTTCACTGCTTGGCTTTGTAAAACAGTCTCAAAAGCACAACTTGCCAGAAACAGAGGTGAACACTTGTGTATATAGTAAGTGATTTAGACATTAGCCATGGGATGGAGGGGGACAGGTGTCTCTCAATGAAACATTCCACTGTGGGCTCTACCAATGAATGTGCCCTAACACAGATTGAAGAAATTCGAAGAAACTGGAAAAAAAATAAGAAATTTTTTTGGAAATTGAAAAATAAAAAGTTCCTACAAGAGAGGCACATAAAAAGCAAACAAAAAAGAAAAACAATAAAAGCATTTAAAAGGAGGGAAAAAGAGATAACAACAAGGGAAGAAGCCATTAGAAAGAAAACTAATCAAAACACTATGACAAAAGCTCTATTTCTTATTCTATTTTTTTTTTTTTTGGTTTGTTTTCTTCTTTGCATCTCTCATTATTTTTTACATATTTATTGGAGTATACTAGCAATGGTGTGTTAGTTTCCACTTTATAACAAAGTGAATCAGTTATACATATACATATGTTCCTATATCCCTTCCCTCTTGCATCTCCCTCCCTCCCACCCTCCCTATTCCACCCCTCTAGGTGGTTACAAAGCACTGATCTGATCTCGCTGTGCTATGCGGCTGCTTCCCACTAGCTATCTATTTTACCTTTGGTAGTGTAAATATGTCCATGCCACTCTCTCACTTTGTCACAGCTTACCCTTCCCCCTCTCCATATCCTCAAGTCCATTCTCTAGTAGGTCTGTATCTTTATTCCCGTCTTACCCCTAGGTTCTTCATGACATTTTTTTTTCTTAGATTCCATATATATGTGTTAGCATACAGTATTTGTCTTTCTCTTTCTGACTTGCTTCACTCTGTATGACAGACACTACTTCCATCCACCTCACTACAAATAACTCAATTCCGTTTCCTTTTATGGCTGAGTAATATTCCATTGTATATATGTGCCACATCTTCTTTATCTATTCATCCAATAATGGACACATAGGTTGTTTCCAACTCCTGGCTAATGTAAATAGAGCTAAAATGAACATTTTTGTACATGACTTTTTGAATTATGGTTTTATCAGGGTATATGCCCAGTAGTGGGATTGCAGGGTCACATGGTAGTTCTATTTGTAGGTTTTTAAGGAACCTCCATACTGTTCTCCATAGTGGCTGTACCAATTCACATTTCCACCAGCAGTGCAAGAGTGTTCCCTTTTCTCCACACCCTCTCCAACATTTATTGTTTCTAGATTTTTTGATGATGGCCACTCTGACTGGTGTGAGATGATATCTCATTGTAGTTTTGCTTTGCATTTCTCTAATGATTAATGATGTTGAGCATTCTTTCATATGTTTGTTGGCAGTCTGTATATCTTCTTTGGAGAAATGCCTATTTAAGTCTTCTGCCCATTTTTGGATTGTGTTGTTTGTTTTTTTGCTATTGAGCTGCATGAGCTTCTTATAAATTTTGGAGATTAATCCTCTGTCAGTTGCTTCATTTGCAAATATTTTCTCCCATTCTGAGGGTTGTCTTTTGGTCTTGTTTATGGTTTCTTTTGTTGTGCAAAAACTTTTAAGTCTCATTAATTCCCATTTGTTTATTTTTGTTTTTATTTCCATTTCTCTAGGAGGTGGGTCCAAAAGGATCTTGCTGTGATTTATGTCATAGAGTGTTCTGCCTATGTTTTCCTCTAAGAGTTTGATAGTTTCTGGCCTTACATTTAGGTCTTTAATCCATTTTGAGCTTATTTTTGTGTATGGTGTTAGGGAGTGATCTAATCCCATACTTTTACATGTCCCTATCCAGTTTTCCCAGCACCACTTATTGAAGAGACTGTCCTTTCTCCACTGTACATTCCTGCCTCCTTTATCAAAGATAAGTTGACCATATGTGCGTGGGTTTATCTCTGGGCTTTAAATCCTGTTCCATTGATCTATATTTCTGTTTTTGTGCCAGGACCATACTTTCTCGATTTCTGTAGCTTTGTAGTATAGTCTGAAGTCAGGGAGCCTGATTCCTCCAGCTCCATTTTTCGTTCTCAAGATTGCTTTGGCTATTCGGGGTCTTTTGTTTTTCCAAACAAATTTTGAAATTTTTTGTTCTAGTTCTGTGAAAAATGCCAGTGGTAGTTTGATAGGGATTGCATTGAATCTGTAGATTGCTTTGGGTAGTAGAGTCATTTTCACAGTGTTGATTCTTCCAATCCAGGAGCATGGTACATCTCTCCATCTATTTGTATCCTCTTTAATTTCTTTCATCAGTGTCTTATAATTTTCTGCAAACAGGTCTTTTGTCTCCTTCAGTAGGTTTATTCTTAGATATTTAATTCTTTTTGTTGCAGTGTTAACTGGTAGTGTTTTCTTGATTTCATTTTCAGATTTTTCATCATTAGTGTACAGGAATGCCAGAGATTTCTGTGCATTAATTTTGTATCCTGCTACTTTATCAAATTCATTGGTTATCTCTTGTTGTTTTCTGGTAGCATCTTTACGATTCTCTATGTATAGTATCATGTCATCTGCAAACAGTGACAGCTTTACTTCTTCTTTCCTGATTTGGATTCCTTTTATTTCTTTTCTTCTCTGATTGCTGTGGCTAAAATTTCCAAAACTATGTTGAATAAGAGTGGTGAGAGTCGGCAACCTTTCCTTTTTCCTGATCTTCGTGGAAATGCTTTCAGTTTTTAACCATTGAGTACGATGTTGGTTGTGGGTTTGTCATATATGGTCTTTATTATGTTGAGGAAAGTTCCCTCTGTGCCTACTTTCTGCAGGGTTTTTATCATAAATCGGTGTTGAATTCTGTTGAAAGCTTTATCTGCATACTTTGTAATGATCATATGGTTTTTCTCTTTCAATTTATTAATATGGTGTATCACATTGATTAATTTGCATATATTGAAGAATCCTTGCATTCCTGGAAGAAACCTCACTTGATCATGGTGTATGATCCTTGTAATGTGCTGTTGGATTCTGTTTGCTTGTATTTTATTGAGTATTTTTTCATCTATGTTCATCAGTGATATAGACCTGTAGTTTTCTTTCTTTATGACAACCTTTTCTGGTTTTGGTATCACGGTGATTGTGGCCTTGTAGAATGAGTTTGGGGGTGTTCCTCCTTCTGCTATGTTTTGGAGGAGTTTGAGAAGAATAGGTGTTAACTCTTCTCTAATTGTTTGATAGAATTCTCCTGTGAAGCCATCTGGTCCTGGGCATTTTTTTTTTTTTTTGGAAGATTTTTTATCATAGTTTCAATTTCAGTAATTGTGATTGGTCTGTTCATATTTTCTATTTCTTCCTGATTCAGTCTTGGCAGGTTGTGTATTTTTAAGAATATGTGCACTTCTTCCAGGTTGTCCATTTTATTGGCATAGAGTTGCTTGTAGTAATCTCTAATGATCTTTTGTATTTCTGCAGTGTCAGTTGTTACTTCTCCTTTTTCATTTCTAATTCTATTGATCTGAGTCTTCTCCCTTTTTTTCTTGATTAGTCTGGCTAATGGTTTATCAATTTTGTTTATCTTCTCAAAGAACCAGCTTTTAGTTTTAGTGATCTTTGCTATCATTTCCTCCATTTCTTTTTCATTTATTTCTGATCTGATATTTATGATTTCTTTCCTTCTGCTAACTTTTTTTTTCTTCTTTCTCTAATTGCTTTAGGTGCAAATTTATGTTGTTTATTTGAGATTTTTCCTGTTTCTTAAGGTAGGATTGTATTGCTATAATCTTCCCTCTTAGAACTGCTTTTGCTGCACCCCATGGGTTTTGTGTCATCGTGTCTCCACTGTCATTTTTTTCTATGTATTTTTTGATTACCTCTTTGATTTCTTCAGTGATCATTTCATTATTAAGTAGTGTATTGTTTAACCTCCATGTGTTTGTATTTTTTACAGATCTTTTCCTGTAATTGATATGTAGTCTCATAGTGTTGTGCTCAGAAAAGATACTTGATACAATTTCAGTTTTCTTAAATTTACCAAGGCTTGATTTGTGACCCAAGATATGATCTATCCTGGAGAATGTTCCATGAGCACTTGAGAAAAATGTGTATTCTGTTGTTTTGGGATGGAATGTCCTATAAATATCAAGTTAGTCCATCTTGTTTAATGTATCATTTAAAGCTTGTGTTTCCTTATTTATTTTCATTTTGGATGATCTGTCCATTGGTGGCCGTGGGGTGCTAAAGTCCCCTACTATGAATATGTTACACTCGATTTCCCGTTTTATGGCTGTTAGTATTTGCCTTATGTATTGAGGTTCTCCTATGTTGGGTACATAAATATTTACAATTGTTATATCTTCTTCTTGGATCGATCCCTGGATCATGATGTAGTGTCCTTCATTTTCTCTTCTAATAGTCTTTATTTTAGAGTCGATTTTGTCTGATATGAGAATTGCTACTCCAGCTTTTGTTGATTTCCATTTGCATGGAATATCTTTTTCCATCCTCTTACTTTCAGTCTGTATGTGTCTCTAGGTCTGAAGTGGGTCTCTTGTAGACAGCATATATATGGTTCTTGTTTTTTTATCCATTCAGCCAGCCTGTGTCTTTTGTTGGGAACATTTAATCCATTTACATTTAAGGTAATTATCCATATGTATGTTCCTATTCCCATTTTCTTAATTGTTTTGGGCTTGTTTCTGTATGTCTTTTCCTTCTCTTGTGTTTCTTGCCTAGTGAAGTTCCTTTAGCATTTGTTGTAAAACCGGTTTGTTGTTGCTGAACTCTCTCAGCTTTTGCTTGTATGTTAAGGTTTTAATTTCTCCAACAAATCTGAATGAGATCCTTGCTGGGTAGAGTAATCTTGGTTGAAGGTTTTTCTCCTTCATCACTTTAAATATGTACTGCCAGTCTCTTCTGCCTTGCAGAGTTTCTGCTGAAAGATCAGCTGTTAACCTTATGGGGATTCCCTTGTGTGTTATTTGTTGTTTTTCCCTTGTTTCTTTTAATATGTTTTCTTTGTATTTAATTTTTGACAGTTTGATTAGTATGTGTCTTGGTGTGCTTCTCCTTGGATTTATCCTGTATGGGACTCTCCGTGCTTCCTGGAGTTAACTATTTCCTTTCCCATATAAAGTATGTTTTCAACTATAATCTCTTCAAATATTTTCTCAGTCACTTTCTTTTTCTCTTCTTCTTCTGGAATCCCTATAATTCGAAGTTTGGTGCATTTGATTTTGTCCCAGAGGTCTCTGAGACTGTCCTCAGTTCTTTTCATTCTTTTTTCTTTATTCTGCTCTGCAGTAATTATTTCCAACATTTTATCTTCCACGTCACTTTGCTCTTCTTCTGCCTCAGTTTTTCTCCTATTGATCCCATCTAGAGTATTTTTAATTTTATTTTTTGTGTTTTTCATTGTTACTTGTTTCATCTTTAGTTCTTCTAGGCCCTTTTTAAATGTTTCTTGCATTTTCTCTATTCTATTTCCAACATTTTGGATCATCTTTACTATCATTATTCTGAATTTTTTATCAGGTAGACTGCCTATTTCCTGTTCATTTGTTAGGTCTGGTGAGTGTTTATCTTGCTCCTTCACCTGCTGTGTGTTTTTCTTTCCTCTCATTTTGTTTCTCTTACAGTGTTTGGTGTCTCCTTTTTAAAGGCTGCATGTTCGTAGGTCCCATTGTTTTTGGTGTCTATCCCCAGTGGCTAAAGTTGGTTCAGTGGGTTGTGTAGGCTTCCTGGTGGAGGGGACTATTGACTGTGTTCTGGGAGAGGAGGCTGGATCTTGTCTTTCTGGTGGGCATGTCCACGTCTGGTGGTGTGTTTTGGGGTGTCTGTGGACTTATTAGGATTTTAGTCAGCCTCTGTGATGATGAGTGGGGTTGTGTTCCTGTCTTGCTAGTTGTTTGGCATTGGGTGTCCAGCACTGTAGCTTGCTGGTCATTGATTGAAGCTGTGTGCTGGTGTTGTGATGGACATCTCTGTGAGATTTTCGCTATTTGATATTAAGTGGAGCTGGGAGGTCTCTTGTGGACCAGTGTCCTTAAGTTGGCTCTCCCAACTCAGAGGTACAACACTGATTCCTGGTTGCAGCACCAGGAGCCTTTCATCCACACAGCTCAGAATAAAATGAGAAAAATTAGAAAGAAAGAAAGAATGAAAAAGGATAAAATAAAATAAGGTTATTAGAAAAGAAAAAAAACATTAAGAATAAAATTTTAAGAAAAAGAAAAACAAATAATGGATCGACAGAACCCTAGGAAAAATGGTGAAAGCAAAGCTCTACAGACAAACTCTCGCACAGAAGCATACACATACAGACTCACAAAAAGAGGAAAAGGGGAAAAAATAATAAATCTTGCTCTCAAAGTCCACGTCTTCAATTTGGGATGATTTGTTGTCTATTCATGTATTCCACAGGTGCAGGGTACATCAAGTTTATTGTGGAGGTTTAATCCACTGCTCCTGAGGCTTCTGGGAGAGATTTCCCTTTCTCTTCTTTGTTCGCACAGCTCCCGGGGCTCGGCTTTGGATTTGTGCCCGCCTCTGCCTGTAGGTCATCAGAGGGCATCTGTTCTTCGTTCAGACAGGACGGTGTTAAAGGAGCAGCTCACTCGGGGGCTCTGGCTCATTCAGGCCAGGGGGAGATTCGGGTGCGGATACGGGTCAAGCCTGAGGTGACAGAGGCCATCGTGACATTGCACCAGCCTGAGGCACGCCGTGTGTTGTCCCAGGGAAGTTGTTCCTGGATCCCAGGTCCCTGGCAGTGGCGTCTGCACAGGCTCCCCAGAAGGGGGTTGTGGATAGTGACCTGCACTCGCACACAGGTTTCTTGGTGGTAGCAGCAGCAGCCTTAGTGTCTCCTGCCCGTCTCTGTGGTCCGCGCTGTTAGCTGCGGCTCGCGCCTGTCTCTGGAGCTCCTTTAAGCAGCACTCTTAATCCCCTCTCCTCACACACCAGGAAACAAAGAGGGAAGAAAAAGTCTCTTGCCTCTTTGGCAGCTCCAGACTTTTCCCCGGACTCCCTCCAGGCTAGTTGTTGCGCACTAGTCCCCTGCAGGCTGTGTTCATGCCGCCAAATCCAGTCCTCTCCCTGGCTCCGACTGAAGCCTGGCCTCAGCTCCCAGCCCCACCTGCCCTGGCTGGTGAGCAGACAAGCCTCTCGGGCTGGTGAGTGCAGGTCGGCACCGATTCTCTGTGCGGGAATCTCTCCACTTTGCCCTCTGCACCCCTGTTGCTGTGCTCTCCTCCACGGCTCCTAAGTTTCCCCCCTCCACCACCCACAGTTTCCACCCACAAAGGGGCTTCCTAGTGTGTGGAAACCTTTCCTCCTTCACAGCTCTCTGCCACTGGTGCAGGTCCCGTCCCTGTTCTTTTGTCTCTGTTTATTCTTTTTTCTTTTTCCCTATCCAGGTACATGGGGGAGTTTATTGCCTTTTGGGAGGTCTGAGGTCTTCTGTCAGCGTTCAGTAGGTGTTCTGTAGGAGTTGGTCCACATGTAGACGTATTTCTGATGCATCTGTGGGGAGGAAGGTGATCTCCGTGTCTTATTCTTCCGCTATCTTCCCCCTCTCTCCCAAAAGATCTATTTCTACATAGAATATAGGAAGGTGTGAGAGAACACTCTGTAAAAAACAGAAACATCAAGTAATTCTCAATGTTATAACTTTTCACAAGCCCATCCAAGAGCTGAGGTTGCAAGAAAACTGAGGGAAATGAGTTCCAAAGAGTGGCAAACCTCACAGAGAGAGATGGGACATATGAGGTTTCACCTTTGCCAGAGTATGGGAAAATTGGTATCTCCATTAAAAAGTGGTAAAGAAAAGTCAGCTACAACTTTAACAATTTTCTGAAGACTGTGGACTAGTGTGACAGTTACGATAAACTAGGAACCTCATATAAAGAGGAGATTGAGCTCACTTGCAAGTTTTTAATCCCATTACTGGGTGCTTACAAAAAGATTGGGAGCTGGGCAGGAGAATGAGAACTACACAACAGTGAGGAAATTTAGGAGAGAGTCAGCTACTTCTGTGAGAAGGCTTAAAACCCATTTTTCCAGACCCTTCCGTCTTAAGAAACATGAACCTTAAACTGCTGGGATAGGGACAGGAAATATTCCTGTCTGGAGGTAGGCACAGGCTAAAATCCGCTGCTTCTGGAGGAAGGAGGAAAATGGTCTTTACCCATGGGGAGACATAAAAAAGCTTCATGTCTCAGGATACTGCTGTGGAGCAAAGAAATAAACTGTTCTTGTAGGTGAAGGGAAGGAGAGTTTGGGCACAGTTTGGTGCCCAGAAGGAAGGAGCACTTTGCTGATGAAAACCATACCTCTGAGGGTTAGACTCCCTGGGTTTACTGATGACTATAGACCAGAATTGAAAGCCCCCAGTGCTTCTGACCTAGAAACGCTAGTTGTAAGCATTAGCATCAATGGTGAAGGAAGAGCATGACCAGAAAAATGATCCCTTCAACTCAGGGAGACTGTTAAACTGATCAGTTTTCTTATTCCTGAGTTTTGCAGCCTATGGAAACTTGTAAACTCAGTTCATCTGTTTCCTTTTCTCAGTGCTCTCTGCCCTGTTCTATCTCTTGTTGAATATTAGAAAACATTTTTTTTTTTTTTTTTTTTTTTTTTTTTTTGCGGTACATGGGCCTCTCACTGTTGTGGCCTCTCCCATTGCAGAACACAGGCTCTGGACACGCAGGCTCAGTGGCCATGGCTCATGGGCCCAGCCGCTATGCGGCATGTGGGGTCTTCCCAGACCGGTGCATGAACCCATGTCACCTGCATCAGCAGGCAGACTCTCAAACACTGCGCCACCAGGGAAGCCCTAGGAAACATTTTCATTACATTTGGTCTAATTATTTTTTATGGTGAGGGGTAAAATATATCCCAATAATTCCATTATGGCTAGAAGTAGAAATCAAATTGCTTTTCTGTGTAATTACTCTTTCTTTTTTCTTTTTTGGTTTGGGGAACGGGTGTGCTCAATTTGGTACTGACCTAAAAGTATGGGTCAATATGTTGCAGAAAAAAACATGCCTGGAGCCAGAGGGGATCATAAAAACAGGGCAAAGATCATTTGGAAGTATATTGTTTCTAATGGAGTTAGGAATTTGAAGCACTCTTATGTGATCTCAAGGGTAGGATTAAATTCAACTTGGATTAAATATGTATCATTTATCTATCTATCTACTGTCTATCTATCTAGCTAGCTAGATATGTACCTACCTATCTACTATCTATCCATCCAATCATCTATCTTTCTATTTGTATATATGTATTTCACATAAGTGACAAGCATATTACAATCTGCACTCCAAAAATTAAGATGATATTATCATTACACATAACTAGGAGACAGTTCAAATAATTTTAACAAAGATACCAAAATAGTTAAAAATTGAAGTGTAATATAAAAGCTTATATCGATTCATGTAATACATAATAATGGCAATCTAGAATCTAAATTTATATAATAATTTAAGTAATTCTAATAACACACAATTTTTCCCATATATGTCAAGTAGAACTTTGAGGCTGGAATTAACTAGATGATTGTCCAAGTTTCTCTTTCTCTTTTTTTTTCTTTGGCATATTGATACAGTCAAAAGTTTGACTTATTAGATTGCTATCCAAGAAACTAATCCAGGAAAAATAGCTGTTTAAAATGTAATTTATTAAATCTGCTATAACATAACTGCAGATCATATTTCTAGCATAATTCTTAAGGTGAACAGAGTGATGCAAACAAAATCCAGGGCCAGCTTTATGGGTTAGTGTCCTGTATATATGGTCACATAGAGCCCCATGCTAAGTTTTTGCTCTACTTTGCCATTTTGAAATTCTTAATAACTTCTGAACAAGGGACCCCATATTTTCAATTTTGCACTGATTCCCACAAATTGTGTATCCCTTCCTTACTAATCTGAAGGGTTCCCTTTGTGTAGACCCAGGCTATTGAATTCAGTAAGGCAAGAAAGCATTGCTGCATACACTAGAAATGGAAAATGTTCTAGGTAGTGAGTATGTGATTTTGCTTCAATACTTGGAACCTCGATTCTCATAACTAATTAAATGTCAAAGATGGTAGATTAAAATAATATTCTGACTGACCTGAGTTCAATATTTTCCAGGACTGGTCTTGTTAAAATTTGGTGATAAATTTGTGGAGCTTCACTGGAACACAACAGGGTTTACTTCAAAACAGATATTGTTAATTTATATTTTAAAGCCAGGGTGTTTCCTTTTACACAGGCTAAAAAAAAAATGTTAATTGCATAATTTATGTGGAAAGTTTTATTGCCACTGTCCATTAGATGCAGAGATGTTGACAGTACACAAGGACCAATCTGAGGCTTGTTACAGAATGAATACAAACAGAAACTAAATGTAACTTAATCACACCATGAAGATTCTCCACTAAAGCTAAAGAGAGACTGAGGGGTAAGTATAAATATCTGGAATGGTAGGCAATTGAGATGAATGGAAAACTCTTTTTTTACTAGTAGCAGAAATTAATTCTATTTTGTGTGCATGCATTTTTTAAGTAACATTTTCTTCTCTTTTCTTTATTCTCTTTGTACCATGATTTTCAATTTTCTCCACTGACATAGATCTCTTTTCTTTTATTTCAAGACCAATTTTCTTTTAAATAGAGTTTCTTAAAAGTAATTATGTACATTTCATAATTGAGGATGATTTTCTAGGGATCTAGATAATGTACTATTTGTGTTTTTCTCTGATGGGAAGGAGAGGGAGATATTTGCCTACAATATCCTAGCCATCTTTGCATATTTAATAGTATTTCATAATCAGCCCAAGAACCCAACTCTGAACAATTTTATATATATTCTTACTAGATGTTTTTGTTGTTTGTATACCACAAAGAGATTGTGCCTATTTAAACATTGTTTGAAGACATACCTGGGACTTATTTGGCATCAATTGGTAATTTGCTTATTTTATTTATTTCCTCATATCTATTGAGTGATCAATATTATCCCTATGTAGATTTCATATACATGGTTCAATGTGACAGTATAATCAATATTTTAGAAATGAATACATTAAACTTTGGGGAGATTGCCTTTCATTTATATACAAGGAAACCTAAGGAATTATTTAACTTTACAAAGTTTGCAGTAGCAGAATAAAGACTTAGACTTGCATCTTCCTAACTTCAAACCTATGCCTTTTCAACACTGTTATAAGAGAAGTAGAGGTTGTTGGTCCATAATGAGATAATTGGAAGGCTACTGAATTAAAGCCTCAAAGTGGTCAAGTTTAATATTTAGAATCAGTAGAATGGAAAGAAAATGAGTTTGCATCATAAAAATTCATGGAGACAGAGTACTTATATATATATCTTTTCATGAAACTGTTCACAATCGGATATGTTTGTTACATAAGAAATCTATCTATGTATCTATGTATATATCTATGTATCTATCTGTCTATCTGAAATCACACTAGACCTATATTCTCAGATGAATGATGTACTTAAAACAATGTAGCTACAATCTAGTCCTTTTTGATAGCCATAATGAACTAACTTGGGTATTTCTCAACCAATTCTAGGGAAGTTTGATAAAATCTGAGGTCATATTATAACATAGAGGTTAAAATATCATCCTCTTGGATTGGACCACCTGGTTTCAAACTCTGTTTCATTATTTGCAAGTTATTTGAGCAAGTAACTTAATCTCTCCAACTTAGGTTTCCTCACGAACAATGGGCTTTCTAATGGTAATTTTTGTGAGAATAAAAGTGATCTAGTAGGGCTTCCCTGGTGGCGCAGTGGTTGAGAGTCCTCCTGCTGATGCAGGGGACACGGGTTCGTGCCCCGGTCTGGGAGGATCCCACATGCCATGGAGCGGCTGGGCCCGTGAGCCATGGCTGCTGAGCCTGCACGTCCGGAGCCTGTGCTCTGCAACGGGAAAGGCCACAACAGTGAGAGGCCCACGTACCGCAAAAAAAAAAAAAAAAAAAAAAAAAAAAAAAAAGTGATCTAGTAAAAAGCACTATCTAGAACATAAGATGAACTCTACATATGTTAGATGTTATGATCAAAAAATGTTTCAAATTCTTACAATTTCTAGTCATATTCTGGAAATTTTAAAACAATTTAACCAAAAGAGAGTTGGGATATATTCTAATTACTAAATTATTGCAAATCACCTGAAATAGTCATAATAAATATAGTTGAGTCCCAAAAGTGGATAGATAAAAATTAAGTACAATGGTGGAAGATCTAGATACTCTTTACAGTTAAATCATGTAGCTTGAATAGGAACAGCCCATGGAAGAGAATATGGAAAATGAAAACTTATTTTCTGTGCCAGTAAAACCCTCCCTGTATGTAGGTCTCAGAGGGCTAATGTAATTCATGTGCATTTTCTATATGTCTGCTTCTCTGCCAAGGACATTCTCAGTCAACATTTCGGTGTGGAAGAAAAATTTTCACAACAATTAGGCATAGACCTTCTTAAGTTACATGCCTTATTATTTTGAATTTCCTCTGCAAAACTACTAAAATATTTCAGCTATAATAGAGTCCCTATGTGCTTCTTTGTTCCTTTTAAAATCTGTAGAATTAATTGATATCAGCTAATTTTTTTAAGAAAACGTTTTTTTAAGGAAGAAATGAATTATTCATAGAATAATTGTTTTTTAGTTTAATTACCTGTAATACTGAAAATGCATTATAATGTGTAATTATATTTTTCCAACATAATTACTAAGTATAATGACAATGTATAATTCTTTATGAGATTGCATGAAGAAAATTGAACTACTCATGCATAATATTATAATAGTTAAACTATTTTATTCCAAAGATTATTACAATTTGTTGTTTTAAATAGACAGTCTGATCATTTCACAGATGGAAAAAAAATGATTTTCTGTTTAGGGTGAATGAGATAGCACTTTGAAAAGGAAAACATTTAGAAATTTCATTATCATGGTGTACTTCAAACTCATGAGTTTTTATTGATACTATGAGACACTATGATATGATTTACACAGAGCAAAATTTGGTTTACATTGAAAGACATGATATAAAATGTTTTGGTGAAGTAAAACTTCCCTATACAAATCGACTACACTAAATGAAAATAAAATAACATTAAATTACATTCTTCCAGGACCAAAGTACATGTTAGTGTTACATAAAGACTTTGAAAAAATGGTATCTCCTGTTTTTGGTCATTAAATCTTCTTCACTAAGTGATTGTTTTTGTAAATTCAGCTATACCAAATTATGAAAAACCCTCCAGTCCTATTTTATGGGTAGTTAACAAACCAGGAAATCTGAGCCATTCTAATATTGGTGAGGCTTATAAGTAAGAAACAGTTACTCTCCCCCCAAAACTCAAAAGAACATCATCTCAACAGTAATCCCAAATTCATATTTTCCATGTAACACAGTCCAACTGTGTCTAAAGATGAACTGCTTTGGATTGTTTCATTTCATTTATTCTACATAATAAAAGTACAAATTCGAATCTATCTCAAAAGATAATTGTGGTTTAATAAACATCTTGATAATATGAACTTTTTCACACATGTGCCAGATAACTACTAAATTATATGTCAGGGACACTGTCCACAATTCCATCAAAAATGCAGTTTTCTGGGTTTTGGGGGAGTTTTGTTTGTTTACAAGAAAAAAAACAGTTCATTTCAGATGTATTAGAAGTACACAGTTAAAAATAGGTCGGTATAAATGGCTTGGAAGGAATCTAAATCACATCATGCATGAAAAGCACAGAACACAGAAATAATGTAAGAACATCAATTTTCTCTTCTTTTAGGCAAATCTATTTCCAGATTTATCTAAATGCCTAACTTGAACATTTGAGATGATTGGGCATAGTTTTATTTGGATCTTTGATTTTGGGTTCATTTCTTTTGGTTAGCATGCAACAACAAAATATCTCATAGACAATGGATATTGGTTTGTGGAAAACAGTAGCAATACTACTGAAATTTTTGTTCAAGTGAGGGCTTTTATTGGTTATTTGGATTTATTTGAAATAATATACAAACAGTGTTGAAAAACTGAATGAAATTCCATGAAGGACTTGTTGGAGATTGCACCCATAGAATTAAGAAATTGGCAAAAAGGGGCTTCCCTGGTGGCTCAGTGGTTGAGAGTCTGCCTGCCGATGCAGGGGACACAGGTTCGTGCCCCGGTCTGAGAAGATCCCACATGCTGTGGAGCGGCTGGAACCGTGAGCCATGACCGCTAAGCCTGTGCATCCGGAGCCTGTGCTCCACAATGGGAGAGGCCACAACAGTGAGAGGCCCACGTACCACAAAAAAATAAATAAATAAATAAATAAAAGAAATTGGCACAAAATAATTCAGAAAGTGGTTAAATCTTTATGTAAAATTCGAAAGCTGTTATTAGAGCAAAATATTCTCATAAATAAACAAATAAATAGCTCTTTCTATATTTGAGGTGAAATTAATATCAATCACTGGAAAAATATGGTGATTACACTGGCCAGCACTGAAAAAAAAAAGAGAAAACTTACATAAATTATTCTTTCTCTGGAAAAAAAAAAAAGATTTGCAGAGATTTTTTTTTAGGCAATAAATTAACCATTAATCAGGCTTATATTTCACAAATATTTGTTTTTCTTTTTACTATGGTCATTTAAAAACCTAGAGCTAAATATAACATCACAGAATATTATAATTTGGTAACATTGTAGCTAATGTGTAGATAACTGAACAAGTTAATCTATATTTAATATATATCTATGAACTCAAATTACCTAGTTCCATTGGCTACCCAGTGGTGAAGATAATTGAGTAAATACAAAGTTGAGATTGTGTTTAGCCTCTATAAAATGTGATTGTGTCATGTTAGACATTTAATTAGTGTGCCAAGGAAAGAGCTCCCTGGAAGTATGCCTGGTGACAGATTAGAAGGGATCAAGGTTAATGGAGTAGTTGGAAATGATGCTTACACGTGATTCAGGTTGCAAATGAAAGGAATATATAAGAAAAAGATTTTGTTAAGAAGTAGATGGGAAAAAAAAAAAACTTCAGACAAGGATTGAAGTTTCAAATTTTTATAGAATATAAGAAGCAAGGAAGAGAGTATTTAATAATGTACCTACAGAATTAAAAAAACTATTGTTCCTTCTGTGTACATTCAAATGTCATTAGTGTTTTCCAAACTAAGAATGTGAAATGAAATATTTGGGAATTAATATAATTTGTATTAAAAATCGTGTTTCAAAATAAGTTGCTTTTCAAAAATTCAATATGCTGTACACTGGCTAAATTTGAGTTTGTCTCTACTTAAACATATAACCACTGACTCATCCTTACCATACACCTTTCTATCACTTCATATGTTATAAAGAAGCAGTGGTCTTTTCAATGGGCTACTTGAAATCTAACATATTTGGAGAAAGTGCTAATAATAGTTTGCCTGAGTAGCGATTAAGCTTATAAATATATTTTAATTAAAATACAATTGATAAAAATGTGATATATGACTCAAAGAACTATTAATTACAGTATTGAAAAATTGAGAATATATTAGTGACTTATATACATTAATATGTATAAAATAGATAACTAATAAGCACCACAATTTCTAAGCATGGCTTGGATAGCTGAGAGATTATTTTTCATTTCAAATATGGAAGTTAATGTTTTAATAAAACAAAAGAAAACAAAAGCTTTATATAGTTCTAGAATATGGAGAAAATGATCAAAATTATGTCTTTTTAAATTTTTCTTTATGGATTTAATTGCAATTGAATTGCTCTGGTTTTGCTTTTGAGTTTTCCTTTGTTTCTGGATAGAACAATCTTACACATTACAATAAAGTTTGCAATGGAAAGCTTGTCCTGCACACTCACATGTTCACAAAGCAGTGTCCCCCTGAAAGCACGATACTTTCTACTCTTCTTGCTACTAAAGACCTGTCAAAAGTGTCAACACCTTGGCACAATTCTTGAATCAGGCCCCCGTGGCAATGTAAATGTCCTCAGTAGTGAGTGAGACTAAGAACATGGACATTAATATTTTGTAGCTAGGGTGACCCAGGGAAGGGTTTAACTCTCTGGTGCCTTATGAGTGTTAAGTTGGAGTCTTCTTCACCCAGTATGCTTCCTGCTTCCTGACTGGGTCTTGGTTAGGCCTGTTGTTTAACCGAGACACTTTGGGAAGCCAGCCTGGCCAGTTCCACTCTGTATAGTTTAGCGTTTGTCACTAAGTAAAAAATTTGACTAACAGATCTGAATAGTTTGCCTGAATTTCTAGTGTTTCTTATTTTGACTTTAGTTCTCCATCAGTAGAGGAGCCGAGCCCTAAACTGCAAACACTTTGAGTGAAGACATGTTCTCACTGCATTATTTCTTCCAAGCCCTTTTCTCCAAAGCCCGAACCAGTTTTTAATGTAATGCTAAGTGTTTCGGTTATTCTTTACCCAGAATGTTGATTTACCCATAATGAAAAGAATGGCAACTTTATATAAATTTGTGGGCCTTAATAACGGTGGTGATGAATCTTTGTGAATTTCACAGAATGAATGGATTTTGTTTTCCCAAGAAGAGAAGACCAGACTGTTTTAACACAGGATCCCATGTATTTGCTGTGCACAGGACAGTTACAGGAAGAAGAAAAACTGGATTTGCTTGTTCACATCTAGATTTTTGATGCAACAGTAGTTTTTATGAACTAGCAACAACATGAAAGAAGGTTTCTATTTTTCATTCATTTAGCTCTATATTTAGGAAAATAATAAATGTTTCATGATTTTTCATATTCACCTAATACCTTTAAAAGCCTGTAATTAACACCACTTTTGTTCAAAAAGAAGTCAGGGATTTTACTGTTAGTTCCTGTCTAAGAGTTTTAAATTAACATATGCTAAGCATTTCATTAAGTAGAATAATACTATAATAAGTGTGAATGAGCAAACATTTATTTTGAGAGTTCTTGGACATTTTACGTCCCTGACTACTGATTTTCCTTCCTTCACCTACTCAAGTCTGTCTCCCTACCATTCTCTATGAGAAGCATTCTACCATTTATCAGAACAGATCTTTCTAGACTGCTGTTGTATTGTAGAAGTCAGAAAAAAAAAACAACAAAAAAAGAGAGGGAGACCTATGTAGATAAGGGAGGAAATGAGAAAATACAGAAGAAATAAAGCATTGGGGCTACATCTAGGTGGAATATATTGAGGAACATTTTTTTTTTTAAGAAAGAAAAATGAAAAAAAAAAAAAGGTAGGACTACAAAGTATACAAAGAGGTGTCATCCTGAACTCCATAACCTCTCCACACTGTATGCTGTTTAAATAACACAAAGAAATTTTAACATTTCTCGAACTGCTGGATTATGTTTGACAAAAAAAAAATCACTCTAGGGTTAGATTAGGTGAATTATAGCTTTAAAATATTTAAATGATTCTTAGGTAAGCATACGACAAATTAACATGTGCATTTATTTCTTTGATTTCTCAAAATCCCATTCAATAACATTAAATACATTTTTTTAAACAGTATTAACCTACAGGGATGAGATGATGGGAAGAAGAGAAAACAGAGATGACATAGCATGTTGTGGAGGAAGAAATGATTCTGGGAATACAAGTTTTGGAGGATTATGGTGAGTTGGATTTTGTAAATTTGCTATCAATTATGAATGTATTTCATCATTCCCAGCTGTGTACAAAGAGGATTTTCAAAAGTAAGCTAAATTATGCTTTTAAAATTAGTCAAAAAGAAAATAATAGTGTAATAGCAGGTCAACTCAGAAGTAACATGAATAAATAAAAGGAGCATACAAAGTGCTGCAGTAAAGCTTTGTACACTTGTTATAAATACACCAAAATATGATTTTCAGAATTGAAACATTGCTAAGGTTATAAAAACTTGTTCAGAGAAACAAACCAAATAAAAATGAATTTTAAAAAATAGAAAACATAAACATAGAAAATATTTTCCAGATAGTGAGGACTTCTTTACTTCATTACACATTATAGCAAATTTCCAAATATTTTTTCCACTAATGCAATTGATTTCCTTAATATCTACTTTATCTTATAGGCGTGGAAATTCTTTACATTTTTTATTATGAAAAATAAAAATAATGACTGGTTTTGTTTATTTTGTATATTTCTGCATAAGCATAGTCACATTTTCTCATTCTTCATCATTTTTATATTACCATACAGAAAAAAAAATTATAACAGAAACATCAGTAGATTTTAAATTGTTGAACAATACTAATGATTTTTTTTGAACAATGCAGAGTATAAGTATGACTTGGTCAAACAACTGAATACAAAATGTTTAAGTTTTGCTGATGGCTCCTACGAAATCACCTAGGAGATTTAAACAAACTTCAAATATTTCTTGGATGTTATGAGAAAGTCAGTGACTACATTTTAAAAGATTATTTACTACTATGGCAATTTCAATTTAAAGGAATTATCACCTATTTGTTTAAAGAAAATTAAATTTCCTACACTTTTCAAGTGATAAAGAAAAGTAGAAAAAAGAATGCTTAAACTCATGCAAACCCCAACTGCCTAGAAGTAAGCACTATAGAAAACAAAGATAGATTCCAACAAGTTCTATGCATTTTTAACATGAAAATTGAGATCATACTTAAAATGCTAGTCTAATAAATAATTTTACAGTAATTTAACAAAAGATAAATAACATTTTTATTTTTTTTCAAATAATATTAATCGCTAAATTACATTCCTAAATTTAAGTATTACCTAAACACACACACACACACACACACACACACACACACACACACACACAGAATTTGGTATATTATATCCATAAACCTTTACAGGAACACCAGTAGGGTGTATATTTATCTCTTTTTTTCACCTCCACTCATTTATATCCATTACACTTATTTTTGCTTTTATGGTTTTCAGTGTTCTTTTGTGCTTTCCTCTGTCCTGTATACTATGTCTCTGAAGTGTTTCAGGAATACTTACTCTATTCTGTAATCACTTCTCTAATATAATTTCAGACATGATTACTTATTCTGCTTAATAAAATAAGCATATCTGTAATGTGCTGATATTTTTATTTTTATTTATTCATTTTCTCTGAGGTTAGCTTCTGAGTCTCCTCTATTTCTATCTAATACTTGAAGCCATGTATTTTTTCTGTGTATACTTTAAAAAACAAACAAACAAAACAAAATTATGTTGACTATAATTTACTTGAGAGTATAGAGAATTATTTATCTGAGATCATCCCATATTTCCTTGAGTAATTATTTTCCTGCTATGTGTTCTAGCTGTCTTCTCTTTGTGTTCACTTCCTCCTTTTCCCCCTGCATTTATTCATATTTCCCATGAATTGCTTTGTTGAATAGTGTTTATGAGTGGAAGAACTACCATATAGATTTTGACAAATGAGCTGGAGCCATCAGCATTTCTAATTTTTGTCTGTTGTCTCTACATCTACCTTAGAGTGTGTGTATATATATATATATACACATACATATGTATGTATACATATAACATATATATGTACATAGCTGTCACCTCAGTTTTTCAAACAACTTAAGTTCCTCCTTGGCCATTGACCTTCTTATAATCACTGTATTCTTCCCTCCCCCACCTCCAGCAATGTCCCAGAGTGAGATTACAGTAAAGAATTAAAACTACAATGAGGTATCACCTCACACCAGTCAGAATGACCATCATCAAAAAATATCTACAAACAGCAAATGCCAGAGAAGGTGTGGAGAAAAGGGAACCCTCATGCATTGTTCATGGGAATTTAAACTGATACAGCCACTATGGAGAACAATATGGAGATTCCTTAAAAAACTAAAAATAGAACTACCATATGACCCAGCAATCACATTACTGGGCATATACCCTGAGAAAACCATAATTCAAAAAGACACAGGCACCCCAGTGTTCATTACAGCACTATTTACAATAACCAGGACATGGAAGCAACCGAAATGTCCATCAATAGAGGAATGGATAAAGAAGATGTGGTACATATATACAATGGAATATTACTCAACCATAAAAAGAAGCGAAACTGGGTCACTTGTAGAGACATGGATGGACCTAAAGACTGTCATACAGAGTGAAGTAAGTCAGAAAGAGAAAAACAAATATCGTATATTAACACGAAGATGTGGAATCTGAAAAAAATTGGTATAGATGATCTTATTTACAAAGCAGAAATAGAGAAACAGACATAGAGAACAAACATATTAATACCAAGGGGGAAGGGGGGTGGAATGAATTGGGAGGTTGGGATTGACAGGTATACACTATTAATGCTATGTATAAAATAGATAACTAACGAGAACCTACTGTAAAGCACAAGGAACACTACTTAGTGCTCTGTGGTGACCTAAATGAGAAGGAAATCCAAAAAAGAGGGGATATATGTATACGTATAGCTGATTCACTTTGCTGTACAGTATAAACTAACAAAGTAATGTAAAGCAACTCTACTCCAATTAAAAAAGAAAATACAGCCTAGTAACTCAGCCTAAAACAAAACAAAACAAAAAACTAGACCATTTACTTGCAGTCTCTAGAAATATTTGCAGGTCTTTAATCGTCTCTCTCACTTGGTGCAGGCTTCACAGGTTTGGAAGATATGTTTTATAATCTTCACTATATTTTTGTTTAATATGAAGGTTTTCTTGTATTTTTCATTGATTTGTTTAAAGAATAAAAGTAGATTTTAAAAGCCTATATGAAAAGATTTCCCAGCAATTAGATTAATTCAGAAATTCTATAGATATTTTAACTTGGGCATGTAGAAATTACATACTATTGAAACAATCTTCTCTAAGAGACTTAATGGCAAAGATATTAATAGTGCATAATGCAAAATGCCTATTGCTCTTCTTATTCTTTTAGCCATCTTAGAATAATTTCCTTCTTTTTTGAGACAAATACTAATTGATTATCTCTATTTGCCATGAACCAAACTAACTGCTGTGTAACTCACAAAGATGAATGAGGCAGAGATCCTAAACTCTAGGGATTGAAAATGTCCTTGTAGGGAAATTATTGGTTTGCATATGTCTATGGAGGGAATGTTATGTTTTTAGCTTAAGAAAAAATAAGAATATTTATCATGAGTCATTTTGCTTATGGCTTTAGCTTAAGGAAAAGAGGGAACTTATATCACAAATAGTGTCACTAGTGACATAGGCAGATATAAAATAGAGTAAATCAGGATAGAATGGTAACTTGAAAAAACAGTAAAGACACAACAATAAGATATTTATATGTACTATAAACATATAAGTGTGGTAAGACCCAGTACCTACTAGAGGGGTGTCATATAAGAGGAAATCAGACCAATAGAACCACAGTGAGATAAGTGCACAAGAATGTGAACTTGACACGTGAGTGACAGGGTGTAATGAGATTTGGAGGGATCCCCAGGATAGTTACATTGCAAGATAAGTAAAATTAACACTTACAGGTAACTGGAAGTAATAGCCAGATGTGCATCACACTTATTCAATCAAAAAACATGTGGAACCTGCATAAAAATGGACTCCAATAAGTGTTTCAATGTTATGTCAAATTTCAAAAGATATTTTTCAACCTCTCTAAAGAAAGTAAAGAGAACCAGAAACCTCGCAAAAATAAAGAAATTTAATTTATAAATTACTACAATGTTTATTAAAATTCTTCCTCTTTCTCTCTCAGTGCTTAAGATGGATATCCTTTTCACTTTCTCTTGACTCCCCAAACCTTCCTGCAGGTTCCCATGACGTGTGGGATTTGTCTCCCCCTCCTTGTTTCTTGATTTCATACATTCTCCTTTTCTGCTGTGGGTGCCTCTCTGCAATGGAAATTGTACTTGTTCTAGAAACTCTGGTACTTTGCCTAGTTTATTACCTTTTTTTTTTTTTAGTAAGATAAAGTGCAGGACAGACTGCAGCATCAAAGACATCTTAGCAGCTGAAGGAGAAAAGTATTTCAATGGTAGTGGTCCTATCACAAAAGTAAACAGTGTTTCTAAAACTGGTTTCTTAAAGCCAGGTTTTCAATGATGCCTTTTTAGTTTGACCAAAATCTTAATATGTGCACACTCTGAATTATTTGATTATATGTTAACCAAATATTGGCCTGTGCTTACATCCACTATTTTCATTTGTGCTCATTGTGTTCATTGTTCATGGCTAATTTTCATAGCATAATGAGAAAAGAAGAGAAGTGATCTTAAATGTAACTGACTCTTTCTCACCACCCAGAAGCTAAACGATGCCTCTTCAGGGCCCTCAAATTATTCAAAACTGGGAAATATTGGTGTAATCAGTTTTTGCTATTCATCTGAGTGGTGTTTTAGAAGTTATTAATGATTAGAATATTGATTTCAATTTTGAATATTAAAAATGCTTAATGTCGGGGGCTTCCCTGGTGGTGCAGTGGTTGAGAGTCCGCCTGCTGATGCAGGGGACACGGGATCGTGGCCCGGTCCGGGAGGATCCCACATGCCATGGAGTGCCTAGGCCCATGAGCCACGGCCACTGAGCCTGTGTATTCGGAGCCTGTGCTCCGCAACGGGAGAGGCCACAACAGTGAGAGGCCCGTGTACCGCAAAAAAAAACAAAAAAACAAAAAACACAAAAAAACAAAACAAATGCTTAATATCACTAGCATATTTTCTCGTTAAATGGGATACATAACGAGAAGAATTAAAACAGTGTGTGTGCCCATGTATGTGTGTAGAACTACCAGTATCCATGTGTGGTAATGCTCAAACTTTCCTTCAAACTGCTCTAAAATTCCTCCAATATTTTAATATTTTCACCTTTTTTATCCTTTTTTCCCCCATTCCTACTTAAGCTATAGTTTTGCTTAAGTTAAGAGTGGTCTGCTTACTATACACATGGCTTTGTTCTCCTCTTCCTTCCTCTTATCAAATGTTTTCTACTTGCCTAAAATGACCTTTCTCACTCTTCTCCACCAAAACAAAACAAATCAAAATAAAACCAGTGATTATGTCTATGCTTCTTCTTCTTCTTTTGTTACCATTTAATCTCTATGAAAGATTTTGAATGGCATCTGATTTGGATCACAATCAGGAATATATAAGAGAACAGGGGTCTTCAAGATATACAAAAACACAATAAAATAAAAAGGAAAAAAGAAAATAGAGCATGGCCTCTTAGCTTATCAAGTATTTGTCTGAAGTCCACTCACTTTGATTGATCTCATTCAAACAGGAGACTACTGACTCAGAACTGTATGCACAGTTAAGTTTATTGATTTAAAAAGATTGGTTGTCTGGTTTGTTGCACCTGACAGCAGATTAGAAGGAACTTCCCTGATAGCTTAACACATTGAGCTATAATGAAAAAGTAAGAGATAAGAGAGGTGGATCACCAATTAGAAATAAATCTGTGTAACGCAAATACTCTTAAATGTTTTACAAACTCCTGAGAGCATCATTCTCTAGACCCTGATACCAAAATAATGTTAATAATGATAATTAAGATATAAACAAAAGGTACTTATAACAATAATGTTAATATCTTATTTAGAACATAAAAAGCATAATAAATACAGAATTATAAAATCATGTACAGTACTTGGGTAGATCATAATATAACCTAGAGCAGCTACTTCTTTATCATTTCTGACACCTTACCTTTTCTTGAATACTTCACAAGTCAGCTTATTCCATTATTGGGCAAGTCCAAATTAATAGAAAATTATTCTTCATACTCAATTGAGCCTTGCTTCTCTCTAACAAAATAATTAATCCTAGGTCTTTTTTTTAAACAACTCTGAAAATATGTGCTTTCTTTTCTAAATGACAGTATTTTTAATGCTTAAAATAGTTATGTCTGATTTAAGAAGTATATTTCTTTAGTAGAGTTCATTAGTTTCCATAATAATTATTCTAAACATGTGCCTTCAGTTGTTCCTATCACATATTTCCCAGATTTATCATCGTAGTTATCTTCTTCTGCATAAATTCTAGTGTTTAAGATCCTTTTTTTTTACATATTTATTGGAGTATAATTGCTTTACAATGGTGTGCTAGTTTCTGCTTTATAACAAAGTGAATCAGTTATACATATACATATGTTCCCATATCTCTTCCCTCTTGCGCCTCCCTCCCTCCCACCCTCCCTAGCCCACCCCTCTAGGTGGTCACAAAGTACCGAGCTGATCTCCCTGTGCTATGCGGCTGCTTCCCACTAACTATCTATTTTACCTTTGGTAGTGTATGTATGTCCATGCCACTCTCTTGCTTTGTCAGAGCTTACCCTTCCCCCTCCGCATATCTTCAAGTCCATTCTCTAGTAGGTCTGTATCTTTATTCCTGTCTTACCCCTATGTTCTTCATGACGTTTATTTTTTTTCTTAAATTCCATATATATGTGTTAGCATACGGTATTTGTCTTTCTCTTTCTGACTTACTTCACTCTGTATAATAGACTCTAGGTCCATCCACCTCATTACAAATAGCTCAATTTCATTACTTTTTATGGCTGAGTAATATTCCATTATATATATGTGCCACATCTTCTTTATCCATTCATCGGATGTTGGGCACTTAGGTTGTTTCCATCTCCTGGCTATTGTAAATAGAGCTGCAATGAACATTTTGGTACATGACTCTTTTTGAATTATGGTTTTCTCAGGGTATATGCCCAGTAGTGGGATTGCTGGGTCACAGGGTAGTTCTATTTGTAGTTTTTTAAGGAACCTCCATACTGTTCTCCATAGTGGCTGTACCAATTCACATTCCCACCAGTAGTGTAAGAGTGTTCCCTTTTCTCCACACCCTCTCCATCATTTATTGTTTCTAGATTTTTTGATGATGGCCATTCTGACCAGTGTGAGATGATATCTAATTGTAGTTTTGGTTTGCATTTCTCTAATGATTAATGATGTTGAGAATTCTTTCATGTGTTTGTTGGCAGTCTGTATATCTTCTTTGGAGTCTGTATGTCTTCTTTGGGTTGTTTGTGGGGTTTTTTTTTTGTTGTTGTTATTGAGCTGCATGAGCTGCTTGTAAATTTTGGAGATTAATCCTTTGTCAGCTGCTTCATTTGCAAATATTTTCTCCCATTCTGAGGGTTGTCTTTTGGTCTTGTTTATGGTTTCCTTTGCTGTTCAAAAGCTTTGAAGTTTCATTAGGTCCCATTTGTTTATTTTTGTTTTTATTTCCATTTCTCTGGGAAGGATCGCTTTTTAAAATGTAACTTAAAGTAATCTCAGTAATACAGATCTCATTGGAAAAAGGATTAATAGCTATTCATTTAATTTTATCAAGTAATATCATTTTCACTTGTTAACACAATTACATTTTTTATATATTTATATATTTAAAAAGACTGACTTTTTTGGACAGAATCTATGTTTTATTCATTTTAAAGTACTTAGCATATAGTAGACACTTGAAAATATTGTTTGGTGAATGTGTGAATAAATGAACCATCTAAAAATATGTTAGTTCATTTTAGTATTTTTATTCCATTATTAAAATTTTTATCCCATCCATGAAATTTTTAATGTAGTTTTCAAATGTTTTGAAGTTAATTCTGTTCTCTTTGATCTTGAATTTGTGAAATTTATTTTTAATCAAAATACAAGTCTACATTTGTTCTTGATTAAATTTTGATAGATTTCAAAATTATTGAGATTCCATATAACCCTGATTTGTCATCAGTTTTATAAAGATGACTTTCCAGATAGTATTTTTAGTAATATACAGATTTCTTCTCCATTACTCTATTGATTGGTTAAGTAAAAGTTGAATATATTTGTCTATCAAATATATAAATCATCTTCCTAAGTAGATTGAAGGTCTTTAAATGTTGAGAATGAGTTATCCATTGTATATATCTTAATCACTGCATAAACATAGACCACACAGGCTGAACTAAATTCAGTTGTATGGTTTGCATGGTATGTATTTATTTTTAGCAAAAGATTAATCACTTAACATGTATAATACATTTAAGAATACATAATTTATACCTTCAAATAAGATGGATTTTTCAGATACAAGAGGAATATAAAGGATAATAATTTATCCACTAATAGTTATAACTTTGTGGGGTGAAGATTATTTACTGAATTATTCTATGAAGTTTCTATTCAGCTTTATTTCTCAGAGTCTGAAAAAGCCTTGAAATTGCAAACAATTATTGCTGCATATTTTCTCTTAAACTAGGGTAGATTTGATAGACATTTTGGTCTAATTTTGAAAGTATATGGGTGAATGAATAAATTGTTATTTACAGGTAAGTAAAATTCTGTATTTCACTTTAATAAATATTTCTTTCTATGTGAAATATTTCTCTGCACTCAACTTGATCCTGCTATGATAATGTGTAAATTGGTTATGCTCCCATTAATGCCTTCCTTCTTAACCAAATCTACATACTTAACTCTGATGGAATGTTATTAATTCAATGCTTTGAGACTATTAAACTAACATCTTAATACCTAACACTTAATGAAACTTTACTTTGAGACACTATTGTAAATGTTTGTTCGGACTTCAGACATAGAGAAAATAGACTTCAAATTGTCTTTCAAAATACTCCACAGGAAAGTATTCTCTGAGATCACAGGACATTAAAGGTTTCCTGGGAAACTAAACAGTGTCCATACTGATGTGCTCGTGGTGTCTGTTATCCAATGACCTCTCCCTAATGAGGGGAGGAGCTAAGAACAAAGAAGGAAGGAAGATAACAGCTGGACCAGATAAGAGAGAATGGGAAAAGACAAAGCTGTTGACAACAGAATTGGAAACCCCTGAAGCAGTCTGTATCTATGTTCAGGCTAATCATATTCTGTAGAAATACTTTTCTGTTCCTAACCTAGAAAATAAACAAAATTTCCACCTCCATCTTCAATCTTTTGCCTTCTGTCCACTCTTAGAGAAGAGCAGTCATAACAGCTTTTATTCTCTGAGCCATCCACAATCTCCATTCAGTTCTTTTTTTTTTTTTTCATGTTGTGATTTTACAGAGTACCATTATTCTGACAAATAAATGGCCACCCATCCATGCAATCATGAATACCTGCCATCTGCCAGAGTTCTAAGATCCTAGATACCTATACCTGTATTCATAATTTGACTTTTCAAAAATCACTCATTTGGGAATCAATGTGCATTTAATTAAACAAATGAAAAGTATAAAAATTAATTGAACAAGTACCAAAATGACAAAGACACCATCAGATTATAAATTTTATAAGATGTATAAAATTTTCTATGAGATTTCATATTGAAACATAAAATGTCTATTAAGGAATACATACTTGAGCCAGGTATTAGAGTTCAGTAATAATTTCAATTGGAAAAGATTGGGAATAAGGAAAAGGCACTAATTATAAATCAGTTTTACCAGAGCCTAAGTTACATACAATGGAAAATTATAAGATAAAACTAGAAAAGTTGGATTGTAATCACATTATAACATTTCTTAAATTCTTGGTGGAGGAGTTCTTAGTTAATTCTTCAGGAAATGAGAAAATATAATGAGGAACATTTTCTCAGAAAAATCCCCATAATACCAGGACCTATTGTTCCACTCACAAAATCACATAAGGATCCCATATCAGGTCTAGGGTGTCAGGGTATTCTCATTATGATTGAGGACTATTATATGGGAAGATATAAGTAATTTGAAAGTAAATATGAAAATTTTTTATGTTATTTAAAAGATAGAGGAAATCAGATCTAAATAAATATTGATAAAACATATAAAATGGCAGCAGGAAAGGAATTTGGCTAAATAAATAACAATATGAAAGTTCTCTTAAGGGGACTGAGTGAAGAAAAGAAAAGTGAGGATGGAGGTTCTGAGAAAGATGGGGATAATTGATTTCCTCTCTCTTTACCCCTTTCCCTCCAACATCTATGTGTCAGGAACTCAGATGAGCTGGGAGAGAGTGAGCAGAGATATCAGGTGTCAGAGTTACCAATTAAAGTAACAAGACAAAACTGAGAGTTAAGCCTTTCATCACTTACTGCCATGGTATAAGCAAGAGACTGAAACAGAAGTAAGCATCAGTCTGCCTGTTCCCTTTTCCCCGTGGGAAAAGCACACCAGGGGAGGGTGGGGTGGGTCAGTGCAGAAGAGAGCATCCAATCACTGTTGAGGGAATCCAGGACAAAAGTCTCTGACAGTTTTATGGGTCCTAAGGTGGAAGGAGGGAGATGTGGGAGAGTTAGGAGTGGAAAATTACTGGGTACTGAGCCAGAGGAGGAAAGTATCTTCGTTTTCCCCTCTTCCCCCACCAATGCCCATCATAAGGAGGTCCAACAGAGGAACCTGGAGAGGACTTCTATTAAGGACTCAGATGAAGGGACCTTGCAATTAAGGCTCCTAGGGTAGTAATACAGTATGCGAAGGGCATGACCAGCATGGGGTCTGAATCCTTGATCACAACTCCTCCTAGAAACTAATATGTTGTTTGTACACCAAGTCTGCTGTGGGGAGGGCAGTTTCCCCCACGAGGTCCGCCAGTTAAGTTCTCTGTAATTGTCTAAGATCGAGTCTGAATAATCACAGCTACTGCTTAAAAAATCAATCAGGCTGCTTAAAAACTCCTCACTATGTCATGCAATGAGGGAGAGAAAATACTTTGATCAAATTATTCAAGGTTAGGGCACCTCCAGGGACTCAAAGGCCTGCCATCTGCTTTTCTAATGAAAAAGCCCAACTGCACAATGACTTAAGTTTCCTTCTTTAAACAACCACATAAACATACACACACACACAACTACACAACATGCCACCCCACACTCTTTCCTCCTGCCCATTTCTTCTTCCCAGTTCTCAAAGTACAGAGATTTGAATAGAAATGAGATTTTAATAAAACTACTTTTGTGGGAGACATATGCCTATTTTAAGGTTCTATTCCTTCTTGGTTTTCTTCTAGATAGGAGCTTTGTTAAAACAAAGAAATATGAGGACTCTAATTAGTTGACCAGATTCCCTTTTTAAAACCAATCACCGACTTCCGGATAAGATGGCGGAAAAGTAAGACGCAGAGATCACCTTCCTCCCCACGTATACACCAGAAATACAGCTACACATGGAACAACTCCTACAGAACACCCACTGAATGCTGGCAGAAGACCCCAGACCTCCCAAAAGGCAAGAAACTCCCCATATACCTGGGTAGGGCAAAGCGGAGAGAATCCCGCACAGAGGAGCGGTGCTGAGCGGCACTCACCAGCCCGAGAGGCTTGTCTGCTCGCCCGCCGGGGCGGGCGGCGCTGGAAGCTGAGGCTCGGGCTTCGGTCAGAGCGCAGGGAGAGGACTGGGGCTGGCGGTGACAACTCAGCCTGAAGGGGGCTAATGTGCCACAGCTAGCCGGAAGGGAGTCCAGGAAAACTCTGGAGCTGCCAAAGAGACAAGAGACTTTTTCTTCCCGCTTGGTTTCCTGGTGCGCGAGGAGAGGGGATTAAGAGCGCTGCTTAAAGGGGCTCCACAGACGGGCGCGAGTCGTGGCTGAAAGCGCGGAGCCCAGAGACGGGCGTGGGACGCTGGGGCTGCTGCTGCCGCCACCAAGAAGCCTGTGTGCGAGCGCAGGTCACTGTCCACACCGCCCTTCCGGAAGCCTGTGCAGCCCGCCACTGCCGGTATCCCGGGATCCAGGGGCGGCTTCCCTGGGAGAAGGCACGGCACGCCTCGGGCTGGTGCAACATCATGACAACCTCTGCCGCTGCAGGCTCGCACCGCACTCCGTGCCCCTCACTCCCTCCCGGCCTGAGTGATCCAGAGTCCCCGAAGAGGCTGCTCCTATAACCCTGTCCTGTCTGAGCAAAGAATAGACGCCTTCTGGCGACCTACACACAGAGGCGGGGCCAAATCCAAAGCTGAGACCCAGGAGCTGTGAGAACAAAGAAGAGAAAGGGAAACCTCTCCCAGCAGCCTCAGAAGCAGCGGATTAAAGCTCCACAATCAACTTGATGTACCCTGCATCTGTGGAATACATGAATAGACAACAAATCATCCCAAATTGAGGAGCCAGGAGTCAGTGCTGTGCCTCTGAGGTGGGAGAGCCAACTTCAGGACACTGGTCCACAAGAGGCCTCCCAGCTCCACATAATATCAAACGGGGAAAACTTTCCAGGGATCTCCATCTCAACACCAGCACCCAGCTTCACTCAATGACCAGCAAGCTACAGTGCTGGACACCCAATGCCAAACAACTAGCAAGACAGGAACACAATGCCACCTATTAGCAGAGAGGTGGCCTAAAATCATAAAAAGTCCACAGACACCCCAAAACACACCACCAGACGTGGACCTGCCCACCAGAAAGACAAGATCCAGCCTCATCCACCAGAACACAGGCACTAGTCCCCTCCACCAGGAAGCCTACACAACCCACTAAACCAACCTTAGCCACTGGGGACAGACACCAAAAACAAGAGGAGCTACGAACCTACAGCCTGCAAAAAGGAGACCCCAAACACAGTAACATAAGCAAAATGAGAAGACAGAAAAACACACAGCAGGAGAAGGAGCAAGATAAAAACCCACCAGACCTAACAAATGAAGAGGTAATAGGCAGTCTACCTGAAAAAGAATTCAGAATAATGATGGTAAAGATGATCCAAGATTCTATTTCCAAGATCCAAAATCTTGGAAATAGAATAAACAAAATTCAAGAAACAGTTAACAATGACCTAGAAGAACTAAAGATGAATCAAGCATCAATTAAAAACACAATAAATGAAATAAAAAATACTCCAGATGGGATCAATATCAGAATAACTGAGGCAGAAGAACGGATAAGTGAGGTGGAAGATAAAATAGTGGAAATAACTGATGCAGAGCAAAAGAAAGAAAAAAGAATGAAAAGAACAGAGGACAGTCTCAGAGACGTCTGGGACAACATTAAATGCACCAACATTCGAATTATAGGGGTTCCAGAAGAAGAAGAGAAAAAGAAAGGGACTGAGAAAATATTTGAAGAGATTATAGTTGAAAACTTCCCTAATATGGGAAAGGAAATAGTGAATCAAGTCCAGGTGGCACAGAGAGTCCCATACAGAATAAATCCAAGGAGAAATACACCAAGAAACATATTAATCAAACTGTCAAAAATTAAACACAAAGAAATCATATTAAAAGCAGCAAGGGAAAAACAACAAATAACACACAAGGGAATCCCCATCAGGATAACAGCTGATCTATCAGCAGAAACTCTACAAGCCAGAAGGGAGTGGCAGGACATAATTAAAGTGATGAAGGAGAAAAACCTGCAGCCAAGATTACTCTACCCAGCAAGGATCTCATTCAGATTTGATGGAGAAATTAAAACGTTTACAGACAAGCAAAAGCTGAGAGAGTTCAGCACCACCAAAGCAGCTTTACAACAAATGCTAAAGGAACTTCTCTAGGCAAGAAACACAACAGAAGGAAAAGACTTACAATAACGAACCCAAAACAATTAAGAAAATGGGAATAGGAACTTACATATCGATAATTACCTTAAATGTAAATGGACTAAATGCTCCCACCAAAAGACACAGATTGGCTGAATGGATACAAAAACAAGACCCATATATATGCTGTCTACAAGAGACCCACTTCAGACCTAGAGACACATACAGACTGAAAGTAAGGGGATGGAAAAAGATATTCCATGCAAATGGAAACCAAAAGAAAGCTGGAGTAGCAATTCTCATATCAGACAAAATAGACTTTAAAATAAAGACTACTAGAAGAGACAAAGAAGGACACTACATAATGATCAAGGGATCGATCCAAGAAGAAGACATAACAATTGTAAATATTTATGCACCAAACATAGGAGCACCTCAATACATAAGGCAAATACTAACAGCCATAAAAGGGGAAATCGAAAGTAACACAATCATAGTAGGGGACTTTAACACCCCACTTTCACCAATAGACAGATGATCCAAAATGAAAATAAATAACGAAACACAAGCTTTAAATGATACATTAAACAAGATGGACTTAACTGATATTTATAGGACATTCCATCCAAAAACAACAGAATACACATTTTTCTCAAGTGCTCATGGAACATTCTCCAGGAAATATCATATCTTGGGTCACAAATCAAGCCCTGGTAAATTTAAGAAAATTGAAATTGTATCAAGTATCTTTTCCGACCACAATGCTATGAGACTAGATATCAATTACAGGAAAAGAGCTGTAAAAAATACAAACACATGGAGGCTAAACAATACACTACTTAATAACGAAGTGATCACTGAAGGAATCAAAGAGGAAATTAAAAAATACCTAGAAACAGATGACAATGGAGACACGATGACCCAAAACCTATGGGATGCAGCAAAAGCAGTTCTAAGAGGGAAGTTTATAGCAATACAATCTCACCTTAAGAAACAGGAAACATCTCGAATAAACAACCTAACCTTGCACCTAAAGCAATTAGAGAAAGAAGAACAAAAACATCCCAAAGTTAGCAGAAGGAAAGAAATCATAAAGATCAGATCAGAAATAAATGAAAAAGAAATGAAGGAAATGATAGCAAAGATCACTAAAACTAAAAGCTGGTTCTTTGAGAAGATAAACAAAATTGATAAACCATTAGCCAGACTCATCAACAAAAAAAGGGAGAAGACTCAGATCAATAGAATTAGAAATGAAAAAGGAGAAGTAACAACTGACACTGCAGAAATACAAAAGATCATGAGAGATTACTATAAGCAACTCTATGCCAATAAAATGGACAACCTGGAAGAAATGGACAAATTCTTAGAAATGCACAACCTGCCAAGACTGAATCACGAAGAAATAAAAAATATGAACAGACCAATCACAAGCACTGAAATTGAAACTGTGATAAAAAATCTTCCAACAAACAAAAGCCCAGGACCAGATGGCTTCACAGGCGAATTCTATCAAGCTTTTAGAGAAGAGCTAACACCTATCCTTCTCAAACTCTTCCAAAATATAGCAGAGGGAGGAACACTCCCAAACTCATTCTCCGAGGCCACCATCACCTTGATACCAAAACCAGGCAAGGATGTCACAAAGAAAGAAAACTACAGGCCAATATCACTGATGAACATAGATGCAAAAATCCTCAGCAAAATACTAGCAAACAGAATCCAACAGCACATTAAAAGGATCATACACCATGATCAAGTGGGGTTTATTCCAGGAATGCAAGGATTCTTCAATATACACAAATCAATCAATGTGATACACCATATTAACAAACTGAAGGAGAAAAACCATATGATCATCTCAATAGATGCAGAGAAAGCTTGTGACAAAATTCAACACCCATCTCTGATAAAAAACCTGCAGAAAGTAGGCATAGAGGGAACTTTCCTCAACATAATAAAGGCCATATATGAACAAACCCACAGCCAGCATCATCCTCAGTGGTGAAAAACTGAAACGATTTCCACTAAGATCAGGAACAAGACAAGGTTGCCCGCTCTCACCACTCTTATTCAGCATAGTTTTGGAAGTTTTAGCCACAGCAATCAGAGAAGAAAAGGAAATAAAAGGAATCCAAATCGGAAAAGAAGAAGTAAAACTGTCACTGTTTGAAGATGACATGATACTATGCATAGAGAATCCTAAAGATGCTACCAGAAAACTACTAGAGCTAATCAATGAATTTGGTAAAGTTGCAGGATACAAAATTAATGCACAGATATCTCTGGCATTCCTATATACTAATGATGAAAAATCTGAAAGTGAAATCAAGGAAACACTCCCATTTACCATTGCAACAAAAAGAATAAAATATCTAGGAATAAACCTACCTAAGGAGACAAAAGACCTGTATGCAGAAAATTATAAGACACTGATGAAAGAAATTAAAGATGATACAAATAGATGGAGAGATGTACCATGTTCTTGGATTGGAAGTATCAACATTGTGAAAATGACTCTACTACCCAAAGCAATCTACAGATTCAATGCAATCCCTATCAACCTACCACTGGCATTTTTCACAGAACTAGAACAAAAAATTTCACAATTTGTATGGAAACACAAAAGACCCCGAATAGCCAAAGCAATCTTGAGAACGAAAAATGGAGCTGGAGGAATCAGGCTCCCTGAATTTAGACTATACTACAAAGCTACAGTAATCAACACAGTATAGTACTGGCACAAAAACAGAAAGATAGATCAATGGAACAGGATAGAAAGCCCAGAGAAAAACCCACGCACATATGGTCACCTTATCTTTGATAAAGGAGGCAGGAGTGTACAGTGGAGAAAGGACAGTCTCTTCAATAAGTGGTGCTGGGAAAACTGGATAGGGACATGTAAAAGTATGAGATTAGATCACTCCCTAACACCACACACAAAAATAAGCTCAAAATGGATTTAAGACCTAAATGTAAGGCCAGACACTATCAAACTCTTAGAGGAAAACATAGGTAGAACACTCTATGACATAAAGCACAGCAAGATCCTTTTTGACCCACCTCCTAGAGAAATGGAAATAAAGACAAAAATAAACACATGGGACCTAATGAAACTTAAAAGCTTTTTCACAGCAAAGGAAACCATAAACAAGACAAAAAGACAACCCTCAGAATGGGAGAAAATATTTGCAAATGAAGCAACTGACAAAGGATTAATCTCCAAAATTTATAAGCAGCTCATGCAGCTCAATAACAAAAAAACAAACCACCCAATCCAAAAATGGGCAGAAGACCTAAATAGACATTTCTCCACAGAAGATATACAGACTGCCAACAAACACATGAAAGGATGCTCAACATCTTTACTCATTAGAGAAATGCAAATCAAAACTACAATGAGATATCATCTCACACCAGTCAGAATGGCCATCATCAAAAAATCTAGAAACAATAAATGCTGGAGAGGGTGTGGAGAAAAGGGAACCCTCTTGCACTGCTGGTGGGAATGTGAATTGGTACAGCCACTATGGAGAACGGTATGGAGGTTCCTTAAAAAACTACAAATAGAACTACCATATGACCCAGCAATCCCACTACTGGGCATATACCCTGAGAAAACTATAATTCAAAAAGAGACATTTACCAACATGTTTATAACAGCCCTATTTACAATAGCCCGGAGATGGAAACAACCTAAGTGTCCATCATCGGATGAATGGGTAAAGAAGATGTGGCACATATATACAATGGAATATTACTCAGCCATAAAAAGAAATGAAATTGAGCTATTTGTAATGAGGTGGATGGACCTAGAGTCTGTCATACAGAATGACGTAAGTCAGAACGAGAAAGACAAATACTGTATGCTGACACACATATATGGAATTTAAGAAAAAAAATGTCATGAAGAACATAGGGGTAAGACAGGAATAAAGACACAGACCTACTAGAGAATGGACTTGAGTATATGGGGAGGGGGAAGGGTAAGCTGTGACAAAGTGAAAGAGCGGCATGGACATTTATACACTACCAAACGTAAGGTAGATAGCTAGTGGGAAGCAGCTGCATAGCACAGGGAGATCACCTCGGTGCTTTGTGACCACCTGGAGTGGTGGGATAGGGAGGGTGGGAGGGAGACGCAAAAGGGAGGGGATATGAGAACATATGTATATGTATAACTGATTAAATTTGTTATAAAGCAAAAAAAATAAAAAATAAAATAAAGAATAAAACCAATCACCAACTTTCTGTGTTATAACATCAGAGAAAAGTGTTTATCTTCTTGAATGAAAATTTGTAATATGTGTCTGAATGGATTGAGATAGATATTTGAAGCACCTATCAATTAAGGGGCTACATCAATGGTCAGGGATAGGTAAAGAATAGTTGAAATAAGGTTGCTTTAGTTGAAAGGAGAAAGACAAGACATATGAAAATAATGTATCAAAGGTTATTCAATAGGTTTTGACATCCACTGAATATGAAGGAGCAAAGAATAGAAGATACCTTTATGTGGGAGAGAAATGTTGCCAAAAATAACTAGGAGAAATCACTCCTTCAACAAAAACAGAAAAACAAAAGATGTTTACTTGTGGAAAGAGACTTTTTTCTATTAAAGTATGTTTGATTTACAATATTATACTAGTTTAAGGTATACAAAATAGTGATTTTTATAGATTATTCTCCATTTAAAGTTATTATAAAATATTGGCTATATTCCCTGTGCTATACAACACACTTCCATATCTAATTTATTTTATACCTAGTAGTTTATATCTCTTAGTCCCTTACTCCTATTTGCCCCTCCACCATCCCTCTCCCCACTGGTAACTATAAGTTTGTTCTCTGTGAAGCTCTTTCTGTTTTATTATATTCATTTTTTTTTTATTTTTTAGATTCCAAATATAAATGAAAATATACAGTATTTGCCTTTCTCTGTCTGATTTATTTCACTAAACATAATATCCTCTAGTTTGCAAATGGTAAAATTTCATACTTTCTTATGGCTGAGTAATATCCCATTTTATATGTAAACAATATAGTCTTTATCCATTCATCTGTTGATGGACACTGAGGTTGCTTTTATGTCTTGGCAACTGTAAATAACACTGCTATGAATATTGGAGTGCATGTATGTTTTCGAATTAGTGTTTTCATTTTCTTCAGATATATATCCAGGACTGAAATTGCTGGATTGTATGTTAGTTTTGTCTTTTGTCTTTTGAGGAACCTCTATACTGTTTTCCATAGTGGTGACAACAACTTACATTCCCACCAGTGGGGAACTAGGGTTCCTTTTTACCCACATCCTTACCAACATTTATTATTTGTTGTCTTTTTAATAATAGCTATTCTGACAGATGTGAGGTGATACCTCATAGTGGTTTTTACTTACATTTCTCTGATGATCAAATCAAGAAGAAATAGAAAACCTCAACAGATTTATGACTGGTAAAGAGATTGAGTCAATAGTCAACAATCTCCCAACAAAAAGCGCCCAGGATCAGAGGACTTCATGGCTGAATTCCACCAAACATATAAAGAAGACTTAACATCAATCTTTCTCAATTTTTTCCCCAAAAGTTGAAGAGGCATGAGCATTTCCAAATTTATTTTATGGACCATGTATTACCTTGATATCAAAGACAGAAAAAAGACATAACAAGAAAACTTTTGGCCAATATTTCTGATGAATATAGATGCAAAATCCTCAACAAAATACAGGAAAATCAAATTCAACAGCACATTAAAATGCTCAAAAAACATGACCAAATGGGATTTGTCCCTGGGATACAAGAATGGCTCAATATTCAAAAATTGGTCAATGTGATATGCCACATTAACAGAAGGAAAGATAAAAATCACATGATCATCATAAAAGATACAGAGAAGGCATTTGATAAAATTCAGTACTCTTTCATGATAAAAATACTCAACAAACTAGGAATAGAAAGATATTAACATTATACTCAATGGTGAAAACTGAAGCATTGCCTCTAAGATAATGCACCAAGTGTCCATCAATGGATGAATGAATAAAGAAAATACAGTATATACATTCAATGGAATATTATTCAGCCATAACAAAGAAGGAAATCTTGTCATATGCTACAGAATTGTTGAGCCTTGAGGAAATTATGCTAAATGAAATAGGCAAGGAATAGAATGATAACCTGCACCTATATGGTGCACTTAATATAGTAAAATTCATAGGAGTAAAAAGTAGAATGGAGATTACCCAGGGCTGAAGGGTGAGAGAAATGAGGAGTTGCTGTTCAAAGGATATTGAGTATCAGTAATTCAGGATGAAAAAGTGTTGGAGATTTGCTGTACAACATTGTACTGATACTTGTCAATACTGTATGATGCACTTAAAAAAGTAAGTATAGGGACTGCCCTGACAGTCCAGTGGTTAAGATTTTGCCTTCCAATGTAGGGAGTGAGGCTTCAATCTCTGCTCAGGGAGCTAAGATCCCACATGCCTTATGGCCCCAAAACCAGAACATAAAACAGAAGCAGTATTGTAACAAATTCCATATAGACTTTTAAAATGGTCCACATCAAAAAAAAAAATATCTAAAAAAAAAAATTAATTAAAAAATTAAGTATATATTATATGTTTTTTTCTATAATAAAAAATTTGCATAGATACAGAAGAGTAAAAATGACACAAAAAGCTTCTCTTTACAATTAACCAAATATTTAGTTTTTATTTTTCTAATTATTTTAAAGAAAGACTTTATTATTGTACTTGTTATTGTACCTACAAGGTAACTGTGGCCTTAGCAAAGGCAACTGTGACAGTTTCTGACAAGTAAGGAATTTCCCCTTCCCTTTGTCACTCTAAGAGCCATATGGAAATCAGAGAACATGGTTCTATAGTATCATACCTCACCTTCATCCCAGTCTAAAGGAAACAACTGCCTCAAAGTTTTTCAAAGACCGTTTTTGTCCTCCAAAGCATTAATATTAGTTTCCAGGGAAGTTCTGGCATCTCAGATTCATGAACTGGAAGGCCGTATTTTTTTAAAGACCTTATTATTACTTTTTAAATAGTTTTAGATTCACAGCAATATTAAGGGAAAGGTACAGAAATTCCCCATTTACTCCCTGACTCCACACATACATAACCTCTCCCATTATCAACAACTCCCACAAGATGGTACTTTTGTTAAAATTGATAAACCTACATTAACACATATTTATCACCCAAAGTCCATAATTTATATTAGAGTTCATTCTTGGTGCTGTACATTCTATGGGTTCAGACAAATGACATGTATCCACCATTATATTATCACAGAGAGTATTTTCACTGCTGTAAAAATCCTCTTTACTCCACTTTTTCATCCCTTTCTCACCCACACCTGTGGCAACTACTGATCTTTTTACTGTCTCCATAGTTTTGCCTTTTCTGGCATGTCATATCATTGGAATCATACAGTAAATAACATTTTTGGATTTGCTTTCTTCACTTAATGTGCACTTAAATTTCTTCCATGTCTTTTAGTGACTCTACAGCTAATTTCCTTTTATTGTTGAATAATAGTCCATTGTCTTCATGTACCACAGTTTGTCTATTCTAATACAGAAGGACAGCTTGGTTGTTTCGAAGTTTGGGTAATTATAAATAAAACTGTTATACACATTCCTGTGAAGGATTTTGTGTAGACAAATTAGATTGCTGCATGGTAAGAGTATGTTAATTTTGTAAGAAACTGCCAAGCTGTCTTTCAAAATGGCTGTACCATTTTGTATTCTTACCAGCAAGGAATAGAGTTCCTGTTGCTCCAAATGCTTTAAAGAGCCACTTTTGAATATAAGTCTCAATTAATTAAACAAGTAAACTGTTAGAGTCATTCTCACTTGCTTACACATTAAATTCCAAGTCCAGGCTGATTGTCTGACCCAGTCTTATATTTAATTGTCTTGGGTCTAATGTCTATAAAACCTTTTTCCACACTAGAATGCTGTTGAAACAAACTCTCAAGATCCTATAATTCTTGGAATAATCTACCTCCTCCTAGAGCTGACATTGCAATTTTCCTCTGAACGGTGCCAAGATTAACCTTCATTAAGGGATTTGAGGCAATGATAGGTGGTGGGACATCTCGAGTTGAACTGGCAAGTGCTGTGAGTCAGTGGATCACCTGCTCCTGATGAAATCCATGAAAGGTCATTATATCAGAGAAGACTGTTTCTTCAGAAAGGAAGAAGGGATTGCTTTCAGATGCATGGAATGTTCAAGATGATTTGTAGCTTAATTTTAGTCTATTTCTGGCCTAATGTCCCAAATACAAGTCTCAGTCTCTTAATTCTTCAAAATCAATATCATAACCTTAGCATATGAACTTCAGTGAAGTTATGCCTTTATCATTACAACTTTGCTACACTCAACATCAGGTTTGTCATTTCATATTCAGCCATTTCTGCCTACCTGTTTCAAGAAGATATTATACTTTACAATGCTGCCATGAATGCTTTCTACTTCCACCCTTGTCTTGGGTTGGGAGTTTGAGGTCTTAAAGTTATTTTTTCTTTTTATATGCTTCCCAATAGTCAGAAAGAGCTAGCACACACTACAGTCTTTGTAGCAGTTTTGATATGATAGCAAATAAAGGCAAGTTGGCCACCGAAATTCTGGCTTCTAGTTGTGACCCCATTTTTCCCTACTACTGGTAATAACTTGAATAATTGTGATTATACATCTCAAAGATTACTAATGAGCCATTTTTCTCAAGCAAGGAGGTTGCATTGAATTCATCATATGTAATAGAATTGTGAGTAATTCAGGGTATGAATTTTATCTTGAAAGACAATTTCTTGGGGCTAGTGATATTAGCCCTGCTTCTATTAGTCAGTGGTCCAACAAGAAAGAAATCTAGAATATATGGAAATATTTTTTTTAAATAAAGAAGACTACCTAAAAAATTATGAGCTACCTAGAGTATTGTGTTTTTCTAATTCTACCATATCACCATGCACATGATGTCTGATAGTCCCATTTTTTTGTGTGTGATGCTAAAATTAATCAGTGATTTCAGGTGTTGCTTGACTGATTTATCTATTATAACATCCACCTTCATACTGTCATTGATTCTTCTGTTATAAAGTTCCACATCAAACTTTCAACTGATGGTCATAGTAGCCATAGAGGAACATGGTCTCATTATTTCCTGAAGAATGGTAAAATGGTGGTTCTCTAATTATATTATTTGTTTTGCATTTAATAGCTATGGTAAATTACTGATGATCTGAAGCAGAAATTTCCCAGACCAACTACTTGGATACAGCAGATACAATCAGTAAATGTAGAACAAGACAAATCCTTGATTCTTTTTCTTAATTTATTAATTCTTAAAAGTAATAAGTTGGTGTTTTAACAATCAACAATGGGGAGTGTCATTATAAACTCATTGATCTTTTATATACTTGATATGTTTCAATCTATTACACTCATTAATCTTTTTTATGCTCAAATTATTTATCTTTAGGTCCTTCAAATTTGTTTCTTTACCCCTTAGACGGAATACTAGGGTATTAGTTTCCTTTGCTTTTAGGCACAACAATATGTCTCAAGCTTATCTTGTATATTCCCTGCCCAGATCTGGAATCAGATCATTCTCAAAGAAGTCTTAGTTCATTTCATGGTAAATAATATTTACAAACCACAATCTGGACACTACTGATGTCCATTCTTATTTACTTATCATTGCTTTATAACTACTTAGTTGAAAGAGCTGGAAATTTCTTATTTTTTGTTTTGTTTTTGTTTTCAGAAAGAAAAAAATGAATTATGAGTACATGGTGATGTTTCTAATTCAAGTTAAAGATCATACAATTTTTACTTAATTTCTTTGATTTTATATTTGCATTTTTTTTACAAACGTTGAAAAATTTGTTTCCTAATGACCTTAATGTAATTATTTATTTGGTTTTTAATACAATATCAACTTAAGATTTCTTTGTGTTTTTTTTTTTTCCTTAGAATGACTCTAACTAGATATATGCTATCCAAATGTCATGGTTAATAATCAATAGACTTAAATCTTCCTTGTGTGAATATGTCACCAACTGGATATATGTGTGGGTAAATTTGTTTTGTCTTTTAAAGTAGTTTTTAAAACTACTATTATGGATTGGATTGATTTTTTTAAGTCATTTTAATTAGGTAAATAACTATTTGGTTCCCAAGTTAAAATGATAAAATCGCAAGGTTTACCTTCCATTCTTATCACAATCCTCATGCTTTCTTTTTCTCTCTATTGGCATTAATTTTTCATTTTCCTTTTATTATTTTAAAAATATGTTTACATATATACAAACACACACATAACACACGTATTCTTCCATATACAGAATTTATTACACAAGGTTTACATTATATATATGCATATATATTCTGCTGAAACTTGATTTTTTTTTTGACTTAACAATATGTCCTGAAGACTACTACAGAAGAGTGGAGAGCTCTTCCATATTACTTTTCTCATACATTTCTTTGTAAGTAATAAATGCAGTTTATTTGGACTTTCCCCGATTATGGGGTGTCTGGGCTGTTTCAAGTCTTTTGCAATTACAAATATAATAAATAGTCTTGTGATTGTGTCAGTTCATGCTTTTCTCATACGTTTTTGGGAGAGATTCCTACAAGTATAACTTCTGGGTCAAGGGGTCAACATTTATGCAATAATACTTCTCCCACTGGTTGCATCAGTATTCATTACCACTAGCATTATATGAAAGTGAATGTTTTCCTTTACCAACATCTCCTCAAATATCTGCAGAAACTAAGTAGGAAAATAGGAAATGTAAGTTAATTTTGTGGGCCTTGACTTATCTGTGTGTCCTTGAGAGTCAGTTGTACTTCTTTTGTTTGTTCCTGTTGTATTTGAACATTGTGCATTATTTGTTATTCTGTTCCATGTTTTTTCCTTCTCATACCTTCATATCATTCTAAATGAAAGACCATGTTGATTAATCTAAGCAATTGTCTTAGTTGCCATTTTGTAGAACCATTTAATCAATGGACCTCCTAGATGAAAATGAGGTATACCTATGTGCTTTGTGTATATGGGTGAGACTCTCAATTGGAAAGAATTAACAGTAGGGGAATGGTAGAGGAACAAGCTAGCAGGCCCACTCTTGCTTCCCCCACCCCAAGGCAAAATGTAAAGGCCTTGCTCTATCATCCTGACAGTCACACTGGAAACTCAAGTTATATTGCAGCTTATACTTATTATGATGTTATAGAGAGCATTCCTCAAGTTTTGGTATGAATAAAAGAAATAAAGCAGATGCAACTGTTTTGCTTTTGAGGGAAGAGGTGGTCAGTATAGAAATTCCATAAGCAGAGTCAATTTTATTAATAATCATTTACTTCTAAACAGTTTTTTTTTAAACAGATTTCTGCTGCCTTTCTCTCCTGCTTTTGTTACCTGCTGACTAGAAAGGTAAAGGCGCTCTCTATTGTCAGCCTCCATATTTATCTGCTAAAATGAAAATTCTGCCATGTATCTCCAAGATTTGTATAGATTTGTCAAAACTTTTAACAGACTGCCCTGCTCCAATTTCCTAGTTACTGATCTCTTTAACTCTGTAAGCATTTACTATTATTTAAATGAGATTTGATGATGGAGCAGAGTTAACCAAAAGTGTTCAGGCTTTACTTGATAGATTAATGAAAATAATCCAGTTCATGTAGAATAAGACAGGATTATTAAATGTTATCTTCTCTCTAGTCATTCCCAAGCTTAGACATTTTTTACGGTACCAATATTCTCAAGATTATGCACTGTAATTATACAAGGCAGAACATCAGAAGTCTCTACACTTATTAACTTATATTTATGAAGCACCTAGGCTGAAAATGTTCACACATTATTATATTTCCACTTTTAATATTTAATTTTTTAAAACAGTTTTACATTTAAAGAAAAAGTGAGAAGATAGTACAGAGTTTCCATATGTCCTGCATCCAGTTCTCCTTATTATTATCATCTTACTTTAGTATGGTATTTTGATACAATTATAAAATAATATCAATACATTATTATTAACTGAAGTCATTACTTTATTAATATTCTTTTGGTTTTTAACTAATGTCATTTTTCTGTTCTAGAGTCCTATTCAAGATACCACATTACATTTAGTTATCATGTCTCTTTAGGCCCCTCTTTATTGTAGCAATTTCTCAGACTTTCCTCATTTTTGATGACTTGGACAGCTTTGAGGAGTAGCAGTCAAGCATTTTGTAGGATCTCCACTATTGGAATTTGGTTGATGTCCTTCTCATGATAAAACTGAGGCTACAGGTTTTAGGGAAAAAAGCTACAAGGTAAAGCACCATTTTCATCATATGATATCATGTCTAAATCTTATTAACACGATTTCTGACAGTTGATATATACTAAGGCAGTGTTGTCAGACTTATTCACTGTAAAGACTTTTTTTTTTTTTCTTTTCCTCCTTTCTCTACTATATTCTTTGGAAATCCCTATGTGAAGACCTCAGTAAGGTAAGGAACCTCTCTCTCCTTGAGGGTGAAGTAGCAACATAGATGCATGGAGGATTTATCCCTTCTCTTCCATCTATTAATTTATTCAAACCTTAGTTTTTATCAGAATTGACTCATTGATATGTATTTTATACTTTGGATTATAATCCAGTGCCATTTTTAAAAATTTTATTGTTCAAAATTCAGCTTTTTCTGTTGATACCTATTTCAGATGGCTCATGTGCTCCCTTGACATACCCTCATCCACGTGCTTTTTTTTTTTTAGCACTTCCTTACTTTATGACACTACAAAATCCTGCACACTCTTGTATGTTTCTTACCCCAGCCTAGAATCAGAAGCTACTCCAAGGGCTCCTGGTTCCTTTTGCTGGAAATGATATTAGTAACGAAGGTCTGGGTGCTTGTTGTGCTTGTTGCTACTGGGTTGTCATTTTCTTTAAGACTTCTGAGATAGTAGAACAAATCACTGTATGACAAATCATTTTTTATTTGATTGTAGAAATCTGTATCTATGTGAGATGAATTTAAATATTTCTGATTAAAATTTCTTATAACCAGTTCTAGAAAGGTATTTTTGTTACAACTGACACAAATATACCTTTACTTTGGGACTCTCGTTTGGTATACAATAGTGTGAGGTCAGTTTGATGATATATTTCTAAATTCATAGCTGAGTTGTTACACAGTTATACTCATTCTAGCTTCATAAAGTGCTGTCATAAACCACCATTATCTGTTGCTTGTTCTATAAGTCCTTCAAAGGACTTTTCCCAAAACTGTAAAATTTGACTTGGCCAAAGAGGTCTTATTCAAAATCATGAAAAACAAAGGATTTTATTAAAAAATTAGAATCATAGGTGTTTAAAAGTGAAATTGAAATGCAACTTAGACATCTAGATTTCCATTGTTTCTATTTAAGTTAATTGTTAACTGATTACTGTTTCCAAAAAAAAACACAAAAAGCTATTAGAATGAGGAATGTGTAATCAAACTCATGCTTCTGATGGTATCTATAGAAAACATAACTTAAAATGGCTATTGCTGAATTTCAGTGACCCAATTTGTTACATAATATACATGATAAATATTAGATTCTAAGTCATCAAGGACTCCATTTTCCAGAAATTGTGGAATTTTAGAGTTTCTTAATTGCTTCAGGTGTGTGTGTTTAAAAAAATTTTTTTTGTTCAATATAGATGATATACTATAGAAGTTGAAAATGATAAACAATTCTTAATCTGTACTTTTGTTTGTACAGGTTAAGTTAAAAGACAGGACTGTCTTGAATATCTGCTTATGAGGTTACAAGGACACTGAAATCATTTTAATCCAATATCCTTAAAATGTCTCCCTTATTCTTATAGGGTGCATGTAGTACACATCCATTTAGCACTTGTGTGATAGACACATAATGATCGTGATCACCAGTTCAGATAATTCTTTGCAAGTTGTCAAATCTTGCTGAAAAGGCATACCCTGGAGAAGTGGCTTTTTTGCTTGTTTTGCACTTCGCTGACTTCGACAGGGATTTTCTAGAAGTTGTAATGGCTCTTCTGATCGACAATGAAGAGCACATTTCTTACTGCTTTGATTCTCTTTGTGGATTGATAAATGCTGTGAAATATGGTAGTATACTGATGTGAAGTCAGTTAATGTGAAGTGAACGTGAGCTAATGACTTACTAAGCACTACAGGGTGGCAGTAGACTTCATTTTTTAATATCAGTTCTTTACTGCTTCACTTTATCCTCTTCTGGAAAGGTTTTTAATCTTTCCAGCTCAATCAACATATGATTTACCTAACATATGATACATGACTTGGTTGTAATGGGCCATTTTTGATGGGAAGAGGCGGTTACCATTTGTTAAATGATACTCTTGGCTCCTGGAAAAGTTAATAAAGTTTCCCCAAAGCACCTCACCTCCTTCAAATGAATCATTTAAATAGAGAAACTATCTCAATGATTATCAACACTAGGCCTCACACTTTACAAAACAGACAAAGATACCAAATTATTTAGTAATCTATACAAAATCTCTAGAAGGAAATCTTATGACAGACCTGTCTTAAAGTAATTTAAAATATTGGATTCTAAACGTGGTACAGAATGATTCTTGTTTAATAGTATTTTTTGAAAGGAACGTCTTCTGCATAGTAAACATTTTTATGATAAGTTTTTAGGTCTAAACGTAGCTTTAATTTGTAAATATTCATAATCTATAATTACTAATTGTTCTTATCTCCTTTTCCGTAAGTATATTCTTTAATCCCTATTCTCTCAGTAGGAATCCAAAATGCTAAATTGATTTTTTTCCCAAAGGTTTACTTTCATCAATAATACAATTAGGGATAAAGCTCACAAATACAGGGAGTAACTTGCTTACTTAAACTTGATACATAATTATCCATACAGAAATGCACACACAGACAGATTTACATGCATAAGAAAGTATATACAGTTGATTGAATTTTTCTTTCTTTCTCTCTCTCCCTCTTTCTTTTTTCTTTCTTTCTTTCATTCTTTCTTTTCTTTTCTTCCTTCTTTCCTTCATTCCTTCCATCTATCTACCCGTATCCATCTATCTTTACTGTATATATTATATTACAGATACTGTATGGTGATGCATAGTAAATATTAGTGTGGTTTTTTCAAAGTAAAACATGTTAATTTTTACATACCAAAAGTCTAAATATCATTTGCAGTAAATCAGGCATGACTTCTGCTTGGTTATAAAAGAATAGAAGGTGTTTCACTGGAACAAAAAGCTCTGCCATCAACTAAATGAAACAATGAAGATAATGTGACAGGTTGAAGTAAACCTATATCAGAAATTATTTTAAATTCCATAATATAAATGTGAGAACCACTTGTTATTATTATAGTAATTGTTTATATTCTGAATTTCATTTTCCCCTTTTCACTATAAAAGGAAAAGGCAGTCCAAAACCAGAAAAAAATAATCAATTTAGTGCTTTTCTCTAGAGTGCATTCGCTGCATTTACATGATCTAATTTAATCTCATAACATTCTATGAGGTAGAAAATGTTATTGCCATTAGCAGATGAGAAAACTATATTGGGTAAAATTTAAATCAATAGTCTAAAGACACATAAATAGCAAAAATGTGCTATAATCATGTTAACACCATCTTTGACCTCAATTATTATCTTGTTATAAATATTGTTGACACTCATGCAAAAACAGGAGTATAGTGACATAAAATATTCTGACTATTTAAGTAATGAAAGGTGCATAGAGTTTTCTCAAGCAGTTATGAAACATGTTAGCTATAACTGATTTTTTAACGAAAATATTTTCATATTGCATGCCTCAACTCTTCTTTAACAGAAAAAAAAAATCAAAAATAAGACCATACCAGAATGGGGCTTCCCTGGTGGAGCAGTAGTTAAGAATCAGCCTGACAATACAGGTGACACGGGTTCGAGCCCTGGTCCAGGAAGATCCCATATGCCACTGAGCAACTAAACCCATGCACCACAACTACTGAGCCTGCACTCTAGAGCCTGTGAACCACAACTACTGAAGTCTGCACACCTAGAGCCCATGCTCTGCAACAAGAGAAGCCACTGCAATGAGAAGCTCATGAACCACAATGAAGAGTAGACCATGCTCACTGCAACTAGAGAAAGCCCTTGTGCAGGAACTAAGACCCAATGCAACCAAAAATAAAGAAATAAATTTATATTAAAAAACCCCACACCATATTAATATAATTGCATTATAGTAATAATATTACATAATTATTTATTAAAATCAAAATCAGGGGTTATAATTACATTGCATTTTCTCAACAGATCTGGGAGCTAAAGATTTGTGAGCAGGCAAAGAATACCTCTACGTTTTAAGGCTGTGTTAAAATATGATTCTTCCATTTATTTTCAACAGTTAATGCTAGGTCAACTGTATAACTAGATCTGGAGAAAACACCATTTTCTTTCTATGGGGCAACAGAGAAATTGTGTGTTTTCTATAATCAAAGAGAAATCAATAATTTTTAATAGACATTAATTATGTTTTAACATTTACATTACATTTTCCCCTAAGATACAATTGTAATTCTTGTTAAGTAAAAGCACATCAAAGATAGCAACCACTGAATACAATTACACCCAACTAGACAACGGAAGCATTGCATGATTTTGTTTCTGTTTTCTTTTCAACAAACTTTTTTTTAAGAATATATTTGGATTTCCAAAGTGTTGTCAAGTTGTGAAGTACAGAAAGTTTACATATACCCCATACCCAGTTTCCTATTATTAATATCTTAAGTTAGTATATTACCTTTGTCACAACTCATGGATTTATATTAATAAATTATTATTAAGTAAAATACATAGTTTATTCAAATTTCCTTAGTTTTTAACCTAATATCCTTTTTCTGTTATTGTATCCTAGAGGATACCATATTACATTTAATCCTTATGTCTACGACTTTGATAATTTTGACTCTCCCCCCAAGCCCACTAACTGTAAATTTCTCTTCACATTCGGATATAGAACAAATAGACATAGATATGTATCCCAGCGCATCATTTATTTGCCAAAACAATTGCATCACATCTAGCAAGGTGATCTCCTAAGTTATCCCAGTAGCTATGTACTTTCATCAGAGTTCTGTTTATTTTCATCCCTTGTTGCTGTAATACTGATAAATGAATAAAGTCCAGCACTGTCTTAAAACACTTGCATTATCTTCACTAGAAGGTAAAACATTACATATATGAACAAAAGTGTCTTGGGTGTTGGCATGAGGTAAAATAAGTGAAATAATATTTATTATTATATGTGTAAATTGGTAGATTGTTTCAGAAATTTCAACATACATTTTATGGGAGAAGGAGATTTTTGAAAAATAACATTTGTTGATGAAAATTAAAGATTAAATTTTCAATTAGCTTGGTTATTTTTGAGCATTTCTTCAGATTATTTGGTCCAGGTGATTGTCTTACCTCCAATAATTAAGACTTATTTTAATACAGCATTTTGCTTTTTTCAAGGATTAATCTCTCTTGCTGAAAAAAAATCAAGATAGCCTAATTTCTCTCAATTAATTCTGTAATTTGTTACTTAATTTGTCATCTGAGATTCTTTCTTTGTAATTGTTTTGTTCATGGGAATTCCAGTGACTCTAATGAGTATGTCATATGTCATGTCTAACTTGATTAGACATCAGATTGGCAGTACATAATGTTGTTAAACAAAAGTCATATACTTTTGCTCTAAAACTCTGATTCTTTTATTGACTCAGCATGTTTTAATAAAATTGAAGTGAAAAGCAGAAATATGTAGTGACTAATAATGTATTTCCAAACCTCACATGCGATTGTAATTTTTCAAATTGGATTCTTTATAATCAGCCTGATTCTTTCCATCACCTCTCTTAATGAATCTCACCTAACGCTCAGTAGTCCAGAGAAGATGAGAATTCCCATTCAGACGAAACAAACTCTGAACAAGAACTGAGGAAACCTGCTTGGAAGAGTGAAGACTGGTGCTTAGATAACTTTTGGCTATCTATTGACTTTGAGCAGCTTGAAATCTCTGTTCCTTCATTTATAAAATGTGCTTGATACATATCTTTGAAGGTGTTAATAATTAGAAATTATATATGTAAAGTACATCTTTGAGATGTGATAGGCATTCAAAAGTAAATATTATTTATTATATTATTTTAGAATATATTAGAATACATTGTTATTCTACTAATACAATGGTGCTTTAACTATTAAATATACTCTTTAATGTCAGTATGCACTAATTCAATAAGTATTTACTAAGCACTTTCTACATACCAGGTGCTAAGTTCTGGGGATTTACCAATGAACAAAACATAAAAATCTCTGTTTTCCTAGGGCTTATGACCTAGCAAGAGTGAAATCAGAATGAGGGATGGATAGTGAAGGAGGAGTGAGGGATACAGATAACACGTAGGTGGGTGGTAAATAAATGCTATATGATAACAATATATAAAAATATCTAGGTTGTCACATATATAAAATAATGTTATATGAAAAAATATATCAGGGAAAGGGACTAGGAAATGCTTGGTGAGAACAGTGTACAAATTTAAATGAGATGTGAGGACTCAGAGAGTTGTTCTCTAACATTACAACATATTCATTTATTATTCATTTGTTCATTTCTATTTTTCTACTGCTTTATTTTGAAAAAAAATAAAACTTCAGAATAGTTGAAAGAATAGTAGAATGAATATCTTCACAATCGTCACCTAGAATCCTCAGTTCTTAACACTATGGCACATTTGCTCTCCCATAAAACTGTTTGGCTTTTGTTTGTTGGTATAGGATATCACAAGATGTTTCATTATCTCTTGCTACACTAAAGATTTTTAGTTGCTTAAAACAATAATGATTTATTATTTCACGTGACTCTGTTGATCTGAGATTTGGGCAAAGCTCAGCTTGTTGGTATATTTGCTGTACATGGTGCTGGTTGTGTTCACTCATGGCTGCATTCAGCTGGGAGTTTAGCTGAGACTGGAATATACAAAATGGCCTCTCATGTCATAGGGCCTTTCTCCATGTGGTCATTATTTATTTGGGAGTGTAGCCTGAACTTTCTTATAGCAGTTGGGATCCAAGAGCAAAGGCAGAAGGTTCTTGGCTGAGGAAACTGAAATTCAAGCCTAAAGTCTTACCTGGGAATGGATACTGCCTCGAATCTGCTCCAGTCTATTGTTCAAAACAATTCACAAGGTCAACCTAGGTTCAGGGAAACGGAGTAGACTTCATTTCATGATGGAAGGAGGGTCAAAAGGTTTGTGTCCATTTATATTCTATTACATCAAGGATTAGTCATTGTATTAAGTTGCACTTCACTTTATCCAGCTTTAATCTAGAACAGTGATTTTTTTCTTTTCATTTTTAGTCAATGTATTTCAATCAATTGTACATTATTCTTCCTGATGCTCAAATGATCTCAAAATTGGCTAGTAAGTGCTCCCTTGACTTCTATGTCCATTAAATATATGGTTAAATATATGTAATTTATAAACGCTAAAAAAAGGTGTTCTGTGCATGTCCTGCCTTGTTTTTTTTTCTTTTTTAAAACATTGAACATACACACACACACACACACACACACACACACACATATACACATCAGGTTTTCATATTATGTGAATACTAACTTTTTTTTTTATTTGTAGACAAAGACAATGACAAAGTTTTTGTATGTATGGATATAGTTTTATCTTCTTGTTATTTCTGTTTTTGACTACATATTAATTTTATTCTATTCATGGTTGGACAGATGAAAAGTACAGTATTAGGACTTCTCAGCAATTTTATTTCTCAGCAACTTAAAAATAAATTCTGTTTTAAATTATTTATGTATTTCATTGACCTTTATGAAAAACATATATATATATATTTGATATTTCTGTTAATAATTACATTAGCAGCAAGGCCAGAAATGATTTTTAGGAGAGAAAGCAAATTTACAAACTTGAAAATGAGCTCATACAATCATTTCATTCTTTAAAATCTTGTATATTTGGGATAGCCTTATACAATGCATATCTTTCTTCTCTGTGTTACATAGAAGATTTTGTTCTAATATCACCACAATTAATTTTGAGCATTTAGTCTAAGAAGAACTAGAAGGTAATACTGATTAATCACAACTGGTATATTTGACACATTTTTCAATAAATATTAAAAAACTCACAAACACAACCATCCATCCTCTTTTGTTTGGATACCTATAAAGAATTAAGGGTTAAAATGAGTCTTAAATCTCCTAGATATATCTCAAGGTTATATAGCTATCTGAATATAATAAAGACATCTCACAGAAATGAAGATTCAAATGAAAATAAGAGGAATTGAATTTTCCTTTCTTGTTGTTCTTATGGAAAACTCTTTGTTTTCTTCTTTCTTTCTTTCTTTCTTTCTATCTTTTTCTTTCTTTCTTTCTTTGTTTCCTTCCTTCCTTTCTTCTTCCATCTTCTTTCTTTCTTTCTTTCTTTCTTTCTTTCTTTCTTTCTTTCTCTCTTTCTTTCTTTTTTAAATAAGCACTGCTCATTTGATGGTGGTTATTGAAAAAGCTTCCATTAATATAGTCCCTCAGTCACCTGCCTTTAGATTGCAGGTGAGTACCAAGTGTAGCAACCAAAGTTATCAATGTGCACATCAAAATAAATTTCAAAAGGATTGAATACTCAATGTTCAAAGAAAGAAAAAAAAAAGAAGGAAGGAGGGAAGGAAGGAAGGAAGGAAGAAAGGAAGGAAGGAAAGGACCAAGGGGAACCTAACGTTCCCCTCAGCTTGCTTAAACTTTAGAGAGCCTCCTTCCTTACTCTAGACCACTGATATTTCTTTTCTTAGAGTATTTTCTTTAGAAAACTTTAAATTGTAATTCCTCCCTCTGCTCCTTTGAGATGTAAATCTTTTAAAAGGCCTCTTGCCAGCTTTACTGTTCATGATTCTTTCTAAAGACCTTGGAACCATCCCTTTGAAATGTAATCATGAAGGAAGATCGTGGCTATATCTCCCAGATTCTGTGGTAGGGTAGGAGCCTAACTTACTTTGACACCTTGATCCAGTTGTAAAACTATTTCCTGTCATGAAAGTAAGAAAAAAGTTTACCTTTGTTTTGGGTAAGGATGATTAGCAAATGCAGACAGCCCAGGATCCTCCCATCCCAGCTCTTAAACACACTTCATCTGTTTGTTTCAGTGGAGATGATCATCTCTTCCCTATCACAATAGCCTTGAATAAAGTCAGCCTTGTTTTTTAACCTTGGCAGGTACAAGTTTTACTTTGGCATTTGGAAGGAAGTAGAAAGGAAAGGAAGAGACAGAGAGAGACAGAGAGAGAGAATAAAATAAAAATCTTTCCTTTTTGGACATGGGAAAATTTTTGCTAAGTATGAATTAAAGTTCTGAAGCAAAAAAGCAGAAGTTTGATATACTTCAACACATAGAATTATTTTGTATGATAATAAGCAAACAAACAAACAAATGTAAGCTATATTACAAACCAAAGTGGTGAAAAATTTGCACTTCATATCACAGACAGAAGGCAAATATCCCTAACATAAAAAGAACTCCTAAAAATCAAAAAGACCCCAACATGACAGAAAAATTGGTAAAAGGAACAAATACTCACATCACATTAGAAAAACATTTAAAAAACATACATATGAGAAAGTGCTCAATATTTTCCATAATAACAAAAATGCAAAATAAAATTCTATTAAGATACTTTTACACACCTATTAATTTTTTTAAGTATCCAAACTTTGCAGCATACTCTATTGTCATTCTCTTTCGTTGTGTGTTTGTCTATATTTCCTTTGATACAATTTTTTGAACATGTAAAACAAACATAAATTATCAAATTCAGTACTGTGTAACAAAGATTGCTATGAGGGTTCTCAATTCTGTCTCTGCCCCCTACATTTTTCTCTTCCCACTTCCATTGCAAGCATTTGTATTCATTTTTATTTACCCTTCCAGCTTTTCTTTTAACAAATATGTATGTATATAAGTCTATGTACATATACACATCCCCCCTCCCTCTTTTTTTGCAGAAAAAGTAGCACAAAATATTTGTTGCTCTGCACATTTTCCTATTCCCTTTACAATCTTATCTGTAGATCATTCCAAGTCACTGTAGAGATTTTTAAGTGTACAAAGTTTTGCCATATGTTGAACCATGCATTTTTCAACTAGTCCTACATTTACCCACATTTGGATTGTTTCCAAACTTCTATAATTACAAATTATACCACAACAATAATCAAATGCAAGAACTTTTTCATAATTTTAGTAATGTTTCCTAGAGGTGGGCTTGCTGGGTGAAAAGCTAAATGCATGTATGATTTTTCTAAAAACTTCTAAATTCCTCTTTATCAGGATTGTACCATTTTTTACTCTGACTGGCAATGTATTGGAGAGCTTGTCTCCCTCTTAGCCTTCACCAACATAGTATACGTCAAACATTTCCATTTGGGTCCATCTGTTAGATGGTGAGTGGCATCTCTGAGTAGTTTTAATTTGTATTGCTCCTATTATAAGTGAGGTTCACCTCAAGCTGCCCAGCTTTCACATCAATTCTTAGATGAAGAATCCTTCTCATTCACTGAGAGAACAAACAAAATAGGATGATAATTTCCTCCATCCTAACACCTCCTTATATTTGTGCATATACACTCTACTTACACACTCTACCTTTGGAGAGTGCCGACAATGGCCTATTATTCTAATCTTAAAAGCAAACAAACAAACCAAAAATTCCTTTCTTGACCCTATTACCCCTATTAGGTATATCCTTACTTTTCTGCTTTATAAAATAACTTTAAAAAATATTGTGTACATTCCCTATCTTCACTTCCTTTCTCTCTGAAGTCTGCTCTTGTCCCTTCACTAGACCTGATCTTGTCAATGTTCCCAATGTCATCCATGTTGCTAAATCCAAAAATCAATCTGACACCTTTCCTGTTTGACCTATCAGCATTTTTTGACATAATTGATCACACCCTCTCCTTGAAACACTGTCTTTGTTTCCAAGAAAGCATGACTTACTTATTTTCTTTTTTAGAAGATGTTCTTTTTTCACCTCCAGAGATGATATTTTTCTCAACTCTTAATTCTTAATTCTGAAGTGTTCTAAGGCTCAGTCTTTGAACTTCTTCCATTCTCTCCTGACTTTTGGGGATCTCATCGTTTTAGGGCTTTGAAAACTAGCTCTATGATGATTAGTTACCAAGAGAAGCAGTAAGCAGGGCTAACAGACAAACAGACTCTGGCTATACATTACTATCCATTAGTCCTTGAAACAAATAGTTAACTTTGTGTCTCAGTTTCCTTATTGTAAAATGTTGATAATAATAGTACTTTTCTAATAGGAAATTTGTATGAAATAAATATAATAGCAAAAACAGTTCCTGGCATCTAATCAGTGCAATATAAGCATTAATTCATACTATTCCTATAGTTTCAGGGTAATTCTCTCCTCCCAAAATGGCAGATTAGTGTATTTAGTTGCTTTTTGAACACATACACTTTGTTATTTTATTCCAAACTTAACATATACAGAGTACTCTTGATTTTATGCCTCAAACCTATCCTTGCAGTCTTTCCCTTTTCTCACAGAATTCCCTAAAGGAGAATTCTATTCTTTCAGGTGAACAAGACTTCCTCTCACATTCCAAATGTGATATGTCAGCAAATCCTTTTGAATTTGCCTTCAAACTGAATCAACAACCTGGCCATTTCTTACCACCTCCGTTGTTACCACTCTAGTTGGAAAGAGCTTATCCCTTATCTGGATTCTTGCTCTTGACTCTCTGCTCTCTGCTTCTGCCTTGACCCTCTTTAACATATGTTTCCACACTGCAGCCAGAGTGACTGAGAATATATATGATCTCTTCTTCTGTTTAAAATACTCCCATGTGTTCCCAACTCAAAAAGCCAAACTCATTGTCATGGCTCACAAGATCACAGAGACTATGCTGCCACGTGCCTGACCCCTCACTCTATGACTCCCCCCGACCCCACTCCATCCTGACCGGACGTTCTGCCCCAGAGTATTTTTTTCTTGTTAGTCTCTCTGGCATGCTCCCTCCATAGACGTCAACATGGTCTTACTTTCTCATTTTCTTAAATTCTTTACTCAGAAATCAGCTTAATGAAGAGGTTTTCCCTCATCATGCTATTTAACATTGAGTTCCCTCCTCTACCACCTCTGTACTTCTATCTCTAATACTTGTTTTATGTCTTTCATTAGCACTTTTAGCATCTTATATATTTTACTGATTTTTGTCATCTGTTTTATGTCTTTCTCTTACTAGAATGTAGATTCCATGGGGACTTCCAATTTTCCCCCATTTTTAAATTCTCTGTATCAGAAGAGTGCCTGGCACAAAGACACATAAATATTAACTGAACAAATTAATGAATTAAGTAGACCATTGATTGCAAAAATTATAGTTTTTGTAGACCTTTATATATTTGAAAGGCAATTTTCCAGAAAAAAATCAAAGAAAGGTATACAGAATTTGTTCATATTCATATTTAATAAATTAAACAGAGAAAAGAAAATAAAAGGGTATTTCAATCTCTGTCTATATACTACATATATAATTATACACATATTGTAATTGTATGTGTCTTAATTTGCATGTGTTTATGATTGAAAATTATAAAATAGTGTGTCTAAATAACTCAAAAGTAAGTCAAAAACAATCATTCCATATAGAAACCACTGTTGATATTTTAGCATGTACTTCCAGTATAGTATATATATATATATATATTAGGGAAAATTTAAATATGTATAAATGCATCAGTCCTCATTGTAATTAAATAATATATCCCATTTTGGCAGACATTGTGCTAGACACTTCCACAACTTATTTCATATTTATCCATCTTTTACACACAAAAAGCTATAGTTCCTTAAAAAGCTTAAAATAGAATTATCATATGACCCAGCAATCCCACTACTGTGTATATACCCAGAGAAAAACCATAATTCAAAAAGACACATGCATCCAATGTTCAATGCAGCACTATTTACAATAGCCAGGTCATGGAAGCAACCTAAATGCCCATCGACAGATGAATAGATAAAGAAGATGTAGTACGTATATACAATAGAATATTACTCAGACATAAAAAGGAACAAAACTGGGTCATTTGTAGAGACATGGATTGACCTAGAGACTGTCATACAGAGTGAAGTAAGTCAGAAACAGAAAAAGAAATATCGTATATTAATGAATATATGTGGAACCTAGAAAAATGGCACTGATGAACCAGTTTGCAAGGCAGAAATAGAGACACAGATGTACAGAACAAATGTATGGACCTCAAGGTGGGAAAGCAGGGGGATGGTGGTGCTGGGATGAATTCAGAGATTGAGATTGACATATATACACTAATATGTATAAAATAGATAACTAATAAGAACCTGCTGTATAAAAAGTAAAATAAAATAATTGTTTTTAAAAACCCAAACCTATACTTTATCACCTTCTTGAATTTAGATGAGGCCAAGTGATTAGGTCTGTTCAATGAAATAACAGCAGAAAAAAATGAACTTCAGGTTCATGATGAAGAAAGGAAATGCCATTCAGATTCCCCTGCCTTGGGCTTTATGGAGTTGATGCAGCCACAACAGAAGTAATCTGGATCTCTGAGTCAGCATGTGGAGAGCAGATGCTCAGTGTTGCCCAGCCTGCTGTAGGGTCTCCAGAGAGTGAGAAATAAATTTATGTTAGTTTACTAAGAATTGCAGGTTGCTTGTTTTTTCCCTTGTTATTCCTTTCTGACTAACACACGTATGATGGCATTTCCCCAAATTTCTAGTTATTTTCCTACATAATTATCTTAACTCTCACATGTCATTATCTCATAGATTCTTTAAATCAAAAAGTTAATAAGGTAATAAAAACAAATGATGAAACTTACCAGTTTAAGCTACTTGTTTCTGGTTTGCTTAACAGTTTGTTCTTACACTAGAGAAGTTATTAGCTCTCATTTTAAATTCTGATCTATTGCCCCTTGTATGAAGTATATTTTGGATATTCAGATAGAATGTAAAATATTTATTCCACCTTCTATGTGACAATATTGAGAGATCTCCTTGGGTATAAAGTAGCACTCTCACTTTCTTTCCCAACTAAAGGAATGTATGCTAATTTGGAACAATCATTATTAATGGCCACAGTGATCCACTTGCAAAGAGGATTATGGCTTGGCTAAATCAATTTCTTCTTCTACCTTAATTTGATGTAGATTCTTTCCAATGAGGCAACATATTTCTAGCATTATAGTACAAAATCAACAGAAAAGGAAATGAAGTAAAAAAGCCAAAGAGATGTACTAGACCAGGGTTAAGGTAGTGGTTTAGAAGGACGTAAAGTATGACTGAAGTGTTAGCTTAGCTGTGCTGAATAAAGAAAGTTATTGGGTAAGAAAGGCAAAAAAAAAAAAATATTTATATACACATATTCTTGCATCTCCACTTCCCACTGGTGGAATTTGATTAATTAAAATAAATAATTATTTTGAAATTAATTTTGACTTCCTGATTAGATCCTTTGATCAAGATAGTGATCTGAGATCTGGCTACATTTCATATAATATGAGTCTCCTATGCCTTTTCCTCTATTAATGGTTCAAACCAATTTTTTTATGATCTGTTGCTTTGTTTCATTTGTCTTGCTCAAAATAATTTTGTAAGTACATTTGCAATTTCCCAAATTAACCTTAATTTTCTCTTTATTTTTCTCAAACTCCCATTTTCTATTTCAAATTATACCCATAGATAGAAAATGAATCAGATAATTATCACCTAGAATTCTAAAATTCATTGTCAGAAATCAGACATTCTGATAACTGATTCGATCCTATGCTTACTGTATAGTGAAAAAAAAGCTGTTTTCAGTATATTAAATGGCACTGTTGAAGTTTTAGAGTTGTGGTTCTGTTATCTAGAGAGAAAATAGTTTGAAATTACTAAAATTCAATTATCAAAAAATTAAAGCATATCAAGTTTGTCATAAATAGTTCAAACAAATTCAGTTTGCTTTGATAAATTTGATTCTAGTTTTGATCAAATAAAAGTGTGACACTACTTTACCAGGGATCATAAAAATGTAAACCAGTTTTGTCTTCAGAAAATCTCTCAGAGACAGTTAAAAGATACCTTAGTGAAACACAATTTATATTGTATCTTAATTTTATAGTCTAAAGGGAGAAGTTGACATACACATTATATGATTAACTATCTCCACTTCCAGAGTAGTTCAATATTTTCTTTCTCAAAGGAATAAAGCTTTTCTCTTACTGCCTCACCCTAGGAAAATGGTGATAAACACTATTACACTTGCCAAAACATAACACACATGTCTGTAGTTCTATCACACCAAGTAGACAATGTACAAAACAAATGAGAGATAAAAATATAAAGATGCATGTACTAAACCAGCTTTTAAACAAATGCAAATAAATTCAAAAATCTAAAACTGTTTTCATTAGTAAAATTGGTAATAGTTAAGAAAAAACAATTCCTGTTTTAGTAAGAATGTAGAAAAATTTAAAAGTCTCAGGCAGTTAGTATAAGGGCAAATTTTTAGATTTTTCAAAAATGTGTTTACATATAACAAAAAATCATTTTTGCACATGTATTGACTCAGAAATTCTACATGGAGAAATTTATCCTCAGAGTAAGTAATTATGTATTGTAGAAATATTCTGAAGCTAGGATGCTTATCACAGTTGTTTATTATCAGGAATGTTTGAAAAAAAAAACTAAATAGGTTTAAACAAAAACCAAGAAAAAATAATCATTAAAATATAAGAGAATATATTCATATGATGTAAGACCTTACTTTATTAATGTTACATTTTAGAGGAATATTTTCTCTCTTGGAAAGACTTTCCTATTAAATCAAAGAATAAGCCATAATGTTATTATTGTTTGTATGGAGATATATATATATATATATATATATATATATATATATATATATATATATATATACACATACAGACACACACATACACACACACACACAAAGAGAGATTGTATAAATATGAAGTTTATATGATCTATTATTGATAAGATTATCTCTGGTGTTTGCATTATGAGTTATTTTAATTTTCTTTTTTTAGTGTTTATCTTGATTTTCTATGATTGCAGGTTAATTGGAGCCTTTGCTCCAAGTCATCCTCATCACTCCATGGCTTAAACTCATGGAAAAGCTACCATTTTGAGTGGTTCTGTTCCCCATTTCATTAACAGAGAAGAAGATTACATGGAAAATTATTGCACTGGCTCTTCAAGGTATACCCAGAAGTTAGACATGGCCAAGACAGGTCTCACAACCATTGCTAACTTTAAAGGACATGGAGATGAGCCATTCTATCCTGCATTTGCTTACAAGAATGAACACTGGAGGTACTGAGAACAGCATTTGGCATATGGCTGCTTTGATTTAAAGAAATAGAGAGCATATAAATAAAAGTTTCTCTTACCTTCTTGATGAGAACTGTCTTCCTTGTGGAACTACACAGAAGTTAGCTGTTTCCTATCCAAATAATAGATTTTCTTGTGGACTAGATAAATAATGTCTCCAACAACATGGAAGGAGAGAGACAAGACTTCAGAAGGACACACGACATCTGAATGCATTGGAAAGAGAATATTTTCCCAACAAAGAAGCTAGTGATGTAAGGAAAAATGTGCTCATGTTCAAGATGTCGAACTCAAAGCAGCTGAGGTGAATATAAGAACTCAATGGCAATGGAAGAACTATAGGTGGTAAAGAGTGTGTGGTACACAGATATCAAAGGATAGGGCAGAAGAAGAAGAACATTTTAAAGGGAAGAAATAAAAAAATAGGAGATCAATTGGTTCTTGAATATTTGAGCAGGCACCACAAATCTAGAAATAATAGTAATAAATATCTAATCAATCATGGAGTGTATAAGAGGGCTCCAACATATCCTACCATTGACAATAGCTTTACAAAAGGTGAGATAAATTTAGCCAGTAGAATCAATAACAAAAAATAGAACCTCACACAATGGGCAAATGAAACAGATTTAGACACCAAATTAACTCATAGATAAGAGAGGAAAATATCAAATCACCTGAGAGTTTACTTACACCTATAATTCATATTGATATATTTAATTTGACTGCTTCGTATACTTTTATACATGATGGGTCCATAAATTAACCTAATGGGTTCTTTGTCTTTAAAAATCCAGTGCAAGTAGCTTACTTTAACATAGATTTTAAGAAAAAGATCAGTGAACCTAGATGAATTCAGCTGATCCTAGAGTAAGACCATCCTTCACGCCTAAAATTCTCCTATCCGTCAGTCAAAGAAAGCTCAAAACTAAGTCCTAACTGAAGCTGTTTGACTTAACTTACATGAAATTCATTCTCATGGAGAGATGCATAAGAAATGTAGCTAATGTGAATTCCTTTCGGAAATGACTTATTTTTGTGGCTAATTATTTGTCTCCTGGAAAGACTGCAGGCAGTTTTGAGTGCCATGTGGCTCCCACAGGGAAACATTTATTAGGGACAAGGACACAAGATGATAATGACATGCAGGCATCAGTCCTAGAAATGCAGTGTTTCAGATACATGGTCTAATATGGTTGGCAGTAAAAATATCAATGTTTTTATGTGGAAAGAAAATTGGGAAAGTTAGACTATTTTGATGTTACTAAAAAGAGTCTCAGGCTGGTATTGAGTAATATGATGATTATGGCTAAAATATTATTAGGAATTATAATGCCATCTAAATAGAAGAGTCACTCCAAATTCACCACTTGGAAAGACTGTATTTATCTAATTAGAAATTTTAAGGCTTTATTCACACAATAAAAACACATGAAATGCATGAATAAGACTGTTAATCATGATATATTTTAGCTTCTGAGAGACTTTAGCAGGAATGAGGACACCAAGGAAAATGTTAAATTCAAATTAAGGTAATTAAGAGTTACAAAGAAAAAAAAAGAGTTACAAAGGATTACATATTTTTGCACTTTATTAAAGTTACAGTCTTCGAGTGCCCAAATCCCTCCTTGGAATATTACTTTATATTTTCTGGATATTCTCTTAACTCTTGTTGGTCATTGTTACTAAAACAGCATAGCAAAGAGTCGATTTTCTAAAAACTGTCCATTAGAATGCTTAAAAAACAGTAGTTTTTTTTTAAACCAGTTGACTTTCTACTAAAAGACAGTATAGTTAGCATATTTTAAAGGAAAAATTGGTTCTCAATGTTTAATATTTCACTAGTCTTAGGAAAAGCACAAACTATCACTGATGAACCTATATGTTGGTCATTATTATACAATAGTGGTCAAAGAGTTGTTGTTTTTTTTTTTTTTTTTACTAGCCACTTAATGCACTCTAGTGTTGCTGAGTTTCTTGTATCAGAACTATTGGGCATTTTTTTTTGCCAACTATATGCTATTAGTGTAGAACAACATCATTGAGTGATGCTCAACTGTTGCTTTTTCTGGTTTACAGGGTATGTAATCAGTAACCTCATAAACTGGTGGTTTTTTTTTTTGTTGTTGTTGTTGGGTTTTTTTTTTGTGGTATGCGGGCCTCTCACTGTTGTGGCCTCTCCCTTTGTGGAGCACAGGCTCCGGATGCGCAGGCTTAGCGGCCATGGCTCACGGGCACAGCCGCTCCACGGCATGTGGGATCTTCCTGGACCGGGGCACGAATCTGTGTCCCCCGCGTCGGCATGCGGACTCTCAACCACTGCACCACCAGGTAAGCCCTAAAATCTGAAATTTTTACCAGCATGTTATGTTGACACCTTTATAATGTATATGTTCTATATATGCATTTTTGTTTGTTTGCTTGTTTCCTGTTCTACCATAAGATTTTAACCTTGCTCCATACTTATTAATTTTGTGTCCTTAAGCAATTTTATTGGCCTCCTTGGGGACAATGATATTAACAACATCACAGGGTTTTGTAAGGATTAATGACCTAATACATGTAAAGGGCTTTGAAAAGTACTTGAGATAGAGAAAGGACATAATACATGTTATGTTTGTTATATTTTCATTATTACTCAATTGTTTAGTTATCATCTCAATACACCTTTATTACTGACTATACCAATAATAACCTTTAAAATTTTATATCTTTATTATATATATCAAAATATTTTGGATATATGCACAATATTTGATAATGTCTTACAGCCATTAACAATCTCTACTTTACATAGAAATGGGTCTATGATCATTAGCAATAAGGTTTTGAATAGAGAAGTTCTATCATCAGAAACGAGTAAGCGATAACACTGAATTTGGCATAGCGCCTGGTCCATAGTAGGCTCTCGATAAATATTTGATGAACTAATAAATAAATAGCACTCAGTGCAATAGTACCTTACCAGAGAACAAACATAGGAAATGACAGTACCAACTCTAATACCATTGTTAACCACAAGCACAGGAGGAAGTTCAGCCCAACTGAACAAACATCATATACTTAGATCTAATACACATAGTAAATTCATACATCTTGCAGGGGTCCAAAGAAGTTCCTATGGAAAAAATGGTGGAAGAGTCACAAAGAAGGTAAAACTTAGATTAAATTTGACAGGTTAATAGAATTTACTGAGGAGCAAGATGCTCCATTCATTGTCATGTGCCTTACAAATAAAAGCATCACCAAATAGTGCTAGAATTAGTATATACTGAGTAATGATTAAATATCCTTTCTTTCTATATTATGATCTATTTAATATATTACATAAAGCTCATGTAGATAAATGTAAATTCATAAATACATGACAAAGTTTTACTCAATCATTGCTGCAATAATGCTGCCTAACAAACCACTGCAAATTTCAGTGGCTTAGAATTCTCTTCCATTTACTAGATGGGATGCTTCCTGATTCATGAATCATTGAATAAAGCCAATTATATTTTCAATTAAAAGAAAAAAAATGATTGGCTTAAACAACACTCCTTTCTTCTGCTCCCCTGACTAGAGAACAATTTTGGTTAAGCTCATCTAGGCTGCATTCTGCTGGTAGCTCCACCTCAAGCTGTGAGCAAACAGGTTTGTCTCTAAGGTCTGGGTTGGATTTAGACCTGCTCTGATTTTCTCTCATCCCTCTTAGCCCAGTGTCAACTGAGGAAATGCTTCTCATGGAGAATGATAGGAAGTCAAGAGGTCAATCCAAAGACCTCTGTTTCTGTTAGAGACAATAACTTGCCTTAGGTCAAAGTAAGTCAGTCATGTGGCCAAATTCGAGTACAATGGCACATTGAAATGTCCTTCACTCTCTTCAGTGCACCAGAAGAAGTTGACCTTCAATCCAATAATCATAAGTGCATCTATATTGCCATTTTGAAGAATAAAAAAGAAAGAAACCATCAGTCTTCCTTAGGAAAGAATGATCAACTCTGAATTAGCAATAAGCAAAACACATTTAGTCAACTAAGAAAAAAATAGAGGGTTGGAGAAATTGGAGTCCCATAAGTAAGCCAAATGTTTTACTCTAGGAAGCACATTTGGGACACTGTCTGCTCTGGGAGTAGAAACATGTAAGAATTATAACAGGAGGTCAGAGTATCAGGCAAAGAAAACTGGACTAGTAATCAGTTGGGCTCCAATATCATGGCAACACAATCCAGAACTTGGGATTCTTCCTAAACAGAAATGTGCACCCCTTCTCTTAAATTATAGTTACCTATTCGAACATAGCTTGTAACGTCAAGAATCACTGCTGTTTGCTTTGTAACAAAGTAATTTTATTTCATGTGGTAGGCAAACCTCTGAGATGACATACACTTATTTATAATCTCCCTGTGTGTGGTGGTGGAACCTATAACTTGCTTCTAACCATCTAAACATGGCAAAAGTGAAGGGATTTTGATAATGTAATCAAAGTCTCTAATTGGTTTACTTTAGGTGAATCAAAGTGAGATTATCTTGGGTGGGCCTGTCCTAATGGGCTCTTAATAGAGAGTCTAAAAGAGTCTAAAAGCAAAACACCGGAGAGTCTCCTCCCCCTCCCTTCTCTTTCTTTCTCTGTATGTTTGTGGGTGTGTGTCTGTGTTTGGCTGCTAGCTTTGAAGAAGCAATATACAATGAGATATAATAAATTCTGCCAACAGCATGAGGGAGCTTGGAGAGAGATCCTTCCCTAGCTGTGCCTTCAGATGAGAACACAGCTTGCCTGACACTTTGAGTGCAGACCTGCTGAGAGCCTGAGCAGTGGACCCAGCCAGGCTGTGCTCCTTACTCATGGAAACTGTGAGTAAAAACTGAGTGTTGTTTTAAGCTCCTGAGTTTGTAATAGTTTCTCATGCAGCAAAAGAACAGTTTCTACATTACATGAAAATAAAGCAACATGACACTATCATGTCTCAATAAGCATTTAGTAATGGGCATCTGATTAAAGGAACCATCCATTCCATTGGGGGATCACACACATGAAAGGAGACCCAAGTCCACGGTTTCAGAGTAAAGCCTGGATGGTTGTTCTGTCTACCTGGTGAAGCTACTTGATCTTTTCAAAAATGCACTTAGTAAGATCCCTTTACATATCAGTATTAATATGATTAATACTCAAAATGACATAAGACAAGCATTATCCTTTGCTTAAGTGCAAATTGATTTGTATTATCACCTTCAACAAGGACCTCCTTATACTGTTTATGTTGTATATGTAATGTTGACACAATGTAATAAAATAAACTTATTTTAATGTACATCAGATATACTGAGAGGAAAAAGTTGAAGGGCTGAATATTGTTGTGTTTCCACTACCAACATCACCCCACTCTTCCATTAGTTCTAAATGTCATGTCACTGGTCAGATTTCCTGGAAAGCAGACACTGAGACAAAATGTGGATGCAGGAAGAGTCTTGTAGAGTGCTCTTGTGATCAAAACCTGTAGGAGAAGAGGAAGCAGGATGGATGGGGCAGAGCAGTTTTGCAATGTAATGTCAACAGAAACCTCTGCTGCTCCCATGGTAAGCTCTAAAGCTGAGATGACACTTTAGAGATGTCCTAAGCTGGGGCCAAGGGTCCAACCTCTGTCTCCCCTACAGAGACCATTCATTGGATACTGGCCACACAGGGAAGGCCGTCAGCTGAGGGCTGACATCTGGCAGCACATATAGTAGCTGGAGAAGAAGTCCTTCAGTCCTATAGGGGATGGAAGGAGCATTACCACATTTGTGATATATCATTCAATATTTGATTATCTTTTAGATTAAATACATTAAGCTGGGAATGGTGAGTAAATACATTAAGCTGGGAATGGTGAGTACAAGGTAAATCAGTGATTTTGTTTTCTAAAACTAAGGCAAAACAACTATTTTTTTCTTCTCTTTTCCTTTGATTTTCCCATTGATAAAATGAGGATAATAGGAGATATGCCACTGATTGACCTCATGGTTATGTTCTTTGAATTTAAAAAAGAAAGAAAGAAAGAAAAATGCTAACAAACCAAAAAACTAATGTTTTTTGAAGAAAACATAATAAATCTGAATTATGCAGAAATTAACAGTCATACATTGCTATTAAAATGACATTTTAAAATGGCAGACTTAACTTCTTGCAAACCAATTTGCAATTGGAAAATAACTCCTTTGCGAATTTGTAACATCAGGGTTCTAGCTAAATCCTGGACAGCCTTGCATTTCTGAATACCGTTACTGATCTCTGGACACTGAGTGAAAGAAAATGCAGTAGCAGCCACAAAACGTGTAGTGTGGCTGTCGCAGTGCAAGTGATCAAGAGCATTGTCTTTCACCTTGAGCCTTATACTTCTGTCCTGCAAGGTTTAGCACCTCACCTCCAGACTCAGTAAAGTCCCAAGTGACAATGAATTGACATCATAAACACAGCTCCAAATTTAACAAGGGAGAAAAGAAGGAGGAAAACTGGGGGGAAAAAGTGATCAGCAACTTTTGAGTTAAGATGAAAGAACAAGGAAAATTTTAATGAAATCATTTTAAAAGGTCATTAAGAAAAGAAACAAAACACAACTCTCTTGTAACTGAAGTTCAGTCTGTCAGGGTAGAGCTCAGTTGTGACCAGATAAAGTACTATCATACTTTACCTTAATGAACTCTGCTGACAAGTCTTTTATGACAAATTTTGTGCTCTCAGCAACTTCAAATCTATGAGATTTGGAGCCCCATTTAAAGCCGTATCTGGCCCTGTCATGTCTGTGTGACAAGTTCTCACAGTCCTCATCTGGGTCACTAAATGGAGATCCCATGATAGAGAAAGCTGACATCCCATCCATCTTGCTTTGCATGAGTGCACATCTGTCAGGCAAACTACATAACAATGTTAGTTTTATATGCTCTCCAGAAATGCAGCCATGAATTGGTTTCCAGTAGCCTGAACAGAAGCAAACTGAAAGCATCAATTTAGAAGTGCATTGTTCCCCTACACTGGAAAAAAAGGAAAAAAATGCCAGCAATCACTTCAACCCTATATCATACGATACTTCAAAGCTTTTGTATACCTCTTTTTTTTTTTTTATTTAAGGAAACGTTAATTGTTTTCCCTTGTTTGAAATAAGGAAAAAACGTATCATGGAAATAAAAAGAAATTATTTAAGAGTAAGCGGTAAAAACAGTTCTTTGTGTAGTTAATTAAATTGTATTAACATTTCACTTCTATTGCTCAAAGGAAAAAATATATATATATTGCCAGCAGTTAAAACAGAAAAGACTTCATCTTAGAGTTGTGGCAGTCTTTGTGCAATGATTTGTTTTCTTCTAATTTTTTTTTTATCTTTGCCTTATTTGTAACATGGCTTATTTGATTTTCTTTAATGCAATGTTTAAAAAACAAAACAAAACAAACCTCTGTAATCTCAGTGTTTTCTCAGAATACCTGAAACATCTCACAGTAAGTGTAAAAGTTGAATCTCTAGGACTCCATAAAACATTTTGTAGTTTTAATAAAAGTTATATTGCTCTAAGTAATTCCTAAATGGTATGTAAAGCAAATTAAAGGTGGCATTGTCATCTATACAACAGAAGTGAGTCACACACATATTTTTTTTTAAAGTATCAAGAAGATCGCAAAGTCTGATGTGTTACTTCATCATTATGGTACCCAAGGGAAGCCAGAAGAAAGTGCCTAGACCCTTATGAAGCCTGGAAATCACAGAGTATAACCTAGGTAGGCTCAACTACAAGTGCTTATTAAAGATGAGCTTAGAATAGATTGTAAAGTTACTGGCCTCAAATACCAATACAAAGAATAATGATTGAAAAAGATAGAATGATAAGCTACACTTTACTATTACAAAAAAAATAAAGTAACTACTATATCAAAAAGGACAGGGTTGAAATGCCTAAGACTTTGAAATGCCTTTTAGGAATAATATCTTTTCCCCCAAGATTTCTCCAACATACATTTTGTTGTAATCCTTCCTGACCTCTTGTCCATTAAGGTGCTGATATCTGCAGAGGAAATTTCATAGAAAGTATCCCCCTGAAATGAAGGAACAACTTACTTTTGTCCTTCACGGATATAAACTATATTGAAAACAATTTTATGTTGCTCAGCAGCATTTAATACACCAAAATAAAACCCCACTCTTCATCTGCCTCTTAAAAGCAACACAATTGAATTTCTTAACATGGCTTCTCATATCTATTTATTTTAGATTAAATGTAAGTTAAAGCGTAATCTTTCTGTAATCTGATCACAGGTTCCAACACATAGAATGACTAGGGGCAGGACATGAAATAGAAAATTCCATATTGTTCTAAGCGTGTTCATATCTAGACTCTGAAACAGAAAGTCCCCAGTGGTTTCCAGTGCCAGCCTTTCATCTTCCAAAACATACGGTATCTCTGAGTGAACTCCCTCTGAACTCCACTTGTCAAAGTAATGGCAAAATAGCAACATCACATAAACAAAACAAGAGGCTGCATTGCTGCTATTGTTAGCATCATTAAAAATTAAGTATGGCTGATTTGAGCAAATATTTAAAGCCGACAATTCCATTCTTTGCAATGGTTTCCCTCTAACACGGAGAGTTGTTTTTAAAATATTCTTCAAGCAGTAAGGTTTCTCTTTTGATAAACCGTAGTTTATTCCCTTTGTCCTATGGTTATAGTTCCATTTTACTTCACAGACCATTTTGTCTATGAGACTTGGGATTTCCTTTAACATATCACATTAAATCATAACAACATAAAATCTCATAAAATACAAAAACTAACATTATTTCTTTACAAAATAGCTGTTAGAAGTTATATGTGTATTAAAAGTACTTAGATACATAAAAAAATGTTTACATAAAACTCCTAATTAGATTCTGAAATATTAAGAATATCATATCGAATTTAGCTTAAATATTGAAACAAGCGTTCTGTAAAAAAGCATATTGGAAACACCTGAAAAAGCCTATCTTTCAGAGGTTAGTTTTGAGGTTCTCTTGCTTATAATGTGGTTTGCAGTACCTCATGTTTATAGCCCTATTACTGGTCCTGTTTTCTGAAGAAAAATTAAACTTAATCACTTCTGACAAATTAGAACAAGGGCTCCATGTCAAGTTTTATGTATTCTACTCTCTCTATCTCCATTAAATATGGATAGTTTATTCTTACTATGCTATAAATATCAGTAAAGTTAAAATGTTAGAATCCTGGAGGCATTTGCAGTTTGCAATTAAAAAAAAAAAGGCCTGCAGTCAGTGGCATGAAAAGTATAGTCAGGAAATCCTAATTTATATGTTCATTGTCAAAACTGGGGTGATTTTGTGGCCTCCCAACAACTATCTGCATAGTCATGTGATTGGACCTTGTGTTCTTTTGGCCAATATAGAGAGAAAAATATAATATAGAAAGAAAAATTCTCAAATAAACACAGATTTTATAAGTGATGGATATATAACTGACACTAAAGTGATGAGAGACTATGTATGTATTTTCTTAGAATATTATTTTTCTTTTTTTTTTGAAGCTTTAAATATGCCATATATTTTTTAAATTTTTTATTTTATATTGGAGTATATTTGATTAACAATGTTGTGTTAGTTTCTGGTGTACAGTAAAGTGATTCAGTTATACATACACATGTATCTATTCTTTCTCAAATTCTTCTCCAATTTAGGTTGTTACATAATATTGAACAGAGTTCCCTGTGCTGTACAGTAGGTCCTTTTTGGTTATCCATTTTAACTACAGCAGTGTGTACCTGTCAGTCCCAAACTCCCTATCAGTCCCCCTCTCCCTTCACCCCTGGTAACCCATAAGTTGGCTGAATGGGTACAAAAACAAGACCCATATATATGCTGTCTACAAGTGACTCACTTCTGACCTAGGGACACATACAGACTGAAATTGAGGGGATGGAAAAATATATTCCATACAAATGGAAATCAAAAGAAGGCTGCAGTAGCAATACTCATATCAGACAAAACAGACTTTAAGATAAAGACTGTTATAAGAGACAAAGGACACTACATAATGATCAAGGGATCAATCCAAGAAGAAGATATAACAATTGTAAATATTTATGCACCCAACATAGGAGCATCTCAGCACCTAAGGCAAATATTTTTCAACCAAATATATGCCTTTGCTTCACATTCTATTCTCCGGTGTTCTCCAGGTCATAAATTACACCCTGCTTTTTCCCTTTTTGGTTTTGCACATCCCTTTTCCTCTCTTTGGAATTTTCTTCCTCTACATTTATTCTGATAAAACCCTGCTCATACTTCATTTCACAGGTTAGATTTCACTTTTGTTAGGAAGCCATTGATAGACCCACCTAAGAGCAAGGAAGGTGCTATCTCCTGTGCCCCCAGGACAGAGGATCCTTCTCCTACCTGAACACATTCACACAATGTCATTTGAGGACGAAGACACCATTGATTGTATTCATTGCTGTCATATTCTCAGCACACGATACTGTGTCTGGCATATGGTGGGTTATTTACTGACTGAATAAGTACTATTCTATGCATCTATAGTCCCGTATTTTATCACTCTCTCCTTTGCACTACATGCTCTAGTCATTTGGAGACACCTGTCATCCATCAATGTTCTGTGCTCTCTCCTATCTGCAGGCCTTAATTCCTTTGCCCAGCATTTCCATCCATTTTTCATCTCTTGCCCCGCAATCTGGCTACTTCTTACTACCCTTCAGAATTCAACTCAGCTATCACTTTATCTCGGAAGCTAGTCATAATTTTTCATCAACCCATTGTTGACAAGGATGCTTGTCTCAGTGTCTTCTTGCTATCCTCAATCAAACATCATAGAGATAATACTATATTGGAATAATACAAAATTTCTGACTCCCCAACTTCATTGACATTCTTACAGGCAAAGGTGCTAACTTACTTCTCTGTTCCCTACTGTAATCAATGCATTGAAGAAGTTCAAATACTTAGAAGGAGTTCAAAGGGATTTACTTGGATTTAAAATGTCTTGAGTCCAGACTGCAAAATTTACTTCTTACTGTATAAGATTATATATTTGGCAAATGACAATATTTCCAAACTTTATTTTTGTTATTGTTGAAATGAGAAAGATAATACTGATGGGTCTGTAGATAAGCATCTCCTCTCCCCCTGACATCATGCTTCCCTGTGGATAGATTTCATCTGGAGTAGCAAGGCTCATCTCTCCCCACCCCTCACTCACTCATCCCCATGGAGGAAGTGACCATCTGGGTGATAATTGTAGGGTTATGTTTATTTCACCAGTCTTACTCCTGCTGACATGTATGCTCCACACTTCAGTATGAGACTGTGTAGGTAAGGTTGTGTGCTTCACAAGTAAAGAGTGAGCAACCCCTTTAGTCCCAGGACTAAATCTACATTCACCAATAGGCTTTCTTCCTTATAACAAAAAAATATTTTATCTTCATCTTTTTACCAACATGTGACAACTCTTCAGAAAATGATATTATCACTGAATTAGCAGTACAACAAATTTGGGGGGGGATAATACTTTTGAAAAAAAAATGAGGTTTCAAGGTTGAGCAGGTGGGATACATTTACTATGACTCAGACCTGAGATCATTTCTGCAAATCCCAAGCAAGTCCATTAAGGGAGTCACACATCAGACAGAAATGTCTAGCCCTTTGCTCAGGCATGGCTGATGTCTGCTCTGCAGAGTGCCAACTTGGTTCCAAAGCAGAAGCACATGCAGGCCTGAATCAGCCAATACTTGGGACTGGCATCTAGCAAGATTTCTCATAGCTGGGCAGTGTGCAGCCTGTGCTGGCTTGAAACAGGCTTTGAGTAGTGCATTTGTGTTTCTCCCACAACATTTCCCTTCAGTTCTTGTCTGTGAACTATAGGTTCTATGAACCTATAATCAGGTATTATTTTTTCATTCACTGCTTTATCTCCAGTTTCTTTAAAAGTGTCAAGTATGAGTAGGAGTTAGGGAAATATTTGTTGAGTGAATGAATGAATTTGTCTGATTTCTATATCCATCTCTCATTTTATTCCAAATGTTGACAAAGACAAAGGATGTGATTTACTGGATTTGCTCGAATTCTACCATGTACATGGCTTATCTCTTAGTATTCTGGAAGGACCATATTCAATAAAATATTTTATTTTATATTAAAATTTTCAAAGCCTTGCACAAATGTCCAAAATAAATACTATTAATTTTATTGCCATTTTAAATTTACTTTCTGTTCTTTCCTTTTTTTTTGCTTTTTTAAATTGAGATATAATTGACCTATCATATTGTATTAGTTTTAGTTGTATAACATAGTGGTTTTATATATGTATATGTTGTGAAATTATTACTACAATAAGTTTAGTTAACATCCATCACCTCACATAGTTACAAACTTTTTTCTTGTGATGAGAACTTTTAAGATCTTCTCTCCTAGCAACTTTCAAATATACAATCCAGGATTGTTAACTAGAGTCATCATGCTGTACACTACATCCTTGGGACTTATTTATTTCCTTTTGTTTTCATATTAATTGCTGCTTTTAATTCACATCATCTAGTTTAAAGAGTGCCTGTTTTTGTTTTCATTTTATTCCTCACAACCCTAACACTTCATACTCATTTATTATTACTTCCAAAAGAAAATAGTGGCAGCACTACATGAAGAAAGATAGATTAAATTCAAATTAGGAATTATTTTCTAGAAAAACTTATATAAAATATTTTTGTATGAAAATTTTGAAACAAGTAGCTGTAGTGTAATGTGAAAAATGTAAATTTGTCACTGATAGTCAAAATGAACTCTCTGTCTTCCACTTAAAACACACGCTACTTACTATTCTTCTATTCTTTCTAAGAGGCATCAAAAACCTCATTGGACTCAGCCTTGACTGCTGGACACTTTTTCAACTGGTGATCATTCTGGGTAATCTAAGTTACCACAACCATGACCTTGCTTACCTATGACTTCCTTTGCAGAAAATTTAGACTTTTTCAGTTACCCCCTATGCCTCATCTCTTTCTTAAATATCTCCCACTCATACTATCTAAATAAATATAGAGGCCCTAGGAAAACATGACATAAAAAGTACTAATTGCAGCAACATTTTAGGAATATTTAATCTGTGGATCATCCTGTATTCATTCCTTTTCTGTATTTTCAAATTTAATTCTCACAACACTCGCATGAGCTCGGTATATAATTAATATTCCCTTGATTTTACAAAACAGAGAAAAATAAAGGAAAAGGAATAGCAAATATCCCAGACTACACAGCTACCAGGAAGAGGAGTGAATATGTATAAACAGAAGCAAAATGACCCCAGAGTCCACCTTCCTCATCAGAATGCTAGATTGCCAAGCTAGGTATTACTGTTTTTGTTTTGGTTTGGTTTGGTTTTAATATAGAACTAATTAGGTCACCTGCTCTAAAACTTTTAATATCTCTTAATTTTAAGGAAAAAATGCATTAACCTGACATTCAAATTGGTCTACAGGGGTACAAACTTACTTTTTCATTTTATCTTCTATCCACTCTTCTCACTCACATTTTTCTTGACTACCCAAATAGTCAACTAACCATCTCACTCCTATATCTTAATGTCACTTGTTACTTTTATCAGCTATATATCCTTTTACCAGTCAAATTTTATCCATCTTTCAAAAATGAATTAAAAAAAATATAAATTCATCTTAGTTCTTTTTCCAAGGTGCTCCTGTGATACATGTACTTTTATTACATGCATTGCATATCCTGTCGTATAATGATGGATACCCAAGTTCTATTTTAGAATGTAAACTCAGTCCTTACTTGAAAGAAGGCTGTGCCATAGTCAGATTCTTAATTCTCACAGATGTCAGCACAGTGACTTTTACATAGAATGTTTCATAAATTATTACTGAATTGATAGAAATGGAAAATTAATGCCATTGTGACCAATAAGGAAAGGATACACTGAGAATGAAGTTATAGTTGATTATTTTGTTAACTATATTCTCTACCTGATTTGAAATTAAATGTTCACTTAATTTGTTATATATGCATATATTTCTTTCTAAATAAAATGTGTTTAGAATTTTCACTCTAATTCTATAAAGCTGCCTTTACAAAAGAGCAGAAGGAATTATTGGCATGGTACTCTTTGCATTTTTTAGCATCAACTTTAGATATTACTAACATCTACAAAAAGAAGAGGGCTGGCATCATATAAAAAACTCAAATCTGCTGTCATAACTATTGTCATCGGTCCCTTTCTTGCTTCAAAATGGCAGCAGAAAAGCTGTGCGTAGAACAGAATCCCGAAACGTGGGAGCTTGCCCAGGAGCCCCATTGTCCTTTCTGTCAGACTAAAAATGAAACAAAAGGCAGCACAGGCAGTTGGCTAAAGATCTGACTGCCAAGAGTAATAAATAAAATGTTTAATGGTATGTCTTTTTCAAATGAGAATGTCTTGATACTCCACAAAAGAGACGTTAATTCTAACATACAATGAATTGTGTATAGTAGCAGCAAGTTTCTTGATAGATGTGAAGAATTAAATTCAGTTCTCAGATAATAAGTGTTAGAAAATATGTGGAAAGACATGGTGCAAGAGGGGAAACTAGCCTTTGTTTCCAAAATGTGCCCAGTGTTGTTCCAAATCTAATTTAAAATTTAGCATTGAAGGATAAGAGGATTGATGTGCTAAAGTAGAAGAAACATAGGTTTGAAACCTGAGAGATGTGGATTAGAATCCTGGTTCTGGCATTTCATAATTGGGAGATATTGTCTTAACACTTTACTTTCTATACTTAGTTTCTTAATTTATAAAATGAAGGTAATATTGAACATCTTATACATATGTTATAGCTATTGGAGATAGTCCTGATGTCTGAAATATAGATGTTTGTCAAATGATAGCTACTTCTGTTAATAGTATTATTGCCATATATGTAAAGTATCAGTAAGAATAATAACAAAAGACATAAAAATTCTGAAATATATCTCATGGAAATGGAGCAGAGAGTTTAGGATCCCACTAAAATTTCCCTGCAAGTTGAAAATAAGCAGTGCCATCTTCTCTCCTCTGGTCCTCAGAGGCTCACTCTCTGCTGAGTGGAATTATGCCCTCAATATAAAAATTGAAGTAAGAGAACAAAAAACATACAAATAGGAGATAAATAAACACTTTGAGAGGAGTCAAATTTCCTTTTTTCCTAGTTATTTCTAATTTCTCATCCTTTGAGATAATTACCTATTAGTGTCCACGTCACTAAGAAGCCACAGTGGTTATTATAACAAAGGAGAATGGCAACTGTCTTTCCAGTTCTAATTTTAATCTGGGATAAAGATGAATATCTGCCTATACTTATTAGCTTTTATTTTCAACAAATCACCCTGTAACATATTCATTAATTCACTTTTCTTTCTACTAGCATCTACCAAGTATATTCTACATGCAAGTTGCTGTATTTTATATCGACTTGGGTTTTGTTCTTAAGAAACCAAAATGTTCATCTGAAAGAAGGGGGTAAGGTGGGGGAGGAGCAACTTGTCCAGAACCAGTTTAGGCTTCTGTAAAACAGATATAAGGGGAATTTTTTTTCTGGATATGTTAACACAAAAGTTAAGCATTTGATCTTCCCTCCATTTGATATAGATGATTCCACTGGAATTCATGTGCTAAATCAGAGTTTTTAATTCATACTTCCATTTTCTGTCAAAAAATGATGTGGAAAGCATAAACGAGACTGTTACAAATAATACATTTAATATACATGAGGAGAGACTCTATATGATTTCCAATCAACCAACCCAGATATGGTTCATATCAAAGAATTGGGAGAACTTGCAGAAGTGCCCACAAAACCACTACTGATGTTATTTGTGGAACCCGGGAGAACAAAAGGGTCACTGGACAATTGAAAACTATCAAGCATTACTACTTGCAAGAAACTACAATTTCAGGCATAGATGTTTCAATAGCTGTTTTGTAAATCTTTAGACGTAAAAACATTGACCATTAGCTAGCAACATATATTCACAAAGAAGAGAAGCCAACTCACAGTTTTTCTTTCAAAATCCTACACTTTAACAACATTTTAGGTGAGGACCTGGATTTTATCAAATGGTTTGACAAAATCTCTCTTCATTAAAATATTTTGAGAAGGTTGTGGAGATGGGTCCAAGGACTGGTTGTACAAATAGGTGGTTTTAAGTGTACATGAGTTAGTGAGGAAATTTCTAAGTAGAGTCTGTAAGTTTATGTCTTCAGTGCTGCTTGTTCAAAATTTTGAATTACATAAATTTGAAAGGTGTAACTAATAAATTCTATATTAGAATCAATATCACAGTAGTTAAACAGTAAATTAAATCTAGCATAATAGAAGTTACTGGGTGACTCTGAATTAATACATTTAGTGACATAATCCAAACTGTGTCTGTGTGTGTCTGTTGCAAAGTCAAACAAAGTTGAAAAGAATAGTATATATTATTAAGTTAAATCTTTCACTTAATAAAAATATTTCCTGGTGATTAATGATTAGCTAGCTCTTAGTTTACTAGAGAAGATCTTTCCTCTACAAATATTATTTGGATCCCTTCAATCTAAAGTTGTGTAGGGAAGTAAAATTGATCATAACATCATAAAATGTAGTAATCACATAAAGTGAGGAATTCCTTATAATATCACTTATAAAATTATCCCTAAACAACTATTTCTGGCATAACATTAACTTTTATATTAAACTAAGATTCTTGTTGATTTTCAAATACTTTAAAAATTGATTACACATTGAAATATATTGGAAATTGAATCTAAAATTAAATGCAAATATTTCAAAAGATGCAGGATTTCACACACACACATACACACAAGACAAAAGGAATGATGGAGAATATTTAGATTGCATACAAAGCCTTTACAAATGAGGATCAGAAAGTTTAAACCAGTCAACTTTTAAAGCAGCAACATTAAAAAATTATATATATAATATTCTGAACACTTCTAAAGAGAATGACTTGACTATCAAAGAATTAAGAAAGGAGACTGGAGTAATTGATGGAGTGTACTACCGTCTCAGGAATGATCCTCTTCATGATCTTGTTGCCAAAGTCGAACATGAGTTGAAAACTATCATATTGTTCTATTATAAATTTGTTAGAAAAATTACATACACACCCAAAATGTACCAACACTTGATTCATTCTAAATTAACTCATAATTTCTGCAATTTAAAATTTGTTTTTTGTTTTTTTTACAACTTTATTGGATTATAATTGCTTCACAATGGTGTGTTAGTTTCTGCTTTATAACAAAGTGAATCAGTTATATGTATACATCTGTTCCCATATCCCTTCCCTCTTGCGTTTCCCTCCCTCCCACACTCCCTATCCCACTCCTCCAGGCGGTCACAAATCACCGATCTGTTCTCCCTGTGCTATGCGGCTGCTTCCCAATGTCCACTTTGGTAATTTTAGTTTTAAGATAAGCTCCCAAAAAACTTTTTTTCTCACACTTTACTATGAATTTTTTTCACTCTTTACTATGAAATGTTTTTGCCTTTTTTAGAGTGGTGTTATTTTGACTGCACTTTTCTGACACTAGTTATAATTAGTGGGACTCTAGTCTGCTACCTACAGAGAAACCTCATTTTTCAACAGATCAGATTTGTATACTTTATTACCTATTCATTCATTAATGTATTCAAAAATATTTGTTGGATTACTTCCATGGGGTAGACTTATTTGCAAAAGCTGAGGTAGAGCAGTGAATAAAATAGATACAAATCTCTCTCCTCATACATTTCATATATTGAGTTAACATCTTATCTAATTCCTTTTGTATCTTCTGTCCATTCTACCTTTTGTAGAAATACTTAAATCATCTCTGCAACATAATAGGCTTTCAAATATTTGAAAGCAGTTGTCATGGTTCCCTTTAATCTTCTTTTCTCCCTTTTAGAAATATCCAGGTCCTTTAATCGTATTTTGTTTGACATTGTTTTAAAGCCCATCACCAACCATTGACTTCACAGGAGGCACCATGATTTCTACATGATTTCCCCATCAATCTTTTCATCCTTCTCTAGTGCCCTCCTATTGTCAGAGATGTTTTGAAAATATAGCTTATCAAAAGTAAATTTGATAGATATACAATATCCCCAAGTAGAATAGAGAGTAAATATTATAGCCCTGTCCAGACATTATCTATCCCTCTGTACAGCCAAAAATTGTGTTCACATATGTTTTTCAAAGACACATCAGTACTTAGGGCCAAATTAAGATTTTATTCATCTAACTCACTCACGGTGGTTTAGCTGTAGGTGTTGCAAAGCCAGTTATTTTCAATCCTGTATTTCTTTATTTGAGTTGAGGTTTTTAGCACTGCGGCACTTCATATTTATCCCGGTTAAATTTCATCCTGTTGATTTCAGCCTATTGTTTTAGTTTTTGAACGTGATGTTTATGGTTAATTCTGTCCCAATAATATTTGTAATGTTCTCCTGTTTTATGTCACCTACAAATTTAAGGATCAGATTTTCCTCTCTCCATCTAATTCAAAAATAATAATGATGAACGTGACGCAAGCATAGGTCCCTGTGGTACACCGCTAGAGATTGCTATTGCCTAATTATTTACATGAGGATGGTAACCAGGTGTAAATTTCCCTTTCTCTGCTGTTACTTAATTTATATTCCACAAGTTTACAATCAAGCAATCATGAATGCATTTATAATGCTTTTCTGGAACCAGAATACATAATAGCTAAAATATGCCCACTAATTTCCCCCAGAAGAATTGTGTAGCTCTTTTCCCCAGGCACTTATTACACTTTTTATGTACCTACAATATAATGCCTACTCGAATTATGAGTCATTTGTTTGCACAGCAGGTCATACAGTGGTACTCAATATTTATTTGTTGAATGAGTAAATGACTGGTAGGTAAGTTTGTGTTAACTTCCTAGTCAAGGACCCTAACAGAAAATGACATAGGACTGTTGTCTTGTACATACTGGATGACTGTTGACAAACTTAAGGTCTTAGCTAACAGAATATAATATATTGAGATCATCACATGACTGTAAGTTGTACAGATGACAGGAATTTCTACTTGCATTTAGAGCTGGAGAAACCAGAGTAACTAAAAATTATGACGGCTCCAGTGTCTATGAAAAAACAATTCAAAATAGTACTCACACGTCCTACTTTATAGTAATGTTCCACTCAAATCAAGGGCACATCTGTCAAATCAGAGGAGCTGCCTGAGGGTATATCATGTTTTGCCAATGCAAATTAACATAGCAGTTTAGAATTAATGTTTTGTGTTACAGGATTTCTTTTGTTTGCTAATTTTTAATAATGGTGTATGCAACTATTTTTATCATTAAATATTTACCATATATCAGCTACATAGTAGGTATTCTGCTATGTATACATAGCACTGTGTAGGGTCTGTAAGAGACATTAAATACAAGCTATTTAATTTGTTGTTTGTAATACATAGATGCACTAAACATTTCCCCTCGCTCTTGAGAACTCACCATCTATTTTGGGAAGATGCATGAATGGGAAAATTAAATAGGTACATGATTAAGTTTAACCAGTAGTTTATAATGTAACAATAATGGTATTTTTTAAATTAATTAATGATTCAGCATATATTTAATGAATGGATACTATGTATTAGTTATGAAATTACTCCACTGAGCAAAACAGTGATGAATCCTGCACTCTTATCACTTTATGACTTAATAGTAGCTACATTGTAGACATTTAAAGAGGAGACATTTGGTTGGGTCGTCTGGTCAGTAGAAGATTCATAAGGATGTTGAACATGCACTGCATCTTAAAAACTGTGTAGTCACAGAATAGAAGGAAGCTCAATTCCAGGCTAGAGAGTAATTGACTTTGCCTATGGAAGAAAAATAATGACAAAAATAAATGCTATTTCTTAAGAGATGCTGTGATGGGTTTTTCCCTTCTTCTTTTTGTTCAATCCTCCAGATACATCAAATGAAAAAGATAATGATACAGATTACGATTGGGAGAGGCCGAAGCTTGTGCTAGGAAGGATGAGGACAAAACTGTCTTCTGATTAAATGTCTTAGCATCCTTTGAAAAAGTAAAATATTTACTGCTCTATTACATGGATAATTTATTTTAAGTTCAAAACCTGAATATCTCATTGATACCCTCTGAATCTAAATGTCAAACCTGGTGTGAAGACTAAAACATGACTTAAAGAGAGAAAACTCTCATACTAAAAGCTTCCAACTCACCTAGAAAAGACCACTGCAGTGCATTTTCAATGCTGCCTGTCATTCACTTCGCAAATTACAAGTCTTCCCCTGAACATTGATGATCCATCACTGCCATGACAACAAAAGCGCTGCCTTAGCAACACTCACTGATGGTGAGAGAATGACACACTGCTTATAAATACTGCAGTTGGGAGATTAGTGTAAATTCTAAACAAAGCAACATAATGAATCACACTTTGGAAATGCAATTGTAGTGTGTCAATTTATTTGTGTAAAAATGCATTCCAAACTTTCTTGAATTAAATTTTCATGTATTTAAATTTATCTACTTCATTGAGTTCAAAAGAAATGCTTATACACATATAGACTTTTAGTTTTTACTTAGTAATTTTTTAATTTGATGATTCATCACTTCTTATTTTTAATTAGAATTAAGAAAATTAAATGTGAAGTGCAGAAACTTCTCAATTTAAGCAACATAGTTTGAACAATGTTTTAATAAATGGCAGTTTCACTGGATGAAAAATTAGAAATATTTTGCAACCACCATTTTTTTATCTTTTCATAGATAAAAATTAAATTTTCTTGCGACTTTAAATTTATCTTTTAAAATTATATTTGTTTATTAATTATGTTAGCATTTTCTGAGAAAATAAAGGAGAGTTTTACAACTATGTATTTGAGAAAAGAAAACCACTTCATGTGGGCCTCTTTTAAAAAATGTATTGTAAGGCTAAAACACATATATCTCATTTTAGTTTTAGATTGCATAAATTAAAAGGAATATGTGAGTGAAATATAAAATATGTAACTACCCATAATTTCTTGAATTATCTATAAATTTCCAATTGTCACCAGTTAAACATCTTAAAGTTGCCTGTATCATGAGTAATTGGAAATGTTGATCCTTACAAGACTCAGCTTAAAACAGTAGTGGCTTTGGGGTCCTAGAGGAATAGTTTTATTTGTCTATACTACTCATTGATGTACTAATCTTGCAACATTATATATTATCTCTTTAATGTGTCTCTTTTTATTTTTTTCAGTAAGCTTGAGAATAAAATGATTATCTTTGTTCATTTGATCTTTCTATGGTGCTTAGAGCATTGCTGAGCACATCATAGGCATTGAATATATATTAACCAAATTCAATTGAAGTTGATAGAGAATAGTTCTTACTAGTTCATAATTTATGGTGAATACAGCTTTGAGAATACGTGTTAGGTCGTAGTACAAAGTCCTTTGTATCATCAGAACCACTCTATTGGCAGATACCTTAGCTCTTTGAGTACAATCTCCCTTTCAGTTTGTCTGCCATAAAATTTTCACCAATCATTGATTCAGCTTATATTTGGACACCTGCCTTTATGACTTTACAAAAACTCCTTCAGGTTATCCATTCTACACTAAAGATAATATAGTTAGAAACTCATTAGAATATTTACTTGTTTACCAGAAGCTTTTGTCTTAATTCCTCTAGGCTCAATAATGCATCATATATAGATATTTTTCAACAGTAATAATTTAGAATTTTCTACAGAGGGGTACCCAGCTAGTTAATGAATAAGGATTCAGAAGTGAGTAAAAAACTGTCTCAACTCTGAAGAATCCACAGTAAATAAAATGAAAATACCATATTTTACTTATATGTGTGAATGTGTATACACACACACACACACACACATATATATATATACATATTCACACATATGTTCATATGTATATACACACATATATACATATATTTCTCAGGTTAAAAAATATTAATATGTTACTTATATGTTATATAGTACTTATATGTTAATAGTAAAAAACAAAAACTTGCTCATGATTGAATAATTACTTAGTGGCAGACTTGGGACTCCAGTTCATGTTGTCCTCCTCTATAAAACTGACCACAATATATCAGAAATGTCTAATCATGAAAAAAGAAATCCCATTGAGGAACAGTCTACAAAATGCCTGAGCAATAACCCTCAAAGTTGTCCATGTCATTGAAAACAAGGTAAGTCTGAGAAACTTAAACCAGTCAAGAGGAGGTTAAGGGGGCATGAGAATGAAATGTAATGAAGTATCCTAGATGGGATCATGGAGCAGACAAGAGACATAAAGGGAAAACTGAAGACATCTGAATGAAGTGTAGGTTTAGTTAATAATAATGTATCAATTATGGCTCATTAGTTGTGACAAATGTACTGTACTAAAGTAAAATGTTAATAATGGGGGAAACTGAGTGTGAGATATTTGGGAACTCTTTGTACATTCTTCACAATAGTTCTGTGAATCTAAAACTGTAGTAGAATAAGGTTAATTTAAAAAATGCAAGTTGCAGCATAATATTTATAATTGGCCCCACATTTAGGTCTTTAATCCGTTTTGAGTTTATTTTTGTGTATCGTGTCAGGGAGTGTTCTAACTTCATTCTTTTACATGTAGGTGACCAGTTTTCCCAGCACCACTTAGAGAAGAGGTTGTCTTTTCTCCACTGTATATTCTTGCCTCCTTAATCAAAAAAAAAAAAAAAAAAAAAAAAAAAAAAAAAAAAAAGGTGACAATATGTGCCTGGGTTTATCTCTGGGCTTTCTATCCTTTTCCTTTGATCTATATTTCGGTTTTCTGTGCCAGTACTTGTGTTGATGACTGTAGCTTTGTAGTATAGTCTGAAGTTCAGGAGGCTGATTCATCCAGCTCCATTTTTCTTTCTTAAGATTGCTTTGGGTATTCGGAGTCGTTTGTGTTTCCATACAAATAGTGAAAATTTTTGTTATAGTTCTGTGAAAAATGCCATTGGTAGCTTGATAGGAATTGCATTGAATCTGTAGATTGCTTTGGGTAGTATAGTCATTTTCACAATGTTGATTCTTCCAATCCAAGAACATGGTATATCTCGCCATCTGTTTGTATCATCTTTAATTTCCTTCATCAGTTTTTTATAGGTTTCTGAATACAGGTCTTTGTCTCCATAGGTAGGTTTATTTTTAGGTATTTTATTCTTTTTTGTTGAAATAGTAAATGGAAGTATTTTTAAATTTCTCTTTCAGATTTTTCATCATTATTGTATAGGAATGCAAGAGATTTCTGTGCATTAATTTTGTATCCTTCTACTTTACCAAATTCATTGATTAACTCTAGTAGGTTTCTGGAAGAGTCTTTGGGATTCTCTATGCATAGCATCATATCATCTGGAAACAGTGAAAAGTTTATTTCTTCTTTTCTGATTTGGATTCATTTTATTTATTTTTCTTCTCTGATTTCTGTGGCTAAAACTTCCAAAACTATGTTGAGTAATAGTGATGAGAGTGGACAACCTTGTCTTGTTCCAGATCTTAGTGGAAATGGTTTCAGTTTTTCACCATTGAGAATAATGTTGGCTGTTGTTTTGTCATATATGACCTTTATTATGTTGAGGTAAGGTCCCTGTATGCCTACTTTCTCGAGGGTTTTTATTATAAATTAGTGTTGAATTTTGTCGAAAGCTTTCTCTGCATCTATTGAGATGATCATATGGGTTTTATTCTTCAATTTGTTAATATGGTGTATCACATTCTTTGATTTGTGTAGGTTGAAGAATCCTTGCATTCCTGGGACAGACCCCACTTGATCATGGTGTATGATCCTTTTAATGTACTGTGGGATTCTCTTGGCTAGTGTTTGTTCGAGGATTTTTGCATCTATGTTCATCCATGATATTGGCCTGTAGTTTTCTTTCCTTGTGACATTTTTGTCTGGTTTTGGTATCAGGGTGATGGTGGTCTCATAGAATGAGTTTGGGAGTGTTCCTCCATCTGCTAAATTATGGAAGAAGGATAGGTGTTAGCTCTTCTCTAAATGTTTGATAGAATTCGCCTGTGAAGCCATCTGGTCCTGGGCTTTTGTTTGTTGGAAGATTTTTAATCACAGTCTCAATTTCAGGGCTTGTGATTGGTCTGTTTATACTTTCTATTTCTTCCTGGTTCAGTCTCAGAAGGTTGTGCTTGTCTAAGAATTTGTCCATTTTTTCTAGGTTTTGCATTTTATTGGCATAGAGTTGCTTGTAGTAATCTCTCATGATCCTTTGCATTTCTGCAGTGTCGGTTGTTACTTCTTTTTCTTTTCTAATTGTATTGATTTCAGTCTGCTTCCTTTTTTTCTTGATAATTCTGGCTAATGGTTTATCAATTTTGTTTATCTTCTCAAACAACGAGCTTTTAGTTTTATCGACCTTTGCTCTTGTTTTCCTCATTGCTTTTTCATTTATTTCTGATCTGGTTTTTATGATTTCTTACCTTCTGCTAACTTTGGGATTTTTGTTGTTGTTGTTGTTGTTGTTGTTGTTGTTGTTGTTCTTCTTCTTCTTCTTCTTCTTCTTCTTCTTCTTTCTCTAATTGCTTTAGGTGTAAGGTTAGTTTGTTCATTTGAGATTTTTCTTGCTTCTTGAGGTAAGATTTTATTGCTGTAAACCTCCCTCTTAGAATGGTTTTTGCTGCATCCCATAGGTTTTGGGTCATCGTGTTTTCATTGTCATTTGTTTCTAGGTATTTTTTGATTTCCTTTCTGATTTTTCAGTGATCTCTTGGTTATTAACTAGTGTATTGTTTAGCCTCCAAGTGTTTATATTTCTAACAGATTTTTTCCTGTCATTGATATCTAGTCTCATAGCATTGTGGTTAGAAAAGATACTTCATACGATATCAGTTTTCTTAAATTTACCAAGCCTTGAGTTGTGACCCAGAATATGATCTATCCTGGAGAATGTTCCATGAGCAACTGTGAAGAAAGTGTATTCTGTTGTTTTTGGATGGAACATCCTATAAAATAATTAAGTCTATCTTGTTTAATGCATAATTTAAAGCTTTTGTTTCCTTATTTATTTTCATTTTGGATGATCTCTCCATTTGTGAAAGTGGGGTGTTAAAGTCCCCTACTATGATTGTGTTAGTGTTGATTTCCCCTTTTATGGCTGTTGGCATTTGCCTTATGTATTGAGGTGCTCCTATGTTGAGTGCATAAATATTTACAGTTGTTATATCTTCTTCTTGGATTGATCCCTTGATCATTATGTGGTGTCTTTCATGGTCCCTTGTAATAGTCTTTATTTTAAAGTCTATTTTGTCTGATATGTGAATTGCACCTCCAACTTTCTTTTGATTTCCATTTGCATGGAATATCTTTTTCCATCACCTCACTTTCAGTCTGTATGTGTCATCAGGTCTGAAGTGCTTCTCTTTTAGACAGCATATATATGTGTCTTGTTTTTTTATCCATTCAGCCAGCCTATGTCTTTTGGTTGGAGCATTTAACCCATTTACATTTAAGGTAATTATCGATATGTGTGTTCCTATTACCATTTTCTTAATTGTTTTGAGTTTGTTATTGTAGGTCTTTTCCTTCTCTTGTGTTTCCTGCCTAAAGAAGTTCCTCTAGCATTTGTTGTAAAGCTGGTTTGGTGGTGTTGAATTCTCTTAGCTTTTGCTTGTCTGTAAAGATTTTAATTTCTCTTTCATATCTGAATGAGATCCTTGCTGGGTCGAATTATCTTGGTTGTAGGTTTTTCCCTTTCATCATTTTAAGTATGTCTTGCCACTCCCTTCTGGCTTGCAGAGTTTCTGCTGAAAGATCAGCTTTTAACCTTATGTGGATTCCCTTGTATATTATTTGTTGTTTTTCCCTTGATGCTTTTAAAATTTTTTCTTTGTCTTATTTTTTGATCATTTGATTAATATGTGTCTTGGTGTGTTTCTCCTTGGATTTATCCTGTATCAGACTCTCTGTGCTTCCTGGACTTGGTTAACTATTTCCTTTTCCATATTAAGGATGTTTTCAATTATAATCCCTTTGAATCCCTTCAGTCCCTTTATTTTTCTCTTCTTCTTCTTGGAACCCCATAATTCAAATTTTGATTCTTTTAGTGTTGTCCCAGAGGTCTCTGAGACTGTCCTCAATTGTTTTCATTCATTTTTCTTTATTCTTCTCTGTAGTAGTTATTTTCACCATTTTATCTTCCAGGTCACTTATCCGTTTTTCTGCCTCAGTTATTCTGCTATTGATTCTTTCTAGAGAATTTTTAATTCCAGTTATTGTGTTGTTCGTCATTTTTTTGTTTGCTCTTTAGTTCTTCTAGGTCCTTGTTAAACATTTCTTGTATTTTCTCCATTCTATTTCCAAGGTTTTGGATCATCTTTGGTATCATTATTCTGAATTCTTTTTCAGGTAGACTGCCTATTTCCTCTTCATTGTTTTGGTCTGGTGGGTTTTGACCTTTCTCCTTCACCAGCTCTGTGTTTCTCTGTCTTCTCATTTTGCTTAACTTACTGTGTTTTGGATCTCCTTTTCACAGGTTGCAGGTTCATAGTTCCTGTTGTTTTTGGTGTCTGTCCTTAGTGGGTAAGGTTGGTTCAGTGGGTTTTGTAGGCTTCCTAGTGGAGGGGGCTAGTGTCTATGTTCTGGTGGATGAGGCTGGATCTTGTCTTTCTGGTGGGCAGGACTGCATCCTGTGGTGAGTTTTGGGATGTATTTGATATTATGGTTTTAGTCAGCCTCTCTGCTAATGGGTGAGATTATGTTCCTTTCTTGCTAGTTATTTGGCATAGGGTGCCCAGCACTGCAGCTTGCTGGTCATTGAGTGGAGCTGGATCTTAGCATTGAGATGGAGATCTCTGGGAGATCTTTCACTGTTTGATATTATGTGGAGTCAGGAGGTCACTGGTGGACCAATGTCCTTAACTCAGCTCTCCCACCTCAGAGCCACAGGTCTGCCAGCAGACCAGAGTGCCATGACCCAGTCAGCCACATGGCTAAGAAGAAAAAACAGAAAAAGGAAAGAAAGAAAAAAATAAAATAAAGTTATTAAAATTATAATAAATAATTGTTACAAATTAAAAAAAAATTAAAATAAAGAGAAACATGAAAGAAAGAAAGAAGAGCACAACCAAACCAAAAAACAAATCCACCAATGATAACAAGTGCTAAAAGCTATACTAAGAAAAAAAAACAAAACAAAAAACGGATAGATAGAACCCTTGGACAAGTAGTGAAAGCAAAGCTATACATACAAAATCACACAAAGAAGAATACACATACACACTCACAAAAAGAGAAAAAAAAAAATATATATATATATTTGCCCCCAAATTCCTCTGCCTCAATCTTGGGATGATTTATTGTCTATTCAGGTATTCCACAGATGCAGGGTGCATCAAGTTGATTGTGGAAATTTAATCCAGTGCTCCTGAGGCTGCTGGGAGCCTTTCTCTTGTTCGTACAGCTTCTGGTATTCAGCTTTGGATTGGCCCTGCCTCTGTGTGTATGTTGCCTGAACTTGTCTGTTCTTCACTCAGACAGGACGGGGTTAAAGTAGCAGCTGATTAGGGAGCTCTGGCTCACTCAGGCTGGAGTGGGGGAGCAAGGGGTAGGGAATGCATTATGAGCCTGCAGGGGCAGAGGCTAGCGTGACGTTTCAACAGCCTGAGGCACGCTGTGTGTTCTCTCAGGGAAGTTGTCACTGGATCACGGGACCCTGTCCGTGGCTGGCTGCACAGCCTTCTGGGAGGAGAGATGTAGATAGTGACCTGTGCTTGCACACAGGCTTCTTGGTGGCTGGAGCAGCAGCTTTAGCATTTCATGCCCGTCTCTGGTGTCTGTGCTGATAGCCGCTGCTCACGCCCATCTCTCGAGCTCATTTAGTTACTGCTCTGAATCCCTTTTCTTCGTGCATCGAAACAGTGGTCTCTTGCCTCTTAGGCAGTTCCAGACCTTTTCCCGGACTCCCTTTCGGCTAGCTGTGGTGCACTAGCCTCCTTCAGGCTGTGTTCAGGCAGCCAACCCCAGTCCTCTCCCTGGGATCTGACCTAGGAAGCCAGAGCCCCAGCTCCCAAGCCCCCACCCAGACTGGAGGATGAGCAGAAAAACCTCTCAGGCTGGTGAGTGCTGGTCAGCACCGATCCTCTGTGCAGGAGTCTCTCTGCTTTGCCCTCTGCACCCCTGTTTTTGCACTGTCCTCCATGGCTCTAAAGCTTCCCCTCCGCCACCCCCCATCTCTGCCAGTGAAGGGCTGTCCTAGTGTGTGGAAACCTTTCCTCCTTCACAGCTCCCTCCCAGAGCTGCAAGTCCCTTCCCTATTCTTTTGTCTCTATTTTTTTTTCTTTTTTCTTTTGCCCTACCCAGATACGTGGGGAGTTTCTTGCTTTTTGGGAAGCCTGAGGTCTTCTGTCAATGTTCAGTAGGTGTTCTGTAGGAGTTGTTCCACATGTAGATGTATTTCTGATGTATTTGTGGGAAGGAAAGTGATCTCCACGTCTTACTCTTCTGCCATCTTGAAGGTCTCCCCTCGATTTTTTTCTTTAATACTTTATCTTCCTGTAATCTCTATCTCTCCTATCTTCACTCTCCACAATGTCTTTGGAGTTATCTTTTAAAACAGAGAAATAATCGTGATAATTCTATTTAAATTTCTTAATTGGCTCTCAATGCCCTACTGGAATAAATACAAACTTTGCATAGCTTTTTCAGACACTTCACAAATGTTCACCACCCTGTACTTCCCACCATCTTTTTTGTGCTCCATCACACTACTTTTCCTTCTCATTCTGTGCCTTTTCATGCACCCATTACTGTTCTCACTGACAGACAAAGAACTGTCCTTTATTAAAGACAAACATAAAACCAAGAACATAAAAATAATTATAATGATTATAAAATATTTAATATTTATTAATATTTTACCCTAGATGAGGACTTGTTCTAAGTGCCTATGTATAAAATTTTATTTAATATTCACAGCAACCATGTTAGGTAAGCTATACTGATAGTAAGAGACAGAATCTTACTTAAAATCCAGAACTCTCTCTTAAAGTCTGTGAATATTTTTTAAAGACTTGTATAGGCTTCAATGACCTCACTTGTAAAATCAGGTCAATTATTGTAGCCTGTTTCATAGTCTCAATATGAAACTTTCATAAATTAATATATGTGAAGCATTTGGAATAGTAACTGGCACACAGAAAGCACCAATTATCAATGTTTATTATTGACAATTATACATTCCTGTCTCACTCAAATTTCACCCCCTGTAGGTCTATTATGACTATGTCACTTAGAATATTTTTTTTGTATTCTTCCAGTATTTAAACTCTGATTTTGTGCCCATCCAAGCATGTTGTGCACATGCATTATATATATGGTGTTTGTCTCTGTGTTTTCCCAAACCTGAACTATATTTCATTTTAATTTTAAAAATATTTATTTTACATATTTATTTTCATAGATTCTCTGTCACTTAGTCAGTGCTTAATAAATGTTTATACATAAACTTTGATTACCTACATTTCAATGGTTTAAGAAAGGAAAATGAAGAGGGGAAAAAAAACACAATTAACTGAGAAACATTAGTTTTTTACTGAGGCTCTGTTGAGTAGTCAGTTCATGCCTAAGGTCACTCAGTCCATCCTTCATCAGGCAGAATCCTATGTATGTGACATGTGCTTGGGAGACCTTTATGATTTGTTATTTCTGTCATCAGAGCTGCTCTCTGAATTCTAAATATAACTTTAGTCAGCAGCATCTTCTTTCACCAAGGCCCACCTCCATTCTTTGTAGCAGTTGAGGTGAGGAAATGGCTGGTCCCACTTTACCAACTTTAACATGTCTATTTGCATCCAAGGAATGTTCATTAATTCAGTTTTCTTAAATATTTTTCTTTAAGTGGCTTGAGACAAGTTCTCCCAAGGACAGGACAGAGGAATATGAGTAGTGCTTCCAATTATTATATTAAAATGCCTTTTCCATTCCCTAAAATTAATTCTGAATGTTTTCCAGATAACTCAACTTTTTCTTTAATTTAGTAAACTAAACTCTTACTTCATATGATGTAGTCCATACATGAATGAGGAGGTACTTTTTAACTCATCATTTTGTTTGGGTCTTAAGTCTGGCATTTCAGCATGCAACTATGGAACCAAAGTTACCCTAGTCATTTCTTTGTAAAACAGGATTACTAAAGACTCATTCTAATATGCCATCATTCACAAGGTGAGAATATTAATTATTTTACAATGACTCTAACAGTATAAAATTAAATTAAAGTAGGAAGAAAATAAATATTACATCACTAAAACACTGAAACATAATTGTTGCTGTATGCAAAATATAGCAAAATCCTGCTTCCTTGCAAGTGGATATTAAATATATATATAATGAAATTTTATTCACTCTAACTTACTCTTATCTAGTGGAAAGTCACAAGACAGCCACCTACACAACTATTACATGCACTGATTACAACTAAACGAAAAGAATATTACTTACTGAATTAAACTTTCAGTGGATCACAAGTTTGACATGTAACTTTCTTTTGAATTAAATCTTATTGTATTGAACCAGCTGTTTCAATATATCACTTGAACTGAACACTCAAATTATGTGTTTTGTTATTTTTGTTTTACCTTCTTCCATGTGACATTTCATTTATGGATGACTTAGAACATTCTAAATTTTTCTTAAATTGAAAATGCTTCTGTAAATCTTGACTTAGTTAATGGCCCCTTTCCATTTAACTATTTACACCATCACTTTACACTAATCAAATTTAGGAATCAAAAGAAGACACTTGCATTTTAATATATATCTAGTTCTACTTGCATTCTATTATTGTTTCTTTGATTTTTTCACCAGTAAAATCAATGTTGGAGTCTCATATGGCCTGAGAACATTGCTGTAATATGCTAAGACCAGCTGTTCTCCAATCTTTGAGATATGATTTCCTATACTTTTTGGACATTACTATAGAAAATTTATTTTGTAGCAATAATGATCAGATAGAAGTCAAACAGAATTAGAGCTAATTAAATACATGCACAAAAACTCCAATAAGTGTAAAGATAGTATTGACTAATGATATTCACTAATTTACTGAAATAAAAACATAGCATGAGCATGTTCTCCTTGATTCTACATTCATTATGAGCCTTTGTACTGTATTCTTAGAAACCAGGCTTTATTACTCCAAAGCAAATTAAAAATGAACAGAACAATAAAGATCACAAATATGTTCATTGTGTCTTCATATTAACAAAAACATTTGCAAGATTTTCAATGTAGGTGTTCACTTAGTATTATTAAGTGCTAAGTCGCTGACTACCTTCTAATAGTGATTTTTTTTAAGTAAGTAGTTACATTGTAATATTATGTCTATCATTTTCTAACCAACATTAAAATTACATCAACCTTCATACCCTATATGCCAAATCCTACAATTATTGTAAATGATTCATCTCCTATACCCATCTACTTTATTATTTAATATTAATAATAACATATAGATATGTGAATGCTTAATTTTATCTTTCAGAATGTGATGATTACAAAAGAATTCTGACTAAAAGAGAATTCTGAGCTGTTTCCTTGAAAATACCTAAGCTTTGGTGGTCAGCTAACCTGGACCCTTACTGCTCAAGCTAATGGGGAAAGTAAAGTAAACATACAAAGATTAAAACAACATAAAACAGATATAAATAAGCAAATTCAAAATTACAACAACGATTATTGGCAAATTTACAAGTCCTTGGGTATCTGAAGGTTTTTTAGAAAAATAAATTTTTAAGGAAGTGGTTGGTTAGAGAATGCATGCAATGTAGGTCAATGTTAATAGTGACACGTGAAAGAGAAAATAAAGATCATTTTATAATATTTTATATGAAGAAGGTAGTGAAGAACTTACCCTCTTCTATTTATGTCCTTAATAGAATGATAATAAAGTTTCTCTATATATTTATCAAGAATAAAAAATAAAGTATCTTTAATCCTTTATAATGAATGCAAATCTTATCATAAAATGCAAATGATTAAAGGCACTGTGCATTCAGGAACATGGGAATTTTGTTATTGATATATGCAAACTAATAAAGCTATGGTACTTTAAATATGTTATGATATGAATTTAAATATAGCATTTAATTACATGGGTTGATATTCTGCCAATATATTTATTTATATTTAGTTATATACAAGAAATTATGCTATTTAATGTACATATTTGTTATATTTATTATATGTTATAAACGGGGTGATCATCTTGGTGTTTTAGATAAAAAACTAAGCCAAAAAGGTACAATTAAGTATGAGGATTGGAGATATAACATAACAAGAATTGGACTGAGATAATAGCCTACTTAACTCTTGATTGTCCTTTGAAGATAAGGAGTTAACAGACACATAGAACATCTTTCAGGGGGAAAAGAGCCTTTACAATTGACACAACTTTTCCAGAGCTTTTGTACAATCAATTGAAGAGGGGTCTGATTCTGCACACTTAGGCAAAGAAAGAAATTGGAAAAAAATTTATAACTCTATTTCACCATTTACCTTCCAAAATCCAGAGACTAAGAGCCTTAACTATTTTTTCCTTTCTTCAAAAGGCAGGTTGAATCATATCCTCTTTAACTGATTGGGTTGGGAAATAGTTAAAGCAATCTAAAATCTGATTTGTAGAAGTTCTTCACTGGCTCAGAAAAGTAACATTAAGTGACAGTTAATTTCACAAATTTTCTTTTAAAAATTGCCACCTAGTGACAAGGGAAAAGAAAAAAGATGTCTTTAATTTTAGAAAACTTGTCTTATACTGGTAAAAATCATGATTTGATAGAATAAACACAAAATTTTATAGGGAAGGAGTGATTTATTTGTCTATCTACCATCCTTCCTGTCAGTTTCACATAGGTCTAAGCGCATGATGCTCTTTATAATAGAAAAGTTATAGAAATGGAGAAAAAAGGAATGCATGGGGTAGATATGAAATTTAACCCATCTTAAATTTAGCTTCTGTGTAACTAGTCTGTACACAGGGGTCACACATTTTTAAAAATCTGACATTTCTAAAATAGTGTAAATTATTTATGTAATAGGAAATCAATTTATAATTTTTAAGACTCCTGAAAGTGCAAAGTGTGATTCCTTTCTCAACACAAGCAGAATTATAATTCTCACTTTTAAAAAACTATTTCTTGTAATACTTCACATCCACAATATGTGCTCCAGCGTTTTTAATGTCAACCCAAATGCTCCAAAATTTTCTTCAGGTACTAACTCAGTGCTGACACTTTTCTCATTCTTCCTTCTTTCTCTATAACTGTTAACATCTCTTTCACCAAAAACTATGTCCTGTTGAAAATCAGGGTGATCTGATACATCTCAATCCTTCCACTTATTTTAGTTGGCCTGATTATGCACTGTAGAGACCTAGGAATTTAACTAGCAAAAACCAGGTTTTCTATAACAGGCAGAGGAAGAGATTTTGTGAACAATGTTATGTTAATTTTTTACTATTCACACACATATTAGCAAGATCAAGTATGATGTAGTGATTCACGTAAATCTTAAAGATGGGTAAAATAAAAGCATCAGTGCCACTGCTGTTTTACTGACCTACAATATAGACTTGTTCTTAGTGAAGTCTATTGCTTTGATCTCTAGACTTAGTCATTAGTTCGTGATACTGAGTTTGTTAAAAACAAATTACAACATTAGTTGCTGCTGGAACATTTTCTTATTTGATAACTACTATTGTATCTGTTTACTAGTATTGTATAAAATATATGAGCAAATTATTGTATCAAAGACGTGAGTGCCTAAAACAGCATCTAATAAATGTATGGGAGCCAAAAATGGCATGAAAAAGGTAATGGAGTGGGAATGAGAGAAGAAATCAACCATATGATACACTCCCAGTGCAGGTTTCTCAGCCTAATCTGAAGGGGAACAAAAATAAACCATATGACATTTTGGAACTTTGATATTATACTGGCTTGGCATTTTTATATGTGCAAGAATAAAATACTCTTTTGTTATTTGTAAGTGACTAAAACAGCAATGGAATTTGTCTAAGATTTTATCCCATAGTGGCGAAACTGCGTCTATAGAATAACGTTAATGAAACATTAGTGGGAAATAATAAAATGCTTTCTGCTTTCAGATTTCAGTGCAGTTCATTCAATAAATTTGTTATGTGTAATTAAAAATTTAGAAAAATATATTAAATAAAATAATTATTTTTTATGTTTCCTAAGGAAATAATAATGATGTAAATGTTCTAGTATGTAATCTGAAATTTAAAATAAAACATAGTAAAAAGGAAAATAAAGAAGTGGTAGATCAGGAGAAGATAGAATTGGATCCAAATCTCAGTTCCAAAATAATGCAATTTTCTATGGAATAAGGCTGATTACCTAGTATCTGAAAGTTTAGTTATACTAATTAAGGTTAGCTAGTAAAATTATTAGGATACAAAATCCAGTTCTTTCATCTAGATGGCATTTTTTTAAATGTTACTATTGTGAGTAGAGTTCTGTAATAGAAAACTCCCAGGGTAAACAGTCTTAATATTGTTTAATATTTTACATAAGATGTCTAAGTATATTGATAAATTGGCATAGTCTTATTATGTTCCTTAAATATTTAAACTGTCTAAGATTTCTAAGTTCTGTTTTCAGATATGTAAAAATGTTTTAGAAAACTAACATGTTTTAGAGTACTTAACCTGAGCCTCCAGACATTTATTTACCTTTTAAAACAAAATATCTATAAACATTTCAACTATCTATGCATTTAAAGCTAAAATTTCAATGATGGAACAATATGCATAGACTTTTAAACTATGACAATTCATGGAAAATTTTTAAACCTTTTATTAAAGTTTTAAAAATAATGGAATAATGTGCAATCCATACTTAGGGAATTATATCCTTCTTACTTGAGAATAGCATATCTACATAATATTTTTCAATTCTTTTGTGCAGATTTATCTATTCTCCCTATTCAATTATTAATTTAATCACATAAATATCAGTGTGGACTCACTGATATTTATTTTATATATTAGGTTATAATAAGATACCCCTTTATTTTCTTGTAGAAGTTTTTCCAGCTTTGGCCATTAAGAGCTCTTGCAATTGGGTCCTGTGTTCCTTTGACATTCTCAATCATTGTGTTTTTATTGCTGTTGTTGTTGTTTATTTGGTTTTGCTTGCCCATAGTAAATTCCTTCCAAGAGTAAAGTATAGAAGGGGAGAAAAAGAGCAACCCTACAGTGAAGAAACTGACAAACACTACATCAATCCAGGTGATCAAGGTCACCATCAACAGTGATAAGTCATCTTGATACTATGTTCCCTTGATATGAGGTGAAGAGTATGGCACTTTGCCTCTTTGGTTTTCCTCCACCAAATCCATAATCCAAATCTAATCATTAAAATATATCAGACAAATACCAATGAAGAACATTCTGCAAAACAACTGACAAGTAATCCTCAAAACTGTCAAGGCCATCAAAAACAAGGAAAATCTAAGGAACTACCACAGATGGAGGAGTCTATGGAGATATGCAAACTAAAGGTAATTGGTATTCTGGGTGGAATACTGAAGCAGAAAAAGGATATTAAGTAAAACTTAAGGAAAACAGAATAAAGTATGGACTTTAATAAACATAAAGCATCGATTACATTATTTTAAATGTATTTTAGTTAATTGTGACAAATATATTAATGTAATATATTAATAATGAGGGAACTTGGCTTGGGGTATATCGTAATTCTGTCCTTGCAACTTTTTAAAATATAAAACTATTCTAAATTTAAAAGGTTATTTAAAAGAGAAAATATTAGAAGAATTAATAGTAATGTAAGATATGAATATCTGAGTAGATTCAAAGAAAATGGAATAAAAACTCTGCATTCAGATTTAAACTTCCCTTTGCATTTAATATTTACTTTTTTTTTTTTTTTTTTTTGTGGTACACAGTCCTCTCACTGTTGTGGCCTCTCCCTTTGTGGAGCACAGGCTCCAGACGTGCAGACTCAGTGGCCATGGCTAATTGGCCCAGCCGCTCCACAGCACGTGGGATCTTCCCAGACCGGGGCACGAACCTGTGTCCCCTGCATCGGCAGGCAGACTCTCAACCACTGCACCACCAGGGAAGCCCTAATATTTACTTTTAAATAGGGACTCAATTCTTTACACAGGTTGCTGAATGGATACAAAAACAAGACCCATCTATATGCTATGTACAAGAGACTCACTTCAGACCTAGGGACACATACAACCTGAAAGTGAGGGGATGGAGGAAGATATTCCATGCAAATGGAAATCAAAAGAAAGCTGGAATAGCAATATTCATATCAGATAAAATAGGCTTTAAAATAAAGAATGTTACAAGAGACAAGGAAGGAAACTACATAATGATCAAGGGTCAATCCAAGAAGAAAATATAACAATTATCAATATATATGCACCCAACATAGGAGCACATTAATAAATAAGGCAACTGCTAACATCTATAAAAGAAGAAATTGACAGTAGCATAATAGTAATGGGGGCCTTTAACAACTCACTTACACCAATGAACAGATCATCCAAAATGAAAATAAATAAGGAAACAGAAGCTTTAAATGACACAATACATCAGGTAGATTTAATTGAGATTTATAGGGCATTCCATTCCAAAACAGCAGATTACACTTTCTTCTCAAATGTGCTTGGAACATTCTCCAGGATAGATCACATCCTGGGGCACAAATCAAGCCACAGTAAATTTAAGAAAATTGAAATCATACCATGCATCTTTTCTGACCATAACACTATGAAATTAGAAATTAATTGCAGGGAAAAAAAGGAAAAAAATACACATGGAAGCTAAACAATACATTTCTAAATAACCAAGAGATCACTGAGGAAATCAAAGAGGAAATAAAAAAAATACCTAGAGACAAATTACAATGAAAACGCAATGATCCAAAACCAATGGGATGCAGCAAAAGCTGTTCTAAGAGGGAACTTTATAGCTATACAAGTCTACCTCAAGAAAAAAGAAAAATCTCAAATAAACAATCTAACTTACACCTAAAGGAACTAGAAAAAGAAGAACAAACAAAACCCAAGGTTAGTAGAAGGAAAGAAATTGGAAAGATCACAGCAGAAATAGATGAAATGGAAACAAACAAACAACAACAACAACAGAAAAAACAATAGCAAAGATCAATAAAACTAACAGCTGATTATTTGAAAAGATAAACAAAATTGATACACCATTAGCCAGACTCCTCAAGAAAAAGAGGGAGAGGACTCAAATTAATAAAATTAGAAATGAAAAAGGAGAAGTTACAACAAACACCACAGACATACAAAGAATCCTAAGAGACTACTACAAGCAACTTTATGCCAATAAAATGGACAACCTAGAAGAAATGGACAAATTTTAAAAAGGTATAACCTTCCAAGACTGAACCAGGAAGAAACAGAAAATATGAACAGACGGATCACAAGTAATGAACTTGAAACTGTATTAAAAATCTTCCAACAGACAAAAGTCAAGGAACCATATGGCTTCACAGGTGAATTCTATCAAACATTTAGAGAAGAGCTAACACCCATCCTTCTCAAACTCTTCCAAAAATTTTCAGAGGAAAGAACACTCCCAAACTCATTCTATGAGGTCACCATAACCCTGATACCAAAACCAGACAAAGATACTACAAAGAAAGAAAATTACAGACCTATATCACTGATGAATATAGATGCAAAAATGCTAAAGAAAATACTAGCAAACAGAATCCAACAACACATTAAAAGGATCATACACCATGATCAAGTGGGATTTATCTCAGGGATGCAAGGATTCTGCAATATATGTAAATCAATCAATGTGATAAACCATATTAACAAGTTGAAGAATAAAAACCATATGATCATCTCAATAGATGCAGAAAAAGCTTTTGACAAAATTCAAAACCTATTTATGATAAAATCTCTCCAGAAGGTGGGCATAGAGGGAACTTATCTCAACATAATAAAGGCCACATGTGACAAACCCACAGCAAACATCATTCTCAATGGTGAAAAACGGAAAGCATTTCCTCTAAGATCAGGAACAACGCAAGGATGTCCACTCTCACCACAATTATTCAACTTGATTTTGAAAGTCCCAGCCAAGGAAATCGAGAAGTAAAAGAAATTAAAAGGATTACAAACAGGAATAGAAGAAGTAAAACTGTCACTGTTTGCAGAAGATATAATACTATACATAGAGAATCCTAAAGATGCCATCAGAAAACTACTAGAATTAATCAATGAATTTGGTAAAGTTGCAGGATACAAAATTAATGCACAGAAATCTCTTGCTTTCCTATACACTAATGATGAAAAATCTGAAAGAGAAATTAATGAAACACTCCAATTTGCCATTGCAACAAGAATAATAAAATACCTGGGAATAAACCTACCTAAGGAGACAATAAACCTGTATGCAGGAAATTATAAGACACTGATGAAAAAAATTAAAGATGATACCAACTGATGGAGCGATATACCATGTCCTTGGATTGGAAGAATCAATACTGTGAAAATGACAATACTACCCAAAGCAATCTACATATTCAATTCAATTGCTATCAAATTACCAATGGCAGTTTTTATGGAACTAGAAAAATAAATCTTAAAATTTGTATGGAGACACAAAAGACCCCAAATAGCCATAGCAGTCTTGAGGGAAAAAACGGAGCTTGAGGAATCAGACTCCCTGATTTCAGACTATACTCTAAAACTACAGTCATCAAGACAATATGATACTGGCACAAAAACAGAAACATAGATCGATGGAACAAGATAGAAAGCCCAGAGACAAACTCACACATCTATGGTCAACTAATCTATGACAAAGGAGGCAAGGATATACAATGGAGAAAAGACAGTCTCTTCAATAAGCAGTGCTGGGAAAACTGGACAGCTACATGTAAAAGAATGAAAATAGAACACTCCCTAACACCATACACAAAAATAAACTCAAAACGGATTAGAGACCTAAATGTAAGATCGGACTCTATAAATCACTTAGAGGAAAACTTAGGAAGAACACTATTTGACATAAATCACAGCAAGATCTTTTTTGATCTACCTCCTAGAGTATTAGAAATAAAAACAAAAATAAACAAATGGGACCTAATGAAATTTAAAAGCTTTTGCACAGCAAAGAAAACCATAAACAAGATGAAAAGACAACTCTCAGAATGGGAGAAAATATTTGCAAAAGAATCAACGGACAAAGGATTAATCTCCAAAATATATAAACAGCCCAATATTAAAAAAAAAAATCCAAAAATGGCAGAAGACCTAAATAGACATTTCTCCAAAGAAGACATACATATGTCTAGGAAGCACATGAAAAGCTGCTCAACTTCATTAATTATTAGAGAAAAGCAAATCAAAACTACAATGAGGTATCACCTCACACCATTTAGAATGGGCATCATCAGAAAATCTACAAACAACAAATGCTGGAGAGGGTGTAGAGAAAAGGGAACCCTCATGCACTGTTGGTGGGAATGTAAATTGATACAGCCACTATGGAGAACAGTATGGAGTTTCCTTAAAAATGAAAAATAGAATTACCATATGATCCAGCAATCCCACTACTGGGCATATACCCAGAGAAAACCATAATTCAAAAAGACTCATGCACCCCAGTGCTCATTGCAGCACTATTTACAATAGATAGGTCGTGGAAGCAACCTAAATGCCCATCAACAGACAAATGGATAAAGAAGATGTGGTAAATATATACAACGGAATATTACTAAGCCATAAAAACAATGAAAATGGGTCATATGTAGAGATGTGGATGGATCTAGAGACTGTCATACAGAGTGAAGTAGGTCAGAAAGAGAAAAACAAATATCATATATTAATGCATATATGTGGAACCTAGAAAAATGGTACAGATAAACCGGTTACAGGGCAGAAATTGAGACTCGGATGTAGAGAGCAAACATATGGACACCAACGTGGGAAAACAGCAGAGAGGTGGGTGTGGTGTTGTGATGAATTAGGTGATTGAGATTGACATGTATACACTGATGTGTATAAAACTGATGACTAATAATGACCTGCTGTATAAAAAAATTAATTAATTAAAATTTAAAAATTAAAAAAAATGAAAATAAACTATACTTTAAAATATGTAGAAGAATCATTGGTTTACACTGCAAAACATAGCTGGTAGTAAAAAATATATATACAATATTTATACACAATTACTTTCTTTACATCAAGACTGCTTTATTGTTGATTGTATAGGATTAATGTTTTTCAAGGCAATATTACGGTTTAGCATTTATATAAAAGGAAAAGTGTGTATGTATAAATACATGTGTTAAGGTTTTATCAATCATTAGATTGGCATCGGTGCTTATTCATTCATATTGTTTTAACTTACACTTATTTCATATCTACATATGTTGACTACACACAAAAATGAACTGAGGAACCATGGTATGATAAGAAAACTAGTCTGAAGTAAACAGATTGTCAAAAATAAATAATTTCTGTGATATTGGATCTCTGTGATCAGCAGTTTCTCTTCTGTAATGTGAGAACTTTGAATTTTGGTCTTTTAGCCACAGTACGGCTTACATTAATAGTGTCATGAAGTTGTTTGTGCTTCTCTTTCACATTCTTTGAGAGTTATACTTCAAGCGTCCTTGTCTTTTTCCTTAATACTTTTTTTTCTCATGACATAATAGGCATTTTATTTTTTTAATTTTTATTGGAATATAGCTGCTTTACAAAGTTGTATTAGTTTTTACTTCACAGCAAAGTGAATCAGCTCTACGTATATATGTATCCCCTCCTTTTTGGATTTCCGCCCCATTTAGGTCACCACATAGCATTGTTTAGAGTTCCCTGTGCTATACAGTATGTTCTCATTAGTCATCTGTCTTATACATAGTATCAATAGTGTATACATGTCAATCCTAATCTCCCAATTCCTCCCACCCTCCCCTTTCCCCCTTGGTACCCATATGTCTGTTCTTTGTCTGTGGCTCTATTTCTGCTTGGTAAATAAGATTGTCTATACCAATTGTTTTCAGATTCCACATATATTCGTTAATATACAATATTTGCTTTGCTCTTTGCAACTTTCTTCACTCTGTATGACACTCTCTAGGTCCATGCACATCTCCACAAATGACCCAATTTTATTCCTTTTAATGGCTGAGTAATAGTCCATTGTATTTATGTACCACATCTTTATTCATTCTTCTGTTGATGGACATTTAGGTTGTTTCCATGTCCTGGATATTGTAAATAATGCTGCACTGAACATTAAGGTTCATGTATCTTTTTGAATTATGTTTTTTCTCAGGGTATATGCCCAGTCGTGGGATTGCTAGGTCACATGGTAGTTCTAATTTAGTTTCTTAAGGAACCTCCATATTGTTCTCCATTGTGGCTCTATCAATTTATATTCCCACCGATAGTGTAAGAGGTTTCCCTTTTCTCCACACTATCTCTAGAGTTTATTGTTTGTAGATTTTATGATAATGGCCATTCTGACTAGTGTGAGGTGATATCTCATTGTAGTTTTGATTTGCATTTCTCTAATAATTAGTGATGTTGCGCATGTAAAAGAATGAAATTAGAACCCTCCGTAATACTATACACAAAAATAAACTCAAAATGGATTAAAGACCTAAATGTAAGGCCAGACACTATAAATCTCAGAGGAGAACAAATGCAGAACACTCTTTGATATAAATCACTACAAGGTCTTTTTTTTCCCACCTCCTAGAGTAATGAGAATAAAAAGAAAAGTAAACAAATGGGACCTAATTAAACTTAAAAGCTTTTGCACAGCAAAGGAAACCATAAACAAGACAAAATGACAACCCTCAGAATGGGAGAAAGCATTGCAAATGAAGCAATTGACAAAGGATTAATATCCAAAATATACAAACAACTCATGCAGCTCAATATCCAAAAAACAAAGAACCCAATCAAAAAATGGGCAGAAGACCTGAATACACATTTCTCCAAAGAAGACACACAAATAGCCAACAAACACCTGAAAAGATGATCCTAAATACTTTTATTATTTCTTTTTTTTGAAGGCTTTCTCACACATACACAGAAGACATAATAGTGGAGCTTCCCTGGTGGCACAGTGGTTGAGAGTCTGCCTGCCAATGCAGGGGACACGGGTTCATGTCCCAGTCCCAGAAGATCCCACATGCCATGGAATGGCTGGGCCCATGAGCCATGGCCACTGAGCCTGTGCATCCAGAGCCTGTGTTCTGCAACGTGAGAGGCCACAGCAGTGAGAGGCCTGCGTACTAAAAAAAAAAAAAAAAAAGAAAGAAAGAAAGAAAGAAAGAAAGAAGAAGACATAATGGTTTTTCCAGAGCATTTCCACCAAAGATATTTGTTTTTTATTTTCGACTTGAAAATCAGATTATGGGCATGCTGAAAGAATATACCTGGTCAAAGTCATTGTATACATTTACAACATTAGCTTTCCTATTCATGTTTTCCCAGAAAGTTTGTCCTATCACTGTATATTGCAAGGGAATGATAAGTAATGAATGACTAAGGAAACAGTAGGTACAGCTCTGGTAATTATTTATGAATGGACTACATAGATTACACCCTACAGCTGTGGAAATTCCAAATACTTAAAAAAAAAAAGCCAGGAGAGGTTGTAAGAATTTTAGACCTCCACCAAAGTCAGTTTCAGCAGTATTTAATTCCAATTAATTTCTAAGTAATATTCTGAATTGATTATGCACCTACCCACTGAGTAAGCATGGGTAATATGAGTAATATAGAGTGGTATGTATGTTTATGAGTGTGTTTTGGTTGTGCGTGTGTGTGTGTTGACATGAATTGGGGGAGCACTTCCTTTGGTTCTGCAGAATTAAAAATCATAACCAGGGGCATTCCCATTTCTAATACCAGATATGTAAAGTTGTAAGGCCAAATAAATTTGTGTTGGTTCCTATCAATGCTTAAAAAGACTATACTACAAAGCTACAATAATCAAAAAAGTCTATGGTACTGGCATAAAAAGAGACACATAGACTGATGGAATATAATAAAGAGCCAGAAAATGGACTCTTGCATACATGATCAACTAATATTTGACAAGAAAGCCAAGGATACACAGTGGGGAAAAGATATTCTCTTCAATCAGTGTTGTTGAATAAATTGGATAAGCATTCATGAGAGAATGAAATTAGACCCTACTTACGTCACTCACAAAAATTAGCTTGAATTGTATTAAAGACTTAAAATAAGACCTAAAATTTTAAAATTCTTAGAAGAAAGCATAGGTAAAAAAGCTTCTTGACATTGGTATTGACAAAGTTTTTTAAAATATGACACCAAAAGCAAAAAACTCAAAAGGAAAAATCAATAAGTGGGACTATATAAAACTAAAAGATTCTGCACAAAACCATCAACAAAATGAAAAGGCAATCTACAGAATAGGAGAAAATATTTTACAAATTATATACCTGGTAAGGGGTTAATACCCAAAATATATAAGAAACTCATATCACTCCATGGTAAAAACAGCAACAACAAAAAAAACAGTCCATTTTCTCCACAGCCTCTCTAGCATTTATTGTTTGCAAATTTTTGGATGATGGCCATTCTGACTGGTGTGAAGTGATACCTCACTGTAGTTTTGATTTGCATTTCTCTAATGATGTTGAGCATCTTTAATTATGTTGAGCATCTTTTCATGTGCCTTTTGGCCATCTGTATGTCTTCTTTGGAGAAATGTCTGTTTAGATATTCTGACCATTTTTTGATTGAATTGTTTGTTTTTTTTGATATTGAGCTGCATGAGCTGTTTGTATAATTTGGAAATTAATCTCTTGTCAGTCACTTCATTGACAAATATTTTCTCCCATTCTAAGGGTTGTCCTTTCGTCTTGTTTATGGTTTCCTTTGTTGTGCAAAAGACTTTAAGGTTAATTAGGTCCTATTTATTTATTCATTTATTTATTTATTTATTTATTTATTTTCATTATCCTAGGTGGTGGATCAAAAAAGATCTTGCTGTGATTTATGTCACAGAGCATTCAGCCGATGTTTTCCTCTAAGATATTTATAGTACCCAGCCTTACATTTAGGTCTTTAAACCATTTTGAGTTTATTTTTGTGTATGGTATTAGGGAGTGTTCTAATTTCATTGTTTTACATGTAGCTGTCCAGTCTTCTTACTTATTGAAGAGGCTCTCTTTTCTCCATTCTATATTCTTGCCTCCTTTGTCATAGATTAGGTGACCATATGTGTATGAGCTTATCTCTTGGCTTTCTATCCTGTTCCATTGATCTATATTTTGTTTTTGTGCCAGTATAATACTGTTTTGATTACTGTAGCTTGGTAGTATAGTCTGAAGTCAGGAAGCCTGATTCCTCTAGCTCCATTTTCTTTATCAAGATTGTTTTGGCTATTCATGGTGTTTTGTGTTTTCATACAAATTGTAATTTTTTTTCTGCTAATTCTGTGAAAAATGCCATTGGTAATTTGATAGGGATTACATTGAATCTGTAGACTGCCTTAGGCAGTATAGTCATTTTCACAATATTGATTTTTCCAATCCTAGAACATGATATATTTTTCCAACAGTTTGTGTCATCTTCGATTCCTCCAGCTCTGAATCCTCCTACACTGTTGGTAAGAATGTAAATTGGTACAGCAACTATGGAGAACAGTATGGAGGTTCCTTAAGAAACTAAAAATAGATCTACTATATGATCCAGCAAACCCACTCCTGGGCATATATCTGAAGAAAATCATAATTCTAAAATATACATATACCTCAGTGTTCATTGCAGCACTAATTACAATAACCAGGACATGGAAACAATCTAAATGTCTGTTGACAGAGGAATGAATAAAGAAGCTGTGGTACATATATGCAATGGCATATTACTCAGCCATTAGAAAGAATGAAATAATGTCATTTTCGGTAACATGGTTTGATCTAGAGATTGTCATACTGAGTGCAGTAAGTCAGACAGAGAAAAACAAATATCATATGATATCGCTTCTATGTGGAAGCTAAAAAAATGGTACAAATGAACTTATTTACAAAACAGAAATAGAGTCACAGAGATAGAAAACAAACTTATGGTTACCAAAGGGAAAAGGGTAGAGGGGTAAATTGGGAGATTGGGATTGACATATATACACTACTATATATAAAATAGATGACTAATAAGAACCTACTCTGTAGCACAGGGAAATTTACTCAATACCTTGTAATGACCTATATGGGAATAGAATCTAATAAAGAGTGGATATATGTATATGTATAACTGATTCACTTTGCTGTACACCAGAAACTAACACAACATTGTAAATCAACTATACTCCAATAAAAAATGTTTTTTTTCAATGTTCATAAAGTTTGATTGTCACACAGTCACACTCATTCGTGTACAGGCTGCCTGTATCAGTTTGCTAGGGCTGCCATAACCACAGAGTGTACTGGGGGACTTAAGCAGCAGACATTTTTTTTTGACAATGCTGCACTGCATGTGCAAGCTTAGTTCCCTGACCAGGGATCGAACCCATGTCTCCTGCAGTGGGAGCTTCAATTCGTAACCACTGGACTACCAAGTAAGTCCCAACAGTCTCATAGTTCTGGAGGCTGGAGGTCAGAGATCAATGAGTCAGTAGCTTGGTTTCTCCTGAGACTTCTCTCCTTGTCATGTCGATGGCTTTCTTCTCCCTGTGTCCTCACATTGCCTTCCCTCTGAACACCTCTGTGTCTTAATCTCCATTTCTTACAAAAAACATCAGCCATATTGTATCAAGGTCCACCCAGGGACCTCTGTTTAACTTAATCACCTCTTAAAGACCCCATCTCCAAATACATTCATGTTCTGAGATACTGGGTGTTAGAACTTCAACATATAGATCTAGGGGGAGACAGTTCAGCCTGTAACAGCATATGACAGTTTTGCACTACAACAGAATTGAGTAGTTGTGACAGAGACCATGTGGTCCCTAAAGACTATTACAAATAGACTTAGTAAAAGTAAAAGTCTATGGACTATTTACTATTCAGCCCTTTACAGAAAAGTTTTGCCAACACCCCCCAGACAACCTGTGCTTACTACAGATAACCCCAATATCATGCCTCCCTTTCTCATTGAAGATCTGAGCTCCTGCTGAAACTTACATGCCCACTCATTTTCACTGAAAACGTCATTCCTATTCTTCAAGACACCAGCACTGTCAATGGCTTCATGTGTGACCACTCCTGGGGGCATTTGCATTCTAGCCAAATAAATGAGTCTCTCAGTAGATATTTTCAGGTAGTCAGACACACTGAGCAGAACAGCAGCCCCACCCACACTCCACGTATTCCACATGAGGATGGGTGTGGGGGCTGGCGGTCTGAAACCACAGAGTCTGCATGAGGAACAGGAAACATGGCTGAGACTTAGAGGTGGATGAAGTTGTCATCACTTGGAGAATGGGTAGGTCTGAGGAATGAGCTTTAGAGACACAAGAGGGAGGAAAATGCGGCAGAAGATTCTAGTCAAGAAATCTCTAAAAGGTAGGTATCAGAGAAGAGAAGAAGGGCAGATGGGAGAGGAGGAAAGCCAGGTGACAGGGACTGGGAAGGGAGCTTGGAGAGAGCACAGGGGCAAATTGACATCTCCTGGAGACAGAGTCCCTGCAGCACAAAGCATCCCAGTGCCCTGAGTGGGATGCCGGTATTGAAAGGAAGTGGCATGGAGAAATGAGTCAGGTGTCTGGGGTTCTCATGCCACCAGTCTGCATTACAGGGCAGATCAACTTGGCACGAGTCTCTTGAGCTCCTGTACCCAGTGATTTGGGGTGGGTTCAACCCCAAGTGGCTTGACGTCTTGTCTGGGCACTGGCACAAGTCACCTGGGTGGACTTGGGAAAGTCACGCCCATCCCTGGGCCTTAGCTTCATCATGTGCATGAGGACTTTGAACTTGATGGTCTCTGAGGCACAGTAGGGAAGCCTTAACTATCTATTGTCAATATCCTGATTTTTTTCCCATCCTGAATCACCTCAGGGTGCACAGTCAGGGTGGCTGCAGTGGCTGCTGGCTTGATGGCCACAACATCATCTGTTTACTCTGAACTCCGGAACTCTGCACTCCGAGGCACTCAGAGATCCCCCTCAGGCCGGGCTGCCTTTCCTTGCCATGCAGGTCCTACTCCAATATAAATTATTTTTTTAAAAAATCCAATTTAAAAATGGACAGAAAAACTGAATAGGCATTTTTCCAAAGAAGAGATCCAAATGTCCAAAAACTACACGAAATGATGCTCACAAATTATTAGGGAAATACAAATCAAAACCACAAAGAGACATCCTTCAAACATGTTAATATGGCTATTATTGAAAAGACAAGAGATAAAAAGTATTGGCAAAGATGTGGAGGAAAAGGAACTCTGTGTACTGTTGGTAGAAATATACATTGGTGCAGCTACTATGGAAAATAGAATGTAGGTTCTCAAAAAAATTAAAAGTTGAACAACTATATTATCCAGCAATATCACTTCTGGTGTATCCAAAGGAAATTAAATTAGGATCTTGAAGAGATTTCTGAAACTCCATGTTTATTGCAACTTTATTTACAATAGCCAAGAAATATGGAAAGAACCTAACTGTACATCTATGGATGAATGGATAAAGAAGATGTGAGATAGATTCAAACACACACATGCATGCACACACACACACACACACACACACACAATGGAATATTATTCAGCCATGGGAAAGAAGGAAATCTTGCTTTTTGCAACATGGATAGAACTTAAAAGCATTATACTAAAAGAGATGTATTTATTTATACTAAATAAATCAGACAGGGAAAGATAATTACTGTATGATATTGCTTATATGTGGAATATTTTCTGAAAAAGCCAAACTCATAGAAACAAAGAATAGAAATGGGTTAGCCAGGGACTGGGGAATTGAGTAAATGAGGAGACTGTAGTCAAAGGGTACAAACTTCCAGCTAAAAGATGAATAAGTTCTGGGGAGTGAATGAATCTCAAGATTAGAGGTAACTTAAAATTACATTATATATACTTGTATTATTATATTTGAAATGTATTATGTATTTGAAAAGTTGTTGAGAGTAGATCTCAAATTTCTGTATTATATACTTGAAAGTGGCTAAGAGAGTAGATATCAAATATTCTCCCCATAAAATTGAAGTGATAATCATGAGAGGTAAAGGTGTTAACAAACCCTGCTGTAGTAATAATTTCACAACACATGCTTTTTTTTTTTTTTTTTTTTTTTTTTTTTTTTTTTTAAACGTGAAGTTTTTAAAGCTTTTTTTTTTTTTTTTATAGTGTTTATTTTTACTTGTTGACAGTTTGCTTTATCTATTTATTTATTTTTGGCTGTGTTGGGTCTTCGTTTCTGTGCGAGGGCTTTCTCTAGTTGTGGAGAGCGGGGGCCACTCTTCATCGCGGTGCGCGGGCCTCTCACTATCACGGCCTCTCCCGTTGCGGAGCACAGGCTCCAGACGCGCAGGCTCAGTAATTTTGGCTCACGGGCCCAGTTGCTCCGCGGCATGTGGGATCCTCCCAGACCGGGGCACGAACCCGTGTCCCCTGCATCGGCAGGCAGACTCTCAACCACTGCGCCACCAGGGAAGCCCCACAACACATGCTTTTGAAATCAACACATTACATACCTAAAATGTACATATTACATGTCAATTATATCTCAATAAACCTGGAAAAAATTTAACACAAATACATACAATATTTCTTCCTAATATGAGACAAAGGGAAAAAAGTTGGCTCCAGAATTTGTGCAAAAATTTTGTCAAAGTTTCATAGTTGATTATATGTGCTGAGTTTGTTCTCTTAGCAATAATAAATAGTGGTAGTAAAAAAATTGTGAAAAATATGGATGAATGTGCAAGATTAAGATGTATGTAAAATCTCCTTTTTGAAGCAGAGCAAACAGTCAAATTTGTACTGAGAGACAACTAGTTTGGTTGAGTTTCCCATAACGAGGTTATCAATCAAGCTGGTGAATAAGAAGATGTGGAACTCACCTACCCCACAATCGCTTCAGAAATACATCTACATGTGGAAAATTTCTCACAGAAAACTGACTGGAAACTGGCAGAAAGTCTCATATATAACCACGGCTGTAAGAAAGAGCCACACAAAATTGGGTAAGATAAAGCAATCGAAATGGGACCAGTGCCCCTGGGAGGATACTCAGAGTGAAAGGGAGAATACATTGGCAGAGATCTGCCCTGTGGTGTGAGTAACTTGAACTATATATTGGGCACTCCAATTCTGGGGTCTGACATAGGGGAGACGAGTCATCTTGGCTGCTTGGGAGGCCACTGGGACTAATAGGAGAGCTGTGGGAAGCCTGGACTCGACTTCTGAGGAGCACACAAGCACTGGCTTGCACCCAAGCCAGGACAGAGAGGGGGGATTGAGGTGCTACAGTCTAAGGTTTCCCACAACTGTCTCTGTGCATGCCCAAGCCTGGACCAGGCAAATGCTCCAGCCCTACTTACTTCACCTCACAGCTACCCACTGGAGCAATGGCTGCCACAACTGGGAGAAAGCTCAGCCCTGGAACTCAGAGGTGACTTGGACCTGGGGCCACATCTGAGCATGGCAACATCAATCATAGCTAATGCTTGCATGGACAACACTTCACAGGCAGTCCCAATTTCTGACAGTGCCCTGACTACCAGAGCCCATGTCCCATGCATGCCTAGAGCCCACATGAGCACTGCCTGCCCAGCCATGTGGCTCTACAACAGGGAGTGTGTGGGGGAGGCAGGGAAGAGTGATCAGCTGTGAGAGACAAAGGAGACTCAGATGCAGAGAAGCTGTCATTGCTGCTGGTCACATAGGCAGTACATCAGAGGCAGAATGGACCTCTGTCTATGGCCAGGCTGCTGACACCACACAGACTCCTTTTGTCCAGCACTGTTCCTCTCTGGGGTGAGGATACCAGTGCTAGGAGAGTTTAGAACAAAGACTTAAAGTTAACAGAGCCAGCTTGGATCCAACTCTCAGGGCTTCTGCTCCATCAACTTGGGATCCAACCACCTCTGGTAGGGCATTAATGGCCACTTAGCAGAGGCAAAGCTCTGCTTCATAACTGGCTCCTGCCTTACTCCTACATCACCACCCCACCTCTTAACAAGGTGACTGCTGCCAGCACACCCTGAGGAAAGATTTGAGTTCTGTTCACGCCAAATTCAGCTCTCCCACCAAAGACACTAGGCACTTGCAGACTGTATAGGGAAACTCCCAGATGAGAAAAACACTTCTAGGTTACAATAGTAAATGTTTCACCTAAATTCATAAGACAGAGAAAGTTAAGCAAAATGAAAGGACAGAGAAAGTGGTCTCTATTGAAAGAACAACAGAAAATCCCTAAAAATAATGAAACATAAATAACAATTTACTAGATAAAGAATTCAAAACATTAGTAATAAGAGTGCTAACTGAATTAAGAAAAAGACTAAACACAGAATTTTAAAAAGGACCAGTCAGAAATGAAGAATAAGATAACTGCATTAAAAAATAAACCAGAAACAATGAATAGCAGACTAAGTGATACAGAATGCATAAGCTATCTGGAAAATATAATAATGGAAGTCACCCAATAAGAACAGAAAAACGAAAAACAAATTTAAAGAATGAGAACAGTTTAAGAGATCTGTAGGACAACATGAAGTGTATCAATATTCTCATTAGAGAGGTCCCAGAGGAAGAGAGACAAGAGGGTCAAAAATGCATTTTTATGAAATTATGGCTGAAAATTTCCCATATTTGAAGGAGGAAGCAGCTATCTAGGTACAAGAAGCAAAGAGGGTCCCAAACAAGATTAACCCAAACAGACCCACACCAAGACATATAATAATTAAAATGACAAAATTTAAAGACAAAGAAAGAATTCTACAGGCAGCAAGAGAAAAATAGTCATGTACAAGGGAACTACTATAAGGCTATCGCCTAATTTTTTTGCAGAAACCTTACAGGCAAGAAGGGAATTTCATAATATATTCAAAGTGCTGACAGGGAAAATCCTGCAACCTAGAATACTCTATACAGCAAGATTATCATTTAGAGTTCAAGGAGAGATAAAGAACTTCTCAGACAAGCAAAAACTAAAAGAGTTCATCAATACCTAATCTACCATAAAATAAATATTATAGGGTCTTCTTTAAGTGGAAAAGAAAAAGCTATAACAAGAAGTAAGAATCTGCAGGAAAGGAAAAATTCCAGTAGGAAAGGAAAATATATAGTAAGGGCTGAGGATCAACCACTTAAATAAGCTAGTATAAAAATTAAAAGACAAAATTTGAAAAAAAAAACTATAACTAAAATAAACAGATAAGGGATAAAAATGATGATGTAAAATAGAACATCAAAATAAGAAATGTGTGGGAGGGGAGTAAAAAAATGTAGATCTTTTAGAATGTGTTTGAACTTAAATGAATACTAGTTTAAAAGAAGTACAGGGCTTCCCTGGTGGTGCAGTGGTTGAGAGTCCGCCTGCCAATGCAGGGGATATGGGTTCGTGCCCCGGTCCAGGAAGATCACACATGCCGCAGAGTGGCTGGGCCCGTGAGCCATGGCCGCTGAACCTGTGCGTCTGGAGCCTGTGCTCCGCAATGGGAGAGGCCGCAACAGTGACAGGCCCACGTACCGCAAATCAAAACAAAAAACAAAAACAAAAAGAAGTACATATAGTTATATGTCAACATATGTGAACCTCATGGTAATCACAAATCAAAAAACTACAACAGAGACACAAAAACTAGAAAGAAAGGAACACAAGCGCACTCTAAACAAAACCATCAAACCACAAGGGAAGAAACAAAAAGGAGAAATGAACAGAGAAAGAACTACAAAAACAAACCAAAAAGTAATAAAATGGTAATAAGTATATACCTATCAATAGTTACTTTAAATGTCAATGGACTACATGCTCCAATCAAAGCCATAGGGTGGCTGATTGGATAAAAAACAAGACCCATCTGTATACTGCTCATAAGAGACTCACCTCAGCGCTAAAAACATACACAGAGTAAAAGGGAGGGGATGGAATAAAGAGTTCATGAAAAGGGAAATGACAAGAAAATGAGGATAGCAATACTCATATTGGACAAAAAAGACTTTAAAACAAAGTCTATAGCAAAAGAAAAAGAAATGTATTACATAATGATAAAGGGGTCAATACAGGAAGAAAATATTACACTCAATAATATATATGCACCCAATACAGGATCACCTAATATATAAAGCAAATATTAATAGACATAAAGGGGAGGAATATTAATAGACATAAAGGGAGAAATAACACAATAATAGTAGGGGATTTTACCATCCCACTTTCATCAATGGAAAGATCATACAGAAAGAAAAATCAATAAGGCAGCTGTGGTCTTAAATGACACAATAAACCAGGGAAAAAAATAAATATTTACAGGATATCCCACTGTAAAACAGAATACAAATTTTTTTTCAAGTGCACACAGAATGTTCTTCAGGATAGATCACATTATTGACCCCAAAACAAGTCTCAAAAAATTTAAGAGGAAAGAAATTATATGAAGCAATATTTTTGATCACAGTGGAATGAAACTAGAAATCAGTTGCAGAAAGAAAAATGAGAAAAGCATATGGTAACTAAACAACATCTAGTAAAAAAAAAAAACTCAGTGAAAAAAACAAAGAGGAAATAAGAAAATAACTCAAGACAGATGAAAATGGAAAAATTATTTTCCAAACTCTATGGGGCACAGCAAAAGCAGACTAAGTTTATAGTGATATAGGCCTTCATCAAGAAACAAGTAAAATCTCAATAAACAACCTAATGTACCATCTAAAGGAATTAGACAACAAGGAACAAAGCCCAATGTCAGAAGATGGAAGGAACTAATAACAATCAGAGAGGAAATAAAATAGAGACAAAAACCCCCACAAAACCCAAAGAAACAAAAAACAAGAGAAAGATCAGGGAAACTGAGAGGTAGTTTTTTTGAAAAGATAAACAAAATTGATACCCTTTAGCCAGGCTTATCAAGAACACAAGAGAGAGGACCCAAATAAACAAAATAAAAAATGAAAGAGGAGAATAACAACTGATACCACAGAGATACAAAAAAAAATCATAAGAGAATACTGTGAAGATTTATATGCCAAAAAATTAGACAACCAAAAAGAAATGGACAAATTCTAGAAGCATACAACTTCACAAGACTGAATCAAGAAGAAACAGACAAATCACTCGTAGTGAAATTAAATTCATAATACATAATCTCCCAGCAAACAGAAGTTCAAGGCTGGATGACTTCACAAGGGAATTCTTCCAAACTTATAAAACAGAGCTAATATCTATTTTTCTCAAACTATTCCAAAAAATTAAAAAGGATGGAACATTCCTAAATTCATCTACTAGGCCACCCTTACTCTGAACCAAAATCAGAAAGGAGGGCTTCCCTGGTGGCACAGTGATTGAGAGTCCACCTGCCGATGTAGGGGACATGGGTTCATGCCCCGATCCGAGAAGATACCACATGCCATGGAGCAGCTAAGCCCGTGAGCCATGGCTGCTGAGCCTGCACCTCCAGAGCCTGTGCTCGCAACAGGAGAGGCCACAACAGTGAGAGGCCCACATACCGCAAAAAAAAAAAAAAAAAAAAAAAGACAGTACAAAAAAAAAAAATCACCTACCCATATTTTTAATGAATATTGATGCAAAAACTTCAGCAAGATATTAGCAAGCCAAATCCAATAATATATCATAAAGTATCACATATCCTAATTGAGTGGGATTTATTCCAGGGATAAAATTGTGGTTCCATATTCACAAATCAATCACTGTGATGCATCACATTAACAAAGGAAGATAAAAGATAATCACATGATCATCTCCATAGATGCAGAAAAAGCATCTATGATTTGAACTTGACAAAATTCAACATCTATTTATGATAAAACTCTAATCAAAGTGAGTATAGAGGGAACATATCTCAAGATAATTAAGGCCATTTATGACAAACCTACAGAAAACATCATACTGAACCATGAAAATTTGAAAGCCTTTCCTTAAAATCAGGAACAAGACGAGGATCCCCACTCTCACCACTTCTATTTGACATAGTATTGGAAGACCTTGCCACAGCCATCAGAGAAGAAAAAGAAATAAAATCCATCCAAATTGGAAGTGAAGAAGTAAAACAGCTGCTATTTGCAAAAGATGTGATATCATATAGAGAAAACCCAAAAGTCTCCACCAAAAAGCTATTAGAACTAATAAATGAATTCAGTAAATTTGCAAGATACAAGATTAATATATAGAATATTTTGTTTTTCTCTACAGCAATAGTGAACTGTCAGAAAGAGAAAGCAAAAAAAAAATCCCACTTAAAATTTCATCAAGAAGAATGAAATACATAAGTATAAACTTAACCAAGAAGGTGGAAGACCTATACTCTGAAAAGTATAAAACAATGATGAAGGAAATTGAAGATAATACAAATAAATAGAAAAATATTTCATATTCTTGGATTGGAATAATGAATGTCATTAAAATGTCCATACTACCCAAAGCAATCTATAGCTGTAATGCAATCTCTATCAAAATTACCATGATATTTTTCACAGAACTAGAACAAATAATCCTAAAATTTATATGAAACTACAAAAGACCTGGATTGTCAAATCAATCATCTAAGCTTCCACCTTAGGAAACTACAAAAAGAAAGGCAAATTAAATTCCAAGTTAGCAGAAATAAAAGAAATAATAAAAATGAGAACATATATTGATGGCATTGAAAATAGGATATATACAAAGAAAATCAACCAAGCCAAAAAGATCAACCTCTACCAGGTTAGCTAAAACTAAAAGAGAGATCACACAAATTACAATGTCAGAAATCAAACAGTGGCTATCATTATAGATCCCATGGACTTCAAAGGACAATAAAGGTATACTATGTGCAACTCTATGTCCACAAGTTTGATAACCTAGATGAAATGGGCTAATTCCTCAAAAGACATAATCTTCCAAAACTCACAGAAGAAATAGATGATATGATGAGGCATATATGTGTATTAAAGAAATAGAATCAACAATTAATAAATATTCAATACAGAATGCACCAGGCTCAGATGAGTTCACTGGTGAATTCTATCAAGTATTACAGAAGAAATTATACACATTCTTTACAATCTGCTTCAGAAGATAAATGCAGAGAGAATACTTCCTAACTTAATCTATGAGACCAGTACTGCCCTAATATGATAACCAGACTAAGACATTACAAGAAAAGAAAACTATAGACAAATGCCTATCATAAATATAGATGTAAAAATCTTCAACAAAATAGAAAATTGATTCAATAATGCATAAATTCCAATTCAAAGTCAAAATAAAATTCTGATATTTACCAATGCATGCTTTCTTATATGGACAATTTAGTTGATTATGAAATTTGTTTGGAGAGAAAAAACAAATTGTTTCTTGCACAGCAAATGAGAAGCACAATTTCCTATTGTTCTTCAAGAGAGGACTTTTTGTGTTTGTGTGTTCATGTGTGTTTGTATTTGTGTGTGTTCATTTTATAGCCAATTTGTGTTAGATGTTAAATAAAAATATCTATTATTTCTGTAATTGAACATTTGTGAAGAACCTTCTGAATGTAACTGTTATAAAATTCTAATATTCAGCAGATTTAGATATCTTCAACATATGTTCATATTTACCAACATTAACTCAAAATGGCTATTTTATATTTATAAAGTTTCTCAGACCATAAACCTGGATGTCAGGACATCACTCTTGAATTGTCCCACTTTCATACCCTTCATCCAATTTGTCACACACTCCTTTCAAGTACACCTCCAAAGTATAACTAATCCATTATTTTTCCTTATTCTCTGCTGTCCATTTCCAAAGACAAATATTGTTTTTATCTCTCCTATTTTATTATTATTAATAAGTAAATAATTTTGTTTCTCACCCTTCCAATCTTTTTCTTCACAGCATAAGGAATTATCTTCAACAACAACAAAATCTCACCATGTTAACTCCACTGTTTAAAAACGTCAGTGACTCTTCATTGCTTTTAAGAAAATGTTTAAACTTCCTATCATGGATTATAAGGTTTGGCATCCTTATCTTCTAGATTGGCCCACTTCTATATGCATATTTTTATTAAGAACTTGTTTAGTTAGAAACTATCTCTGTTTCTAACAGCCCACTACACATTATCTTCCTTCTAACTAAAAGACTAAAATAAACATACTTATCACTTGTTTAACACCTACTCATCTTTCAGATTAGATCTTACATGTTACATTGAGTGTCTATCCATGACGCCTAAAATCTGTACTGTGTTTATTATAACATGTATCACATTGTGTTTTAATTTCTTGCTAACTCTGTGACATCATTTATTACACTGTAAACTCAAAGAGGGAAGAAATTTCATATCATTTCCCAACACAGTGTTTTACACAGGAAAGGCACTAAATAAGTTTATTGTAAGAAAGAGACAAAGGAAGAGCAAACTCATTTTTACTTTTAGTAACAGCTTGGGTGAAATAGCTTAATATGTCACGTTGTCAGGACTTTTTCATTTCAGATCTAAGCTGGCTTCTCAGAATTCTCAGCTTACCTAATACTCATATCCTTGATGGCTTATTTTAATAAATCCATATCAAGAGTTGACAGAATATATCCGATGTTGTGGTGATCCATTTATGAGCTGAGCCTTACTGGGTCAATTTAGTCTTGGTATTTTTATTTAAAATTTTTTAGGGTATAAATAATTCCATTAGCTCTTCAGCTTTGTCTTATAGAAAATAAAGGCAAATTCAATGCCTGGGTTTTCTTCTGAAAGTGTATATTCCTTCCTTTCATTCTCTCTTCCAAAAGAGGTTGAACTTCAATCATGAGATTACTAAATATGATTAAATCAGTATTTACACTTGTCATGTATGTAAAAGAGACTTGCACTGCATTTCACTATTATATATATATTATATATAATATATATAATATATATATAATATATATATATATATATATATATAATTCTATATGCATATACTACTATATGTACTACTTACAGATTTTATGATCCATGTAAATTCTCTTCAGGTATGGTGGCATATTATCGTGATTTTTCCTGTCTCTGGCAAATTTTGATCTGAACATTTAGGGACGTTTTGATTCTGATTCTGCTATGTGTATTTCTCCATCAGGTGATAGTAACACATTGTCTCCATGAAAAAAATAAAGAAATAATTTCTACTTTTATTTCCTTAAATTTTTTCTCTGTTCTTAAATTGGTGAAATGTTCTTAATTCAAACTTGGATATTTTATTTTTTATGCCTAAAGAATCCATGTTTGACCTAACACACCATTTTAAAGCAATTATACTCCATCAAAGATGTTTAAAAAAAAAAAGTATCTATGTTTGAATTGGTAAATTTTTGAGACTAGCTAAGATCTTGGATTAGATTATTCCCAGTAAGCAAAGAAAGGACCCAACTAGTTTATCCATAGACAAATACAACTCTTTTCCCCAAATAAGTTGAGTAGTTGTATCTCATTTTGGAAATATTGATAGAACTATTTGGTTGCATTAGTCTTGACCTGAGAGCAGAGCATAAATTGAATTCAATGATTTTTACATTACCATGTCATCTTGATACCTTGCTTTGTCTTTTGAAATGTTTAGATTCTCCTCCTTAGCAGTAACAGAAATATCTTGTTTAGGTTGTCTTTTTTTTTTTTTTCCCCTTTATATCCTTCTCTTTCATTCTTATTTAACACTGAATTTACTAATATTAAAGATAATCAATGCGTAGTTTTGTTGAATATCATAGTTTCCTAGGCCCTTTGTGGTAGCATAATGAATTATTGTGTGTATAAGAAAGCAAATAAATTCATTGTAAAGGAAATTTATGAATGCATAGTCAGGAAAAATGAAGCAGTGTTTCCTGGGTAAATCACTGTATCTAAGAATTAGCCATTTATGACAAATTGATAGACAAGAAAATGTCTCAGAAAATGCAAGAAATCTTGCCTCTGCTATGTTGAAAATAGACCAGCTTTAGAATTCAAAAGATCCAGTGTAAGTCATAGCCCTGTGTAATTTCAACTTGAATTTATAATACTTCCGAGATTTTGCAACATAAAAAGCTGTAGTGCCAAAATCATGTTTTCTGCCAAGAAATGCTTTTAGCATGTGATTAACCTCCTAAATGATAACATATTTCCAAAGGTTGTCTTAGGAGGTCACACTTTGGGAACAGCAAATAGAGTATAATGGTTGATATTATTTACCAGCTACTACTGTTGCTATTTGTTTATCACATAATGATCTCTCATTTTGTCATTTATGTAACTGGTGATCATTAGCATACAGGTTTACAGTATTTCACGCACAATAAAAGGAGAAAGAGCAAGTGAGCAAAACTAATTTATTTTTAAAATGGCAACTTGAGGTAATATATTTTGAAAAAAAAAATGACATTTCCTTGAACTCATCTTTTCATCAGTTCCATTTTTAAGGGCCTTTAAAAAGGGACCTCAGTGTACCAGTAAAATTAGTGGAGTGGTAAATGCTCAATCAGATATGCTTTCTTCAATCCTCTACCTAAGAACTTCACGTGAGTACAATAATCACAAAAATAACCTGTTGCTACTAAATTTTCACCACAGTTCTTTCTAAGAGCTCACAGTATACTGTGTGACCACACTGAATGTATTCTTAAAAAAATCCCTTGTGGAACATTAGATAGTTATAAACATCTATTATGGTTTTATGATTTCTGAAGAGAATGAGAAATCTGAATTTATTTACTGGTTTCCCTAGACAAGTTATAGCAATTAGTTGCAAAGTTTCTGAGGTTACATGAAAGGTGCCTTGTAAACACTGATGAGTCAACTTTGATAATGATTTTTTCCAAAATGTTTTAACATATCAAAAATTTTGTGAGAATGATACTTTTCCTTCCAAATGGTTTTACCACAACTTATAAAAAGAGCACAGTATCTGGCAAGGAAATTTTATTGACTTTTTCTGTGAAGCACATTGACTACCAAATTCATCAAAGTTGGTAGAAGAGTGATGGTTTTAACAATATTATTTTAGAGAAGCTACCTGGTTCTATTAGAGTATATGCAAATATGTGCTGACTCTCATGAATGACTTAATTAAAGTCTTAAGAGCTCTGAACTCCTTTGAAAAATACCTATGTAAAAACAAGGCAATCAACACCAGCACTGGGAAATTACATATGAGTCAATTCAGGGCTCCATTAAATATGGCTGAGATTAACTGGACGATATTTGGCATGGTTTTTACTTATTCCCTTCTGCTTTTTCTGGCTATGCCATACTTTGGCAGAGCTACTATATTTTTCTTGAACATTTTCAGTCATGTGGTGATTCAGTCTTTCATATTTATCTTAAATTCCAGTAAACAAATAATGTCTTTAACTTGCAAATTTTGCCACTTTTTTGCAATGTATTAACTATTGAGGTTGAATCTTGAAAGAAGTAGCTATTATTTGCTGCTATTTCTCTTGGTTTTATTATAGTAACGACTGTGGTGGGGTGAGGTGGAGTCAGATAGAATGCAAAGAGCATTGAAATTTCTCCTAGTCTCCATTATTCAACTTATTCAACTATGAGATTTTGAAATCCTCTGAGCCTTGGCCTACATATCATTAAAATGGTAATAGAAACAAGTCCCTTGTTTTTCTAAGTAGTGACAAAATCATGTATGATAATACTGAAAATAATTTTATAATGGAATAAAGCTGCTATAAACATTCATGTACAGGTTTTTCTTGTGAACATACATTTTCATTTCTCTGAGATAAATGAGTGCAAGTGCTAAGTTGTATGATAGTTGCATATGGGCTTCTTTAAAGAAACTGCCAAGCTGTTTTTGAGCACAGCTGTACCATTCTAGATTCCTAGCAACAATGTATGCGTGATTGATTTTCTCTGAATATTCACTAGCTTTGATATTGTAGCTATTTTTTTTTTAATTTTAGCTATTCCTATGGGTATACTGTTGTTTTAATGAACACTTTTTTAAATCACTAATTGATTTTGAACTGCTTTTCCTGTACTTATTTGGCATATGTATTTCCTCTTTAGTGAAATGTCTGCTAATATCTTTGGTACTCTTTCTAAATTGATTTTTTTCTTCCTTACTGTTCAGGGTTTTTTTTTTTTTGTGTGTGTGTGTGTGTGTGTGTGTGTGTGTGTGTGGTATGCAGGCCTCTCACTGTTGTGGCCTCTCCCATTGCAGAGCACAGGCTCTGGACACACAGGCTCAGTGGCCATGGCTCACAGGCCCAGCCACTCCACGGCATGTGGGATCTTCCCGAACCAGGGCACGAACCCGTGTCCCCTGCATCGGCAGGCGGACTCTCAACCACTGCAACACCAGGGAAGCCCCTACTGTTGAGTTTTGAGAGTTCTTTAATCTAGATACAAGATATCTGTCACATATGTAATTTACAAATATTTCCTGCTAATCTGCAATTTGTAATCATCTTAACAGATTCATCCACTGAGCAAAAGTTTTCAATCTTGATGAACTTCAATTTATCATTTTCTTTTCTTTTATGGATCACATTTTGGTGCCAAGTCTAAGAATTCTTTACCTTGTTCCAGGTACCAAAATTTTTCTCCTCTTTTTTTCTAGAGGTTTTATAATTTTATGTTTACAATCAACTCCATGATTCATTTTGAATTAGTTTTTGTATAAGGCATGAGACTTATGTCAAAGCTTATATTTTGCCTATGAATGTCTAATTACACCACAACTTTTTTTAAAAAAGGTCAGTCCTCTTGAATTGAATTGCTTTTACTCCTTTGTTAAAAATTATTTAGGCATTTTTGTGTTGATTTGTTTCTAAATTCTGTATTCTGCTCCATCGATTTGTCTGTTCCTCTGTTAGTGCAACACTGCATCTACATAATATTCTTTAACATCAGGAAAAATCGTTCCTCCCATTTTATTCTTCTTTTTCAAAATTATTTTGGTTATTCTGGGACCTTTTTCTTCCCATATAAATCTTATAATAAACTTGAATATATCTGTAAAAAATTATTGATGATATTTTGATAGAATTTTGATAATCAATATCTTTCCAAAGTTGAGTCCTCCAATCCATGAACACTATATCTCTGCAACTATTATATCTTCTTTAATTTCATTCATCAGCATTTTACTCGTCATACACAATCCTGTACATGTTTTCTTAGTGTTATATTGATATATTTAATTTTCTTTGGAGTAATTATTAATAGAATTGCATTTTTTATTTGTTTCCACTTATTGTCGGAAAAAAAATTTATTATGTGTTGATCTTAAATCCTGTCACTTCACTGAAATCACTTCTTTTTTAGGAGTTTTTGTTAACTCACTAGACTACTGATTTATTATAAAATAATATCTTACATTACCTAGAGCTAATAACTGTTAATTATATATGTGTGTATCCAAATTATTCCGTATATGAGTATGTTCATACACTGTAATAAATTCAAATATAAAAAAATTAAAATTGTACTTCAGCTACGTTTTTCAAACTTTTTGTCTTTCAACAATACATTTGACAATATTTTCTTGTAAGTAATTGTACTACCACAATATAATTTTTAGTGGTTCAAAGTACTTACAATCAAAGCTTGACAGCATTTATTCACCAACCTTGTATTATTGGTATGTAAGCTTTTTCAGAAACTACCATTAATAAAGTCCAAGAGGACCTTCTATCTTAGAACTTAAGAGATGCAAGAAAGAAGGCCATCAATGTGATTATAATTTGTACTATCTAATGAATGAGCACAGTTAACTTTTCAACTTAATTATATACATATTAAAGGCTAAATAATGTACAGACATATTTATACTATATATTAATTACCTGGTCCACCACATTAGGGAAATTGATAAAATATTTATTTGAGGGTAGTTAAAATAGTTAATGTATATTTAATATGAATTTATAAAATAAAATTTTATGAATAAAATAATGCTAAAAAAAGAAATGTCTTCCTTTTCTTATTTGTTTTTCTTTCTTCTCTGTTTTTTCTCTCTTTAGCACTATTCTCTCCTCAAGACCCATGTCCCCACATCATGGTTTATATGCTGTATTAGAAATGCAGTCAGACACATTTCAGTAGAACTTTGAGAGAGGGTGAAATAATTTTGAAACAAATCTTATAATTATTTGGAAAACATATATGTATCACACGTATATTTGATATTCAAGCTCACTCTGTACTTAAACTGTGATAATTGTTCAACTGCTGATAAATAGTTTCATCCATTGACCTCTCATTTAGTACTAATTATTTATTTTAGTCATCATTTCTTACCTTGCCAACTTATGTTCCATAGCATAAAGCTATAATCATTCCCTTCCAAATATTTCAACTCCTTTTCCTTTCATCACCTCTGTTCTACTATATAAGCAAAACCCTTACTCTGATTTAAACCAATTAACCTCCTCTCTGAGCCTTCATTTCAATATTTGACATTGTTGAGTAAGTTGAATACCGGCTACACGTGTTCAATTTAAATTCATGATTCCATGCTTCAAATGCTCAACCCTGCCATGAAATCCTATAGATTCCAAACTAATTTCACCTGTTTAATATATAAGATAATAATTTCAAACTTCATCTCTTTCATCTCTTAGCTGATAGCCTTACATCATACTCTACTGAGAAAATACAAAATAAATGGATGAACTTTTAGCTTAATTCCACCACCACACCTAGCATCATCTTGTACCATATTCTCTACCTTGCTTCCAGTTCCAAGGAAAATAATGACCTTCCTCCAGTCATGTTTTGATTCTTAAAAATATATAAGTATACAGTGTGATGATTTGATATTACTTAAACATTGTGAAAGGATTCCCCCCAGTGAGTTAATGAACTCATCCATCACCTCATATATTTACCTTTTTGTGTGTGTATGAGAGCATTTAACATCTTCTCTCTTAGCAAACTTCAATTATACAATACATGTGATTTTGACCTATGCTAAAATCTGAGAATTACTGCTAATAAAACATGATATTTATGTCTTAAGGGCTTTGTTTGTTTTTTTCCACAACTGGAATATTCCTCCTCTGGCTCTTAGCTTGGCATGTTTCTTGAGGTTCAGTGTGTATTGCTGAATCCAAAGGAGCCTCCACTTCCATTAGACATGATTGAATCACTTGTTTATTGTATTATCTGTCACTCTCCCTCAAATGCAAGCTGCAGTATGGGAGGGTCTTGTCAGTCTTGTTTAGCATCTAATTATACCACTAGCACTATGTCTGTCACAGAGTAGGAACTCAGTAAATGTAAGATAAGTTCATTTATGGTAGGAATCTGTAAATAGTCATTTGATTAATTCATAATTTTATAAACCCTACCAAGTTAGCTGACAGTTGTCTTTAATTGAAAAGAATCATCTTCTATTTCCCTCAAAAATGATAAAAAATAAACTTCATTAATGTAAAATAAATGTGTATTTTAATGAAAGATTTTCTTATCCATTTTCTCAATTATCAAATTAATCACTGTTTTGATTCAGCATTCAGTGTCTGGCACAGAGCCATGTGTCATTGGTCACAAAACTACAAAACTATCTTCAAATTCACATTTCAATTAGTTAGAAAGGAAGAAATTTATACTATCTGTATATCTATATCTATTTTTATATATGTGTATTTATATTGCACATACATTGTATAGTAACAAATGTAATATATATTACCAATATTTTAAAGTGTTATGATCACTTTGGCTTCATATAATTTAAAAATGATGCTGGATAATAACAACTAAAGAAAAAGGAAGTTGATATGTGTTACTTTAATCAGGAGATAATTCATAGAGTATGTACAACTTGAACTGGGTAGAATATAAGGTTGAGGGCAACTCATTTTGTATGAATTGCATGTGTAAATTAAAGTTGAAAGAGAGAAACCTGGGTTAGACTACCTTAAAAAAAATCTTATCTGGTTCTTGACTTAGAGTTCTCTGGTTTCTCTGATATAATGTCTCAGCCTCTAAGTGGTAAGTTGATGACACCATGAGTTTTCCCACATAACAGTGACAGGAATGGACCTCGAGACTGTCATACTGAGTGAAGTAAATCAGACAGAGAAAGACAAATATCATATGATATCACTTACACATGGAATCTAAAATAATGGTATAAAACAGAAATAGAGTCACAGATATAGAAAGCAAACTTATACTTACCAAGGAGGAAGGAGGGGAGGGATAAATTTGGAGAATGTGATTGACATATAAACACTACTATATATAAAATAGATAACTAATAAGAACCTACTGTATAGCACAGGGAACTCCACTCAATATTTTGTAATGAGGTATATGACAAAATAATCTAAAAAAGAGTGGATATATGTATATATGTATAACCTATTCACTTTCCTGTATAGCAGAAACTAACACAACATTGTAAATAAACTATACTCCAATAAAAAAATAATTAAAAAAAGACTCTGCCACCACTTTGTGTTCTGTATACTACCCCTGCCATTCTGCAGAAAAATACTTTCATTACAGTCACCAGTCAGTTCCATCTTACCAAGACCAAGTGACACATGTTAGTTTTATTTTATTTAAACTGATAGTAGCCTTTGACATAATAAACCATTCTCAGTATTAAATTTTGTTCTTCATAGTATTAGTATAACTTGGACTTAACTACTGAGGTACAGACCAATACTATCAGCTGACTCCTGGACATATTGATTTGGAGGTATTAGAGGAACATCTAACTAACATCACTAATATCTCTAACACAGAACTTCTCGTGTTCATCACTGTTATGGGAAGAATGGTGTCCCCCAAAATTCACATGTTGGAGTCCTAACACCCAGTACCTCAGAAGGTTGCTTTACTTGGAGATAGGCTCTTTAAACAGGTAAGCAAGTTAAATGAAGTCATGAGGCTAGACCCTAATATAATATAATTTGTGTCCTTATAAAAAGGGAAAATGTAGAGGTAGACATGCACACAAAGAGAAGGTCATGTAAAGGTGAAGGCAGAGATCAGAGCACTGTTTCAACAAGCCCAGGAACCCAAAAGATTGCCAGAAAATCATCATGAACCAGGAGAGAGGCATAGAATGGATTCTTTCTCATAAACCTCAGAGAGAACCAGACCTGCTGCCACCCTTGATTTCAAACTTCTATTCCCCACGACTCTTTTATTTTCAAGTTTTGTTTACTTACTGACCAGAACAGACAATACATTTCTGTTGTTTAAGCCACTCAGTTTGTGGTACTTTATTAAAGCAGCCCTAGCAAACTAGTACAATCTCCAAACTCAATGAATATATAGGCAAAAGTTTTGAACATACACTTCACCAAAATAGATAGATAGATAATCAATACACATGTGAAGCTCTGCTCTACATTATTTGTTGCTTGAAAATGCAAATTTAAGCTGACATGAAATGCCATTACACACTCAATAAAACAGCATCAAATAAAATAACTTTAAAACTAAAAAAAAAAAAAAAAACCTCTGAAAACACCAAGTACTGCAAGGGGAGCAGAACAAATGAAACTCTCATACATTGCTAAAAGTTTAACTTTGAAGGCTCTAGGAGTGCATCCTTTCCTTGTCTCTTCCAACTTCTAGTGGCTGTTAGCATGCATTGGTTTGTGGTCACATCTCTCTCTGTTCCATCTGCACATATACTTCTCCTCTGTGTGTCTGACAGAACCCCCTCTGCTTTCTCGTAAAAGGTTGTATGTGATTGCATTTAGGGACCACACATATAATCTAGGATAAGCACATCTCATTATTCTATTCTTTTGTCTTGTAAGGTAATATTCACAGGTTCCAATCATTAAGATGCAGACATATCTTTTGGAAGCCACCATTCAGTCCTCTACAATAGACTAACATCAAAAGTCCTGTGCTAAATGAAATATGAAATAAGCCAGTTACAAAGAGTACATTATCCTTTTAAAAAATTGTTTATTGGATTAGAGTTGATTTAAAATGTGTTAGTTTCTGGTGTACTGCAAAGTGATTCAATTATACATATACATATATTCATTCTTTTTCAGATTCTTTTCTCATATAGGTTATCACAGAACATTGAGTAGAGTTCCCTGTGCTATACAGTAGGTCCTTATTGGTTATCTACCTTATATATAGTAGTGTGTGTATGTTAATCCCAAGCTCCCGATTTACCCTCCCCCCAAAATTTCCCCTTTGGTAACCATAAGGTCGTTTTCTGTAAGTCTGTTGCTGTTTTGTAAAAAAAGAGTACATTATTCTATTTACATAGCATTATTTTAGTGGCAAAACTATAACTAGAGACAGCAGCTCAGCAATTTCTAGAGACTGGAAGTAGGTGGTGAGAGGAGGGAGAGGTGCATTGACTGCAAAGAGCTATGAGGAAGCATTTCAGGAAGATGTAGATATTCTATAACATAATAGTTATAAGAAGTACAAGTTTGTACACATTTGTCAAAATTCACCCAACTGTATACTTAAAATTGATTAATTGTATACTTTGTAATTTTACCTAATTTTAAAAATCAGAAAGTTGTGACATGTTGAAAATGTTCCTTCATGAAAGTTTCTGTTTACTTCTTACTCTTATTTATTTCTCTTAATAGCTTAGCCTTTGTGCTTATCAGTATTGGAAACACTGGATTTTATCTCATGAATTTTCTACTAAAGCTGGCTTTTTTGAAATATAAGAATGGAACAACAGCAAAAAGGCTGCAACAATGTCTGGTACCTTATTACTAAAAGTAGAGTAATGTTAGCTTAAGGAAAAAGAAGAGAGAAAAAATAGAGGAATTTTTTGCCTATAAATATTCATTGCTTCTTAGTTTTTGGCTTAAAGTTTGAAGGCTCATATTTGGAATGAAGGTAGAAGAGGGTAAGTATATATGGGACCTGGAAAGAGCAGAGATGATTAGCAACCATGCCAGAGAGTGAGAAAAGGCATTTCAACCATCTCAAGACTGACTTTTCATATTTGCTTAAAGTTTTTGATCTAAAGATACAGTAAATATACATTTCAAAAGTAAATCAGGGCTTCCCTGGTGGCGCAGTGGTTGAGAGTCTGCCTGCCGATGCAGGGGACATGGGTTTGTGTCCCAGTCCAGGAAGATCCCATATGCCGTGGAGCGGCTGGGCCTGTGAGCCATGGCTGCTGAGCCTGTGAGTCTGGAGCCTGTGCTCCACAGCAGGAGAGGCCACAACAGTGAGAGGCCCATGTACCACAAAAAAAAAAAAAAAAAAAAAAAGAGAAAATAACCCATACTTTTAGAAGAAGTTTAGTTTCATAATCTATTTTGGTTCAGAAGATGTAAACTCATTTGGATAAGGATGACTTTTTCTAATTCCTCAAGAGTGTATAAAATCTAAGTTTATTGTTAGAAGTAGACCTCTTTTCTTAAAATAAACACAAATTCTTTATTTTAAACCTCTGTTTCTTACTTTCTATATGCATTAATATGATGAAATACTTCACCTCTGGAGAGTGAGTACTGAATACTGTTACAAACTGTGAGATGAGTCTACTACAGGAGCACTGTCTGTAAAAAAATTTGTAATTAGTGACTTAATTGAAGAAATGTGTTTTAAATATATATTTATGGAAATATTCATGTGATAAAATTTGGTAATTTATGATATGCATATTTTAATATTTGTTTTCCTATGTGTATTGCAGATTGAAATTCATAACTTGAACTCTTCTTCATATCATGAAATCCTTTCATTGCCCAAGGGAGTAAAAATATTTGCAGGAAAAGAGATAAGTTGATGCATATAGTTAATTCATATAATAATAAACAAAATTAGTAGCATTAAAAACATGGGATTAGTGTAACAGGAACTAGCTAGAGAAATAAAATTTAAATATATTGATTTTTTTAGTATTATTATTAAGAAAATGAGTTATAATGCTGTAATTTTAAGCTATATATATTTATACATGAAGCTATATATATACATAAGAATGAAATATATGCTTATAAAACATATATATATATATATATATATATATATATTTAAACTTCCTTTTTAAATTGAGGAAATCTAACTAAAGAAATATGCAAGGTAATGCAATTTAATTAATTGGCCCAACAAATAGTTACTCAGCATCTAATTCATACCAGATATTCTTCCAGTTTCTGCAGAAATGAAAATCAGGATGGATGATGTCCCTGAACTTACACAGTGTATATTCTAATAAAGTACCTATAATCATAAAGCCAAATCACTTTATTATGGCTGGAAATATTACCTGTTATTTATCTTTGCACTTGTTACCTTGGCTTTCTGTTTGTTATTATACTATCACATTTTTTTGCAACTTCAAAAGTTAAGTTCATTCTTTTTAGAGGCTCCTTCCTCCTTAATATCTCTTTAACTTTCAGTGTATATTTATATTCAATTTTAAAATAGCTTTAATTTAGATTGCATATATGATCTTTTACTCTTTGTGTGACTATTTGAATAATTACAAAGGTGTAACCACATAACCACATTAAAATGTCTACTTATTAGGTATCTAATAATAATGGTACATGTCATGTAGTGACACATAATCACTATAGATGTCACATAGTGCTGGTGTTTTATGTCACCAATGACTCACTCCGTCCCATTGGGCAGCTAGTTATATTACAGTTTCTTTGTTCATTCATTATTATTTAAGAAATGGGTCTCAGCTAAGAGCTAGGCCATGTGGTAGACAAGGGAAATAAAAAAGCTGAGCAGATAATATACAGGTTTTATCTTCAAGGAGCTCACAGATTAGTAGAGGAGATAAAGGGTGATATAAAAGCAAAAACAGATAAATACACAATTGTAAACATGGTCTCAACTGAATTTTCTAATCATGGACACAAATTCTTGACTTCCGAGTAAATCTTAGGACCCATTGTAGATCCTGAGAAAGTGTTTCCCATCAAGTTCTTATTTTTCAGTAATCACTTTGCAAATAACTGGTTAATCTATATTAAAATATTAAAGACAACTCTGTCTTCCTAAAATTATTTTTCAGTGTACTAGAAAAGAACTACCCCTTCCTGAATTACTTTGGCCTATATTTGTACGTTTTTTTCAGAATACAAAATCACATCCTTTAAGTGGGATTTGCAATGACGTAGCAATTTAAAGTTGCCTATTTTAAGTGTTATAATTTATACATCATTAATTAAGCACATTATTAATTAGATAATCATTACTTAATTAAGATCAATAGTGAAAATATGCATTAATTTCCATTCTTCTTATTCCAATTTTCTCCCCCTTCCCACTACCTACTGAAAACAATTTTCTCTCTTTAATCATAGTGAGGTTTCCAATTAGGTCCTAAAGAGCCTGACATATTTGAGAGAACTATCGATATCTTAATTTTTACTTTCTTCATGGTAGCAATAATATCTATTAACCCCTTTGTTAACTTTTGGTGCCTCAGTTATGCATGACTGACCTTTCATGATTTTAAAATATACATGATCTGTATATACAAATTTTTAAAGATGTTTATATGATAGTCATTATTTCAAACATTTTTATAATTAAAAGTTTTATTTAGCATACTTAAAGCATTGTGTGAATATTTTAAGAATATTTAGATAGTTTATTTCATCTCTTAGATTAAGTAAAGAAAAAGATTGGAATTATAATATTCCTAAGATACAGATGGCAAAGCGATGGAAAATCAAATGCATCCTAGTTCCAAGGACAAATGCTCACTTAACTTTATACCTTTATAGAATCATTGGCTCTGACACACAATGTTTTGATCAGGCTTGTTCTATTTGGTTATGCACTATCTTTGTAGAATTAGTATGTGGAAGCTAAAAGTCAAATATTGGAAGCCTGATTCATTTCTTCAGAGGCATTCAGCTTCCATCACACTACTTCATCCATGAAGAGCAAACTGTCATGTGTCTACTGAAAATGTGATCAAGTCTCTCGTCTGTTTATGTCTTTCTCCCATTCTTTATGTAGTTGCACCATTATAAATGATATTTAATGGATTATGAAAAGGTAATTGTGTTTAGTCTATTATCTTCAACTCAACAGCTTGCTGAAATGTTCATTTTGTACCATTTCCTTTAAAATAATGTATCTACACCATTATTTTATTGTATAAATGCATGCATGTCATATATACTACTTTTAATTTTTCATGATTTTTACTATTTTAATTTTCTATGGTTCTCTTTCTATGTTATGTTTTCTTTTCCTTTTTCTATGGTTCTTTTAATTTTCTATGGTTCTTTTCTCCCCTTTTTCCTACCCCTCTACAAATCATTCACACTCACACACAACACATACACGCAAATATAATTGATTTGGCATATTTTATTCTGTATCTTTCTCTATGATTATATATTCTATATATGTGTATATATACCTGTGTGAATTTATATGTACATATATAATACATAGTTATATATAATTATGTACACATGTATTACACAGGATTTATTATAATTGCTGTATAAAAGTGAGATTTTTGTCAACACACTTGCCTTCATTTTTAATTCAATTACAGTTTATGCTGTTATTTCAAAAAACCTGGTATATTTCCAATTCACTTTTACTGATACATAGTATTCTAATATGTGGTTATTCCATAATACTGTAATTTAAACAATTATTGCCTTATTAATAGAAATCCACTTTACTTCATGATTCTCTGGAACTCCAAATGATGTTATCATAGCCTATTTGCTTCCTGTCCTTATAGACAAGACAACTTTTGTATCTGTGGGGTAGATAATCAAGAATGGGGCTGATGGGTTAAACCAGATGTATCTATATATATTTCCCAAATGCTTTGCTAAAAAGATGTAACAATTTACATTTGACAGTACATTGGTACATAAATACTTTTCCATCAAAAAGTGTTAAAAGAGTTTTTCATTTTTGTCAGTCTGATTCCTATAATCTGACAGCTTATTGTTACTTTACTTTGTATTACCATGAAAGCTAATGAGTTAAATCATCTTTTCATTAGAATTTGTTTTTCAAACAAATTGCCTCTTCAGATGATACTTTGTACATTTTCTAATATTTAACACTCTTCTTGCCATTTATCAAGTACTATTATAGAGATAACTTATCTTCAGCATTGCAAATATTTTTTTATAATTTATTGTCTATCTATATAGTCTGTTCATACTATTTTTCTTCTATGTTCATATATATTTTTTAAAATCAAGTATGCCTATCTTTTCTTCTTTAGCTTCTGATTTTCCAGTCTTGGTGAAGAAATCTTCCCCAACACTTTTGCCACTCATGTAGTTTCCTTATTTTCCTCTTTAATTTTGTTTAAATTTAAGCATTAATTTGTGTGTAATTCATTTTCAAGATAGTACAATTATCAGTACAATTTTATTTTCTTCTCAGTGAATATAAATTTGTACCTTTTCTAAGTGACTTTGAATACATTAACTAAAAACATATACTGAGATCTCTTTCTAAATTTCTTATCCTGTTCATTTTTTTTTTTTTTTTACTCTGTTGGCCAATATAATTGCTATATTTAACATATGTTCTGATACTGGGAAGAAAAATATCTTTAACTAGTTTTACCTGGCTTTACTGAGGACATTTATTATTACATAATAATATTAAAATAATTTTATTCAATTAAAATCAATAACAAATCTGCTGGGACTTTAATGGGAATTGCTTAAATTATTTACTAGTTTTACAATATCTAAGTTTTTAATAATATTATGTTTATATAAAAGAACATAAATATTGTTTACATTGCTCAGACTTCAATTTACATTCTTCAACTAGATTTTATGTTGGTCATATTCTTTTACTGCAAGATTTTCTAAATTTAAAATATTATCACCATTATGTGTTATACATTATATCATTTTCCTATGTGCATATTGCTAAAATGGAGAAAATCATTTGTTACAGTAGTCAATTAATATCTAGTCACAATAAAAAACTTTAACTTTAATTCCAGTTTTTATTTAACTAAACAGTCATATTAATAACAAAGGGAGATTTATTTCCTCTTTTCTGTGATTGTTCCATTTTTTAATATCTTCACTGATGGACGGAACATTCAAGTAAAGTTAAGAAATGATGAAGGAAATTTCTGTCTAGATACTGAAATTGATTGAATTGTTTTAATTTTCATTGAACTTTATTTCTATTTCATTTTACCTAGAATTTTATTAGTATTTTCTTTTCTGAACTATTTTAGCAAATATTTTTGATCATTGGTAAAATCATATGTCTATTTTTCTTTATCAACTTGTTGATATAATAAATTATAGTAGCAGACATCGTGAGATTAATTATATTTTACCTTCATAAAGCAAATTTTACTCAGTCATAGTGTATTATTCTTATATTGACTCTTTTGTTTATTCAAATATTAAATTATTTATTATCTGTTCATACCATTACCTGTATGTTCATGAATAATATTGATCTATAATTTTTGTTACTTCAATATTGATAATGCACTTATGCCATGTTCATAAAATGGATCAGGATGGATTTCTAAATTTAAAATGTCTCAGAATAAAGTAGATTAATTGAAATCATTGCTCTTTAAAGTATTTAAAGTTTAATTTTGACCACATCTCTGTTGGCCCTTGTACTTTATTAAAGGTATATCTTTAATCATTTTATCAATATTTTATGATAGTTGCTAGTTTATCAACTTATTTTTAGACAGATTTTTCTAAACTAAGTTTTTTTGTGAATACAGAGTTTTCACATAGCTTTTTTAAACCTCTGCCATAGATTTGCATGTAATAGGGACTTAATATTCTTATAATTACTTCTGTATCTGTGATTATATACCTTTTATTCCATTTGACATTTCTCTCTCTTTTCCCTTTAATTTTTTAGGCCATTAATCAACAAATAAATATTAAAAGTCTACATTTGCTCTCAGCATAATTTAGACCAGTGCTATCCAATAGAACTTTCTGTGATAGAGATCATCTGTAACGTCATGTCCATTATGGTAGCACTAGTCACATGTGACTATTGTTCACTTGAAATGTAACAGTCCAACAGAGGAACTAAGTTTCCTATTTTAATTAATTTAAATTTAAAGAGCTACATGTGACTAGTGATTAGTTTACTGAACAATGCAGGTTTACATGTGGGGAATATAGTAAAGAAAAAAAGTATCTATCCTCCTGGAAATTAAGAAAAGTTATAAATATATAGTCAATATACACTTTATCAGATATTGATAAGTGTTATGTAGAAAAACAAAATAGAGTAAGGAGGAAAAGTTATACCAGGAAGGAGGAGATAGTTTTTGTTTGTTTGTTTAAGAAATGATTCAGGGAGTCCTGTTTTAAAAGGGGACATTTGATCGGACACCTAAAAGAAGTGAGAGTGCAAACTATGGAAGAAGTGTGCTCTGGTCAGAGTAAGAAATGAATGTGGAGAGTTCCCTGGCGGTGCAGCGGTTAGGACTCTGTTCTTTCACTGCTGAGGACACAGGTTCAATCCTTAGTTGGGGAACTAAGATCCCACAAGCCACGCGGTGCAGCCAAAAATCAAAAAAGCAAAGTCACACAGGTGGAAATACCATGTGAATCAGAGGTCAAGTGAACCAGAGGGAGAGAATAGTTGTGCAATTTTTTGGAATATTGTGAGAAGGATAGGTGCTAACTCTTCTCTAAATGTTTGGTAGAACTCACCTGTGAAGCCATCTCATCCTGGACTTTTGTTTGTTGGCAGTTTTTGTTTGTTTGTTTGTTTTTATCACTGATTTTATTCCACTACTGGTAATTGGTCTGTTCATATTTACTATTTCTTCCTGGTTCATTCTTTAAATATTGTACATTTCTGGTAATTTGTCTATTTCTTCTAGATTTTCCATTTTATTGGCATATAGTCATTCATACTAATCTCTTTTTTCTTTTTCATACTAGTCTCTTCTGATCCTTTGTATTTCTGTGGTGTCGGATGTAACTTCTTTTTCATTTTTGATTCTATTGATTTGGGTCTTCTCTCTTTTTTTCTTGATGAGTCTGGCTAAAGGCTTATCAATTTTGTTTATCTTTTTAAGGAACCAGCTCTTCATATCATTGACCTTTTCAATTTTTTTCAGTCTCTATCTCATTTATTTCTGCTCTGACCTTTATGATTTCTTTTTTTCCTTCTACTAAATTTGAGTTTTGCTTGTTCTTCTTTTCTAGTTCCTTTATGTAAGGTTAGGTTGTTTATTTGAGATTTTTCTTGTTTCCTGAGGGGGAATATTCTTTTAAATATGTGAAAGAGAAGAATCAAATGTTTCAAAAGCATGGGGCCTAATTCACTGCAAGAATGTACTTGAACTAATGAAATGGGAAAAGATACAACAGGAACAAATTTCAGGTTGAACTCATGATTAGGAAATATCTTGGAAAAGAATCTTGGCAAAGTTACAAATTAAACAGTGTTTCCTCAATGAATACAGTAGTTGTCTTCTGGTAAATGGCAGTGAGCAGTAAAATTGTACAAACCTATTGATATTTGAACAGCAGGTGAATTCAGATTCTAAGTTCAGGTTATTCCAAATACAGAAATTCTCATTCTCACACATGCTTAACAGGAGACATAGAAGTTGTGGAGCATGATAAAACAATTTTGGTTGAACTGGCCTGTCATGTACATTGTAATACATTTAGTAGCTTTCCATATTGTGTAGAGAGAAATGTACATATTCATGCAGAACAAATTAAGAGGGACCAAGTTAACAGCTGAGATCCAATGAAAGATTTGATAGATTGTACAATGGTAAGGGCATTTAAATTTTATGTATGTGGATTCATATAGGGAAATTTTTTTTCCACAGAATCTAAATGCAGTTCATATTAATTTCATTTAAAGGCAGAATAGTTAATGTTATTATTTAAAATTCAGAAGTAATCATAGGTTATTAGAAACAAAACATGCACATTTTGAAATATATATTTAACTTTCAATTTATCATTTTGAATAGTCAAGCATTATTTAAGTAATTGGCTCCTTAATATCTTAAGACATTAGTGGAAGTAGAAGTGAAAAGAGTCTGTGCATTCTGTGTGCCTTGTATTTGTAATTTATAATTGAGTGCAACATATTGGAAGTAATGCTTAGTATTCATATTCTGGATCATATGTGTCTTACATTTTTATTTTGTGTCTCCTCTCCTCAGTGAATGAATATTCACTTTTCAAATAAGTTTAGATGAATAGTTGATAAGATAATAAAAATAAGGGGTTAAAGGAAGGAATAATAAATAAATTTTAAATATTATATTTCAATTAAAAATATATGGAAGTACTTATATTCACCAACATTTAATGGGTGCAATAATTACAGGGAAAAAAAACATTAAAAATCCCCTACTGTTACATGTTTTTCTTTAAAGTGAAGCAAGAACTTAAGGCAATTTTTAAAGTAATGTGAGTGTATTATCTTTGTACTAGATCAAATATGGGAGTTGAAATAGCTATAAGGCAGAAACAAATTTGCTGAATAAAATGTCTAAATAAGGCAAAACAAAACAAAACAAAACAAAAAAACCTCTAGATAAGCAACTTGTAGCGAAAACTAGAAGGAATCATAGAATTTTCATTGCTCAACGTAAGAGAAGTTCCAACAGAAAAAAAAACATTGTGACTGCTTTAAAAAGAAAAGCTATTCAAATGTGGTTTAACAAAAATTCAGTGACTAAGTTATAAACCAATGATATCAAAGGGCAACTGTATATTATATTTATTAGAAAGCACATATTTTATATATATATATATATATATATATATATATATATATATATATATATATATATATATATATCCATCTATCTACCTACCGATCAAGTTTCTTAAAAATTCAGGATATTCTCAGTTATGTAAAATACAACTGCTTTGGATTAAAATGTTTTATATAACTTATATAATATTGAATTATAAAATTTCTTCAGATATTCCTATCTATTGCTTGATGGTATTGCTTGAAGGACTGTGCAATCAAATAAACTACTGTCATTGTCATTATGGTCTAACTTTAAGTTCTTTGGCAAGGTGAATAAAAATCATAAAAATTAAATCTACTGAACTTACTGGGAAGCCAACAAGTTACAAATATATATATATATTATTAGCTGAGAATAATGATGTGAACTATAACCCATTTATGTACATCTCTGAATTTAGTATATCAGTTTAACAGATCCTAAGAGAATTTTGTTTAAATACATTATTTCTAATTTTTCCATTTCATGTTTTTGAAAACAGGGAAAATCTTCCATTATAATAAATGCTCAAGTTTAATAATACTGAATCTTACTAGGTAATGAAAAAACAAGTTATTCTATTAATATCTAATACATTCTTATTACTAGTTATGGCATAAAAAGTTTGACCTGTGCTTTTTTAATAGACTGCTCATCCTACTATTTAATAGGATGGGAAAATGTAATAGATTAAAATTACTTTGCTCTATTATCATGATTACCTGCCTTTAAAATAAATATCATATCTGCTTCTACTTACTTAGCCACCTTTTGAGTCCAACTCAGCATTTGCTATTCCCTTTTCTTCTAGAATAAGCTCGAACAGATCTTTCTGCCTTCACTCTTATAGTATATCAGTCCACTCTTCATGAAACATGAAGGTTGATCTTTTTGAAGTTAAGAAGTCATCATGAGGACTTCCGCTTCATCTAAAATGGAGTAAAATGAAACAGATTTACCCTTCTGCTTCAAAAACACTCCACTTCCCACCCCACCCCTCAAAAAAGGAAAAAAGCATGCACACACAAAATATATGAAAAAATGGTTTCAAGACACTGGAAATTTGTCAATAAAGGACAGTGATTCTTAAGAGATGAGAAACAAAGTAAGCCCTATGATTGCCCCAGCTCAATGTCCTAAGAAATTATTCAAGACTCATGCAGACAAGGAGAACTGAGTTGGAACCCAGACGACTTCTTGAAGCAAGGAGACAAAATTGAGAGCCGGGAAGAGCAATGCAGGTAGATTTCAGAGGACAGAGACTGGGGAGGAGAGAGCTACATAGCTAAGGAATACCAGCATTCTGAGCAGTAAATGCAGATGAGGAAACTATCTGAAGCTAAGGAAAGAACCATCCAAAATCATTAGAAGGAGCAGTACTTTGTGCCTGGAATTATTCCTCTTCCCACTAGTCAGACTGAAGGAAACTCATGATTCACAGGACTTGGGCTGAGTACTGAGAAAAGTCTTTCTGAGGCAGGAAAGCATGACCCATATTGAGGAGAAGAGTCAGTCCACAAAACCTCAGTCAACAATAGAAGCAGCCTTTTCTCCCATTCTCTTCCTGATAGAGGCTTAACTTAACAACTTATAATTACCTCCCCTTGAGAAGTGGCATTGGAAGGGGATAATAGTTCTCTGCAAGACCTTCCTACTACCTTTGTTGTCTCCATCTAACTACTGTGTGTGTGTGTGTGTATATATATATATATATATGTGTGTGTATGTGTGTGTGTGTATGTATATATTACACACACACACACACACACACTCGCAAACTTATACACATACATACTGGAAAGGAGGGAGGTGTATATGTAAAAGCTGTCTCAGAAGAACTACATACCTTAGATAGTGCAAAATTCCTCAAGATTCTGTTTTATATTAGTATAAATATAGTAAGTATATAAGAGAATAGATTCTGAGAATGCTAAGCCAAAGAAGGAAAAATCTACTTTAGACTGATCCACAGATATTCATACACTTAACAAAGATTCAATCTTCAGTGGATTTAATTATTTTCTAAGTTAGTTAACTGAAGCCAGGACTAAATTATCACTTTGTTAAATGATTTTAAGACATTAAATTTCTTATAAATGAAAAAGAATTAATCCAAAAATGTTCATAGATTGGAATATAAAATATATATTCTGTCAACGTTATAACTGTGTGCACCAAAAGATTTACATTACAATGCATCCACCAAGACATTGCAAAATACGTTGATGAGAAAGTTTACTTATCTCTGAAAAGAAATGTAGTTGTTCTCTGTAATAAGGGAGATGTTGCTATTAGAAAGATTTCTGTGTTTTCAATGAGGATGATTTGCTTCCTAATGCCAGGAATGTTAGGCGTGGACATTACTCTGGACAGCAAGTCATCAGATGGTTTAATAAGTTTTAATAAGGAAGAATACTCTGCATGGTCTTATATTATATCCATTGGTGAACTTAATAAAGCTCTCTCAGATCTGTAGATGGAAGGAAGGAAGGAAGGAAGGAAAAGAGGGAGGGAGGAAGGAAGGAAGGAAGGAAGGAAGGAAGGAAGGAAGGAAAGAAAGAAAGAAGAAGGAAACAGTTTATGCCAGATGGAATTAAGTAAGTCACAGCTTTTCACTGAATCCCAAGGTTGAGTCAGATCACCAACTTAGAATCCCTTGAAGGAAGGAGAGGCCATAAACTTTTGAGGAAGGATCATGTAGTAACACCACAAGAGCCATGGTCTTCCTCCTAAATCCTAACCCTCCCCAAAGGATGCTGTGGCATTCATTGGTAAGTGCTTAGAGAAACTGGCTTTTAACTTTCTTTGGAAAGAATCTTTTATATAAACTTTGAGTAGCCAAGGGGGTGGACTATGGCAGATATATAAACAGCTCAGAGTTTTTGCAATCTTCTAGTACCATCTAATTATACACACACACACACACACACACACACACACACACACACACATTTATGTATATGTATTTAAAGTTAACAGTTATACATATATATATTTTAACTTGATCCTAGGGAAGAGTAAGTTTGAAAGTCACACTTATTTTTAGTCTCTTTGTTCTGCAGCTGATAGTTGTAGCAACAATTTCCTGACTGAGCAAAGGTGGTTTCTTCAACTTTCGACATTGGCATTATTCTAGAACCAGCAGCTATAGTGGCTTCTTTTTGAGACCGTTTCAGATCATGGTAGAAACAACAGCCCCCTTGGTGGTCTGTTCTGTGTATGACTCTGGGAGTCTTCTTTAGTGCTCATGTTAGCATTTCTTCAACCTTCCTAATGAATCTGTTAGCTAGAGCTTCCCAAATGATTGGAAAAGCAGTGGTCCCCACACTGTTCTGCTCAGGTACTCCCTGAAAGTATTTTTAAAAATAATAATAATGTATACCCACTTTTAAGTTGGCAGCTAAAATTTTTCAAGGGGAAGGTAAAGTTGCCAAAATATATACTTTCTAGTGTCATAAATATTGATATTTTTAAATAAAACTGTTACATCACTCTTTTAAACATATTCAGTGTAATTAAAATACATATCAATTTGACGGTCATCATCTATTTAAAAAAATAAACACATGCATCGTTTAGTTAAAAAAACGTGTTAGTGTGTTCTGTGTGGGTTATGTGCTAGTGTGTTACACATGGGTTATGGATGCCTTAATATTGATTGCTCTCATTCATTGGGCAATGGTTTGGGCCCGGGGGCTGGAGCAGGTCAGAGTCCCTGAGACAGGCTTGCTTGGGTTTGAGAAGAAAGGCCTGAGTGTTGTATGAGATGTGAAGACCTGTGATCCATATGAAACCGATGTAAGCCATTTAATTAAATGTAATAGATCCCCTTCTCCTAAAACTAGTTAGAATGGATTTTTTTTTTTTTTTTAACCTGACAAGCCATGAATACAGTAGCAGTTCCTGGAACATCCCTGTCTTAACCTGGCTGCTCCAGAAACTAAGTCAGTGGACTCTGTAGTATTGCTTTATTAGGGAACACAGGCCTCAGGAGCAGGATGTAATGAGGAAGGAGGTAAGGAAGGAGAGAGTATGAGCGTTGGTTACTAAGCTAGTCTACAGTAATTAGGACTGATTTCCTGATCCCATGGTACAATCTCCAAGAAATAATTAAAACTGTGTTCTAGGAAGATCCTTAATAGGGGAAAAGTGGGGAGAAATTTATTAATAAGCTGCTATTTCCAATGGTGAAAGTTCTGGCCCAGTAAGTGTTAAGTTCCCTGCTCTTATAAGTTATGAATTTGTGAGCCTTGAGTAGGATCCAGTAGCACTAAAAGAGAAGTCATGAGTTGGAAGCAAAGCACATGGCAAGAGAATGAGATGGGACACACTCAGGTTATGGCTGCATGAGGTCAATCAAAACCCAAGCAGACCTGATCCACACAGGGGCAGGTGGAACAAGACACAGGTGAGGCCAAGAGAAGTTTAAGTGATGCATAAAATACCGCCTTTTGCCATGGGCACTTCACTTAGTTGTTCAATTTTCATGAAATACACTTCCCTTCACTCTTACCAATTTCACCTCATACTTTGGGATTCATCTTAAATGCTACTTTCTTACAGAAGTCTTCCATGGCTCTCCCCTCTTTTGCTATGGGGAAGTATAACTGCTGTAATAGCTTAGACAATTATGTCCCTTTCTCTAATGAGCACATCAGAATTTGTATTAATATGTTCATTTGTACAAATATTTAATATAAATCTCCTCTAGTTTTATTATCCTTGAGGATAGAGATATCTTTTCTTTAATAATATATTCTCTATACCAAGAACTGTGTACAGAATTTAATAGGTGCATTAAATGAATATGTGTTCATTTATTAAATGTGGTATTTTTACAATGACCTCATCTTTACCTCAATCTTCATAAAGAGAAGTAAAGATAGGTATAAAACATGTTTATATAAGGTAAATTGAATATTTTCACTCTGTGGACAGTTTCAGGACAATATGTTATAGAGTTAAGGCATGACTGAACAGATCCATTGTTTACAAGTAAACTCTGACAATCGCATAGGACATTATGTTATCTTATGAAAAAAAGAAGTTTTCCCACACAAGCATCCAAAGGCTGTCAGTATGTCAGTGAATATTATAGCAATAAGAATAATTTTGTTTTGTAACATTTTGTCAAAGGTCATTGCTGGTACTCTTTCAAGTTCAAAGAATAGAACTAACATAATGCATATCACCAACTCACATGAGACAATAAAAATGTTAACTTATTTTCATTTCAATAGTAACTATTATTAGAATTAATTACTTAACTATAGCTGAAATAATGGCAAAATTATCCTTGTAATCATTAAGTAAATCTTAATATTGGAAATATTATGTATGAATAATATGGGGAAAAGTATTATAGAGTATTTGTGAAGTGTATATGTATAGTTATCAGAGTCCTGAGTTGGAATCTGGTTCTAAAACTTAATTATTTCACTTTAATCAGTCTTATTAGCCTCTCTTATCATCATTTATTTTCATATAGAAAACAGGCATTTCCATATATAAAGGACTCTAACATGCCATACAGTTTGAGATGTATCATTATTCTATGTATCATTAGCAAAGAAAAAAACCTCAACAATTACACAAGGACATTCCTTTAATTGTAACATAAATCTTGACTTCAGAGAAACTAAAATAAAAAAGAAAGAAAAACATAATTAATTGACTTAAAATTGATGAAATGGAATGGGCTTTTCTGAAAATTAAATGAGGTAATATGCACAATTCTTAACAGCAGCCTGAGATATCAGAGCTCAATTATATTAGCGATACAGAACTCTGGAAATCTACACTATCTTTAAAATAGGTGGGAAACATAATACCATCCATCTAAGGTTTTTTTCTGTCATTGTTCTATAACATTTTTTCAAAGGTTTTCTTTATAACTGAGAATAGCAAGCACTAGTATAATCGCTTTTGGGGTTTTTTTGGTTTTGTTTTTTTTTGAGGTATGTGGGCCTCTCACTGCTGTGGCCTCTCCCATTGCAGAGCACAGGCTACAGATGCTCAGGCTCAGTGGCCATGGCTCACGGGCCCAGCCACTCTGAGGCATGTGGGATCTTCCCAGACCGGGACATGAACCCGTTTCCCCTGCATCGGCAGGCAGACTCTCAACCACTGCACCACCAGGGAAGTCCATTGCTTTTGTTTTTGATCATTTCATTTCTTTTGTCCGTTCCAATTCATTTCATTTGGTTTCAAAATTCAAGTGTAGTGCTTTTGGCTTAACAATAAAGGGAAATAAAAAAAAATAACTAAACAAAAAACATTCTGTAAATAAGTTTGCAATCCAAAAGTGCCTGCCTTAGTTTGATGTATAAGTTTATTCATTATGTTAAAACATTCTTGCAAGTTTAAATAGATCATCCATACTCATACTCTTTATTCTTGCTTGTCATTTATACTTCTAACCATGTATCAAATACTTTCAAGATTCAATCATAGGACACAACCTTACTTTGATGATCACATGTACATTTTCTAGATACATGCATTTTTGAAAATCAGCCAGTCTCTAAAAAAAATCAAAAAAACAAAAAAACAAAAAACCTCACTATATATAATTTTGTAAAGTGTTTATTATTGTAGTTGTCTAGTTTTATAAATCAAATAGGTTTTAACTCATTGTAACAGCATAGGCTGATAGACCTACCTACATTACATCAATTACTTTTGTTTTACAAACCTTTTTTTTTTGTAATATATGAAATGTCTAAACATAACACGTTCTGAATTAACAATAAAACAAGACAGCTCTCTGGTTCCTTTAGAGAACCAAAAAGAATAACCTTAGTTGCCAAAAATAATAACTGATTTTACTTTTACTGATGTTACATTTTATATTTGCTTAGACACTTTCATGTCACAGGTCAATTCTTAATCATCTCCTTCTACTTTTACTTATTATTTATATGTCTCCTCTCCTCTAACTGTAAAAAGTGGACAAAAATTATTAAAAATGTGTTATTAAAAATTATTTTAAAAATGTGTGCAGAATAGTACATATATGTAATAGTATGTTTTCTTTACTAAGAACAACAAAAGTATCTTACCAGCTACAGTGATAAAAAGGTTAGCTTCTATTGGAGTTATTAAAAAATAATAACTGCCCATCCTGCTTTCTTACACTTCCAGGAAACCGTTGATTCCCTTTTTGTCACTATAGATTTGTTTGCATTTTCTAGAGTTTTATATGAATAGAATCAAAGAGTACATACTCTTTTTGTTGTTTTTGTTCATTTTTGTTCTGACCTCTTCCACACAATATAGATATTTGGAAGTTCATTTATATTGTTGTTTTAGTTCCTTTGTTTTTCTTGCTGGTTAATATTCCATCATAAGATAGAATATTAACATATTCCAACTTGTTTATAACAAGTTGTTTATCCATTCAATGTTGATGGGCATTTCAGTTGTTCCCAGCTTTTGACTATTAAAAATAAACTACTAGGGGCTACCCTGGTGGCACAGTGGTTAAGAATCTTCCTGACAATGCAAGAGACACAGGCTTGAGCCCTGGCCCGGGAAGATCCCACAGGCTGTGGAGCAACTAAGCCCGTGCACCACAACTACTGAGCCTACACTCAAGAGCCCACAAGCCACAACTACTGAGCCCATGAGCCACAACTACTGAAGCCTGCGTGACTAGAGCCCGTGCTCTGCAACAAGAGAAACCACGACAATGAAAGGCCGTGCACCACAGAGAAAGGTAGCCTGTGCTCACCTCAACTATAGAAAGCCTGCACACAGCAACGACAACCCAACACAGCCAAAAATAAAAACAAACAAATAAATAAATAAATTTATTTTAAAAAATAAACTGCTATGGACATTCATGTGTAAGTTTTTGTTTTATATATGCATTTATTTCTCTTGGGTAAATACCACGAGGAAAATAACTGGATCATATGTTAGGAATATGTTTAACTTTTAAACTAAATTCCAAAATGTTTTCTGAAGCGATTATACCATCTTCCATTCCCACTTGCAGTATATGAGAATTCTAGTCATGCTACATCTTCACCAATTTAATATGATCAGTTTTATTAATTTTAAACATTCTAATTTGGATGTAATAATATTAGATTTAGTGTTATTTTACATTTTTCCTAATGACTAACAAAATGATGTGGGAAGTGTTCCTTTCTCTTCTATTTTTAAGTACTTATTTGCTATTGACATGTTTTTATGATGAGAAGTCTTCAAATTTTGCCCTTTTTCAAATTAGGTTTTCCTTTTATTATTGTTGAGCTTTGAGAGTGCCTTAGTTTGGGTAAAATCATTTATCAAATATGTGATTTGCAGATAATTTATCTGAGTCTATAGTCTATATTTTAATTCTTTTAATATACTCTTTAAAGAATAATAGCTTTTAATTTTGATGAAGATCAACTTATTTATTTTTAAGGTTTTTACTTTTGCTGTCATATCATTATTTACATTAAAGTTAATGGTGAAATCTTTAAAAATTTAACTTTCTTTTTTCTCTGAGCTTTAATTTTCATAGGCAAGCACATCCATGGGGAAAACTTCCATTTTTATGGCACATCCTATGATTTAACCTCTTTAATCCCACTAGAATCTCTCAGCCATTACACCACCATTCTTTTCTTAACTGGTGTCTTTTATTCCCCCAGTCATGACTCCAACCAACAACCTTTAAATATTACCAAACCAAACCAAGCTCCAACTTTCCAATAAAAATACCTTCCCTAAATGAAATCTGGTATATTCTTTCCACCTAAAAAAACCCTCCCATCCCAGATTGCTTAAAAGCTAAAGTTGAAACTTAAAGTATTGAATACAAAGACTTCTGAAAGCTACATTTCTCTCTGGAAGAGGATATTGTGGATTGACTCATTCAATATGCATTCCACACTTCTAAGATACCTTTCTTTATTGAAGAGTCTGAACTGTTAAAGAAATCCTCAGAATCTGGATTCTGGATTGTATTTCAGTTTTTCCATTTACTATATACATGCTGGCCCCAAACTCTGGACTTAACATCTAAGTGTAAGTAGCTGAAAGAGACAATACGTTTTACCTCAATTAGTTGACTAAAACTGGATTCAACTTTGGCCTACATTGAATGAAGCTAAAGTATCAGAAGGAATTGATGTAATGTGGAGAAAATAATCTAAAATAATAGAAAGATAAGAATGTTTGTGTTTATTTATCATATTTAACTTATTACTCACCTACTACCATGTTTCTTGAAAGAGCTAAGGGACAACTTCTCAAGAAAAGCATTGAGGAATACATAGATAACAGGAGTATAAATATCCTTTTAAAGAACTGTTCTTCTCTATAGGCCATGGTTGAAGGTAAGAGGTGCTGACATTCAATTAATGTAGATGAAAGAATCTCAGAATAGTAGGTCTTTAGTAGCAGCATCCAATCCCTAATCCATGGGCAAGGTTGGCACATTTACTTTAAAAGACAGCAGTGTCAAAACAGAAATTACATCCATGTGGAATTTTGATGATGTCTAATTCATTATGCTATTCTAGCACTGAAAATATGGATACTTCTTGATTCAAACATCTGAGAAATTTCTGTATGGTAAGCAAGAGACTGAGTTCAACTTTATGTACTTATGGCTTTACATTCAATTACAGTCAATCCCCAGATATGATCCAGATAATAGATCCATATCTCATCAATGAAGAGAAAGCTGGGGACTTTTGAAGAACAGCCCTGTGACACTGATATGAATGTGTGTTTGCTTTTTCCAAAATAGTATGCAGATATTTACTAGGATAGCTGTATATTGAGAGAAGAGAAAAAAAACTACCTTTGGAGAGATTTTTGGATACATTCTCATAAATTATAATTTATGGGAAACCAAATATCATGGGGGTCCACCCCTGGGAATCAAGTGAAAAACTAGTTTGAGTTTGGCTTTGTCTTGCTGTAGGACAAGAGTCTATCCAGCCGATGTGCTCCAGTCTCTGAGTGAAGAGTTGGAATATTCATACATTAATTCTGGCCCTATGGATTGAGGTAAGTATGATGCAAAGGGGAATGTGGGGACCCCTGAGGCTACATTTGTGCACCAAAATAGTAATCCAAAATAGGAAAGGACAGATTAGTGCCAAATGAAATTTCTAGTACATTCCAAATAACTCACTCATTTGGTCGGTGCCAAAGACAGGTAATACATAGGAAATGAATGACAATGGGATACGATGAACTTATTCAAATAATGAATCCTATTACAGATGATATCCCAGATGTGGTTTCTAAACTGAGATAATTTGATTATGGGCTAATTTGATACATAGCCACGTGTCGGTACCCAACATATGGCTATTTATCTATAATTGACCACTATTCTACTACTGCAATAAGATAAAAAACAGTAATGGTTTGTTTCCACCATGTAGCAACTGACGTACACCTTCACTATGTTACTTTAGAGTTATATCAGCTAGTTACCTTAAGCCCATTTATTTTTGAGTATGAAGAATGGGGTATCCTGAATGCTTTGACAAGATGCAAGCACGTCAGAGAGAAAAGATGTAAATGAATATTTAAGGAGTTGCATTTCAGTGAACTTTGTAGGTGTATTGTAGTCTGGAACAGGTTCAAATAACCCCTCCAGGGAGAAACAAAAGTTTCACTTCTTGACCTTCTTACCACTTAGAGATAAAATGGTTCCTAAGATTCTGGATATTGAAGACAATATATCACATTTTGGTATGTTGCCCTGACTCATTCACTGAGTGACTCATAAGGGCTAAAGCAAGAGAAAGCAGTTCATCTAGGGTATAGAACAATAATGTTTGGAGTGTCTTCTATTTAGAAGGACAGAAAGTTATCAATAATAATAAGCATTTGTAAAAATAATGAATGTATTTGCTGTCTCTCTATATAAAATGTCATTAATTATTTACATGCAAACCTTGGTTATTTTACTTTACTATTACCTATTGTTTAATATAAGATGTAATTTGAAAATTACCTTTATAATTTTCTTGTATTATAGGGTAACAAGTAGAAATTTGACTGAACTAGAAGGGGAATGAATAGCATATAGGGTTTATATGATGACTGATAGGACTTGAGTCTTTCTTATTATGGACAGAATGAGTGCATCTTTATTTACAAAAATGAATGGTTTTATAGTATTGCAGATATGTTGTTACTACTGCTATCCTTTGGGAATAAAAGTATATGTGGAAGTTTAAATATGGATACTGAGTACTCAAAGAGATGGTCTTTAGAGAATGTGAACTGTTTTTTTCAATTCTGTCTCTAGAGTGCCCTCTTATACTGAAAAGGCTTTGTAAATTAGACTCCACAAATCAAATGAATTTCAGTGATATTTGGTAGATAAAGTCAAATCCATCCTCCTGTTGCTATTTCAGCTGGCAATAGAAATTGTAGGGAGACTCTTATTAAGAGGAAACATCAAGAGTCGTATTCAGCATTCCAGCATCTAGTAACTGATTTATGGGTATGAAAGGCCATGCTGGAGCAGCAGCTCCTTTATTTCTGAAGAACAGCTTCAGTAAAATAGTTTGCTCTGGACGCCAGTACCTCCTGGGGTAACTCCATGACAACCACTCCTCCAGCCATCTCAATGAATTCGTAAACTCCTAATTTCCTGTATTAGATCCTTTCTCTTTAAATGCCTAAAGTGGATAACATTTCTTAAACCAATCTCATCTCTTCAACTCTGCCTTCATCTACATCTTATGATTCAAGTACTGGACACTTTTAAAGACAATATTCTTTCGTGGCTCAAGTTTGAGCACATATCATTCTAACTGCCTCAATACCCCTCTTAACCGTATGAAAAATATATTCTCACTTTTCAAGCAAAATAAAACATTTCTTTTGTGAAGACTTTCTTGCAGAGTGCCATTTGTTCTTTGACGTTCTTTTACACATCCATACAGCACTTATCCATCTAGTGCTGCCATTACTTGTTTAAACCTTCTTTCCCTATATTACATTTCAAATTTGTTGAGAAAAAACTTTTCCTTATTAGCTTTGATATCTGAATATCTAGCATAGCTCGGGCTGGCACATAGTAATGGCTCCACATTCAGTATTTTCTTTCTATAGATACCTAAAAGGATACAATTTCTAACTTTGCTGATAAGTTTTAAATATTATATTAATTTATATATTTATATTATCTTAACTATTCTTAAAGTATTTACTGTATGTTATTTCTTTATTATTTACTTCTTATATTATAATTATGCTACCTTACTTAAGTAGTTTTGTGTGTTACCTAGAATTAGAAGTAAAGGGATTGAGAAAAAATACTTTATATGAGTATAAATTTCTAATTCCAGTTAGTTCAAATGACTGGGGAGCTTTAAGTGTTAAAGGGTAAGGGGGGGCGGGTAGTTGCTTTGAAAATAGGAAGAAACCAGAGTATTCTAGGTTTTAAAGTTACAAGTAGGAGGGAGTCATTCATATGGAGATAGGTTATTTTCTGCCAAAAGCCAGTGAGATTTTAAAGTCCTCTCCCACCGAAGCCACAGATGGCATTTATGGAGGACCACAGGAAATGTTGAGAGACATATTGTAAAAACTGGACAAGAGACACAACTCCAGCATGTTCACAAGTGTGTGAAAGAGCAAATCTGTAAAGGAAAGAATTAGAAAAAACAAGCTTACACTTAATGGAGACTCTACGCCTCTGGGACCTAAAATTGACTAACTGCATACATACGTCTTTGATTGATTTCTCACTCAGGGGCTGTTGAGTGAGGCTTACCAAAGAGGTCATTTATTTATTTTTTCTTCATGGTGTCAGAAATAAAAGTTGTTGGATCTTTTCCTTTTAGTGAAGTTTTGTAGGTCAAGAAAGGTAAATTTCAGAAGACTAAGTACCAAATGGTCAAGGGTGGGAAGGGGAGGGTGGGACGAATTGAGAGATTAGGATTGACATATGTACACTCCATGTGTAAAATATATAGCTAGTGGGAACCTGCTATAAAGTACAGGAAGCTCAGCTCGGTGTTTTATGATGACCTAGATGGGTGGGATGGGGGGTGTGTGGAAGGGAGGTCCAAGAGGGAGGGGATATATATATATACATGTACCTGATTCACTGCATTGTACAGCAGAAACTAAGACAACATTGTAAAACAATTATACTCTAATAAAAAAAATTTAAAAATAAAACAAAATCCATAGAAAAAAAAATGGCATGCCAAAGGGATCTCAATGGCAATAAACCTGAAGCAAGTTTTAAGAGCTAAAATGCAAACCCAGAGGAGAGTTTGAGAAGCTTAGAACAAGGAGCAGTTGGGCAGGTCACAAAAATAGGAGTCACTGTGATGAACAAAGCAGAGAGTGTGTCATTGCTGTCCACTGGCATTTTGCAATGATTGATAGGATCCATTTATGGGAATTAAGAATTTTTCAGGATTAAAGCATGTGTGGTGAAAGAAAATGACCCATCTGCCTTGGATTAACATAGAAACAGGAAGACAAACTCCATTTAAAACGACCCTGACACGAATCAGTACTGAAACAATTCTCTGAAAATTTTCTGTCTAAGGTGTATTAAGTATATGGCATAGTGATAAAAAAAAAAAAAAAAAAAAAACATAGCCCATAGGGTCAGCTCTACCTGCTTTCAAATTCTGTATTTACTCTGTGATCTTTGTAAAGGTATTCAACCATTCTAAGCCTCTGTTTCCTTTTCTAGAAATTATACTAATACAATTAATCTCTGAATATTAGCTCCAGTTGCTGAATATAAGCAAACTGTGTATTTCCAATTCGTCCCGTGGTGTCAGTTCAGATATTTGCAACTATTCAGTTTTGTTATATTTTAAGTTTTTAGGTTAATAGAACTTTATCAAGTGAAATTAAGGTGAAGCATTTTAATTGGGTGAATGCTGCAGTCAAATTTCTTTACCCACAAGTGGGAAACCAGGCTAATACTGTATTTTACAAAATTATTCCTAAAACTATTCTTGTTTTGAGGTACCCTTCATTACTTCAGACACTGACCCTCAAATGACTATACTCTTGATCTATTTAAAACTAAATATTTCTGTAGTAGTGAAATGTAAATTTAGTTACCTTTCATTACAGAGTCAGAGAAAATTTAATCCTTATTAAATTGAGTTGCCACTTCACTTGATGGTTCTTTGAATCATATTTACTCAAGGAGGAAAGCTGAGTTTTTCTAAGGCCAAGTATTTTCATGTTAATTAAACTTAAATTGCAGCATTAGAATCTGTGAGAGAGCTGGAGTCATGTAGAAGAAGGTCACTAGTAAGTTTGATGTTCGCTCTGACTTAAGATGAGCCAGATTTTTGGCTTTAGCAAAATGTTACCAGTCAGGAACTGCACTGTTGAACTATTACCAAATATCCAACAGAGTAACTGGGTAATCAACCGAATTCATGAAAAGTAATGGCATATTGACTAAGCATTTCTACAATCTTTTTTTAGATTACACTCAAACGGATATCCTGGAAAATCAATGACAAACTAAGAGTCAAATAAAGGAAATCTTTAGTGTTCCCATTGATTCTAGAAGGCTCTTGAAGACTTAAAGCCCACCAGAGGCTCCATCAGGATGTTTTGATCCTGACTATTAGAGAAGCTGATCAAAATGTAAGTTAAAATGAAACAAAATTTATCTTAAATTTAAAGAAATTTAAATAAATGCATAAATTTCTATCTAATAAACTTCTTGCAACCTGCATTCTAGTATTTTTTCCAGGTCAGTGTGATATTAGAGTATGCAAAAAAATGTGTTTAGTTTACAAACTTTGGCTATCAATCATGTATACTTATATATAATGCATTTAAATATACATGTATGTGTGTGTGTATATGTATACACACATAAGTTTATACAACATATAAAGAAATATAATCTTTAGTTTTTCACTATATCCTCTCTACTGAGAAAGAGATCATATTCCAGGGGTCAAAATACATGTATATCATATAGCATGGAATCTAGCTCTAAATCCAACATATATTATAATGTTAGTACTGCAGACAAATATCTGTGTTTATTACTGCTGTCAAAACATTGTGCAAACACTAAAGAATATATGTATATATGTACATGGAGATGTAAAAATTTGTTTTTAAGGATACATAAACATAATTTGAGTATTTTTAAGATCATTTCATTTCACTTGAACTGAATGTGGAAAAGTATTATAGAAAATACACTTCCTCCATTTAAATTTGTAAGTCAACTTAAAATACCTTTTCAAGTTTTCAGAAAATAAAATTTAAAGAAAAAAGAGATAATGCCAAAAGAAAAAAATATTCATTTTCTGCTTCTTAACCAAAAATTTCGTTGAGCAGAACAAACTTCTTTTTTTTGGCCATCATATGCTAGTGGAATGAGATATCTAGAGCAAGTGTTCCTAAGATGATACAAGAATTGACTTCTTAAGATGGTATCAGAATGACTATCCTTTCTCAGCACTCCTGCCCCTTTAGATGTACCTCTTTTTCTAAAGATCTCTCTAGCTAAGCCCATGACAAAGTACAGTGACACAACATAGAACCAAGAAGGTGGGAAACACCTACCATCTCATATAAAATCATGGGCCAACCCTCCGTAACTTTGACAGCCTCTTTCTTCTCCCAGAAACAAGAATCAAGCTTCTAATAAAAAATGTGTACTGATTAGAGAAGATGAGTTTTCTTCCCCATTTTTTAATGTGATTATTATTATTTCACTTTTAAAAACATATTAGTAAATCTCTACGGTAGTCACACCCAATTGAAAAATCAGCTCATAATTCAGTTACAAAAGGACACATCTTTTCTCTCTAAATCAAAGAAAAATTGCTCTGACAAGGAAGATTTTAAGACTACTGTAATGGAGATCAAGATTATTGCAATAAGGAAGAGAGACTGAACTTAATTTCTCTGAAAAAAAAAAAAGGCAGGAGAGATTTTAAGGGCTAGGTTTAGCTAGTAGAAAAGTACTAAAAAATGTAGAAGAGAAATTACTCCCTGTGATGAGTCTATCTATGTTTCCTAATTGGAGCTTGCTGAAGTTACACTACTACCCTGGGAGATAGGGGCCCTATCTTTCCTGATGATTACATTTCAAAGGGATGACTCCTGGGTCCTTGAGAAAGATGTTCCTGGCTTGTAAAACTGACAAGAAGCTGGGTGAATGTTTACAGCTCATAGGAGCAGAATAAGAATTTACAATGAAAAGTTTTCTAATGTAAATGTTCTCACAAAAGGGAGGTCAGGGGCCTATAGTCAGGAAGAAACCTATCTAAATTTTAGTGAAGCTGAGGCGAAGTTAAAGCCTTCTTGGTCACTGGAATGTGCACAAGATAAGAGTCTCATGAAGCACACTTGGCTGAGAGACCACATCAAGATTATAAATGATTTCCAGTACATATTGAAAGACAGCAAGGCTGCCATAGCATAAGTAATGGTTTAAACCATAACATAGGTAATACTTTGAAAGGCTAAAACAAATGGAGTACTAAAGAGAAAACTGCAAACCTCCCACACAAAATGAATTATCTATCTATCTATCTATCTATCTATCTATCTATCTATCTATCTATTAACTGATTTAGCCTCACATTCCCCTCTCCTTCCCCCAGCACACAATTTTAGCACACTTGATTTCTTCTTTAGACTCTTCACCATATCCTCTCTACCTAGGAGTTTGCACTCTAGATGTCAGAATGCAAATATAGCATATAGCATGCACATATTCTTCTAAATAAAACAGATATTAGTGTCAATGTTGTTGCTAAATAATAATGTTCTTTATTACTGTTATAGGGCATTGGTACAAACTCCATGTAATTTCAGTCAATAATATTACAGGGTAAAATGAAATGTGTGAATAATAGTTTAATTATTTTAAATGTAGGATACTCAAAGCCATATGGAAAAAGAACAGGAGAAAATGTGAAATAATTATAATCAAGTAAGTTAAGGAATTCACAAGTTTTATTTCCTGAAATTTGCTGGTAATTGAGGGTAATTTTTGTTTTCAATTTTCTTTAGTTAATTAGAAAATTATTGTAATTTTCCAATTACTTTGCAAATTTGTTTCTTGTGTAAACATAAATTAACTCTAAGTTGTAAATGGAGTCAGTGAAACAAAAATTATAAAAACTTTGTTATCAACACTTTTTAGCAAGTGAGAGTAACAGCTGTCAAAGAAAGATGATGTACTTCAAATGTCACCCAGGAACCTAAAATGAATTGCAGCCATGTAGAGATCCTTGGATGACTGACACCTCATGTGAGGAAGTGGTGAGTACAGCAGGCACCATCCACGAGAAGTTGAGCTTTACAGATATTAAAGAACATAATCAGCAGCTTATGGAGTAAATGCCACATAAGCTGCTCTCTGAGTGAGCCCCATATTGACATGGCAGTAAAAAAAAAGGAGAATATTGTAACGTAAAACCCTGTATTTATATAGATCATTTCCTTGAAAATCTCTTAAATCCTTAACAGATTCTGAGCTCATCAGTCTTTAAATCCCAATGAAGTAAGAATTATAGAAGCACGTAATCCTCAAAACAATTACTGAGTGATCCAAGAAAGACAATTTTCTAGAAGTGCCCTCTGTTTTATGAATAGTTATGTGATCTTGTTAAGGGGATTATTTTTTTAGAAAAAACTCAATCTCCAGAGAGTTTGGAAACAAAGACTATGGAGATTTATTCTATTTTCTTATACATATTTCCTTAAGATATCTTAAATCCTTTTTGAACTCTGTAGTAAATAAATAAAGACAAGATCAGGAAAGAGGCATTATTACATTCAGGTGGAATTCATGATAATTCATATATAAACAATAACATGAGTCTACCAGACATCCTTATTAGGAGTAATAATTTTCCTAAACATTCACGTAATCGATATGTGGATATGTGATGCTGCTTATGCATCTGATTTGTCTTTTCTGTATTTTCATATTCCCCACTGCTAACATCACTACCATAGTTAAAACCCACTCATCATCTCACATCCAACAGTCATAGTCTCCTCCATCCCTAGGATGCAAAATTCAAGACAGTAAGGTTTTTTTATGTTTGGTCACTTTGGTCTAATACCAAAGTATTAGAATGATGCTTGATCACAATAGAAACTAAATACGTATCTGTCAAAATATGACAGATGAATGCACGAATGGATGAATGAATGAACAATAAATAAAATGTCTCCTTACATTTAATCTTGCAATTCTACAATCCATTCTATGTCTAAACTAGTTTCTTCATTGTATTCATATCACCCCAGCCAGTCTTTCTTCTTTAAGTAATTCTTTTTCTCATTCTATTTCTTTTTATTATTATACCTCTCAAAATCTTTTACATGTAAAAATCTAATCAAACTTATATGATGAAAACTGAAAGTCCACATAAAACATAACACCTCCTTACACTGTAGCCCTTAAGGACCAGTTCTTCTTGTCAACTTTTACTTGAAGTTATAATTCTTCCTCCAAATAACCCCAAATAATGATTTAGCATTATTAAATTGCTTATATCATAAACTATGCTTATGAAAAATAAGTTTCTCAACTATCAAGAAAAAAAATATACAACACCAAAAAGCCCACCATTAAGAAATTACCTTTATTAATATATAAACACCATTTACTTATATGAATACACAGACAAATTTTTAAATAGGAAAAATATAAGTAAGGGAAGGGAGAGAAAAAGAAATGGAACCAGATAATATTTTTTAAAGATTTTATCATTATTTTAATTTTAGCAAAAATCACTGAATTTAACTTTTCTTAAATGTAAACAAATAAGTATCAATAAAAAAGGAGGTTGAAAAATTTGCTGAAATATAAACATTTCATCACAACTAAATATATTAATTCCTAAAGCTCTATGAAACAAAGAAAAAAAAACAACTCAAGTTGCTGTGTCTTAAACATATTTTTTCTACATAAAACAATTTTTTTTCAATAATAGGGATGGTATGAAATACAGAAAATTCATTTTTTTCTAGTTTTCCTCCACTCAACAATGTTTTATCTTTTGTGAAAAGTCCTAATACTTGTAAATGTTTACCTTTGTTTTCATATGACTTTTAGTTGCTCATCCATGGATGGATGGATGGAAGAATATTGCTTAATGATACTTCTACCCTGGCTTCTATGTTTCAGAATTTATTTATTTATTTTAAATTCATGTGTTTGTTTTATGTTTTTTATGGTTATTTCCTTTTAAAAAAAGGGCTCAATATGAGAACATTTGTCTACTGATTTTTTTTACATAAAGGATATGTAGATAGGATTTATAACCTGAGGATCATGCTCTCCTCAAAACACTTTTTACTACCTTCAGATATTACATTGATATGCAGAATCTGAAGCCCAGCTTATGCAATAATATTTGAAATAGCAAAACATCATAAACAAAGTGGATAAGATGATGGGATGGTGTGAGTGCAGGATATGTAGATATAGAAATAATCATAGAATATATAGGGAACTTACTTTTTCTTCATTCAAAAAGAATCTATGTGCCTGAATATTAAAGTAAATCAGAGGTATATAGCATTCAAGAGGGACCTTTAAAGAAGGTGGAGTGACCAACTCAAATTTTTCTCCTTTCTTTTTTTTCCCACAAGTTACACATATTTTATTTAGCAAATACATTGGTTATTCCAAATATTTTCTAACTGCACATACCCAATCCTGTCAGATCAGTTAATATGAGCTCACTCTGAGAAATAAAATAAAACACTAGATAGAGGCATGACAAGCAATTTTTTAATCTACATGCAAGCACCAAATTACTGGTTATGGCTGCCTATGAGTTCTTTATTGGAAAGGATAGGGAACCCTTTTATTCAATCAATCCAATTACTTTTGATTTAAGTGAGAAAAAATATTATGATTGGTTGGTAATACCTGTCATTGTAGTAAGTATTGTGTAACTAACTCTATGTTGGAAGGTAATATATATGAATCAAACATGTTCATCCGAATGTATCTCATAATTTAATTTTGTCTCAATGTCTCTTTTTGCTCAGCTATTTTTCTAAATTTAAGACTAATAATAAGTTGTCATGCTGCAGTTATGACATTGCCCCAAAGGCATCACATATAGGTTAGTATTCACTATAATATATAAAACAAAAATTGGTTTGATATACCACGAAGTAAATTTGCACTTATCAACCTCTGACCCTCTTAATTATAGTTTAGTATTTCTACTGAGTCATTTTCTCCATTTTCCCCATGATTCCTCTCTGATACACATTTTTATGCTACTAGCACAATAATTTCAGTGTGACTCCTTTATTAAGACACATGTGATGTCATGCCATTAATTTTTTATAGCTTGCAAGGGGTAAAGACAAGCCATCAGTAATGCAAAAATAATAAGAAAAAGCTGGTGTAGCAAGACTTCTTTTCAAGTCTTTGGTCAAAAGAAGCAAATAGCTTGTTAACAGGAATATAAAATAACTTACAGGAATTTTTGTTGATCTGAGTGTCCAGCTAAATCTTTTGGATAAAACTTAGCTGGGACCATAAATCTTTAGCTCCTGAAGGAGAATTTGGACACATAAAATGGTGTCCAACAAGCTTAATATTCATTAGCTATATTGTATTTTATAACTCTTAACAATTGCCGTATCCTTCTATGTCAGGTATCATCATCTTCAAATTTTGTACTCAAGAACACTTAGAATTAAAGAATTAAAACTTATTTTATTTGAGCTTTCTTAACTAAGTGAAAGGCAGAATATAAATTTGAGTATTTTTAATCCAAAACTATAACTACATTCTGAATATTTGTTCTACTTTATTATGAAGTTTGGTATAGTCTAAATCTGCTATAATATACCTTTAGGATTTGTGGACCTCTTAATTAGGAAGGCTATACTGTCATATCAGATCCCATTTGGTCACAAAGACCGTTGCTCGGACAATAGTCTTTTTGTTTTATAATTGTGGCTGGCTGATTCTATTTCTGTTGCAGTACATCCTGTGATGATTTAGCTATATAAATCCTAGACTGAGAGTGAAAGCTATGAGATTATAAAACTGGCAAATTAGAGGTTAAACAGAATTTTCTAAAACAGATTACAATAAAAGTAAGTTTCTGGAGTGGATTAAGCATTTATTTATTTATCACAAAAACAGACCTGAAAATTAGGACGATACATTTCTTATGGAGTTTAAATGAAGCTTGTTCTATTAGATGACATTTTGGTCTTTTAAAACTAAATATGTCAGCTCTGTCTCTATTTCTCCTACTAGTAGCAAAAAGGATTCAACTAGGGAGTGGTAAAGAATCCTCCTTCCAATGCAGGGGACATGGGTTTGATCCCTGGTCCAGGAACTAATATCCCACATGCCCTGGGGCAACTAAGGCCACAAATCACAACTACTGAGTCCATGCTCCCTGGAGCCTGCACTCCACAACTACAGAACTCCCACGCCCTGGAGCCTGCTTGCCACAATTAGAGAGAACCTCCTGCACCACAACGAAGAGCCCACACTACAAGGAAAGATTCCCCCACGCCTCAAGGAAGACCCCGAGTGCTGCAACTGCAACTAAGACCTGACACAGCCAAAAAAACCAAAAAAACAAAAAACAGAAAATAAATTTTAAAAAATAGTGTTAACTATACTTTTCATTTGAACTGTCTTCAGACCTGGAACTACTAACTATGAATCTCCAAAATGACCTTCTCCTGCCCCTAATACTATTATTATTCTATTTACCACTTTGCTTATAATTTACCTAAGCAGAGCATTGAAACTTTTCTTACCATGTTCCCCTACTCCTAGAATGATATTATTCTTTCAATAAATCATACATTTTTCTTTATCTTCCAATATATTTAGAAATCTTAACAATTTCCTGGAATTATTTTTAGTAACTCTCCACAAGACTCAGTCTTGAAAATCAACTCTTTCCATGTCAACTACTAAAGGTAAAATTTGTTGATAAGGCTTGTACTTTCCACTTACATTGGTATTCACAATATAATATATTTTCTGTAATGCTCAACAAAGAAGCAATTATCAACAAACAAAGAAATCATTTTGATGATGACTTAAATTTAAATTTTATTCTGGAAAAACACACATACACTCCTAAAACAAGGAAGTAACTATTAAGACTAAAAATGATTTGTCAAAACGAGTACTGATTAATATAAATTCAGAATACTTTGAGAGAGATGGATTTACATGGGAACTGAAAAAGAGAAGGTCATGCAAAAGAAAGTTTTGAGGCTTGAAATATGGAAAGGAAGGAGAAAAATAAGAAACACAATGTAATGTGTCTCAGGCTGCTAGACACTGGAGGAAAGGTTGACTAAGCACACAATGTGAGGAAATTGAAGAGTCACGTAGCTTTGGAGGAAAGAAGTATACTAGGTTATTAGGGGACAAATATTGTACTTAATCATGGGTTCATAAATATTTTTAAAGGAAAATTAGGGAGGCGGTACAGAAAAGAAAGAGGTGATAAATATATGTCAAAGATAAAAGAACTCTCAAAAAAAAATCAGAGAGTAAATATAGTTATGGCAGTCAGCATGATGAGGTGGCCAAAAACATAACCTGTGGGGCCAAAATGAAGAACATGGACTCCAGATCCAGCCAGCCTAGCTTCAAATTTCACTTTCATTATTGGGTATGCTCTTTAAACTCTTTGGCCACAGATATTTTTTTCTGTTATTTGGGAATATTAATATGGCCATCTCCTAGATATGTTAAGATTAAAAGGTAAATAATTATAGAAGACTTAGAACAGTGCCCAACAAATCATAAACTATTTAGAATAATTTGTAGATAGATAGATAGATAGGCAGAATCACAGATGATTCACAAGTTTTGAGCCTAGAATTTTGATTAGGTAGTAAAATTTATTGTTATGGAAGATAGAGTGGTAGATGGCAAACAGGGTTCCAAATTCTTCCCTTTCTATGACCACTTGATTTTGCAATGACCATTCAGTTTATCTCGACCAAGTTAATTTTAGCAAATATAAGACAAGCAGAGGTCTCAGAAACATAAGTTCACTGGCACTTGCTCTTGTGTTGCACTTATAATTCTGAGACTACCAGGTGAAGAAACCTGAGATATTGTGCTAGAGTATGAGAAATCAATCAGAATAGAACTAAAGTTACCTGGTTCACCACTTGCCAGCCAACAGACAAGGCCATCTTAAACATTTAGCCATTAGCCCATCAACCAGCTAACGAAAAATGCATGAAGTAACCAAGCAGATATTTTTGAGGCGACCCAGACGATAAAACCTCCCTACCCTTACAATCCTCTTAGAAAATGAGTAAAGTCATTACTTTTTGTGGTGATTTGCTGTGTAAAAGCTAACTGATGCAAGAATTGGTACCCAGAAGTGGGGTAATACCATAACAGAAATGTAAAATATGTCACATTGACTTTGTGACAGGGTGGCAAGCAAAGGCTAGAAAAATGATGAAGAAAATATAAGAGAAGACATGACCAAAAGATCTAGAACCAAAGAAGGAGAAGGAAATTCTCAGGATGATAGAAAAGCAAGCATAGGACGAGTGTTATGCCACAGGTCTGGTGAACTAACAGGTAAGAATAGAATAGGAAGCCAGAGAGCTCTCAGAAGACTGTATCTGGGAAAGTATCAATAGAACTGATGAATTACCAAAATAGCTTTCATCATATGTCAATTTAAATGAAGATACATTTTTGGAGCTTTGGGGTAGTGTAGAAAGAATATCAGATGTGAAATAATAATGAAAAAATGTAAGAAAGGAAGTACTAAATTAAATTAAAATTAAAAAGTTATATAATAAATAAACTGACAGTATAGTACTTGGCTCAACAGGAAACAATATTTATATAAACATAGTAATTAAAATATTAAATATAAATTTAATAAAATTTTAGAGAGAATTACTTTGGCAGGATAAAAGATTCTAAATGTAAATAAGCTAGTACTCTTAATTATAATCATAGAGAGACAATGTCAAAATTGATGAATGTACATATAAAATCTCATCACGAGTTGTAATAATTTGACATTAATATAGGAGTATAGAAATAAATAACGGATGAAACAACTAAAACACCGTTTTCCTCAGGAATGAGTTAGGATGAAAGAATTTGGGGAACATTAAAGACTTTTATTTTTTACATATATTTGTTAAATGAATAAAATAATCACAATCAACTTTTGGTTATGACATGCTACAAACTGAATTGTGTCCCCTTAAAATGTATGTATTGAAGTCCTAACCCCCAATGTGACAACGGTTGGATATAGGGCCTTGGAAGGAAATTAGGTTTAGCTGAGACCATTAGGGTGGGGCTCTCATGATGAGATTAGCTCTCATAAGAAGAGACACCAGAGTCTTTTCTCTCTCTGCCATGTGAGGACATAGAAAGAAAATAACTGCCTTCAAGCCAGTGAAGGGGAGTAGAATATACAACAAAAAATGGACCAGTTTGGCCTGTGTATTATTTCTAGCTGAAGACAATCAGTACCCAGCAGATTCAGGGAGAGTTTTTTATTCCCCCTTAACTGCCTAAAATAACTTAGATAAGGGACCTATACCAGGAAGAGAGCTATTAACCAGAGATAACTTTTTATATACGAAAAACATATGGCATGGTACACATTTATTTACCAAATATTTGCTCTTCTCATCTTCCCATGTATTATCTTCCTCCCCTTTGAAGAGGCAGACCCATAGCTCCTCTCTTTAGATCAGCATGGCACATAAACTTCAATTACCTGACTGTCAAAGAGTCTTGTATTTTTATGGCACTCCATACATACAAAATTAATTTTTCTGCTGTTAATCTGTCTTATGTCAATGTAATTATCAGAGCAGCCAAAGAAACTAGAAGGGAGGAAAGGGAAAATCTTTCTGCCCCTACACCAGGAAAAGTGTTCTCAACAAAAGACACCATGCTTGCACCCTGATCTCAAACTTTCAGCCTTCAGAGAGAGGTGAGAAAATTAATTTCTATTGTTTAAACCATCCAGTCTGTAGGTTTTTTATAGCATTGTGATCTGATTAAAACAAGAGTAGCTTGAATTAGAATGATCTTCCCACCAAGAACAAATAAAAAACCTAAATGTTCTACAAAAGTTTGTATCTAAAGGCATTGGAAAAAAAGTCAAGGCAATCTGAAGTTGAGGGAAATAGGTCTTAGGGAGAAGTAAGTTATTATGGGGAAGATGACATTGTCTGCCATTTTTCACTTTCAAAATATTTGCTAATCTGGGCAGAATCAAGATGCTGGAGCAGGAAGACCCTGAGCTCACTTCCTCCCACAAACACATCAAAACTACAACTACATACGAAGCAACTCTCACTGAAAATGAGCTGGAAACTAGCAGAATGGCTCTTCTATAACCAAGGCTGTAAAGAAAGAACCACATGGAGTCTGGTAGGCGGTAAAGAGAAGCAATCTAGTCACGCCCAGTGGGTGACCCAGAAGAGTAGGGGGGATATTACAGGCTTGGGAATTTTCCCTAAGGAGCAGTATATGCCCTGTATTAGGCACAATGACCACGGGGATTAACACTGGGAAGAAAGCCTCTTAGCTGGCTTGAAAACCAGTGGGGTTTACTGGAAGGCTGTAAGAAAAAGGGACTCTGCTCTTGAGAAGAGCATTCACAGACTTTCTTGCTCCCAGTCCCAGCACAGGGGCAGCAGAACAAACACTGCCTGATGCTCTGACTGACCTATTAGGACTGCCCCAGTGCAAAACCCACCCTGTGTCAAGCTCCTGCTCCAGCTTCTCCTGATTCTGCACTGTTCCTGCTAAGGTGGAGACCACCTTTGCCAACAGGCCTGCATACACAGGGAAAGAAACAGAGCCAGCTCAGGCCACAGCCCTGAATCCAGCCAGGGCAGAGATCCAGAGCCAGCTCAGAAGTGTGGCTCCAATCCCTCAGGCCCCAACAGCAGATTATGTGAAAAAGAAGAATACATAAGTGACCTGGAAGATAGAATAGTCACAACGGAAAACAATATGCATGTTCCTTGAAAAATTAAAAATAGAACTACCATATGATCCAGCAATTCCATTCCTGGCTATATATCCAAGAAATGAAAACAGGAATTTGAAAAGATATATGCACCCCCATGTTCAGAGTGGCATTATTTACAATAGCCAATATATGGAAGAAACTTAAGTGTCCATCAACAGATGAATGGATAAAGATGTGGTATATATACAAAATGGAATATTACTCAGGTTTAAAAAGAATGAAATTTTGCCATTTGCAACAACAGGGATGAACCTGGAGGGTATTATGTTTAATAAAAATGTCAGACAGAATAAGACAAATACTGTGTATTTTCACTGTTATGTGGAATCTAAAAAACAAAACAAATGAATATTACAAAACAGAAAGAGACTCATAGATACAGACAACAAACTAGTGGTTACTGGTGGGGAGAATGATTGGGAGATGGGTAAGATAGATAAAAGAGATTAAGAAAAATAATCTACTAGGTATAAAATAAGTAAGATAAAAGGATGTAACATATAGCACAGGGAATATAGCCAATATTTTATAGTAAATTTATATGGAGATAATGTATAAAAATATTGAATCACTGTATTTTATACCTGAATCCAACATAATCTTGTAAGTCAACTATAACTCAATAAAAAAAAAAAAAGAAAAAGAAACAAAATACTTGCTAACCTGTAAGTGGCATTAAGAAAAGCCAAGGGACTTCCCCGGTGGTGCAGTGGTTGGGAGCCCACTTGCCAATGCAGGGGACACGGGTTCGATCTCTGGTCTGGGAAAATCCCACATGCCGTGGAGCAGCTGAACCCATACACCACAACTACTGTGGCCTGCATGCCTAGATCCCGTACTCCACAACAAGAGAGGCCACCACAATGAGAAGCCAGCGTGCCGCAATGGAGACCCAACACAACCAATGAATAAATTAATTAATTTAAAAAAAAGTCAAGAAGAAGCAGATTTTGAGTATGTTGAGAGAAGAGGCTTAGAAATGTTGGTAATTTCATGGGTCCAAAGCATTGTATATTGGGTTCTTCAGAGATAGACACTAAAATTTGGGGTGCAAGATACTGATAAGGATCAATACTTGTGAAAGGAAAGTTGTGGTACAGTAAGTATCAGAGGAGATCATCAAAATGCAATGCAGTCTGGGCAAAACATTATTCAGCCCAGTAAGAGTTTTTTTTGTGTTTTTTTTTTTCTTGTGACTCACTTTATTGAAATATTTGTTTTATTACAATGGTCTGGAGCTGAACCTGAAATAACTCCAAGGTATGCTGTATTGACCTCTTAGCAGATGTATGATATGCAAGAATTTTCTCCCCTTCCATAGGTTGTCTTTTCCTGTTTTGTTTGTTTGTTTAATAGATCTTTATTGGAGTAGAATTTCTTCACAATACTGTGTTAATTTCTGTTGCACAACAAAGCAAGAAGTTCTTGAGTAATAAATGATTGGTAATCATGTTCTGCCTCAAACCAAAATAGTTGGGATCTCTACCCCTTCATTTCTTTTTCACCAATTGTGGGCTGTTACAGGACGGGTGTAATCTTTGGTTTGCTGATTCTCTGAAGGTAAAGCAGAAACTGACAGAGCTGATCTCTAGGAGGTATTTGTTGCCAATGCTCCCCATGTTTGGGAAGCAAGTTCTTCCTTGAATGGTATATGGGAAATGCATCGCTTCTTCCATAGTTAAACTTTTGCACAGTTTATATCTGTTTCTTCATGAACACCAAGGAAGGGGCTCGTCCAGTGGACCTGTCATCTTGGAGGGAGATTTGGAAATGGGAGTTTAGTCAGAAGATCCACAGCCCCTACTAATTCAGTTGGTCTGGGGTCCTCAGTTGAAACTCATTCTATCCTTACTCCACCACCCATTCTAGGTTTCTGCTTGATGGCTTAGCATGTGGTGTGACCCAAACCTGCATCTTAGAGAGGCCTGACCTCCTGCTGATCAGCATGTCTTTTTCAGGATGGGTTGACTGTATCTATCCATCTACAGCACAACTGAGAAAGGAGTTACCAAGGAGTAACCAAGTGGATCATCTGTGTTACACACATATTCTTCCTTGGTCCCTTCATCCTCCTGGTGATCAGGATTAATATCGCTGTTAATAAAGTAACTTTACTTATTGACTGCTGGTCCATGAACAATAAGGAAACCAAAGTATTCAGTTGGCAGCTGTAGTATATGATTCAATGATATTCTTGTTGGATCTCCTGGACCAGGACCACCACCACTACAGAGGCCAAAGTGGGTCATAGGGAGTGACCATTCCTCTTTCCACTGCTTGGTCCCAGACATATGTATTCTTCATATTGGGGACATGGAGCCACAAAAAGTCCTTTGATACAATACATATATGATATCCAGTAAGATGGTACCACATTCTCAGAGAGTATTGCCTCCATATGGCACTTCAGTTGTGCCTTCAACAAGTTATCCCAACATTTTATTAAGTCGGCATGATAAACAAGGAGATACATAATCTAACCAGTGGATCTTGAGGTTGTGGGCCTACTCTTGCTTCCCTTTTAACTAAGAAGTGGATCTCCTAGCCCAGTATGATATTATGTGGGATCTCATGCTTGTGGATCAAACACTCAATAAGACCCTGTATAATGTTGCTGATTGAGGACAGGGCCTGAAGTCAGGAAAAGCAAACTCATATATGGAATATGTATCTATCCTGTGAGAAGAAACCTCTGGTCTTTCCAACATGCAAGAGACCAAAGCAGCCAGCTTACCAACAAGTAAATTGTTTTTTTTCAAGAAAGAGTGCCATGTTGAGAATTTAACATAATTCCCCATTGACGGCAAGTTTAACATTCTGTGATGATAGCAGCTAGATCAATTCATGCTTTGGGGTCTGTGCTTAGCCTCCATTTGTGCCTTTATGGCCACAATTTCTGCACCCATCATGCCAGTCATGGATACAAAGATAAAAACTGGCTGATACCAACTGGCTGGGTCTTTTGCTGTACATTGTTGTTTAGTGCCCTTTCTACAATGGTTGCTCTTTTGTGGTGGGTAAAGATCTTCACAGTTCTTTTCCGATTTCATGGCTATACCCATAAACCTCCACTTCAGGTCTCCTTATCCTTACCTTCCTGTCTTTTCCCTTTTGGGTCTACGATCAGCTTTCCAAGCCATTTTGCCACTGCTCATGATTCTGTGTATATTCTAATTTGGGGCCACTTATTTTTACAAAAAAGTAAATGCTAGTGCACTACTTGATGTTCTGATTAGTTAGAGGATTTTTCCCTCATAATTGTCTAAAAACGTACTCCTTAGTGAGACTGTAGTGAAATGGTCATACATAATTAGTCTAAACCTACATATTGAGTTGATATATCTATAAACCAAGATGGGGCATAATTCTCCTCTTTCTTCTGGTCATAAGTCATTTGCATCTGGTCATAGGCCTGAAAAGATGGAAAGGTGCTGATACAACAGTGGGTCCAAGCTCCATATGCAGCTTGCTTATGGCCCCTGATCCAGCTAGTACTTAATCTTAGATAGACAACTTCCATCATACAATGGATTGTATGTGGACCTCCTTAACCTTATGTCTTTATGGGTCTGACAGGACCTCACTCATGATAATCAAGGCCCAGAAGCACAAATACATTGTTTTCTTTTTTTTAAGATGTATGATTTTCCACTACAGATGGCATGGCCTTGCTCCAGGGTAATTCTTCCACTAGTAGCCTTGTTCCAGAACCCATGGATTGTGGTTCTCCCACTAGTTTGTCAAAAGTTCTACACAGCATCATTTCTCACCACTGATACTTCAAAAATCATAGGGTCTGGAGGATTATATGGCTCAAGTGTGTTGGCCTGAAGTAAATAAACTGCCAGATATTTCTCCAGCCAAGAGGGGTTTTTGGGGGGATAAGCAGATATTTGCAATTCGGGGTCTGAAAACATGGCCAGCTGTATCCAAGTTACCCCACAGCAAGGGAAATATAATGCATTTAGAGAGAGAAAAGGGAAGTTGAGAGGGCTATGATAAACAAGGAGTCATGGCTTTTTATTGGCTGAGACCTTGCTAGGAAAAAAGAGGAGTCTTTCTTCTTCCTGTTGGGCTCTGCTATTGCAGCAGGGTGTGAGAGTTCCCCTTATGGTCTCCCAACTCTATTTAATTAAGGTTTTGGTTTATTAATTTTTTTACAGGTGGTAAAGTATTGCTTATACCATACTTTGGGCCTGATGAAAAGTATTCTTATGCTCTGGGCTCCATTCAAAGCTGGCAGATTTTTATGTCATCTAGCATATTGGGCAGATAAGTATCCCTACAGAAGGAACAAACTCGTTCTAAAACCTGAAGAGGCATACCTAATGTTATGCTTTTTTTTTTTTTTTAGGAGCTGTAAGATTTAATAATTATCTTTTAATTTGAAAGTGATATTGTGGCACTCCCATGATCAACAGACACTTAAATATTTATGGATGTGACACACCCTTGAATCTTCACCAGGTTTATTTCTTATCTTTAAGAATGCATGTGTCTTACCAAGTTCTCTCATTCAGCCCAATGAATATAATTGATACAGTGAGTCAATGTGATATTCTGAAATTGTCAAGATAGTCCATATATCTTTAGTCTATATTATGAACAATGGTGGGAGAATTTCCATAGCCCTGGAGTAAAACTGTAAGTATATATTATTGTCCTTTTTATGTGAATGAAACCTGCTTTTAACACTTTTCTGATTAGGATAGAAAATAATGCATCCATCGAATGAATGGCTGCACATTATGTATCTGGGATCTTACTAAACTGCTCTAGGAAACATACTGTATCTGTTACAGTGGTTGTGACTGGAGCTAATATGGAATGAGCTTGAGGTAGTCTACAGTCATCCTCTAGGGTACATATGGTTCTACAGGGACAGGAAATAAATCAAACCAAGATATAATGAGTCCATTATCCCTACATACATCCTTAAGGATGACATTTATCTCCACCATTTCTTGCAGAATATAATATTGTTTTTGGTTTATTCAACATTGATGGTCTTTCCTATTAAGGTTAAAGAAAGAAATTTAGTGAAATAAAAAATGAACATATCACACTAAATCACAGAGACAGAAGTTGGTTTGATAAATACTTACAAAAATTATTTTTTAAAAAGGGAAAAAATAAATATCTATAGTAGGAATATAAAAAAAGAATACCACTATGAATTCTACAGATATTAAACTCACAATAGAATATGATTTAACAATTCTTTGCCTAATAATATTGAAAAGATAAAGGAAATTGGTAAATTCCATAGACAATATTGCTTACGAAAACAGACTCAAGAAGAAATATAAAATCTGAATAATCCTATGTCCCTTTGAGATAGGGAAGAAGGGGACAGGGCACAACTGTTAAAAGAATGTAGAAGGGGGCACAGCTGAGGAGAAAAAGCAGATAGGACAAAAACCAGCTGGAAACAGCTAACACCAAGGAGGCACCCTACATGGTCTGGTCATTCACCTTTTAGCTTATTATGCCTTCACTAGCTTACTAAAAAATACACTCCCCTCATGTTATGACAGTTCAGGGGCTGACCATAGAAGGCCAAAACGTGTGCAATGTCCCAACTTCTAGAAATCCCTACCCCTTAACAAGAATATTCCTCCTACTCATTAGCATATGAAATTACCCAGTCCATAAAAACTACTATTCCAATACCTGGGGCAGCTCTCACCATTTGAGACACTCCACATTCTGCCTATGGAATGTGTATCTCTCTAAATAAACTAGCTTTTACTTTATTTTGGCTAGTTCTTGAATTCTTTCTGTACAAAGCCAAGGACCCTCATTTGACATCCTGGGAAGAAATATTTCCTTCTTTCCTTGCATCAACTTAAAGAGGTATAATCAATAACTTAAAAGTTCCCACAAGGCAAACTCCAGATAGTTTCACCAAAATATAAGAAATAATATCAATCTTATATAATTCTTCTAGAATATATGAAAAGAGAAAATAATCCATAAAGTAAGTTATCCATAAAGTAAGTTAGTCATCGACTTGGTTCCAATACTGATAAAGACATTAAAACAAAGGGAAGATTCAGGCCTCAGCAAACATAAGATAAATAAAGATGCAACAAAGATGCAAAAACTATGAATAAAGATTCAAAAAATCTAAACAAAATATTAGCAAATAAAATATGGCAATACATTAAAAAGATAAAATATCATAATATCTTAGAATTATTTGAAGAATATGTTGGCTTATCCTGTGAAAATTAATGTTGCAAAAAATGTTAAGAGACTTTCTTTAATTTGATAAGTCATCTACAAAATTATGTAAAGCATAACTCTTTAATGGTGAGGTGATGATAGCTTTCCACGTTAATTTAGGAATGAGACAGAATGACCACTATCAATAGTTTTATTCATCACAATACTAGCAGGACCTTGCTAATGCATTAAGGAAAGCAAAATAAACAGCATTAAGGATTAGACAGGAAGAATTTTTTAAAAAAATAATTATTTTGATACAATATGATTATTTAAGCAGAAAATTAAAGTAATCTAGAGATAAACTGTTAGAATAAGTAGCTGAATTTGAGAATTTTATTGCACACAAAACCAACCTAATGAGTGCCAATTTTATATCTACATACAATAACAAACATAATATTTAATAAATAATATGCATAAAATACCTAGGAGTTAATGTAACAAAAGATTTTAAGACCTCTATTTATTAGTACTCACAATATAATAAAATGTTAAATCCCCTCAAATTCATATATATTTTCAATGAACAACCGATCAGTATCTGAATAATGTTTTCCAAAATTGGCAAAATAACTTAATTTATATGGAATTGTAATGCCCAAGAATAGACAAGAGTATATTGAAAGAGAGTAATGAATCTGGAGAATGTGTTCTATCACATATCAGGACTTATTACAATGCCAATTGTACAAGTAACAGGGTAACAAGGAAGAAAAATATAAAACTACAACAAAATAGAGCCCAGAAAGAGAAATCCTATATGTATTTGTTACCAAATTTTTGATATAAAACACTGCAATGCAGTGACAAAAGGATGGTTGTTGAAATAAATGGTGCTGGTTAAGTTGGTATCAATGTGGGAAAAAATATTCTTGACTCTTACATCTCCAGCTATACAAATATCAATTATACATGGAATAAGAAACTAAACATAAAATGTGAAAAAAGAAATCTTCAAGATTTAGGACATTTTATGATTTTGGCTTAGGCAAAGATTACTTAATATGAAAATTGCAAGTTACCAATACACACTCATCAGAAAGACTACCATAAAATAAAAAGAAGAAGAAGAAGAAGAAGAAGAAGAAGAAGAAGAAGAAGAAGAAGAAGAAGAAGAAGAAGAAGAAGAAGAAGAAGAAGAAGAAGAAGAAGAAGAAGAAGAAGAAGAAGAAGAAGAAGAAGAAGAAGAAGAAGAAGAAGAAGAAGAAGAAGAAGAAGAAGAAGAAGAAGAAGAAGAAGAAGAAGAAGAAGAAGAAGAAGAAGAAGAAGAAGAAGAAGAAGAAGAAGAAGAAGAAGAAGAAGAAGAAGAAGAAGAAGAAGAAGAAGAAGAAGAAGAAGAAGAAGAAGAATTAATGTTAAACTAGAGCAACTGGAACTCTCATACCCTGCTGGTAGGTATACAAATTGGAACAGCTGCTTTGAAAAACTGATATTAAAGCTAAATGGGTGCGTCACCACAATCCACGAATTCCACTTCTCTGTATTCTCATGATAGGAATGAATACACCTGAGTCTCCAAAGACATATATAAGTGTGTGTTATAACAGTGGCATTTATAATCATTCCAAATTATGTTTTACCCAACTGTCCATCAGCTGTAAAATACAGCAATTGTAGTATGTTTACAAAGCAGAACACTATGCTGCAAAGAAAATTGATAAACTATTTTATGCAACAACAGGCAAGAATATCCTATACTGTTGGTTACTGAAAGACAGGCAAGAAAAAGTGTATATGCAATTCAATGCATAAAGATCAATAACAGTCAAACAATTTATGACATTAGAAGTCAACAATTTATGACATTAGAAGTCAGAATAGTAGTTAGCTAATGCAGGAAGGGTTTTAACAGTTACAGAGGCAAAAGTGAGGGATGCTTCTGAAGTCTATTTAATATCCTGTGTTCTTAGTCTTGTTAGGGGTTATATGAATGTAGTAACTTTGTAAAAAAATACTAGACAGAGTGCTTATAATTTGTGGACTTTTCTTCATTAATGTTGCCCTTCAAGAAAAAACAACTTTAAAAAAAGCTCACATAAAAAGAATTTAGTGCTAGAATTATTAGATTTAAAAATCAATGCTAGCTCAATAAATAAAACTCTAATGCAGATCTGCTTAATTGACTGAATCCTTGGAGGAGAAATCATTAATAAGATTGATCTCATTGTTTGACCTTGATGTGACTATGTTTTTATAGGGATGGCCATTGTGTGTTTAAGCTATTTTCCCTCTGCCCTTCATTATTTCACCATTGACATGTAAAGTTCCCTGTTACTCATGGTGTACTCTTTAAAGGAAATAATAGTCAAACATAATTTCACGTGTTTTTTCATTATCTTTCATGTGAACTTATTTTCTCTGTGGTCTCCTATGGTCTCCTTTATCCTGGATCTGGTGGCAAGGTGACAAGATCTTGATATTTGGTTTCAGTTAAGGATGAAGAAAAAGCCTGTCATTCAGAATTTGGGGGTTAGGATACAAACTGCCTTTGTTAAGAGAGACCTCTCTGCTAGGATGTGGAACATAAGTTTTGCTAATAAACAAAGATTTACATCTTTTTTTTAGCCATCGTCCATCAAGCCACATTTCCTTCATAATTTCACTAGGTCAAGGAGTGGCTAGACCACAGAATTATTCAGTGATCTCTCAGTCCATTGTTGAAAACACCTTCCAACAGTGTAACAAATGAAACTAACACACCACTGTAAAGCAATTATACTCCAACAAAGATGTTAAAAAAAAAAAAAGGACATCCCTTAACATATCCATGCTACAATGGTGTAATCTGATACTTGCATCCTTGGATTAAAGTAGAACAGATAAGGCCTATATTAACACCTACAAGGTAATAGCAAAGTTGTGCTAAACCAACTTTATTTGCCTTCTTAATAAGTTTTCTCGTACCAGAAAATATTCTACTATTCTAATAATTAATCAGTGTTGGACATACAAGCTGATCTTATAGTAGTAAACAAAATTAAACACTCAAAACGTACTGCTCCTTAATTCCCTATAGATACTATGTAGCTATGAAAGCATAAATAACAAGCTCAAAACGTTATCTATAATAATACAGTGCTTTTCAGTTGTTTGCCTGTGCTGCTTAGATAAACAGAAGTTAAGAACAGGAAAGAAACAAAGTCCTTTCCTGGCAGTAGAGTCCATCATAGGGTAAAAGCAAAGGATCAAGACCATATCATGTTTAAGAAGACATCCAGGTCAAAAAATTACACAGCTCTGTGAAACTGCTTTATATTACTCCTGCACTACTGTTTGTTGATGTGATGTGGCTACTGTTTGACATTTTTCCGCCTCCCTCCAGTGGCCTGCTGTGTGAACATCATAATAACAGTGTTAAAAAAGAGACAACAGCCCTCAGATGGAGTCGCTTATGCAAAGCCCATGTCAACTAATCAAGACTTAATGTCTAACCTAACTGAGGTTTCAGCTTCTCCCAGACATGTAACCTTTAACCAGTCAATCTGGAATTACCTGATCAGCACTAGTAAGGTAATCTGCCCCTTAGAACCCCTTTTGTCCCTCTGAGGAAGGTAACCTAGCCTGAAAAAATCCACTCTTTCCTAATAACTTATTTTTTTGCCCGGTTTCCACCTTTAAAAATCTTTCCTTTTCTACAACTTTTTGGGGCTCTTTACTATTTGCTAGATGGGATGCTACCCGATTTGTGAATTGTTGAATAAATCCAATTAGACCTTTACATTTACTTAGTTGAATTTTGTTTGTTTTTTAACAGCAGCAAGCAAGCAGATGGGGAGAAGGTTAAGTTCAGCCCTGGAGAGAGAATACAGGTGGTGTGAGGTTCTTAGGCATGCACGACTTAGGCAGGAAAAAATAATTAATATAAATTTTGTCTGTTCTAAGTGTTCATCTTCCTAAGAGCTGACTTTTGTTATATTTTAATGCCTTTATGTAAGTTCCAATAAGTCTGTCATTGTTTACAGGAATTTGGTCAAGAAGGATCCAAGTTTTCCTTATTTCAAAGAGAAAAACAGCTCTCAAATAGCAAATCACACCAGAATAAATATTATGAGAAGTACAATATGACTAGGCACAATACAATATGACTAGACTGTATACTCTTCAGAGCAAAAATATTATGACACTTGTAATGTTCTTTTCCTCCAGAATTCATTGGCCTGTCCTTTGACCAAAAGTTCCCTTAGGACAGTCAGTGTATATCGTGCAAGATACATAATGTTATCAACTCCTTCAGATCCATTAGCCTTTGGGACCTGTCAGCTCTTCTCCACCATAGATCACTGTGCTCCTCCTGACCATCTCTGCCCCTCTGCTCATCACCATAAGTTCAACTTAACCCCACATTTTACTGTGTAAGCTCATTCAAATAGAAATAGCAGCCGAATAATTCACCTCTTAAATCCAAATATAATTCTGATTCACATATATATATTGCACACCCTTCATTTCTCTTTGTATACTTTGGCAGTTGTTTAGAAAGGAGGTTCCTTGAAGAAATAGGTTATGTGCACTTCTAATTATGTGAATATTATTTGAGAGCTTACAAATATGAGTCAAATATTAAAGTTAACAAATTCAGTTAAATGCTTCTTTGTGCTTGCCACTCTCCATCAATACCTAGATATTCCTCCCTTGACACAGCAAATAGGGTCCTTAGCCTGGAGATCAAGTGAGGAGAGGAAAAAGCTTAAGACTCAGATGGCCAGAATTTTTAGAACACTTTCAACCTTTATCTAGAGGAGGGGTCCTGGCAAAAGTCAGACAGCAGGATATTCCCAAACCCCACATTTCTGTAAGATCCCTTAAAGTGTGAGAGAGATACTGTTGTAGGTTCTTCTTACTGTGTCAGTAAGATCTATGACATTACCACTAATTTTTGACACCCTTTCCAGCACAACTGACTTTATGTTAATAAGGTGACTTTTGGGATGGGGGCTGGTTTCCAAAAGAACCAACCAAGAACAGAGACTTGGAACTTTCAGCCTCACCCCTTAATTTCTGGGGAGGGGAGAGGAACTGGACATTGAGTATTGAGTCAATCACCAAAGGTCAATGATTTAGTCACACTTGCCTATGTAATGAAGCCTTCACAAAAACGCCAAAGGAGAAGGTTCAGACAGCTTCTAGGTTGTGAAAACAGAACTCTTATACTTGCCACCATGCTGGGCTCCAAACTCCATGAGGACAGACATTCATTTCTTTGGTTCATCAACTATTTATCTCTTCATCTGACTGTTGATTTGTATCCTTTAATATCCTTTGTAATAAACCAGTATTCTAGTGGGTATATAGGTTTCTTGAGTTCTGTAAACGGCTCTAGCAAATTAACCAAACCCAAAGAGGGCATCAAGGAAACTTCTGATTTATAGCCATCCCTCAGATGTGCAGGTAACGACCTCGGCTTCCAACTGGAGAGCGATCTTGTGGGACTGAGCCCTCTACCTGTGGAATCTGATACTATCTCCAGGTAATCAGAGTCAGAACTGAGTTGAATTGTAAGACCCCACAATGGGGTCCTGAGCATTGCTTGGTGGTGTGTGGGCAATCCGCCCCTACACATACACGTTGGAATTGGTTATCAGAACCACTAATACATAATAACATATTCCATGCTCTTGCTCTTTAATTGTCCCAACTGCAATGATGGAAGGTAGTGTGTTGTGTGGTAAATAACACAAAATACAGAGTTTAAAACTTATTATTGCTTATACTTAGAAATCTTGTTATCCTCAGTGAATGGTAGTCAATCTGTAAAATAAAAGTGTAGTATTTGTCTGTTGAAAACTTGGCATTTATGATAATCAGTTGCAATGAAGCAATTTATGTGTAAGTATATTTAAAATTGAAAAAATGTCCAAAATGTAATGAAATGTTATTAATATTATGCTTAATCACTAGTATCTTGGAATAGCAACTTGAAAATAGCAAAAAGGTAGAATTTATCAGCTAAACAGTACAGATCTCATAAAATAGATCGATATGAATCATTTTGAAAAAAAATTCTTATTAGAATAAGAAATGCCTAAAGATAAATTAACTTCTCAGTATATGTATCATTGGTAGATAGATGATGTCCATAGTTAGTGTTCTTAGTGACAGGAATCAACTCTAGAAAAGGGAATTTTTGATAAGAAATGGGAGAAAGATTTGGGAAGTTGGCAGAATCAAACAGTCCAAACTTGGGGACTCTTGACATTTAAAAAAGTGCCTGAGAACTAAGAGTTTACCTTGACTAGTTAGTCTCTGCCTCTGTCATCACCCCTTCCTTCCCCTGCAGTGAGTCCTACTGATAATAACGCTGTTATAGCTGGTCCCATGGCAGCCACAGGCTGTCTCAAGTTGTGCATGGAAGGACTGTGCCCACCAGGCTTCTAAGGTAAAATGTAGGCAGCGATCCTAGGGAATTAGAAAATACCCTCCTATCAAGACTACACTCAGTGGAAGAGAGGCAATTCCCTTTAAGGAAATCAGGTACTATTAGAAAATATTAGTGCCAGGAAGTCTCAGGCTAATGAGGGTCTGCTTTAGAAAGTCACTATTTTTTCTGGCCTGCACGTGGGAATAAAGGTAAGTTGTAAACTTGAACTTCATTAATAAGAATTCTATGTCAGTATTCTAATTTAAAGTTCATTTACTCTTTGTGTATGTTTTTTCCCCTCTAATCTACAATCATTTATTATTGAGAATAAACTAAACATGTTCTCATCTGAAAGATGAATAGCTTCCCCACCGCTTATCAGCTAAAAGCAGTTTGTGGAAAATGTTGAAGGAACTTTGGCAATCTATTTTATATTCTAAAGAACAGTATATCAGTCCCCAGGTTCTACTCATTGGAAAGCTAATCACACCAATATTCTCCATTACTGTCCAAATCATATGTACTATTTATGCTTATTTTTTTGTCATGAAAAAATATTAACTTCCTGAAATTTTCAGTGTGTTTTTTTTCACTTTGATTTAAATCATTTCTTTGAATGATTTAACTAGATTTCTAAATATAAATGTTGACCATTTTTCTTTATTTCTTGGAGGAAAATAAAGATAGAGATAGGGTCAATTATGATTGAAGAAATTTTGCTATTTTCAAGATGCAGTTATTAAGTAGCAAGATAACAAACAACAAGACCAATTATTTTTCATTATACTAACTCTGATTATTACAGAAATTGTCTGAAACTGTAGGTATTGTCAAAAAATGTTGATTAGGTAAAACAGTAAGATTGATAGTGTGTCCAGGGGAAATGACTCAGAAACATCAGATAACAGAATAAATGAGGTCTTCTAGAATTAAAATTTTCTATGTAAATTCATATTCAATAGATGAAAGACAGAATGACTTAGAAGCATTTCAGGGCACAAGTACTACACGTTTTCAAATTTAGCAATAAAAAAAATTACTGATTTCATGAGATAACTTTGGTTTTCTTCAAATGTCAAGCCTTTTTCCAATAAAAAACAAGATCCAAAAATCTCACTTGGAAGTTGTTAGTGCCATTTTGCAAACATTTTGAGAATTTGGAAAAAACAAGTACCCCTTACTTTGGTTTCCTGTTTTCAAATCTGTTCTTAGGGCTACTTTTCGAATCTTTTAAAAACCAAAATAATGTTTAGCTCTTCAAGTAATGTGTTTATCAAGTAAGGTTGCTATTTTTTGCAAAGATGCCAACAGATTCTTAGGTTGTTGAAGATAATTTATAATATAAAATGTTAACATGTTAATCAGGGAAGGATTTCATTCATACCACTTTTAGTGTGGTCTATAGAAAATTCGGTATGCTTTTAAATACTTCAATGTTATATACAGTAATATCCTCATATATTACATATAGTATTAAGAGAAAAATTATCTGTTATTAGTGTTTACAGGAATGCTCAGTATTTCATGTTAATTTGCCATAAAAAGCCATGAAAGAAAGATATTTTGTCCTGTGTTATAAGAATAATTTTTGCGGACTGGGAAATAATAGCATTGTTTGGAAAGCAAAACAAGAAATAATTGATGATGTCACCAGGTTAAAAAAAAACAACTAACAGTGAATCAAAACATCAAATAAAAAATAACCAGAAAACAGAATAAAAATATACACAGACATCATAACTTAAAAATATGCTACCTTTAATAGTGAGCAGAAAGCTCTTATATTAATAAGAAAAGGAGATTTAGAAATAACAAAAGCATAAATTATCTTGTGGGAACAAAATCCTAAATTATTTTTAGTGCACTTTGAAATTTTGTATTTGAAAATTATATTTTTGAATTTCAGGATATTGGGAATACTTCTTAATGAAAGGGTTATTGATTAAAATGTTATATTGCATTTTCTATTTTTATTAGTCCACTATGTTTCTATTTTCTATTTTAATATAGTCTGTTTTATCATAGTAAATGGAAACCCATTTTTAAAATAAAATATACTAGGGAAAATACCATAATAATACTTTCATAGTGTTTTTTTTTTTCTCCTAAAAGAACCTAGTTGTTCTCTAGAAACTAGCAATCATTCACATCTCTTACCAGAACATATTTCAATTTTTCTAAAATGTTTGATTATTTGCTAATGTATCCAAGAGCTTAGGCATCATCTTAGTTTCTACATCATCTTAGTTCCATCTGCTCTTGTTCCTGCTGTGTTTGGCAAGATTTTTTAAATACTAATTTCAACTAACAGAAAATCATTAATACTTCAACATACTATTGATATTTGGATAATTTAGCTTCAAATGGAAACATTTTATTTCATGTATTAAAAAGGCAACTTACTTTGCTTTCTAGTAATTTCTTGTGATTTTAGAGAGTTTACCCTTAAAATATTTCTGCCAAGTCTTTTGTATTCTCATTTTAGAAACTAAAACCTTACAAAGTGTTGGTGCTAACGTAATAGCTCACTCCTTGGCCAGAAGCCAGCAGGGTTAAAATCATTTCCCTGCTGTCATTGATTCTCTTGCACAACATCTAGGTTTTGTGATACTGAAAAACAGTCTGCCATTAAGAAATATATTCCATTTTCCCATCATAGCTGAAGGTTAGCCTCATTAAAGTGAGAAAAAAGCAGCCATACTCCAGCTTGACACTGGGTCAAGTATTGTAGCTCATTTTCTGGAACGCTTCCCATCTAAGCAATTTGTCTTTTTCTCACTACGAAGATCTAAAAGATCACTATTAGAGTGAAAAAGCCACTAGGGAATGGAAAATTTGATCATTCAAAAATAAAAATTAGTATTTTGCTTTGCCTACTGGGAAAGTATACTATCTTTGACTTCAAGAGTGATTAAATAAAAAAGATTTCCTTATTTTCTAGTGTTTTGCAATTGTCTCTTAAAGTGATACCCAATGGAATATAGATTCACTGTGCTATTCTTCCAAGCAGCTCTTAGGAATATTGTCTTCACACCAAGTCCTGCTTATTTCACTAATATTTTTTAGGATATCACTCAATACTTACTACATATGTCACATTTAATATAAAAATTAATTGTTTTATATGTTTGCTTATTAACATGTGATCTGGTAGAGGTAAATATAATTGTTTAAGATTAGTTTCAGGAGCGGAGGAAGATGGCGGAAGAGTAAGACGTGGAGATCACCTTCCTCCCCACAGATACATCAGAAATTCATCTACACGTGGAACAACTACTACAGAACACCTACTGAGCACTGACAGAAGACCTCAGACCCCCCAAAAAGCAAGAAACTCTCCACATATCTGGGTAGGACAAAAGAAAAAAGAATAAACAGAGACAAAAGGATAGGGACGGGACCTGCACCAGTGGGAGGGAGACGTGAAGGAGGAAAGGTTTCCACACACTAGAAGCCCCTTCGTAGGCGGAGACTGCAGGTGGCGGAGGGGAAAGCTTCGGAGTAGCGGAGGACAGCACAGCAACAGGGGTGTGGAGGGCAAAGCGGAGAGATTCCGGCACAGAGGATCGGTTCCCTCAGGCACACACCAGCCCGAGAGGCTTGTCTGCATGGCCGCCGGGGAGGGCGGGGCTGGGAGCTGAGGCTCGGGTATCGGGTTTCGGTCAGAGCACAGGGAGAGGACTGGGGCTGGCGGCAGGAAGAGAGCCTGAAGGGGTTAGTGCACCACGGCTAGCCCGGAGGGAGTCTGGGGAAAAAGTCTGTAGCTGCTGAAGAGGCAACAGACATTTTCTTCCCTTATGTTTCCTGGTGCGCAAGGAGAGGGCATTAAGAAGGCTGCTTAAAGAAGCTCCAGAGATGGGTGTGAGCCGCGGCTAAAGGCACGGACACCGGAGACGGTCGTGGGACTCTGGGGCTGCTGCTGCTGCCGCCAGAAGGCCTGTGTGCGAGCGCAGGTCACTGTCCACTCCGCCTTCCAGGGAGCCTGTGCAGCCCGCCACTGCCGGGGTCCTGGGACCCAGGGACGGCTTCCCAGGGAAACCGCACAGAGCGCCTCGGGCTGGTGCAACGTCACGCAGGCCTCTGCCACCGCAGGCCCACCCCGCACTGCGCGCCCCTCCCTCCCATCTGCCTGAGTGAGCCAGAGCCCCTGAATCAGTGGCTCCTTTAAACCCGTCATGTCTCAGCAAAGAACGGACGCCCTCTAGCGACATACGTGCAGAGGCGGGGCCAGGTCCAAGGCTGAGACCTTGAACTGTGAAATCAGAGAAGAGACAGGGAAATCTCTCTGTGCAGCCTCGGAGGCAGCGGATTAAAGCTCCATGGTCCACTTGATGTGCCCTGCGTCTGTGGAGTGCACGAATGGACAGCGAATCAACCCAAATTGAGGAGGTGGACTTTGAGGACAGGATTTAAGACTTTTTCCCCTTTTCCTATTTTTACAATGAATTATCCCAAATTGAGGAGGTGGACTTTGAGAGCAAGATTTTTGATTTTTCCCCTTGCTCTCTTTTTGTGAATGTGTATGTGTATGCTTCTGTGTGAGATTTTCTCTGTATAGCTTTGCTTCCACCATATGTCCCAGGGTTCTATCTGTCCGTTTTTTTTTCAATAATTACATTTTAATATTAATAACGTTACTAAATTTTATAATTTATTCTATTTTACTTTACCTGCCCTTTCTTTTTTTTCCTACCTTCCCTTCCTCCCTCCCTCCCTCCCTCCTCCTTTCTTTCTTTCTCTCTTTTATCCTTCCCCCCACCATCCTTCACTTCTTCCTTTCATTCTTTCTTTTTCTTTCCTTCCTCCCTCCTTTCTTTCTTTCTTTCTTTCTTTTCTTTCTTCCCTCCATCCCTCCTTTCTTTCTTTCTTCCTTCCTTTCTTTCCTTCTTCCTTTCTTTCTCTCTCTCTTTATTCTACTAATTATTTCTTTCTACTTTTTCTCCCTTTTATTCTGAGCCGGGTAGATGAAAGGCTCTTGGTGCTGCAGCCAGGAGTCAGTGCTCTGCCTCTGAACTGGGAGAGCCAACTTCAGGACACGGGTCCACAAGAGACCTCCCAGCTCCACATAATATCAAAAAGTGAAAATCTCCCAGGGATCTCCATCTCAACACCAGCACCCAGCTTTAGTCAATGACCAGCAAGCTACAGTGCTGGTCACCATATGCCAAACAACTAGCAAGACAGGAACACAACCCCACCCATTAGCAGAGAGGCTGCCTAAAAATATAATAAGGCCAGAGGCACCCCAAAACACACCATCAGACGTGGACCTGTCTACCAGAAAGGCAAGATCGAGCGTCAACCACCAGAACACAGGCACTAGTCCCGCCCACCAGGAAGCCTACACAACTTACTGAAACAAACTCAGCCACTGGGGACAGACACCAAAAACAATGGGAAATACGAATCTGCAGCCTGCAAAGAGGAGACCCCAAACACAGTAAGATAAGCAAAATGAGAAGACAGAAAAACAAACAGCAGCTGAAGGAGCAAGATTAAAACCTACCAGACATAACAAATGAAGAGGTAATAAGCAGTCTACCTGAAAAAGAATTCAGAATGATGATAGTGCAGATGATCCAAGATTCTATTTCCAAGATCCAAAATATTGAAAATAGAATAGACAAAATGCAAGAAACAGTTAACAAGGACCTAGAAGAACGAAAGATGAATCAAGCATCGATTAAAAACACAATAAATGAAATGAAAAATACTCTAGATGGGATCAATAGCAGAATAACTGAGGCAGAAGAACGGATAGGTGAGGTGGAAGATAAAATAGTGGAAATAAATGATGCAGAGCAAAATAAAGAAAAAAGAATGAAAAGAACAGAGGACAGTCTCAGAGACCTCTGGGACAACAATAAATGCACCAACATTCGAATTATAGGGGTTCCAGAAGAAGAAGAGAAAAAGAAAGGGACTGAGAAAATATTTGAAGAGATTATAGTTGAAAACTCCACTAATATGGGAAAGGAAATAGTTAATCAAGTCCAGGAGGCACAGAGAGTCCCATACAGAATAAATCCAAGGAGAAATACGCCAAGACACATATTAATCAAACTGTCAAAAATTAAACACAAAGAAATCATATTAAAAGCAGCAAGGGAAAAACAACAAATAACACACAAGGGAATCCCCATCAGGTTAACAGCTGATCTCTCAGCAGAAACTCTACAAGCCAGAAGGGAGTGGCAGGACATAATGAAAGTGATGAAGGAGAGAAACCTGCAACTAATTTTACTCTACCCAGCAAGGATCTCATTCAGATTTGATGGAGAAATTAAAACGTTTACACACAAGCAAAAGCTGAGAGAGTTCAGCACCAGCAAACCAGCATTACAACAAATGCTAAAGGAACTTCTCTAGGCAAGACACACAACAGAAGGAATATACCTACAATAATGAACCCAAAGCAATTAAGGAAATGGGAATAGAAACATACATATCAATAATTACCTTAAATGTAAATGGACTAAATGCTCCCACCAAAAGACACAGAGTGGCTGAATGGATACAAAAACAAGACCCATATATATGCTGTCTACAAGAGACCCACTTCAGACCTAGAGACACATACAGATTGAAAGTAAGGGGATGGAAAAAGATATTCCATGCAAATGGAAACCAAAAGAAAGCTGGAGTAGCAATTCTTATATCAGACAAAATAGACTTTAAAATAAAGACTATTAGAAGAGACAAAGAAGGACACTACATAATGATCAAGGGATTGATCCAAGAAGAAGATATAACAATTGTAAATATTTATGCACCCAACATAGGAGCACCTCAATACATAAGGCAAATACTAACAGCCATAAAAGGGGAAATCGACAGTAACACAATCATACTAGGGGATTTTAACACCCTCTTTCACCAATGGACAGATCATCCAAAATGAAAATAAATAAGGAAACACAAGCTTTAAATGATACATTAAACAAGATTGACTTAATTGATATTTATAGGACATTCCATCCAAAAACAACAGAATACACATTTTTCTCAAGTGCTCATGGAACATTCTCCAGGATAGATCATATCTTGGGTCACAAATCAAGCCTTGGTAAATTTAAGAAAATTGAAATTGTATCAAGTATCTTTTCCGACCACAATGCTATGAGACTTGACATCAATTACAGGAAAAGATCTGTAAAAAAATACAAACAAATGGACGATAAACAATACACTACTCAATAACGAAGTGATCACTGAAGAAATCAAATAGGAAATTAAAAAAAAAATACCTAGAATCAAATGACAATGGAGACACGATGACCCAAAACGTATGGGACGCAGCAAAGGCAGTTCTAAGGGGGAAGTTTATAGCAATACAATCCCACCTTAAGAAACAGGAAACATCTCGAGTAAACAACCTGACCCTGCACCTAAAGCAATTAGAGAAAGAAGAACAAAAAACCCCCAAAGTTAGCAGAAGGAAAGAAATCATAAAGATCAGATCAGAAATAAATGAAAAAGAAATGAAGGAAATGATAGCAAAGATCAATAAAACTTAAAGCTGGTTCTTTGAGAAGATAAACAAAATTGACAAACCATTAGCCAGACTCATCAAGAAAAAAAGGAGAAAGACTCAAATCAATAGAATTAGAAATGAAAAAGGAGAAGTAACAACTGACACTGCAGAAATACAAAAGATCATGAGAGATTACTACAAGAAACTCTATGCCAATAAAATGGACAACCTGGAAGAAATGGACAAATTCTTAGAAATGCACAACCTGCAAAGACTGAATCAGGAAGAAATAGAAAATATGAATAGACCAATCACAAGCACTGAAATTGAAACTGTGATTAAAAATCTTCCAACAAACAAAAGCCCAGGACCAGATGGCTTCACAAGTGAATTCTATCAAACATTTAGAGAAGAGCTAACACCTATCCTTCTCAAACTCTTCAAAAATATAGCAGAGGGAGGAGCACTCCCAAACTCATTCTACGAGACCACCATCACCTTGATACCAAAACCAGGCAAGGATGTCACAAAGAAAGAAAACTACAGGCCAATATAACTGATGAACATAGATGCAAAAGTCCTCAACAAAATACTAGGAAACAGAATCCAACAGCACATAAAAAGGATTATACACCATGATCAAGTGGGGTTTATTCCAGGAATGCAAGGATTCTTCAATATACGCAAATCAATCAACGTGATACACCATATTAACAAATTGAAGAAGAAAAACCATATGATCATCTCAATAGATGCAGAGAAAACTTTCGACAAAATTCAATACCCATTTATGATAAAAATCCTGCAGAAAGTAGGCATAGAGGGAACTTTCCTCAACAAAATAAAGGCCATAAATGACAAACACACAGCCTACATTGTCCTCAATGGTGAAAACCTGAAACCATTTCCACTAAGATCAGGAACAAGACAACGCTGCCCACTCTCACCACTCTTATTCAACTTAGTTTTGGAAGTTTTAGCCACAGCAATCAGAGAAGAAAAGGAAATAAAAGGAATCCAAATTGGAAAAGAAGAAGTAAAGCTGTCACTGTTTGCAGATGACATGATACTATACATAGAGAATCCTAAAGATGCTACCAGAAAACTACTAGAGCTAATCAATGAATTTGGTAAAGTAGCAGGATACAAATTTAATGCACAGAAATCTCTGGCATTCTTGTACACTAATGTTGAAAAATCTGAAAATGAAATAAAGAAAACACTCCCATTTACCATTGCAACAAAAAGAATAAAATATCTAGAAATAAACCTACCTAAGGAGACAAAGGCCTGTATGCAGAAAATTATAAGACACTGATGAAAGAAATTAAAGATGATACAAATAGATGGAGAGATATACCATGCTCCTGGATTGGAAGAATCAATATTGTGAAAATGACTCTACTACCCAAAGCAATCTACAGATTCAATGCAATCCCTATCAAACTACCACTGGCATTTTTCACAGAACTAGAACAAAAAATTTCAAAATTTGTTTGGAAAAACAAAAGACCCCGAATAGCCAAAGCAATCTTGAGAACGAGAAACGGAGCTGGAGGAATCAGGCTCCCTGACTTCAGACTATACTACAAAGCTACAGTAATCAAGACAGTGTGGTACTGGCACAAAAACAGAAAGATAGATCAATGGAACAGGATAGAAAGCCCAGAGATAAACCCATGCACATATGGTCAACTTGTCTTTGATAAAGGAGGCAGGAATGTACAGTGGAGAAAGGACAGCCTCTTCAATAAGTGGTGCTGGGAATACTGGACAGGGACATGTAAAAGTATGAGATTAGATCATTCCCTAACACCATACACAAAAATAAGCTCAAAATGGATTAAAGACCTAAATGTAAGGCCAGAAACTATCAAACTCTTAGAGGAAAACATAGGCAGAACACTCTATGACATAAATCACAGCAAGATCCTTTTGGACCCACCTCCTAGAGAAATGGAACTAAAAACAAAGATAAACAAATGGGACCTAATGAAACTTCAAAGCTTTTGCACAGCAAAGGAAACCATAAACAAGACCAAAAGACAACCCTCAGAATGGGAGAAAATATTTGCAAATGAAGCAACTGAGAAAGGATTAATCTCCAAAATTTATAAACAGCTCATGCAGCTCAATAGCAAAAAGACAAACAACACAATCCAAAAATGGGCAGAAGACTTAAATAGGCATTTCTCCAAAGAAGATATACAGACTGCCAACAAACACATGAAAGAATGCTCAACATCATTAATCATTAGAGAAATGCAAATCAAAACTACAGTGAGATATCATCTCACACCAGTCAGAATGGCCATCATCAAGAAACCTAGAAACAATAAATGCTGGAGAGGGTGTGGAGAAAAGGGAACACTCTTGCACTGCTGGTGGGAATGTGAATTGGTACAGCCGCTATGGAGAACAGTATGGAGGTTCCTTAAAAAACTGCAAATAGAACTACCATATGACCCAGCAATCCCACTACTAGGCATATACCCTGAGAAAACCATAATTCAAAAAGAGACATGTACCAAAATGTTCATTGCAGCTCTATTCACAATAGCCCGGAGCTGGAAACAACCTAAGTGTCCATCATCGGATGAATGGATAAAGAAGATGTGGCACATATATACAATGGAATATTACTCAGCCATAAAAAGAAACGAAACTGAGCTATTTGTAATGAGGTGGATAGACCTAGAGTCTGTCATACAGAGTGAAGTAAGTCAGAAAGAGAAAGACAAATACTGTATGCTAACACATATATATGGAATTTATTAAAAATGTCATGAAGAACCTAGGAGTAAAACGGGAATAAAGACACAGACCTACTTGAGAATGGACTTGAGGATATGGGGAGGGGGAAGGGTAAGCTGTGACAAAGCGAAAGAGAGGCATGGACATATATACAGTACCAAACATAAGGTAGATAGATAGTGGGAAGCAGCCGCAGAGCACAGGGAAATCAGCTCGGTGCCTTGTGACCGCCTGGAGGGGTAGGATGGGGAGGGTGGGAGGGAGGCAGATGCATGAGGGAAGGGATGTGGAACCGATGTATATGTATGACTGATTCACTTTGTTATAAAGCAGAAACTAATAAAAAAATAAGATTAGTTTCAAAATCCATATACTCACAAACAATTGATAAGTGCAAAGAGGATACAGAAAAAAAAAATTGCACACTGTAGTAAACAGATTGTTTACAAGATCATATTTTCCATATGTATGTCCTAATTTACCTGTCCTAATTTTCCAAATAATTTAAATTACTGTGAATTTAGCCTAAACAAGCCCATATATAGAATCAGGTGTAACAAATTTACTCAAATAACATTTTGGTATAAACTTCATATGTCTCACTTGCAGTATTTTTCCTTATATGAATGTCTCTGTCTTCCTTTTAGGGCAAGTCAACATGCAAATTTCATCACAGATAGAAAACTAAAGTTTCTGGATGAGTCATGTGAGTTTTATATTAAATAGAAGACACTAACACTTGAAATGTGTTGATATTAAATGAGATACGGATTAGAAAACCTGGCCAACCAGGTTCAGAGTGTCCTTCCTTATCTGCACATCGGCACTGCAGCCTTCAGGAGCAATAGGTCTCCTATTTCCATGTTAAGTCAGGATTGCATGTTCCTTGAAGTTGGGACTTCTATTTAATGACATGCATTTTCCATAATATAAACTGGTTGAGTACACAGTGGGCAGAGTTTGTAAAGCTGTGTCATAGAAGGTAGTTCTCACGTCACTGAATTGTTTTATACCTAGCTTCTTGAGTTCAGGTAATTGGAGGGGTCAAAGAAATATAGAAGATTTAAACAGAGATGAAAGATGTCTAAGTGAGATAGATTCAAAAAAAGAAAATCAATGCTATTTATTGTACATAGATTAAAATGTTTAATTAATATTAAATTTTAGATGTAGTGAAGCCAGAAATTTAAAAGATTATTTAATATTGGATTTACTAATATTTCTTAAGAAGAGAAAAATGGGGAATAATTTGCTACAAAATAATCACCAATATTTGCCTGAAAATATTGACCAATAAAATAAAATATTTTATCACTTAGAAATAAGAAAAAAATAAATTACAGAAATTCCAGTGTGTAATAGGTTCACAATTGAGTATTTGATTATTTTTTGAATTATTATTTGAGTAATTGAGTTTTTTATTTTTTTTTGAATTATTTTTATATAGAGATGGTCACTTCCCTTTAGTGTGTTGTCTAAAACTAGCTACATGGTCACTAAAAGAAATCAGGCTTTTCCCTTTTATTGGCTAGATGGTTTTTTGTTGGGTTTATTTGTGGCTGTCATTTTTGTGATCCATAGGTTAAGTAAGCACACAGCCAATGATTTTGATGTTTTGTGTTTATTCATCCAGATAATATTGTAATAAATACACAGAAAGGGTCAAAATTGTGATCATACCAAAATTGCTGATATTTTAAAACTTTTTAAGCTAGTGTTATACAGAAGGAGCTATAGAATAATGACACTTATTAGGAGAATACAATATTAATTCTATATTATGTAAAGTTACAGAATACAAATAGATATGGCAAAGAACTAAGGGGTAAGTAAAACCCTTCTGGGTAAGTAGAAATGTGATCTGTGACTTTAAATAAATATGAAAAAAAAAAGGAAAGAAAATAAATATATGTAGGTATAAATAATGGGAGGGTATGAGAATATCAGCCTGCTTCACCAGATATAGTGTATGTCTTTGAATGTATATTTTGAATATGGGTTAGTCATACACACAAGCAATCACAACTATATATTAAGAAAGCAAAATTGATATCTAATATAAGAATTTTTAGATAATTTTAGTGATAAAAGTTACAGAAATTAGAAGAAAAAAGGCAGATGGCAATTGTTCAAATTTTGTACACGTTAAGGCTAAATACAACTCATAAGGTGATGCTTTGTTTTATTGGACACATGAACATTATAGGGATAGAAATTTAACTACTCAATTATTGGATCATTTTTGCTCAATTTTTATTTAACAGTTAATTGGAAAGTACATCTTTAAATGGTTCAGTGTGGAGTCTTATTTTGGAATCTCCCATCCTTTCCTTCCTTCCATCATTTTTTGCAGAGGGAGCATCATTAATTTCAATAATGGCTGGGATACACTTGATATGTTCCAATGCTGCTTTGTTCAGTCACTTAAAGCGTAGGTCTAATGGTATACAATGGCTCTTTGCTTACCCAATTCCTTGAAATAGATTGACTGGACTAGCAGGGCAAACATAAACTTAGGAAGTCATCTAGTCATATGAACAGGAATGACTAGCCTGACCAGATGAACTAACTCTCATAACAACACAACCACACAGGTAAGGATTTGGAAAAGAATGCATACCCAAGAAAGTCCATCAACCTTCAGTGAAGTGCTCTTGCCCTAGCAAATGTGAACTTGTGGAACAGAGATGGCAGACTCATGCAAATTAGATTTAAAAGGTCGCCCACACAGCATGTGCAATGTGACATGTCATTCCTATGGACTTAAGGCTGAGGTCTAAATCATAGTCTTATATTCCTACTCTACTTACAGATACAAATGCAGACTACAAAGTTCAGAATCATTTTTTCTGCATGCTTTTCTCAAAGAACTGGATCTTGATTTCTAATGGTAAAATAACTAACTAGATTTAGGAAGTTTTCTTCTACTCCTTACTCTAAGTCCCATTTAACATTTGACTTACATGCCTACTGGTTCTTAGTATCATTTTGAATTTTATGATAGAAGTAAAATATTATTTCTTATTTATTTCTATGCTTCTTCCCTACTGCTATCACAATGCTTCACACACAGTAGGGAATTTGGTAAGTATTTATTGAATTATTGCTTTTGAAGTTCAGAGGGCCTTAAAAGGATTTCTTGAGGGAGCCACTAGTCCAACTATAAATGGAATTTATATTCAATGTTCTTTATTGCAAATTAGATAGACAAGAATTTTCCCACCAGCTAAATGTTTGCCATTTCAGGAGGGGTGTAAGATCATCAATGAACAGCATAGCACAAAAACATGCAATAAAGAATAGAATACTAATTTGGGTTAATACTACTTTTCAAAAAAACTACTGAATGAAATACCTGTTAACTTTATAGTTTTGGGAATGACATTGAAAATGTTACTGTCAATTTCCCCTTTTATGGCTGTTAGCATTTGCCTTATGTATGGAGGTACACCTATGTTGGGTGCATAAAAATTTACAATTGTATTTGCAAATGAAGCAACTGATATAGGATTAATCTCCAAAATTTACAAGCAGCTCATGCAGCTCAATATCAAAAAACCAAACAATCCAATCCAAAAATGTGCAGAAAACCTAAATAGACATTTCTCCAAAGAAGATATACAGATTACCAACAAACACTTGAAAGGATGCTCAACATCACTAATCATTAGAGAAATGCAAATCAAAACTACAATGAGGTATCACCTCACACCAGTCAGAACGGCCATCATTAAAAAAATCTACAAACAATAAATGCTAGAGAGGGTGTAGAGAAAATGGACCCCTCTTGCACTGTTGGTGGGAATGCAAATTGATACAGCCACTATGGAGAACAGTATGGAGGTTCCTTAAAAAACTAAAAATAGAACTACCATATGTCCCAGCAATCCCACTACTGGGCATATACCCTGAGAAAACCATAATTCAAAAAGGGTCATGTACCACAATGTTCATTGCAGTTCTATTTACAATAGCCAGGACATGGAAGGAACCTAAGTGTCTATCGACAGATGAATGGATAAAGAAGATGTGACACATATATACAATGGAATATTACTCAGCCATAAAAAGAAACGAAATTGAGTTATTTGTAGTGAGGTGGATGGACCTAGAGTCTGTCATACAGAGTGAAGTAAGACAGAAAGAGAAAAACAATCACTGTATTCTAACACATATATATGGAATCTACAAAAAAAAAAAATTCTGAAGAACCTAGGGGGAAGGACAGGAATAAAGATGCAGACATAGAGAATGGACTTAAGGACACAGGGAGGGGGAAGGGTAAACTGGGGCAAAGTGAGAGAGTGGCATGGACTTATATATACTAACACATGTAAAATAGATAGCTAGTGGGAAGCAGCCGCATAGCACAGGGAGAACAGCTCAATGCTTTTTGACCACTTAGAGGGGTGGAATAAGGAGGGTAGGAGGGAGACACAAGAGGGAGGAGATATGGGGATATATGTATATGTATAGCTGATTCACTTTGTTATAAAGCAGAAACTAACACCATTGTAAAGCAATTATACTCCAATAAAGATGTTAAAAAAATAGGTTGCATATTATGCAGTGTTAGAAAAATTGTATTTTATTTTTAATAATATAACATCTGTCACCCATAACACACATGAACACATAAATGTAAACATGGATGAGCACGTCATTATTCTGTTCATGTATCTGTGATGTTGATCTCAGAAGTTGAACTTTATTTAAAACTTGATTGCTATCCCTGAATTTATTTTTTAGCATAATTATATTGTCTTGGAAGGCAAATTTCTAAATCTTCAATCCTTAAATTGTGACGAAAAGTGTCACCAAAGGAGCAGGGGATTGGCAAAAAAAAAAAAAAAAAAAAAAAAAATCATCAAATTCTTACTAATTACTGATAGCAAATATGTTTAAAAAATAGTTCATAATTTATTTTAAAATCTATAAATGGGGCTTCCCTGGTGGCACAGTGGTTGAGAGTCCTCCTGCCGATGCAGGGGACATGGGTTTGTGCCCCGGTCCAGGAAGATCCAACATGCTGTGGAGCGGCTAGGCCCATGAGCCATGGTCATTGAGCCTGCGTGTCTGGAGCCTGTGCTCCACAACGGGAGAGGCCACAACAGTGAGAGGCCCACATATCACAAAAAGTAAAAATTAAAAATAAAAATTAATCTAAAAATGTACCAGTGAACATATAAATATGGACTGCCATTTTACCAAAGAAATGTTGGAAAATTTATATAACTTTTGTTCCGGACACATCATAAATACTATTTGTAGGGTATATGGAATTTAAATACCAAAAGAAAATTTCTGTTTTTATAAATAAATTATCATAAACATATTTCCTTTTAAACAATGATAATAATAAAAGTTAGAACATCTTATAAAATTTTATATGTCATTTACATGAGTAAATTTCAACCATAGACTATAATGGAGGAAAATGATGTTGAAATTAATGCATTGTCCTCAGTCATCCAAAAATATGAATCTATTACCTCATATTCATATCAGATTTTCATTTAACCACATATATTGTCTTTAGTATTAAAGATATCATAAAATTGTTAACAACAGTTATGTGACTATCTTTCTCAACAATAGTCCAAAGTTCTACACTGTCTAAACAATATAATATAAACTAGTTAAGATCAAAGTAATTAATATCACATACCTCATCCACAAATCATCTCTTCAGCCATATTACTTCCCTTCAGAACCAACTTCGACCTTTATTAACATTTTATTTTGCCAATATTTTCCTTAACATTTTTTAACACAAATTCTACTCACGAAATCCTAACCCAAATTTTATTCTTAATCATAAGAGCTAGAAGCCAACTTTATTTATTCTAAATCTCTAGTTTTTCTTTTATTACCTCAGAACCACTGGTATTTAATAGTATGTATCATATTCATATCAAGTTTCTATGTAAAATTTTCAGACTTTAAACATTTTTGTGCAATAACAAATATATTTTTATTCAATTAGTTTGTAAATATTTGTATTTAGAGTTATACTATGAGTTCTTTATTTTGTTCACTTATTTTATTATTTAGGGAGGAATTGAAATATGTAAATTAAAAAAAATATTTTTCAATATGTTTATATGCTATGGTCTTTATTAATTGTATTATCAAATGATTCAAGAGCCTATTCACAATTTCTATTCCAAATCTTAGAATGAATAATTTTATTATGATTTGAAAGTTTTTATTATGATTTGCTCCCTGGTGTCAGAATAATTCCTATTAAATTCACGAAGAAATAAATTAAAATTTTATTGTGTGGTACTTTTTAAATTGTATATGCCACATTATTGAGTTTATTCATGACAGGAAAGAAGTTCTTCTTTCACTGGGTATTAAAACTGTCTGCTTATAATTTTGTTATTAGAACAAACAAGCTTCTTGCTCCACACATGTCAAATCTTATTTTAGCTTCACTGCCCACATAACTCTTTATGTGGTGCTGTGTACATAAAATATTGCCTTTTGGTTCTATGATTCTGGCTTGTACTAGAAGTCCTGAGGTGGTACACATACAATATAGGTTGGTGCAGTGGATGGTAGAAGTTTCCCCAGAAAACTGTCCTACATTAGGGCAGTTGGTAATACCTTAGCTGTAAGAACACAGCTGTCTCTTTAAAGCCAAATTAAGTGTATTTCCAACTCAACTTCCCTCAGAAAGATTCCAATAATGCCCACAGTCACTTTCCATGATCACAAGAGAAAGTATGATGAAGTTGATGTGGAGCAATTCAGTGAACTTGACTGATTAAATTTACAAGTGTCACATAAATGTGTCATCATGTGAATATACTGCTAGCTTCATTCTTACCACCTTGCCTGGGGGCCTTGGGCAAGGGCACATTTGTTCCTTTAACTTGAAGAATTGCTCAATGCTCTATGGTACTTCATGTTGTATGGTAAATCCTCTGGGTATTTACTTCTTTATTTGCACATTAGCCTCCTCCTGTTTCTTGTCTGTATATTCTTAGCAACGTGACTTAACACTCAGTAGAAAGTTTTTGATGTTTAGAGGCATTTTATAATAGCACTTCCTATAAATTTAATTTTCAGTATCCGTTGACAATATGCAGTTTGAAATGATGCAGTTCAACTTGTTTTTCTCTTATGTTGTGTGGCAGTCCCCTTAATTTTGCATTACACTTTATCATCCAAAAAAGACAATAAGTAAATATCTTCAAATCAGTAAGAAATTGGAGCCTTTACCATAATCAGAAGAGTAAGGTAAATTTCAGAAATAGACAAGGGAATTGTCCAAACATGGAATGAAAGGGAAAAAATATAATACATTTTCATAAGTACCTAACATTTTATTTGTGTAATGGAAAAGAAAAATCACAAAAAATATTTCTAGTGCCATTCTCATAGCTCTACAGACAGAGAACTTGCTTGGTAAATGTTTTGGTTGTTAGTCTGAAAAGATCTATCATCAAAGACACAGAAGCAATAAACATTCTGTCTTCAATCACAAGGCAATGAAGACCTTTTCTGCCCCCAAGTTGATGATTCTGGCTTTCTTTTCAGTGTTCCCTGGAGTGAGTGAGCATTAAGGCTGATTAAGCCAGTTGTTAAATGTAAACTGTGCTTGTCAAAATAAATGAGCTAAGTACAAACAAAAGAATCTGAGTATATTTTTCTTCATTCTTTTTGTTTTATTTCCTTTCATAGCTATTTATTTAGGAGTGGTGATTAGTAAGCTTCAGTGTATATATCAGTAACTAGTAATTAGATGGCTGGTGATAAGCTGAGAATGTATACTAATAATTTATTATATGAGAAAAGATAATACATATACTAGCTACTTTTCTCCATATAACGGACAAAGAAAAATTCTTTCTACCAACAAAGAATATTTTTGATAAATTTTTTAACTTTGAAAATAACTGGGTGTCTCAGTATAGACAAGAATATCTTGTTTTGGGGAGATAACATGGCATGGTGGAAGGAGCACTGCATACTCCAAGGTAAAGGGAATGGTTGTCTTCAGGGCCACAGAGCAGTGGAAGTGTGAGAACTTGTTTTAATATGACTACAAGCTCTATGAATTTTCCCAGTCATTTAAAATTTCTAGACCTCAATCTCTTCACTTATAAAATGTGAGTAATAAACACTTTCACTACACAGTATATTTAAAATAGGGATAATCCATTACTAATGCCTGATATTATTTTTAATTTATCCTTATTCATCTGCTTAATGAGAAGTACATTCACTATTCCCTCTCCCGAGGAAGGCTTACTATTTCATGTTTGGTGTTTTACCTTTAAACTTGACAGGGCAACATGCACATTTTATTAGCTTCATCTGAGTTCTCTAAACTTTGGATTTTTTTTGACAATTTCCCTGAAAATGAAAAGATACCAATAAAAGAATCCTCAGTCTCTGAAAAATGTATTGGCCCATGGAATAATAAATGTGACTCCATGTCTATTGATTCTCTGAAAAAAAGGATAATGGAAAAGTCAGGTGTTCACCTTATTAAAGGTTCATTAAATGTCCTTTTGAAATTAATTTTGTTATTCTCTGAGAACTTATATATTACCAGCTTTGTTAAGTTGCTAGGAAGAATCACTCCCAATCAATGGGCAAGGTATTTATTTGCTATCTCAGTCCTTCCTTGTTTCTTGGATTCTTCAGATCCCTATTTTTGTCTTTCTTACTGCATTCATCACTAACCCTACCTTTTCCTAATATTTAGATCTCTCAACTGCTTTACTTGTCCTCTTCCTATACTACCACCCTTCTGTCACCTGACCTTATCCTGTTATTCTCTCTACACTAGAAAATAGGTACTCAAATGCCAAAAGGTGATACACAGCAGAAAGATTTTGATTTTATTAAATGCTTCTCCAAAGAGTTAAGGAAAAAAAAAGTTGTAACACTTTACTTATCTCTTTCAACTGATAGTTATGTTTTGCATTTTTAGAAACATTTATTTATACAGGTCTCTCACTGTCTTCTAGATTGTAATACAATATTCAGAATGGGGTCGTGTATTTTTTTCTCTACGCTTTGCAGCATAAAGAAATGTTCTCATGCATACTAAGTTCTCAAGAAATATTTGTTGAATATTTAATATTTTCTTTAAAAATTTGATGTTGACAAATCTAAAAATTTGAGTAATCTGCTTATGAAACATTAAACATTTTCTATTTCCTTATCTTGATAGATTCCATTTTCCAAGTCTGAAGGGCTGGTGACATTTCTAGTTTTCTTTCCAATGAAAATGGTAATTAAATACCACTACATATTACTCTTCATATTCTATATGTGCATGTCTTATATTATCCATAAGTCTCTACCAGTTCAAAAATGTTTTCAATACTGTTTGATTGTGATTTATTGCATCCTATAAGCCATGGCCAATTCTACACAAAGAAAAATAAATGAATAAATAAAAACCTTTTCAGACAAGCAATGCCTTTAGATCTTATCAATTTTTAGAGTAAATGACCAAAAGGAAAACAAATGAAATAGCAGATGGATTAAAATAAATGTAAGAGATAGTACATATAAAACATTTGTTCCTATCTTTGTTCTATATCCTTGTTATTTAGATAGTCAATTAATCAATGAAAGATAAGATAAATATCTTTTAAATACTGGGTTGGCCAAACAAAATTATTTCTATCATTCTTAATGCTAAAAACCCTATTTTAAGATAAAGTACACATAGAAAGTATCCCTAAACTCTCGACTCAAAATGTCTGAATTCCTGAATGCATTATCATAATCCACACACAAAAGATGGCAAGAAAACCTCTGATTCTAATCTCTAAAGAATAGATGTTCTAAATAAGAATCCATGATATCTGTAGAAACATAACAAGATCAATATGTTGTAATCCATTTGCCAAATTGTGAAAAATATAAATGAACAGATTTCTCCATATTTAATAACTGAGTGTGATTTGTTAGTTTCAAGATTTAGTTATTCTGTACTCATATCCATGAAGATCCACTTTAAGGTCCCTGTTGAGAAACTAATCCAAATACTCACCTGACTGTCTTCATTTTTCATCCATCTATGGTCTCCAGACCTGCTGATTTGGTTAGCAGCCACAACCCCTTCTGACTAACCATAAAGAATGTGAATCAGTTAGAAGTTATTCTGACTGACCAAACAGAGTCAATAACAAGCCAGGACTCACTGATGAATTATTTCCTTTTACTACTTTTTTTTGATAAGAAATTAAGAGCAGATTTGTCATGAGCTTGGAATCATCTTATTTACTTGCCCTGACATCAGTTCATTCTTTGAACTATATCATGCTACCTTGTGATGTTTGAGTTGTGGTGTTGACCATCAGCTACAAGTGAATGTGGTTCAAGTGTCTAAGAATTTTAGGTCTTAGTTTTATCATGTTAGTAGAACAGACATGAATAATTCTACCCCAAAGTCCCTCTCATCTTTAGATTTCTATGATTTATTTTCTGCTCTTTAAACATGATTTAGTCACAAGAGCTACTCAATAACAGAAAAGAAAGACTAAAAAAAGCTCTAGGCTATATGCTCATTAAATATTAGACAAATAGATGTCTCATTCTTAGTTATTTTAGATAATCCAACTTATTTGACCTAGTGATATCACTTTTCCAGAAAATGTAATTAGCCAACTGACTATCCAACTATTTTTCACATGGTGATACTTATAAATTCTATACCATTAAACTCTTGCAAAGTTTTTCAGCTTTTGTAGATATATTGACACTTTTTTTAGCACCTGGATGCTGTGCTATACCCTCCATATATCACGGTGAAGAAAGGACAATTGACTTTTATGATTATGTGGTCCAGAATTGATTCAAGGATGAGTTTTGTTGCTCTCTTATCCTGAAATGTTTGAGGAAGAAGAAAACTCTCTAGCAAGCTAAGAAAACAGATAACTTATGAAGGCTTTTATGATCCTATAATTCTATGAATAGCAGTCTAGAAATGGGAAACTCTGCCCCATTGTCACCAAGACACTAAAACAGTAGGTATGATTATTTCAGGAAATCAGGTGGTGGGTTTAAGGTTGAACAGCAATCCTCGATGTCTTTCACATGTCTAACTAGGAAACTAAAACTGAAAACAAGGCAGCCAATTAGGTAAAATAAATTAAGCTAAGTCTACAAACAGAGAGTTAGGTTTCCAGTTTCAAAGTTAAATCTCATTAGAATAAGTGTCATAGGTGAGAAAACCAAAAGGAAGAAAAGAATATAACAAAATAAAATCACTTTAATTTGAAATCATTGTCCTCATCCTTAGCCCTAAATAAAAAGAATGTGTCATATATATATTTTATCGGACCTGAACCAAAATTGGTGTTTGAAAGTACACCAATATTCTAGCCACAAAGCATAGCACTGCTCATATCTACAGTTTGGAGACAAGCTTGTCCCAGGGGAAACTAAATTTATAAAGAAAAATATTTAGAATTTAATTTTAATACTTTTGATAGAACATTGAAATTTGCAGTACCGATCATTGTATACTCTGTCTATTGGATCTGTGATGATTGAATTATCCAAACTTTTTGAAAAGACCAATTATACTTGAGGATATAATTATAGCAGATAAGTGGAAAAGAAACCTTATGAGGAATGCAAGATCTACCTATTCAGAGTACAGGAAGAAATCAGGAACGTGGGTCAGAAAAGAGTATAAAGGATAATGCATTTGATCCACCTGAAGGACAATGCAATGATTTATCTAATAGCAAAGCAATAATCAACAGTGGGATTCATCAGAAAAAAGTTAAAGTTCTTCCAGCAAGGTATAGTTCAGAAATAAAGTAGTTTGGAATACTTAAAAAAATTCCTTTATGGATTTCTTCTCTGACATGCCCCTTTATTTATGACTTCATTCAGTTTCTTTCCTACAAATACCATAGCATCTGACACCTGCCTTTGATGCAGCAGTAACACCAGGGTTTGTATTTCATGCTAGCTTTGCTGTCTCCTCAAATGAGCCTCTATTGTATATTAGTGTCTTCTCAGCATTTAACACAGATCTATCATATAGCAGTTACCCAGTAAGATTTTCAATTAACTGAATTGACTAAACATAATATTTTCATATTATATTAAAATTTTTTGAAGTAGTAATTAAAAGCAATTCAAAGCAGAGATGTCAAAAATGAGAACATTCTACTAACCATAATTCAAAAATTTTTTTGTAAATAAACAGCAAAGGATAATATGTAAGTCCCTAAAATGGAAGTGATTAACATTCAGTTCTTGGTGTTATTTTACTACCAGAAATAAAATTTGTAAGGACTCCATGGACAATTACTTATAGGTAATAGTGGATTAAAGAATGTTAAAATAGTTGCTTTCTTGTAGTATCTCATCTGTAAGTGGTCCAATAATCTGGGATAAAGGATAAGTGGTATACCAAGATTTGATCATGAAATAACAATTAGGGCTTTCCTGGTGGCACAGTGGTTGAGAGTCCGCCTGCTGATGCAGGGGACACGGGTTCGTGCCCCGGTCCAGGAAGACCCCACATGCCATGGAGTGGCTGGGCCCGTGAGCCATGGCTGCTGAGACTGCGTGTCCGGAGCCTGTGCTCCGCACACACAGTTTTGAGGGCATTACCCTGCTGTGGTCCCCTTTGCCTGGGAAAGCAATAAGGGTATACTTTTCTACTTCACCCTCCACCCCACCTCCTAACAAAAAGAAATAACAACTGGAACTATTAATATTTGTAGCATTCTGTGGAGTTGACTGCATCAGAGGATGCTTTGGAATTTTACTATAGGCTTGAGAGTACTTCTTTGATATCAGATATATTTAGAATTACTTCCTGCTCTCACTGCATTGTACATACACCTAAGCTGCAGGAATTTTTACATTATATTTATCTACTTCTTGTGTTTGTCTCTTCTTTTTTTCTTTATACATTATTTTAATAAAAAAACACACTACTGTGTACAAATATACAGATCTCAAGTTGTAACATTCAAATACAGAATGTGACAAAGTAGCTTTGTAAGTTTTCTTTACTGTGACAGATTTTCTGTCACATTTAAATCTTTATAATTATTAAGACATAATGAACAAGAGAAGTACAGATTTTCCAGCCTCATGATTAGTAAATTCCTCTGCAAAGGAATGAAGATATTGAGTCATTAATAGGGAAACAGCTGGCAAATTAGATGACCCTGCCTACATTGTATTAAGAAACTGTAGTTAAATGTTAGAAGTATAGGCAATATAGCTTTCTCAAACTTCTACCAATGATTATATACTTGATATATAAACATTCTTAAATGTAAAATAGTTCACTATGATTGTATCTATATTTGTTCCACAATGACAATTTGTTTAACGTAATAATCTGATATATATTTTTGAACTGGAGCCATTTACAAAGAAATACTGAGAAATCCTGAAAAGAAACTGTTAGTCCCAAGTCAAATTACGTTTAAATGTTAAGAGATCTACGGAAAACAAAAGTGTGGGTTAGAAACATTGCCTACATGCCAATTTTTATTTCTAAGAGAAATTCTTACACAAATAATCATCATCTTTGTCTTACAAAACAAAAGCAAAAAATCCTAAAATTAATCCCACAAATCCAAATTAGAGGAATTTAGAGTAACAAAGTCAGAGTCAGTCTTGTCATCAGTACGTTAATTTAATACATCAAACTGCTTTGGGGAGGGCATGACTTTCAGCCCTTAAATAACGATAACAGTTACACAGCTCTTTTTTTTTTTTTAGAGAAAGATATATATCCAGGAAACCCAGTGGAATATGTTACTTCTGAAATTCCATAAAAGCTCTAAGGCAGCCAAGTGTTGATGGTATTCAATGACAGTAAAAGTTTGTACTCTTAATGACCATTGACGGGCTTTGTGTCAATATTCAAACAATATGCTTTTCATTGATTATCAATGCAAAGGCTAGGAAAGAAATACAATACATCATACCCCAGCATAGAGCTACTATATTTGTACAGAAGAATCACTACTTATCTGTTGTTTTAAATGAAGTCCCGTCCAGGCATTAAACTGTAATCTAAATGTTGATAGTGCCTAATCTCAACTTCCAAGATGAACAAAAAGAGTTTATGTGTGAAGACTGGTTCTCTTTGGCCGCAATGGATACCATTTTCTCTGGGGGCAGTTTTTAGTTGGATCAGGGTCATATTGTAGGTCCAATGAATGTATAACAGGGTGGTACTGCTTCAGAATTTCTTGTTTTGCTTTTATGATTTTGATGACATATTCAAAGATCTTTCGGGGATACTGCTTACATTTTGTGGCTATATCGACTATGATTTCATCAAACTGGTTTTCAAGGACTTTGATATCAGAATCCATAAGGTAATTGTCTGAAGCTTCTGGCCATGCTTCCCCATTAATGCTGACATTCTCTTACACAGCTGATTCAAAAGTCCACTGCGCATCTCGCAACACGGTCTCCCGAATCTCCTCTGGCAGCGCGTCCCCCAGCTTTTGAACTAAGGGGCCGCACAGTTCTAGCATTTCCGTCATGGCTCACTTCGAGGTGCAGCACACTCGGAAGTCTATTCCAGAGGTGGAAAGGACAGAGGCTCCATCGTCTGTCCCGGCCACACTCTCCATGTCTGGCGGAGGAGAAAGGGCCACCTACTCCTATTTGTCTCTTTTTTTTTATTTAAAAAAAAATTAGAGCAGTTTTAGGTACAGAGATTTCCCATATACTCCCTGCCCCAAAACATGCATAGCCTCCTCCATTATCAACATCACTCACTAGAATGGTATATTTGTTATCAAGGATGAACCTACATTGGCAAATCATTGCTCTTGGTGTTGTACATTCTATGGGTTTGGACAAACGTACATGTATCCACCACTACAGAGCATATTCACTGTCCTAAAAATCTGTACTCTGCCTATTCATCTTCCCCTCTTATGCCACCCTAGCACTATTGATCTTCTTTTACTGTCTCCATAGTTTTGCTTTTTCCAGAATATTATATAGTTGGAATCTTACACCATGTAGTCTTTTCAGATTGGCTTATTTCACTCATAATATACATTTAAGATTCCTCCATGTCTTTCCATGGCTTGATAGCTCATTTATTTTTAGTGCTGAGTAATATTCCATTGTCTGGGGGTACCACAGTTTATTTTTCCATTCACTTACTGAAGGACATTTTAGCTGCTTCCAAGTTTTGGCAATTATAAATAAAGCTGCTATAAACATCTGTTTGCAGATTTTTTCCTGTCCCTGTACCATACCTTGTCCAGAAGTGTATATAAAAGGAATCATATAGCACATGATTCTGCTCTTTGAATCTGGCTTTTTACTAAGCATAACACACTTGAGATTTGCTTGTTGCATGTCACTAGTTTACTCCTTGTTTAGTGCTGAGTAGTATTTCACTGTATGGGCCAGAGCTTGTTCATCTATTCACCACTGAATGTCAGTTAGGTTGTCTTCAGTGGGAAGATTATTAAACAGCTGCTGCAAACAGTTGTGTACAGTTTTTTTTTTTTTTTTTGCAAAACCACAAATCTTCATTGCTGTTAGGTTGAGATTGCTGGGTCATTTAATAAGCATATGTTTAACTTTGCAAGCAACTGCAAAAATCTTTTTCAAAGTGACCTTAACATATTGTAATCCCATGAGCAATGGATGAGAGCTATGGTTCCTCTGATCTTGAAATAACTTGGCATAAAAAATCTTTTTTAAATTTTAGCCAATCCATAGGTATATAATAGCTTCTCATCATAGTTTTATTTTGCATTTTCCCTGCTTACTAAAGATGCCATCTTTTCATGTGTTTCTTAGCCATCTGTGTATTTTCTTTGATGAAGGGTTTATTCAAATCTTTAACAGTTTTAAAAGTTGGGTTGATGTTTTATTATTATTGAGTTTCAAAAGCTATTTTTTACTCTACATACAACTTATTTAACATATATATATGTTGGAAATATTTTCTCAAATCTATGGCTTGTCTTTCATTCTTTCTACAGTGTCTTATGTAGAACAGAAATTGTTAATTTTAATAAAGTTAAATTGACCATTTAAAAATATATTATGCTGTTGATTTTTATCTATTTTGTAGCTTTGCTTGATTTAAAATAAAGATTTTCATGCTTAGACATGTATGATGTATGCAAATTTGAGTGGAAAATCATGCAAATATTCTAATAAGTAACAATATTTTTAAAGTGGTTCAAACAAATAATTATTGAATAGTTAAAAAAAGGTTGCCTTCAAGATTGTTGTGGCTTGTAAAATGTTCTTCAGGGTAAACAGTGTAGTCTCCTCTCTTTTGCTGGGAAGTAAAGACATATAAGTAATATCTACAGCACACTTGCTTGAAGCGAATGTATTCAAACCTTAATTTCTTCAAAGCCTCCATTTGTAATTAAAAAAAATTGTTCCTTGATAATATCCTTTAAAGAGTTATTATAATAAGTGATCCTTCATTTTACTCATTTGCAACAGAGATCATTTTTATTACATCACCTTGAGAATATATATAATTTTTATCATTGGACCATCTGTTTGGGATTATATTAATATATCTCTAAAGTATGCACTGTTAGGCACTTAACATAATCAAGACACTGTATTAAGAAACAGTTGAACTAGATATAGTTAGGGGATTTTTGAAAGGAACTTGAATTTGGGAAACTAAACCAGCTGAAAATATATTATGAACAAAATATTTTCAGTGAGAAAGCTGATATAACTAAGAGTAGAGCTCAAAATGACTAGTGGATTATAATAATAATATATTCTGTGTGAGTAGAAAGAATGAGAGACATTACTCATTAATGTGCTTTGGAACTGAATGTAAATCACTATCAAATTATCAAGTACTTAGACAAGTATATCTTATGATTATCTTTTTGGTGAGCCCATTTCTCAGAAGGAATCAAGAATCAAAGAGAAAGATTAAAGGGAAATATAATTTGATTTTTAACTATGCAGTTCAATTAAATTAAATACAACTACATGGGTATCATATAGATACTTAGATGAAAGATTGAGAAACCAAAGCCAAGAGGAGAATATGTTTTTTATCACTACAAGATTGAATAATCAGCAGATATAATTCATCAATCATTCTGGGTACAGCAAATCTCCAAATTTTTAAATTTATGTAATAAAATATAAAGTGAATAAAATTATGCTGTATTTGAATCACATATACTTATTTTATCAAAAAGACTTTTTTTCTCCTTACCCCAAGGCTTCAGCAATGCCTAGTGAGTTCTTTAAGTTTCTTGTAGAAAGTGCCTTTAAAGTTTTCCTTTCCTGATGGGCAATCTGTTTTCATCGTTAAAGAATAAATTAATTTAAATGTCTTGAGTCCTGAAATTCTGATTGAGGATTTCTGAATAAATTGTGTGCTTAGTAGAATTCAAAGATATTTTTTTCTTGTAATTAAAATGCAGTTGGTCAGTAGTTATTGAGTTTTGAGAGAGGTAGTTCTAATGGGAGGATACTTCTGAATGTTAGAAATCATAAGTGTATTGGTGACCCAGCAATCCCACTACTGGACATATACCTTGAGAAAACCATAATTCAAAAAGAGCCATGTACCACAATGTTCATTGCAGCTCTATTTACAATAGCCAGGACATGGAAGCAGCCTAAGTGTCCATTGACAGATGAATGGATGAAGAAGATGTGGCACATACATACAATGGAATATTACTCAGCCATAAAAGGAAACAAAATTGAGTTATTTGTAGTGAGGTGGATGGACATAGAGTCTGTCATACAGAGTGAAATAAGTAAGAAAGAGAAAAACAAATACCATATGCTAACACATATATATGGAATCTAAAGAAAAAAAAAGAGGTTCTGAAGAACCTAGGGGCAGGACAGGAATAAAGATGCAGACATAGAGAATGGATTTGAGGACATGAGGAGTGGGAAGGGTAAGCTGGGATGAAATTAGAGAGTAGTATGGACATATATACACTACCAAATGTGAAACAGATAGGTAGTGGGAAGCAGCCACATAGCACAGGGAGATCAGTTCGGTACTTTGTGGCCACCTAGAGGGGTGGGAAAGGGAGGATGGGAGGGAGACACAAGATGGAGGATATATGGGGATATATGCATATGTATAGCTGATTCACTTTGTTATAAAGCAAAAACTAACACAACATTGTAAACCAATTATACTCCAATAAAGATGTTAAAAAAAGTAAACGTATGAGGAGGGATGAGTACAAAGTAAGGAAACTACAGAAATTGTCACATTTTCCCACATGGAACAATGTTTCTGTTCCTACATGTTGTTATCTCAGAAGAGTTGCCATTCAAATTTACAGAGAAGTCAAAAAAAATTTTTGATACAAATAAATGAAAACCAAAATTGTGGGTTATGCTCTTTTCTGACAGGAACATGTATATCATATGCATTAGTAGGACATGTTTAACAAAGATTATTAAATGTGTACAATGTACATATGTACCAAATACTAAATGAATTTGCTATTAAATTAGTATTTTGGGGGGAACTCCCTGCCAGACCAGTGGTTAGGACTCCATGCTTTTATTGCTGAGGGCCCAGGTTTGATCTCTGTTCAAGAACTAAGATCCCACAAGCTGCATAGCATGGCGAGGCCAAGAAAAAAAAATAAATATTTTTAACTCAAAAATTTTTATTTTTTAGATAAGACTTTAGGTTATACTCACTTATTAATGTTTATTGAGTATTTGTACACTTCTCAAGAGATACAGGGAGCATTTTTTTGTTTAACTTTATTCCTATCTTGAGACTTCCCATTTTGGCTGTGATGCATCAGATATATTTTAGGAACATTTGAAGAAATGTCCCGTTATGGAAAGATGTCCTTAAAATTTACATAATTGTATTGTATAAACATTCACAATATTTATAATTATTTTTATTGTGATAATAGCAAAAAATTATAATATACGTATTATTTATGTTTTAGAGTTATAATATATAATTAGATTTTTGTCAACAAAAGATAGGTTGAATCAAAATAAAGCAGCAAAGAATAACATTTTCAATTCCGTATGTTGTTTCTACCACTGTTTAATAATGTATCACTTATTTACCAGGCTGGAAGGGGAAGGATTGGGAGCTGTAGAATGGTAAGGCCAAGTCACAGTAGAAATCAGAAGTATGTCTTTCTCACAGTCTATCCTATGTAATTTTGAAAACTCTCAGTATTCTCATTCTTCACTCTTCCTGTCATCCATTGATGACAATGTCAACAGCAGCAAGTCAACAGGTGGTGCCCACTGAAGTTATCAGTCCTGATGAAGACTACTAATATCTTTGTCAACAATGTTGGATATGCCGAAGAACCTAATATTTATACTGGGTGCTGTTTTCTGATGATACTGATTTTGAAAACACTAACCTTCAATGCTGCAGAAATTGTCAGAAATACTGACACCATTTTGCTCTCTCAAAGTTGCATAGATTGTGCAATGGCATGTAAAAACAAAGAATTGTTTTCTTGCTCTTTTATTACAGGCTTCTCAGTTTTTGTTTGGCTGTGCTGCACAGCTTTTGGGATCTTAGATCCCCAACCAGGGATTGAACCTGGGTCCTCAGCAGTGAAAGCTCGGAGTCCTAACTGCCGGGCTGCCACGGAATTCCCCAGGTTTCTCAATTTAAGATTAATTCATGACTTTAGGAGATGGAAACATTGTCAGGCACTGAGTGCTAGGCATTGTGATGCCCTGAGAATTAACACTTCTTTCCAAGTTAGACACTTTTTTTAACTACGCTTTTGCTCCTGCAGTCTTCTCTAAATGATTTAGCTCTCAAGACCCCCTTTATTCTCATATGTTAAAATAATGAGGCTGGGGGTAGGGCAGGAAGACATGCCACTAATCCCCATACTTGCCTAGACATGCCTAAACTCTAGGAAATATATACATTAGGATGAACATGAGACCCTGTTACAATGAGTTTTATTTACTTTACAAAATTATTTACAAGGTCTCATAAACATCAAACATTTAATCTATCAAAAAATAGCAACATAATCCCATAAATTTAATCTGCAGCCTGTAACTCTTTTTAAAAGAGTTTCTCAGCCAGATGACATAAAGATAGTATGACCACAAGACATCTCAAAATTGAAATTGGAAGGGCCAATGCATGCACTATTAGTAACTTTTCAGATCATCTGAGCTAAATTCTTAAATATGCACATGTAACTGAAATTTGTGTTATGATTTGATGTAAATTGGAAACTTCAAGACTTGAGCCAAGATCTAACCCATATTAATCTGGAGATAAACAACATAATTTCTTTGTGAAATATTGCAGAACAGATATTATGTTAGATAAAATAGTAAATATTTCATTTGATATTTAAATAATCGATAAATTAGGAGTAAATTCTACTCAACTTAAAGCTATATTGTCTGAAAAAATGATCTGGCTTATGTATTATTAGATAAATCTGAAGGTAATATGTGGATTGTTACAAATAAAAACAAAGACTTAATTTTCTTTCTCTGATTTTTAAAATGAAGTTTGTAGAAGAAAGACTTGGCTTTGTACCACAGACCAGCCACAGTCTTCTGAAAAATATTAGTGACCTGGAGGTAAGTGTCTGCGAACCTTAAAACTGTGCGAATCATAACACACCTAGTAAGTGTTTCAGGAATGATTTTCAGAGGGTTATAAATATAAACACTTAAAATTTAGTTGTGATTTAGTTAATGTGTAAAAATTAAAATACATTCATCAGAATTATCATCACTGAAGTGCTTGGCATTGTGTGATTTCATATGGAATGACCTAATATTAATAGCTAGAATACATATAGAAAGCAAATTCTGGCTGAAAAGATGATAGGAGGAATACATTTCATGTAACCTTAGAAAAACTATCCCTGAGTTCAGCTTTTGCTATATATATTTTGTATAAGTTGATAAAGAACTTCCTATAGTGGGACCCACAAAATGAAGCCTGCCCCAGTGGTCCCACCCACACCATAAATCTAAACCTAAATCAACCTGAATTCAGGAGAAATATCTCACTGTCTAGGAGACCTAACATACACCAATCACAATCCTCCAACTCAGCTCTAACTAGCTCACCTTTCCCTAGAAAACGGGACTTGCTAACTTTACCAGGAAATCCTCAAACTTCTAGCCAATCATGCCTTGTTTCTGCACTGCTGCTTCGAATGCTCTATAAAACCTGGTCTTGCCCAAAATCCTTAGGGAAATCTGCTCCTCTGTTTGTGAGGCACCATACTCCCCAATTCATGGATTATTTCCCCTTAAATTAAAGGACATCAAACTCATTGCTAAATTATAATATTTTTGTCATTTGACAATGTAATGAGTTCATTTGAAAAAATTCTAATTAAAGATTAGATGAGGTGACCATTTACCTCCCGATAAAAGAAATATACATTACAAATAAATAAACAATTATTACTTAAAATTTTACTTAAAGAATACGATTTATCAAATAAACACAAAAATATTTGTACCATTAAATTCTAATATTTTGTTTAGTTACATAATTACATTGTATAAGCACATGGAATATTTCTGTGTTATAATTTAATAATTTGAATCTTGAAATTCTTTGGAGGGCTAGTCCAAGTATGTTTGTGTCTCGTCTACTCATCTCAGATTTTGTTTCCAATCTACGAGCTGTTAAGGAGCTTGTAGCAAAATAGAAATCAAGTAAGTCACTTAGTTCACCGAGTTCACAGGACTTTCCTATCATGTTGTTCAGCAAGATATTCTTGAAGAAGGAAGCAGTGCATGGATTGACATTCTAGTTGAAACTTCTCTCCATGCATCTGCAGTCTGAGTAGAACTATTTGCGTTACCTTTGCCTTTTTCCACTCTACTTACTTCAGTAGAGACATACTTCCCTTTGACAACTTACAAGAAACTTAACTTCTACATAGACTTCATTCCTTATTCTTTCTAGTAGATTTCTCCTTTTCAATAAGCTTTGATATATGGTCTATAGAGTAAAGTTTAGAATTTAAAAGCACCATTTCTACTTAGGAGCTCATAGCTCCTTTTCATGTGGTATGATAATGAGACTTTGATTTTATTCAGTAAGCCATTCATGCTAGCTTAGCCACTACATTTCTCATAGAGTATTTTTTAACTCCACTATTGATATAAAGAAGTACTGCTGTAGTACCCCAAAATGATCTTGAAAGCTTAAAATAATTTGTCTGTGGTTAAATAAAAATAAGAGACATATGGGATAAGTGAGCCTTCAATACAGTTTTATGCGTATAAAATCATAGGAGCATTCTTTTGGATGAGGGTCCTGCCAAAGCTGAACACATTAAGGAAAGCTTGAATTGGACAATAGCATATTTCTGAAATTATATATTTCTTTATTCTTGTCTTAGATGAGAGAGCAACCTGATCATTGGAAGTACTATAGATAATGCAGCTAAGAAATATATATTATGTATATATATGTATATATATATATATATATATATACACACACACATAAACTTGAAACATTAGATAATATGTCCAGTATTCCCTTCTTCATTATACATATTATAAGTATATACATGTACAAATGCATTATACATATATAAGAAAGTGCATTTATACATTTATTTATTTTCATTCAATTTTTTGTTAAGTGAAGTAGTACATACATAACCTTGAAATACGTTTCCATATTAAAGTGTCACTTCAAAAGATCTACCATATGATGGATTGTTTGTATCATTTTCTATGTCTGTATTCTATTAGACTGATTTTTTGCAGGCAAATTTCAAAATTAGAAAAAAATAAATCAGACTACCTCATCTCTATATAGTAAAGGGTTTGGGTCCTGTTTCTTTCATTTTACATAAATATAGGACAGGGGAATAAACCATTTCTGTAAATGATTATTTTATCAAATGCTCCACCTATTATAGAAGAGAATGAGTCCCAGGATTAGAAAGCTTGACTGTAGTAGCACTGTTTAATGTGTACACACACTCCAACCAGTAATTACTTCCTACTGTTGAGAAATTTTCTTCCTGTCTAAACAGTGGATGCTGACCCAGTGAAATTTTTTTTCATTGTTTGTTAGATTGTATTCCCATTTACCCATACATGGTCACTCATCTGACAACAACAGGTCCTATTATTTAATATAGCTTTTAAGAATATGGAAACTAAGAATTTCAAAATGACAATAAACCATTTAATTTTAGTTGATTTTATGACATATATGGTTTTAGCACTTGTAGCTGCAATAAAACATATGTTAACTCCCTAATAAAACCTGAGTGATACCGTATCTGTCACCTCTTTCTATGTTGGGAAGTAGTGCACAAGTTATTACCTCGTGAACAGTTGTTCCTGTCTCCTGTGCAGATCCATATAACTCTCAAATTTGCATTCTGATAGAGAAGCAACAAATGTTACTTAAATCTCATGAAGTGTGTTAATTATACCAAGCTTCGTGAAATTATGGGTGAGAGATCCAGAAGGAATTCTACAGCTGTCTTTTGTCTCTTGAGCATATCTTGTCAGATCAAAGTCTTGGTCACTTATATGATAACCTTAAAATTGCTTTTCTTCCCTTAAGTGGTATTCCTTAAATCTCAGTGATAGGGAAAAGCTCACACAAAGCTAAATAGCAGATGTACTTTGGTGTTATTTAAATAGATAATGTTGATATCTTTAGAGAAACAAGTAAAATTCACTATTAAAGCCGGATTGAACTGGTCAGTGTATCTTACCAGTTTTACTTAATTATAAATATTTCCTCTCATTTCCTTTCTATAGACTATGAAGGATAGAGGACGAGAAAAGGAAATAAGCTCAGATCCTTTCCCCATGATTATAAAAGAAAGAGATTCTCTGGAGCCTCACCCTGTACATACACATCTTTTGTTCTATGTGGAAGAATAGGAGATGGTCCAGTTTTTCTAGATTATATGTATTTGAAAATGGACAACTATGTATGGGTGGAGAGTATTTAATATGATTCTTCTTCCTGTCATTTCAGAAAAAAAGGTGGAAAAAAACATATTAAAGTGGAATTTTTAAGTTGTACTATTCCCCTTTTTTGTTTCTGTTTAAAACTTATAGTCTCAGTACAGCAGTATGGGATAGAAGTCTTGGGATCAGTTTCCAGAATTAGACAACTGGCTTGGGTTTGATTCCCTGCTCCATCACTTGCTACCTGTGAGAACTTGGACAAATTAATTAATGTTTCTGTGTCTCAGTCTCCTCACTTGTTATTGAGATGATTGATAATGATAGTTACTTCATACAATTGCTATAAGAATTAGAAACGTTAATATGAGTAACGTGTTTAGACCAGGGCTTGGCACACAGCAACCACTACCAAAATGTCATCAACTGTTATTACAAGAATCTTGAAGCAGCAGTGGTCCCATGTATTAAGCAGTTAAACCGAGGGAATTCAACCAAGAATTTCTTATGGAGGAATTCTTATTGCACTCATATGCAAAATATTGAATTTCAGTCCCCCACTAGGGTCCATTCTTGACCCTCAGAAAGCAGCAACTCATAGAAAGTTACCCTGTAACTGGGAAAACCTCAACCCACTGGAAGTCTATAACACGTCAGACCCATCTAGGAGACAAATCTAATCCTTCTGGCTGAAAAATAGCTTGCAGCAGTCTGCCCTCCTTAGTTTACTAATTGCAAGAATGGTTTGGATGGCAGTCAATGTCCTAGAGCCACCCAAGACCTTGACATTATCATTTTTCTTTGAAGCCTTAATGAGGATTACTGCAAAAGCAGATAGTCTGTAATTTTACACAATGACTTGCTGTTTGTCATGGAGATTATCATGCAAGAAGCACATCATCTATGCTTCCTAGGGATCATTTTTGAAATTTTAATTGCTTGGATTTGATTTTATAAACCTCTAATTTTTATATATTCATGTTACAATCATCTTTTTTACAAAGAAAAAATCTACACATTTTAAATTAAAGAATGTTATAACAAAAAGTATATACTGCACTGCTTAGTACTTTATCATTTACCAAGTGCTTTCATATATGTCATTTTACTTGATTTAAAAAATAAGCCTGGGGGCTTCCCTGGTGGCGCCGTGGTTGTGAGTCCGCCTGCCGATGCAAGGGACATGGGTTCATGCCCCGGTCCGGGAGGATCCACATGCCGCCAAGCGGCTGGGCCTGTGGGCCATGGCTGCAGAGCCTGTGCTCCGCAACAGGAGAGGCCACAACAGTGAGAACAGTGAGAGGCCCGAGTACAGGAAAAAAAAAAAAAAAGTCTATAAGCTATCAAGGGCAGCAATATTTTAACACCATTTAGTGGATGTGGGTGTGGAGCTGGTTATTCTACAAGATGCCCTCATATTTTTAAGTTCACAAAGAGAGTATATGGGAAAACAAAGTCTTAAACACAAACCACCTGCTACTAAATCCAGGATTCATTTAACTATATCAAATATTTGGGAGAGAGCACTTAAAGATAAACTGTAAATCCTAATATCTGGATGGCTATACTCAAAATCTTAGTCCATTTTAGAAATTAGGTTAATATTCTAATTTTGAAAATGTATGCATATGACATCAATACTTTTAAACTTATTACCTCTAGAAAATCTCATCACAGGGAGTGACAATAATATCTTAAAGAACAAAATGAATTAGAATAAAGCAACAATGGTATGACAAATTCCTTTATAATAATTTCCCAAGGACCTTCCATTTTCTGTAGAGAAGATACCTGGCTACATATCCCAATGGTTATATATGTATAAAACCATATAGATAAACCAGGCATTTTATGAAATTTGTACAGACCTTTTGTTAGAGTTGAGAGTGGCATTTTCACTAGCTTCTACTCTTAAAGATTAGGTTTACTCCTGGACATCAAGTAATTTTGTTTACTAAAAAAATGACTTGTATTTATTTGGGTTCTGTGTGAGTGGAGTGCTGTTATGTAGAAATGTGAAATTCTATTTCAGAGTGTAATGCTTAGAATCCCTATAAAAATAATCTCAATAGATAATGGGAATATTTTAAAAATTTATTTATTTATTTTTGGCTGTGTTGGGTCTTCTCTGCTGTGCGAGGGCTTCCTCTAGTTGTGGCGAGCGGGGGCTACTCTTCGTTGCAGTGCACGGACTTTTCATTGTGGTGGCTTCTCTTATTGTTGAGCAGGGGCTCTAGGCGCGTGAGCTTCAGTAGCTGTGGGGCACTGGTTTTGTTGCTCCGCAGCGTGTGGGATCTTCCAGAACAGGGCTGGAACGCCTGTCCCTTACATTGGTAGGCAGATTCTTAACCACTGAGCCACCTGGGAAGTCCCATGGAATATTCTATTGAATATTCTCGTAGTTGGTTCACTTGAAATTGCCCTTAACCTACAATAAAATATAAAAAATTTCAAACTAAATACTAGTATGGCTTGGATTCAGTTAAGAAGATAAGAAGGCATATGGTTGAAACATTTGTCATTTTTAATATATATGAGAAAGATGTAAAAGAATGAAGAGTGGGGAACCACTTTACCTTCAATAATAAATATTATTACCTTCTATTATAAGATTATTATAAAATTAACATTTGGATTCACATTATATGGTGATTAGCTGACTAAGGCTTGATAAATATTCTGTAATGAGATAATAAGGCTGTATTGTTTTACAAATTATACATATTAGTTATAATACTTAGCCCATTTCTGTGGAGGCACTGAAAACAAAACCCATGTCTACTGAAATCAAAACCATCACTACACTCTTTTCCCTTAGCTAATTTATTTTTACATTGAAATATTCATAAGACAGTAAAACATACCAATATTTGATCTAGTTATTTTTAAAACATATCAATATTTTTCAACATTATAGAATACTACTCTTCTCATTTTGTGTGTGTGTGTGTATGTGTAAAACTGTGTTTCATTCCTCCTTCTTGAACTCATTGTATAGGAAAGAAGGTTGAGTTTAAGTCCCATATTCATTCATTCCCTAATTCCTGTTATTATATCTATACTACTTTCCCCCTCTAAATTGAAAGTGATAATAATATCCAGATTTGGGGGTCTGTACTGCCACATATGAAGATATTAGATTTCTCATATGCTGAATTCATATCCTCTGGGCTTTGCCAACACTTATAGTTTCCTAGCCTTCAACTGCCCATCCAGCTGCCAACTAATTTGCTCTCCTTCCTGAGAGATTATCACAAGAGTACTTCAGTCAAATGTGCACTGAATCCTGGCTTGAGTTCTACAGGGAACACCCAATATCTCTCCTGTTAGCTAATACATAAATTCAGACTCCTTTATTCCCTACTCTTCTCAGTTTAGTTCAGATCAGAATGTACATCCTCACAAACAATACCATGAATCTTGTTTTTTAATGCTTACTCTTGTTCCAAGTAACTGTCCAATACAGAGAATTACCATAAGGCAGAAATCAAAATGCAAGACAAGATGTATTAAAAGAGAATAAAAGAAAGGAACCCAGGAAGAAAGTGATAATTTTGGCTCAAGTTTTTCTCACAAACAACATTATCCCTAATACGGATTCATCACTGTATATTTGATGTTTTCCTTGGCATATTACCTGAAGTTAGAGTGAGGTAGAATATTGGTAACACTGGTATGAATCAAGTGAGAAAAAGTATTTTCTAAATTGAAAGTTTAGAATAATGTGAAACAATTCTATTATGAATAGAGAATAAAAACTGCACTGTCATTCAATTTGGAAGTATACTTATCTATCTACCATTAAATTATAAAGTTTCTCGATATGACCACTCAGCAAACCCAAGCAGCTCTAGAGTACAGTTATACCTGGCTTTTAGAAAGTTCATTTTATACCACTTTGCTATTTTACCAAAGTTCTATATTAGTACCTGTTTTAGATAACTGAAATGAAGCAAAAGAGGATTTTTGCCTTTATGAAAAAAGTTGAACAGTGAAGATGGCATTCAGCATTTGTTTTTCAGTGAGCAGTTATAGAGGCAGTGCACCATGAGCAGAGAGAGAGGTACCACCAAGCTCCTTCCCTGCGAACTACACTCAGTATCTCAGCATCAAGATCTCTTAGAACTTCTGTGCTTCTGTGAGCTTCTGTGCTTGATCTGGATTTACTTTGCGCATCTGTTAGCAAGATGTGTCCTATGGCAATTGCTTCTTTATGCCATTTGTCTTACAAAAGCTTTCATAGAAACACTCTACTTTGGGAGAGTGGAAAAAACCTGTATCAAGAAAGTATAGAGTCAGGGAAAATCAGTACATTCTCTTTGGTTTTAACTGTCTTGTTCTTGCTAGCAGGATATCCTAATAATCAAGCCTGATGTCAGGGATGGGATGGTGCTAGCTCTTAAAGATAAAATTTATTTGAGATAAATAAATGATGTGTTTTCCCATAAGACAATGTAAAATGGAAATAAAAAATAGAAGTAAACAAATTCGATTTCAAAAAAAATGTTCTGAGAAATGTCATTATTTTTTAGGAAATATTTTTTTTTTAATTCAAATCACTCCATAGTAGAAGTCTCTTACTAATGTACTGAAGGGCTATTTCCAGTGGTTTGAAGTCTTCTGTAATAATGAAGCCCAAAGTAGTGACCCTATCTTATATTTACAATTTTTTGACTGTTGCAGTCAATGGTGACATTATTGCCTATGTAATAATACCCATACATTTTTACTAAACCACATTCAATTAATGGTGACAAAAATTATGGCAGAACTGTGAATGGAAAGACAACTGGTATGCATATCATCAAATCTCTGAAGAAAGCTGAAATTACCAACACAATGTCAAAGAATTTTCCAGAAACATACTCTGAACTAATAAAGAGAAAACCTAATGTATGAGACAGATGTGTTACACCTATCAGGGATACTCCCTCCCTCCAAGTATTCATCAACCAAAGCTTTTTAAGACATTCAAACACATATTATATGAAAAATTTCCCCAACAAGCACTCCAATTTTAAATATAAATTTAACACTCTTGAAACAATAACTTTTTGAAGTATAGATTTTATTGAACTGATATTAAAAACAATATCATTCTGTAATGCTGAAAATTCCTCCAAAAGCATATATTTTGTTTTTAAAACATTTGCTTTCATTCATACAATTAACTTTTAATATTTTTTGTTTAATAACAAACATTGGAATTTATACAATTTGAAATTAGTTCTAATATCTAAACTCTAAAATATAGCATTGTATTTTTAGGGAATAAGAATTGTTCACTTAATCAGATACTAAGTAGGACATAAGTATGGTTTTATCTTTCTGGTTTTGCTTATTAATTCTTTCAATTTTACCTCTTATGTAGATTCCTTAATTCCCCAAAGGAAAAATACGTTCTTTGAAAGAGTTATGTGAAATAGATTTATCTACTTGCAAACAATTCAGGTAGTGTACTGCAATGTGATAAATTTAATGAAAGGTAATAATTTTTAAAGTATTGTAACATATCCTAATATTTCCTTGAACTTTCTACACGTGTGGCCACATGATATAACTAATTTCATCTAAGCATACCATAATTATTGGAGAAATATTTTGTAAAAAATAACTTTCAAAATAGCAAAATTACTTATAAAATTTGACGCTACCTCATTTTTTTTTATTTTATCACCTGTGAAATATTGAATCATTCTGAACAATACAATCCCTAAATTTTCAAGTCATCCACCAAGTCAATTGATCATAGTTTTTAAACAGAATAAGCTTATTCATGTTGAATTTTATTGTTGAATATATACATTTTAACCTTTAGTAATTTTAGTTTTAAAACTCAGTAAGGAATGTACTTCTTTTTTTAAAATCTACTGGCCAAATGTCCAACTTTCAAGTAAAAAATAAACTATTATTTAAGATTGTTTAATCAACCTTCTTCTTTTCCATGAAGGAGATCTTTTTGATGTGTCTGGTCACCATGATTTAAATCAGGGACTTTTTTTGTACTGAAATCACATTTCCATAGATGCTAATGAAGTTCTCTCTCTCTTGCTCAGTTTGACAACTTACTCTCAGCTCTGTCAACACTACATTAAATTTCTCAGTAGCCTTGTTGACTAGAATTTGGTGTCCTTCATTTGATGTTTGGATTGGAACTAATGACAATTTATCCAGGACCTGGAAAGATTAGCAAGATCTCTTTTGGGGGATTTAGACAAAAAATATGAGGGAAAAAAAAAAGATAAACTTCAGATTGCCAGCAATTTCTTTCTAAATGGTGCATTTTCTCCTTTATTTTCCTTTTTTTGAACAAATTTAATGCCACATTTTCTGTTTTCATATATGGTAAAATAAGGCAATGAACTATATAACATGCGTGCTATTTAATTGTCAATCAACATCTCTGCCTACAAAGATCATTGTAGTGCAATATTTGTTAAAATGCACCTTTTCCCTATGTTATTCTTGATCTGCATTAATATTATGAGCTGTTACTTGTGAAAGATAATAATTTGTGTTTTGCCTCCTTCTTCCAGAATCACTGTTAAATCTGCTCGTTGCTGCAAGCTAAGGTCACATAGCACTCACTGTCTTATTATAACTGACAACTACATCTTGGTTTGAACGCCAATTCAATTTACACAGGTTTTCCTTTACACATTTTTCTCATATATTAGGTAAATAGAATGCTCACACAGCCTTAAATCAGTTAAAGAGCAGATAGACATTTTATTGTACAAGCTACCTCCAAACAGCTCGGCAAACAGCTCTGCCTGGGCTGTAAGAACTCTGATTCCCCTTGGGCAGGAACTTGTGACCATAGTTCACTGAGGGAGGAGTTATACTTTTAACATTCCATATAAATTTATTTTTTAAGTGTGCTGATAATTAGTATCAGATACTGGCCCCTAAACTGATTCTGAACAAGAATTTCAGAGATCTTACTAAGGTGACTTGATGATTGTGTTTCAAAAAGATCCTACAAAGCTACCTGTGTGAATTTACCTCTCAAATCAAAAATGATCACCAGTACTGAGAGTGACAGATTAATCAGTGGCCTCTGGCTGCAGTGACTCTTTTGATGGTCTCCTCATTGCAGGGTTCACAATGCACTTCTCTCCACAACTCCTGAACAGCCCCTTCTCTACACTCCTTACTCCACTTTAGCTCCTAGTTGATACCCAGATTTCCTCTCCAGTTTCTGTTCCTATCAAATTATTCAGCATTTTATCTGTTCTTCACTTTGCCTTTTCCTTCTCAATTCATCTCTTTGTCCTAAAGAGTCCCTTGGGAAATAAAATAAGAATAATATAATATCTATTTTCCCTCCTCCTTATTTTAGCAGGAAGTGGTCATCATTACAGATTGCAGGTAAGGACAATATTTAATAACAATAATTCATATTTAATACTAATTTAACAATTACCAAGCTATTTGTTAAATATAATATAAATTGACTTATAAAAATCTGAAAGTTCACATTTAAATCTTATTTCTCCAGACCACATAAGGTAAGAGGCAAAAAGTTGCATTTCAAAAAAAGTGATTATTTCTCATATTTGCTCCTAATATACTTTTATGGATATCTATCACTCCCAAACATTCCCTTTAATCTCCCATAGGTTTATTATTTCTTTGAATATCTAGAATCATCTGAGATACTTTAACCAAAACTACCCTCTCAGCTACCAAAAGGCAACTTCTATTTTATTCCTTTTTTTAAAATTATTTATTATTTTTTAATTGAATTTTCTATTCACCAAATGTCACCTTTTCAGTTAGGCCTTTGCTGACACTGCCTATTTAATATCCCTACCCAATTTTCTTAGTCCATTCAGGCTATTCTAACAAAATACCACAGATTGGGTATTTTATAAAATGACAGAAATTTAGTGCTCACAGTTTTGGAGGCTGGAAGTCAGGGTGCCAATATAATGGGATGAAGGCCCTCTACCAGGTCAAGATCTCTTATTTTGTCCTCACAGAGCAGAAGGGGCTCAGGATCTCTCTGGAGTCTCTTTTAAAAGCCAGTTATCTCGGGCTTCCCTGGTGGCACAGTGGTTGGGAGTCCGCCTGCTGATGCGGGGGACGCGGGTTCGTGCCCCGGTCCGGGAGGATCCCGCGTGCCGCGGAGCGGCTGGGCCCGTGGGCCATGGCCGCTGGGCCTGCGCGTCCGGAGCCTGTGCTCTGCAGCGGGAGGGGCCGCGGCAGTGAGAGGCCCGCATACCACAAAAAAAAAAAAAAAAAAGCCAGTTATCTCATTCATAAGGGCTCTACCCTCAAGATTTAAACACCTCCCCAAAGCCCCAACTCATTTTTTTTTGTGTGTGTGTGGTACACAGGCCTCTCACTGTTCTGGCCTCTCCCGTTGTGGAGCACAGGCCCCGGACACGCAGCTCAGTGGCCATGGATCACGGGCCCAGCCACTCAGCGGCATGTGCGATCTTCCCAGACTGGGGCACAAACCCGTGTCCCCTGCATCGGCAGGCAGACTCTCAAACACTGTGCCACCAGGGCAGTCCAGCTCCAACTCTTAATACCAACTTTTCAGGGCGTTAGGATTTCAAGATATGAATTTTGGGGAGATACAAATACGCAGGTCATAGCACCAGTCACTATCTAATGCAATCTCCTAATATTAACTTAAAGTTGTTTATAGTAATAACACTTATCATTTAAAAAATATATTAGTTCTTTGTCTGTTTCCTCCTACTAAACACTTAAACTTTATGAGAGCAAGGAATCCATATTGTTCACCACACACTGCCTGCACTTATAAGACAAATGGTAGAGCTCAATAAACACTTCTTGAATGACTTTTATCAATCAGTGAATTGCTGCAGAGATACTTTCGTTAGCTATTTGATTTAAGTTTTCTCTGTATCATCAATTTTAGCATACTCCTTCATTGTATATTCCACACATTCTTATTAAGTACCTGTTGTGTACCATGCAATATTATAGGCATTAAAAAAGGCACATTGTGCATAGTGAGCATTGAACAAATATTTCCTAAAAGGTATTTACTATAATTACATTGAGTCAACCTCATTAGAAAATGTCCCCATAGGATAATTGTTAAACCCAGAGGTTTATGAAATACCTCATTTCTTTTTTTTAATAGCTTATTTTATTTACATTACATACTTTTATTACAATAACTTCATCTGAGGTATCTTTACCTGATTTCCCCAATCACTCTTTTTTTTCTTTAACATTTTTATTGGAGTATAATTGCTTTACAATGGTGTGTTAGGTTCTGCTTTATAAAAAAAGTGAATCAGTTATACATATACAAATATCCCCATATCTCTTCCCTCTTGAGTCTCCATCCCTCCCACCCTCCCTATCCCACCATTCTAGCTGGTCACAAAGCACTGAGCAGATTTCCCTGTGCTATGAGACTGCTTTCCACTAGCTATCTATTTCATATTTGCTAGTGTATATAAGTCCATATATACACTACCACTCTCTCAGGTTTTCCCAAATTACACTTACCCCTCCCTATGTCCTCAAGTCCATTCTCTAGTAGGTCTGTGTTCTTATTCCCAACATGCCCCTAGGTTCTTCATGAATTTTTTTTTTTAGATTCCATATATATGTGTTACCATACTATATTTGTTTTTCTATTTCTGACTTACTTCACTCTGTATGACAGACTCTACGTCCATCCAACTCACTACAAATAACTCAATTTCATTTCCTTTATAAGGCTGGGTAATATTCCATTGTATATAGGGACCACATCTTCTTTATCCATTCATCTGTCAAAGCACACTTAGGCTGCTTCCATGGCTATTGTAAAGAGAGCTGCAATGAACATTATGGTACATGACTCTATTTGAGTTATGGTTTTCTCAGGGTATATGCCCAGTGGTGGGATTGCTGGGTAATATGGTAGTTTTATTTTTAGTTTTTTTAAGGAACCTCCATACTGTTCTCCATAGTGGTTGTATCAGTTTACATTCCCACCAACAGTGTATGAGGTTCCCTTTTCTCCACACCCTCTCCAGCACTTATTGTTTGTAAATTTTTGGATGATGGCCATTTTGACTGGTGTGAGATGATATCACACTGTAGTTTTGATTTGCATTTCTCTAATGATTAATGATGTTGAGCATTCTTTCATATGTTTGTTGGCAATCTGTATATCTTCTTTGCAGAAATGTCTATTTAGGTCTTCTGCCTATTTTTTGATTGAGTTGTTGTTTTTTTTTGTTTGTTTGTTTGCTTGTGTTTTGTTTTTTTTTTTGATATTGAGCTACATAAGCTGCTTGAAAATTTTGGAGATTAATCCTTTGTCAGTTTGTTCACTTGCAAATATATTCTCCCATTCTAAGAGTTGTCTTTTTGTCTTGTTTATGGTTTCCTTTGCTGTGCAAAAGCTTTTAAGTTTCATTAGGTTCCATTTGTTTACTTTGTTTTTATTTCCATTTCTCAAGGGGGTGGGTCAAAAAGGATCTTTCTGTAATTTATGTCACAGAGTGTTCTGCTTATGTTTTGCTCTAAGAGTTTGAAGGTGTCTGGCCTTACATTTATGTCTTTAATCCATTTTGAGTTATTTTTGTGTATGGTGTTAGGGAGTGTTCTAATTTCATTCTTTTACATGTAGCTGTCTAGTTTTCCCAGAACCACTTATTGAAGAGGCTGTCTTTTCTCAATTGTATATTCTTGTCTCCTTTATCAAAGATAAGGTGACCATATGTGCATGGGTTTATCTCTGCACTTTCTATCCTGTTCCATTGATCTATATTTCTGTTTTTGTGACAGTACCATACTGTCTTGATTACTGTAGCTTTGTAGTATAGTCTGAAGTCTGGGAGCCTGATTCCTCCAGCTCCGTTTTTCTTTCTTAAGATTGCTTGGCTATTCAAGATCTTTTGTGTTTCCAAACAAACTGTGAATTTTTTTGTTCTAGTTCTGTGAAAAATGCCAGGGGTAGTTTCATAAGTATTGCATTGAATCTGTAGATTGCTCTGTGTAGTATAGTCATTTTCACATTGTTGATTCTTCCAATCCAAGAACGTGGTATATCTCTCCCTCTATTTATGTCATCTTTAATTTCTTTCATCAGTGTCTTATAATTTTCTGCATACAGGTCTTTTGTCTCTTAGGTACGTTTATTTTTAGGTAATTACCTCATTTCTTGATAATTTAATTGTGAAAAAGTCAATCAATGATATATGAAAAGCACTGCAATTTGCAAAAGAAAGAATGTAAACATATTAAGAAAAGCTTTTAAAAATCCTTATATCTTACATTTTGCCAGACCAAACTTTAAGTTGTTTTATTACTAACATTCTTTCTATAAATTCCCCAAGGTGAAATCATCATGGGATTGTACAGCAATAGATAAGAGATGATGTTCTTATATTATGATTTGTTTTTAAATAGTACTAAGAGTGAGTTCATCTTCCAATTATGTCTAATTTAAAATAAAGAATATTTTATGAGAAGATAGAGAAACACACAGCAGATGAAGGGACAAGGGAAAAACCCACCAGACCTAACAAATAAAGAGGACATAGTCAGTCTGTCTGAAAAAGAATTCAGAAAAATGGGAGTAAATATGATCCAAACTCTTGGAAGTAGAATGGAGAAAATACAAGAAAAGATTAAAAAGGACCTAGATGAAATAAAGGGCAAACAAACAGTGACAAACAAAACAATACATGAAATTAAAAATCTCTAGAAGGGATCAATAGAAGAATAACTGAGGCAGAAAAATGGATAAGTGACCTGGAAGATAAAATAGTGGAAATATCTACTGCAGAGCAGAATAAAGAAAAAAGAAAGAAAAGAATAGAGGACAGTCTCAGAGACCTGTGGGGCAACATTAAATGCACCAATGTTCGAATTATAGGGATTCCAGAAGAGGAAGATAAAAAGAAAGGGACTGAGAAAATATTTGAAGAGATTATAGTTGAAAACTTCCCTAATATGGTACAGGAAATAGTTAATCAAGTCTAGGAAGCACAGAGAGTCCCATACAGGATAAATCAAATGAGAAACATGTCAAGACACATATTAATCAAGCTATCAAAAATTAAATACAAAGAACAAATATTAAAAGCAACAAGGGAGAAACAACAAATAACATACAAGGGAATCCCCATAAGGTTAACATCTGATCTTTCAGCAGAAACTCTGCAAGCCAGAAGGGAGTGGCAGGACATATTTAAAGTGATGAAAAAGAAAAATCAACAATCAAGATTACTCAACCCAAGAAGGATCTCATTCAGAGTTGATGGAGAAACTAAAAGCTTTACAGACAAGCAAAAGCTAAGAGAATTCAGCACCACAAAACCAGCTTTACAACAAATGCTAAAGGAACTTCTCTAGAAAGGAAACGCAAGAGAAGGAAAAGGCTTACAAAAATAAAAGCAAAACAATGAAGAAAATGGTAATAGGAATATAAATATCGATAATACTCTTAAATGTAAATGGATTAAATGCTCCAATGACAAGACATAGACTGGCTGAATGGATACAAAAACAAGACTGGTATATATGCTGTCTACAAGAGACCCACTTCAGACCTAGGGACACATACAGACAAAAAGTGAGGGGATGGAGAAAGCCATTCCATGAAAATGGAAATTAAAAGAAAGCTGGAGTAGCAATTCCCATATCAGACAAAATAGACTTTAAGACAAAGACTATTATAAGAGACAAAGAAGGACACTACATAATGATCAAGTGATCAATCCAAGAAGAAGATATAGCAATTGTAAATATTTATGTACCCAACATAGGAGCACCTCAATACATAAAGCAAATACTAACAACCATAAAAGGGGAAATCCACAGTAACACCATCATAGTAGGGGACTTTATAACCCCATGTTCACCAATGGACAGATCATCCAAAATGAAAATAAATAAGAAAACAGAGACTTTAAATGATACATTAAACAAGGTGGACTTAATTGATATTTATGTGACATTCCATCCAAAAACAACAGAATGCACATTCTTCCCAAGTGCTCATGGAACATTCTCCAGGACAGATGATTTCTTGAGTCACAAATCAAGCCCTGGTAAATGTAAGAAAATTGAAATCATATCAAGTATTTTTTCCACGCACAATGCTATGAGACTAGATATCAATTAAAGGAAAAAAATCTGTAAGAAATACAAACACATGGAGGCTAAACCATACACTACTTAATAACAAAGAGATCACTGAAGAAATAAAAGTGGAAATCAAAAAATACTTAGAAACAAATGACAATGAAAACCCAAAGACCCAATACTTATGGGACCAGCAAAGGCAGTTCTAAGAGGGAAGGTTATAGCAATACAAGCCTACCTTAAGAAACAAGAAACATCTCAAAGAAGCAACCTAACCTTACACCTAAAGCAATTAGAGAAAGAAGAAAAAAACCCCAAAGTTAACAGAAGGAAGAAATCATAAAGATCAGATCACAAATAAATGGAAAAGAAATGAAGGAAACAGTATCAATGATCAATAAAACTAAAAGCTGGTTCTTTAAGAAGATAAACAAAATTGATAAACCATTAGCCAGACTTATCAAGAAAAAAGGGAGAAGACTCAATAGAATTATAAATGAAAAAGGAGAAGTAACAAATGACACTGCAGAAATACAAAGCATCATGAAAGATTACTACAAGCAACTATAACCCAATATAATGGACAACCTGGAAGAGATGGACAAACTGTTAGAAACGCACTACCTTATGAGACTGAACCAGGAAGAAATGGAAAATATGAACAGACCAATCACAAGCACTGAAATTGGGACTGTGATTAAAAATCTTCCAACAAACAAAAGCCTGGGACAAGATGGCTTCAGAGTCGAATTGTATCGAACATTTAGAGAAGAGCTAACACCTATCCTTCCCAAACTCTTCCAAAATATAGCAATCCCAAACTCATTCTAAGAGACCACCATCTTTCTGATACCAAAACCAGAAAAAGATATCACAAAGAAGGAAAACTACAAGCAAATACCACTGATGAACATAGATGCAAAAATCCTCAAGAAAATACTAGCAAACAGAACCCTACAGCACATTAAATGGATCATACGCCATGATCAAGTGGGGTTTATCCCAGGAATGCAAGGATTCTTCAATATACACACATAAATCAAAGTGATACACCATATTAAAAAAATCGAAGGAGAAAAACCATATGATCATCTCAATAGATGCAGAGAAAGATTTTGACAAAACTTTACACCCATTTATGATAAAAACCCTCCAGAAAGTAGGCTTGAGGGAATTTTCCTCAACTTAAAAAAGGCCACATATGGCAAACCCACAGCCAACATCGTCCTCAATGGTGAAAATTTCCTCTAAGGTCAGTAAAAGGCAAGGTTGTCCACTCTCACCACTATTATTCAACATAGTTTTGGAAGTTTTAGCCACAGCAATCAGAGAAGAAAAAGAAATAAAAGGAATACAAATTGGAAAAGAAGACATAAAGCTGTCACTGTTTGTGGATGACTTGATACTATACACAGAGAATCCTAAAGATGCTACCAGAAAACTACTAGAACTAATCAATGAATTTGCTAAAGAAGCAGAATTCAAAATTAATGCACAGAATTGTCTGGCATTTCTATATACTAATGATGGAAAATCTGAAAAAGAAATTAAGAAAACATTCCAATTTCCCATTGCAACAAAAATAATAAAATATCTAGGAATAAACATACCTTAGGAGACAAAATACCTGTATGTAGAAAACTATAAGACACTGAAGAAAAATATTAGAGATGATACAAATAGATGGAGAGACATACCAGGTTCTTGGATTAGAACAATCAACATTGTGAAAATGACTTTAGTACCCAAAGAAATCTACAGAATCAGTGCAATCCCTATCAAACTACCAATTGCATTTTTCACAGAAGTAGGACAAAAAGTTTCACACATTGTATGGAAACACAAAACCCCCGAATAACTAAAGCAATATTGAGAAAGAAAAATGGAGCTGGAGGAATGGAGCTCCCTGACTGCAGACTATACTACAAAGCTACAGTAATTAAGACAGTGTGGTACTGGCACAAAAACAGAAATATAGATCAATGGAACAGGATAGAAAGCACAGAGATAAACCCACGCACATATGGTCACCTTATCTTTGATAAAGAGGCAAGAATATACAGTGGAGAAGAGACACCCTCTTCAATAAGTGGTGCTGGGAATACTGGACAGATACTTGTAAAAGAATGATGTTAAAACCCTCCCTAACACCATACACAAAAATAAACTCAAAATGGATTAAAGACCTAAATGTAAGGACACCATCAAACTCTTAGGGGAAAACATAGGCAGAACACTCTATGACATAAATGGCAGCAAGATCCTTTTTGACCCACCTCCTAGAGAAATGGAAATAAAGATAAAAATAAACAAATGGAACCTAATGAAACTTAAAAGCTTTTGCACAGCAAAGGAAACCATAAGCAAGACAAAAAGACAACCCTCAAAATGGAAGAAAGTATTTACAAATGAAGCAACTGACAAAGGATTAATCTCCAAAACATACAAGTAACACATGCAGCTCAATATCCAAAAAACAAAACAAAACAAACAAACAAAAATAAAATCCAAAAATGAGCACAAAATCTAAATAGACATTTCTCCAAAGAAGATATACAGATTGCCAACAAACACATGAAAGAATGCTCAAAATCATTAATTATTAGAGAAATGCAAATCAAAACTACAATGTAATTTTATCTCACACAAGTCAGAATGGCCATCATTAAAAATTCTACAAGTGAGAATGGACTTGAGGATATGGGGAGGGGGAAGTGTAAGCTGTGACAAAGCAAAAGAGAGGCATGGACATGTATACACTACCAAACGTGAGGTAGATAGATAGTGGGAAGCAGCCGCAGAGCATGGGGAGATCAGCTCGGTGCTTTGTGACTGCCTGGAGGGGTGGGATGAGGAGGGTGGGAGTGAGGGAGATGCATGAGGGAAGGGATGTGGGAACGGATGTATATGTATGACGGATTCACTTTGTTATAAAGCAGAAACTAGGAGGGAGCCATGAAGGAGGGAAGGTTTCCACACTACAAGCCCCTTCGCGGGCGGAGACTGCAGGTGGCGGAGGGGGAAAGCTTCGGAATAGCGGAGGAGAGCACAGCAACAGGGGTGCGGAGGGCAAAGCAGAGAGATTCTGGCACAGAGGATCGGTGCCCTCAGGCACACACCAGCCCGAGAGGCTTGTCTGCTCGGCCGCCGGGGCGGGCGGGGCTGGGAGCTGAGGCTCAGGTGTCGGCTTTCAGTCGGAGCGCAGGGAGAGGACTGGGGCTCGCGGCAGGAAGAGAGCCTGAAGGAGTTAGTGCACCACGGCTAGCCCGGAGGGAGTCCGGGGAAAGGGTCTGGAGCTACCGGAGAGGCAAGAGACTTTTTTCCCTTTTGTTGCCTGGTGCGCGAGGAGAGGGCATTAAGAGGGCTGCTTGAGGAGGCGCTGGAGACAGGCGCGAGCCGCGGGTAGGGCGCGGACCACGGAGACGGGCGTGGGACGCTGGGGCGGCCGCTGCTGCTGCCGCCGCCGCCGCTGCCGCCGGCCGCCGCCGGCCGCCGCCACGGGGCCTGTGTGCGAGCGCGGGTCACTGTCCGCCCCGCCTTCCGGGTGGCCTGTGCACCCCGCCACTGGCGGGGTCCCGGGACCCGGGGACAGCTACCCCGGGAGGGCGCACAGGGCGCCACGGGCTGCTGCAAAGTCACGCCGGCCTCTGCCGCCGCAGGCCCGCCCCACACTGCGCGCCCCTCCCTCCCCTCTGCCTGAGTGAGCCAGAGCTCCCGAATCAGCGGCTCCTTTAAACCCGTCCTGTCTGAGCGAAGAACGGACGCCCTCCGGCGACCTACGCGCAGAGGCGGGGCCAGGTCCAAGGCTGAGACCCGGGAGTTGTGAGAGCAGAGACAGGGAAATCTCTCTGTGCAGCCTCGGAGGCAGCGGATTAAAGCTCCAAGGTCCATTTGATGTGCCCTGCGTCTGTGGAGTGCATAAATAGACAGCGAATCATCCCAAATTGAGGAAGTGGACTTTGAGGACAAGATTTAAGACTTTCCCCCCTTTTTCCTCTTTTTACAATGAATTATCCCAGATTAAGGAGGTGGACTTAGCAAGATTTCAGACTTCTCGCCCTTTTCCTCTTTTTACAATGAATTATCCCAAATTGAGGAGGTGGACTTGGAGAGCAAGATTTTTGATTTTTCCCCCTGCTCTCTTTTTGTGAATGTGTATGTGTAATCTTCTGTGTAACATTCTCTCTGTATAGCTTTGCTTCCACCATATGCCCCTGGGTTCTATCGGTCCGTGTTTTTTTTCAATAATTACTTTTTAATTTTAATAACGCTACTATATTTCATACTTTATTCTACTTTACCTGCTCTTTCCTTTTTTCCTACCTTCCCTTCCTCCCTCCCTCCCTCCGCTCCTCCTTTCCTTCTTTCTTTATCTTTCCTCCCTCCATCCCTCCCAACCTTCTTCTTTCCACTTTCTTTTTCTTTCCTTCCTCCCTCCCTCCCTCCTGTCTTTCTTTCTTTCTTTCCTTCCTCCCTCCCTCCCTTCTTCCATTCACTCTTCCTTTTGCTTTCATTCTTCTCTCCCTCCCTCCTTTCTTTCCTTCTTTCTTTCCATCATTCCTCCCTCCCTCCCTCCTTTCTTTCTTTCTTCCTCCCTTCCTTCCTTCCCTTCTTACTTTCTTTCCCTCTCTCTTTCTTTCATCTACTAATTCTTTCTTTCTACTTTTTCTCACTGTTATTCTGAGCCGGGTGGATGAAAGGCTCTTGGTGCTGCAGCCAGGAGTCAGTGCTGTGCCTCTGAAGTGGGAGAGCCAACTTCAGGACACGGGCCCACAAGAGACCTCCCAGCTCCACATAATATCAAGCAGCGAAAATCTCCCAGGGATCTCCATCTCAACACCAGCACCCAGCTTCAGTCAACGACCAGCAAGCTACAGTGCTGGTCACCCTATGCCAAGCAACTAGCAAGGCAGGAACACAACCCCACCCATTAACAGAGAGGCTACCTAAAAATATAATAAGGCCACAGGCACCCCAAAACACACCACCGGACGTGGACCTGTCCACCGGAAAGGCAAGATCGAGCCTCGGCCACCAGAACACAGGCATTAGTCCCCCCCACCTGGAGCCTACACAACCTACTGAAACAACATTAGCCATGGGGGACAGATACCAAAAACAACGGGAGCTACGAATCTGCAGCCTGCAAAAAGGAGACCCCAAACACAGTAACATAAGCAAAATGAGAAAGCAGAAAAACACACAGCAGGTGAAGGAGCAAGATAAAAACCTACCAGACCTAACAAATGAAGAGGTAATAGGCAGTCTACCTAAAAAAGAAGTCAGAATAATGATAGTAAAGCTGATCCAAGATTCTATTTCCAAGATCCAAAATCTTGGAAATAGAATAGACAATATGCAAGCAACACTTAACAAGGACCTAGAAGAACTAAAGATAAATCAAGCATCGATTAAAAACACAATGAATGAAATGAAAAATACTCTAGATGGGATCAATAGCAGAATAACTGAGGCAGAAGTACGGATAAGTGAGGTGGAAGATAAAATAGTGGAAATAACTAATGCAGAGCAAAATAAAGAAAAAAGAATGAAAAGAAGAGAGGGCAGTCTCAGAGACCTCTGGGACAACATTAAATGCACCAACATTCGAATTATAGGGGTTCCAGAAGAAGAAGAGAAAAAGAAAGGGACTGAGAAAATATTTGAAGAGATTATAGTTGAAAACTTCCCTAATATGGGAAAGGAAATAGTTAATCAAGTCCAGGAGGCACAGAGCGTCCCATACAGAATAAATCCAAGGAGAAATACGCCAAGACACATATTAATCAAACTGTCAAAAATTAAACACAAAGAAATTATATTAAAAGCAGCAAGGGAAAAACAACAAATAACACACAAGGGAATCCCCATCAGGATAAGAGCTGATCTCTCAGCAGAAACTCTACAAGCCAGAAGGGAATGGAAGGACATAATTAAAGTGATGAAGGAGAGAAACCTGCAAATAATTTTACTCTACCCAGCAAGGATCTCATTCAGATTTGATGGAGAAATTAAAACGTTTACACACAAGCAAAAGCTGAGAGAGTTCAACACCAGCAAACCAGCATTACAACAAATGCTAAAGGAACTTCTCTAGGCAAGACACACAACAGAAGGAATATACCTACAATAACGAACCCAAAGCAATTAAGGAAATGGGAATATGAACATACATATAAATAATTACCTTAAATGTAAATGGACTAAATGCTCCCACCAAAAGACACAGAGTGGCAGAATGGATACAAAAATAAGACCCATATATATGCTGTCTACAAGAGACCCACTTCAGACCTAGAGACACATACAGATTGAAAGTAATGGGATGGAAAAAGATATTCCATGCAAATGGAAACCAAAAGAAAGCTGGAGTAGCAATTCTTATATCAGACAATAATAGACTTTAAAATAAAGACTATTAGAAGAGACAAAGAAGGGCACTACATAACGATAAAGGGATCGATCCAAGAAGAAGATATAACAATTGTAAATATTTATGCACCCAACATAGGAGCACCTCAATACATAAGGCAAATACTAACAGCCATAAAAGGGGAAATCGACAGTAACACAATCATAGTAGGGGACTTTAACACCCCACTTTCACCAATGGACAGATCATCCAAAATGAAAATAAATAAGGAAACACAAGCTTTAAATGATACATTAAACAAGATTGACTTAATTGATATTTATAGGACATTCCATCCAAAAACAACAGAATACACATTTTTCTCAAGTGCTCATGGAACATTCTCCAGGATAGATCATATCTTGGGTCACAAATCAAGCCTTGGTAAATTTAAGAAAATTGAAATTGTATCAAGTATCTTTTCCGACCACAATGCTATGAGACTAGACATCAATTACAGGAAAAGATCTGTAAAAAATACAAACACATGGAGGCTAAACAATACACTACTCAATAACGAAGTGATCACTGAAGAAATCAAAGAGGAAATTAAAAAATACCTAGAAACAAATGACAATGGAGACACGACGACCCAAAACCTATGGGATGCAGCAAAAGCAGTTCTAAGGGGGAAGCTTATAGCAATACAATCCCACCTTAAGAAACAGGAAACATTTCGAGTAAACAACCTGACCCTGCACCTAAAGCAATTAGAGAAAGAAGAACAAAACCCCCCCAAAGTTAGCAGGAGGAAAGAAATCATAAAGATCAGATCAGAAATAAATGAAAAAGAAATGAAGGAAACGATAGCAAAGATCAACCAAACTAAAAGCTGGTTCTTTGAGAAGATAAACAAAATTGACAAACCATTAGCCAGACTCATCAAGAAAAGAAGGGAGAAGACTCAAATCAATAGAATTAGAAATGAAAAAGGAGAAGTAACAACTGACACTGCAGAAATACAAAAGATCATGAGAGATTACTATAAGCAATTCTATGCCAATAAAATGGACAACCTGGAAGAAATGGACAAATTCTTAGAAATGCACAACCTACCAAGACTGACTCAGGAAGAAATAGAAAATATGAATAGACCAATCACAAGCACTGAAATTGAAACTGTGATTCAAAATCTTCCAACAAACAAAAGCCCAGGACCAGATGGCTTCACAGTCGAATTCTATCAAATATTTAGAGAAGAGCTAACACCCATCCTTCTCAAACTCTTCCAAACAATATCAGAGGAAGGAACACTCCCAAACTCATTCTACGAGGCCACCATCACCTTGATACCAAAACAGGCAAGGATGTCACAAAGAAAGAAAACTACAGGCCAATATCACTGATGAACATAGATGCAAAAATCCTCAACAAAATACTAGCAAACAGAATCCAACAGCACATTAAAAGGATCGTACACCATGATCAAGTGGGGTTTATTCCAGGAATGCAAGGATTCTTCAATATATGCAAATCAATCTATGTGATACACCATATTAACAAATTGAAGGAGAAAAACCATATGATCATCTCAATAGATGCAGAGAAAGCTTTCGACAAAATTCAACACCCATTTATGATAAAAACCCTGCAGAAAGTAGGCATAGAGGGAACTTTCCTCAACATAATAAAGGCCATATATGACAAACCCACAGCCAACATTGTCCTCAATGGTGAAAAACTGAAACCATTTCCACTAAGATCAGGAACAAGACAAGGCTGCCCACTCTCACCACTCTTATTCAGCCTAGTTTTGGAAGTTTTAGCCACAGCAATCAGAGAAGAAAAGGAAATAAAAGGAATCCAAATTGGAAAAGAAGAAGTAAAGCTGTCACTGTTTGCAGATGACATGATACTATACATAGAGAATTGTAAAGATGCTACCGAAAAACTACTAGAGCTAATCAATGAATTTGGTAAAGTAGCAGGATACAAAATTAATGCACAGAAATCTCTGGCATTCCTGTACACTAATGATGAAAAATCTGAAAATGAAATCAAGAAAACACTCCCATTTACCATTGCAACAAAAAGAATAAAATATCTAGGAATAAACCTACCTAAGGAGATAAAAGACCTGTATGCAGAAAATTATAAGACACTGATGAAAGAAATTAAAGATGATACAAATAGATGGATAGATATACCATGCTCCTGGATTGGAAGAATCAAAATTGTGAAAATGACTCTACTACCCAAAGCAATCTACAGATTCAATGCAATCCCTATCAAACTAGCACTGGCATTTTTCACAGAACTAGAACAAAAAATTTCAAAATTTGTTTGGAAAAACAAAAGACCCCGAATAGCCAAAGCAATCTTGAGAACGAAAAACGGTGCTGGAGGAATCAGGCTCCCTGTCTTCAGACTATACTACAAAGCTACATTAATTAAGACAGTATGGTACTGGCATAAAAACAGAAAGATAGATCAGTGGATCAGGATAGAAAGCCCAGAGATAAACCCACGGACATATGGTCACCTTATCTTTCATAAAGGAGGCAGGAATGTACAGTGGAGAAAGGACAGCCTCCTCAATAAGTGGTGCTGGGAAAACTGGACAGGGACATGTAAAAGTTTGAGACTAGATCATTCCCTAACACCATACACAAAAATAAGCTCAAAATGGATTAAAGACCTAAATGTAAGGCCAGAAACTATCAAACTCTTAGAGGAAAACATAGGTAGAACACTCTATGACATAAATCACAGCAAGATCCTTTTGGACCCACCTCCTAGAGAAATGGAACTAAAAACAAAGACAAACAAATGGGACCTAATGAAACTTCAAAGCTTTTGCACAGCAAAGGAAATCATAAACAAGACCAAAAGACAACCCTCAGAATGGGAGAAAATATTTGCAAATGAAGCAACTGACAAAGGATTAATCTCCAAAATTTATAAACAGCTCACGCAGCTCAATAGCAAAAAAACAAACAACACAATCCAAAAATGGGCAGAAGACTTAAATAGGCATTTCTCCAAAGAAGATATACAGACTGCCAACAAACACATGAAAGAATGCTCAACATCATTAATCATTAGAGAAATGCAAATGAAAACTACAGTGAGATATCATCTCACACCAGTCAGAATGGCCATCATCAAGAAATCTAGAAACAATAAATGCTGGAGAGCGTGTGGAGAAAAGGGAACACTCTTGCACTGCTGGTGGGAATGTGAATTGGTACAGCCACTATGGAGAACAGTATGGAGGTTCCTTAAAAAACTACAAATAGAACTACCATATGACCCAGCAATCCCACTACTAGGCATATACCCTGAGAAAACCATAATTCAAAAAGAGACATGTACCAAAATGTTCATTGCAGCTCTATTCACAATAGCCCGGAGCTGGAAACAACCTAAGTGTCCATCATCGGATGAATGGATAAAGAAGATGTGGCACATATATACAATGGAATATTACTCAGCCATAAAAAGAAACGAAACTGAGCTATTTGTAATGAGGTGGATAGACCTAGAGTCTGTCATACAGAGTGAAGTAAGTCAGAAAGAGAAAGACAAATACCGTATGCTAACACATATATATGGAATTAAAAAAAAAATGTCATGAAGAACCTAGGGGTAAAACGGGAATAAAGACACAGACCTACTTGAGAATGGACTTGAGGATATGGGGAGGGGGAACGGTAAGCTGTGACAAAGCAAAAGAGAGGCATGGACATATATACACTACCAAACGTAAGGTAGATAGATAGTGGGAAGCAGCCGCAGAGCACAGGGAGATCAGCTCGGTGCTTTGTGACCGCCTGGAGGGGTGGGATGGGGAGGGTGGGAGGGAGGGAGATGCATGAGGGAAGGGATGTGGGAACAGATGTATAAGTATGACTGATTCACTTTGTTATAAAGCAGAAACTAATAAGAAAAAAAAAAAGCAGAAACTAATTTAAAAAATTAAAAAAAAATTCTACAAGCAATAATTGCTAGCTAGGGTGTGGAGAAAAAGGATCCCTCTTGCACTGTTGGTGGGAATGTAAATTGATACAGCCACTATGGAGAACAGTATGGAGGTTCCTTAAAAAAACTAAAAATAGAACTAGCATATGACCCAGCAATCCCACTCCTGGGCATATACCCTGAGAAAACCATAATTCAAAAAGTGTCATGTACCAAAATGTTCATTGTAGCTCTATTTAAAATAGCCAGGACATGGAAGCAACCTAGGTGTCCATCAAGAGATGAATAAAAAAGATGTGGCACATGTATACAATGGAATATTACTCAACCATAAAAATGAATGGAACTGTGTTATTTGTAGTGAGGTGGATGGACCTAGAGACTGTCATACAGAGTGAAGTAAGTCAGAAAGAGAAAAACAGATATCATATGCTAAAAAATATATATGGAATCTAAAACAAACAAACAAACAAGCAAAATAAACACATAAAAGTAAATGGTCAGAAGTACCTAGGAGCAAGACAGGAATAAAGATGCAGACCTACTAGAGAGTGGACTTGAGGACAGGGGAGGGGGAATGGTAAGCTGGGACAAAGTTAGAGAGTGGCATGGACATATATACACTACCAAACGGATAATAATTAGCTAGTGAGAAGCAGCCGCATAGCACTGGGAGATCAGGTCAGTGCTCTGTGACCACCTAGAGGGGTGGCATATGGAGGGTGCGAGGGAGGGAGATGCAAGAGGGAAGAGATATGGAGACATTTATATGTATAACTGATTCACTTTGTTATAAAGCAGGAACTGACACACCATTGTAAAGTAATTATACTCTAATAAAGATGTTAAAAAATAAAATAAAATAATAAACTTTTTAAACACTAAGAGAATATACTTGAATATGAATTATTGTCTTTATAATGTTTAATAGAGACTGAGTGCAATTATCTGGAAACATTAACCTCCAAATTTCCTTTTCATCAGTTCTCTGAATATTTTAAAATACAGCGTTGTTGTGCATTTTACATCTTTGTATTTTTATTGAAAGTAAAATATATGAGAGAAAACATTACTTGTGAATGACTCTCTGAATCTGATAACTGTTTATATGAACTTACATTAACAAAATTTGATTGAAAACCTTTTGAAAGCCCAGTTCTTTGTGGAAATCTTTGAAGGACACAAAATCATTAGATATGACAGTTGGTTTGGTGTTTACAATATAGCTGCATAAGTAAAAAAATTAAGAAATCATGATATTTCTAGAGGAGAATTCTAAGATTCTAGATAGAATTCTAGATTCTAATAATTTATATCTCTAAGCAAGTTATATTAATTATAACAGGCACTTATATGTTGGCACACTTTAGATAGACATCATAGTCATTGTAAACTATCACTTTTTTTCTAATTTTAATATCAAGTACATAGAGAACTAAGGAGAATACAACAGGAAACATCGTTGAGGTAAAATTAATCTGGCTTGAGTGATGTAGATAATGTATTCAGGTGAACAGGGAACTCAGAGAAGAGGTGATGCTCTAGGATAGATCTTGAATTCCAGAATGATTATCTTCAAATTTATTTACAAGTGAGAAAAATGCCTGTATTACATTTTTTTCTGTAGCTCTTAAAGATACATCATAATGATGTATTGAAATTTATAAGCAGGTAGAGTCATCTTTGAAATTGAAGACTAATGCTGATTGGCTTCCCTGATGTGTTCCCAGATGAGAAATATGTAAAAACTTTGTATATTTTCCCTTCGTTGTGAGGGAAAAAAAAAAATTTAAATGTTAAATGATTTTTTTTCTGTGTCTTCAGAGAATAGTAGAACAAGATATTATCTTTTATTCTTATTTTCATTAACAAAATGTGTTCTCTTCCCTTTTGGAACACATGATAGTTTCTGTGCATATAGGTAGGCCCTAATCAATATAATATTTTATAATCAGATTACAAAACAAATTATACTATCATTTTTCATTGAAGAAAATAACCTAACTCTGTGTGGCAAACTGAATATTCTAGAGTAGAGTGGTGGTTGTGAGAATGAAAATGAAACAAGAATCTAAGAGAATTCCCAAAGGAGGAGCCAGTTGTATTTAGTAATTTACTTGCAAGAAATCCAAGGAGAAGTCTTTAGAGATCTGAATGCTTGTTATATTTCATACAAAATTCTCTTCATTGTGCTGTTATATTCTGCTACCATCATGGTATTTTTATGCTGACTTATATCCCCTGATGTATCATGAACTCTTTGACATCAGAAACATGCTTATTTATCTTTAAATTTTGCCCCAACCACTAAATATGCTTATATACAGTTAAAGTGAACTAATCATTTTAGTTAACTGAATGAAGGAGTGAGGGTACTGTAATGTCATTCATCACCATGAGGAGAAAAAACAGGGACTATAAATTAATTATGCTTTATATTTGCTGAATTTTGGTCATTAAAATGTAAAATAGAAATATTCTGCTTGTAGACCAGTAAAATAAAAGTATGAATCAGAGGAAAGATCATTGGCAAAGATGATTACCTGAAAGAAAGTCTAGAAATTACAATGTAATACATGAGCATCAATTAGATTTATCCAAACACTGGATGTTGAAGAAGACAAAGGTAAATTTGAGAATAAAGCCTTAAGTTTAAAGTTTATCCACATACACAAGTTTAATAAGTACAAAGAAGCAACGTATTGAAGCAAAACAAAGGGTTTTTAAAAATGGAATTATCATTACTTAAACAAAAGAGTAAAGAATTTGAAGAAATTATAATTTGAATTTGAAAAGTCAAAGAGAATTAAAAAATATTTAAAAGGCCGTTAGATTGAACATAATAAAGTTACTGGCTATACTAAATAAATAAATAAATGAATAAAGGAGTTTCAGTGAAACAAAGTGAATACCAGATTCAGATTAAGGGAATGGAAAAAACAGTGAAGATTTACCATGCATTAAAATCTACATTACAATGACAATAATAATAAGAAGTAATCACACTAGAAAATGGGGAATAATGTAACACAAATGTTAGACAATTTTAGAATTTATGATAAAGTGAAAATGCACTAAGAAAAAAGAATAGTAACAAAGATGCACCATTCACAAACTTCAGAATGTGGAATGTTGATGGGGACACATTGAATGAATCCAGTTACACACCTTGATTTGAAGAGGAAGGTCTGTAGTTTAAAATGAGCTGTGAAGTAGAAAGCCAGCATAGAATTCAGATATGTATTTATCACTGAGCCAAAGAGGAATATGAAATCTGCAATGCTAAGGTTTGTGTTACAGCAGTAACCAATAGAGTGTGTATTACAGAACACACACTTACCTACAAAGAAACTAGCAGTAGTGCCAGGCAGAAGATCCCTGGTCATTCCAGTCTTCTACGTGTATCATCTTTATTGACATTTAGCTGACTAAAGCAAGTCACATAAATACAAGCTTATAAGGAAATACAATCCTCTCATATGTCTAAAAGTAGATGTGATCCTGATAAAAATTATAATAAGTATACCATAACTGAAAGGGCAAAATTAGAAAAAAACACTATGTAACTTATAAATTCTACCTCTACTATTACTCTGCACATTTTCATACGACGTCAGAAATAACATTTGTAAATCTACTGTATTCTTTTTTAGCCCGTATTCCCCCTGAATTCTAAAGATTCAATATTTCAGCTTTATCTTTCTTGAAATTTCCCTCTTTTATTGGTTTCTGGAAAAAATACGTTATCATGAGTTTCAACTTATTACTTCTTTCTTCTTCAATCCATTGTGTGACAAATGCCCTCTTCCCTCACATAACTTCTCATCCTGTTCACTGTAGTACACATTCAGGTCCAACCACTAAAACAGAGCTTTCTCTGGTGGGTGGAGCTCCCTTTACCACCTGCATATAGGCCAGAAGTGGAAGGAAATTATACCTTGGGAGAAGTCCTCTTCTATCAATACTGTAACTCTGCAGTCTGTAAATATGCTTTTCTCAGAGTGGAGATAACACTAGGGAACATGTTTTACACATGACGGACACCAAAACATGCCAGCCTGATCAAACTTCAGTTTTTCATTGGAAACTAGATCTAGCAATTTAACTTAAGTGGCAATTTACCAGGTAACATAACCTGCATTGTTGTATCTGTTTCCCTGTTTCATTTTCTCCTCCCCATCAGTATTTTTTAAAGTCCTCTTCCAAATAAGCTCCTTGAATTAGAATCATCTCCTCAGCGTCTGTTTGTCAAGAAATCCAAACTAAGGTGCAACCCTCCAAGCTATTGTTCTCCAAACCAGTTTTTTTTCCTTCATTCCCTAACCCTGTGTACACTATCATCATCCAAGTAGCTATCAAGATAGAAACGTAGCCATCATCAATTATTTCTCTATCTGTCTCCCTTTCTCCCACATAGTTATAAATCTATGCCTACACTCAGTGACTACTGCCATATCATTAGATCATGTCAAACCAACTTTGACTCAAATTGCTAAATCAACCTGTGTCCCTTTTATTGGTTTTGTCCTCTTAATAGTTGTTCTCCACATAGCAGATTAAATAACCTCACTTAAATGATAAGTTAAATACGTTACCAAAGTATCATTTTTTCCATTGTTCTTAGGAAGAGTAAAACTCCTACTACCTTCATATCCTGGCTCTAATGTATCATTTCAGCCTCATATCATTCCACTCATTCTTTGGATTTTCTTTGGATTATGTGTTTCAATGTCACTGAATTAACAGAAGCTAAGTAATCTTTGAAATGGGAAGTTTAAACTGGTGGAAGAAAGGATAATTGTAAGTATATAGCCCAGTGGGAATAGACCTATAAGGGATTGATAATAATAGACAATAACTGTGTTGAGGAAAAGAAAATCTTCTAGAGACATAGGAAGAAAGAATATATATTTGTAAATGTGGATATGTGTGTAATGATAGGTCTTTATAATGTACAGTCACTGGTTTACCATAGAGATTATCTGAAGAATTATCTTCAGCAAACACTGACTGTGTGTTGTGAATAGAAAAAACAATTGACACTGAAAAATGAAAGCAAGTAAAAATTGTGTTGCCCTTATATGAAATAAAAATAGAGATGATTGTGGTATGCTCACAATATAAACTAAATTCCCTGAGAAGTGACCATATAGGGATCCTTATAATATTATTAACAAATGCAGTCTGCTCTATCAATTTTTTGTTTTATTAATTATGTAGACTTTTTCATCATAATGTCAATAATTACATTAACCTTGTAAGTTACAAATCAAGACATGTCCTTGTATGAATTTATAGCTTTTGTGTTTGAGGGGGAAATAAAATGTAGTTCAATAAGAGAGGAAAGGTGCAAATGGAGATAGTATGTACCCAGTGTTATGAAATTTGTCTTTTTCTTCATAGGAAGGGGCATGTCCCTTCATAGATATCGTGCATTTTCTCAACAGTTTTTATTAACAAAACATACAATTAAAAGATTTATCTCTTGTTTAATGCTGTCTCCAGAAAATAGTAATAGTTTCCCAAGTTTTTATTAACAAAACATATAATTAAAAGATTTATCTCTTGTTTAATGCTGTCTCCAGAAAATAGTAATAGTTTCCCAGGAAGATTAAAATGAGGACCATGAGGAAATGATTGTGGAGGGAAAGACTGTGGACGAAAAAATGCCATGTCATGGCTAAGCATTTTGTGGATTATCTCCTCAGAGATAATAATGTTAATATTAGCATGTATTTGTCAATTATTGTACTCATTTACTAATATTAGTCATAGGCTAGACAATAAACATATAAAAGTGAAGGAAAAAATGCTTAGCTGTCAAGTAAATCTCAGATATGCAAAGAGACAATTATAAAACACCATGGAAATTGTTATTATTTAATTTTATATGCAAGATAGAGTAAGAATCTGGGGTAAGGATTGCATACAAAAATGTCAGTCTCGTAAGTAAATCATTAGGTTCAGAAATATGAATTCACTGAGAGCTATTGAAATAGAAGTAAGGGAAATGAGTGAAGGCATTTCCTTGGAATTATATGGATAAAATGGTAGATTTAGTGTTTTTATTTTTCTTTTATACTTTCATCATTTTGTGTCATATATATTTACTTTAATGACAAAGATATTTTAAACCAGCAAACAAGGTGTGAACTAAACTAGTTAAAGTTATAAATTAACATATTAAACAAATGAAATGAAAATGTAAGTGTTTATTGTTAAACTCAAAGGAATAATATAGATGAGGTTGAGGAGAGAGATGGGATTCTAACATTCACAACAAAGAAAATCACTACAATTATCAAATAGAGTAAGGCATGAATGAAATTTTAGTTTTCCATCTCACACTGAACCATTTATTCTGCATATGTTTGTATTCTTTTGTGTCTTCTATTTTTGCTCATTATTTCCTCTTCATTCTATTAAATGTCTTGCATCTACGTTAACATTATTATTATTATTGTGTGTGTGTGTGTGTGTGTGTGTGTGTGTGTGTGGTATGCAGGCCTCTCACTGTTGTGGCCTCTCCCGTTGTGGAGCACAGGCTCCGGACGTGCAGGCTCAGCGGCCATGGCTCACGGGCCTAGCCGATCCGTGGCATGTGGGATCTTCCCGGACCAGGGCACAAACCTGTGTCCCCTGCATCGGCAGGCGGACTCTTAACCACTGCACCACCAGGGAAGCCCTACCTTTACATTATTGATCTAAATATAAGAACCAATAGTGAATTCCCATTCAAAGATCTTGGAAAAAAAAATCACAGGAGAGAAAATATAAATCAACTGAGTAATACTTTGTTTTCTCCTATTTTTTTATTATCAGACATAAAAATAAACATTCAATTAAAAAATAAACCATGAAGTAAGATATACAGTATAATTGATTCCACAAATATACCTAAACAGCATTATAAAATGGTATATGTAAATCTTGCTGTTATGTGAGGAGAACATGGAAAAAATAAGCCACTTTAAAAAAAAAAAAGCTACAATTATTAGTATTACAGATTTATAACTAGGAGGCTTAACATTTATTACCTATATTTCTGTATTTAGAAATAAATAAAAAGTAAAATAGTGAAAACATTTAACATGGGTAGTAAATGGTAGGTTATCTCTTTTTTCCTACTTAACTTTTTTTTTATTATTCTACAAGATTTTTAAAATTCAGGATCTAATGATAGTTCACATTGTTTTCAATCACCTGACACACTGTTCTGCCTTTTTTAATGGTCTGAAAAAGATGACTGATATTTTGCAACTCACACATCTTTTGATGCTGGTCCATAAAGACAATCAAAGTTAGAAGTGAAGAAATGTTACTTTTGACTCTGGCCAGAACTACAGTAAAGAGCTTTGTCTGATCAATACAGACCCTATTAATTCTGATCCTAGACTGATGATTGTTGCTTCTGCTCCCTCCCCAGAGTTAAATTACTTTGAAACAGCTCAAAAACTACTCAGAAGGGTTAGTCAGAAACCATACAAAATGTTTTCTTCCTAACAGTCCAGTTATCACTGAGTTGCACAAGGAAAGGATGTGAATATGGTATTATAGTGTATGTTTCATGCTATAGGCACCTCCTAAAATGTTTTGTAATGGAGCTAAATATCAGTCTGGGTAATTCTGAAGCTGTTAGGTGAGTGCTCTACAAGAGCTGACCTTGGGATATTACAGCCCATATTGTTGATAGGTAGAACGTTGGCTAGGAACACAAGGACATTTTTTATACTTTTCTAGAAAGATGCTTGTTTCTCATTTTTTTCCATTTCAACTGGAAAGGTCACAAACTGAGTCACAAGTTCAGATTTTTAAATGATGAAAACGTTTTAAGTGCCTACAATGGGCCCGTTAAATACAGGACCTACAAATATAAATGAAAAATGGTTACGCCCTCCAGGTGCTTGTCATCTGGTCAGTTTGGCTGCGATATAAGCATGTAGTTATAATCAGCTGTGAAAATTAGAGATTGTCGTAACTTAGTGGAGAATAAATGTGGAAGCCTATATTGATGGTGTGCTATTTACAAAGCAGCAGAGGAGACATGGAACTGGAAGTTGACTTTGAAGTGTTTATCAGATTTGTCTACTAGATTTACCAAAATTGAAGAGACATAGCAAAAAAAAAAAAAATATATATATATATATATATATATTTCATGACACACATGAGAAAACTGCCATTAATTCAGTGTGGTTATATATTTCGATGAGGAAATATAGATAATAAAACAGAAAATAATTTAGGCTATGTTATAGAGAGTACTTTGAATTTCTTCAAAATTTTTTTAAGAAAAAATAAAAGATTTGAAGCAGGAAAGTGACAGTTAAATCTGGTATTTTTGAATGAAAATTTTAGTAGCAATATGATGGATGGATTGAAAAGAAGTGTTAATAAAATCAGAGAGAGCCTAAGACAATCATGTTGAGACAACTAGTAAGAAATAAGAATTTGTTAAAGAGGTTGAGAATGGCTGATAGAAGACTTATGTGAGGGAAGCTTTAGACACAGAAAATATGTAACTGTTATAATTTTAAAACTCATGTACTTGGATTTTTTTTCCTTAAGCAAGTAAACAGATTAATAAATAATGCTGCATATCATAGGGAGATCAGCTTGGTGCTTTGTGACCACCTAGAGGAGTGAGATAGGGAGGTTGGGAGGGAGACACAAGAGGGAGGAGAGGGCTTCCCTGGTGGCGCAGTGGTTGAGAGTCCGCCTGCCGATGCAGGGGATACGGGTTCGTGCCCCGGTCTGGGAAGATCCCACATGCCGCGGAGCAGCTGGGCCCGTGAGCCATGGCCGCTGAGCCTGCGCATCTGGAGCCTGTGCTCTGCAACGGGAGTGGCCACAACAGTAAGAGGCCCGCATACCGCAAAAAAAAAAAAAAAAAAAAAAAAAAAAGGGAGGAGATATGGGGATATATGTATATATATAGCTGATTAACTTTATTATAAAGTAGAAACTAACACACCATTGTAGAGCAATTATATTCCAATAAAGTGTATAAAATAAAATAAAATAAATAAATAAACAAATAATGCTCTTAAGATAGGAAAGGCAAAACCAGGGATGGATTTGGGGAAAGAAATTGAGTAGGATTGGTCAATTTGAAGTGGTGATTACCTGCAGGGCATTCTTGTAGCAATTTGTTCTGCTTTATTTATATACTGCCTAAACTCATTTACTGGAGATAGGAGAAAGCTCAAGACCAGGAATGAAGCTTTAGATGGTATAAGTATAGATAGGATTGAATTTTGCAAGAGAAAATGAAATACCATTTCAAAAGGAAAACAAGAACGTAAAAGGACAAAGAACAGAAGTATGGGGAATCTGAAACTTTTAGGATTTGGAAGAAGAAAATAAGTTTATATGTATAAAGAGTGTCTTCATTAGTGATTTGAGAAGGAAGAGATCCAGAAGACACTGTTCCAGATGTAAAGAAAAGAAGTTTTGTAAGAAGCTAACTTATACCTTGTTCCATGAGCCCATTGTGAGAACACCTTCAAGGTGTCAGTCAAACCCTCCAAACTTGACTCTCTCTAATTATGTCTCCTTCAAATTTTCCACCTCGTAAATTTACATATTTGGGGAAATGTGTTTATCTTGTATCACAGATTACTTCTGCAACATAAATACTTAAAATCCTTACAGGTTTGTAATTTGTACCCTATATATGATCTTCAGCATTTGAATGTCAATTAATGGGTCTTCAAAAGTCAAAGAAGGACTTCATTCAGTTTGTATCAGTGACCCGGGGTAGCTGAAATAAAAAGCAACCTCTCTGAATGTTCCCCCTTTGGGTTGGGCACTCCTTTTCGCTTCCTCCTGCTCTGTGTGCCAACTGCTCACTCTTTATGTGGAAGACAGGTAGCAAATAATGTGCACTGATGATAACTTCTAAGATTCATATAGAATGTGTTGCAGAATGTGTTTGTATATAATTATGGGCTGCTTTATAGAATAATGTAAAATTAAAATAATTCAGAACAATTTTTTTCACATAACTGACTTGTTTATTTCAAGATAACCATTTTAAATGTGAAAACATTTTTTAAAAAGCCTTTCAGAATAGGGAAAAAAAAAAGTAAGGATGTTTTTATATCCAGAGTACTTTTGTCCCATAGAGAATATAGGCATTATTTCATCATTCCGTTTTATTTATTTGTAGTTATTTTCTTGAGACATATATTGGCTTAATTTGAACAGATGGATTAATGTTTTAGATAAGGTGTTTAGCCACAAGCTATTTTGTAGTTAGGTTCTTTTCAGACATAGTCACAATATCCCATCTATCCATATACAGAATTGCCCATTCAAATCAATGATACATTCTGAATAAAAATATATGGTGAGAAGGAAAAATTACTTTGATATGGGCTTTATAAACTAAAATATCTCCCATTTTGTTTTACTTACATACTTGGGAGGACTATCTACCTTTTTTTGTAATACTGAACAGAAATAGATAGCTGGCTGACTAAAACAGCATAAACACAGCTATTCAGTATATCTTTAGTTAGTTTTTCTGCCTTTTTCAAATGGGGACTGATAGTAAAATGTTCATTAGTGAAAATTTTTCACACTGTTCTTCCTTCTTTGAATTAATTTTTGTAAGGGAATTCAGAGCTTGGACATGATTTTAAAAAAAAAAGGTAGTTTAACATGACTAAAAATGTTAGAGAATTTCAAGTGAGCACACAAAGTAAAGCAAAATAATAAGCAAAAACATTATAAAGTATCAGTCAGTAATGTAGATGGTCGTTTAATGAGGCTAATTCTTAAATGTATCAGATGTTGTTAAATTATAGAAACACTGAAGAGCGTTAACACATAAAGGTAGTCATAATTACAAGAGTGGAGCAATGTCTCTTTTTAACTACCTCTCCTTACCTTTCCCCAATCTCTCTTTTTTTTAATAACATTTAAATTCTACTTAATTATGTCTTCATATTTAACAGTAAGACTGAAACAATTGTCAAAACAAAAAATTATACGACCAAATAAAAATGATTTTCATTGTTTTATATATATATATATATATATATATATATATATATAAAGCATATATAATGATAAGCACAGGAGATGGGCACTGAATAAGCTTCATGATTCCTTTTCATGACATTCATGGTACATATTCATAAAACTTGATTCCTTAAGAAAGTTCTCATATATGGTTTATATATATAGACTACTAAATGATACATTGACCAGCATATTAAACATTTATATTATAATCCAAATGTGGTTTCATGTTGCCTTTTCTTGTAGCCAATGGGGAGCATAATTACATATCCCCCAAAAGGCAAATCTATTGGTGAATTAATGTGCTCAATTAACTATATTTAGAAAATACAATCTATATTACAAAAAACAGACTGCTTATATGTCAGACAATATTTTATAAATATTATTTCTAGTAATCAAATTTTTTGATAGAGTAGATTTCTTGACTAGGTAAAACTATACTGTCAATGAGGTGATAAAATATATTGTTGTTCAAAGACAGACCCACATGCTTAAGACAAAAGATGATCAGGTTGTAAGGAATCTGTAGTAATTCCCAGTGGAAATTGGAGGGTCTAACTTGGATATTCAATTTCTTAAAAGACTCAGAGGTATGGTCAAGCAAACCCAAATTTTTCTTTAGGGAGCAGTTTTGAATATACTGAAACATATGAATACATTTACAATTGTATCCAAGCCCATGAAACGAACTTGGCAAAACATACCCATGGATAACTGCATTGATTTGTCATTTATACATAGTTATTTGAACTAAAGAAATACAACTTGGAAACTGATTGCTAAATATAATTTGACTAGTTTTGTAAATTAGTCTTTCTGACAATAGTTTGTTTCTAGTATTAATTGTCAACTGAGATCAACAAGGTTTCTTGAATTCAAAAATGATCTTCATAAATTGGGACATTTGTAGAGATGTGGATGGATCTAGAGACTGTCATACAGAGTGAAGTAAGTCAGAAAGAGAAAAACAAATATCATATATTAACGAATATATGTGAAACCTAGAAATATGGTACAGATGAACTGGTTTGCAGGGCAGAATAGAGACACAGGTGTAAAGAACAAACATATGGACACCAAGTGGGGAAGTGGTGGTGGTGGTGGTGGTGGTGGGATGAACTGGGAGATTGGGATTGACACGTATACACTAATATGTATAAAATAGATAACTAATAAGAACTTGCTGTATAAAAAATAAGTAAAAATTTAAAAATTAATTTAAAAATAAAAATAAAATTGCAAAAAAAATTATTTTCATGGTATAACTTTAGAAATATTCTGAAATGTCCAAAATAAATATATAATAAATACTTATGCTTATTGGTATATAAATATGGTAGAATAACCTGTAGTTATTAAAATAATGTTATTTAATTATTTTGCTCACAAAATGTTTTACTATATATTGTCAATTGAAAATGTTAGTTACATGAAGTGCATTAGCGATGTACTGTTTCAGCCTGTAAAGTTATGTTGGAAAAAACAAAACACTGTCTCACTGTTTGTGGACCTATATTAACTCTGTTTCCTCTGGGTGATAAGGATAAACATCATTTCTTACTTTTCTGTATTCTTAACTTTTTTAAAAATAATTAACATCAAGTACTTAAATATTCTTAAAAGAATCAAATTATCAGAGTCAATGTCTAAACTATACCTCTTCTGTTATGATATTTCTGAAACACTCATCAATTTTTACCTATTGAATTTTCAACATAATAACTGAAAAAAAATAAAATTCAAAGAAACATAAAAGAAAAATTTTGATGTTAGAGATGTTAGATTAAACAAACATATTTAGCTCTCTTCCCTACCGAAACTGCCCTAAAATTATAATAAATATTTTTTAAAAGTAGCATTTTTAAAAAGTAGATACATATTTAAAAGAGGTTAAAAAATAAATAAGAGAGATTGTGAATGGAATAGGGAACAGTAACAACAAAAGAGTATAAAGCAGTGTAACTTATTTTGGAGACCCAGGAATGCTTAATCCTTAGTCTGCTGTAAGAAAAAACACTAAACAACATAAATTGTATCATAGAAGGCCCCCTGCAATAAAAAAGCTTAGTAATGGGTAATAAGAGTGCCCACTGAATTAAAGACTTTTTAAGAATCCCTGAATCATTTTTCCATGCAGCATTGTTAACTGCCTTCTCTCCTCCCAGCTAAAAGACATTTAAACTCCAGAGAAGGTAAGAGAAAAAAATGCAGGGTGAATGAGGGGAAACACAAGGCAGAGGAGAGGACTGAGTACCTTGTGATGTCAGAGGCTAAGACAATACTCTCACACTGGATGACATGGCTCCAGCATTCTTTCCCCACTCTTTTCTAGAGTGCTGGCATTCACCGTCATACCCAGAAGTTAGGAGTCTAGAAGATGTTTCCTTGGTGTACCAGAAAAGATATAAGGCTGTAGATGCAGGAGTTTCCCAAGAAAAGAACCTGACTAAGCCAACTTAAAAATAAGGCCTGGGCTTCCCTGGTGGCGCAGTGGTTGAGAATCTGCCTGATAATGCAGGAGGCATGGGTTCGAGCCTTGGTCTGGGAAGATCCCACATGCTGTGGAGCAACTAGGCCCGTGAGACATAACTACTGAGCCTGCACGTCTGGAGCCTGTGCTCCGCAACGAGAGAGGCCGCGATAGTGAGAGGCCCGTGCATCATGATGAAGAGTGGCCCCCGCTTGCCACAATTAGAGAAAGTCCTCCCACAGAAACGAAGACCCAACACAGCAAAGATAAATTAATTAATTAAAAAAAATAATAAGGCCACAATTGACACACCTGTACACCTACAAGTAACTTCCAAGCAGCTTTCTACTGACCACTCTTAAATATGAGTGGACAGCCAAGGATTGCCAGTCATATGTGAAAAACAGAAGAGATGAAATTATGGAGTAGAGAATTTGGGGTTGAATTAATGTTAAGTAGTATACAGAAAACTAAGTGAGCAAACAAGCAGACTATTACTTTCAGAGAAAACAAGAAAGTTAAAGAAAAAAAAAGCATACTTTCAACATACAATATGTAAATGATGTTTAGATGGTCATAGTTTCTAAATTTTAATTAATCAAAATTAATAAAAAACTACATTTTAATGATACAAAGACCTGAAAAACCTGTGCCAGTGGTAGAGTGGCTTAAGCAAGTATAGAAAAAGAAAAAAATATATTTATTTTCCCAAAATAAAAGTTCAGAAATTATGTCTAAAATTGAAAAAAAAATTATTAAAATAATTACAAGCATGTTATTTAGCAATGTGGATGTCCTACAATAAGTAGCTAAAAGAGTTAATAGTCCCTGTTCTCTAGACATATACAAGTCGTGTAAATTTACTTGACTCTTTAAATCATATGCATAATTTGGATAATAATGTAATTACATGTTAATTTTAGATATATCCATAGCCAAATGTGAGTGATAAAATAGTGTGACTGAAGTTTGACATATTTCTAGGGTCAGTAGTATAGACTGCAATCCAAATAAATAAATAAATAACAGATTGATAAATAAATAAAATAATTTGAGTTGTTAGAATCATAGCAGAAGTACCTATTTGATAATAACTAATGAACAATGTTGAAATATGTATATTTTGAAGCCCAGTGAGGGTAAAACGATTTACCCAGTAAAACAGGAGAATACTGCCCAAAGGTAAATCTTAAATTTTATTAACCATAGCAACTAAAAAAGGCACAATAGCATGCTTTTATTAAAGGGAATACATTCTGAAATGTCACACTATACAGTGTGATTGAGACACTAGTCGGGAAATTTACAGATTGAATTCAGCCTAAAATTTCTCTGTTGAGATAATCATCTTAAAGGGCTACTGTCAATGCATTCAGAATCATAAGCTCTCCATCTTGTCAATTTCACTGCATTCTAAAGACGCTTGACAACTTTCATTGCAATATGCTGTGAACAATCTTTCAGTCCTGCAGCAACTCAGTTAGCGTTATCAACAAAGATGTGAAATGCTCTATAAAGGTAAACCAGATAAAGTGGATCAATATGGACTCTGGAAATATAAACCCTCTGGCACATGAGAAATGCCATTATGAGGCAGGCTCCATGGCTGATACTGTCCTACCAAAAAGCTCTATATAAAAGCTGCAAAAAAGACAATCAATTTGGTAAAAATCCCTGCAAGTGTTTCAGAATTGAATAGAAATATTGCTGTCTGGCAGCCTCTCATGATGACCCTTTCATATGATTAATTCATATATAAGATGTTTCTTAGTCTTTTCTCCTCAGTTTTGCTAAATACTAGTTGAGTTTCTACCTCTTCAGCTATGACACAGTTATACACAGCAAAACTAGACTGTTTCAAATCTGTGGAGCAGCTCTAGATTGTCCTCAGCACTTGTGACATGCTTACTCCTCCATCCCACAGAGCTTCTACAGTGTTAATGTAGTCTTTCATTAAAAACTTACAACTCTGGATTTTTCCAGTCTAGCATGAAATGATCTTAGATGTTGTCAATCTGTCCTAAAAAATAAAAAGTTAAAACAAATGGAAAAATAAACAACTCTTTTTAGATCTCTCAGAGAAGTTAAGACATAGGGCAAACCACTGCCTCCAAAATTGTAGAGAAAGACAAATACAAAACTTGGCCGATTATGTCCAATAAAGCTGAAAAAATAAAATAATAAATGAGAACTTAAAAAAAAAAAGAAAAACCTACCAATGCAAAAACCCATGAATAGAAACCTCCATGAGAACCAGTGTTGAGGTAGGAAAACCTAAATTCTAACTGACGAATTGCTGGAGCCTCAGCGTAAAGAATGCTGAGAGTTTAAAAATCCAGGACCTAGAGTCTGTCATACAGAGTGCAGTAAGTCAGAAAGAGGAAAACAAATACCATATGCTAACACATATATATGGAATCTAAAAAAAAAGTACTGATGAACCTCCTGGAAGGGCAGGAATAAGGACACAGAAGTAGAGAATGGACTTCAGGGCACAGAGTGGGAAGGGGAGGCTGGGACAAAGTCAGAGTAAGCAGTGACATATATACACGACCAAATGTAAAATGGATGGCTAGTGGGAAGCTGCTGCATAGCACAGGGAGATCAGCTCGGTGCTTTGTGACCATATAGAGGGGTGGGATAGGGAGGGTGGGAGTGAGAGGGAGGCTCAAGAGGGAGGGGATATAGGGATATATGTATACATATAGCTGATTCACTTTGTTGTACAGCAGAAACTAACACAACATTGTAAAGCAATTATACTCCAATAAAGTTGTTAAAAAAAATCCAGGGGACCCAGCTATAGGGGAAACACTGCATGCTTGTGATATTTACTTCCAGGATCTCTACCTCCAGGACCTCATAGTAAATATCAGAGAAAAATACCCTCCAACTTCCAGCAGGGGAAAGGATAAAAAGAACCATTTTTAAATACATAAAGTGATTTGGAAATGGTCTCCCATTTTTTTAATACTTGAAAGAGTTTATGTAATCCTGATGTTATTTCTTCCATAAATATTTATTAGAATAAACCCTTAGAAACCATATGGCTTAAATTTTCTTTGTGTAATTGCTTTTGGTAATGAATTCAACATATTCAATAAATTTTATGATTTGCAAAAAAAAAAAAAAAAAAAAAAAAAGAAAAAGAAATACACAGCAGCACTCTGTTCTTAACAAAGCCTGCCTTTAGAAGAAACTATTTTACCAGAGTCTATCTAACCAGCTGGAGTTTAGTCAGAGCCTAACGTACTTAGGGAGCAGGGAAATACACAACTGTATCCTATCATGTGGGAGAAGGGAAATACCTAACTCTAGTTTCTACCAGCCATCTTGTCCACCTAAGTGGGGAAAAAACTGAGAAGCACTGTTGAAGTTCAGAGTTCAGGGACACAGGTTCACCAAAGACTGAAATAATCATACAACTATAGAGTGCTTCCGCTCCCCCCTCAGATGTGAACATAGTAAATTAAAATAAGAATGCTAAACTGTATAATCTTTAAGTTCCATTACAAAAAGCACATTAACATTCTGCAAAATTGTAATTATAAGTGTAAAATGGCAGGGTAAATATGTTGGTGGCAAATTCCAGCTGGCAAGGAAAACACATAGACAAAACTGGTCAGAAAAATTTACCTTATTGAAATTGATATTTTTAGTGATATTTGAAGTAGAAATAACAAATGAATTATTTTTTATAGAAAGTAATTGAGTTAATAAAAATTTCATTGAAGATTTTCTTGTGTGTGTTTGAATGGGAGGTTTTCAAGGTCATCTCTTATTCATATTGAGCATTCCCCATAATTAATGACTCATTTAGAAACAGAAATCCAAAAAAAGTTATTAATTTTTTTATATACTTAAAAGAAAACCCTCAGAGATCAAAATTATCAGCTTTGTAGAAAATAATAAAAATATCTAAAGCTGTGTCAGTCTAGGATAAATGATGGTGTGTGGTCATCATACAATAATGTAATGTTCAAAATCTGTTTAATATGAAATGATAGTATATCATCTTAATTCCTTCAAGGAATTAGGGTCAAACTTGGCAAGTTTACTGTAATAACTTTTTATTTATCTAAACTTGTATTTTTCTTGAGTTTTTGTACTCTTGTCTCTAGGAAGTTTTTACACATAACCACACATGCACACACACATAATTATTTTTATTGGCACTTCAAAAATTTTCCATAAATATTAATTATATATTATAATAATATGGAAGCCCCAGGAATTCCAGATAGTCTTGTATTTTCTTTCATTAACTCTGGACTCCTGCTTTCCACTGGAGACTTAAAGAATGCAATTTCTTTGAGTTGGAAATGTAATCAACATTCTCCATTTCAAAGCAGAATATTGGCTTTATCATTTGTCAGCAAAGTAGACTTGTATGATTCCAGCCAAATTATTTCATGGTTGGTTAATTATATAGCTCTTAATATTTCTGCATTTGGCTATCTTAGTCTGTAGCAATTACCACACTGATGATGGACACAATTTGTTCCTTGATGCACAGCATTTTTATGAAAACTTGACAAATTTACAATAAAATATGCTATGAATAAAAAACACAAACTTTTATAGGATATTACCTATAATTCTCTATAAGCACACACTTTTATACAATATTCTCTATAATTCTCTAATAGGTAGGTTAGAGCTAAGTTCTTTCAAATAGTTGACTAAAGGCTTTGGCGACTTTAACATGAGCAGAGGAAATAGTCTAATTTTTTTCTCTCATTTGATAATCAATATTTTACCCATAATTCTTAGATGAAGAAGAATTTTTTTAGATAATTAAGTATGGTAAAACCAAGAGGAAATTTGAAGAAAATATTAACACATTTTCCTATTAAAGCTGGGACACATGTCCATTAAGTTTATTACATCAATCAAACACAGGACTCTTCCAACGTTTATTGGTCTTAATTTATGAGTAAGATTATCAGATCATGTTATGATTATTTAAGTGCTTCTCCCATATTTCTGATCAAGGGACTGGTCCTATTTCATCAACTCTGAATTACTCAGTGTAGAACTATATGTACAGAATCTTTAAATCCATGGTAAATTATTAGTCCTATTACCCTAACATAAATGATTTCCTAGAAGATGTCAGTTACTTTAGAAAGTTCACTGATGTTTTAAATAAATCAAAGAACCTAAACTTGTAATCCAATACACATACAGGGAAAATACACACACACACACACACACACACACACACACACTGCTTGTTATTTATGCAGCCTAATGATAGCAGTAAAACCTTGGCTTGCAAATATGATATTATTTTAGACCCTGAAAGAAGTATTTTGATTTGTATAACTTATTTTATATTATTATTTGTTTAAACTATGTTGTACATTGTTGATGAAAGTATGTATACATTGAAGAAAAAAGCCTGAATGAATCTTCTCTATTAAAATCAGTAATGTTATTTATATTAAGCATTACTAATTTAAAATTGGGTAAACAAAAAAGTCCTACTGTATAGTACAGGGAACTATATTCAATATCTTGTGAGGAACCATAATGAAAAATAATATAAAAAAGAATGTATGCATATGTATAACTGAATCACTTTGCTGTACAGCAGAAATAAATACAACATTCTAAATCAAATATGCTTCAATTAAAAAAAAACATTCAATTGTACATTTTGAATGGGTAAATTGTATGATATATAAATTATATATCAATAAAGATGTTTTAAAAAGTGAAAACAACTTTTAAATAATTAAAACTTGCAAAAAAAAAAAACACAAAAAAATCAGAGAAATGTGTTTGATCAGGAACAAAACAAGGGTAAAATCCTAATGTTCTGAGTGTGAAATAAAGTAATATTCATATTGCATATTCAGTAAGTTAGGTTTTGTTTCTTGCATTTATGAAATATTGGCATTTCAAAATACAGATTAAAATTTATTAATTGTAAATTTTAGTCTTTTAATGCATAATCTTGTATTCCTTATCACCAAAAACCTTCAGGTCAAAAATATTTAAATTAATTATAATCAGCAATATTAATAGAACACTTGCAGCTTGTAATGTGTGACAATATGTAATTACTTTCAAATATTAAATTTAATACATAAAAGTAAATCACTACAACATTACTTAAAGTTTTGAAAAAGAGAGTGTCTTAATAAGCTATACTATGTACACTCACTGATAAAGCTGAATGAAGAAGAATAGATTTTCAGTTAATAATTCTATTTGAAGTTATTAGGTAAAAACTAGACCATTGAAATATTAAATTCATATAGAATGTGTAAGATTGGGAATTTATACTACAATATTTAAATATGTTTATAAGCTTTGTCATTGTGTGGATTGAAGGTAACAAATGGTGTCAGTTAAAATGCTTTGTATTACAAAAAAGAAAGTAAAACTTGATAAATAATGTTATAATTGTACATAAAATTTAGCTGCTTGCTGATAAATAGGATTACCTATAAACTTTTAAAATGTAATCATGACAATTTATCAAAAATATGAGTAAATATTATCCTACAACAGAAAGATAATTTCAGTTTAGCTCAGGAACTAGAATGGATGACTACTTTCATCATTATTATTCCATATTGTCAGAGTTGAAATATAAGCTAAAACATAGTAAAATAAAAAATGAAATAATATAACAAAAAGAACTGATAAAAACATTGAAAAATAATGCATAATACTATAGCAATTGTTGATTATGCGATTCTAGGATTATGATCTCCAAGTACAATAGATTTTCTGGAAATAATAAATTATAGAAATGTTTTAGTTTTAAGACAAATACATGAAAATCAATTGTTTATTTTTTTTTAATTTTAGGAGTAAGTATCTAAAAATAAATGAAGAAAGAATTATATTTGTAATGTTGCAAAACTATAATAATCCTGGGAAATTTTAATAAAAAAGACAGAATACAAAATTATTTAAACGTTTTGTAGAACATAAAGCAAGATCTAAACTTAAAAAGGGATAAAAATGATTCTGAGGGAAAGATTTCAAATAATAAAAATAGCCACTGTCCCATAATTAATATATAAATCTAATACAAATCCAATTATATTTCAACAGAATGTTGGTTTGTTTGTTGGCAGATGGAAGTGAGCAGGGCTGATAAAATCCTAATAATAGTTCTAATATATCTAATATCATAATATATTTAGAGTTTTTGTAATAAAATCAATATTGGCTTGGGGATAAACACATATATCAATATTGACTTGAGAATAATCAAACTGATTAATAGAACTGAATTGGGAATCTTGAAATTGTTCCCAGTACATGTAAATATTTAATGTCTATCTTGCAAATGTAGTGCTTCAACTCCAGAGGGGGAAGTAAAAAACAGTAGTTAATAAATGTTTTTGACATAATTGTATCTTCATCTGGAAATAAATGTAAGCTGGATTTCTATGTTACATAACACATACTGAAAAAATATCCAAATGGTATCAGACTTAAGGTTAAAAACAGTTTTATCAATTTTTATACTGATAAAAATATAGCAAGAAAATCAAAACAGCTGTATTAAAATCTAGAGGCAATCTTTAGGTCAGGTAACTGTAAAAATAAAGAAACATTTGCTATATAGAATGTCTTAAAAGATTGTATTTCAGAATATACCATAAATGAAGTCTACAAAATTTTGGGAGCTGGGAAAAAGATATTTATAGTAAGAATTCAAATTTTCAGACCTCTTAGAGATAAACTCAAAATCACATGTAACCTGGTGAAAAATAAACACCAGGCCTAAGTAGCAAAAATAGATGTGCTTAGGCCACTCACAGAAGAGAACATCCAGTTGTCCAAACACTGAAAAAAAGATGCCTAAACTCAGTAGTCAGTAAATTTAAGTGACAAAGAGATAGTAATTTGTATATTTTGGACTGGAAAAATTAGTGACATATCTATTCCTTGTAGGATAGTAAGGAAGACAGTATGCTCAGTTCTTGCTCAAGTAAATGTGAATTATTTCAGCATTATGGAAAAGTATAATAAAATTTGATATAATTTTTAAATTTTATCTTTTGACCTTGTAATTTACTCTCCTAGAAGAGTTATTCTATATAAATACAAAAATGATGCAAATAAAAATAAGTACAAGAATATTAATATCAGAATAATTCTCATAGTAGTAAAAATGTAAGCACACACAAAACCAAAAACCTTAAATAAATACCCATCAATAGAGAATTAGTATATCCACACCAAAAGATATTACCTAGCTTTTAAAGGAGTGACTTAAAATTCAACCAGTTAACTGACATGGATTTCCAGGAGATAATTTAGTATGCATAAATGTGTTTAAAAGTTGATCCCACTGTTTTTCACAAGGACAGCAAAGAGACTACAAATGTATATCTTTGTGTGTGTGTTCTGTATGTTTTATATGAGTGTATCTTCATATTGGCATGGAGGAAAACATAGAAGGTGCTAGCAAAATACTAATATAGATTACCTCAGGGCCTTGGAAAAGGATGAGGTAAAGCAACCAGAATACTGGAAGAAAAAAAAAAAAAAAAAACTTGTGCACACCAAAATTCTGCACACAGAGGTTTATAGCAGCTTTTTTCAAAATTACCCAAATGTGGAAACAACTAAGCTGTCCTTTAGTAGGTGAATAGACAAACTGTGGTACATCCGGAAAATGGAATATTATTTAGCATTAAAAAGAAATAAACTATCAAGCCATGTAAAGATGTGGAGGAACCTCAAATGCCATTTGCTAAGTAAAAGAAGCCAATCTGAAAAGGCTACACACTGCATGATTCCAGCTATAAGACATTCTGGAAAAGGAAAAGCTATGGAAAGAGTAAAAAGATTACAAGGGGGTGGGGAGAGTTTTTTTTTTTGAATTTGAATTAAAATTCAAATTTGAATTCACGGTTTTGAATTCAAATTTAAAAACTTTTTGAATTTTTGAATTCAAAAAGTTTCTTTTTGAAGGTGAAGCACAGAATAATTTTAGGGCTGTGAAAATACTCTCTATGATGCTATAATGATGAATACATGCCATTATACCTTTGCCTAAATCCACCAAAAGTGAAGCCTAATGTAAACTATGGACCTTGGGTGATAATGATGTGTCAATGTATGTTCATCAACTGTAACTAATGTGCTGCCCTGGTGGCAGATAAGGATAATGAAGGAGGTTATGCATGTATGTGTGTGTGTGTGTGCAGCATATGGAATATATCTGCACCTTCCTCTCAATTTTCTGTAAATATGAAAATGTTCTCAAATAAAGTCCTTTAAAAAGTTACTTGACAAAATGTATTTTTTTTAAGTAACATCAACAAAATTGGAAGTTTTGGGATAAGGCAGGTCATGGTTTCTTGTAAAAATTTCAGAACTAGAAGAGAATTCAGACATATTGGATCAGATTTTGTTTGCTTCTTTTTGGTTCTCACATCTATGATATTCTCTTCTGATAGCAAAATGGCAGCAGTATTTCAAACATCACATATGCACAAAATGCCATCTGGAACAAGAGAAAGACTTTTTGTTTCCCCAGATTTACCAGGAAATGACATATATATATATATATATATATATATATATATAAATAAATAATATGACTTATATCCTTTGTCCAATTTTTAATCAATTATTGTATCCAGATGAAGCAAACTAGGCCATGTTCTTGGTTCTATAATTTAGCTTTTCTTGGAACACGTGAATCCCCAAAAGAATAACAATGAAGGTAGAAAAGAGAAATTAAATTCATGGTAGGACATGACAAAGGTCTCAATGAGTCAATTATCTTAATTAACCAATGTCTATACACACAACATGAAGTATTAAAAATTGTCATGCCTATATGAAATGCATTTATATCCTCCCCAAAGGAAGAAAAAAAAAACACATTTCTTTGTTATCAGAATCCAGGTCTCCAAGGATTACCTTGGTTGAGTTTACTAAGAGAGTCTCCAATCTACACTGTCTTCCACTGACACACTTGAGATGAACATTAGAAAGGTTTCATGAGCTACTCTGGCTTTAGCATCCTCCTTCCTATTCATGGAGCTCTAAAGACCTAGAGATCATCAAAGGACCAACAGTCATGTTTTTGTTATTTTTGTCATTCTCTAGCAAAATAACTCCCTAAAACCTTAGAAGAGTTTTGATCTGTGTGCTACGCAGAAATTCCATGGGCTGGTCCTCAAAGCCAGAGTCTTTAAATACTTAAGTTTGAGTCCAAGAGAGTGTCTTGAAATCTCTAACTCACCTTAGTATTCTGCATTATCATAGCACTCTGTTGACTCAGCATAATCCTCTGTTTAGGAGAAATCTGAAACAATAAGTTGGATAGCAAGGCACAATAATATACTTCTAAAGTACAAGTTGCTTTCCAAATTTCTCTGCATAATTATCTTTATTTTTCTCTTTTTTGGGGGTAGATAAAATCAACAGCTGTGTGCTGTGTGTGTGGGAGTTGGGGATGAGGGTGGGAGTATGATGGAGGGAGGTGTTCCTGGCCTTAAAGTTTTTTAATCACTTTACCACTTTCCTACCTTCTTAGAATTTACTATATCCACTTAAATTGGCTCTCTAATCCTGGAAAAGAATGCTAGCCAATTTTGTGTTGCAGTGAACAGCTGAAAGGGCATGTCTTAGAAAAGAAAATGAGGGGGCCTCCCTGGTGGCGCAGTGGTTGAGAGTCCGCCTGCCGATGCAGGGGATACGGGTTCGTGCCCCGGTCTGGGAGGATCCCATATGCCGCGGAGCGGCTGGGCCCGTGAGCCATGGCTGCTGAGCCTGCGCATCCGGAGCCTGTGCTCCGCAACGGGAGAGGCCACAACAGTGAGAGGCCCGCATACCACAAAAAAAAAAAAAAAAAAAAAAAAAAAAAAAAAAAGAAAAGAAAATGAGGGAATACATTAAAGGGCTCAGACTTAAATACCCCTCCTCTATAGTGGGCAGAATGAACTTTTCCTAGGTGACATAAAAGAAATCAGGTTCTATTGGGAAATGAGGAATAAATATTAGAGAGTAAATCACTAATGTCTACTAGGAGTACAGCTACATGTTAATTATTTCTGAATCAGCCAAAATAAGCTAGACTGTGTTGCCTTTATAACAGTTATGACATGTTACCATCAACGAAAAACAAAGACTTGCCTTTTCTTCACTCTACATTTTCATCAAAGGTGGCCATACTTTCCTCATTGCAAGACTCTTGCTGCCTGGAAAGCCAGTATGAGACATTTCAGTTGTCATGATAGACACTTGAAACATTTGCATGGCAGGGTAACATAACACTTCCACTCATAAATCATGGTTTAAGACTGATTTCAGGGATCAGGATTATAAAAGCCTCCCAGGAGGATAGGCCACAAAATATTGGGTAACTACAATACCATCTCCTTCAATTACAAACTAATCACAGGGCTAGAGTTTTATGTCAGCTATCATATATAATTCTTATAATAGTTCTTATGAAGAGAATAACTTTTAGTTTAAACTAAAAATGAAGCTCAGAAAGGTTAAATAATTTGTGAGAAATTTAATATATTGAACAATAGATAGCATCAGAACAGAAAGAACTATGTGAATCTGAAACACAAACTCTTTCACTGCTTCACACTACCACAAGTTTAAAATCTGATTTAAGGTTATGCTTGAGAAAAGGAAATTGAGTAAAGCCATATTAAAATTAAGGTCTCCTAAAATATGTTTTATTAAGCATTATGTTTCAATGTAAGTTAGTAGGAACCACAATTCAATGTACATATAATTATGTTGAAAAGTTTTCCAGAAGTTCTCTTTATGAATAAAACTAGTTCATTCTGTGTATTTTCTTAGCTAAATAAATTTTTTAAAAAAATTTTCACAGCAAAGGATATGAACTTAATAAAATTCTAAAACCCCATTAATGATAAAATACAGTTGACTTAGACTTCAAGGAACTCATTTACCAGTTAGAGCCTTAGATTCATTACTATAAGATGAAGATTTTGAATAAATTGATTTCTAAATTCCCGTAACTGTTTTGGGTAATCATTTTATCAGTAAAGTCAAAATGTTTGGAAGTGCAGTTCGAGTTTATAGATTCAATTTGGTTTCATTAAACTGGGAAATTTCACACACTTTTTTTAGAAATAGATTCATCCATTCTTCATATTTCTCTCAGATTTGGAGTAGTTTTCTAACCTTACTGTCACGGATGACTGACAAAGCTCACCAAGAGAGAGAAAGAGAGATCTAGAGAGAAGGCAACCCAGTAGTACAATTGATCCTGTCATATCTTGTACTTGATCCATGAGAACAAGATTAATTCCCCAATAAAGTCAGTGAAATCATGTGGCTTGATGCAAAGAATATCTCTGGACTTGGAGGGACCAAGGTTAAAATCTGGCCCTGATCTTACTTCTAACTTTGAAAAGTTACTCACTCTCTGGTCCTCTATTTTCTTATTTGTAAAATGAATATAACAAAATATTAATGGCATTGCTGGGAAGATTAATTACAAATTCAAGAATCCAGGTTAATGATATATGGCTCATAGTTGATGTTTAAATATTATTTATAGTATTACAATCATTATAATTCTTTTAAAGAGACTAGCAATACAAAAAAATGAGTGAATTAAAAACTGGAATGAGAAAGACTGCGTAAAAACTGAAATAAAGGAAAATGATCAAGACAAATTTATTGATGGAGACTTTAACTAGAGGAAGGGTAAGATTCTGTGGCTAGGCTTTGTCAAAATGTAGGTGTCTTGAGAGAGGACTGCTAGAAGGACAGTTAGTAATAACAAGCATTCTCATTAAGAAAGCATTCCAACTATAAAAGTAAGGCCCTTCATGTGAAACCTTCCATCCATATCAATTGTTTATTCATATCAGCTTTTATGTACTTCTAGTATAAGTGCAAATGTTTTATTATTTGAAAGCTTTTTATACCAAATATACTGAGTTTTATTCCCAAATACATTCAAGCATGAAATTTTCTCTGAACGATTATTTGTATTGACAAGCTTACTGTAAGTGAAAAACAATCGGAGGCATTAAACAGATGTTTCAAAAATATGTTTAGAAAAGTGTGTTTCCCTGGCAGTAAAAACAAAGTTATTCTGTCTCAAGAATATTTTTTTTCCATGCACTTCAGGATAAACTAAAACATGAATTAAATAATAATAATAATACTTATTATTTACACGTATGCTACCCTTATAATAATATTGATGGAATGGTGTAGGAATAACTTTTGAACTAGTTTGTGTCTTCAACTGACCAAAGTGTGCACCTTCATGGAATCTTAATTAGTCAATGTCATGAACAAAATTCTAATATTTTTTTATTTAGAGAAAATTCAATAACACATTGTTACTTCTGGAAGACAACTTTATGAAATATATTTACTACAAAATCAGCTACCTTGAGTTAGGCCAGCCATAGCAACATTAATATGTTGAGAAAATGAAATATGCACTTTGGCCAAAAATTAAGTAATTACACTCAAATAATTGGGATCCTGCCTCCTGTAATGATATAACATTCCGATATTCCTGTAGAATATGCGGGAGGTTCTTGTTCCCAGGTGTGGCAATGGGTTTTGTTGATTCACTCACTCTTTCACTTGTGAATAACAACAACAACAACAACAAAACTGCTCACAAATTAATAAATCTGGCCCAGGTTAGTGACATACCCTCTAGTTATTGCATAAAATTGTTTTTCCTTTAAAAACAACAATAAGCAGTTGGCTCATTTATAGACCAAATTGTTTTTTAAAACCAATGAAGCTAATCAATCTTGCTATCCTACACTGTCCTGTAAAGGGGAAAACAGATTATTTGCTAGAAACTTGAGATTGGATCTGTTTTATCTTAAGCAATGCAAGAGGGAAAGATAATATTTAAACATATATACTTGAACTATCAAGATTATCATCTGAATTCACTTTAATTTTGTACATCACATTATTTTGATTAATAAGAAAATGTTAGTTTAAAAATCTGTGGTTGTGGGCTTCCCTGGTGGCGCAGTGGTTGAGAGTCCACCTGCCGATGCAGGGGACACGGGTTCGTGCCCCGATCCGGGAAGATCCCACATGCCACGGAGCGGCTGGGCCCGTGAGCCATGGCAACTGAGCCTGCGCATCTGGAGCCTGTGCTCCGCAACGGGAGAGGCCACAACAGTGAGAGTCCCGCGTACCTCAAAAAAAAAAAAAAAAAAAAAAAAAAAAAAGGTCCAATCTCCAAATACCATACCACAAGGTATTTGATTTTCAACATATGAATTTTGGGGGGACACAAACATGCAATTTATAACAGATATTCAGTAAATAATTGTTTGTTGAATGAAGGAATTTTAAAAATTATAAGGAACTATTTATATTTAATTATTCTTTAAGATTCATGTACAAAAATTGTTTTTTATGTTGTGTAACTTCTGTGTATAATCTGAGAATTTTAGAATAGTGTTCTTTAATAGAAACCTGTTCTTGGGTATTGTTATATATATATATATAGACCAAATATGTATGTATATATATATACATACATATATATATATATATATATATATATATATATATATGTATATTTAAAATTTTGGTGGTCTGCTATTAGTTGATAAATACCTTATATAATTCAAGTGGCAAGACAAGAAGTACTAATAAAACATCAGTCTTAGAAAACCACAGCAAAACAGGTCTTATAGGAAAGCTTGTGATTATGTGAAAGTGAGAAACGGAGTTAGCTAAACTCTAGCTTAATTTGAGTAGGGGGCACTGAGGTAGTCCTTGAGGAGTAATTACAAAAGAATCAGCAATCCCTTACTTCAGAAAAACAGAAGCAATTGCTAACATTGTTGGTATAGGTAAATTAATGGAGTAATTCTACCTTAAATTTCCGGGAAAATTATAAATTTATCTCTTCTTCCAGAATATTAACTGAAACATTCCTCATTTTAGGACTGCTCCAAGTGAGGAAAGAGTTCCTATTTCAGCCATCAATATTTATTCATTGGCTTTTCTCTGAGTGCTTATATTGTAGTCCAGTGAGCTTAACATATGATAATGTAAAGCAGAGGAAGAATTTGCTTTGCTCTCTGCATGGTCTTGTTCAAGTCATTCAAGTTATTAAACTGAATATGCAAACAGTTGGGCTTTGTAGCTTCCCCTGAACACTCAGGTTTTTGAGTTCATGATGACTTGATAAGCAGGTTCTTTCCAACCACAGACTCCTATCCATCATGTACATGTACATTTTTACCTTACTGTCTCCTGAAAATACTGTTCCTCTGCCTAACTCGATGAAGCTGACCTGTTATAATGGTAGCAGATAACGGATGCTCTTCTTACTCTGTGTTGAGATTATTTTAATCTTTAAGTAAACATGACACAACTTAGTTTGCATCTGTTTTCCAGTGAATTTTTATAGTAATTATTACTATATTATTTTCTTCCTCCAGTTATATCACAAGACTTTTAAAAGCAGAATTTATGTCCTTATTTCCTCTATATTCTTTAAGTGTCAGTCAAAAGACATATTTTTTAAAATTGATACGTTTTGACTGCTACTTGAAGTATTTCTTAAAGCATATGATTTCACCCAAAAGTATACATATGCTGATATTCAATGGGTGAAATAATGAACTTATACAACATTCCAAAATCTCCTTCATACTTCCATGGTAATTTTTATTCTATATTTTGTATCTGTTACTAGTGAAACAATTTTCTTAGCTATTTAAGCTGAGTACTTCAGATTCATTTTTTTCCTCTCTATATCTTCCTCATGCCTCAAATTCAAATAGCAACCAGATGTTTTAATTATACTTCATAAATTTCTCTTATAGTCACCTTTTGTTTTGATGCCAGCTTCCTGGTTAAGATCTTCATGATAGTCCTAGCTGGTTTTCCAGATTGTAATTTCCATACTCTCTATTATGTCTTTCCTTATCCATATGGATTTATTTTTCTACAAACATATTTTAATCAAGCATATAGCTGATAAAAACACTGGATGTCATTGTAAATGGACTAATGTTTAAATTCCACATTCTCTATTTGAATTTGACATACCTTGCAGACATTATCTACAACTACTATTCTTCGTTAGGTTCTCCTTAAATAAGAATACATATTCTTCCCCATTAAATACTTTATCCTCTTGCTTTTTAAGTGCTAATTTTGCCATTCCTTCTCCATGAAATGCATGACTTTCTTTCTTGGTTAAATGAAATACTATTTATACTTCTAAATCCAGCTCAAATAGCACTTGCTCCTTGACTGATTTCTTTATCCCGCTAGTCACTGTATTCATTTCATATAATACAGAAGCACTACTTTTATTTAAATACCCACATTTTCTGCCAATATGTTTATTGCATCTGTTTTACCTCACCTGTAGTCCTCTATTTCCTTATAAACTAAAAGTATGTCTTATTCCATTTTATATTTGCAGAGGTAAACAAGATAATATCATATAGGTGATGAAAACTCAATAAAAAATGAATTGGTCAATAAATGACAAAATGAATGAAGGAAGGAGGGAATGATTGGTCCATCTGCATGCCAACATTAGGAAGATATAGGTGATGGAGACGACCGAATTAGGAGTGTAAAATCAAAACAGTGAAGAAATGAGACTTCACCCAGAGCTGGCCTATTTTGTGACCTTCTTCAAGACTGGTTAAGTCAGCTTTTCCTGCACTACTGTGAGAATCTCTCCATCCTTAAATGTTTCCTTTTAAAATTAGATTATTCAAAACACATGGTGTCCCTTAGCCCTTAAATAAACTATTAATTAGGATACATTCATAAAAGGTCTTGTATTGTTAAATTTCTTTTCATGTATACCTATTTTTTATTGGCGACAGTATCTGTATCTTTACATTTTCTCACCCTCATAAAGCTTAATGAATTGACAGGAGAAATTGACTGTTTAATCAGCTTTGTAGACCACTGCAGTTTATATCTAAGCTGATAGAACACTTGTATGATGTGTATATTTCTGTGTTTGCTTGTTTCTATTAAAGGTGAGGGGGAAATTCCTTCCAGAATCCCTGCTATGGAACTCTAATTTCCCTAACTTTTCTCCAAATAAATGTATTATAACAATGTATAATATACATTGAAACTAATGACTAAATAGATAAAGTGACTTGACCAAAGTCACACAGTTATTAAGTGACACGACTTTAGAATAAGGTTTTCCCCACCTTATTCTAGATTTCAATCCAGGCTTCTTCCTGCCACATCAATTTGGCATCTCCTTAGAGACTAGGTATTAAAGATCATGTTACACTCCATTAGTTATCAAAACATATTAAAGCTTTGTTCACTTCTGAAAAATAGTCTGCTTTCATTTCAAACTGAAAAACTAGAAGGAAAAAAGAAAAGGGATTTTTTTTTAAATTTCCTAACATTCTGAGCTACTAATTTGCTTCTAAAACCACAGGCATCTTGATAGTATTCATATGATATACTGTGGCAGTAAATTGAACTTTAATTGATCCATGATGTTAACCCATGTTGTGATGCTGGCAGGAAAATCTGAGGTGCTGGTAAATAATTTGAGGTGTACCAGATGCTTTTGTGAGTTGAAACGTCCTCATAGTTTTGCAGTTGTCACTGCAGACTTAAACTAGAAATATCAGGAGTAAAAACATAATGTATACTTTGACAATATCTTAATATTTTAAAATTAAAATAAAGCCTAAATCAAAGCAAGTGCAAAAAAACAAAAAAAAAACCTCAAATTAATATGTTAAGTCATATGCTACTAAAGTACCATTTCAATTCTGAAATCGTATAACTTAACAATGGAAACATATTTCTCCAACTGGAATTATCCTGTCCAGTTTTGTATCATTTGGTGATAGGAAATCACCATACAAAATACAGGTGTTTACACTCAGGATTTCCTCCTCAATATATCAGACAATTTGCATTACACCTACTCTTTCTCCCATTGAGCAAATGAGCCAATAAGGTGCAGTAAGTAAAGAGAAGAGGAAAGAAATAAGGGAAGAAAGTCATTTTTGCCAGCTGTGTAGGAGAACAAGTAAAGGCTCCGTTATTTCACTCAACACAAAAGATCCGTGAATTTCTTTTTTTCCACCACAGAGCAGCAGGTTTTCCCTCCTCCCTAGCCATCGAACCAACAATACTTCAGAGATAGCTTAGTTCTTTCGCTTTTAGTATCTGTTAAAATGTTAGAATTGAAAGCACACTATAGAGCTTTGATTTTGCATTTTTTTTCCTCCTCACAGAAACAAAAACCTAAAAGGAAGTTCAGCCTCTTCTAAAGGGATCCTGAAACCACAAGGAAAAGTCAGGATTCAAAGGGCAAAGCATTGTCTAGGCATCCTATTATCTTGGACAATGTTATGTTCACCAAGAACTTCAGAGACCCCAGAGGATGCTTATGTAAATTACCTCATCATATGGGAGAAATCTAGCATTATCCATGCCATTTAAATAAGTATGTGAGGATCTCAAAGGGGACGATGTGGTTAGCAAATGGTACACTGTGTCAATAGACCAGGAAAAATGTTAAGCCTTAAGTGAAAATAAACCCAACCCCAAAGATTAATGACTGTGCCAAAGTTAAAACTGGATGAGAAGAAACATAATACGTAAATGTGACAGAATTTATACAGTCAACTCTTTTAGAATTCCTGAAATATGGGTTCAGCAAGGAGATTTATTCATAAATATTATAATATTTTGAATTTTACTTGAAGAGACTATTGATTTATCAAAGAGCATACTGTGAAGGAGAAAGACTTTGTATGCAGAGGGTAGAAAATAAATCATCATCCTGACAATACTAGGAAGTATTGTGTGTGTGTGTGTGTGTGTGTTGTCTCCTTTGACTTTAATTAATCTCTCTCTCTGGACTTCTGTGAGCTGGAAAAAAGGTTTTATTTTTGTTTTTGGAGCTTGCTTGCCAGATGGGGTTCTTTGAACTATATCACTGCTCTAACTCTGCCAACCACAGCATTCATAGCTGAGGATTTTAATTTGTTTTACAACTAGACAAAAGCAGAACAAGAAACGATGTGGGCAGTGGAGTGGAGAGGTGAGGGTCAATCCTGAGGACACAGATGGCTATTAGTAAGGTAGGCAAACAATGCCCAACTCTTTCTATTCCTTCCTTCTAATTATTATAAAAGATGCCTGCCAGCTGAAGCTGAATTATTATTTTTTTGTTCTTTAACCATTTACCATTATCTCTAAAATGATAATAATATAATCAGAAACTTGATTTTTCTTCCCATTACATTTTTTCACAACATACAGTGCTACATCCCACCCATAGGACTTGATGTATACAATTGGCTGCATTGGTTTAAATTGAAATGTGTTCAATTTAAGGCAAGCTGTCTTATTTAAGGGACTACATATTGGTCAAGGCAGGTAGAAGGCCATTTGAAAACACTTTTAAACAACATGAAAAATAATTAATAGATTTAATTCTGAAATACTTCACTTCACTGAAACTTATTGTTTGCATAACTATTCAAGGACTCAATTCACACTACAAGGCACTAGGGATTCCTACTGATACCTTCCTCTCCCTACCACCCACTGCCCCCTTGTTTCATAAATGTTAGCTCACTAATGATATTCCATTTTATCTCTGAATTAGGGAAACACATATGAGAAAAGCACGAGTGAAGGCAAGAGAGTTGAATGGAATTAAGAAACTAAGAACACACTTTCTCTTTAGATTTGATTTTCCATAGTACCTTATATTGAGAGGTAATTAACAAAGGGACTTTAGTTCCATAGCTGGACACTGGCCAAAGCAAAGAACAGTTTTTTTCTTTCTTTCTTTCTTTTTCTTCTTTCTTGCTTCTTTTTTCTTCTCCTTTCATCAGACATTTACTGATGATGAGTCTACTATGTACCACATAATATAAAAGGTTTTAAATATACTGATATTTAAATATTTACTTGAATACTTAAATATCCTGTCTTGAGTTTAAAATTCTGACAAATAAAGTAACTCAAAGAGTCAGTGCCAGGGCTTCCCTGATTGCACAGTGATTGAGAATCCTCCTGCCAATGCAGGGGACACGGGTTCAATTCCTGGTCCAGGAAAACCCCACATGCCACGGATCAACTAAGCCAGTGTGCCACAACTACTGAGCCAGTGCTCTAGAGGCCGCACGCCACAACTACTGAACCTGCATGCCAGGACTACTGAAACCCATGCACCTAGAGCCAGTGTTCCAAAACAAGTTAAACAATGAGAAGCCCACACATTGCAACAAAGAGTAGCCCCCGCTCACAGCAACTAGAGAAAGCCCACGTGCAGCAACGAAGACTCAACGCAGCCAAAAATAAATAAATAAAATAAATAAATGTATTAAAAAAATAGTCAGTGCCAAAGACTAAAACAGTCATGAATGTAAATTTACTCTACGCATTATTTATTATAAACTAAATGCTAATTAGCATTGTATTAAGAGAAAAGAAAATATTACTCATTGATCAGTGATTCTAATGTTATCTGTGATTTTAACAGAGGTAAAAATGTATCAGTTAAAAGCATCCCAGAAACCAATGAACATCAGTCTGTGTACTGATGTAGAGGGTGCCATATTTTGATAACTATCTATCTATATGAGGCTTTTATCCAATATTTTATTATAAACATTATTAACATACTGCAAATTTGACAGAAATGTACAGTGAATAACCACATAATCACCATCTAGATTCTACAATTGTAAATATTTTAATTTGTTTGCTTTAGATGTTCTTTTAAAGTGTGACCTTTGGCTTGAAATAAAATAGTAAGATGCATAGACAACTAATCACATCAAAAGCAATTCTATAGCCATATCAGTCCATCATTATTTTACAGAAAATCTAATGGAATCAATGATATCTTAGTTCAGAATTGAATGACAGTTTCACATAAGAGGTAATATTCAAAATTTTGTGCCCATTGGAATCAAATCATTATAGAGAAACACTGCATGTTAAAGTGAAAAAAACATTTTAAACTGTTTTGGCATATTAATGCAGGAACTTAATTAATAATGTTTATTCCCATTTTGATTAAGATTTAATTATGTGCTGTGGGGGCAAATCCTTCAAATCAAATTAAAGTAAATTAAAATAAATAGTTCAATGGAAATGAGTTTCTTTATAGACACACTATGATTGTCTCCCAAACTATTATCAACAGAGAAATTATATTTAAAATTATTTAAATCTTTGTAAATGCCATTTATACTTGCTACTCTTATACTTCGCAAATATTACTTTAATGTCACACAAAAGAATTGTGAAAAAGCATGTAGTTTCATGTCCTGGAACAGATGCCTGGGAATTTGCAGAGTTGCATTCTAAACAGTGATCTATGAGATTCTGGTTATGCAAAACTCTGGGCATCAGATTTCTTACTGATTTTTCTTTTACCTTTGAGAGAGAGAGAGTGATTGTGTGTGTGTGTGTGTGTGTGTGTGTGTGTGTGTGTGTGTGTGTGCATGTGAGAGAGAGAGAGAGAGAGTAAAAGGAATTCTCTCTGATTTCTCTGTAGCTGGTACTTGAATTGCTTCTCCAGATGGTTGCAAATTTACAAAGATAGGAAGGATTTGGAATTTTCCATAGAAGTTATGGGTATTGCTTAACTAGGGTAAGTAGTCTTTTATTATCCTTACCTAAGCTTTACTAAAGGAAAATTTCCAAAGCCAGCACAGGTCTCTTCCAAGTGCTCTTTTTATTCACAGGATCTCACACAGCATTAGTTTGGCAAAGGTTAACTCATTTTTAAACTGTAGTCTTGATCTGCTCCAACGCTATCATCCATATCTTAAAAACCCAGACCTTGAGCCTCCACTGGGTAGAAATGGAATTCCAAGTCCCTGTGCCTTTGATTCTGATCTTTTATTTAAACTTATGTTACAATGCCTTCACTCTCGTATCTCAATTCCCAATATAAATAAAAATGATTTCTAATAGAAATGCCTGTACTAATTTTCTCATCAGTACTAATAGATATGTTTTTCATGTAGATCCATTAATTGATCCTGTACCACTCCTTATACCAGCAACCCTGAGGCTTTCAGATAACCTGAAGTTAAACAGATAGACAACACTACAATAGTTAAACATATTATATATCAAAACATGGAAAACATTATATAACTTCTGGAACTGGAAATCCTATTCTAGAATTGTCTCAAGATGGCTGCAGATGTGATCTTCATTGATCATGCTGGGAAGACAGTGTAGTGAGAAAAAACAAGAAAAAACAGCAGTATTGTTCACCCATGGGACCCAATGCCCAAAGGATCTCATAGTCCAAAAGAATTCTCTTTCTCTATATGCAGAAAAAGAATGACAATACAAATATCCAATACTGACATAATACTTACATGAAGCAGGCCCTTTTTTAAGTGCTTTACACATATTAACTCATACAATGTTCAAAAACTCTCTACTGAAACATGTTGCAGTAGGGAAATGAATTACAGACAGGTTAAGTAATTTGCCCAGTTAAGGTCACACGGTTAAGAAATTGGAGGTCCCAGGATTTGAACCAAAGCAATTTGCTTCAGAATCCTTGCACCTAAATACTTTAAGAACATATTTAAAATTCTGATCTTTTGGCTTCTCTAATAGAGTTTTGCTAAATTTCCTGACCCATAGTATTTAGATCTTTACATATTTGTCTTGCCTAGTTCCATTGCTCATTTTTGTCACTTAACTGCTGCTATGTTTAAACCCTCTTCAATATCATCCATTTACAAATACATTTAACAATAATATATATTACAAGTCTCAGTTATTACTGATGTTCTGGGAATCAGATTTCTACTGCTTTAAGAAGCTATGGATTCCATTTTGAGGCAAATAGAATGTCTCACTTTTATAACAAAAGTAAATGACCTGTTATTCAGAGTGTTTCTGATACAAAAGGACTGTCAACAATCAATGAATGATATTGAGCAACACAACACCTTCTCCAAATATTTATTTTTAAGATCACAATAAACAAATAGGTTAAGAATAAAAAACCCTTTCAGTCTTACATACTTGTGTATTAATTTAGTCATACTCATGTTGTCAGTGGATTTTAGTATTTTTTTAACATCTTTATTGGAGTATAATGGCTTTACAATGGTGTGTTACTTTCTGCTTTATAACAAAATGAATCAGCTATACATATACATACATACACAGAGCTGATCTCCCTGTGCTATGCAGCTGCTTCCCACTAGCTATCGGTTTTACATTTGGTAGTGTATATATGTACATGCCACTCTCTCACTTTGTCCCAGCTTGCCCTTCCCTCTCCCCGTGTCCTCAAGCCCATTCTCTAGTAAATTTATTTAGCATCCTCAAAAAGCCCTCCATCAATTACAAGAAAAAAAAAGTAAGAAAAAGCAACAACTTTAATATTGCTAAATATATTCCAAAATTGTCCCTAAATGTCAAAATAGAGGCAGTTACATAACCAAAAATATATTGATTGCTATTTGGCAGCATTTATTCCAACTTCATGACATTCCCTAGGTCTCTGAAACCCACATCTGGAATGTGAAGTTAAATTCTCTCCAGAGAGCACAGTTGCAGCTGAAATCCTGATTCTGTGTCCATCCCTCTTGCTGACTTCACCTTCTCAGAGCAGTAACAGTTCAGGTGCTGCTATCATCCATTACCTTCATAACACAACTTTAGAAAGATGGCCAAATCTTTTCCAAAGTAAGCAAACCAGAAAAAAAAAAAAAAAAAAACAGAAAATTAGTGGTTAACGAATCCACTAGGATTCAGTGAAATGACTTAATACAACAATATTTATTAGGAGTTCCATTAGTTAGATAAATTATTCTTACTAAATCCAATAATCAATTACACTTCAATGACATGGAAACAAAAAACAGGGTTTATGTATCCCTCTTCTAAAACAGAAAATAAAACATAGATATAAAACTGTGATTGAGTCTTTAGGAGAAAGAATTGAATTTTTATGCGGTTATTCAGTTTGTCCATGTGAAGGTGCAAATTCACGTTCACATTGAGACAAGCCATTGAACTTTCTTATGCTCCACAGTGTGTGTATGACTTGTGAAAATGTATCTACCAGGGCAAAGACCATTTAAATATCAAGTTATTCATATTTGCTGAAATGTTTTCAAATGGTTGTTATGGGTTTTTTTTTTTAACTTTTTATTTTATATTGAAGTAGAGATGATTAACAATGTTGTGATAGTTTCAGGTACACAGCAAAGGGACTCAGCCATATATATACATGTATCAATTCTCCCCCAAACTCCCATCCCATCCAGCCTGCCACACAACATTGAGCAGAGTTCCCTGTGCTATACAGTAGGTCCTTGTTAATTAACCATTTTAAATATAGCACTGTATATATGTCAATCCCAAACTCCCTAATTATATCCCTTCCCCCTACCTTTCCCCCCTGGTAACCATAAGTTCACTCTCTAGGTCTATGGGTCTGTTTCTACTTTGGAAATAAGTTCATTGTTATCATTTCTTTTTAGATTCTGCATATAAGTGATATCATACAATATTTCTCTTTTTCTGTCTGACTTCAAAATAGGTATTTATTGGCCAATTTTGTCTTGTTTACTTGTGTTTCTCTGGCCTTTATTTATTTTTTTTAACATTTTTATTGGGGTATAATTGCTTTATAATGGTGTGTTTGTTAGTTTCTGCTTTTTAACAATGTGAATCAGCTATACATATACATATATCACCATATCTTTTCCTTCTTGTGTCTCCCTCCCACCCTCCCTATCTCACTCCTCTAGGTAGTCACAAAGCACCGAACTGAGCTCCCTGTGCTATGTGGCTGTTTACCACTAGCTATCTATTTTACATTTGGTAGTGTATATATGTCTATCCCGTTCTCTCACTTTGTCCCAGCTTACACTTCTCCCTCCCCATGTCCACAAGTCCATTCTCTATGTCTGCATCTTTATTCCTGTCCTGCCCCTAGGTTCTTCAGAACCATTGTTTTAAAATAGATTCCATATATATGTTAGCATATGGTATTTGTTTTTCTCTTTCTGACTTGTTTCACTCTGTATGGCAGACTCTAGGTCCATCCGCCTCACTACAAATAAATCAATTTCGTTTCATTTTATGGCAAGTAATATTCCATTGTATATATGTGCCACATCTTCTTTATCCATTCATCTGTCGATGGACACTTAGCTTGCTTCCATGTCCTGGTTATTGTACATAAGGCTGTAATGAACATTGTGGTACATGACCCTTTTTGAATTATGGTGGTTTTCTAAGGGTATATACCCAGTAGTGGGATTTCTGGGTCATATGGTAGTTCTATATTTAGTATTTTAAGGAACCTCCATATTGTTCTCCATAGTGGCTGTATCAATTTACATTCCCACCAACAGTGCAAGAGGGTTTCCTTTTCTCCACACCCTCTCCAGTATTTAATGTTTGTAGATTTTTTATGAAGGCCATTCTGACTGGTGTGAGGAAGATGGTGTGTGCAAATCAAAAACACCTCATTGTAATTTTGATTTGCATTTCTCTAATGATTAGTGTTATTGAGCATCGGTTCATGTGTTTGTTGGCAATCTGTATATCTTCTTTGGAAAAAATGTCTATTTAGGTCTTCTGCCCATTTTTGGATTGGGTTTTAGCTTTTTTGATATTGAGCTGCATGAGCGGCTTGTAAATTTTGGAGATTAATCCTTTGTCATTTTCTTCACTGGCAAATATTTTCTCCCTTTCTGAGGGTTGTCTTTTCATCTTGTTTATGGTTTCCTTTGCTGTGCAAAAGCTTTTAAGTTTCATTGGGTCCCATTTATTTATTTATTTATTTATTTATTTATTTTTTTTTTTTTTAAGTAGTATTTTTTTTTATTAGTTTCTGCTTTATAACAAAGTGAATCAGTCATACATATACATCTGTTCTCACATCCCCTCCCTCATGCATCTCCCTCCCTCCCACCCTCCCCATCCCACCCCTCCAGGCGGTCACAAAGCACCGAGCTGATCTCCCTGTGCTCTGCGGCTGCTTCCCACTATCTATCTACCTTACGTTTGGTAGTGTATATATGTCCATGCCTCTCTTTCGCTTTGTCACAGCTTACCCTTCCCCTTCCCCATATCCTCAAGTCCATTCTCAAGTAGGTCTGTGTCTTTATTCCCGTTTTACCCCTAGGTTCTTCATGACATTTTTTTTTTTTAAATTCCATATATATGTGTTAGCATACGGTATTTGTCTTTCTCTTTCTGACTTACTTCACTCTGTATGACAGACTCTAGGTCTATCCACCTCATTACAAATAGCTCAGTTTCGTTCCTTTTTATGGCTGAGTAATATTCCATTGTATATATGTGCCACATCTTCTTTATCCATTCATCCGATGATGGACACTTAGGTTGTTTCCAGCTCCGGGCTATTGTGAATAGAGCTGCAATGAACATTTTGGTACATGTCTCTTTTTGAATTATGGTTTTCTCAGGGTATATGCCTAGTAGTGGGATTGCTGGGTCATATGGTAGTTCTATTTGTAGTTTTTTAAGGAACCTCCATACTGTTCTCCATAGTGGCTGTACCAATTCACATTCCCACCAGCAGTGCAAGAGTGTTCCCTTTTCTCCACACCCTCTCCAGCATTTATTGTTTCTAGATTTCTTGATGATGGCCATTCTGACTGGTGTGAGATGATATCTCATTGTAGTTTTGATTTGCATTTCTCTAATGATTAATGATGTTGAGCATTCTTTCATGTGTTTGTTGGCAGTCTGTATATCTTCTTTGGAGAAATGCCTATTTAAGTCTTCTGCCCATTTTTGGATTGGGTTGTTTGTTTTTTTGCTATTGAGCTGCATGAGCTGTTTATAAATTTTGGAGATTAATCCTTTGTCAGTTGCTTCATTTGCAAATATTTTCTCCCATTCTGAGGGTTGTCTTTTGGTCTTGTTTATGGTTTCCTTTGCTGTGCAAAAGCTTTGAAGTTTCATTAGGTCCCATTTGTTTATCTTTGTTTTTATTTCCATTTCTCTAGGAGGTGGGTCCAAAAGGATCTTGCTGTGATTTATGTCATAGAGTGTTCTACCTATGTTTTCCTCTAAGAGTTTGATAGTTTCTGGCCTTACATTTAGGTCTTTAATCCATTTAGAGCTTATTTTTGTGTATGGTGTTAGGGAATGATCTAATCTCATACTTTTACATGTCCCTGTCCAGTTTTCCCAGCACCACTTACTGAAGAGGCTGTCCTTTCTCCACTGTACATTCCTGCCTCCTTTATCAAAGATAAGTTGGCCATATGTGCGTGGGTTTATCTCTGGGCTTTCTATCCTGATCCACTGATCTATCTTTCTGTTTTTATGCCAGTACCACACTGTCTTAATTACTGTAGCTTTGTAGTATAGTCTGAAGTCAGGCAGCCTGATTCCTCCAGCTCCGTTTTTCGTTCTCAAGATTGCTGTGGCTATTCGGGGTCTTTTGTTTTTCCAAACAAATTTTGAAATTTTTTGTTCTACTTCTGTGAAAAATGCCAGTGGTAGTTTGATAGGGATTGCATTGAATCCGTAGATTGCTTTGCGTAGTAGAGTCATTTTCACAATGTTGATTCTTCCAATCCAGGAGCATGGTATATCTCTCCATCTATTTGTGTCATCTTTAATTTCTTTCATCAATGTCTTTTAATTTTCTGCATACAGGTCTTTTGTCTCCTTAGGTAGGTTTATTCCTAGATATTTTATTCTTTTTGTTGCAATGGTAAATGGGAGTGTTTTCTTGATTTCATTTTCAGATTTTTTCATCATTAGTGTACAGGAATGCCAGAGATTTCTGTGCATTAATTTTGTATCCTGCTACTTTACCAAATTCATTGATTAGCTCTAGTAGTTTTTCGGTAGCATCTTTAGGATTCTCTGTGTATAGTATCATGTCATCTGCAAACAGTGACAGCTTTACTTCTTCTTTTCCAATTTGGATTCCTTTTATTTCCTTTTCTTCTCTGATTGCTGTGGCTAAAACTTCCAAAACTATGTTGAATAAGAGTGGTGAGAGTGGGCAGCCTTGTCTTGTTCCTGATCTTAGTGGAAATGGTTTCAGTTTTTCACCGTTGAGGACAATGTTGGCTGTGGGTTTGTCATATATGGCCTTTATTATGTTGAGGAAAGTTCCCTCTATGCCTACTTTCTGCAGGGTTTTTATCATAAATGGGTGTTGAATTTTGTCGAAAGCTTTCTCTGCATCTATTGAGATGATCATATGGTTTTTCTCCTTCAACTTGTTAATATGGTGTATCACATTGATTGATTTGTGTATATTGAAGAATCCTTGCATTCCTGGAATAAACCCCACTTGATCATGGTGTATGATCCTTTTAATGTGCTGTTGGATTCTGTTTGCTAGTATTTTGTTGAGGATTTTTGCATCTATGTTCATCAGTGATATTGGCCTGTAGTTTTCTTTCTTTGTGACATCCTTGCCTGGTTTTGGTATCAAGGTGATGGTGGCCTCGTAGAATGAGTTTGGGAGTGTTCCTTCCTCCGATATTGTTTGGAAGAGTTTGAGAAGGATGGGTGTTAGCTCTTCTCTAAATGTTTGATAGAATTCGCCTGTGAAGCCATCTGGTCCTGGGCTTTTGTTTGATGGAAGATTTTTAATCACAGTTTCAATTTCAGTGCTTGTGATTGGTCTATTCATATTTTCTATTTCTTCCTGAGTCAGTCTTGGTAGGTTGTGCATTTCTAAGAATTTGTCCATTTCTTCCAGGTTGTCCATTTTATTGGCATAGAGTTGCTTATAGTAATCTCTCATGATCTTTTGTATTTCTGCAGTGTCAGTTGTTACTTCTCCTTTTTCATTTCTAATTCTACTGATTTGAGTCTTCTCCCTTCTTTTCTTGATGAGTCTGGCTAATGGTTTGTCAATTTTGTTTATCTTCTCAAAGAACCAGCTTTTAGTTTGGTTGATCCTTGCTATCATTTCCTTCATTTCTTTTTCATTTATTTCTGATCTGATCTTTATGATGTCTTTCCTTCTGCTAACTTTGGGGGTTTTTTGTTCTTCTTTCTCTAATTGCTTTAGGTGCAGGGTCAGGTTGTTTACTCGAAATGTTTCCTGTTTCTTAAGGTGGGATTGTATTGCTATAAACTTCCCCCTTAGAACTGCTTTTGCTGCGTCCCATAGGTTTTGGGTCATCGTGTCTCCATTGTCATTTGTTTCTAAGTATTTCTTAATTTCCTCTTTGATTTCTTCAGTGATCACTTCATTATTGAGTAGTGTATTGTTTAGCCTCCATGTGTTTGTATTTTTTACAGATCTTTTCCTGTAATTGATGTCTAGTCTCATAGCATTGTGGTCAGAAAAGATACTTGATACAATTTCAATTTTCTTAAATTTACCAAGGCTTGATTTGTGACCCAAGATATGATCTATCCTGGAGAATGTTCCATGAGCACTTGAGAAAAATGTGTATTCTGTTGTTTTTGGTTGGAATGTCCTATAAATATCAATTAAGTCCATCTTGTTTAATGTATCATTTAAAGCTTGTGTTTCCTTATTTATTTTCATTTTGGATGATCTGTCCATTGGTGAAAGTGGGGTGTTAAAGTCCCCTACTATGATTGTGTTACTGTCGATTTCCCCTTTTATGGCTGTTAGTATTTGCCTTATGTATTGAGGTGCTCCTATGTTGGGTGCATAAATATTTACAATTGTTATATCTTCTTCTTGGATCGATCCCTTTATCGTTATGTAGTGCCCTTCTTTGTCTCTTCTAATAGTCTTTATTTTAAAGTCTATTTTGTCTGATATAAGAATTGCTACTCCAGCTTTCTTTTGATTTCCATTTGCATGGAATATCTTTTTCCATCCCCTTACTTTCAATCTGTATGTGTCTCTAGGTCTGAAGTGGGTCTCTTGTAGACAGCATATATATGGGTCTTGTTTTTGTATCCATTCAGCCACTCTGTGTCTTTTGGTGGGAGCATTTAGTCCATTTACATTTAAGGTAATTATTGATATGTATGTTCCTATTCCCATTTCCTTAATGGCTTTGGGTTCGTTATTGTAGGTATAGTCCTTCTGTTGTGTTTCTTGCCTAGAGAAGTTCCTTTAGCATTTGTTGTAAAGCTGGTTTGGTGGTGCTGAACTCTCTCAGCTTTTGCTTGTCTGTAAACGTTTTAATTTCTCCATCAAATCTGAATGAGATCCTTGCTGGGTAGAGTAATCTTGGTTGCAGGTTTCTCTCCTTCATCACTTTAATTATGTCCTGCCACTCCCTTCTGGCTTGTAGAGTTTCTGCTGAGAGATCAGCTGTTAACCTGATGGGGATTCCCTTGTGTGTTATTTGTTGTTTTTCCCTTGCTGCTTTTAATATGATTTCTTTGTGTTTAATTTTTGATAGGGATTGCATTGAATCTGTAGATTGCTTTGGGTAGTAGAGTCATTTTCACTATATTGATTCTTCCAATCCAGGAGCATGGTATATCTCTCCATCTATTTATATCATTTTTAATTTCTTTCATCAGTGTCTTATAATTTTCTGCATACAGGTCTTTTGTCTCCTTAGGTAGGTTTATTCCTAGATATTTTATTCTTTTTGTTGCAATGGTAAATGGGAGTGTTTTCTTGATTTCATTTTCAGATTTTTCATCATTAGTGTACAGGAATGCCAGAGATTTCTGTGCATTAATTTTGTATCCTGCTACTTTACCAAATTCATTGATTAGCTCTAGTAGTTTTTCGGTAGCATCTTTAGGATTCTCTATGTATAGCATCATGTCATCTGCAAACAGTGACAGCTTTACTTCTTCTTTTCCAATTTGGATTCCTTTTATTTCCTTTTCTTCTCTGATTGCTGTGGCTAAAACTTCCAAAACTATGTTGAATAAGAGTGGTGAGAGTGGGCAGCCTTGTCTTGTTCCTGATCTTAGTGGAAATGGTTTCAGTTTTTCACCATTGAGGACAATGTTGGCTGTGGGTTTGTCATATATGGCCTTTATTATGTTGAGGAAAGTTCCCTCTATGCCTACTTTCTGCAGGGTTTTTATCATAAATGGGTGTTGAATTTTGTCGAAAGCTTTCTCTGCATCTATTGAGATGATCATATGGTTTTTCTCCTTCAACTTGTTAATATGGTGTATCACATTGATTGATTTGCGTATATTGAAGAATCCTTGCATTCCTGGAATAAACCCCACTTGATCATGGTGTATGATCCTTTTAATGTGCTGTTGGATTCTGTTTGCTAGTATTTTGTTGAGGATTTTTGCATCTATGTTCATCAGTGATATTGGCCTGTAGTTTTCTTTCTTTGTGACATCCTTGCCTGGTTTTGGTATCAAGGTGATGGTGGCCTCGTAGAATGAGTTTGGGAGTGTTCCTTCCTCTGATATTGTTTGGAAGAGTTTGAGAAGGATGGGTGTTAGCTCTTCTCTAAATGTTTGATAGAATTCGCCTGTGAAGCCATCTGGTCCTGGGCTTTTGTTTGATGGAAGATTTTTAATCACAGTTTCAATTTCAGTGCTTGTGATTGGTCTATTCATATTTTCTATTTCTTCCTGAGTCAGTCTTGGTAGGTTATGCATTTCTAAGAATTTGTCCATTTCTTCCAGGTTGTCCATTTTATTGGCATAGAGTTGCTTATAGTAATCTCTCATGATCTTTTGTATTTCTGCAGTGTCAGTTGTTACTTCTCCTTTTTCATTTCTAATTCTACTGATTTGAGTCTTCTCCCTTCTTTTCTTGATGAGTCTGGCTAATGGTTTGTCAATTTTGTTTATCTTCTCAAAGAACCAGCTTTTAGTTTGGTTGATCTTTGCTATCGTTTCCTTCATTTCTTTTTCATTTATTTCTGATCTGATCTTTATGATTTCTTTCCTTCTGCTAACTTTGGGGGTTTTTTGTTCTTCTTTCTCTAATTGCTTTAGGTGCAGGGTCAGGTTGTTTACTCGAAATGTTTCCTGTTTCTTAAGGTGGGATTGTATTGCTATAAACTTCCCCCTTAGAACTGCTTTTGCTGCGTCCCATAGGTTTTGGGTCGTCGTGTCTCCATTGTCATTTGTTTCTAAGTATTTCTTAATTTCCTCTTTGATTTCTTCAGTGATCACTTCGTTATTGAGTAGTGTATTGTTTAGCCTCCATGTGTTTGTATTTTTTACAGATCTTTTCCTGTAATTGATGTCTAGTCTCATAGCATTGTGGTCGGAAAAGATACTTGATACAATTTCAATTTTCTTAAATTTACCAAGGCTTGATTTGTGACCCAAGATATGATCTATCCTGGAGAATGTTCCATGAGCACTTGAGAAAAATGTGTATTCTGTTGTTTTTGGGTGGAATGTCCTATAAATATCAATTAAGTCCATCTTGTTTAATGTATCATTTAAAGCTTGTGTTTCCTTATTTATTTTCATTTTGGATGATCTGTCCATTGGTGAAAGTGGGGTGTTAAAGTCCCCTACTATGATTGTGTTACTGTCAATTTCCCCTTTTATGGCTGTTAGTATTTGCCTTATGTATTGAGGTGCTCCTATGTTGGCTGCATAAATATTTACAATTGTTATATCTTCTTCTTGGATCGATCCCTTTATCGTTATGTAGTGTCCTTCTTTGTCTCTTCTAATAGTCTTTATTTTAAAGTCTATTTTGTCTGATATAAGAATTGCTACTCCAGCTTTCTTTTGATTTCCATTTGCATGGAATATCTTTTTCCATCCCCTTACTTTCAATCTGTATGTGTCTCTAGGTCTGAAGTGGGTCTCTTGTAGACAGCATATATATGGGTCTTGTTTTTGTATCCATTCAGCCACTCTGTGTCTTTTGGTGGGAGCATTTAGTCCATTTACATTTAAGGTAATTATTGATATGTATGTTCCTATTCCCATTTCCTTAATGGCTTTGGGTTCGTTATTGTAGGTATAGTCCTTCTGTTGTGTTTCTTGCCTAGAGAAGTTCCTTTAGCATTTGTTGTAAAGCTGGTTTGGTGGTGCTGAACTCTCTCAGCTTTTGCTTGTCTGTAAACGTTTTAATTTCTCCATCAAATCTGAATGAGATCCTTGCTGGGTAGAGTAATCTTGGTTGCAGGTTTCTCTCCTTCATCACTTTAATTATGTCCTGCCACTCCCTTCTGGCTTGTAGAGTTTCTGCTGAGAGATCAGCTGTTAACCTGATGGGGATTCCCTTGTGTGTTATTTGTTGTTTTTCCCTTGCTGCTTTTAATATGATTTCTTTGTGTTTAATTTTTGACAGTTTGATTAATATGTGTCTTGGCGTATTTCTTCTTGGATTTATTCTGTATGGGACTCTCTGTGCCTCCTGGACTTGATTAACTATTTCCTTTCCCATATTAGGGAAGTTTTCAACTATAATCTCTTCAAATATTTTCTCAGTCCCTTTCTTTTTCTCTTCTTCTTCTGGAACCCCTATAATTCGAATGTTGGTGCGTTTAATGTTGTCCCAGAGGTCTCTGAGACTGTCCTCTGTTCTTTTCATTCTTTTTTTCTTTATTTTTCTCTGCATCACTTATTTCCACTATTTTATCTTCCACCTCACTTATCCGTTCTTCTGCCTCAGTTATTCTGCTATTGATCCCATCTAGAGTATTTTTCATTTCATTTATTGTGTTTTTAATCGATGCTTGATTCATCTTTAGTTCTTCTAGGTCCTTGTTAACTGTTTCTTGCATATTGTCTATTCTATTTCCAAGATTTTGGATCTGGGAAATAGAATCTTGGATCAGCTTTACTATCATTATTCTGAATTCTTTTTCAGGTAGACTGCCTATTACCTCTTCATTTGTTAGGTCTGGTAGGTTTTTATCTTGCTCTTTCACCTGCTGTGTGTTTTTCTGCTTTCTCATTTTGCTTATGTTACTGTGTTTGGGGTCTCCTTTTTGCAGGCTGCAGATTCGTAGTTCCCGTTGTTTTTGGTGTCTGTCCCCCGTGGCTAAGGTTGTTTCAGTAGGTTGTGTAGGCTTCCTGGTGGGGGGGACTAATGCCTGTGTTCTGGTGGTTGAAGCTCGATCTTGTCTTTCTGGTGGACAGGTCCACGTCTGGTGGTGTGTTTTGGGGTGCCTGTGGCCTTATTATGTTTTTAGGTATCCTCTCTGCTAACGGGTGGGGTTGTGTTCCTGCCTTGCTAGTTGCTTGGCATAGGGTGACCAGCACTGTAGCTTGCTGGTCGTTGACTGAAGCTGGGTGCTGGTGTTGAGATGGAGATCCCTGGGAGATTTTTGCTGCTTGATATTATGTGGAGCTGGGAGGTCTCTTGTGGACCCGTGTCCTGAAGTTGGCTCTCCCACTTCAGAGGCACAGCACTAACTCCTGGCTGCAGCACCAAGAGCCTTTCATCCACCCGGCTCAGAATAACAGTGAGAAAAAGTAGAAAGAAATAATTAGTAGAAGAAAGAAAGAGAGATTGAAAGAAAGGAAGAAGGGAAGTAAGGAAGGAAGGAAGGAAGAAAGAAAGAAAGGAGGGAGGGAGGAAGGATGGAAAGAAAGGAAAGAAAGGAGGGAGGGAGGGAGGAATGAAAGCAAAATGAAGAGTGAATGGAAGAAGAGAGGGAGGGAGGGAGGAAGGAAAGAAAGAAAGAAAGACAGAAGGGAGGGAGGGAGGGAGGAAGGAAAGAAAAAGAAAGTGGAAAGAAGAAGGGTGGGAGGGAGGGAGGGATGGAGGAAAGAAAAAGAAAGAAGGAAAGGAGGAGCGGAGGGAGGGAGGGAGGAAGGGAAGGGAGGAAAAAAGAAAGAGCAGGTAAAGTAAAATAGAATAAAGTATGAAATATAGTAGCGTTATTAAAATTAAAAAGTAATTATTGAAAAAAAACACGGACCGAAAGAACCCTGGGACATATGGTGGAAGCAAAGCTATACAGAGAGAATCTTACACAGAAGATTACACGTACACATTCACAAAAAGAGAGCAGGGGGAAAAATCAAAAATCTTGCTCTCCAAGTCCACCTCCTCGATTTGGGATAATTCGTTGTAAAAAGAGGAAAAGGGCGAAAAGTCTGAAATCTTGCTAAGTCCACCTCCTTAATTTGAGATAATTCGTTGTAAAAAGAGGAAAAAAAAGGGGGGGAAAGTCTTAAATCTTGTCCTCAAGGTCCACTTCCTCAATTTGGGATGATTCGCTGTCCATTCATGCACTCCACAGACGCAGGGCACATCAAATGGACCGTGGAGCTTTAATCCGCTGCCTCGGAGGCTGCACAAGAGAGGTTTCCCTGTCTCTGCTCTCACAGCTCCCGGGTCTCAGCCTTGGACCTGGCCCGGCCTCTGCGCGTAGGTCGCCGGAGGGCGTCCGTTCTTCGCTCAGACAGGACGGGTTTAAAGGAGCCGCTGACTCGGGGGCTCTGGCTCACTCAGGCAGAGGGGAGGGAGGGGAATGCCCTCTCCTCGCGCACCAGGCAACAAAAGGGAAAAAAGTCTCTTGCCTCTCCGGTAGCTCCAGACCCTTTCCCCGGACTCCCTCCGGGCTAGCACTAACCCCTTCAGGGTCTCTTCCTGCCGCCAGCCCCAGACCTCTCCCTGCGCTCCGACTGAAAGCCGATACCCGAGCCTCAGCTCCCAGCCCCGCCCGCCCTGGCGGCCGAGCAGACAAGTCTCTCGGGCTGGTGTGTGCCTGAGGGCACCGATCCTCTGTGCCAAAATCTCTCTGCTTTGCCCTCCGCACCCCTGTTGCTGTGCTCTCCTCCGCTACTCCGAAGCTTTCCCCCTCCGCCACCTGCAGTCTCCACCCTCGAAGGGGCTTGTAGTGTGTAGAAACCTTCCCTCCTTCACGGCTCCCTCCCACTGGTGCAGGTCCCGTCCATATCCTATTGTCTCTGTTTATTCTTGTTTTCTTTTGACCTACCCAGGTATGTGGGGAGTTTCTTGCCTTTTGGGGGGTCTGAGGTCTTCTGTCAGCGTTCAGTAGGTGTTCTGTTGGAGTTGTTCCACGTGTAGATGAATTTCTGATGTATCTGTGGGGAGGAAGGTGATCTCCGCGTCTTACTCTTCCGCCATCTTCCTCCGGCTCCTATTTTTGTTTTTATATCCATTTCTTTAGCAGGTGGGTCAAAAGGATCTTGCTGTAATTTACGTCATAGAGTGTTCTATGTTTTCCTCTAAGAGTTTTATAGTGTCTGACCTTACATTTTGGTCTTTAATCCATTTTGAGTTTATTTTTGTGTATGGTGCTAAGGAGTGTTCTAATTTCATTCTTTTACATATAGCTGTCCAGTTTTCCCAGCACCACCTATTGAAGAGGCTATCTTTTTTCCATTGTATATTCTTGCCCCCTTTATCAAAAATAAGGTGACCATATGTGTGTGGGTTTATCTTTGGGCTTTCTATCTTGTTCCATTGATCTATATTTTTGTTTTTGTGCCAGTACCATAATGTCTTGATTACTGTAGCATTGTAGTGTAGTCTGAAGTCTGGGAGCCTGATTCCAAAACACTGTTGTTGAAATCCCATTTAAAAATAGTGCATGGGGCTTTTCCAGTGGCACAGTGGTTGAGAGTCCTCCTGCTGATGCAGGAGACACGTGTTCATGCTCCGGTCTGGGAAGATCCCACATGCCATGGAGTGGCTAGGCCCGTGAGCCATGGTCACTGAACCTGCGCATCCAGAGCCTGTGCTCCACAACAGGAGAGGCCACAACAGTGAGAGGCCCACGTATCACAAAAATAAATAAATAAATAAATAAATAAATAAATAAATAAATAAAAATAGTGCATGTTTCATTGATACTGGTTTCCTTAAGACCATAAGAACTATTATATGAAGAGAGGTTGCTTTCACCCCTCCACTAACAACAATTTTGACCAGTAATAAATCTTACATGGGAGTGGGGTTGTGGGTATTAGTGGGAACATGGGCAAAAATTTCTCTTTGTTTCACTACTCTTTCAAAATAATTATTTTCGTGGTAACTAATCCTAAATGACTCCTGTGATTAATATCTAGTCAGGTTCCCAGGTACAAGTCTACTGATAATCCACCACCAGATCTCATTCCCACACAACCTTATATTTAATACCCTTCTATCAATACTGTGCGCTAGTGATAACAAAGTAGAAAAACATGTTTGTGCTAAACAGTACTGTTCATTTAGGTGAAAAAATGGGAAGAAAGGGAACAGATGTTATGTAGAAGTAAGACTAAACTCAAGAGAAAAGGCACATTCCATTAAATTAGTTCACTTAGAACTAAAGAAGCCAAATAATAATTCAAATGCAAAAAATCTTTTAAGAATGCATTTATTCATAAGCCAAATAAAATGACAACAAATTGCTCTATGTTTTTCCCCAATAAGACTTTATTTACAACACTGAAAACAAACAGCTTCAGCACACATACAAAGTGCAGTCAGCAAGTTCAATGGGTCCCTGAAATAGGAATAAAGTAGGAATAAAGGGGAACTTCCACAAACTGACAAAGACTATCTACAAAAACCATATAACTAACATCATACTTAAAGCTGAGATGCTGCACTCTTTCCCACTAATATCAGGTACAAGGCAAGAATGTCCCCACTCACCACTGGTTTTCAAAGTCCTACTAGAAGTTCTTGCTAATGCAGTAAACCAAAAAAACAGAAAATAAAAGTTACACAGATTGGACAGGCAAATATAAAACCATCTTTGCTCATACAAGACATGATTATTTAAATAGAAAATCCAAAGGAATAGACAAAAAAATCCTGGGACTAATAAGCTATTTTAAAAAGTTGCAGGATACAGGAATTTGAAATTAAAAATACAATACCATTTACATTAGCTCCTTCTAAAATTACTTAGATATAAATCTAACAAAATATGTACAAGACATATATGAGAAAAAACACAAAACTGATGAATGAAATAAAATAAGATATAAGTAAATGAAGAGGTATTCCATGTTCATAGATAGGAAGTCTCAATATTGTTAAACTGTCAGTTCCTTCCAACTTAATCCATAAACTCAATGTAATCAGAATCAAAATCTCAGCAGGTTATTTTGTGGATAGTGACAAACTGACTCTACAGTTTATATGGAGAGACAAAAGACACAGATTAGTCAATATTGAAAGAGAACAAAGGTGAAGGACTGATGCCATCTGATTTCAAAACTTAATATAAAAAAAAGCTACAATAATCAAGATAGTGTGGTATTGGCAAAAAGAACAGGCAGATAGATCAATGGAATAGAATAGAAATCCCAGCAATAGGTCCATATAAATATAGTCAACTGGTCTTTGACAAAGGACCAAACTTAAGAGAATTGAGCAAAGAGAGTCTTTTCAACAAATGGTGCTGAAAAACTGGAAATTCACTTGCAAAAAAAAATGAATCTAGACAGATATTATATGCTTCACAAAAATTCATTGAAGAGGGTCACAGATCTAAATATAAAATGAAAAACTATAGGGCTTCCCTGGTGGTGCAGTGCTTGAGAGTCCGCCTGCCGATGTAGGGGACTTGGGTTCGTGTCCCGGTCTGGGAGGATCCCACATGCCACGGAGCGGCTGGGCACATGAGCCATGGCCGCAGGCCCTGTGCATCTGGAGCCTGTGCTCTGCAACGGGAGAGGCCACAAAAGTGAGAGGCCCGCATACCGTAAAGAAAGAAAAAACAAAAACAAACAAACAAACAAAATCTATAAAACTCAGAAAAATAAGAAAACCTGGATGACCTTTGGTATAGCAGCAACGTTTTAGAGATATCAAGGACACAATCCATGAAAGGAATAATTAATAAGGTGGATTTCATTAAAATTAAAAACATCTTCTCTGTGAAAGATTTCAGAGTATGAGAAGACAAACCACAGAATTGGAGAATATATTTGCAAACGACACACCTGATAAAGAATTGTTAGCCAAAATATACAAGAACACTTAAAAGTCAACAAGAAGAAAAGAAAGAACTCAATTAAAAAATGGGACAGATAATAATAAACACCTCACCAAAGAAGACACATATGAAAAGATGCTCCACATCATGTCATAAGGGAAATAAAAATGAAAACAACAATAAGAAACAACTACCCACAGTATTAAGATGACTAAAATCTGCAACACTGACTACATCAAATGCTGGTGAGGACGTGGAGCAACAGGAATTTCAGTCACTGCTAGTGGAAATGCCAAATAATACAGCCACTCTAGAGGACTAGTCCTCTAGAGGACTGTTTGAGGGTTTCATACAAAACCAAGCATACTCTTACCACACAATCCAGCAATAGCACTTCTTGGTACATATCCAAAGAAGTTGAAAACTTACTTCTACCAAAATCTTGCACACAGATGTTTATATCAGGTTTATTCACTATTGTCAAAACTTGAGTAACCATGAAGTCCTTCAATAGTTGAATGGACAAACAAATACGGCACATTCAGACAATGGAATATTCTTTCCACTAAAATGAAATAAACTATCAAGCTATGGAAATATGTGGGGAAAATTTAAATTCATAATACTAAGTGAAAAAAGGCAACCTAAAAAGACTATACACAAGGAGTTATGTTGGCGGAGGAGTAGGAGAATATAGAGTTCATCTTTCCCCACAAATGCATCAGGAATACATCTACAAATGGAACAATTCTCACAGAGCACCAGCTGAACACTAGCAGAGGACCTCGGACACCTAAAAGGACAAGAAAGATCCCCATGTAACAGGGTAGGATGAGAGAGAGAAGAAAGGAAAAGGAAGAGGAGAGAAAGCAGGATGAAACCTGAACCCCTGTGAGGGCGGGAGCAGATGAAGGACAGGGGAGGTTGCCATATCTGGGGAAGACCCTTCTCCAGCAGGGAGATCAGTTGGGATAGAAGGGGAGCTTCAGGGGCTCTCAGAGAAGAGCACAGCAACCAGTCTCTGGCAGGCAGGAGAGAGTGAGACCTACACAGATGGTTCATGCCACAACCCTGTGTGCCCCAGCCTGAGACAAATGACCATTGCTGCAGATGTGGCTGGGAGCAGGAATGTGGGGTTTGGAGAGCAAACCCAGGGAGAGGACAGCTGTTGGCTGTGAGGAGACAGCATGTGGGGATGGGAATGAAGAAATCTGTAACTGGGAATGCTCGTGGAGGAAACCTAGATCGTCATAGAAACAAAGCACCATTGTTAAGTGATGTGTAAGGGGCGAGGCTGCCATTGAAACCTCTCTCCCCAAATGCTGGCCGCTGCCTGCCAGGGCACTAAGAAGGGCTCTCACTGGGACTGGCTGTCTTGTGCCCATGGCCAATGGCTAACCCATGTGACTCATCACCACAGGGGTCAGCTTTCTTGCAACTCTGACTGCCACTGCCTCTGTGGCCCCTCCTCACTGGGCAAACTCATGTGTACCAGGGCAGCCTTGGGAGCAGACCCCTGTGAGGGGCCCACAGGCAGAGATGGGGCTGAAACCACAACTGACCCCAGGGGGTATGCAACTGAGGAAGAAAAGGTCAAATCTCTCCTCACAGCTACACAAACTGAATCAACACCTCCACACCTGGCTTTATAAACCAGAGCCTACAGAACATCTGAATGAATGGGCAATGGGTGATCCTGCAGCAAAGATAGGTATGGTTTTAGCAGCTGTAAACTTTGTGGACACATACATGCAGGGGTTAGGCCAGGTGAGCTGCTCCAACAGCGCCCACAGGGAGTCCAGATCCATGATTACTGCAATTCTGGTACCTGACTTCAATGGATCTACACTGGTGGCCTGGTAAGAACGTCTGAGAGACAACAGGGCCAATTGTTGGCATACCCACAGTTAAGGTGGGGCTGAAAGCAGTGCCAACAGCAGTGTAATCTGAGAGCTTGTACAAGGGGTGGTAGGTTACAAAAGAGAGCATACCCATAGGTGAGCAACTCCAGAGGAGGAATACTCAGTGCCTTCCCTCCAAGTGGGTGTGTTCCAATCCCACCTATCTTGCACCACTGATCAGAAACACAGTTAAGAAAGAGAACTGGGGGCCTCTACTCCAACAACTAGGGAACAGACGCCACCTCTGATAAGACAATGACAACCACAGAGCAAAGAGGAGACCCTGCTCAATATCCATTGCAGGCTCTGGTCACCACATTAGTCACACCTCCTAACAAGAGGATAACGGCTAGCATACACTGAGAAAAGAGGTGGCAGAAATCTATACTAAAAACAGCCCTCACACCAAAACATATTAAATCCACACAGGCTGCACTGGGATTTTCCCTCATAAAAAAAAGACCCCCAAGATAGTCTGAGTATCTGACATTGGGAGGAAGAACCCCCAGAGCATTTAGCCTTGAAGGCCAGTGGGGCTTGAGTGCAGGAGCTCCACAGGGCTGGGGGAAACAGAGACTCCACTATTGGAGCACACACACAAGGTCTCACATGCACTGGAACCCAGCACAAAGCAGTATTTCCATAGGAACCTCGGCTACACCTACCTAGAGGTCTTGGAGTGTCTCCTGGGGAGGCTAAGATCGACTATAGCTCACTGTGAGGGCAAGCACACTGGTAGTGGAAGCCCCAGGGAAGACTGATTGTAGTGAGGTCTCCTGGAAGTCCACATTGCAGCACCAAGAGCTAAGCCCAACAAACAACATGCGGGCTCCAGTGCTGGAAAGCCTAAGGCCACACAACAAACAGGATAGGAACACAGAGCCACCCATCAGAAGACAGGCTGCCTAAAGTCATACTGAGCTCACAGCCATTTCAAAAACACACACCTTAACACAGCCTTATCCATCAGAGGGACAAAACCCAGCTCCACCCACCAGAGGGCAGGAACCAGTCCCTCTGATCAGGAAGCCTGCACAAGCCCCTGGACCAAGCTCATGTACCAGGGAGCAGACACTAGAAGCAAGAGGAATTATGATCCTGCAGCCTGCAGAAAAGAGACCACAAACACAGAAATTTAGACAAAATCAGATGACAGAGAAATATGTTGCAAATGAAGGAACAAGATAAAAACCGACAAGAAGACCTAAATGAAGAAGAGATGGGTAATCTACCTGAAAAATAATTCAGAGCAATAACAGTAAAGATGATCCAAAATTTCAGAAAAGGAATGGGGGCACAGATTGAGAAAATACAAGAAATATTTAATAAGGAGCTAGAAGATTTAAAGAACAAACAGATGAATAATACAATAATTGAAATGAAAAATACAATAGAATGTATCAATAGCAGAATAACTGAGGAAAAAGGATGAATAAGTGAGCTGGAGGACAGAGTGGATTAAATCACTGCCACAGAGCAAAATAAATAAAAAAGAATGAGAAGAAATGAGGGCAGTCTCAGAGACCTCTGGGGTAACATTAAATGCACATTTAATTATAGGGGTCCCAGAAGGAGAAGAGAAAGAGAAAGCACCTGAGAAAATATTTGAAAATATCATAGCTGAAATTTCCCTAACATGAGAAAGGAAACATTCACTCAAGTCCAAGAAGCTCAGAGATACACATACAGGATGAACCAAGGAGGACTAAACTGAGACACATATTATTCAAACTGAAAAAATTAAACACAAAGGAAAAATATTAAAAGCAGCAAGGTAAAATCAACAAATGACATACAAGGGAATCCCTATAAGATTATAAGCTGGTTTTCAGCAGAAATTCTCCAGTCCAGAAGGGAGTGGGATGATATATTTCAAGTGATGACATGGAAAAACCTACAACCAAGAATATTCCATCCAGCAAGGCTATCATTCAGATCCGATGGAGAAATCAAAAGCTTTACAGACAAGCAAAAGTTAAGAGAATTCAGCACCAACAAACCAGCTTTACAACAAATGCTAAAGGAACTTCTCTAGGCAAGAAGGAGAGCAGCAACTTAAACAACATTGTACATATATGGACTGCTATATCAAAACCTCATGGGAACAACAAACCCCAAAACTATGCTAGATATACACACAAGAAAAGAAAAAGCAACTGAAACACGACACTAAAGATGGTCATCAAGCCACAAGAGAAGAGAACAAAACAGGAAGGGAAGAAAGAAACCTACAAAAACAAACCCAAAACAATTAAGAAAATGGCAATGGAACACACATGTCAATAATTACCTTAAATGTAAATGGATTAAAGGCTCCAGCCAAAAGACATAGACTGGCTGAACGGATACAAAAACAAGACCCATATATATGCTCTCTACAAGAGACCCACTTCAGACCTAGGGACACATACAGACTGAAAGTGAGGGGATGGAAAAAGTTATTCCATGCAAGTAGAAATCAAAAGAAAGCTAGAATAACAATACTCATATCAGACAGAATAGACTTTAAAATAAAGACTGTTACAGGACACAAGGAAGAACACCACATAAAGATCAAGGGATCAATACAAGAAGAAAATATAACAACTGTAAATTTATATGCATCCAAGTTAGGAGCACCTCAATAAATAAGGAAAATGCTAAAAGCCATAAAAGGGGGAATCAGCAGAAACAAAATAATAGTGTGGGACTTTAAACCCCAATTACACGAATGGAGAGATCATCCAGACAGATTATTAATAACAAAACGCAAGCCTTAAAAGATACACTAGACCAGATAGACTTAATTGATATTGATAGGACATTCCATCAAAAAGCATAAGAATACACTTTCTTCTTAAGTACACATGGAACATTTGCCAGGATAGATCACATCTTGGGTCACAAATCAAGCCTTGGTAAATTTTAGAAAATTGAAATAACATCCAACATCTTTTCTGACCACAACACTATGAGATTAGAAGTAAATTATAGGAAAACAACTGTAAAGACACAAACAAAAGGAGGCTAAACAGTATGTTACTAAACAATCAATGGATCACTGAAGAAATCAAAGAGGAAATCAAAAAATACCTACAGACAAATGACAACAAAAACATGATGATCCAAAACCTATGAGATGCAGCAAAAGCAGTTCTAAGAGGGAAGTTTATAGCAATGTAATCTTACCTCAAGAAACAAGAAAAACCTCAAATAAACAACCTAACCCTACACCTAAAGCAACTAGAGAAAGAAGAACAAAAAAAAAAAAAAAAAGAAAAAAAAAGTAAAGTTAGTAGAAGGCAAGAAATCATAATGATCAGAGCAGAAATAAAAGAAATAGAGATGAAGAAAACGATAGTAAAGATCAATGAAACCAAGAGCTGGTTCTTTGGGAAGATAAACAAAATTAATAAAACTTTATCCAGACCCATCAAGAAAGAAAAGGAGAGGACTCAAATCAATAAAATTAGAAATGAAAAAGGAGAAGTTATGATTGACACCACAGAAACACAAAGGATCATGAGAGACTACTACAAGCAACTCTAGGCCAATAAAATGGACAAACTAGAAGAAACTGACAAATTCTTAGAAAGCTACAACTTTCCATTTGAACCAGGAAGAAATAAAAACATATGAACAAATCACAAGAAATGAAATTGAAAGTGTGTTGAAAAAACTTCCAACAAACAAAAGTCTAAGACCAGATGGCTTCACCTGTGAATTCTATCAAACATTTAGAGAAGAGTTAACCCTTATCCTTCTCAAACTCTTCCAAAAAAAAATTGCAGAAGAAGGAACACTCCCAAGACCATTCTACAAGGCCACAATCACCCTGATACCAAAACCAGACAAAGATATCACAAAAAAAGGAAATTACACAACAATGTCACTGATGACATGTAAAAGTTTGAGATTAGATCATTCCCTAACACCATACACAAAAATAAGCTCTAAATGGATTAAAGACCTAAATGTAAGGCCAGACACTATCAAACTCTTAGAGGAAAACATAGGTAGAACACTCTATGACATAAATCACAGCAAGGTCCTTTTGAACCCACCTCCTAGAGAAATGGAACTAAAAACAAAGATAAACAAATGGGACCTAATGAAACTTCAAAGCTTTTGCACAGCAAAGGAAACCATAAACAAGACCAAAAGACAACCCTCAGAATGGGAGAAAATATTTGCAAATGAAGCAACTGACAAAGGATTAATCTCCAAAATTTATAAACAGCTCATGCAGCTCAATAGCAAAAAAACAAACAACCCAATCCAAAAATGGGCAGAAGACTTAAATAGGCATTTCTCCAAAGAAGATATACAGACTGCCAACAAACACATGAAAGAATGCTCAACATCATTAATCATTAGAGAAATGCAAATCAAAACTACAATGAGATATCATCTCACACCAGTCAGAATGGCCATCATCAAGAAATCTAGAAACAATAAATGCTGGAGAGGGTGTGGAGAAAAGGGAACACTCTTGCACTGCTGGTGGGAATGTGACTTGGTACAGCCACTATGGAGAACAGTATGGAGGTTCCTTAAAAAACTACAAATAGAACTACCATATGACCCAGCAATCCCACTACTAGGCATATACCCTGGGAAAACCATAATTCAAAAAGAGACATGTACCAAAATGTTCATTGCAGCTCTGTTCACAATAACCCGGAGCTGGAAACAACCTAAGTGTCCATCATCGGATGAATGGATAAAGAAGATGTGGCACATATATACAATGGAATATTACTCAGCCATAAAAAGAAACGAAACTGAGCTATTTGTAATGAGGTGGATAGACCTAGAGTCTGTCATACAGAGTGAAGTAAGTCAGAAAGAGAAAGACAAATACCGTATGCTAACACATATATATGGAATTAAAAAAAAAATGTCATGAAGAACCTAGGGGTAAAATGGGAATAAAGACACAGACCTACTTGAGAATGGACTTGAGGATATGGGGAGGGGGAAGGGTAAGCTGTGACAAAGCAAAAGAGAGGCATGGACATATATACACTACCAAACGTAAGGTAGATAGATAGTGGGAAGCGGCCGCAGAGCACAGGGAGATCAGCTCGGTGCTTTGTGACCGCCTGGAGGGGTGGGATGGGGAGGGTGGGAGGGAGGGAGATGCATGAGGGAAGGGATGTGGGAACAGATATATATGTATGACTGATTCACTTTGTTATAAAGCAGAAACTAAAAAAAAAAAAAAAAAAAAAAAAAAAAAAAAACAATGTCACTGTTGAACATAGACACAAATATCCTCAACCAAATCTTAGCAAACTTAATCCAACAACATACTAAAAGGATCATGCACCATGAGCAAGTGGGATTTATCCCAGGCATGCAAAGATTCTTCAATGTATGTAAATCAATCAGTGTGATACACCACACTAACAAATTGAAGACTAAAAATTATGTGATCATCTCAATAGATGCAGAAAAAGCTTTTGACGAAATTCAACACACATTTATGATATAAACTCTCCAGAAAGTGGTCATAGTGGGAACTTACCTCAACATAATAAAGGTCATATTCTACAAACATACAGCAAACATCATTCTCAATGGTTAAAAATGTAAAACATTTCTTCTAAGATCAGGAACAAGACAAGGATGTTCACTCTTGTCAATTATATTCAACATAGTTTTGGAAGTCTCAGCCATGGCAATCAGAGAAAAAAAGAAATAAAAGGAATACAAATTGGAATAGAAGAAGTAAAACTGTCAGTTTTTACAGCTGACATGATATTATACATAGAGAATCCTAAAGATGACACCAGAAAACTACTAGAGCTAATCAATGAATTTGGTAAAGTTTCAGGATATAAAATTAATACACAGAAATATGTTGTATTCCTCTACACTAGAAGCAAAAAATCAGAACAAGAAATCAAAGAATCAATCCCATTTACCATTGCATCATATATAATAAATTACCTAGGAATAAACCTACCTAAGGAGGCAAAGTACCTATATTCAGAAAACTATAAGACACTAATGAAAGGAATCAAAGATGACACAAACAGATGGGGAGATATACCATGTTCTTGGACTGGAAGAATCAATATTGTCAAAATCACTATACTACACAAAATAATCTACATATTCAATGCAATCCTTATCAAATTACCAATACAATTTTTCACAAAATTAGAACAAAACATTTTACAATTTGTATGGAAACATAAAAGACTCCAAATAGCCAAAGAAATCTTGAGAAAGAAAAATGGAGCTGGAGGAATCAGCCTCCCTGAGATCAGGCAATACTACAGAGCTACAGTAATCTAAAACATTATGGTACTGTCACAAAAACAAAAATATTGGTCAATGTAACAGGATAGAAATTCTAGAGATAAACCCACACACCTATGGTCACCTAATCTATGACAAAGGTGGCAAGAATATACAAAGGGGAAAAGAGAGTTTCTTCAATAAGTGGTGCTGGAAAAACTATACAGCTACATGTAAAAGAATGAAGTTAGAACATTCTCTAACACCATACACAAAAATAACTCAAAAGCAATTAAGGACATAAATGTAAGACTGAATACCATAAAACTCTTAGAGGAGAGCAGGCCAAACACTCTCTAACATAAATCACAGTAAGATCTTTCTTGAACCAACTCCTAGAGTAATGAAAATAAAAACAAAAATAAACAAATGGGACCTAATTTAACTTAAAAACCTTTTGCACAGCAAAGGAAACAACAAACAAAATGAAAAGACAATCCACAGAATGGGAGAAAATATTTGCAAGCAAAGTGACCAACAAGAGATTAATCTCCAAAATATACAAACAGCTCATGTAGCTCAATTTCAAATAAAACAAACAACATAATGAAAAAATTGGAAAAATATCTAAATAGACGTTTCTCCAAAGACAGCATACAGATGGCCAAAAAGCACATGCAAAGATGCTCAACATCAGTAATTATTAGAGAAATGTAAAACAAAACTACCATGTGGTATCACCTCACGCCAGTCAGAATGGCCATAATGAAAAAATCTGCTAACAGTAAATGTTGGAGAGGGTGTGGAGAAAAGGGAACCCTCCTACACTGTAGGTGGAATGTAAATTGGTACAGCCACTATGGAGAATAGTATGGAGTTTCCTTAAGAAACTAAAAATAGAGTACCATAAGATCCAGCAGTTCCACTGCTGGGCATATATCTGGAGGAAACAGTAATTCAAAAAGATACATGTACACCAATATTCATCACAACACTATTTACAATAGTCAGGATATGGAAGCAACTTAAATGTCCATCAATGGATGAATTGATAAAGAAGATGTGGTACATATATACAATGGAATATTTCTCATCCATAAAAAATAATGAAATAATGTCATTTGCAGCAACATAGATGGACCTAGAGATTGTCATACTGAGTGAAGTAATTCAGACAGAGGAAGACAAATATCATATGATATTACTTATATGTGGAATCTTAAAAAATGGTGCAAATAAACTTATTTTCAAAACAGAAATATAGTAACAGAGGTGGAAATAAACTTATGGTTACAAAAGGGGAAGGGGGTGAAGGATAAACTGAGATTGGGATTGACATATACAAACTACTAAATATAAAATAAGTGATTGGGCTTCCCTGGTGGTGCACTGGTTGAGAGTCTGCCTGCCAATGCAGGGGACACAGGTTCATGCCCCAGTCTGGGAAGATCCCACGTTCCGTGGAGCGGCTAGGCCTCTGAGACATGGTCACTGAGCCTGCGCGTCCAGAGCCTGTGCTCCGCAACAGGAGAGGCCACAAGAGTGAGAGACCCACGTACTGCAAAAAAATAAATAAATAAATAAAAGTGATTAATAAGACTCTACTCAATACTCTGTAATAACCTGTATGGGAAAAAAATCTAAAAGAGACTGGATATATGTATATCTTTGATTCAGTTTGCTGTACAGAAGAATTAACACAACATTGTAAATCAACTATATTCCAATAAAAATTAATTTAAGAAAAAGACTTTACACAGTGTAAGATTCTAGCAATATAATATTCTGAAAAGGCAAAAGTATGCAGACAGTGAAAAGATCAGTAGTTGCCAAAGATTGGGAGAGGGAGACATGAATTGATGGAGCACAACGGATTTTTAGGGCAGTAAAAATACTTTGTACACATCATAATGATGGGTACACATTATTATATACATATATTATATAAATATTAAATTACATAAAATATTATAGTATAAATAAATAATATATAATATATATATTATTATATAATATTTTATCATATATCTCTATAACACACATTTAGAATATAAACACCAAGAGTGAACTGCAATGTGAACTATGGACCTTAGCTGATTATGATGTTTCAATGTAGGTGTACCACTCTGGTGGGTGTGTTGACAATGAGGGAGGCTTTATGTGTGGATGCAGGGAGTATATGGGAAATCTCTGCACCTTCCCTTCAATTTTGTTGTGAATGTAAAACTGCTCTAAAAAACAAAGTCTTAATAAAATGAAACTAAACAAATAAAAAGCAACAACAAAAAATAAACTTCAGCCAACCAAAAAGAAAAAAAAATACTGAGGTTTTTTTTCTTTTAACTTCTCTTTTCTATAGGTCATTTCTACAACTTTTCCAAAGTCTTCTCAAAATAAGGTGGAATTTCTACTTTAAAATGTTAAAGAAAAATATATTTATAGTGCTAAAGTATATTAATGGGAAGTACTACTGCATCTGAAAGGGAGAAATTCAGGAATCTTTTCTCTCCCTTGATAAGCAAGTCACAGACCATTGGGTCAGAAGGGTCATCTTATTCCTGTTTTCCAAGTGATATGGCCATAATTGTGACAGAATTAAAGGTCCTATGTGTGTCTAACTATTTTCCTCTTCTTTCTGAGTGTGCTGTTCTAGTGTATGACTTAAGTAATAATTAGATGACCTGCTACATAGAGTCTAAGCACTCTCTTCAATTTACATTTATCTGACTGCCATAAATTATGAAATATCAGGCACTGATTTAGATATTGATAAAATTCTAGCTATTCCTACTTTTCCTGTTTTATGTAGTCTTTTAGAACATTGTTGTAAATCATAATTTTTTTAAAATTTTTGTGACACTTTATCTATAACACCAGCATGGATCTTACCATCAATTTTCTATCAATAAGCTCTGGAGAAGAATGTTTTGAATCTAAATGTCAAATAGGAAAAGAAAAAATTAAAAATACTGAAATTTTATTATAGTATCATAAAAGAGGCTTCAAGCTCCCACAAAATGTCTGATTTTGAAAGGCTTCCTGGTGCTTGTGTCATGATGAGTTAACCACAATATTTAACCTCAGACAACTGATCAATATGCTTGCTAAGAGAGGTTATTTAATTGTGACCAATTAAAAGTTTGATAATGTCTGTCAGAGTCAGAAAATTAATATTTCTGAAAGTTAATAAGGAACAGTATTGAAATTATCTGGAAATACTATCTTAATAAATATCAGTGCACAATAATACAGCCAGATATTTTATATCTAACAATAGTTATTCCCCCCATGCCTTATGGCAAGAAGAATGTTTTCAACTATTCTTAAGTAGAAATTAATATTCAAGTTATAGTATTTTTGGAAAGGGAAGTCAATATTTACCATATAACATATATTGGAGCAGGAGTTATTTTATGACTACTAGATGCATATACTTTAATTTCTGTAGGGTGTAGTCTAAATATTTCTGAAACACTGATGTTTTATATTTTATTTAATGTAAATGCTTAGTTAAGGACTAAAGAGCAAAGAAACATTGAACCATGAACTCCTCTTTCACCAGCACCACAACTAATATTATGATTCTCCACTGTCAGTCTGTAAATATGTGAGAGACTCAATTACTGCCTTCTCTAAGTGGTGAAATATATATTTGGTTACTAAGATCTCTTTGTTTTATTCTTTATCCCATCACTAGATCCTACATGGCAAGATCCTTGCCTTTGATTCAACAAACTTGAAACTTACTCATGGTGGGAAAGCAGTGGGAATTATTTGAAAACACTGGAAGGCAAATAAAAAACCTGCAGCCACTTGGGACAAAAGTTTACAGTTGAAACAAACAGTTTCATCTTTATTTTTTTCTTAACTAATCAGGTTAAGGTATCTGTTCCCAATGCATTTTTATATTTCTCAAGGGTACATGAGACATTTTACAAGATAGATCATATATTAGGCCACAAAACATGTCTTAACAAATGTAGGGGGACTGAAATCATATGAAGCATCTTTTCTGACCACAATGGTATGAAACCAGAATTTAATTATGTGAAGAAAACTAGGAAATTCACAAATATGTGGAGATTAAACAACATGCTACTGAACAACCAATGGGTCAAAGAAGAAATCAAAATAGAAACCAAAACTATAATGAGAAATGTAAAATGTGAAAATTTGTGGGATGCAGTAAAAGCAGTTCTAAGAGGGAAGTCATAGTGATAGTTTCTAAATAAACTTTTAACTTTGAGGTAATTGTAGGTTGGCATAAGAAATAGTACAGAGAAATCCCATGTAACTTTTACCCCATCTCCCACAAGAATACTATATTGCAAAGCTATAGAATAAGACCACAACCATGATTTTGATATTGTTGCAGTCAACATACAGAACATTTTCATCATCACAGCATTCCTCAAGTTGACATTTTGTAGAGACATACACCTTCCTCCTGCCCTCATTCACTGCTTATATCCTGGCAACCAAAATCTCTTCTTCATTTCTATAATTTTTTCAGGTCAAAAATATTACCTAAAGAGAATCACAGAGTCATACAATATGTAAACTTTTGGAATTATCTATTTCACTCAGCATAACTTCCTGGAGATTCATCTAAATCCATCAAGAGTTTATTCCTTTGTATTGCTGAGTAGTATTCTAAGGTATGGGTGTAGTACAGGTGGTTTACTTATTCAGCCATTAAAGAATGTATGGATTATTTCCAGTTTGGGGCTATTAGAAATAAAAATGTTATCAAAATTTGTGTACAGGCTTTTGTATGGACATAAGCTTTCTTTACTTCTATGAGATAATAGCTCAATAGTACAATTATTGAGTCATATATTAGTTACATTTTTAGTTTCATAAGAAACTCCTAAATTCTTTTTTGAAATGGCTGAACCATTTTATGTTCCTAACCGCAATGTATCAGTGATCCAGTTTCTTGGCATCCTCACAATATTTTTTTTTAACCATTCTGAGAGGTGTGGAGTAATATTTCATGGTGGTTTTATTTTGCATTTCCCTGTGGCTAGTGATGTTGAACATCTTTTCCTTTTATTTAAGACTTCCTCTCTGACCTATTGATTATTTACAAGTGTTTTACTTATTGTCCAAATGTTTAAGGGTTTAAGTATTTTGCTGTTTTTTTAAAATTTATTTCTAGTTAAATTCCATTATGGTCAGAGAACACACTGTATATGATTTTTAGTTTGCCAAAGTTTCTTTCATGGACCAGAATATCATTTATATTGCTATATGTTCCTTGGCACTTGAATAGAGTATGTATTCTGCTGTTGTTGAGTGTAGTGTTTTATAAATTTTGACTACATTCTGTTTCATGATGATCTTACAGTATCCTTGCTATATAGTTGGCTATCAGTTGTTGAGGGAAGTGTGTTGAAATTTCAAGCTTGTGGATTTTGAAATTTGTTCCTTCAATTTTATCACTTTTTGCTTCATTTAATTCTCAACTATGTAACTTTTGTGCATACAAAATTACTATGCTTTCTTCCTAAATTTTCCCTTTATGTTACCCATATAATACATTATCTCTTTATCTCTGATAATTTTACCTGCTCCAAAATCTATCTTATATGATGTTAGTATAACCAGTCTTACACTGATTTAACTCATGTTCTCATGATACAGCTTTTTATGTACTTCTACTTTCAATCTGCCTATATCGTTGTATTTGAAGTGAGTTTCTTGTTGGCAACACAAAGTTTGGTCTTGTTTTTTAATACACGTTACCAACTTCTTCACCTCCAAGCTTGGGATCAAGCAAAAAGAAAACCAAGGAAACTCACTCAACATGCTCTAACTTGTGTCCCAAGAACCTCAGCAGTGTGCTTTCTTCTTTCTAACTTTCAGAAATTTCTTTTGTTTGTACTATAAATAATGTTCAGGATTTTTAATTCTACTTAGCAGGTGGAATAGGGAAAGATATGTCTACTCCATCTTGCCAGTAGGAGAACAAATATATTGATTTTAAATATATATATATATATACTTTTATTGTGATGATGGTGGGTGAATAAAAGAACAGTTTTTAAATCTTATTGTTCTAAAATAATATTTTACATACATCACACATATCATTTGTGATATAAAGTTAGAATACAGATAAGAAAGAAAAGATGACCATATAAGACAGAAATGTCTTTTGTCGGGATAAGCAATTAAGCAATACTTGATTATCCCAAACTCTCCGGAGCACACATATAGGAAGGAGTCCATTAGTAAAATGTCCTTCTACCAAGTAGGAGGCATTGCACTATAAATAAGAGAAAACTGAAACTAACTGAAATTTAAATCACACAGTAAGTAATGTGAGTAACAAGAAGTCAAAGATAAGCTGTTTTCAGTTTTTTTGATAGCTTAACAATGTCATCAAGGACTCAGAATTTCCTGATTTTCTAGTCTGAATTTCCAGTGTGTCCTGTTTCATCTTCATGATGGCAAACTGACTACATTGGCTAGATCATCACGTCCAGGAATATTATGTTCAAAGTCCGGAAATAAGAGCAAAGTTATGAGATGAGATCACTCATCTCACGTGCCTCTCTATTTCTGATGGAGACAAAAATTGTCAACAAAACATTTTTAAGCCAACATCATATAATATCTAATTAGCCAGAATTGAACTAAATTCCTGCTGTAGAGGAAGTTCAGGAAAAAATATATCCGAAAGGAAAACTACTGGGAAGTAGGCATGGAAGAGCATATTCAAAAAGCTCAATTATCTACACTTGCAACACCTGATAATCAAGTCTGACACAGTGTTAAATGTGGCATATTAAAAGTTCCATTTTACTGAGACTTAGGGTTCATTCACTAATTCATTAGATTCTTTCACTAATAGCTCTAGGTGACTGTAAGGTAATTCATGTATTACCCAAGCATTATAATAATATGTTTTAAAAATTTATATCTACATGAATATTAATACATAAACACCAAGGTTAAAATCATGTCTTATTATCAGGATTTCCAAAATGTATTCCACAAAATCCTAGTCTCATAACTTCCAAGAAAATAATTTTCTGAGCTCAAATAAATTTGAGAATGTATTTGAATCCTTCAGATTCTACTAGTCCTTGGAAACTCATTGAACATATAGTTAAGCCACTGAGAAGTCCAAAAATTAAAAAAAAAAAATAGTTTAAATATATTTACCTCAGTATTTTCTAAATGTGTAACACTTTTCCCACAATTAAAACTATTTATAATGTGTATAAATTGTATTTTTTAAAATGTATTCTGAAAATCATTGTCTGCCATGAATGAACTATTCTAGGAATACAAAGCTAGTCTGCTGAATATACCTAATCACTTCATCTTTAATATTTAAAAGAGCCTGAATCACTAGAATATCCTTTATTTGTATCAGTAGTAGTGATTCCATACATTGCTATTTACAAAATTTTTTCTTTTACATTCTTATTTAATCACAATAACCTTGGGATTTAGTTTCTATTATATCAGGGAATTTATAGGTGGAGAAAATCAGTGAGTACAAATAATTTATTCCTTACACTCAGTTCAGTGATGGAGCCGCAAATAGGAACAAGGTTTAAATGTTTTCTCTACAACTTACTACTAGCTATTGAACACATTATTATTATTTTTTTTTTTTTAAATTCTTCATGGCTTTATTTATTTTTTTTTTTTTGCTTTATCACAAATTTAATCAGTTATATGTATACATATGTTCCCATATCCCCTCCCTTTTGCGTCTCCCTCCCACCCTCCCTATCCCACCCCTCCAGGCGGTCACAAAGCACCGAGCTGATCTCCCTGTGCTATGCGGCTGCTTCCCACTAGCTATCTACCTTACGTTTGGTAGTGTATATATGTCCATGCCGCTCTTTCACTTTGTCACAGCTTACCCTTCCCCCTCCCCATATCCTCAAGTCCATTCTCTAGTAGGTCTGTGTCTTTATTCCTGTCTTACCCCTATGTTCTTCATGACCTTTTTTTTTCTTAAATTCCATATATATGTGTCAGCATACAGTATTTGTCTTTCTCTTTCTGACTTACTTCACTCTGTATGACAGACTCTAGGTCCATCCACCTCATTACAAATAGTTCAATTTCATTTCTTTTTATGGCTGAGTAATATTCCATTGTATGTATGTGCCACATCTTCTTTACCCATTCATCCGATGATGGACACTTAGGTTGTTTCCATCTCTGGGCTATTGTAAATAGGGCTGCTATGAACACTTTGGTACATGTCTCTTTTTGAATTATGGTTTTCTCAGGGTATATGCCCAGTAGTGGGATTGCAGGGTCATATGGTAGTTCTATTTGTAGTTTTTTAAGGAACCTCCATACCGTTCTCCATAGTGGCTGTACCAATTCACATTCCCACCAGCAGTGCAAGAGTGTTCCCTTTTTTCCACACCCTCTCCAGCATTTATTGTTTCTAGATTTTTTGATGATGGCCATTCTGACTGGTGTGAGATGATATCTCATTGTAGTTTTGATTTGCATTTCTCTAATTAGTAAAGATGTTGAGCATCCTTTCATGTGTTTGTTGGCAGTCTGTGTATCTTCTGTGGAGAAATGTCTATTTAGGTCTTCTGCCCATTTTTGGATTGGGTTGTTTGTTTTTTTGTTATTGAGCTGCATGAGCTGCTTATAAATTTTGGAGATTAATCCTTTGTCAGTTGCTTCATTTGCAAATATTTTCTCCCATTCTGAGGGTTGTCTTTTGGTCTTGTTTATGGTTTCCTTTGCTGTGCAAAAGCTTTTCAGTTTCATTAGGTCCCATGTGTTTATTTTTGTCTTTATTTCCATTTCTCTAGGAGGTGGGTCAAAAAGGATCTTGCTGTGATTTATGTCATAGAGTTGAACACATTATTTAACATCTTTGAGCCAAAGTTTTCTCAGCTATAAATGAAGTATGGTTTTGAGAATTCAAATAGCTAGCACTTAGTAACCACTTAATGAAGGCATGACAGAGATGATCATTATGGTTATTATTAATATACTATCACCAAACTGATAAGTGCACTGCAGCTCTATCTTAGAGTTAAAATCATTTAGTTTAGTGGAAAAAATGATTTCTATTTTCATGTTTCAACTAATACCTGGATGCTTCATAATCTGCACGGACAATAATATGATCCAAAGAAGTATCCACAGACTTCATCATGCCTTTTGTTTTGACCCATTGCCTTTCCATATTCTTTTCCCTTAACCTAGAATTCCATTCCATTACTGGTTCACCTAAAGAGTTGGTACTCATGCTTCACAATACATCTCAAATGCCATTTACATGGTGATATTTTAATTCTATTTTCCAGTGAAGAGCTAGTTCCTCTCCTCTCTAAGTTCTCATCCACACTGTAGCATGAATATTGTATTGTACTTTTCTATATATTTCACTATTTCCTCACTCTATTGCAAACTTCTAGAAAGTCCATGATTTATTCATGTCTGTATTTCTACTGTCTGGCAACATACTGAGAACATGATATGCTTGTTACATGACATGTGCTATTTTGTCTATCATAAAATACACATCAAATACATTCACAAAAAATCCTGTTTATTTCAAAATTCATGGTTTCAGCATATTTTATTTAAAAGGGACATACATAATAGAGTTACTGCAAATATTCATCACTAAATAAAAAACAGTATCTTCTGTTCTTAGATTATATCAGTTTATTTATAAAATTCAATTGAAAACTACTCATGTGCCTTAATTCATTGGTGCAAGGCTAGAATATCTGTACAGGTATTTATAACATTGGCAACTGTGGTAGAAATTTTTTTTTCTTTCTTTGGAAGATACATGTGTATATTTTTTATTCTCTTCAGTTCCCCATGAAAATAATCTCATTTCTACTTCATCCATTCCTTCCATTAATTGATGTGGACTTTTTTCACAGTCAAACACAGATTAATTTTATAATAGTGAGATAAAAATATTATTTTCAGTTCTTTGTGGCCCAAACTCATGTTTCCTTCTGTTTCAGAAATGCTTTTGTAAAGTGTCATCTCTTTTTGTCCTTCAAAGGCTGTTTGAAATCTCATACGAGCTACCAGGTAGCTCTGCATATGTTTCTAAAAATACACTTGCTGGAAGAATTCTGATTTCCTGAGATATCTTTATAGCTTCAACACTTAGAGTCCAAAATATAGAAACCTTTATGCACACACCTAAAAATTTGTGGTGATTTCAGATCTCATTTGTCTTCAAGGTGGCCTCTGATAATTTGCAAAAGTTTCAAATTGAAATTGATGCATAGGTGTTTAAGGGATGTTTCATGTTATGTTCTCTGACTTGGACCTGAAAAGAAATTGTTTTTAAGGTGAGAAATATATCCAAGTATGACCTGAGCATTAGCATCAATGTTATGATTAGCCTGTTGTTTTTGAATACACTGGTACTCTGCTGTTTCTTCTGTGAGATCCAGGATCTTATTCTTACTCCATGTCCATTAAGGTAGAAATAAGAGACAACCTAAAAATATTCTATTCTAGAGCTGGAGTTGAGTTTGCATATATTGGAAAAAAAATCTTACCCAGAAGCATTAGGAAAAATTGTGCACCTAACTAATTCTTAATCTCCCAAAGGAGATTAAAAGGCAAATCGCCAGTCTTGGAAAGAAAGAAAAGAAAGACCAAAAGAAAGAGGTCCATCCCTATTTCCTTAATGTGCAAAGATGCAATAAACCACACATACATTTGTCAGATAATCAAAGCAAAGGAACCCTTGACAGCATGGCTATAAAGTACATCTTCTCACTCTCACAAAGATTCTGGCATCCCAAGGGTAACAGTGGAACACAAAGAGCTGCTGGACAGCAAATAGTAGAATTAAGAAGGTCAAAGATATATGGACAGGTGACTGAAGGCTGGGAGTTTTTTCCCCCAAGTCCTTTGAAATAACTTGGTGCTCTTTAAACATGGCTCATAAGGGTGGAGAACCCTGAAACATTGTGATATGAATTTTCACACCAACTCAGTGGGATGGGAACTTAGAAGAGTAATTAAACCTAGTTACAGGAGACAAAGTTTAATTTTGTACATGCATGTGTTATAATGTTCTTTGAATTAGCACAAAATTAGGATGCATCTCCTCTTTCATGTGAACCCACTAAATGCAGATTTCTTTCAAAGAGTTTGGAAGGATTTTTTCTGTGCCTGGAGAGAATCATATTCACTTGCCTTTTGTTTTGGTAATTAAGAGAGTAAATCAAGAGATTGGTTCAAGGTGGCAGAGTAGAAGGATGTGCTCTCACTACCTCTTGCGAGAGCACCAGAATCACAACTAACTGCTGAACAATCATTGACAGGAAGACACTTGAACTCACCAAAAAAGATACCCCACATCCAAAACAAAGGAGAAGCCGCAATGAGATTGTATGAGGGGCACAATCACAATAAAATCAAATTTCATAACTGCTGGGTGGGTGACTCACAAACTGGAGAACACTTATACCACAGAAGTCCACACAATGGAGTAAATGTTCTGAGCCCCATATGAGGATTCTCAACCTAGAGGTCTGGCAATGGGAAGAGGTATTCGTAGAGAATCAGACTTTGAAAGGTAGTGGAATTTGATTACAGGACTTCGACAAGACTTGGGGAAACAGAGGATCCACTCTTGGAGGGCACACACTGAGTAGTGTGCCCATCAGGAACCAGTGGAAGGAGCACTGACCCCATAGGAGACTGAATCAGACCTACATGCTGGTGTTGCAGGGTCTCCTGCAGAGACACAGGGTGGGTGTGGCTCAACGTGAGGACAAGGACACTGGCAGCAGAAGTTCCAGGAAATACTCCTTAGTGTGAGCCCTCCCAGAGTCTGTCATTAGCCCCAACAAAGATCCCAGGTAGCCTCCACTGTTGGGCAGCCTACAGTCAAAAAAACAACAGGGAGGGAACCCAGCCCCACCAATCAGCAGACAAGCAGATTAAAATTGTATTGAATTCTACCCACCAGAGAAACACACAACTGTACCCATCACCAGTCCCTCCCATCAGGAAAATTGCAAAACCATTTTAGATAGCCTCATCCACCAAGGGCAGACAGTAGAAGCAAGAAGAACAACAGTCCTGCAGCCAGTGGAACAAAAATCACATTCACGGAAAGAGAGACAAGAAGAAAAGGAAGAGGGCTATGTACCAAATGAAGGAACAAGATAAAACCCCAGAAAAACAACTAAATGAAGTGCAGATAGGTAAACTTCCAGAAAAAGAATTCAGAATAATGATAGTGAAGATGATCCAGGCTCTCAGAAAAAAGAATGGAGGCAAACATCAAGAAGATGAAAGAAATGTTTAACAAAGACCTAGAAGAATTAAAGATCAAACACCTAGAATAATTAAAGAGCAAACAAACAGAGATGAACAGTACAATAACTGAAATGAAAAATACACTAGAAGGAATCAAAAGCAGAATAACTGAAGCAGAAGAACAGATAAGTGACCCAGAAGACAGAATGGTTGAATTCACTGCTGCAGAAAATAATAAGGAAAAAAGAAGGAAAATAAATGAAGACAGCCTAAGAAACCTCTAGGACAACATTAAACACAACAACATTTGCATTATACGGGTCCCAGAGGGAGAAGAGAGAGAGAAAGGACCCGAGAAAATATTTGAAGAGATTATAGTCAAAAACTTCCCTAACATGGGAAAGGAAATAGCCACCCAAGTCCAGAAAGTGCAGAGAGTCCCATACAGGATAAACCCAAGGAGAAACATGCCAAGACACATAGTAATCAAATTGACAAAAATTATAGACAAAGAAAAATTATTGAAAGCAACAAGGGAAAAATAACATACAAGGGAACTACCATAAAGTTAACAGCTGATTTCTCAGCAGAAACTGTACAAGCTAGAAGGGAGTGGCATGGCATATTTAAAGTGATGAAAGGGAAGAACCTAAAACCAAGGTTATTCTACCCAGCAAAGATCTCACTCAGATTCCACAGAGAAATCAAAAGCTTTACAGACAAGCAAAAGCTAAGAGAATTCAGCACCACAAAACCAGCTCTACAACAAATGCTAAAGGAACTTCTCGAAGTGGGAAACACAAGAGAAGAAAAAGACCTACAAAAACAAGCCCATAACAAGTAAGAAAATGATAATAGGAAAATGCATATTGATAATTAGCCTAAAAGTGAATAGATTAAATGCTCCAACCAAAAGACAAAGGCCCACTGAATGGATACAAAAATAAGACCCATATATATGCTGTTGACAAGAGACCCACTTCAGACCTAGGGACACATACAGACTGAAAGTGAGGGGATGGAGAAAGATATTCCATGCAAATGGAAATCAAAAGAAAGCTGGAGTAGCAATATTCATACCAGATAAAATAGACTTTAAAATAAAGAATGTTACAAGAGACAAGGAAGGACACTACACAATGATCAATGGATCAAATCAAGAAGACAATATAACAATTATAAATCTATATGCAACCAACATAGGAGCACCACAATACATAAGGCAACTGCTAGCAGGTATAAAAGAGGAAATCAACAGTAACGCAATAATAGTGAGGGACTTTAACACCTTACTTACACAAATGGACAGATCATCCAAACAGAAAATTAATAAGGAAACACAAACTTTAAATGACACTGTAGACCAGATAGATTTAACTAATATTTATAGGACATTCCATCCAAAAAGGGTAGATTACACTTTCTTCTCAAGTGTGCATGGACCACTCTCCAGGATAGATCACATCTTGGGTCACAAATCAACTCTCAGTAAATTTAAGATAATTGAAATTATATCAAGCATCTTTTCTGACCACAGCACTGTGACATTAGAAATCAAGTACAGGGAAAAGAATGTAAAAAACACAGACACATGGAGGTTAAACAATATGTTACTAAATAACCAAGAGATAACTGAAGAAACAAAAGATGAGATTAAAAAAAAATACCTGGAGAAAATAGACAATGAAAACACGACGATCCAAAACCTATGGGATGCAGCAAAAGCAGTTCTAAGAGGGAGGTTTATAGCAATACAGGCCTACATCAAGAAACAACAAACATCTCAAATACAGAATCTAACCTTACACCTAAAGTAACCAGAGAAAGAAAAACAAACAAAACCCAAAGTTAGTAGAAGGGAAGAAATCATAATGATCCGAGGAGAAATAAATGAAATAGAGACAAAGAAAACAATGGCTAAGATCAATAAAACTAAAAGTTGGTTCTTTAAGAAGATAAACAAAATTGATAAACCAATAGCCAGATTCATCAAGAAAACGAGGGAGAGGACTCAAATCAATAAAATTAGAATGAAAAAGGAGAAGTTACAACAGAAACCACAGAAATACAAAGCATCCTAAGAGACTACTACAAGCACCTCTATACCAATAAAATGGACAACCTGGAAGAAATAGACAAATTCTTAGAAAGGTATAACCTTCCAAGACTGAACCAGGAAGAAATAGAAAATATGAACAGACAAATCACAAGTAATGGAATTGAAACTGTGATTAAAAACCTTCCAACAAACAGAAGTCCAGCAGCAGATGGCTTCACAGGTGAATTCTATCAAACATTAAGAGACGAACTAACACTCATCCTTCTCAAACTCTTGCAAAAATTTGTACAGGAAGGACCACTCCCAAACTCATTCTATGAGGCCACCATCACCCTGATACCAAAACCAGACAACATACTACAAAAAAAGAAAATTACATACCAATATCGCTGATGAATATAAATGCAAATATCCTCGACAAAATACTAGCAAACAGAATCCAACAACACATTAAAAGGATCATACATCATGAGTAAGTGGGATTTAACCCAGGGATGCAAGGATTCCTCAATATATGCAAATCAATCCATGGGATACACCATATTAACAAATTGAAGAATTAAAAACATATGATCACCTCATTAGATTCAGAAAAAGCTTTTGACAAAATTCAACACCCATTGATGATAAAAAAATCTCCAGAGAGAAGGCAAAGAGGGAAACTACCTCAACATAATAAAGGACATATATCACAAACCCACAGCAAACATTCTCAATGGTGAAAGCATTTCATCTAAGATCAGGATCAAGACAAGTATGTCCACTCTCACATAATTTTGGAAGTCCTAGCCATGGCAATCAGAGAAGAAAAAGAAATAAAAGGAATAAAAATTGGAAAAGAAAAAGTAAAACTGTCACTGTTTGCAGATGACATGTTACTATACATAGAGAATCCTAAAGTTGACACCAGAAAGCTACTAGAGCTAATCAATGAATTTGGTAAAGTTGCAGGATACAAAATTAATGCACAGAAATCTCTTGCATTCCTATACACTAATGATGAATAATGTGAAAGAGAGATTAAGGAAATACTTCCATTTACAACTGCAACAAAAAAAATAAAATACCTAGGAATAAACATACCTAGGGAGACAAAAATCTGTATGCAGAAAACTATAAGACACTGATGAAATTAAAGATGATACAAACAGATGGAGAGATATACCATGTTCTTGGATTGGAGGAATCAATATTATGAAAATGACTATACTACACAAAGCAGTCTACAGGTTCAAAGTAATCCCTATCAAATGACCAATGTCATTTTTTACAGAACTAGAACAAAAAAATCTTAAAATTTGTATGGAGACACAAAGACCATGAATAGCCAAAGCAGTTTTGAGGGAAAAAAGCAGAGAGTGAGGAATCAGACTCTCTGACTTCAGACTATACTACAAAGCTACAGTAACCACAGTATGGTAAAGGCACAAAAACAGAAATATAGATCAATGGAAAAGGATAGAAAGCCAAGATATAAACCCACACACCTATGGTCAACTAATCTATGACAAAGGAGGCAAGGGTATGCAATAGGGAAAAGACAGCCTCTTCAATAAGTGGTCCTGGGAAAACTGGACAGCTACATGAAAAAAAAAATGAAATTAGAACTCTTCCTAACACCATACACAAATATAAACTCAAAATGGATTAGAGACCTAAATGAAAGCGCGGACACTATAAAACTCTTAGAGGAAAATATAGGAAGAACACTCTTTGACATAAATCACAGCAAGAACTTTTTTGATCCACCTCCTAGAGTAATGGAAATACAAACAAAAATAAACAAAGGGGACCTAATGAAACTTAAAAGCTTTTGCAAAGCAAAGGAAACTACAAACAAGACAAAAAGACAGCCCTCAGAATGGGAGAAAATATTTACAAACAAATCAACAGACAAAGGATCAATCTCCAAAATATATAAACAGCTCATGCAGCTCAATATTTAAAAAAACAAGAACCCAATTCAAAAATGGGCAGAAGACCTAAATAAACATTTCTCTAAAGAAGACATACAGATGGCCAACAAACACATGAAAAGCTGCTCAACATCACTAATTATTAGAGAAATGCAAATCAAAACTACAATGAGATATCACATCACAGCAGTTATAATGGGCATCATCAGAAAAATCTACAAATAACAAATGCTGGAGAGGTTTTGTAGAAAAGGGAACCCTCTTGCACTCTTGGGAATGTAAATTGATACGGCCACTATGAAGAACAGTATAAAGATTCCTTAAAAAACTAAAAATATAATTACCATATGACCCAGCAATCCCACTACTGGCCATATATATAGAGAAAACCATAATTCAAAAAGACACATGCACCTCAATATTCATTGCAGCACTATTTACAATAGCCAGGTCTTGGAATCAAATTAAATGCCCATTGACAGATGATTGGATAAAGAAGATGTGGTACATATATACAATGGAATATTACTCAGCCATAAAAAGGAACAAAATTGGTAATTTGTAGAGACATGGATGGATCTAGAGACTGCCACACAGAGTGAAGTAAGTCAGGAAGAGGATAACAAATATCGTATATTATCGCATGTATGTGGAACGTAGAAAAATGGTACAGATGAGCTGGTTTGCAGGGCAGAAATTGAGACACAGATGTACAGAACAAATGTATGGATATCAAGGGGAGGAAAGTGGCAGGGGTGGGGGTGGTGTTGTGATGAATTGGGAGCTTGGGACTGACATACATACACTAATATGTATAAAATTGATAAGTAATAAGAACCTGCTGTGTAAAAACAAAATTTAATTTAATTTAAAATTATATATATATATATATATATATATATATATATATATATATATATATATATATATGCAGAAGGAGGATGTTTACAAAACCAGGAAGAAGGTTGTCACCAAGAATCGAATTGCTGACACGTTGATCTTGGACTTCCCAGCCTCTAGAACTGTGAGAAATAAATGACTGTTATTTAATATGATAAATAAATAAAAAGAGATTCTTACCATCAAAAAAAAAAAAGAATAAATCAAATTCCTCTGTGTTGATAGTCTACTATGTATGTGGCATATGTCCATAAAATTATATTTTAAAGAGACATTTGTGGCAACCTAGTGACAAGTGAGTCATGAATAGCAGTTTTCAATGTGCCAAGTAAGGTCTTTCTGAATCCCAACCTCAAACAACTGGTAGGTAGCGAAGGTCTCACACATCTGCTTGAAAAGTTTAAGCAGCAGCACTTTAAATTATCCTAGAAATCATTTTGTGATGGTATAAACTTATTTTTGATATCATTCATGTAAGTGTCAGAACATATAACCAAGCCATAATGATAAATAATATTCTCATGCCATTTTCCAATCTTAAAGTCACTGTAGGAATACTGGCTAGCTTAGTAACAATTATTTGGAAAATATTACAGTTGATGATATTGAGACGGGCACAAAATGATATGATTGCTGAGTAATGGAAGCTATTTGGCAACTGGGATGAATAGTAGAACTTGTGGTTGAGCTCTAATTAGTAAATTACCTTGGGGGATTTTGATCAGGCTCTAAATGGCAAAAACGAATGAAGTGTAGTGTATAAAGCTTTTCTTTTCTTTTTTTTTTAACATCTTTATTAGAGTATAATTGCTTCACAATGGTGTGTTATTTTCTGCTTTATAACAAAGTGAATCAGTTATACATATACATATGTCCCCATATCTCTCCCCTCTTACATCTCCCTCCCTCCCTCCCTCCCTATCCCACCCCTCTACGTGGTCACAAAGCACTGAGCTAATCTCCCTGTGCTATGCAGTTGCTTCCCACTAGCTATCTATTTTACATCTGGTAGTGTATATATGTCCATGCCGCTCTCTCACTTTGTCACAGCTTACCCTTCCCCCTCCCCATATCCTCAATTCCATTCTTTAGTAGGTCTGCATCTTTATTCCCGTCTTGCCTCTAGGTTCTTCTGATATATGTGTTAGTATACAGTATTTGTTTTTCTCTTTCTGACTTACTTCACTCTGTATGACAGTCTCTAGGTCCATCCACCTCACTACAAATAACTCAGTTATAATGTTTTTATTTTCTATTCAAAATTTACCTGGAGTCTAGTTTGCTTCACTTCCTAGAGGTTATCACTATCACTAAGTTGAATGTTCATGCACAGATTCAATGTGTCACTAGAACATTGTTCAGAAATTTCTTATATCAGGATATCCAAAAGCAAAAATGAATTGTCAAAAGGTTTCAATTAAGCTATATTTATAGATCCAAGTGAAAGGTCATTATCTTGGCCTACTGCATGTCTAGTAGAAGCATAAAAAAGTATTTCCATCAAGGGAATTTCTGTACTTCTTAAATCCATAACTTTTATATGAAGTCTAGAAATTGGTTCAGACACTTCAAATTAGAGAATATGTGTTTAAACATTGGAGAACAGCTTTCTCATGCATGGACATGATGGTTTGTCTTTGATTAAACAAAAAGACTTATCATTGATGGAGAATGATCATTTATGATGAGAACGACCTGGAGGATGAAATTTTTAGCCACGTGACAATAATTAGGAAAAGTCTTCTTCAATTAAAACATGCACAGAAAATTTAACTGTAAGTCCCAAATAAGTAACTTTCTAGAGTTGTTTGTAGCCAAGAGATCTATGGGGCTCTAGGCTTAATGACATCAGGGAATCACTTGAAGTTTAACATACCTGTCCCCATAAAATATATCTTATTTGAACCACCAACAACAACAACTAAGCAATGAGAGAACACTCACATTTGTTGCACCTAGGTAATGTTTCGTCTGTTCATGCCCATTTAGCTGGAATTTCCTCATCCTTCACAAGTCCTGCTGCTTGAACAGTATGTTCTCCTTCATATGTAGCCAACTCCATTTGGAAAGCAGTGTCTCTGGCCACCTGCAATTGATGCATAGCTAATTTTGTTAAATCACCCCCAACAGCATTTACTACATTTTTCCCTCATTTTCAATTAATTGGTCCCAGGTCATTTCATCCTGCAGGGAGTTGCATGTATAGGTAGCTAATACAACTAAGGTGACTGACACAAGCTGTTGGATACCTGGGCAATGAACACACCACCAGAACAAGCATGGTACATTAAAGAGCTTTGTGCTGAGCTAAAATGAAATCCAAAGCTTTGACTGTGTCTTGTATTATTCACAAAGTACAGATAGAAGAAAACAAAACTCAATTACTCCAAGCACATTAAGAGGTCTCTATACCCTTGGGCCTAGATTACCTTCTTCTGGGTCAGTATTCTAACAATAGTTAAATATGAGAGTAGGCGCTCATAGAAACTTGAGAGAGAAGAAAGGGATGCATTGGGTAGGTACCAGTATCATCACACAGAAAATTCATTTCTGTGTCTGTTTTGGATTTTGCTTTTGTTCTTTTAAAATTCATAGTAATGTGATCCTTGCAGGACCAATTCTGTTTCCTCATAGGCCTTGAGGACATTTGTTATGTACCTTCAACCAGATAGCTAAGGATACTTGGAAAGCAAGAAATGACCAGGAATATATGAGGATACAAGGAATAATATAAGAAAAAACTTCATGCTTTTAATGTTGCAAAGAATTGTTCAGTATAAAGAAGGATCACAGACATAATGGTTGACTGGCTGCAACAAGGTTTTATATGTGTATAGAAATTACCCAATGTTAAAATATTTTTAAAATATAGTATTTAATGGTATCCTCACAAGAATTCAATGAGACAGTTAAGTATCAATATTTTGTAAATTAAAAGATTGGTGTTTAAACAAAAGAAGTGGCATGTCCAGGAGGACATAATCGAAAACAGAGGACTGGGACAAGTCACCAAGCTTCGTGTCTTAACCTATGCCTTTCCTCTTGCACACAGACCTCATAGTTTTTGCTCTAGGTATCTGCCAATGGTTTCTGCCAAAAGCGATAAGTATCTATGAAGCTAGAATATTTCTAACTGCTTTAGAACTAAATATGAATGCTTTCATCCTCTTCTGTGTCCATAATATTGATTTCACTTAATTCTCCAATTATCCTGTGAATTACAGGACTTGTTAAAATTTTACTTTTATCACATGAGGAATATTAGACTAAAAAATTAAGAGTATGAGGTTATATGGCTAGTAATAGCTGGACTGGAATTCAAGCAAAAGTCCATTTTTTTTTTCTTTTTATTGTCAAAATCTGCAATAGTCTTTTTTTTTTTTTAAATAGTACCTTGCAAATAATTTAAGAGTTGATTCTAATGACTAGTGACTACGGTTGATGTATTCTGGGCAATAATGTGACATTTACTACAACTTGACATCAAAATATAAATATTTGAAGAATTAAACAAATCTCCAGATCCAATCCTATCTCACCTTTATAATTGCTCAGAAGAAAACGGTAAATGAGAAAACCTCAGGCAAAACTTTTCTTCACTTAAATTAAAATTGAGATATATTGGGATATATCTCAATGATTTCCTCTTGTCCCTTCTGGGTTGTTTTTTATTTATTTTTATTTTTTTATTTTTTAGATCAAGATTAGAGTTGTTTGGTAGAATGTGGAACATTATGTTTAACATCAATAACTTTACAACAAATCTAAAATTAAATGCATTTCTTAATGTTTAGGTCTTATGATCAGTTACAGGGGTTTAAAGCAATGAAAATAATATATCATTACAAAGAAACAACTGAAAATCTTTTTGAAATAAAAATAAATGGGACAAATTAAGAGATCAGAAGGTATTTTGACTGATCAGCTTTTTACTGTGGACTAAAATTTATGCTGTTCTATTATGACAAATCAACTTAAACAAAAGCAAAACAAATGAAAATAAAAAATACTCTGCATAAAGAAATAATAATTAATTATAAATTAATGAGCACATTTAGCAGATATGGTAGAGGTTTATGTATTCATTCATCAAATATTGACTGAGAGCCTATTATGTGCCAGGCACCATTCTAGCTGCTTAGGAGACATAGTGAATAGAACATTCTAGTGCCCTTCTCTGGAGGAGCTTACATTCTACATCCTATGACAGTACTATTCAGATGAGAGCTGAAACCTGTATTTTGTGCTAGCTAAGACATTGCCATTTCTTTTTCATGCACCTCACACCTACACGTTACTGACAAATAGAGTTATAAACTGCATGCACAAATTTGTTTGCAAATATATCCTAAATCCTTTCTTGCTTTGCTCCTGGTGACCTTTCCAAAACAGCTTTTATTTGCAGAGCTGTGTTAATTTATGCGTTTTAACCTTCTCGTCAAAAATAACTTGGTTCTCTTGGGTGAAAAGGAAACCTCACCAGGAATAACCTGTCTCTTTATCTTCATCAAGGGGGACTCTGAAACAACTTGAGATCTTTTACTGCCAGCCAAGCCCTGTACTAATATAGCATTTCACAGGGTTTCTGCAATAACTATCTTTGGGTCTTCTCATAAGAGCCCTATAATAGCCATAAATATTCCTCAGGAGATTAAGAGAGACTCTGAAAGGCCTATAATAGCTATCATAAATGAATAATAAAATGTAGAAAGGACAAGCCACTGTGAAAATGGCAAGTGAAAATGATGACGTGTGTACTGTTCTTGAAGTAATTATGGGAGTGTTATATTTACAGAAATTCTCCACAGTTTTTTGTGGTGTCTGGGAAATTTAGCAAGAGCAACATACACTGTAAAACTGGTGGCATGGAAAGAGGTGGTTTAGCACAATAAAACTTAGAAAGCTTCTCTTCATGTATCTTTGAGAAATAAATCAAGTACAACCATCTCACTACACTAACTTCTGAAATTTACCAGTCTTAACAACAAATTCTATGTACTCTGAGCATCAAAATAAACTTTGCTTATGTGCATCAGAAAGAAACAATATGCCAAACAAAAGAGATTCTGCATATCATCAGAACTCATCAAGTAACTGGCAAGGAACTTAACAGCTAAGATGAAACTGTGATTTGTGTGGGTGTGGGGGGTTGGGAAGTTATATGTGTTGAAAGAAATTTTAAAATGAATAATCACTGCATGACTTTCAATTGAAGGAAGAAGGGATACGACATTGTATTGTACTTAGTAAGGAAGCCAATTCCTGAAATCCCAGTGGAAAAGAGAAGTAAGACATATGCTTTAGGCAGAGGAAGGATATAATGCTTCCTAATTAAAAGACTGTTTATCCTGCCAGGAAAAAAAAATTCAAAAGAAGAGCTATGAGAAAAAAATTCTGGAAGACCTTGAGAAGAATAAGTGAATGGAAAAGATAATGCTTTTGAAATGCTGGAGTGAAAGCACTCATCAGTTTTTACAAACCTACTGCATGATATGCTGGAGTCTTAGCTGCCTTTTTTCTAATTGTAATGGTTTGCATATGGGGTTTGCATAATCAATGAGCAACTGATTATAAAGAAACCTGTGGTGAAACACCTGATTTGCAATCATCTCTCTTTGCTTCCCAGAATTCTTTCTATATTAATTCCAAAAAAGGACCTTTAGAAAATATCGTCACAGGGTATGTGCTCTTAGGAAGAGTTCTTTAAACCACTTCACTTGCTAACATAGTCTTGAGATCCCAGTCTTTGTATCTTATTCCTTGCTTACCAAAGTCTCCAAAATCTGGCCTTCATTCCAAGTCAATTGTCAGCACATTGTGAGCATATTTTTTGTGGATTCTTGCAAGAACTATCTTGTTTCTAACTTATTCTGCCCATAGAAAATGGATTAAGATCCTTCATCTACAGAATTCATCATGTAAAGTTGCTGACTCAAATCTGCCTGTAATCTCAGCACAACCTATCTTTCTAGCCTCATAAATATTCCACACTAGTCAAAAATAATTTACTCCTTGATCTGATCATAAATTTGTTTATGCCTACTCTTTATTCCATATTCATCTCACTTATCCATAGTACAGGCACACCTTAAATTAATTCTCTATCATTTATGAACCCTTGGTTGACTACAGCTACTGAATTACACTCTTATAATGATGACCTGAATCATTTATTGGACATTTTATGTGTGTGTGTGAGTGGTATGTGGGACTCTCACTGTGGTGGCCTCTCCTGTTGTGGAGCACAGGCTCTGGATGCGCAGGCTCAGCGGCCATGGTTCACGGGTCCAGCCGCTCCGCAGCATGTGGGATCTTCCCGGACCGGGGCACGAACCTGTGCCCCCTGAATCTGCAGGCGGACTCTCAACCACTGTGCCACCAGGGAAGCCCCATTTATTGGACTTTATCATTGACTGGCTGAAACCCTTATTTGTGTATATTCTTACTCCAAGAGTATAAGGTTAATTTCTGGAATTTATTATCGTAGCAAAACACAGGGTTTTGCACATCACATTGAATAGTTATTTTTTTTAAAGAGCTCAGATATTTCTAATTTCTACAAGATAGGAAAAAATTGAAAACATGATGGCATGAATTGGATTCCTCCTTTTAATTCAAGGTAATTAACTCTGAAGTCTGGTTATAATAGAAACAGATACTCAATTGACTACTTTTTAAATTTGAAAACTTGATGATACAGACATCTTTATTTAGTTTACTTATGCTGATGTACCTGACGCTGTGTAAAGACTCTGCATATCTGGGACTTCTCATTAATGAGACATACACCTAGCCTCTTAATAACTCATCTTCTCATTTACAAAATAAACATAAAGTTTCCTGCCCTTTCTACAACACAAGCCTGTTGAGAGAAACAAATGTAAAAACAGGTGTAAAATTAATTTTCAAAGCTTATACAAATGTGAGCTATTTTATATGCTGCTGCATGCCTTCAGATTTTTAATTGTGCTCTGCCACTAAAGAATTTACATGTTATTCAGTATTTTTGTTATACAGTATTCTTAAAGGCACATTTGTGATTATTCTTTCTTTCCTCCTTTCTCTGCCTAGTGGCTTTTCAATATGTATTGGAGGAATCAGGGCCTTAAACAATTACTGCTGAAGTATTATACACATCTTGATCAAACAATGGTTTTGACAATCTTAATTGAATTCGTTAAATTTATATCCTGCCTATCTTTAATATCTTGAAGAGAAAGGAGAACCAGGCTACTATGTTCCTTCTTTGAGTGATATATTTTCACTATTTTACAGCATGACCATGAAGTCTGAAAACACAAATATAATTATCTTATCATGTTTTGCAATAAAATATCAATAAAATTTTTATTATGAATTTGTGTTTTCAGACATGGTTGCCCCCCTACATCTATGTCCTAGTGGTATCCAATAATGATAATTGTTTTCTTTTTTTTTTATAGGTTCTCTAGAACTTTATTTATTTATTTACTTTTTTGAATTTTATTTATTTTTTTATACAGCATGTCCTTATTACTTATCTATTTTATACATATTAATGTATATATGTCAATCCCAATCTCCCAATTCATCACACCACCACCACCACCCACCAGCCACTTTCCCCCTTGGTGTCCATATGTTTGTTCTGTATATCTTTGTCTCAGTTTCTGCCCTGAAAACCGGTTCATCTGCACCATTTTTCTAGGTTCCACATATATGTGTTAATATATGATATTTGCTTTTCTCTTTCTGACTTACTTCACTCTGTATGACAGTCTCTATATCCATCCACATCTCTACAAATGACTCAAATTCGTTCCTTTTTATGGCTGAGTAATATTCCATTGTGTATATGTACTACATCTTCTTTATCTATTCATCTGCTGATGGGCATTTATGTTGTTTCCATGACCTGGCTATTGTAAATAGTGCTGCAATGAACATTGAAGTGCATGTGTCTTTCTGAATTATGGTTTTCTCTGGGTATATACCCAGTAGTGGGATTGTTGGGTCATATGATACTTCTATTTTTAGTTTTTTTAAGGAACCTCCATACTGTTCTCCATAGTGGCTGTATCAATTTACATTCCCACAAATAGTGCAAGAGGGTTCCCTTTTCTCAACACTCTCTCCAGCATTTGTTGTTTGTAGATATTTTGATGATTCCCATTCTAACTGGTGTGAGGTGATATCTCGTACTTTTGATTTGCATTTCTCTAATATTTAGTGATGCTGAGCACCTTTTCATGTGCTTCTTGGCCATCTCTATGTCTTCTTTGGAGAAATGTCTATATAGGTCTTCTGCCCATTTTTGGATTGGGTTGTTCGTTTTTTTAATATTGAGCTTCATGAGTTGTTTATATATTTTAGAGATTAATCCTTTGTCCATTGATTTGTTTGCAAATACTTTTTTCCCATTCTGAAGGTTGTCTTTTCATTTTGTTTGTAGTTTCCTTTGCTTTGTGAAAGCTTTTAAGTGTCATTAGGTCTCCTTTTTTAAATTTTTGTTTGTATTTCCATTACTCTAGAAGGTGGATCAAAAAAGTTCTTGCTGTGATTTATGTCAAAGAGTGTTCTTCCTATGTTTTCTTCTAAGAGTTTTATAGTGTCCAGTCTTACATTTAGGTTTCTAATCCATTTTGAGTTTATATTTGTGAATGGTGTTAGGGAGTATTTTAATTTCATTCTTTTATATGTAACTATCCAGTTTTCCCAGCACCACTTATTGAAGAGACAGTCTTTTCACCATTGTATACCCCTGCCTCCTTGGTCATAGATTATTTGACCATAGGTGCATGGGTTTATTTCTGGGCTTTCTCTCCTGTTCCATTGATCTATATTTCTATTTTTGTTCCAGTACCATACTATCTTGATTACTGCAGCTTTGCAGTATAGTCTGAAGTCAGGGAGTCTGATTCCTCCTGCTCCATTTTTTTCCCTCAAGATCGCTTTGTCTGTTCAGGGTCTTTTGTGTCTCCATACAAATTTTAAGATTTTTTGTTCTAGTTCTGTAAAAAATGCCATTGGTAATTTGATAGGGATTGCACTGAATCTGTAGATTGCTTTGGGTAGTATAGTCATTTTCATAATATTGATTCCTCTAATCCAAGAACATGATATATCTCTCCACCTGTTTGTATCATGTTTAATTTCATCAGTGTCTTATAGTTTTCTGCATACAGGTCTTTTGTCTCCCTAGGTAGGTTTATTCCTAGGTATTTTATTCTTTTTGTTGCAATGGTAAATGGAAGTGTTTCCCTAATTTCTCTTTCACTTTTTCATCATTAATATATAGGAATGCAAGAGATTTCTGTGCATTAATTTTGTATCCTGCAACTTTACCAAATTCATTGTTTACCTCTCATAGTTTTCTGGTGTCAGCTTTAGGATTCTCTATGTATAGTATCATGTCATCTGTAAACATTGACCAGTTTACTTCTTCTTTTACAATTGTATTCCTTTTATTTCTTTTTCTTCTCTGATTACTGTGGCTGTGACTTCCAAAACTACATTAAGTAATAGTGGCGAGAGTGGACATCCTTATCTTGTTCCAGATCTTAGAGGAAATGCTTTGTTTTTCACCATTGAGAATGATGTTTGCTGTGGGTTTTTCATATATGGCCTTTATTATGCTGAGGTAGGTTCCCTCTATGCCTACTTTCTGGAGAGTTTTTACATAAGTGGGTGTTGAATTTTGTCAAAATCTTTTTCTGCATCTATTGAGATGATCATATAGATTTTATTCTTCAATTTGTTAATACGGTGTATCACATGGATTGATTTGCATATATTGAAGAATTCTTGTATTCCTGGGTTAAATCCCACTTGATCATGGTGTATGATCCTTTTAATGTGTTGTGTGATTCTGTTTGCTAGTATTTTGTAGAGGATATTTGCATCTATAGTCATCAGCGTTATTGGTCTGTAATTTTCTTTCTCTCTTTTTTTTTTGTAGTATCCTTGTCTGCTTTTGGTATCAGGGAGATGGTGGCCTCATAGAATGAATTTGGGAGTGTTCCTTCCTCTGCAGTTTTTTGGAAGAGTTTAAGAAGGATGGTTGTTAGATCTTCTCTAAATGTTTGATAGAATTCACCTGTGAAGCCATCTGGTCCTGGACTTTTGTTTGTTGGAAGATTTTTAATCACAGTTTCAATTTCATTACTTGTGATTTCTCTGTTCATATTTTCTATTTCTTCCTCATTCAGTCTTGGAAGGTTATACCTTTCTATGAATTTTGTCTATTTCTTCCAGTTCTTCCATTTTATTGACATAGAGTTGCTTGTAGTAGTCTCTTAGGATGCTTTGTATTTCTGTGATGTCTGTTGTAATTTCTCCTTTTTCATTTCTAATTTTATTGATTTGAGTCCTCTCCTTCTTTTTCTTGATGTGCCTGGTTAGTGGTTTATGAATTTTATTTATCTTCTTAAAGAACCAGCTTTTAGTTGTAGTTATCTTAATTATTGTCTTCTTTGTTTCTATTTCATTTATTTCTGCTGGAATTTTTATAATTTCTTCCCTTCTACTAACTTTGTGTTTTGTTTGTTCTTCTTCCTCTGGTTCCTTTAGGTGTGAGTTTAGGTTGTTTATTTGAGATGTTTGTTGGGTTTTGAGGTAGAATTTTATTGCTATAAACTTCCCTCTTAGAAATGCTTTTGCTACATCCCATAGGTTTTGGATTGTCATGTTTTCATTGTCATTTGCCTCCAGGTATTTTTTGATTTCCTCTTTTATTTCTTCAGTGATCTCTTGGTTATTTAGTAACATACTGTTTAGCCTCCATGTGTCTGTGTTTTTTACATTCTTTCCCCTGTACTTGATTTCTAATGTCATAGTGCTGTGGTCAGAAAAGATGCTTGATATAATTTCAATTATCTTAAATTTACTGAGGGTTGATTTGTGACCCAAGATGTGATCTATCCTGGAGAGTGATCCATGCACACTTGAGAAGAAAGTGTAATCTACTCTTTTTGGATGGAATGTCCTATAAATATTAGTTAAATCTATCTGGTCTACAGTGTCATTTAAAGTTTGTGTTCCCTAATTAATTTTCTGTTTGGATGATCTGTCCATTTGTGTAAATAAGGTGTTAAAGTTCCCCACTATTATTACGTTACTGTTGATTTCCTCTTTTATACCTGCTAGCAGTTGCCTTATGTTTTATGGTGCTCCTATGTTGGTTTCATATATATTTATAATTGTTATATTGTCTTCTTGATTTGATCCATTGATCATTGTGTAGTGTCCTTCCTTGTCTCTTGTAACATTCTTTATTTTAAAGTCTATTTTATCTGGTATGAATATTGCTACTCCAGCTTTCTTTTGATTTCCATTTGTATGTAAAATCTTTTTTCATCCCTTCACTTTCAGTCTGTATTTGTCCCTTGGTCTGAAGGTGGTCTCTTGTCGACAGCATATAGATGGGTCTTCTTTTTGTTTCCTTTTAGTGAGCCTGTGTCTTTTGGTTGGAGCTTTTAATCCATTTACATTCAAGGTAATTATCAATATATGTGTTCCTATAACCATGTTCTTAATTTTGGGGTTTTGTTTTTGTAGTTCCTTTTCTTCTCTTGTGTTTCCCACTTAGAGAAATCCCTTTAGCATTTGTTGTAGAGCTGGTTTGATGGTGCTGATTTCTTTTAGCTTTTGCTTGTCTGTAAAGCTTTTTATTTCTCCATCAAATCTGAATGTGATCCTTGCTGGATAGAGTAATCTTGGTTTTAGGTTCTTCCCTTTCATCACTTTAAATATGTCATGCCACTCTCTTCTGGCTTGTAGAGTTTCTCCTGAGAAATCAGCTGTTAACCTTATGGGACTTCCCTTGTATGTTATTTGTCGTTTTTCCCTTGCTGCTTTCAATAATTTTTGTTTGCCTTTAATTTTTGCCAATTTGATCTCAGCATGTTTCTCCTTGAGTTTATCATGTATGGGACTCTCTGCACTTCCTGGACTTGGGTGACTATTTCCTTTCCCAAGTTAGGGAAGTTTTCAACTATAATCTCTTCAAATATTTTCTTGTGTCCTTTCTGTCTCTCTTCTCCTTCGGGACCCCTATAATGTGAATCTTGTTGCGTTTAACATTGTCCCAGTGGTCTCTTTGGCAGTCTTCATTTCTTTTCATTCTTTTTTCTTTATTCTATTTCACAACATTGAATTCCAGCATTCTGCCTTCCAGGTCACTGATCCGTTTTTCAGCCTCAGTTTTTCTGCTGTTGATTCCTTCTAGTATATTTTTTATTTAAGTTATTGTATTGTTCATCTCTGTTTGTTCTTTAATTCTTCTAGGTGTTTGTTAAACATTTCTTGCATCTTCTCGATCTTTGACACCATTCTTTTTCTGAGGTCCGGGATCATCTTCACTATCATTATTCTGAATTCTTTTTCTGGAAGGTTGCCTTTCTGCACTTCGTTTTGTTGTCTTTCTGGGGTTTTATCTTGTTCCTTCTTCTGGTACATAGCCCTCCTGCTTTTCATCTTGTCTATCTTTCTGTGAATGTGGTTTTTGTTCCACAGACTGCAGGATTGTAGTTCTTATTGCTTCTGCTGTCTGCCCTCTGGTGGATAAGGCTATCTAATAGGCTTTTGCAAGTTTCCTGATGGGAGGGGTTGGTGGTGGGTAGGTAAAGTTGGGTATTGTTCTTGTTGGCAGAGTTCAGTAAAAATTTAATCTGCTTGTCTGCTGATTGGTGAGTTTGGGTCCCCTCCCCATTGGTTGTTTGGCCGGAGGTTACCCAACACTGGAGCCTACTTTGGCTCTTTTTGGGGGCTAATGTCAGACTCTGGGAGGGCTCACACCAAAGAGTATTTCCCAGATCTTCTTCTGCCAGTGTCCTTGTCCTCATGGTGAGACACAGACTACCCCCCACCTCTGCAGGAAACCCTCTAACACTAGCAGGTAGGTCTGGTTCTGTCTCTTACGTGGTCACTGCTCCATCCCCTGTGTCCTGATGTGCACACTACTTTGTGTGTGCCCTCCAAGAGTGGAGTCTATATTTCCCCCAGTCCTGTCAATGTCCTGCAATCTAATCCCACTGATCTTCAAGTTCTGATTCTCTAAGAATTCCTCCTCCCATTGCAGGAACCGCAGGTTGAGAAGCCTGACATGGGGCTCATGACCTTCATTCCAGTGGGTGGACTTCTGTGGCATAAGTGTTCTGCAGTTTGTGAGTCACCCACCCAGCAGTTATGTGCCCCTCCTACAGTCTCACTGTGGCTTCTCCTTTGTCTTTGGATGTGAGGTATCTTTTTTGGTGAGTTCCAGTGTTTTCCTCTCAATGATCATTCAGCAGTTAGTTGTGATTATGGTGGTCTCACAAGAGGGAGTCAGTTTTCTGATAATTGTTTTCTACATGATATTTATAAATCATATTTTGTTAAATGTTGAACTGACTGATTAATGAGTCTACAAAGGAGAATTTAATAGTTTGTGTTGTATTATTTCCACCTAACTTGCCATTGTTCCTAAACCAGTACCTATTCATCATAATGTGTTGTAGAAATGGTATTATGTACAGTTTCTTTCCTTCCACAAATACTTATATTGCCCAATTCTGTAACTGACACTAACAGAGTTCCTGATAATACCATACTCACGTGGAAACTATTTCCTCAGATGGAAAAAAAGTAACTGTTTATTCTTAAAGTTCCAGTTTAAATGTTTTCTCTTCTTTGAGAGTTTCTCTGGTTTGTCCAGCAGGACGAATGATTCTCCCTACTTCACTTTCTTAGATATTTTGTCTAAGACTATATAGCATATGCATTGCATTACCTGAACAGTAAGTATAACTGTTGTCCAGAGTTGATAGTAAGTTTCTTGATGTCAGGAACATTTTCTGAATCATCTTTGTATCTGCAAAGTCCAGAATATATTCTGGGCAAAGGTTAGCATATAGCAAATATTTTTATGTTGTTTTTAGGTAGATACAAGTAATATTTACTCATTAAAATGAAATTCTCTTAGAAAATAAATTTTAAGAATCGAAGATCATTATAAAAGGTATATCAAAATCTATATTTTCTTCTTCCAAATGTCTCTCAGTTAATCAAACCAAAGAAGAATATCTGCTCTGATCTTTATTCTCTTTCAAATGAGTTGCCATAACAAAATGAATCATGATGCCATGGCAGAGGCTAAGTGTAGATGACAATTCAGTTTAATTTACTGAGACCATTTCCTATGTTTCTTCACCATTTTGCGTACTGGCAGAATTGACTATGGTACATTCAACAAAGATTAGTTGACTCCTGGAGGTGAATATCCTCAGATAATAGACTCACAGTAATAATACACTTGACAGTACTTGTCAATTCATGGATTTCAAAGTGTCACCATTTTACTCATTGCTGGAACAGGAATTGATTCTGGAGAAAACTGTTTCATAGATAAAAATCTGTCATCTATTATGATTCACATCACATTGTCATATTTTTCATGCTATTCTCCTTGTCCTATATTCAGAGTCTTCTTCCATTCCACCAGATGGGACTTTTCTCATTATTGCTGTCTATCACAAGCAAAATCTACAATAAAATATTTTAGCACTATACTAAAATGGTTTAGCATATTGTATTCATTGCTGATTTTAACTGTAATAGAATTCTAACCAAATGAATAAATCATTAGTGTTAGAATTTCAGGTATCAACAAGAAAGTAATGAAGGACCTTAGTAGTGGTCTTAAATTTACAGCACATACAGAAGCATTAGTTCTACTTATAAATTTAAGAATTGACTGAGTTGCATTCTCTGTTAATTTTATTTTATGAATACGTACACAAAAATCTCTATTATCTATCTATCATCTGTCTATATATCTATCTCACAACAACTGAATTGGATTTAATCACTTTCAGTGTACATACAGATTAAAAAAACTGGTCATCTTATGAAATATGTCTATTCTGTATTCTATACTTGTGAAGTATAATAAAATCTTTAAAAAATCTAATTTCTGGGAACTTCTGTGAATGGGACTATTTAGTTTTCTTATAAAATATATGAGATAATTTAGTGGTCCAGGGATCAAGTGTTTTTGGAAGTTATTATCTCACTAGAGGTTTTGGCAAATACATTCTTCAGGAATATTTTAAAATTAAGTATCTTTCAGACTTTTGGCTGTTTTACCACATTTTTAAAGAGAGACCATCAATGACTAATGTTTAGAAACACTGAGTTAAATTCCTTTTTCATATTAATTTTAGGAATGTAAGATCCTTGCAGATTAATTATTTTCTTTAGAATTTTGAATACTAATTTGAGGCTTTTTGAAATAAAGTAACCATAAGAATATTTGTTACCTAAAAATAAGAGAACAAGTCATGGGACGAATTTTCATTAAGCAACATAGTAAAAGCTTCCTCAACTGAATAAAGTTGATGAAGTCAATAGCAGAGAATATTATCACTACTCCTACTACTACTATGATTACTAGTCCTGTATTTTGATTAAAGTAAAGAAAGATCCAGTTACAGTTACAGTTTACTTGTTGAATTCTGACATCACCATTGCAAACTGTTTTAGTGACTTTTTTCTTTGATGTTGACAACTCAATTTTTTTAAAGCAATTTAGTATTATTTTGGTAAAACCTTGGACCACCCATAATGCTACCTTTTCTCTCCACCTTGGGGGAGAAGGATTGACTATATGGAAGAGGTATATTACCTATATAGAATAAGTATTAAATAATATCATCAGGATTATGCATTAGAGATATTCAATAATGAATGTACCTTTTCCCTAGTTTTCAATAGTGGTGAAGGTGTAGGAAAAAAAAAACAACTTGCATCAACTTTGCATCAAAATTTCAAAATTTAAGGAATTTTTTTCTCCATTGATAATAAAAAGATGTCAGTCTAAAAGAAAAATAGATTTATAATTAAGAAAACTTGGACTGAAAACCCAATTCTAATACTTACTACAGGAGGACCTCAAAAAGGAAGTTTTATCCCCCTAATTCTTGAACTTCTCACATGTTAAAAGAAAATAATACTCATTTTGAAATATTGGTCTGAGGTAAAAATGAAGAAATGTAAGAAAAGTGCTTAGTGCATTGCCTGGGAAAGGGTGGTTTTTAAATGAAGATTAATAACCACATGGTTGACAGAGCCTACTATATTTTGTCCAAGATTCTTAAAACAATAATACATAAACAAAAGAGGGAATGAAACCAAAACAATTAAGCAAACAGAGGAAGGTAACCACTGGTCAAGAAATTGTGACAAATTTCTCAAAAACAGAAACTGTATGAATTGTTGATGGATGAAATGGCACTGAGCCCAGAAAGTGAGCCCTGTTACCAGGAAGGGGCTGGTCAACCAAGTGGAATACTGGAAGTTTGGATTTGAAAACAGCAGATGAGGCTGAGGGCAGCAGTAGCCGTAGAGATGAAAATGGGAATTCCTTAGTCTACACGCACAAAAGGTAAAAATTCTTCTCTTTTCTTCACAGCATTGGCTATCAGAATTGCTTGGAGCCAGTTGTTTTCTAGGAGGGGAAAACAAGTAGATATTTATTTTTTAAAGAGATTGAATAACTTGGGTTTAATTAGGTCAGTTATTTTGATACTGGCAATTCAGTGAAGCCCTCCTCATTTTGGCATTGAGGATTTTCTCCAGATAGAACTAGATCCTGTTCACTATCCTTAAAATGTAGAGTTGCAGAAAATAAGACCCAGATTTAAAATAAGACTTTCTCATCACAGGAAGGAAAGATCCTGACCACACAAAAATACAAGTTTTATTATAAACAGTAATAAAACTAGATCTCCTCCAAAAATTGTCTTATGGTCATCAGAGGATAAGGCTTTTGACACTTAGAAAATAAAACATAATGTTATTCAGCAGTAACATAGTCAAAAGAGCAAACTTCAAAGAAGTTACTTGAAAGAGATGCTGATAACACCGTTGAGAGGGGTCATGTGGTTTGTACAGTACAATGTTAAGAAGCTATCATTTTGTTCATGTTTTACATTTTTTCTTTCCATTTAGAGTAATGCTGTCTTATTATAAGAGGGGATAATTTTTCATCACCTTGTTTCCTTTTTTATTATGTAACCCATATATTTATATCTAAGTGTTCTGTATGCTATGCATTTCAGAGACTGAAATTGTTAGTTATCACTGAGGAGACATGTAAGCAAGAGGAATATACTGAAAAATTAGATGAAATGATGTTGCAGCTGTAGAAATTAGAATAATGGTTTTCCTTTACATGCTATAATTCCTAAAGTTATTTGTTCTGGGTCACCATAGAGTTCTTCAAAGTTTTTCCACAGTCCACTCTGGATGCTGTAGGATAACCATTTCCCTTCTAGGTTAAAGCTATCATCAAGCCATAAAATCTAGTTTCCTCAATCTGCATTTTTTAAGTGTAGCTTGGAAACATTAATATTCTATTTTTCATTCTGCCATATACAAGGTCACTTTCAAGATGTTTTTAAATAAAGTTTCAACCAGTGTACAAAGTACTCAATGTTACTTCAAAAGATTCTAAAAAGCATGCACAAATTAAATTTTTCTTTCATACATGCCATTGTCTAGAAATACCATAAACCTTCCTTAGTACTATATAATTCTTCACATTCCAGCAAAATTAAAAAAAAAATACATGGTAAGTAAATATTTATGTGAGACATTTCAATACTAACAGTATGCTTGTAAGATATAAATTATAAAGATAAATCAATTATTCAATTATTTATTCTAGCCATAATTATAATGCAGTAATTCCAACAGGATTAATTTTCACTTAAATTACAAGTAAATAAAATACCAAGTGTGTAGAGCTCCCTTAACATAAAATGTTAATACTACACTTTTTTAACCTTCTTATATTTATGTGTCCAAGGTTTTAGAGATATTTGTCACCATTTTATTGAGACTATTACTGTGTTAGATTTCTGACAGTTATGCTGACCATATTCTTGTTGATATTCCCTGATGTGTGCTTATATTCTTTTGTAGCTATGTTAATGATTCTGTGACTCAAAACTATGAGTAGTTATTTATCTACTTTTCCAGTTTCAAGCTATAGCCAGTACTCAATTCTTCCATCTTTACATAGAAATCTGTTGCTCTCCTGGAGACTGAACTCTTGATTGGAGTTTGAATTTTTAAGATGCTTGTATACATTGTTCGTTATAACTCTAGGTCATTTGCACTTAATAAGCACTTGCATTTTTTGATATCCTTCCTATCATGCTATTTTAGTTGATGTTTTAAATTATAACATTACAAATACTGTATGATATCACTTATATGTGGAACCGAGAAAATAAAACTAACTAGTAAATATAACAAAAAAGAAATAGACTAACAGATACAGAGAACAAACGAGTGGTTACCCATGGGGAGAGGGAAGGGGGAGGGGAAAACAGGATTAAGGGGTTAAAACGTACAAAATATTATGTATAAAATAAATAAACTACAAGGATATATCATACAACACAGACAATATAGCCAATATTTTAACTATAAATGGAAAATAACCTTTAAAAATTGTGAATCACTATGTTGTACACTTGAAACGTATATACTATTGCACATCAACTATACCTCAGAAAAAAGTAGCTAATTGAATTCTAGATATCTGACTTGGTTTTGCCATACCTTTAATCAAAAGAAACGTATTTTAGTCAAAGTATAAAGTACTTACTAGTTTCTATATTTTTCACCATTAAAGCAAATGTATCAAAAATACCAACATCATTTAATAGCATGGCTCAAAATTACTTTATTTGATGCTGTGTGTCTCCTTGTAAAATACATTATATTTAAATTATATTAAATTTTTATTTTGGGGTATCAAGGATTTAATGTATTGTGATCTAAAGTCATTACCTTCTTTTCCATGCTCAAATTAACAAGCTTTGGCTGTAGGAGTCCCTTTAGATTGGCTTCTGTGTCTTTTTGACAAAATTCCATTAATCTTCTAAAGCATCCTTGTGTATGGAATAACAAGATCTTCCAGCCTTAATTTGAACCTCTGTGCTGCAGACATAGAATTAACCATTCTTCCTTGAAAGTTTAGTGGAAAAATAACACTAGTAATCACAATCTGATCACTCATTTAGATTGTCTTTATGTTCACCTGTTTATAGTAACATTACCCCTAAAACCTTCCCATGTACAGATCTAAAAAGAATGTGTCTATGCTATCCAATTAAATTTTAATTATTTAGTAATATAACTTCTACTTTAATCTTTTGAGTCAATGACTATAGCTCTTTTCCTCTCTTTAATGAAATATTATACCACTAACAAAAAAAGCATAATTACTTACTTGACTTAAGTGAAAATATGATAAGATGTTACTAAAACAACAGTAAAATATTAAAACAACAAAATAAAGGCACTAAATGAAGTTCAAGATTTTTCTTGGTTAACCATTTTATTTTTTGCATCTCCTTATAAATAAGCAAGAAAATTATTTAAATTAGAATTAATAATAATTCCTCACTGTGACTTGCTATATAAATGCTTAAGTAATGGCTATGTTAGCTCACTTTTTGAATTTACCTTCAATTTGAACACACTGACACTGTAATGTTTAACAGTTCTGTTTTTTAAAAGCAAAGAAATGCAGCAACAGAAAAATAAAGAATCCTATATGAGTTTTGTTTTAGATGATGAAAAATGGGTTATTGTTTCTCCAAATTTATGTGAAATTTTTATTTTGCCAACAAATGGTGCATTTTTATAATCCATTGTATAATTATAGGTAAAAGAATCATACTCAGAAGTGCTGGCTAGACAGACAATTTCTGCCTCTTAATATTATAAATTTTAAACTATATCAAAACCCACACATTATCACATATACAATTACAATTTAATTTTTCTAAATCTTGCTCTAATGTTAAAACTTTAAAATGTATCCTTTGAGTTCTGGGTTCTTATTTTAACTTAACACTTTAAGTTATATTAACTTGGATTTGCAGTGTATAAACACAACTGCTTCTCCCAGTTGGCATTATCTTGAGCCAATGCCAATTATAGACTACTCATCCTCCAAATAAGATCAAGAAGGTAACTAGCATCATAGAATTTCACATAATTGGCAAAGAATAATACTTGTAAATAAAACCTCCCAAAGTTTTGTTTGAAAGCCAGTTTAACTCACAGGTCAACAGTATAATGTATCTTTAATTATGGATGGCTTTAGAGTAGAAATCCAATTTCTCAGATGTCCATGGATAAATGTTGTATTCCTACCATGTTGATATACAGATTCCCCAAAGCAAGTAGGAATGATAGAAAAAATTACAAGAATATATTTTTTTAAAAAATAGGATTAGGCTAATAATATCTGGGATAGAGTGGCACATGTTACACCTCTAATATAAATTTTTCAAATTATTTAGATTTTATTATGGATACATTTAAAAAGACCAGTATTTTAACAATTATAATACACTTCAACTCCATGATATGTTTTGATTAACATAATTCACTTTATAATAATTTATATCACATAAAACATTAGTTATTATGCCTTAGTGCAGAGATCTAAGTTCTTAAAATGTATAAAAATATTCTATGTCTCTCAATTTCCACTTCTTTATTCTGTACAAATATTGTCAATGCCATAAAAAAATCAAAATTACTGGTATGCTATTAATTAAATGAAAACTTAAGTTTTCTAATTTATTTAATCGTGCATGTAAATTACATTTTGAAATCTAAAAGAATATAATACAAATACCTAAATTCTGAACAAATATTTTGATAAGCAATGAGATTTATGGGGGTTTTTTTGTTTGTTTTTTTTAATTTTATTTTTTTAATTATTTTTGGCTGCATTGTGTCTTCATTGCTACACACAGGCTTTCTCTAGTTGCAGTGAGAAGGGACCTCTCTTTGTTGCAGTGTGCATAGGATTCTCATTGCAGTGGCTTCTCTTGTTGCAGAGCATGGGCTCTACGTGTGTGGGCGTCTGTAGTTGTGGCATGCGGGCTCAGTAGTTGTGGCTCACAGGCTCTAGAGTGCAGGCTCAGTACTTGCGGCACACAGGCTTAGTTGCTCCAAGGCATGTGGAATCTTCCCCGACCAGGGCTCAAACCCATGTCCCCTGCATTGGCAGGTGGACTCCCAACCACTGTGCCACCAGGGAAGCCCTATAAATTGTGGATTTTTTAATGAAAAAAAATGCAGTGACATATTTAATCTCCATATTTCCAGAACCAGATTTTGTTGTTGTTTTGTCATTGTTGTTGTTGGATAAGATTTAAATATGCTTCTATTGAAGTGATATCAGTAGGAGTGATAGAGTAAGAACTTCCAAAAATCTGTTTCTCAGTAAAAGCTATGAGAACACTGGGAAAAAAATAAAAATTAACTTTTTCAGAGTTATTGATATTTACCACAGGCTTGCCTAAATCTACAGTGTTTATTCAATAAAAACTACTGAACCTTGGTTAAAAACATTGAGATTTGTGTCATTTTGACTTGCCCTATTCCCATTCCTCTCTCCCCAGCTCCACAGAAGCCTCAAAAACCAAGAGCTCCACAATTACAGTGATACCCTGTAAAGAGCAGATGGATTTGAAACTCCACAAAATCCCCATTGCCAGAAAATTCTCATTGTTTGACCTGTTGGGCTGTTCCCTGGAAACCCTCACTACTAAAAGTTGTATCTTTTAACATGACTCTGATATTTTTCTGTGTAAATAGTCTTTATTTCTGGGCATTTGTAAAAGACACTAACATCAATTGCTTACATTGTAGCTGTCTGAGGCAATAATAGTTTGGGCAAATAAGAATTTGATCAAAACACTTTTAAAAAGCTGGAAAATGAAATACCCTTGGGGGCTTTTAAGTTTTCAGAAATTCATGGGCATATAAAAAGTGACCCACATATGTACAACTGGGCACATACCCATAAAGGACCTGAAAAGGCCCTGAAATCTCTCTTCCAGGAGATAATGAAGCTCTGTACAAGGGAGAAGTTGAAGCTAAGGTAGAGTTGTAGACTGCCAGCCTTAGGATTGAGTGCATGACCCAACATGCACAAGGAGCCCCTTGGCAAATGCTGGGGACTTATTATTTCAAGATTTTTAAGGGAACCCCTGTCTAATAATTAGTTGACAACTGAGCTAATCAAGCAGAGACATTGGCCAAACATGACAAAGACTGCTGACTTCACAAAGTTATTTTAGGAAAGACACCACAAAAACAAACAAAAACAACACACTCTGGGGAGTAGGAGAAACTGATTATTAAATTTGTCACATTATATTATTTAAAATAATAAAATTTCAACAAAAATCTACATGACATGCAAGGAAACAAGAAAGTATAGCCCATAGCCCATATGCAGAGGGAAGCAAAAGAATGAATAGAAACTGTCCCTGAGAAATTCAAGATTATTGGACTTACTAAACATAGCTTTTCAATCAGCTATTTTAAATATTTTCAAAGAAGTAACCAAAACCAAATCTAAATAATGAAGATGTCTCACAAAATAAATAAAAAAAAATATATCAATAAAGAGACAGAATTTATAAAAAAATAACCAAATGCAAATTTTGGAGTAGAAAAATACTAAAACTGAAAAAAAATTCACTGGAGGGCCTTGAGAGCAAATATGCTTGACAGAAGAATCAGCAAACTTGAAAATAGGTTAACTGGAATTATTGATTTTGTAACAGGAATAAAAGAAAAAAAGAAGAGTCTCAGAGAGTGTGTCACACCATCAAGTGTACCAACATATTTGTAATAGGAGTCTCAGAAGGAGAGAAGAAAAAACTGTCAGAAAAATATTTGAAAAAATAATGGCTGATGAATTGGGAGATTGGGATTGACATATATACACTAATATGTATAAAATGGATAACTAATAAGAACCTGCTGTATAAAGAAATAAATTAAATTAAATTCAAAAATTCAAAAAAATAATAATAACAATGGCTGAAAGCTTGTGAAATTTGATGTAAAACAATCTAGACAACCAGGAAGCTCAAGAAGCTAAACTAAGATAAGATCAGAGATCCATATCTAGTCACCATATAATCAAACTAAAATGACAAAGACAAAGAGAGAATCTTGAAAGCAGCAAGAGAAAAGTGACTCATCACATACAAATTATCTTTAATAAGATTAACAGTAAGTTTCTTATCAGGACCCATAGAAGCTAGAAGGTAGTGGAATTGCATATTCAAACTTCCAATGAGAAAAGATGAACAGTCGAGATTCTATATCCAGGAAAATGATTCTTCCAAAGTGAAGGAGAATTGAGACATTATATATAAAGAAAAACAGAATTTGTCACTATCAAAACTGTCCTATAAGAAATGCTAAACAGAATCCTTCAGGCTGAATGAAAGAACATCAGACACTAATTCAAATCCACAAGAATGAAGAAATCTGGTAAAAGTAACTACATGTGTAAATATAAAAGACAGTACAGGCTTACCTTGAAGATATTGCAAGTTTAGTTCCAGACCATGACAATAAAACAAATATCTCAACAGAAAAAGTCACATGATTTTTTTTTGATTTTCCAGTGCATATAAAAGTTATGTTTACACTATACTGTAGTCTATTAAGTGGGCAATAGCATTATGTCTAAAGAAACAATGCATATACCTTAATTTTAAAATCCTTTATTACTAAAAATTTCTAAGCATTATCTTACCCTTCAGCCTGTTATAACTTTTTGTAATAGTAACATCAAAGATCACTGACCACAGATCACCATAACAAATATAATAATAATAAAAAGTTTGAAAAATTGCAAGAAATACCAAAATGTGACACAGAGACATAAAGTGAGAAAAGGGTGTTCAAAAAAATAGCACCAATAGAGTTACTCAACCCAGGTTTGCCAAGAGCCTCTAATTTATAAAAAACACAGTATCAGGCTTCCCTGGTGGCACAGTGGTTGAGAGTCCACCTGCTGATGCAGGGGACATGGGTTCGTTCCCCAGTCCAGGAGGATCCCACATGCTGTGGGGTGGCTGGGCCCATGAGCCATGGCTGCTGGGCCTGCGCATCCAGAGCCTGTGCTCCACAGTGGGAGAGGCCACAAGAGTGAGAGGCCCGTGTACCGCAAAACAAAAGAAAACAAACAAACAAAAAACACAGTATCTGTGAAGTGCAATAAAGTGAGACACAGTAAAATGAGGTATACTTGTATAAAGGACTATTTTGTTTATAATCTTTTTTTCTTCTGTATGATTTAAAATACAACTGTGCAAAGCAATACATACCAATTTGTTTTAAGGTGTATATAATGTACAGAGATGCAATTTGTATGACAACAGTATCACAAAGGAAGGAGGTAGTGGTGTTATAAAGGAGCAAAGTTTTGTATAAGTTGAAATAAAGTAGGTATTAATAATTGTTAATTGTAATTCCAGGGGAAACCACTAGGAAAATAATGTTTTTTAATGCAACAACAAGGATATTAAAATGACACACTAGACAATATTTATTTAACATAAAAGAAGGCAGTAATGGGTGATTAGAGGAACAAAGCAAATGTAAGACACGTAGAAAGCAAATAATAAAATGATAGACAAAAATCCTATATTATCAGTAATTACACTGAATACAAATGGACTAAAGATTTCAACCTAAAAACAGGATTGGCATAATGGATTATGAAAAAAAAGCATGATCCAAGTATGAACAGTCTACAAGAGATAAATTTTAGATCCAAAGGCACAAATAGGTTGAAGTAAAAGGATGAAAATAAATATGCCAAGTAAACAGTAACAAAAAGAGACCTGAAATGACTGTAGTAATATCACAAAGTATAGAGTTTAAGATGTAAATTTTGGCAAAGAAAAAGAAAGGAAATATTAAAATCATAAAAAGGTTAATCCACCAGGAAGATCTAAAACTTATAATAATTAACACATATATGTTTGTAACAACAGAGCCCAAATATACATTAACCAAAACCAACAGAACTGAAGAAAGAAATGAACTAGAAACAGAAAATTCAACAGTAACAGTTGGAGACTTCAATACTCTATTTTAATAATAGATAGAACATTAAGACAGAGAGATCAATGAGTAAATTAAAACTTGAAGAACACGGTAAAACAATTATAACTAAAACAATTCATAGAACAAAATCTGTGAATTAACAGTACATATATAAAATGTTATGTTTATGGTCAACTGATTTTCAACGTGCATGTCTAGACAAAGAAGAAAGAATAGTCTTCAAAAAATAATGCTGTGATAACTGAATTTCAACTTCCACCTCATGTCATATACAAAAATTTATACAAAATTTATCAAAGACCTCAAATTAAAAGTGAAAGTGAAAAACTATCAGAAGAAAACATATATTAATCTTTGTGAAATGGAGTAGACAATAGTTTCTTACATATGACAGCAAAAACCAAGCAAGAAAAAAAGAAAGTAATAAGTTGGGCTACATCAAATTTACAAACTTTTGCAATTTAAAAGACACCATCGAGAAAGTAAAAGACAATGTACAGGATAGGGATAAATACTTGCAAAACAAATAAAAAACTCCTGCAACTCAACAATATAAATAAAATAACTGACTTTAAAAATGTGCAAAGTCAGTATTTGAATAAACATTTCTCCATATAAGATATTAAAAAGGCCAGTAAGTACAAGAAAAGATGCTTAACATTTGTAATCTTCAGTGAAATGTATATCAAAACCATGATGATAAATCTACTTCACACCTCCTAAGAGGGTTATTTAAAAAAATAGACAATAACAAGTGTTTATTAGGATGTTATGGAAAAAGAAAACCCTCAATATACTGTTGCTGGTAAGAATGTAAAATGGTACAGCTGGTCTGGAAAAGAGTTTAACAATGAGTCAAATGTTAAACATGCAGTTACCACGTGACTTAGCAATTCCAATTCTCATATATACCCAAGAGAATAGGAAACATAGGTTCACACAAAAACTTGTACATGACTGTTCATAGCAGTATGATTCACAAGAGCCCAAAAATGAAAATAACACAAATGTTCATCAACTGAAGAAAGGACAAACAAAATGTGATATATCCATATAATGGAATATTATCCAGTCATAAAATGAGTGAAGTACTGATACATGCTATAACATGTATGAATTTTGAGAACATTATGGTAAAGTAAAAAGTCAAACACAAAAGGTGACACACTATGTGATTCCATAATATGAAATCTCGATGATAGGTCAATCCGTAGAGGCACAAAATAGAATAGTGTTTGCCAGTGGATGAGCTGAAGAGGGAATGGCGAGTGACTGGTAACTGATGCAGCATTTATTTGGGAGTAAAGAAAATGTTGTGGAATTTGATAGTGGTGATTGTTGCACAACTTTCTGAATATTCCTAAAACCATAGTTGTATACTTTAAAATGCTGAATTTTGTGGTATGTGAATTATATCTCAATAAAATAAAATTGAAAAAAGTCTGCATTTTTTTTTCTTTTTCTCCCCTCTTTAAATATCTGTAGTCTCATTCCTGATTTTTTTTATTTTACTACTTCAACTGTATATTGTTCTTATTAGTCCAAGTTAAATTTCCTAATTTACCTCAAAATTATACTAGAAAGGACAAGAACAAGAGAGAGTAAAAGAGATAGGTAGAATTATTGAATTTAAATGGATTTAACTCACATAATTTTTAGCTCCATAAAATTCATTTGCATAATCTTTCTGCCTTTCTGCCTAGAAGTATAAAAGCACATTCAATAAAAATATTCAGACACAATCTCATCATTATACTTTTACCAGTAGATCCTCATTTGCTTCTATAAAGTATATTTTGATAGTTTCTTTAGAACAATGCTGACCAAGAAGTTCACTACTTACCATGTGTGGCTCTTGAGCAGCTGAAATGTGGCATGTATGTAAAATCCACACTGGCTTGTAAGACACTATGAAGCTAAATGGAATGTAATAATATTTCATTAATAATTTTTAACTTAACTATTTTGAATTGGTAATAGTTTTGATGTATTGTGTTAAATAAATCTGTACTAAAGTTAATTTATCCTTTCTTAAATGTAGCCACTAGAAAATTTAAATTACCTATGTGGCTCTTATTATATTTGTTTGACCAGCACTTGTTAGGAGAACATCTTCCCACACAGACAACCTGTCTTGAGACCTGAGACAACTAAACACCATTCTTAATTCAATACATTTTAAAAATGTGTATGTGACCCTTAGCACTCCAATTACTTTTAGATTGAGCAAATACATTTATGTGTAAAACAGAGAATGCCTCACGCATTAAAATGGAGTTACAGTTACATATATTTTTTAATTATCATTTACTCACATCTCCTCCAACTACCATACTTCATTGTAAACTCAGATGACTAATTACTCTGTTGTCTTGTGTAATTTAGGGTTAAAATAGAGGGATTTACAACATTTTGATAAACTTCTAATTTACTCAAAAGTGAAGTCACTAATATTTTTGAAAATATTAGACTGTTTCTATTTTCCCCTCTACTGTTCGTTTCTTCACACTTCCATCACCATGGGAGTCTGATCTCTATTTGACTGCATCACCAGGATCCCATAACCCCTGCCTTCCTATCTGATTTGCCCAATAGGAGGCCAAGGAGGAGGAAGAAAAGAGACCCTGGGCAGTTATTTTCCCGTTTCTCTCAGTGCCAACCCCAATTTGACCTTGGCTATGTTTCTCTGTGTAAGACCATAAGCTGAAAAGCAACCCGTGTTTTCTACCTGCAGTCCTCTCAATGGGATCTGGTAAAGACCACAGGTAGTAAAGTCTTCCCATCCATGATAGCACTTCAGCATTCTTTCTTCAGTTAACCTTGGCTACACCTCTGTACAGAGTCCCTACCTTCAATTCCCTTCAGTCACCCGTTTGAATAAATCATTTGTTTCCTGCCAGGACCTTGAATGACACAGAGAGTATCCTATCTATGCTATAGCCAGTATTTATACAGTTGATCCTTCTAAGGAATCGGTATATTTAGAAGTGAACACTGAGGGAATTAATGTAAAGTGTGAGAATTGAATTTTTGCACTTAGAGGTTTTTAAAAGGTACCTGAGAAGTTTTTTGTCTATTTTTCTCTCTAGATCCTCCATGACTTTGCAACTCCTCCTCGGTATCTGTGTAAGAGACAATGATTTTGTCTCCTTTCGGTAAGCTTTACTTTCTCATGGAGGCTGTACTTCACCAGGATGAAGGTGTTCCACGTTATTTCTCATGTATCAGAGAACATCATGATCTCTTAGGTAACTGGTCATCAAATATTTTTGATCATGCATCCTTAATATAATTTTCAAAAACAATGTACCTCAGCACATACTTTTAACTTGACATCTCAAATATTTTATCCAAAGTTTAAATATAGCTGCAAGGTATATTATTTGTATGCATTGTAAATTTAGGTATTTTAAAGTATTGCTCTCACATCATTCAACCATATATGTCCAATGGTATCAGAATACCGTAAGAATTTGATATCAAAATAATCCAATTTATATATTGATGAAAAAGCCCTTCATCAATAAATGAGAATTTTATATCATTTTTCTCTTCTCCTTGTACTCATATTTCCATTTTACTTCCCACACAGAATTACATCTTAATATAGTATATTTTTATTCTTGAAAGTATTTTATTGATCCCTTTTCATTTTTCACTGAAGAAAAAATATATAAATTAACATTGAACAATTTTCCCATAATGTAAACTATGTGTTAAAAAAAATACCTCTGGTTTGAGTTCCAAATTGATTGTAAATCAACAAAATTATATTAAAATTTTAACATATAATCATTAAGGATAAAAGTAAAAATATTTAATTATGCACATATTTCTTAAAGAAATGAATGTAATTTCTTTGTTCCAATTATTTTTGATACTACTAGTTGCTAGAAGGAGAAATAATTTAACCTCAATTCTATATTCCCCCTCCCCATGTTTTTAGATGTAAATACTGAAGAAATTTTTTCACATAAGTAGCTAATGAGATTAAGAGCTTTGTTGTATTACTGTCACTTCATTTATTTGTATCCTAAGTGTCAAGGGGTTAGTTGATCTAGGAGAGAAAAAATGGAAAAGAAACCATCTCCTGTCTTCCTCTCATGGACCAGCGCCCAGGTAGAAGGCTGGGTGGATCAGCACAGATTTGGACTTGTCACATCGTTGAGGAAGCTACGAAGAAGAGACTGGCAGTTTGTGGAAGAGGAGGGAGGGAAGGGAGGATGGAGGAGAAAGCAAAGGGGGAGGGCTACAGGGGGAAATTATCAGTACTGAGTCAGAGTGGGGAAATGAGTCTCTAAGGTTTCCCATTTCTCACCCCACAGTAGACCTCAGCAAAGAAGCCTGAAGGAGACTATTGCCCAAAGCCTCAGATAAAGAGATTTAGGGATAAAGGCGCCAAAGGCTAGGAAAGTAAATATGCAAAGAGTCTGACCAGTAAGGGGAACCTGAGTCCTTGACTACAATCCCTTCAGAGTTCCCAATGCATGTAATCCATGGGCTGTGCACCAAGTTGGGTGTGGGGAGGAAAGCTTTCTCCATGAGACCTCCCAGGCAAAGCTTTTGTAATTGCCTGAGATCCCATCTGAGAAATCAGACAGGCTTTTAACCAGAAGCTAGATTTCTCACTAAGTTACATGCTAAATATTGCAGGCTGATCTATAATCAAAGGTTATGTTTAGTGATATTTCAGCTAACAACTGGATCATGTCCTCTTTCAGATATGTTGAAAGCAAACTTATCAGTTGACATACACAAAATATTTAACACCTGTTTTTTTTCATTATGGTTTATTATAGGATATTGACTATAATTTTGTGTACTATACAGTAAAACTTTGTTGTTTATCCAGTCTATATATAAAAGGTTATATGTGCTGACCCCAAACTCCCAATCCATCCCTGCTCCCACCTCCTCCCCCTTGACAATCATCAGTCTTTCTCTATCTCTGTGATTCTGTTTCTGTTTCATAGATAGGTCCCTTTGTATAATATTTTAGATTCCACATATAAGTGATATCACATGGTATTTGTCTTTCTCTTTCTGACTTACTTCACTTACTATGATAATCTCTAGTTGCATCCTCGGTTTTTAGAATCACTCACAAACAGCATTTTGAATTGTCCATCTGTTAGTTGCCCTATGACCTTATCCACAAAAAGTAGATTATACAAAGATTCAGTATGCATAGGAGTTATGTCCTTCTTTGATAAAATGGTAGAGAGGTGATTGTGAAAAAGTAGGTAAGAAAGAAGACTCAAACCTCAGTCAACCCAGGTATTTTCACAGTCAGATAAATATGTGTATAGATAGTTAGGAGATATGAAAATTGAATCCTTTGAACTATTCATGCCCTTTTACCGACTCCAAGCTCTTCATGTATCCCCCAGGGCTACACATACCCAGTCTGAAGATTGGCATGATCATCACATAAGTAGTAAGTAGAAGATCTAGGACACAAAGCCCAGCAATCTGTCTGGAGAATCTCAATTCTTTATCATACTCTACTGCCTGAGGTACAGGTTTCTAGATCTGCTTTTATGATATGTTTCAGATATAAAGAATATAATGTGTTACTTCTCACACTTGCATTCTTAGGAAATTGCTAGAGCCTACCTCGCAAAATATGGATATAACTCAGAAGAATAATGTTCACAATGACAGCTGTGCAGCAGATGAAGGGAGCCACATGTCCACTTTAGACCAAAAGGAGAGAGGCAACCGTGAAGTTCTCTGAGGAAGCCACCAATGGATGGTGTTGGCAGAATTAAGTCATTATTCTCCTGAAACCAAATCAAATGGTGTCTTTACTCCTACACTAAAGTCTACTCAGGTGGATTTGATATCAAATGAAATGTTGTATAACTTTTGGAAGAAAATAGAGAAAAATAGCTTTAAATCTTCAAAATAGATGAATATTTATTAAACGAGAAATAAACAAACAAAAAAGAACACAAACCCCTAAGGAAAATGGCATTAAATGTTCAAAAAACTATATTAAAAAAAAAAAACTCGGTGGATCAAAAGTCTGTTTTAAATAAGTGAAAATAAAAGTCATACACTGAAAGTGTGTAAATATTGAATAAATATATATTCCTTGTGCATATATTTTAACCAATCAATAAGAAAAATGTGACTACACTCACTAGAAAAATAACCAGATATATAAAGATGACATTTGTAGAATCAAAAAATGCAAATGTAGAATCAAAAAAAGCAACAAAAAAATAGTTAAAATTGTCATTTCAAAAGATTTTAAAATTGTCAGTTCTGACTGCTTCAACTTTTGCAAGAATTTAGAGCAGTGTTAATCAGTGACAGCATAGATTGTTGAAAGCAATTTGGTAAGTAATTTGGCAATATCTAGTAAAATTGAAGATATGTGCATATGTATATGATGCAACAATTATTCTCTTATATATATAATCCCTTAGAGAATCCTTCCTGTGACTCACAAATATACATGTATAAAAGTGTCTATTGGAAAATTGTTTATAAGATGAAGAAAATCTTAAACATTCATCAACTTCAGAAGACAAATAATTTGTGTTAAGTTCATGGAGTAAAGTACTACTACACAGCTGTGGAAATGAATGATCTAGAACTAGATGTATTAATATGGATGGTCTTAAAACATAATATAAATGAAAAAGCAAAACTAGTGAATGGTATGCATGATATGGTAACATTTAAATAAAGTTATAGTACATAAAAACATGCTATATGGTTTTTACTGGTATATGTATGGTTAGTGATATATTTATTTAAGAAATTTAAGGAAATTATAAACCATACATTGAGGATGGTAATTAGCTGAGACTGGTGTCATAGGGGAATAGGATGGTTGAGAGCAAGCAAACGAGATCCAGAAATACTCAGCTCTGTAGGTACCCTTTATTTCTTAAGCTGACTTGGGAACTTGTTCTTCTCTATATCATCATTCATACAATTTTAAATAATTCTTCCAGAAGGTTGTCCTTTGGGAAAAATGTAGACCCCAGAGACCATATGTCATTATTGGGAGTGTAGAAAAAAATGTGATGAAATGTTGAAAAAACAAAGTGACGAGTGAAGCTGCACCAGAAAGTCATTATTCGAGTACAGAATACAACTACCAGCAAGAAAAGAAAGTGAAGGATTTCAAGAAATTGGGATTTTTTTCCTAACAGTTGTTAAATTTTGCTTACTCATTCAATTATTATCTGTGCAACATTTCCAAAATGTGAATGATTACCTTGGTCATAAGTAACTCATCAAGCTATTTGCAAATGCCAGCTAGAAAGCAACATGTTATAGAGAACTAGTCAGTCAGACCAACTCCTTTTTTATTGTTAACCAAAATAAGTGAAAAAATAATAATAATAGGTAATTTTCCAACCATTCCCATGATATGAGATAGTGTGGTATGTAGAAATTACTAGATACTACTTATTACTATCATTTAATTTTATATATAATGTAAGGTAGATATGATCAGTTTTAATAAAGTAAGGCCTACATGTGATAGGACATAAGGGAAAAAAAAAAAGCAGGTAAACAGAAGAGTAGGTCACTAACTCCTAATTTTAAGAGTGAACAATCAGGACCTAGTTTTATAGTGAATGGTGTATATCTTTTAAAAAGGCTTAGGGGACTTCCCTGGCAGTCCAGAGGTTAAGACTCTGTGCTTCCACTGCAGGGTGCAGGGGCTTGATTCCCATTTGAGGGAACTAAGATCCCACATGCCAAGTGGCAAGGCAAGGCAAAAAAAACAAAAACAAACAAACAAACAAACAAAAAGAAACAGTTAAAAAGGCTTAAAAATGCATTTGATATTGATACAGTGGCCCCCTCAAGGAGCTTAAATAGGCATATAACCAAGGGTGACATTTACATAATATGTCAACTTTTACATCTAATTAGATCATTCAGGATGTACCCACCCACCAGGTTAAGTGCTAAAGCAGGGCTCTTGAAAACTCTCTTGGGAGACATGGGGAGAGGCAGCAGGAGGCACTCAAGGGCCCTAGGATGCAGCTATTGTACTAACTTTCAGGCCTATTTCAATATTAAGCAACTTGTAAGGTGGTACTGGTGTGTACCAACTGAACAAAAACCCTAGATATAACTGTTTTTGAAGATCAGAGGGAAGAAGATGTAAGCCATATTTACTGTAACAGAAAATATCCCCTTTCATCATAGCAGAGAGCCAAATACCCATTTCTAAAATCAATAAAATAAGTAGCAATTCAAGTATATTATTAGAAATATTTGATTATCTAGCTGAGATCTAAAATTAAGGATGCTCAATGCTATTATCATTTATCAACTTTCTAATCCTTTTCCCATGCTAAAAACTGGAGATTTAGACTCCGTAGCTTCACCACATTTCCTATCCTTATTACCCAAATATATTGTCATATCTGTTTGTTTTTTCCCATATTAGCACTGACCTTCATTTCCTCTCCTTCTCAACCATACCCTCCCAAGTTTACCAATTCCAACATACCTAATAACAAGGTATTAAATCCCACTCACTTCTCCACTTTCAGCTCATCTTTTCAGGTAGCTCCTCATCATTCTCTCCAATATATTAAAACCACCATTCTCTTAACTATCTATCAAAACTCTTCTGTCTTCTAATCCAGAAAAATAAATGATACTTTGGAAAAATACTTCCACTTCACTCACCTTCATCTCTGCTCAGCTGGAGGAACCTCAACATTACAAGGACTCAACAGGGTGCACCATTAGGCAAGGTGGATAGATGAAAAATTAGAGAGGACAGACAGCAGAATCAAGAAGAACTACAATCCTGCAGCTTGTGGAACAAAAAACACATTAACAGAAAGATAGACAAGATGAAAATCCAGAGGGCTATGTACCAGATGAAGGAACAAGATAAAACCCCAGAAACACAACTAAATGAAGTGCAGATAGGCAACCTTCCAGAAAAATAATTCAGAATAATGATAGTGAAGATGATCAAGGACCTCGGAAAAAGAATGGAGGCAAAGGTTGAGAAGATGCAAGAAATGATTAACAAAGACCTAGAAGAATTAAAGAACAAACAAACAGAGATGACAATACAATAAGTGAAATGAAAACTACACTAGAAGGAATCAGTAGCATAATAACTGAGGCAGAGAAACGGATAAGTGACCTGGAAGACAGAATGGTGGAATTCACTGGTGCAGAACAGAATAAAGAAAAAAGAATGAAAAGAAATGAAAACAGCCTAAGAGACCTCCGAGACAACATTAAACACCACAACGTTCAAATTATAAGGGTCCCAGAAGGAGGAGAGAGGAAAGACGTGAGAAAATATTTGAGGAGATTATAGTCGAAAACTTCCCTAAAATGGGAAAGGAAATAGCCACCCAAGTCCAGGAAGCACAGAGAGTCCCATACGGGACAAACCAAAGGAGAAACACACCAAGGCAAATAGTAATCAATTGGCAAAAATTAAATGCAAACAAAAACTATTGAAAGCAGAAAGGGAAAAATGACAAATAACATACAAGGGAATTTCCATAAGGTTAACAGCTGATTTCTCAGCAGAAACTCTACAAGCCAGAAGAGAGTGAATGATATACTTAAAGAGATGAAAGGGAAGAACCTACAACCAAGATTACTCTACCCAAGGATTTCATTCATATTCGATGGAGAAAACAAAATCTTTACAGACAAGCAAAAGATAAGAGAATTCAGCATCATCAAACCACCTCTACAACAAATGCTAAAGTAACTACTCTAAGTGGGAAATACAAGAAAAGGACCTACAAAAACAAAACCCAAAACAATTAAGAACATGGTCCTAGTAACATATATATCAATAATTACCTTAAATGTAAATGGATTAAAAGCTCCAACCAAAAGACACAAGCTTGCTGAAAGGATACAAAAACAATAATCATCTATATGCTGTCTACAAGGGACCCACTTCAGTTCTATATGCTGTCTACAAGGGACCCACATACAGACTGAAAGTGAGGGGATGGAAAAAAGATATTCCATGCAAATGGAAATCAAAAGAAAGCTGGAGTAGCAATATTCATATCAGATAAAATAGACATTAAAAAAATGTTACAAGAGACAAGGAAGGACACTACACAATGATCAAGGGATCAATCTAAGAAGAAGATATAATATTATAAATATATACGCACCCAACTTAGGAACACCTCAATACATAAGGCAACTGCTAACAGCTATTAAAGACAAAATCAACAGTAACACAATAATAGTGTGGGACTTTAACACCTCATTTACACAAATGGACAGATCATCTAAAATGAAAATAAATAAGGAAACAGAAGCTTTAAATGACACAATAGAACAGATAGATTTAATTGATATTTATAGGACATTCCATTCCAAAAGAGCAGACTACACTTTCTTCTCAAGTGCACATGGAACGTTCTCCAGGATAAATCACATCTTGGGTCACAAATCAACCCTCAGTAAATTTAAGAAAATTGAAATCATATCAAGCATATTTTCTGACCACAATGCTATGAGGCTAGAATTCAATTACAGGGAAAAAAAAACGTAAAAAACACAAACACTTGGAGGCTAAACAATACATTACTAAATAACCAAGAGATCAATGATTAATCAAAGAGGAAATCAAAAAATACCTGGATAAAAATGACAATGAAAACACGACAATCCAAAACCTATGGGATGCAGCAAAAGCAGTTCTAAGAGGGAAGTTTATAGCAATACAATCCTACCTCAAAAAACAACAAACACCTCAAATAAACAACCTAAACTTACACCTAAAGGAACCAGAGGAAGAAGAACAAACAAAACCCAAAGTTAGTAGAAGGAAATAAATCATAAAGATCAGAGCAGAAATAAAAGAAATAGAAACAAAGAAAACAAAAGCAAAGATCAATATAACCAAAAGCTGGTTCTTTGAGAAGATAAAAAATTTTGATAAACCATTAGCCAGACTCATCAAGAAAAAGAGGGAGAAGACTCAAATCAACAAAATTAGAAATGAAAAAGGAGAAGATACAACAGACACCACAAGAATAAAAGCATCCTAAGAGACTACTACAAGCAACTCTATGCCAGTAAAATGGACAACCTGAAAGAAACAGACAAATTCTTAGAAAGGTATAAACTTCCAAGCCTGAATCAAGAAGAAATAGAACATATGAACAGACAAATCACAAGTAATGAAATTGAAACTGTTATCAAAAATCTTCCTACAAACAAAAGTCCAGGACCGGATGGCTTCACTGGTGAATTCTATCAAACATTTAAAGAAGAGCTAACACCCATGCTTCTCAAACTCTTCCAAAAGTTTGTGGAGGAAGGAACACTCCCAAACTCATTCTATGATGCCACCATCACCCTGATACCAAAACCAGACAAAGATACTACAATAAAAGAAAATTACAGGCCAATATCACTGATGAATATAGATGGAAAAATCCTCTACAAAATACTAGCAAATAGAATCCAACAACACATTAAAGGGATCATACACCATGAGCAAGTGGGATTTATTGCAGGAATACAAAGATTCTTCAATATATGTAAATCAATCAATGTGATAAACCTTTTTAACATATTGAAAAATAAATACCATATGATCACCTCAATAGATGCAGAAAAAGATTTTGACAATGTCAACACCCATTTATGATAAAAAAAAAAAAAAGCTCTACAGAAAGTGGGCACAGAGGGAAACTACCTCAACATGGTAAATGTCATATACAAGAAACCCAGAGCAAACATCATTCTCAATGGTGAAAAACTGAAAGCATTTCCTCTAAGATCAGGAATAAGACAAGGATGTCCACGCTCAGTACTAATATTCAACATAATTTTGGAAGTCCTAGCCACAGCAATCAGAGAAGAAAAAGAAATAAAATGAATACAAATTGGAAAAGAAGAAGTAAAACTGTCAATGTTTGCAGATTACATGATACTATATATAGAGAATCCTAAATATGCCATCAGAAATCTACTAGAGCTAATCAATGCATTTGGTAAAGTTGAAGGATACAAGATTAATGCATAGAAATCTCTAGCATTCCTATACACTAATGATGAAAAATCTGAAAGAGAAATTAAAGAAACACTCCCATTTAACACTGCAACAAAAAGAATAAAATACCTAGGAATAAACCTACCTAGGGAGATGAAAGACCTGTATGCAGAAAACTATAAGACACTGATGAAAGAAATTAAAGATGATATCAACAGATGGAGATATATATCATGTTCTTGGATTGGAATAATCAATATTGTGAAAATGACTATACTACCAAAAGCAATCCACAGATTCAGTGCAATTGCTATCAAATTACCCATGGCATTTTTTATGGAACTAGCACAAAATATCTTAAAATTTGTATGGAGACACAAAAGAGCCCGAATAGCCAAAGCAGTCTTAAGGGAAGAAAAAGGAGCTGGAGGAATCAGACTCCCTGACTTCAGACTATACTAGAAAGCTACATAATCAAGACAATATGATACTGGCACAAAAACAGAAACATAGATCAATGGAACAAGATAGAAAGCCCATAGATAAACCCACGCACCTATGGTCAACTAATATATGACAAAGAAGGAAAAGATATACAATGGAGAAAAGACAGTCTCTTCAGTAAGTGGTGCTTGGAAAACTGGACAGCTACACGTAAAGGAATGAAATTAGAACACTCCCTAACACCATACACATAAATAAACTCAAAATGGATTACAGACCTAAATTTAAGACCAGACACTGTAAAACTCTTAGAGGAAAACATAGGAAGAACACTCTTTGACATAAATCACAGCAAAATCTTTTTGACCCACCTCTTAGAGTAATGGAAATAAAAACAGCTTAAACAAATGGGACCTAATGAAACTTAAAAGCTTTTGCACAGCAAAGGAGACCATAAACAAAATGAAAAGACAACCCTCAGAATGGGAGAAAATATTCTCAAATGAATCAACGGACAAAGTATTAACCTCCAAAATATATAAACAGCTCATGCAGCTCACTATTAAAACAAACAAACAAACAAACAACCCAATCTAAAAATGGGCAGAAAACCTAAATAGACATTTCTCCAAAGAAGACATACAGATCACCAAGAATCACATGAAAAGCTGCTCAACATCACTAATTATTAGAGAAATGCAAATCAAAACTACAGTGAGGTATCACCTCACACTAGTCAGAATGGGCATGATCAGAAAATCTACAAATAACAAATGCTGGAGAGGGTGTGGAGAAAAGAGAACCCTCTTGCACTGTTGGTGGGAATGTAAATTAATACAGCCACTGTGGAGGACAGTATGGAAGGTCCTTAATAAACTAAAAATAGAATTACCATATGGTCCAGCAATCCCACTACTGGGCATATACCCATAGAAAACCAGAGTTCAGAAAGACACATGCACCCCAATGTTCATTGCAGCACTTTTTACAATAGCCAGGTCATGGAAGCAACCGAAATGCCCATCAACAGATGAATGGCTAAAGAAGATGTTGTACATATATACAATGGAATATTACTCAGCCATAAAAAGGAATGAAATTGGGTCATTTGTAAAGAGGTGGATGGATCTAGAGACTGTCATACAGAGTTAAGTAGGTCAGAAAGAGAAAACCAAATATTGTATATTAGCGGATATATGTGGAACCTAGAAAAATGGTGCAGATGAACAGGTTTGCAGGGCAGAAATTGAGACAGATGTAGAGGACAAAATATGGACATCAATGGGGGAAAGCAGCGGGGGCTGGGAGTGATGGGGTGGTTGTGTGATGAGTTGGGTGCTTGGGATTGACATGTATACACTGATGTGTATAAAATTGATGACTAATAAGGACCTGCTGTAAAAAAAAATAAAATAAAATTCAAAGAAAAAAAAGGAAAGAAAAGAAAAGAAGAATCAAAGCTGCACAACCAGTTAGGCTGACTCAAAGTGAAGGGTTAGATTAAATTTATGATATCAGATGTCAAGTCTTCTCTCAAAATCTCTGGTAATCCAAAAATAAATTTCTCTAGTAAGCTTATATTTCTATTCTAAAACAACAATTTCATATATTACCTTTTATCCTCAAACATTTTGGTACTCCTCAACTATCCCATCTGCCTAATCTCTTTCAGATCATGACCTTGCTTCCAAAGCATTTATAATATAGAAATTATCTATTTAGAATTCCCTGACTCATGCTTACTTTCTAAGCTACTTACATGTGACTTTTTTTGTTCATCTTCTCTCATGTTATATTCACAGTTTACTCCTCATTCTCATTCCATTCCACTTACTCTGGATCTGGTCTCCTCTAACAATCTTAAGAAATTTCCTACTTTGGTCACTCATTCCTTTAATCCTCTAAATCATCATTGTCTCTCTCTAGTACAATATTCATATCAGCATACAAACTTGCCATACTACTTAATTTTCTTAAAAATAAATTTATTTTCCCCACAGTTCTTTCTAGCTTCTACTCCATTTCTATGCTTACCTATATAGATAAAATTTTAGATAGAACTAACTACACACAGATTGCACTTTCTCACTTTCCATTCACTTCTCAGTGTTCTAAAATTTATTTTCTTTCCCCATTATTACTCTGAAATGTCTTTTGTCAAGATCTCTAGAAATTTTACTTTTACTAAGTTCCGTGATCATATTTTATCCTAATCCTACTTCTCTGCAGCCTTTATCATAGCTGAGTGTTCCTGTCTTCTGAAAACCTTATCTCCTCTCAGCTTCAAGGATATCGATCTTATCTTGGTTTTTCTAATAACCTTTCCAATAACCTTTCTGACAGCTTCATGTTGGAGTCTCCAGGGCTTATTCCTCCATCCTTTGCTCTTTTCTGTCTACATTCTGTTCCTATGGTTGCTAGTGACTCAGATTTCTTGTTGGATATCTTTACTGCCCATATTTAAGGCCAACTTTCTTGTTTTATTTACAAATCTCAAAAATAACAGGTTCACAGTGCACATGATTATTTCTTCTTATGAAAACTGGATGTATTTATTATCTCAATAAATGATACAATCATTCAAACACCTTCTCAAGCAAAAAAAATTCTGGGGCTGTCTTTATTCATCCCTCTCCTCTAACCCTCTCTGTCCTAAATACTGGCAATTTTCCTTAATACCACCATCAAAATCAATCTACTATTCACCTCTTTGTCTTCCTATCCAGTGCTACTATTAACATTCAGGCTACAGCTTGGCTGCACTGTGACCACAGTCTCTCACTAGTCTCCTGAGTTCTATTCGTGGCCTCTACACACTCAACTGCCAATAATCTCTTCTTTTAAATTTTTTTATTAATTGGGGTATACTTGCGTTACAATGTTTCATTAGTTTCTGCCATACAACAAAGTGAATCAGCTATATGTATACATCTATCTTCTCCCTCTTGGACCTCCCTATCACCACCCACGTCATCCCACCCATCTAGGTCACCACAGAACACCGAGCTGAGCTCCCTGTGATATATAGCAGGTTCCCACTAGCTATCATTTTTACACATGGTAGTATATATATATATATATATATATATATATATATATATATATATATATATATATGTCAATCCCAATCTCCCAATTCATCCCACCTATTCTATCCTGCCCCCGTGTCCATATGTCCATTCTCTACATCTGTGTCTCCATTCCTGTCCTGAAAATTTTGATAAGGATTGCATTTAATCTGTAGATTGCTTTGGGTAGTATAGTTATTATCAGTATATTGATATACCAATTCAAGAACATGGTATATCTTTCCATCTGTTTGTACCATCTTTGATTTCTTTCATCAGTGTCTTATAGTTTTCTGAGTATATTCTACAAGGCCACCATCACCCTGATACAAAAGCCAGATAAAGATATCACAAAAAAAGAAAATTACAGACCAATATCACTGATGAGCATAGGTGCAAAAATCCTCAACAAAATACTAGCAAACAGAATCGAACAACACATTAAAAGGATTCTACACCATGATCAAGTGGGATTTATCCCAGTGATACAAGGATTCTTCAATACACACAAATCAATCTATTTGGTAAACCATATTAGCAAATTGAAGAATAAAATTCATATGATATTCTCAAATAGATGCAGAAAAACTTTTGACAGAATTCAACACCCATTTATGATAAAAACTCTCCAGAAAGTATGCATAGAGAGAACCTACATCAACATAATAAAGACCATATACAACAACGCCACAGCAAACATCATTCTCAATGGTGAAAAACTGAAAGCATTTCCTCTAAGATCAGGAACAAGCCAAGGATGTCCACTTTCCCACTATTTCTCAACATAGTTTTGGAAGTCCTAGGAATGGGAATCATAGAAGAAAAAGAAATAAGAAGAATCCAAATTGGAAAATAAGTAAAACTGTCACTGTTTGCAGATGACATGATAGTCTACAAAGAAAATCCTAAAGATGCCACTAGAAATCTACTAGAGCTAATCAATGAATTTGGTAAAGTTGCAGGATACAAAATTAATGCACAGAAATCTCTTGCATTCCTCTACACTAAAAAATGAATGATTAACTACCAATGATCTTTAAAACTAAAGCAGCCTGGGTCATCTTTTTTAAAAGCCATAAATCAGAACATATCATACCTTGTAAAATTGTTACATTGACTTTTGGTGGAACTTTGAATGCAATCTAAAATCCTGTGCATGGCGTAGAAACCCTGACCCTTAGGTACCTTTTCAACACATTTTAAACAACTCTGATTCTGGTTCTCTGTACTCCAATCACAGTGGTCTCTATACATCCTTTAATTAGCTAAGTCCTTTCTAATACAGCACAAACCATTTGCATCATGTGGGTTCATTACATAGGTGTTTCCTTTTTCTTTTAAACATCTTTATTGGAATATAATTACTTTACAATGGTGTGTTAGTTTCTGCTTTATTACAAAGTGAATCAGCTATACATATACATATATCCCCATATCTCTTCCCTCTTGCGTCTCCCTCCCTCCCACCCTCTCTATCTCACCCCTCTAGGTGGTCACAAGGCACCAAGCTGATCTCCCTGTGCTATGTGGCCGCTTCTCACTAGCTATCTATTTTACATTTAGTAGTATATATAAGTCCATGCCACTCTCTCACTTCATGGCATAGTTGTTTCTTTTAGAAACATCATGTCTCATCTTAAATGGTGCACACTCAAAGAGACATATATTTCTTCCCCCCATCTAATTAGCTGCCCCATCATCTATTTTTCTCTATCACTAAATTCTTTTCAAGATCTTCAGAGAAAACTTTTGTCACTTTAAAGTTATTTATTTTTTTCCATGTTTATTTTCTGTCTTTCTCATTTTACAGGAAATTCCATGATAGGAGGAAATATGGCTTTTTCCCAATGCCAGGTACTTACTAGAATTCATTTATTATATAGATGAATGAATTATAGACTATTATAGGTTTGAAAAATCATGTTTATAATCTTTAATCAATTTCATTGTAAGTGTGTAAAGTCAGAGATAATAGTACATGCTTCTTTGTATGTCTACAAGTCTATCTGTGTGTACTCTGGAACTAAATCTTTACTGAATGTTTTAAATTTACATTCATACATGTAGTTAATAACACACCAGTTTATATCAATTTTTTAAGATATTTATTTCTCTTTAGTACTTTCTGACATAGTGTAAGCACTCATGTTCAGTGGCTGGGCTAAAATGAATGACATAAAATTAATAAATATAACAAATTGGTTAATTTAATCCCCCCCTTTGTTTTTGCCAATTTGGAAGCAAAATGTAAATTTTAATTTCATTGAGTTTTTATAGGAAAAATAAATTAGTAACATTCCCTTCAAGCAAAATAAAGAAACCCACATGGTTGCTATTTTTACATTGCCTTTCATCATAATTTTAAACCACCCACAACAATTCAGTCAAACAATCTGTGTGGTTTTTCCTCTGGGGAACTTGTTAAATTTGCAATTGAGATAAGCAATCAGTGCTCACCTCTGCTAAACTGTACATAAATATTATTTCAAAAGGAAGTTCCTTGGAGGAACTCCTTTATGGAATGTAACTTCATTAGTAAATAATGGATTGCTCAATTGTAGGTTTTCTCCCGTCAAGCTAATTTGAAAACTATTAATTGTTTTACATTTCTTTTATATGGTAAAATGAATGAGACCCCTGTGTGAGACTCGACCTGATTATAATTATGCTTTTCATGAGTTAATGGTATTGACTTCATTCGACTTTCATGTTCACATTAATCTATTTATTATAGAATATTTACAGAATTGAATTAGAATGGAATTCATCCTTATCTCATATTTGTTTATTGAGGCGTTATAGGCCCAGTAACAGATTAAAAAAGAAATCTAGTATTAAAGGAAAAGATCTAAGTATTCGTTCAACTTTCCTCAATGTTCACACAAATGTTTTTCAAAATTCCTATGAGTATACATAGAGGTTTTATTTTTTATCCTTAAAAAAGGAATTACAAGATCTAGTTCGTGATTCCCATTAGAAAATTTGGTTTTCCCAGTAGTGAGTGTTTCACTACTGATTTTTATTTACTTGCTTTGCTAATAGAGATTAAAAACTCTGACTTTTTCCTCAAAATAGATAGTTACATTTTCACTAAAGTACCAGAGTACTAGAGAACTTTTGTTTTAAAAGAGACTTAGAGGAATATAATCTAACTAAATTTTATAGTTAATGAAACTGAAACAAGGAAACTTAAGTAACTTGGTATAATCCATACAACTAAGATTATGACACAATCGTAATCTTGGAAGAGTATCAGGAGGAAGATCTTGTCTCTTTTCTTATCTGAAAATCATCTTAGATAGATGATGCTGTTATAACTTGATAAATAGTCATGAGAAAAGTGATCCCAATTCTTTAACTAAAATTTAATTTATATTTTTATAATTTCAAGTTAACATTGGCAAGTTGATATTGATTTTTTCCCAAGACCAAATTATTAATTGTAATATATTTGCCACAGATGAATAATGAGCAATAGAAATCATTAAATTGTATCTTCAAATATTCTTTTGACTTGCTATATTAGTTTTTGACTGCTGTGCAACAAATTATCAAAATTTTAGTGACTTAAAGCAATACACATTTATGATCTCACTATTTCTGTAGGAAAGGAATCTGACACTATTTTCCCTGAGCCCTCTGTTCATGGTGTCACTTGGCTAAAAGCAAGGAATCAGTCTGTGGTCTCACCTGCAGTTCAAGGACCTCTTCTAAGCTTACTAGTTGTTCGTAGAATTCCAGCCCTCTGTGGTCATAGGACTGAGATTTCTGCTTTCTTACATGTCAACCAAGGGCTATCCTCGGATGTTAGCAGCCACCCATCACTTCCTGCCACATGGTCCTTTGCACACTTTTAGTTTGCTCCTTTAAAACCAGTAGGAGAATCTGTACTGTTGCTTCTTGACAATTTTAATGTCCTCAACTGTCAGGATCATGCCAACACAGGATAATCTCCCTTTTGATTATCACCAAGTGAACTGATTAGAAGTCTTAATGATATTTGCAAAAGCCTTTTTGCCATAAAAAATGAAATAGTCATAGGAGATATATCCCATTATATTCACAGGTTTTGTAACACTCAAAGGGAGTTATTATTCAAGGTGGTAAAACACAGTGTAGAAATCTTAAAATTCTACCTACCAAACTGGCCAAATGATACCCTATTAATATCTAGTGACAGTGAAAAGCACTAATGAAAAATTGTGAATAAAATATTTGGCCCTAAGATGAAAAGTACAAATAAAATAAATCATCCAATTGTTTTATAATACCTGTCTCTCCAAGACTTAAGAATTGGGTACGTATTGGTAAAAGGATACAAACTTTCAAGTATAAGATGAATAAGGTCTAAAAAGCTAATGTGAAACAAACATGGGGACAGTAGTTTATAACACTGTACTGTATAATTGAAATTTGCTAAGAGAGTAGATGTTAAAGGCTCTCACCAATGGAAATAAAAACAAAGGAACAAATATATTAGGTAATGGATGTGTTAATTAACTAGATGGAATGGGAAATGTTTTCACAATCTATATGTACATCAAATCACCATGATGTACAAATATTACTTGTCAATAATACCTCAATAAACTGAAATTTTAAAAAAGAAAACCACATATGTCTATTACTCTCTATTTTATATTTTTTTCCTTTTAAACCTTAATTAATCATAAGTTGCCCTTAGTCACAAAGGATATATGTTGATCAAATTCAGACTGTCCAAAGAAACAAAACTCTCTTAAATGAGAAGCATATACAATACATATTTGGAGACTAAAAGCATTATTTCATTGTTATTGAAAACAAAGGGAAAAAGGAAAGAAAATTGTATTTAGAAAACACAAATCACCAGGACAAAAAAATGGTTATTAAATATAGGGTTGTATTCAACTGGCAGGTGATCCTATACTGATCTTTTTAAAGTCTTCCAGTACTAGTCTATCAAAATGAATAAAAGAGCAAAATATCTTATAGAATGCTTATAGAAATCAACAAAACAAGGCTTTTCAACCATGATTGGCCATGTGACAAGTATGTAGTACACTGTTTCTCCTTGAAAAGTTGTCACAATTGAGAGCAAGGTTTTCTTGATAATGGAACTTGTATGCATGCTCTGGAACTCGTAATACCTAACTATCAAATCTTTTGAGTAAAAGTAGAGTGTAGAAGATTTTTAATTTGCAGGTCTATTTTAACCTTGATTTTAAAAGAATACAAGAGCTATCGTGTTTCCTTTAAAAATTAGAACTGAGAGATTTTGTATCTCTTCCTTAAGATTCTCTAATGTGTCAAGAATCCAGGTGGCTGTTTAGATTATATCAGTGGAAGAGCTTACTAAGTAAACACCTTCCATTTTTGTGACTCTTTTCAGAATAAAAAATGCTTTTTTATTTAAAAGTCTTTTTGACTAGATGGTATACATATCAGTATATTTGTCAGTTTCAAAGTTAATAATTTAAGGCATTAATGAAATGAGGGAAAAGGTTGCGTTTTCTAACATAGGTACCAATTGAACTTTTTTGTAATTATGTAAAAGATAACCAGTATTTCAGAATATTTCTATAATATAGCTTATATTTAAAATACATTACTCTATATGAAAAAGTTAGACACAAAACAGTAAATACTGTATGATCTGACTTATGTTTATAATCTAAACAAGTCAAACTCATAGAAGAGATTAGAATGGTGGTTGCCAGGGGCTGAGGGTTGCAGGAAATGGGGAGATGTTGGTAAAAGGATACAAATGTTCAGTTACAAGATTAATAAGTTCCGGAGGTCTAATGTACAGCATAGAGTTTGTAGTAAATAATACTGCATTTATTTGAAATTTGCTAAGACTATAAATCTTAAGGGTTCTCATCAACAAAAAATTGTAACTAGTGACGTGATGGATGTGTTAATTTGATTATAGTAAGCATTTCACATTGAATACTTGTATCACCATTATATCATTGTACATCTTTTTTTTTTTTTTGCAGTACGCAGGCCCCTCACTGTTGTGGCCTCTCCCATTGAAGAATACAGGCTCTGAATGTGCAGGCTCAGCAGCCATGGCTCACGGGCCTAGCCACTCCATGGCATGTGGTATCTTCCCAGACCGGGGCATGAACCTGTGTCCCCTGCATCGGCAGGCAGACTCTCAACCACTGTGCCACCAGGGAAGCCCTCATTGTACATCTTTTTGAATATACCCATGCTCTCCAACTGCCAGTGATGGCAGGTCTGTGCCCCATGCTACAGTGCCATCCATTTTTAGGGCTAGTTGATTTGGCAGAACCTCCAGAATGCTGATGATCCTTCCAACATCGTGATTTCAGCCTAGTGAAATCCATTTCAGGGTTTTGACTCACAGGACACCATGTGGCTGACAGGGTATTGATGGTCCTGCCTGGCATCAGACCTAAGTCTCTGAGGTAAGAGAGCCGAGTTCAGGAAACTGGACTACCGGAGACCTCTCTGCCCCACGTAATATCAATCAGTGAGAGCTCTCTGAGATATCTCCATCTCAACACTAAGACCCAGCTCCACTCAACTGCCAGCAAACCATAGTGCAGGATGTCCCATGCCAAACAAGTAGAAAGACAGAAACACAACACCATCCATTAGCAGAGAGGCTGCCTAAAATCATACTAAGTTCACAGACACCCCAAAACACACCAACAGATGTGGCACTGCAACCAGAAAGACAAGATCAAACCCCACCCACCTGAACACAGGCACCAGTCCCCTCCACCAGGAATCCTACAGAAGCCAGTGAACCAAACTTAGCCACTGGGGGACAACACCAAAATCAATGGGAAATCCAAACCTGCAGTCTGCAAAAAGGAGACCACAAACACAGTAAGTTAAACAAAATGAGAAGACAGAGAAATATGCAGCAGATGAAGGAGCAAGGTGAAACACCACCAGACCAAACAAATGAAGAGGAAATAGGTAGTCTACCTGAAAAATAATTCAGAGTAATGATAGTAAAGATGATCCAAAATCTTGGAAATAGAATGGAGAAAATACAAGAAACGTCTAACAAGGACCTAGAAGAACTAAAGAGCAAACAAACAATGATGAACAACACAATAAATGAAATTATAAATTCACTAAAAGGAATCAATAGCAGAATAACTGAGGTAGAAGAACGCATATGTGACCTGGAAGATAAAATAGTGGAAATAACTACTGCAGAGCAGAATAAAGAAAAAAAGATTGAAAATAATTGAGAATAGTCACAGAGACGTCTGGGACAATGTTAAAGTCACCAAAATTCGAATTATAAGGGCCCCAGAAGAAAAAGAGAAAAATAAAGGGTCTGAAAAAATATTTGAAGAGATTATAGTTGAAAACTTCCCAAACATGGGAAAGGAAATAGTCAATCAAGACCAGGAAGTGCAGAGAGTCCCATACAGGATAACTCCAAGGAGAAAAATGTCAAGACACATATTAACCAAACTATCAAAAATTAACTACAAAGAAAAAATATTAAAAGCAACAAGGGAAAAACAACAGATAACATACAAGGGAATCCCCATAAGGTTAACAGCTGATCTTTCAGCAGAAACTCTGAAAGCCAGAAGGGAGTGGCAATATATATTTAAAATGATTAAAGGGAAAAGCTACAACAAAGATTACTCTAACCAGAAAGGATCTCATTCAGATTCAGTGGAAAAACTAAAACCTTTACAGAAAAGCAAAAGTTAAAAGAATTCAGCACCACCAAACCAGCTTTACAACAAATGTTATAGGAACTTCTCAAAGTGGGAAACACAAGAGAAGAAAAGGACCTACAAAAACAAACTAAAAAGAATTAAAAATATGGTAATAGGAACATACATATTGATAATTACCTTAAAGGTAAATGGATTAAAGTCCCAACCAAAAGACATAGAGTGGCTGAATGGATACAAAAAAAAAAAAAAAAAAAAAAGACCCGTATATATGCAGTCTATAAGAGACCCACTTCAGACCCAGGGACACATACAGACTGAAAGTGAGGTGATGGAAAAAGATATTCCATGCAAATTGAAATCAAAGGAAAGCAGGGGTAGCAATTCTCATATCAGACAAATTAGATCTTAAAATAAAGACTATTACAAGAGACAAAGAAGGACACTACATAATGATCAAGGGATCAATCTAAGAATAACATATAACAACTGTAAATATTTATACACCCAATATAGGAGCACGTCAATACATAAGGCAAATGCTAACAGCAATAAAAGGGGAAATTTACATTAATTCAGTCATAGTAAGGGACTTTAACACCCCACTTTCACCAATGGACAGATCATCAAAAATGAAAATAAATAAGGAAACACAAGCTTTAAATGACACATTAAAAAAGATGGACTTAATTGATATTTATAGGACATTCCATCCAAAAACAACCTAATACACTTTCTTCTCAAGTGTACATTGAACATTCTCCAGGATAAATCATACCTTAGGTCACAAATCAAGCCTTGGTAAATTTAAGAAAATTGAAATTTTATCAAGTATCTTTTCTGACAACAATGTTATGAGACTAGATATCAATTACAGGAAGAAAACTGTAAAAAAATACAAAGAAATGGAGGCTAAACAATACTAAATAATGAAGAGATCACTGAAGAAATCAAAAGGAAATCAAAAAATACCTAGAAATAAATGACAATGAAAACACGAAGGCCCAAAACCTATGGATGCAGCAAAAGCAGTTTTAAAAACAAAGTTTATAGCAATACAATCCTACCTCAAGAAACAAGAAGAATCTCAAATACACAACTTAACCTGACATCTAAAGCAATTAGAGAGAGAACAACAACAACAAAAAAAAGCCCAAATTTAGCAGAAGGAAAGAAATCATAAAGATCTGATCAGAAATAAATGAAAATTAAATAAAGGAAAGAATAGCAAAGATCAATAAAACTAAAACCTGGTTCTTTGAGAAGATAAACAAAACTGATAAACCATTAGCCAGACTCATCAGGAAAAAAAGGGAGAAGACTCAAATCAACATAAATAGAAATGAAAAAGGAGAAGTAACAACTGACACTGCAGAAATACAAAGGATCATGAGAGATTACTGCAAGCAACTATATGCCAATAAAATGGGCAACCTGGAAGAAATGGACAAATTCTTAGAAAAGCACTACCTTCTGAGACTGAATCAGGAAGAAATAGAAAATATAAACAGATCAATCACAAGCACTGAAATTTAAACTGTGATTAAAAATCTTCCAACAATAAAAAGCCAAGGACCAGATGGCTTCACAGACAAATTCTATCAAACATTTAGAGAAGAGCTGACATCTATCCTTCTTCCAAAATCTAGCAGAGGGAGGAACGCTCCCAAACTCATTCTATGAGACTGCCATCACCCTGAAACCAAAACCAGACAATGATGTCACCAAAAAAGAAATCTACAGGCCAATATCAGTGATGAACAAAGATGCAAAAATCCTCAACAAAATACTCGCAAACAGAATCCAACAACACATTAAAAGGATCATACACCATGACCAAGTGGGGTTTATCCCAGGTATGCAAGGATTCTTCAATATACACAAATCAATCAATGTGATACACCATATTTACAAACTGAAGGATAAAAACCACATGTTAATCTGAATAGATGCAGGGAAAGCTTTTGACAAAATTCAACATCAATTTATGACAAAAAACCCTCCAGAAAGTAGGCAAAGAGGGAACTTACCTCAACATAATAAAGGCAATATATGACAAAACCACAGCCAACATTGTTCTCAATGGTGAAAAACAGAAACCATTTCCTCTAAGATCAGGAACAAGACAGGTTTTCCACTCTCATTGCTGTTATTCAGCAGAGTTTTAGCCACAACAATCAGAAAAGAAAAATAAATGAAAGGAATCCAAACCAGAAAATAATTAAAACTGTCACTGCTTGCAGATGACATGACACTATACATAGAGAATCCTAAAGATGCTACCAGAAAATTACCAGAGCTGATCAATGAATTTGGTAAAGTAGCAGGATACAAAATTAATGCACAGAACTCTCTTGCATTCCTATACACGAATGATGAAAAACCTGAAAAAGAAATTAGGGAAACACTCTCATTTACCATTACAACAAAAAGAATAAAATATCTAAGAATAATCTTACCTAAGGAGATGAAACACCTGTATCCAGAAATCTATAAGACACTGATGAAAGAAATTAAAGATGATACAAAGAGTTGGAAAGATATGCCATGTTCTTGAATTGGAAGAATCAATATTGTGAAAATGACTGTACTACCCAAAGCAATCTACAGATTCAGTGCAATGCCTATCAAACTACCAATGGCAGTTTTCACAAAACTAGAGCAAAAAAATTCACAATTTGTATGGAAACTCCAAACACCCCATATAGCCACAGCAATCTTGAGAAACAAAAATGGAGCTGGAGGAATCACACTCTCTGACTTCAGACTATACAGCAAAGCTTCAGTAATGAAGACAAAATGGTACTGGCATTAAAACAGAATTGTAGATCAAAGGAACAGTATAGAAAGCCCATAAATAAACCCACGCACATATGGGCACATTATCTTTTATAAAAAGGTAAGAATATACAATGGAGAAAAGACAGCCTCTTCAATAAGTGGTGCTGGGAAAACTGGACAGCTATATGTAAAATAATGAAATTAGAACACTCCTTAACACCATACATGAAATAAACAGAAAATGGATTACAGACCTAAATGTAAGACTAGGTACTATAAAACTCTTAGAGTAAAACATAGGAAGAACACTCTATGACATAAATCACAGCAAGATCCTTTTTCACTCACCTCCTAGAGAAATTGAAATAAAATAAAAAATAAACAAATGGGACCTAATGAAACTTAAAAGCTTTTGCACAGGAAAGGAAAACATGAACAAGATGAAAGGACAACCCTCAGAATGGGGAAAATATTTGCAAAGAAGCAACTGACAAAGGATTAATCTCCAAAATATACCAGCAGTGCATGCAGCTGTATATCAAAAATACAAACACCCCAATCAATAAATGAGCAATTTAACTAAACAGACATTTCTCCAAAGAACATATACAGATTGCCAACAAACACATGAAAGGATGCTCAACATCACTAATCATTAGAGAAATGCAAATCAAAACTACAATAAAGTATCACAGCACAACAGTCAGAATGGCTGTCTTCAAAAAATCTACAAACAATAAATGCTGGAGAGGCTGTGGAAAAAGGGAACCCTCTTGCACTGTTGGTGGGAATGTAAATTGATACAGCCTCTATGGAGAACAGTATGGAGGTTCCTTAAAAATCAAAAAATAGAACTATGGTATGACCCAGCAATCCCACTCCTGGGCATATACCCTGAAGAAATCATAATTCAGAAAGAGTCATGTATTACAGTGTTCATTGCAGCACTATTTACAATAGCCAGGACATGGAAGCAACCTAAGTATCCATTGACAGATGCACTGATAAAGAACTTGTGGCATATGTATACAATGTAATATTACATAGCCATAAAAAGAAACGAAATTGAGTTTTTTGTAGTGAAGTGGATGGACCTAGCATCTGTCATACAGAGTGAAGTAAGTCAGAAAAACAACAACAACAACAAAAACAACAACAAAAATACAAATACCATATGCTCACACATGTATATGGAATTTAAAGCAATACAAAAAAAAAATGGTTCTGATGAACCTAGTAGAAGGACCAGAATAAAGACACAGATGTAGAGAATGGACTTTTGGACACGGGGAGGGGGAAGTGTAAGCTGGGATGAAGTGAGAGAGTATATTTGACATATATTTACTCCCAAATAGTTAGCTAGTGGCAAACAGCTGCATAGCACAGGGAGATGAGCTCTCTGCTTTGTGACCTACTAGAAAGGTGGGATAGGAAGTGTGGGAGGGAGATGCAAGAGGGAGGTAATATGGGGATATATGTATACATATAGCAGATTCAATTTGTTATATAGCAGAAACTAACACAACATTGTAAAGCAATTATACTCTAATAAACTGTTTAAGAAAATAAATAAAATAAAATGAATTTTTATAAAGAAACTTAAAAAAAAGAAACTTAATGGACCTTGAAATTGGGATTAAATACAATTTTAAAAATCTAAATATATACAAATTTTAATTGTCAATCATAAGTCAATAAATTTTTAAAAATAATAATCCTTGTGAACCTAAGAATCTTTAAAAATTAGTTAATTTTGTATTGTCTGTAGTACACACTAAAGGTTCATTTCTGATTTTCTGTTTCTGGTTATAGCAGGCCAGAATATATGGACCACATGTCCCTCTGAGGAGAGGAACAACATAGAGATAAAATGTATTATCAAAATTTTTGTAACAGTAACAAGAACGAACAAGAGAGTGAAGAAATATCACAAGGAAATGAAATTCAGAGAAATAAATGCATTCTAAATCTAATTTTGTCCTGAGTACATATACAGATTCCAGGAAATTTGAACTTTCCACTAAGTGAGGCTGAATTCAAAGCACAGGACAACTGAAAGCAGTGAGTGAGTCCAAAATAATTACCTTCCTCACAACTTGCTAGTATCTCAGCAAGCAGCACCCTCAGGATGAGACTGAGAAATGGAGAACTACTCTCTCACAGAATTTTCTTGGACAATCTAGAAAATCTTACACCTTGAAATTGATTTAAACTGGTTCTAAATCTATATTCTTTGCAGTTCTTGGCTGAAACAAGTGTTTATTCTGAAGGAAAAGAAACTTTAACCCGACTTCACATGTTTGCTATAGATAATATTTAAAGATTAATATCCATCACATAATCAGTGACAATCAGACACAAATGAGAAAAAAAATATGACACTGTGAGAGAGAGCTGCAGGGAAAATTAAAATAAATAAATAAATAAATAAAAACGTAAATAAATCATCAAAATTTCAGCTATTAGAATAACAAACACAGACTGTAAATTAACTATACTTAAAGAAATTTAAAGCAGCAATAAACTTGAAGATACCTATAAGGAAAATCAAACTACACAGAGAATCAGTGCAAATTCGGAAAAGAAACATAAATGTTATGGGAATGAAATATTTGATAACTGAAAGATTATTAAGAAAGCTAAAAAAAATTAGTTAACTGAATAATAGATAAGAAGAAATTATCTAGAGCATTGATAAAAATATAATAGAAACACTACATACACAATGATGTATATATATTTATTATATATACATATATTATATTATATTATATATAATTACATATAGTGTACAAATATATGTTATAGAGTAAATATTTCCCCTCTCTGGGAGAAGTCACAAACCCATTGCTATCTTCTAGCTTGGGGAAGGGGCTGATATAGATAAAGTGAAATTTCTTTTTCATTTCAATGAGGTTTTTCTCAGCTTTGTGCTTGCCTGAAGTATTGAAATTTCTTAACTAGATTCTGGAAATCTTGTAAAGGTGTTTTGGATTATATGTCATTGGTAAATGTTTCTTTCTGCAAGGGGACTTGTTCTGGGATTTCCTATTCCACCATCTAGATGATGTAGTTCCTATTATCTTATAAATCCTAGGTATAAGGGTCTCCCAGTTCCCTTTTAGTTCACTTTATAGTTTTGTTTCCTTTTTTGCTTTTTCTCATTTTTTTTCATGATTGATTTCACTACAGGTTTAGCAAATTTATTAATAATTTCAAAGAACCTACTTCTGGCATTAATTATTCTGTGTGTAGGGTTGTATTTTAGTTCATTAAATTCTGCCAGTTTCCTTTTTATTTATTCTAAATAGAGCCTCACTGAGTACCAAGTTTTGTGTTTATGCAGTATCGCATGCTACAACATGGATGAACCTGGAGTACACTATGCTAAGTGAAATAAGGTAGTCACAGAAGAACAAATACGGCTTGATTCCATGAAGTATCCAACACAGTCAAACTAGTAGAAACAGAAAACAGAATGGTGGTTGCCAGGAACAAGGGGAAGGGGGGAAATGAAGATTGCTGTTCAATAGGTACAGAGTTTCAGTGATGCAAGAATACAAAGTGCGGGCTTCCCTGGTGGCGCAGTGGTTGAGAGTCCGCCTGCCGATGCAGATGACACAGGTTCATGCCCCGGTCCAGGAAGATCCCACATGCCGTGGAGCAGCTGGGCCCGTGAGCCATGGCCACTGAGCCTGCGCATCCAGAGCCTGTGCTCCGCAATGGGAGAGGCCACAACAGTGAGAGGCCCACGTACCACAAAAAAAAAAAAAAAAAAAAAAAAGATGTACAAAGTTCTAGATGTCTGCTGCACAACAGTGTGTTTGTAATTTACAATACTGAATTATACCCTTAAAAGTTTGTTAAGATGGTAGGTCTCATGTTTTTACCATAATTTTAAAAAAGATAATAAAAAAATCTATATGCAATATATGTAGTAGATTTTAAAAATTAGAAAAAAATATAAGTGAATTCCTCAAAAGCTAATTATTAAATGTCCTTTAGATGATAAAAAATTCAAACATAAATTAACCTGTAAACATTAACCAAATTTATATATCTTCCCTAAATGTTACTCAAGGCAATATAACTTCAACTCCAATCCCAATAAAATTCATGAAATGAATTGTATTAGTTTCATATTGCACTGTAACAAAAAAGTGCTTCTGGAGCAGGCACTATTCTATCTTTTGACATAGTTACATAGGTATTTGCTTTATATTTATTTGTTAAGCTGAACATTTACATTTTATGTATATGTGTTATATTTCACAATGAAAAGCTTAGAAAAGAAAGTGCATTTTAACATGTATTTTATATAAGTAATCCATGTTTGTTATAGAAACATAATAAAACATTCAAAATGGCAAAGAATGATATTTTTCCATTCTGAAGTACCAATAAAAATTGCTATATTTCCTTTCAGGTATTGTCTGTGTATATAACCATACAAATGCATATGAATTTCAAAAAGAAATTCTATAATATGTACTCTGAATTAAGAGTACACAGTGAATGCTTAGCACACTAATTAGAAGAACTCAACATCAACATGTTTAATGGATATAGCCTCTGATATATTACCAGTATAATTGCCAGGTCAAACACTACACCATATTTATACAATTTCGTGTATATTGTCAAATTGCACCCAAGAAAGTTTTTATTAATTTATGTCCCAGCCACATATACACCCTTGTCAATGCTAGCCATTATTATTCTTTTTCAAATTTGCATGCATGAGAAGTAAAAAATGACTATTAGTTTTAATTAGTTTTTCTTTAATTTGTCACTAGTAAGAATATTATTTTCATGTATTTACTTATTTGTATTTATTTTTTATGATGCACTTGCTGATTTCATTTTCCCTTTTTTTTTCTTTAAAGTGTGTTGTATGAGAAACCCCATGATGTTATAATAGTCCCTAAGTCATGACCAAAAAAAGCTATGCTATGAGTCATGGAACTGACCAAATTTAAATGCTTGGGTTGCACAGTTTACTAAATCAGTTTAAAACTCGCAATGAGAAGCAAAGGGAAAGCAAATGAATCAACTGACATGGATAGATAGCAAGTGGGGAATGGTGAAAAGTGTATACCAATTGGGTCCTAGAATACATAATAGCCATATGTCCTGCCTCTCTTTTTGCCACATCAGCTTTCCCTGATGATAATGTAGTTGAGAAAACTGAAGTTAAACAAGGAACAAGGGAGCATGATCAGGCAGAATTTGCCTGAGTCTTGTGCACATGTGCTCTAAGAGAGCATAGTGATAAGTTATGACCATAGCTGTGGCTTATAAACTCACCTGCTAAACTGCTTTGCATTATATTTGCATATTTTGTGGGTAAATCATATCTGGGGTCCAGAAGAGGATGATGCTGAGTGTCATCAAGTGGATGCCAAATATAAGAGTAACAGAGCTGTCAAGCAGATGTATGATCATGAGTTGATCTTTCCAGCTGGTTTTTCCAGTTGGTCTGTCTGTCTATGAGCAGCACTCACATTTCTATGTATTCTATCTGTAGTATACTTTGTAGATTACTAGCTATATATATGTCATATATATAATGCACCTTATGAAATATGTTCTGTCTCACACATACATGCTACTTATTACATATCTATATTTAACATGCCCTATGTGTTTTGCCGATATCGCCTATGCCACTAGTTACGTACTCTATATGCTCAACATTCAGTGTGCACTATATCCCTATAAGTTGTTCTATTATTATAATTCTTCCCAATGAGTTTTAGAGACTAATCAAATAACCAAGGTTACTCTTACAGGAAGAGGAAAGCTGAGACTTGGATCCAATTTGTCTGACTCTAATGTGCACAAATGTGATCATTATAATAGATTACTTTCCACGTGGACAAACAGAAAGGTTCAATAAATTATTTTTAACTTACTGAAATTGTTTCTTCTTTATTTATGACATCTGTATTAGCTCTCTACAAGAAGTTATGCTTATTCAGGTAATTCATTCAAGCCACTTGTCTCCATAGGTATACTCAGGGAGTGTAGTTATGATACACTTGGAGAGCTCATTCTTCATTATACCACATCTCTTGCTTTATTCATTTTTGCCACTCAAGTGCCAGCTATTAATCTATGCAGTAACAGCAATGTGACTGAGGAAAGAAACACATACCTCCTGATAACTTAATGACATAAGATAAATTAATAGAAAACATTATAAAAAATGTAGAAAATTATATTTTGAGATGAAATGTTGAGGTAAAAAAGCCTGAGACTGAAAAGGATATTGATCCCAATTCTGCTGTGAACAATACAGAATGGAAACAAAAAGAAATCATCACTTTTGAAATGCATTAAATGTTGTGATTCCTGTTGTTTGCACACTGAGAATTTTGTATGATGATGATGAAGATAATTAAGTAGGAAATCATAAAGGAAATGTCTAGTTCATGAGAATAGTAATGGGTCTGTTTGTACAGCTTCCCCTCCTTACCTTAGATTCTGTTTCCAGAGATTAGGGACCTACGCATGAATTGGGTAGAGAGAAAATTAATTTAGTCTGTTTATATCTTAACACAAGACTGATAAATAAGTGTCATCACAATTGAGAGAGTTCAATTACGTGGAAAGTGGAGATCTGGAATGGTCAGAAAATGTGTCGTGAATGAAATGACAGTGGGCTGAACCATAAAGGATGGAGGATATTTATATTGTAGAAAGTGAGCATTGGATAGAGATAGCATTCATAATAAGAGGAAGAAAAAGGTCCCAAAGCATACAGCCACTCATATATTCAAAACAACTATTGATCACTTACAAAATATCAGGTAATATATAAGTTCTGAAAATATAATGAAATGACAAATGGCCTCACTTCTCATGAATTTAAGCTTATCTGGAAAAGCTTATACATTTAAAGGAATGATTAATGAAATTATGGAAGTATGAACAATATTTGGAGAAGCAGAGAGAAGTAACAACTAAGTTTGCATGCGACAAAAATGTTCTCCAAGAGGTGCAAAATTTTGAGCTGCGTTTTGAAAAAAATTAAATAAGAAATGCTAGAAAGGGAATTCCCTGACGGCCCAGTCATTAGGACTCTGCCCTTTTACTGCCGAGGGCCTGGGTTCAACCCCTGGTCAGGGAACTAAGATTCTGCAAGCCGCAAGGTGTGGCCAAGGAAAAAAAAAAAAAAGAAGAAATGCTGGGGAGACAGATGTTTCTAGGGAAATATATAAGCATGTGCTTTTTAGAGAAAATGAAAAAAAATGTTTTTACCATAGGTTGCGTATATGGTGGAAAAGAGAAAGAAGTGATAGAACATGCAATAGAGTTGAAAGGATGAGGCAAAGCTTATGAGATTTACATTGTATGGAAAGAAATTTGGAATTTATTCTGTAGGAAATTGCCAAATTATTAAACAATGACTGGTAAGAGAGATTCATGATCAGATTTCAATTTCAGAAAGATTACTCCAGAAATGTGATAGAAACAGATCAGAAGAAGGCAAATGGAATTAGGGAGATCAGTAAGGGGATGAGTGCTATAGAGATTAAAAGAGGAGAAATGAAAAACCTGAACTGAGACAATATCATAGGAGATAAAAAAGGAAGAATACAACAGAGAGATGTTAAAAGACAGTATGTGGGGCTTCCCTGGTAGCACAGTGGTTGAGAGTCGCCTGCTGATGCAGGGGACACAGGTTCATGCCCCGGTCTGGGAAGATCCCACATGACGCGGAGTGGCTAGACCTGTGAGCCATGGCTGCTGAGCCTGCGCATCTGGAGCCTGTGCTCCACAACGGGAGAGGCCACAATGGTGAGAGGCCCGCATACTGCAAAAAAAAAAAAAAAAAAAAAAAAACAGTATTAACTCAGCACTGTATTTATCTGAGGAGAAATTATAGATAATTCCCAAGATTCATTTTGAAATTCTGCCTGGATTATAGGGCCTTTCATCAAAATAAGGCAAGAAAGGAAGTTGGGGGGAAGACAGATAATTTATTCAGAATTTATTTTTTATATTAATTTTAGGTGCTAGTAGAAACTTCACGGATAACCAGTAGTCAGCATACTCATGGAAACCAGGAACGAGACTGTTTTTTCTCCTGATTAAACTTAAAAGCTTTTGAACAATAAAGGAAGCCATCAACAAAATGAAAAGACATCCTATGGAATGGTAAAAAAATATTTCCAAGTGATATGACTGATAAGGGATTAATATCCAACATATATAAACAACTCATACAACTCAACAGCAAAAAAAATGAACAGCCTGATTAAAAATGGGCAGAAGACCTGAACAGTCATTTTTTTTCCAAGAAGGACATGCAGATGGCCAACAGGCACATGAAAAGATGCTCAGCATCACTAATCCTCAGAGAAATGCAAATCAATACCACAATGAGATATCACCTCACACCTGTCAGAATGTCTATCCTCAAAAAGAACACAAATAACAAATGTTGACAAGGATGTGAAAAAAAGGGAGCCCCTTGTTCACTGTTGGTGGGGATGAAAATAGGGGCAGCCACTGTGGAAAGCAGTATGGAGGTTTCTTAAAAAAACTAAAATAGAACTACCATACTCCATGTATATAAAATGGAATACTATTCAGTCATAAAAAAAGAATGAAATTTTGCCACTTGCAACAACATGGATGGACTTGAAGGATATTAAGCTAAGTGAAATAAGTCAGACAGAGAAAGACAAATACAACATGATATCACTTATATGTGGAATCTAAAAAGTATGACAAACTAGTGAATATAACAAAAATAAACAGATATAGGGAACAAATTAATGGTTATCAGTGGGGATGTGGGGGAGGGACAACACAGGGGTAGCAGTTGAGAGTTACACACTATTCTGTATAAAATAAATGGCAAGGATATATTGTACAACACAGAATATAGCTGGTGTTTTATCATAAGTGTAAATGGAATATAAACTTTAAAAATTGTGAATCACTATATTTTACACCTTTAACATACAATATTGTACATCAATTTCAATAAAAAATTAAAAAAAGAATACATAATGTAAAAATTATGATATTCAGGTATTTGGCTAAAACTTCATGAATACTCTCAGAGATATATATAATTTAAATATGATAGTATTTAATTTGAAACTTTCATTATAAATGGTTTAAATTATTTGAGGCTGATCAAAAAATGATTGATTGTGAACAAATAAATATAGTACAATTTGTTTTAAAATAAAATTATATAAAGTATCATGGTTTCTGTGTGAAGCTGACCAAATTATCAAAAAAATACATTGATATATTTTTTGATATATTTTAAGCCACCCTGGATTAACCACAATTTGCCAATGAGAAACTAAAATTCATATTCCGAAAACCCTTTGTAGTGAAAGTTTCTCCTTGGTTAAAGGAGCACATAGAAGTAGTACTGAGGGTTTTTTGAGAATAAGAAGGCATTTATCTCTGTTACTTTGTAAATCAATACCATACAATTTGGAACTCTCATTCAGAATTTTAAAGAATTCTTATAATTTTAAAAAATAGTGTTGAACTTTTTAATGTTTCATGAAATGCAAAATCACTAATCAAATTAGTTATTTAAACAAGATTACTAGGGGTATTAAATTCATTTAAGAAAGCACTGTGTTTTCAAATCATGAAGTGACATTTTCTTCTATGAGAAGTGAATACCTTTTCACCATTCCTGGTTTCCATGAGGAGAATTTTCCCGAGTGGTAATTTTGGCCTCTTTTTTGTCCCTTTACTCATATTACCTCTAAGGATGTAAACTATTTACCAATTGGAAAACTTGAGAAGAACAATGTTTCGGTGCAAGGGGGTCCCAAGGATGACCTCAGCTGCTAGACCTCTGGGGCTTCCACTCAGGAAAGGGAGGCTTTTTTATTGTTTTATATTATTTCTCAAATTAAACAGTTTTCAGTCAGTAAAGAAAAAGGCTACTTATTGGGCACTGACTAGGACCAACCAACACATAGAGCTAAGATGCCAATCTTCCAGAATTTTACAGCTCTTCGAAAGAAAGGCTGGGAAACTTTTCAATATTTGGTTATTAGTTTACATTATTACTGTACTTAGCTAACAATACAAAAAAACATATTACTGTCTAATTGCTTGAATCCCAATTATTGTGCTTCTTGGGGCTGGAGCCAGCTCAGAGGTGTTCGGCTGTTCAGTAGCTTCTGTGGATTTCTATGATCTGGGAAATTAAGAAAATGCTGCTGTTGCAAGGCTCCATTTTTCTGAACTGTGGGTGCAATTTTAGAATATAGGACTAAGGTGAATGTCTAAACAGAGGTTGGATTTCAAAGTGAATAATGGATCAAAGCAGGCTTGAAACCAAATAACAGATTAAAGACAGGGCTTGTTTTCAAAAAAGTGATATGAATAGCTACAGAGTGTGCTGTTAGAGTTTTTCTAAGGTTTCAGTGGAACAATCTCTTTCTTTTTGTTTCCCCAGACCTGTGATTAGCTGAGTTAATTCCATTTTCCCCAGTAACTGCAAAGATAACGTGTGTAGCTGCAATTGAAAAGGTAAAAAATAAACCTTAAATACATAGTGCACAGGACATTAGTTAAGAGGATAATTGGGATGAAAATGAGGAGCTGAGAGCCTTGGACATATGTATTTCAAGTGGATCCGTGTGAACTGATATATATATGTGTGTGTGTGTGTGTGTGTGTGTGTGTATATATATTGCTGATATATATATATATATATATATATATATATATATATATATATATATATATATATATATATATATATACACATCAGTGACCATGCAGAGAAAGAAAATAAAGAGATGCTTAATATATTTTTAAGTAGTTTGTACTCAATAACCAAGAAATCTATTGAAAACCATGTTTTTGCACAGACCAAAGAGTAATCAGATATTTATCCATTCTATGCAAGAATCTATGTGAGGCAAAGCCCAGACAGTATGAAAAAAAAAAAAAAAAAACAGAAACTAAAACAGAAAACTAAAAGGATATGAATAATACTATAGTAGTTTGATGAAGGACATGAAAGAAAGTCTATGCCAGATAATCTTCAGTTTTTTATACATTCTCAGCAAAGTGCATTTGTGCAAGCAGAAATAATGAGAATTGAATTCCATAAACTCAGTGCAGAGTCTATGTTTTCATTGTGCTGTGCAACCACATTCAGGCCCAGGAAAACATGGCCAATTTTTTTTTTCTTGTAATCATGCCAGTCAGGGGAAAAAATAAAGAGATGCTTTCCCAGAATTAACATGCTGTATGACTTTGTGAATGCCCCTTCAAGCTGTCAGTCTTCTTGCCAGTACAGCAGCAGCATTAACCAACAGGAGTATGGACTTATTTCAAGCCCAGGTGTCGAGCAATTTGAAATGCATGAGTTCCTTGTTGTGAAACAATGATTCCCTCTGAGGCTCATATTGTCTTCATCACCCCATGAACCATGCACATTGTGAATATGGATTTACATGCTTTGCTACATGCAAATTTCCAAGAAGACTAGAATATTGCTCTCTCCTGCTCCCTTTACAAGTCCTTGCAGCAGGAATCAGGGATGCAAGCTGCAGGAAGAAAGTAAGGCACTGGATTCGAACACTGTCCTAAAAGATTCTACAACTATGGCCTCACAGGTGAACAGCATCCGTCCAACAGATGGCCTCTGACTTAGGCAAGTACGCGATTTAGCATTATTGAAGAAATCCCATACAATAGAAATAAACTGAAAAATCTCAAGCTGCAAACACAATGGGGATTCCTAGGTCATTATTTCTTGGTTTTTTTTTACTATTTCTTAACTGATTGTCATTTTTAGCTATTTTCTCCATCACAAAACACCAAAGGTAATTGTGAACAAAGTCTTTAATGTGCTAAACTTGATTTTATTTGGAAATAAGTCTTGTAAAATAATTTGTAATTTTTTATGTCTCCTAGCAGATTCCAGTGTCCTCTCCCCAGAGGAAAATGACAGTGATGATTGTGCAGATATGAGTCCAACAAATGATGGGTTCATAATTATTTCCTAATATTGTGCCAGTATTTAAAGCAAAAACAGTAAAGGGCTTGATTTAATTATGTAAGCTAATTTTAGCAATGTTACAATCAAGAGTGATAAATATATTTGGAACATACAACTTGACCATGCACTTGGTCAGGATACAGGGAAATTCTAGAGCTGAAAAGCATATCTTCTTTTCTAGGAATAAGCAATTTATGGTGGAAAATAGCAAATCAATCCACTAGACTGACCAGAATTATTAATGTGACAAAGTTTCTTGATAGAAACATAGGTTCTTCATTCAAAGTGTCTAGGATCCAATACTAGTTCTACAATTCATTAGCTGAATGGCTTTGAGCAAGTAAATAAATATCTATGCCTCACTTTTCTCATCTGTAAAATGGAAATAATAACAGTGCTAACATTATAGTGTTATTATAATAATTATACTTATTAACACAGCTAAATTGACAAGAATAACGCCTGGGATATAGTGCATGATCACTAATATTGTTTTGTTCAATTCAATGACATACATATCTCTGGTGCATTTAGGAAATGTAGAAAAAATGTCTTAGTATACATAGCAAGGAAATAAGATATCTAAAGCCCCGCCCCCATTCTCTTTAATGATGATTTATAATTTTTTTCAGAAAGACTATCCATACAAATATAGGGACAGTTTAGAAAGAAAAAAATAATATACATTATTTAAAATAATCCATCAGTAATATACATTTGTAAGGTTTCTGATATGGTTTATATAAATATTTGTCTGAAAAACTTCCTTATGTCTCCTGGGAAGAAATTTTTAAAAATATGTTGAGCACATTTCTGTACACATGGATATATAAATAAAATATGCCCAAAAGCCTTTTTAGAAAAATATAAGCTAAAACTTTGCTCATAAGATGAGTTTCTGGAGTAAATAGTTTTATGGCTAAGGTATAAGTACTGCACCTTAATTATAGCAGTAGGAATAGTGCTAGTCTCGTGAATTTAGTAAATGCTTTTCCTGAAAAATGTATTCACCAATTGGAAAAAAATATACGTCCATGTTAAAAGATACATAGTCTTATGAAAATAAGATGCTGACAGAATTTTCAGTGCAAATTAAGGTTGCTTCTAAAACAAGGAACAATGAGAAATATATTTGCAATCATAAAAAGGATTTTGTATTGCATCTGCAGCTTTGTTTGCAATTATAATACAACAGTCATTCATCCCATTATAAAGGAACTCGTGAGCTCTGTTAGCTCCTTATTGGTGTTATGAGACAAACAAAAACAGACTGTATATTGTATGTTAAGGCTGTTCATAAAATATCTGAATACCCCCCACAACTCAAGCTGCAATTAAATGTTCCAAATAGTAGGAGGAGATTGTCCTTACTCTCCAAGCACATCATGAGTATTTCCAGGAATCACTTCTTTCACTACTTGGAATTAAAACAGAAAGAGAAATGTTGATCATCCTAATTTTCTCTCTGTATTTTATTTTTCCTTCTTAATTAAAGAATGTCTTCAAAAGCATATTTAAAAGGAGGTTAGAGTCTGAGTTTTATAAGGGTGGGTTATTTAGGAAACTAAAGGATTTATTTTTAACTAATATTTCAACATTAACCAATCTTTCCTTAACACAAACTCTGCTGGGTAAAGATGCTTTTTTATTTTTTATTTATTTATTTTTTTATAGGAGTATAGTTGATTGACAGTTTTGTTAGTTTCCGCTGTACAGCAAAGTGACTCAGTTATACATATACATATATCCACTCTTTTCTAGATTCTTTTCCCATATAGGTCATGTAGAGTATTGAGAAGAGTTCCCTGTGCTGTACAGTAGGTCCTTATTAGTCATCTATTTTATATATAGTAGTGTGTATCTGGCAATCTCAGTCTCCCCATTTACCCCCCGCCCCTTTCACCTCATGTAACCATAAATTTGTCTTCTACATCTCTGACTCTATCTAAAGATGTTTTTAAATTGACTTTAATTTAAAGAGAGAAATAGGTGTCACTGATAATCACTGAGGTTGATGGCTGTCACTCTACTAATTACAGCCTTTTTAGTGGGACATACCCTCACTGAGTTTTGGTGTGTCTCACTCTGTCATGATTCTTCATCTGTTATGTGAAGAAAATGAACCTTATGGGAAAGCCACTTTCCGCTTGTGATCATATTACTGATAGACTGTAAAGGTCACAGGGTTGGAATATGGACACGGAAGAGGCAGAGAATGCTCCTGCCCACTCAGACCCCAGCCTCTGCCAAGTTTACTCCTCTCTGTTCTTGACCTTCCTCTCACCAGCCAGTGCTCACTCCTTGCTTTTCTGATAGAGAAAACATCTGCTATGTGGCTACACTTGGTGATAGGGGAGGCTAGGATACACCCCATGATTCTTGCATTGTTGCCATCCTTACCAATTCCTAAGTCAGGCTTCTGTTCAGGGGAAAACATGTGATTCTTTAAGCAGCATCAAGGGAACTTGTCAAATATAGCCATCTATTATATAAGAGCTTGTGAAAAGCAAATAGCACTGACCTAAAGTTGTCATCAACCAATTAATCAACATAACAGCAAAACAAAAAAAATTGGATGCAACAAGCTAAAAATAAACCTTATGAAACTTTATCTCAATAATGGCCCTCAGGTACACCTGCAAAATCATATACATTTCCCCTCAGATTACCATAAAGGGAGAAAATATAACATCAAAAGATTATATATGAAAAGTTGACAAAAATCACCTGTGCGAATTAAGAAACATTGGTCACAGTGCTATCTGTTCAGAAATACCACAAAATCTCAAATTTTCATTAAGATCAAAAGGGAAAATTATAAACATCTTCACTAAACTTATGATTCTTCATTTTCACCAGATGTTCTGCCTACCAGCCCACGTAGAAATAGTTTGTTCTTATCAAAATATGAGTGTCACTTGGGATTGCTTGGGACTTCTCTTTGTATGTTTGATATTTTATCTCATCGTCAGTTATATTTCTTTTGTTAATATCAGTATTTGGAATCGAGCAAATGAAAAATTGTGTGATTGTATTTTACCAAAAAATTTAAACATTTGTCCAGTGAATACAGTGTTAACTGTTGATAATAGGTCTGGGAAACACCAAATATTTCATCTCACAAAACATCATATCTAGGGTAAAAACACTCTCTTAATGAACATAGAAAATCACATATTTTTTAAGCTAGAATCTTGCACAAAATTTTAAATTATTGAAAAAAACAATGAAACAGAGTATATAAAATTCAAATCATCAATAATTAGGATGATCAAATTTTTTTTAATGTTTGAGATATAGTGTTATTTAAAATGTGACATTTTGTTACTTTTCTGCAGTGCCATGAACAAGGAATTAAACATGAAATGATTGAATGGTTATATAGGGGAGGAATTTTTACTAACAATATAAATATGTTCTTAACACTGATTTTAGGCAAGCCAGAAAAAAATCAACTTTATCTACAATTGTAAAAAATTAATCCATACTGGACTTTTGTCTTTTTCAAAATAATATTTATAATATTTTAAATCTCAGTTATCATATAGCAATTTAATTTGGCTTCATAACAATAATAAGACACATAAGTGTACATACACGCACGCACATACACTCACATGGGTAAAATAATCACACGGTATTTCATTTTGTCAAATAGCACAAAAAGCACTCATACCTTATCAATATGGAAGTCACTAGATTAAAGTGGGGGGTGGGGTATTGGTCTGTCAGATTCTGTGAAATGTGGGCAGGGGAATTTTTAAACTCATGTGAAACTACAGAGTGAAGAAGAATTAGAATGAAAATGTTATTTGCTTTAAGAAAAAGAAGGAGCTGGGGCTCTTTTTTTCTTTCTATTAAAACATTCATAAGCTCACAGTACTCTTCAACTAGTAAAAAAAATTAAAAAGGCAAGAAAATAAATCTTTCAAAATTCTTTTCATAGAAAAGAAATTTCAAATATGCAATAAGAATTCCATTTCTGCTTATGAAGTGAAACCAACATATGAGGCTGAAAATTCTGTCTGTACATTTATGTCTATAAACTAAATTAATTACACATTTATATGTTTATAATCTCAAATATTAATGATGAATTGTTAAGAACTTGCCATGACTATAAGTTGAGTCTTCTGAACCAAGGTACAAATTATTAATCAGGACTAAAAAAAATTCTTGATTGACACATATAAACAGTACTTTAGAAAATTATTTTATTTTGTTCTAAGTATGTCTGAAAAATCTAAATTTAATCTTAGATTTTCCAATTCTTAATAATGACTATTAGACATGTTCCCTCTGACAGTAGAATGAGGTAGTAAAAATAAGAGACAGCATGTTATGTATTTTAAGTGCATTAAACCTATATAAATATATTTATAAATTTAAACATATTTTTAAATAAATATATGTATTTCTCTTTAAAGGATTTTTTTTTAACTTTGAAGACAAAATATTTTGGCATAATTTCTACATTTTCTCTCAAATCTTTTTTTGAGAAATTATCTTCTAAATTATAGATAATGTTATACTGGTTCTTCTCTTGATAACTTTGAATATATTTTTTAAAAATGCACATAATTCATAAATCTTAAACCAAAGATAATATTAAACCAATGTTGAGGTTCTATTTGAAGTGCCAGCCTTAAGAGATATATTTAAATTATCAGACCTTTGTGATATAACAGCCAAATGGAATGTGTGGAACTTAGCTTGGAACCTGTTACAAATAAGTAAAAAAAAAAGTTATTTGTGGAAAAGAAGGGAAATTCTATTATGGATTGTGTATTAAATAATGTTAAAGATTTACTTTTAATTTTGTTAGCTGTGATAATGACATTGTGATTTCATTAAAAACATATATTTTCTTTATCACCACAAATACCACCTCCATTACCTGGTCCTTAGCCCTCATGGCCATCCCATATTTCGTATTTTAGGTGAATTGCTTCATCCTTTCCCAGTATGCTTAATACCATTAAGTTGCTTTGAATCCTTCAGGGAAGGGAAGAGAAAAGAAAAGGGATGGAGACGAGAAACAAACCTACACCTAGGCTGTAGAAAATTGAGTGATTAGCTCGCGGTAGGTTAGCTACTAATGCTCATAGGTACATAGGGGAAAATGTATTTTTACTGTATACATAAAAAAAGACTATAAACAGACTAAAACACACTAATATCAGTACAAATAGCATAGGACTCTTATATTTCCTATGTATATACTCTACACCTCTTTCAGCCTATATCTTTGAAATTCCCTGTCCTTTTTCAGGGTTCTCTTAATAAACATTTTAAATCTATTTCTTTAGTAAAATGGGGTTCAGTGGGATAGGCCTTAAATCCTGACATGAATCTGAATGCTTTTCTCCCTTCAGACCATGTTGCTTCTGAATGTGAAGTTCATTAAAAACATTGTCTTTTTTATTTCTCAGAGTGATAGCTAGCAACATGCCCTTCCATATGCATGGAAAAGTCTTTCCAAATGTCCTGCTCCAGGGAAGCCTCTGTCTGCCAGGAGCAGCTCTGCAACTGGACTCAGCATCTGGCTGGCCACACATAGCAACAGGCAGACTGGCCTCCCATGCATGCATTTTTGTTTGCATCATCAACCAATGCATTGTTGAGCTGCCAATTTGCTCAGGCAGGGCAACATTGAGAAGTAGGCCAGCTTGATCTTTGGCACATTGTTCTCATCATAAACTCAATCTTATTCTTTGCCCAGGCTGAGAAACAATTATTTCAAAAGATAAGCCTCGTGTTAAAAAAAAAAAAATCTCAGAGAGATTTTACTTTAATTGAATGGTTTTGTATAACATTTGAACCAAATGATGACATTAATGCATATGACCTAAATTTACCATTCAAAAATACATGTCTCAATTATAATAATGATCATTAAGCTTAGCCTTTCCTCCTTTTTCAAAGTATAACCAAAATGAAGATTAAGAATTTGAAGTGACACAAAAGTGACCAGAAGAAAGGAGTTAGAAAGTGGAGGAGAGAGTATAAGAAAGATAAAACAATGTTTCAGGGAAGTAAGAGAAAAAGCAAGAGAGATGTGAAGAAATGATTATAAAGGTAAAACTAGAGAAAGGAGAGGGAGCAAAGAAGTGAGAGGAATGGGGGAGAAAACAGAAGAAAAGGTGTTCTGAGATGGAAAGTATTCTCATATGTTTACCTTCTCTTTTTGTCCAATCTCATAATCAGTTGCCCATTCTGGGGTAATCTAGAATGTGTCATTATTCAGTTTTGTGAAAAATTCGTTCAAACTGGAATTTTCATGTTGGGTCTCAAATGTTTACTTATCAAAATCTTTACTTATAATAAGTACCTAGTATGCAACTCTATCACTAATGATTAGTTCAGATGAAACGTATCAGAAATGTTGGATGAGAGCTATTATTTAGCAGATTCAGATTTAATGATGCTTGTGTGATACTGTAGCTTCAACCAAGAAAGAGCCTGAGCAGTCTATTTTAAACTCTACAATAAAGAAAGAACTTATTACTGTGACTCATTCATTTTTTCTGAAATAGCTTCAGTCTCTCACTAACCATACATAGACAGTCATTTTCAGATGATTTTAAAATAGAGATTTTGTTCATGCCAAGAAAACTGACCTCTTAAATGAGATTTCTTTTTTTCATTTTTAAGAAAAGCAACAATTTTCTTCTATGGCTTTCATCATTATCCAGAGGCCAGTTTTCTGTCCCATGTGGATTTACTTCAAGAACAAATATAATATTATTTTGGATAATCTATATATTAAAAGGGCTATACAGATGGTGACTAATTCTTAAAATATTTCAAGTTCATGTTGTATTTAGACTGTCCCACAGTGTTATGTGCAATGAGGAGTTTAGCATAGAAAAATATGGTTCTTTAAATTTAAAATGTACTGCTTATAACATAATTCTTCTCTGTGTAAACAAACAGTCTTTCATTTAAGAAACTTCACAAGTTTAAAGTGTTTTACCAGATGTTAATTTGCTCAGAGTTAACAATATGGATAACAATATTTTGTGGAGTGTTCAAACTTATTTGAACATGTAACACATTTTTCTTGGGATACCAATTGATATCAAAAGCAAATCTTTATTATTTAATTTGTCCAATAGAAAAATAGAAATCTGAAATCATGAAAAATATGGAGTTAACTCATGAATTGGGTTTTACAAAAGAGGAAAACAACAGAAAAGTTGTGTGTTACAGGTAGTTGTATGTCTCCTAGATGGCGGGTCTCAGTAGTCTGAATTGCTAGCTTGAAAGCATTTGTATCTGTTACTATCACTTTCTATTGATTTATGACTTTTTCACTCAATCTCATTTGTGTAATTCCAGATTGTGAATATACAAAATCAACCAACTAGACCACATCCAGGACAAATCCACCAGGTAAACCACGCCGGCAGTTTTCTTTGATGGATAAACATGTAACCAAACATACCTTGCAAGAAAAACTAATGCAAAATATAAAATTAAAATGAAGGAGAAGAAGAGAAAGAAGAGAGATAAACAGAAGAAAGAACAGAAGAGGCTCCAAGATAAAGTCATGAACTCCAAACCATTTAAATTAAACAGGCAATTAGGAGACAGCTTGGGAATACAAGAAACAGCCAGAGAAGCTGGAAGAAAAGTGTCACAAACTCAGGATAAAAAACGCTTTTTCAGAAGAGAAGTTTTGACAGCAATGCTGAATGCTCTTTTAAAGTTTGAGTATATAAAACATTACCTGAAAAAATTTATTCAATCTAGGACCTCAGATTACGTATAGGATACGAAATTGGTGTGCCAAGGTTCTTATATCTTTATATATTGTGCAGGTTTCTCAGTGTCTATACTTGTTGGTAGAAAGAATTTCAGCCCAGATAAACTTTGTCTCTTGTTTTTAAAGTAAGAACAATGATAGAATTAGAATAGAATATCCACAAATAGAATGTCCCATTTCTAATGGGCACTTTATTTACACAAAAACTATATGCCTCTAAATTTTTTAAGTCACCCAAAGATTGGACTTGAGTCAAATCATTCTGATTCAATTCCTTTTGGTACTAACTACAGTCCATGTGGTATTGGGCAAGACATTTGCCATCTGTGGCTTATTTTCATCATTAGTAAAATGGCAGAGGAGTAGTTCTTAACTTATCAGGTTGTGAGGAATAAGAAGGATAATGCATGTAATGGATCTGGAAAAGTGCCTGACCCATCAATGGTCAATACATGGTATTTGTTGTGGTCTCAACAAACAAACAAACAAAATAATTCCTTTCAGATGTGTTTCACTGAAGAGAAGTTAATGGATAATCTGTTTAGAGAGGTGTGTGGAATGTTCAAGGACCCAAAAAGGAATGTGAGACACTCATGGACTATCAACAGTAGGGAGTCATTGCTACACCTAAGCTTGAAGGGGAAGGAGATAACTTAACAATACCTGTGCCTGATGAGCTGGAGCTACTTATTTCTACCATCTTCTAACTGTGCTTCATGTTGGTTGAACTCAAAGAAGACAAAGACACACAGGTGATACAGCTCTTAGCAGTCAGCTCCCTGCATTTCATTGCACAGAGGAACAGAGATTGTATGAGAAGGGGGAGGGATGAATAACGTTTTATAACCAGAACATTCTACTCCTTTTGTCACTCAGCATCCATTTTCGTCCTTTACTTGGATGAATATATTTCATACCCAAAGAGGCCTTATCAGCCATCATGTCATCATGGGATGGTGTCAGTTCAGTCTTCCTACCATCTAGAACATAAAGTGTAACTTGATCCATAGCTGATACTTTTCATATAAAAGACAGTGTAAAGGGCAAAAAGAAACAAACACAACATAAAATATAGCTGCAACAAAACCTACTATAGTAGGTCATAAATCCTAAATTGTTAACCATTGCTTCCTTCTTACATCATCTATTCTATGTTCCCCTTAACCTCTGTCAGTAACTCAGTTGGTCTGGGTTCTGTACCCAGAGGAGTGACCCAAGTCATCAGTTTTAAAAGATCAAAGACCTTAATGATACTGCCATCACTGGGCCACTGAAGTTTACTTTTGGTCATTATTATTGGATGTGAATTATTATTTTTTTTTCAGTTTTTTTTATTAGTTTCTGCTTTATAACAAAGTGAATCAGTCATACATATACATCTGTTCCCACATCCCTTCCCTCATGCATCTCCGTCCCTCCCACCCTCCCCATCCCAACCCTCCAGGCGGTCACAAAGCACCGAGCTGATCTCCCTGTGCTCTGCGGCTGCTTCCTGCTATCTATCTACCTTACGTTTGGTAGTGTATATATGTCCATGCCTCTCTTTCGCTTTGTCACAGCTTACCCTTCCCCCTCCCCATATCCTCAAGTCCATTCTCAAGTAGGTCTGTGTCTTTATTCCCGTTTTACCCCTAGGCTCTTCATGACATTTTTTTTTTTTAATTCCATATATATGTGTTAGCATACAGTATTTGTCTTTCTCTTTCTGACTTACTTCACTCTGTATGACAGACTCTAGGTCTATCCACCTCATTACAAATAGCTCAGTTTCGTTTCTTTTTATGGCTGAGTAATATTCCATTGTATGTATGTGCCACATCTTCTTTATCCATTCATCTGATGATGGACACTTAGGTTGTTTCCAGCTCCGGGCTATTGTGAATAGAGCTGCAATGAACATTTTGGTACATGTCTCTTTTTGAATTATGGTTTTCTCAGCGTATATGCCTAGTAGTGGGATTGCTGGGTCATATGGTACTTCTTTTTTTTTTTTTTAATTAGTTTCTGCTTTATAACAAAGTGAATCAGTCATACATATACATCTGTTCCCACATCCCTTCCCTCATGCATCTCCCTCCCTCCCACCCTCCCTATCCCACCCCTCCAGGCGGTCACAAAGCACCGAGCTGATCTCCCTGTGCTCTGCGGCTGCTTCCCGCTATCTATCTAACTTACGTTTGGTAGTGTATATATGTCCATGCCTCTCTTTCGCTTTGTCACAGCTTACCCTTCCCCCTCCCCATATCCTCAAGTCCATTCTCAAGTAGGTCTGTGTCTTTATTCCCGTTTTACCCCTAGGTTCTTCATGACCTTTTTTTTTTTTTTAATTCCATATATATGTGTTAGCATACGGTATTTGTCTTTCTCCTTCTGACTTACTTCACTCTGTATGACAGACTCTAGGTCTATCCACCTCATTACAAATAGCTCAGTTTCATTTCTTTTTATGGCTGAGTAATATTCCATTGTATGTATGTGCCACATCTTCTTTATCCATTCATCCGATGATGGACACTTAGGTTGTTTCCAGCTCTGGGCTATTGTGAATAGAGCTGCAATGAACATTTTGGTACATGTCTCTTTTTGAATTATGGTTTTCTCAGGGTATATGCCTAGTAGTGGGATTGCTGGGTCCTATGGTAGTTCTATTAGTAGTTTTTAAAGGAACCTCCGTACTGTTCTCCATAGTGGCTGTACCAAGTCACATTCCCAACAGCAGTGCAAGAGGGTTCCCTTTTCTCCACACCCTCTCCAGCATTTATTGTTTCTAGATTTCTTGATGATGGCCATTCTGACTGGTGTGAGATGATATCTCATTGTAGTTTTGATTCGCATTTCTCTAATGATTAATGATGTTGAGCATCCTTTCATGTGTTTGTTGGCAGTCTGTATATCTTCTTTGGAGAAATGCCTATTTAAGTCTTCTGCCCATTTTTGGATTGGGTTGTTTGTTTTTTTGCTATTGAGCTGCATGAGCTGTTTATAAATTTTGGAGATTAATCCTTTCTCAGTTGCTTCATTTGCAAATATTTTCTCCCATTCTGAGGGTTGTCTTTTGGTCTTGTTTATGGTTTCCTTTGCTGTGCAAAAGCTTTGAAGTTTCATTAGGTCCCATTTGTTTATCTTTGTTTTTAGTTCCATTTCTCTAGGAGGTGGGTCCAAAAGGATCTTGCTGTGATTTATGTCATAGAGTGTTCTGCCTATGTTTTCCTCTAAGAGTTTGATAGTGTCTGGCCTTACATTTAGGTCTTAAATCCATTTTGGGCTTATTTTTGTGTATGGTGTTAGGGAATGATCTAATCTCATACTTTTACATGTCCCTGTCCAGTTTTCCCAGCACCACTTATTGAAGAGGTTGTCCTTTCTCCACTGTACATTCCTGCCTCCTTTATGAAAGATAAGTTGACCATATGTGCGTGGGTTTATCTCTGGGCTTTCTATCCTGTTCCATTGATCTATCTTTCTGTTTTTTATGCCAGTACCACACTGTCTTGATTACTGTAGCTATGTAGTATAGTCGGAAGTCAGGAAGCCTGATTCCTCCAGCTCCGTTTTTCGTTCTCAAGATTGCTTTGGCTATTCGGGGTCTTTTGTTTTTCCAAACAAATTTTGAAATTTTTTGTTCTAGTTCTGTGAAAAATGCCAGTGGTAGTTTGATAGGGATTGCATTGAATCCGTAGATTGCTTTGCGTAGTAGAGTCATTTTCACAATGTTGATTCTTCCAATCCAGGAGCATGGTATATCTCTCCATCTATTTGTGTCATCTTTAATTTCTTTCATCAATGTCTTTTAATTTTCTGCATACAGGTCTTTTGTCTCCTTAGGTAGGTTTATTCCTAGATATTTTATTCTTTTTGTTGCAATGGTAAATGGGAGTGTTTTCTTGATTTCATTTTCAGATTTTTCATCATTAGTGTACAGGAATGCCAGAGATTTCTGTGCATTAATTTTGTATCCTGCTACTTTACCAAATTCATTCATTAGCTCTAGTAGTTTTCTGGTAGCATCTTTAGGATTCTCTATGTATAGTATCATGTCATCTGCAAACAGTCACAGCTTTACTTCTTTTTTTCCAATTTGCATTCCTTTTATTTCCTTTTCTTCTCTGATTGCTGTGGCTAAATCTTCCAAAACTATGTTGAATAAGAGTGGTGAGAGTGGGCAACCTTGTCTTGTTCCTGATCTTAGTGGAAATGCTTTCAGTTTTTCACCATTGAGGACAATGTTGGCTGTGGGTTTGTCATATATGGCCATTATTATGTTGAGGAAAGTTCCCTCTATGCCTACTTTCTGCAGGGATTTTATCATAAATTAGTGTTGAATTTTGTCAAAAGCTTTCTCTGCAGCTATTGAGATGGTCATATGGTTTTTCTCCTTCAATTTGTTAATATGGTGTATCACGTTGATTGATTTTCGTATATTGAAGAATCCTTGCATTCCTGGAATAAACCCCACTTGATCATGGTGTATGATCCTGTTAATGTGCTGTTGGATTCTGTTTACTACTATTTTCTTGAGGATTTTTGCATCTATGTTCATCAGTGATATTGGCCTGTAGTTTTCTTTCTTTGTGACATCCTTGCCTGGTTTTGGTATCAACGTGATGGTGGCATCGTAGAATGAGTTTGGTGGTGTTCCTTCCTCTGAAATTGTTTGGAAGAGTTTGAGAAGGATGGGTGTTAGCTCTTCTCTAAATGTTTGATAGAATTCTCCTGTGAAGCCATCTGGTCCTGGGCTTTTGTTTGTTGGAAGATTTTTAATCACAGTTTCAATTTCAGTGCTTGTGATTGGTCTATTCATAGTTTCTATTTCTTCCTGATTCAGTCTTGGCATGTTGTACATTTCTAAGAATTTGTCCATTTCTTCCAGGTTGTCCAATTTCTTGGCATAGAGTTGCTTGTAGTAATCTCTCATGATCTTTTGTATTTCTGCAGTGTCAGTTGTTACTCCTCCTTTTTCATTTCTAATTCTATTGATTTGAGTCTTCTCCCTTCTTTTCTTGATGAGTCTGGCTAATGGTTTGTCAATTTTGTTTATCTTCACAAAGAACCAGCTTTTAGTTTGGTTGATCTTTGCTATCGTTTCCTTCATTTTTTTTTTCATTTATTTCTGATCTGATCTTTATGATTTCTTTCCTTCTGCTAACTTTGGGGGTTTTTTGTTCTTCTTTCTCTAATTGCTTTAGGTGCAGGGTCAGGTTGTTTACTCGAGATGTTTCCTGTTTCTTAAGGTGGGTTTGTATTGCTATAAAATTCCCCCTTAGAACTGCTTTTGCTGAGTCCATAGGTTTTGGGTCATCGTGTTTCTATTGTCATTTGTTTCTAGGAATTTTTTTAATTTCCTCTTTGATTTCTTCAGTGATCACTTCATTATTGAGTAGTGTATTGTTTAGCTTCCATGTGTTTGTATTTTTTACAGATCTTTTCTTGTAATTGATGTCTAGTCTCATAGCATTGTGGTCAGAAAAGATACTTGATACAATTTCAATTTTCTTAAATTTACCAAGGCTTGATTTGTGACCCAAGATATGATCTATCCTGGAGAATGTTCCATGAGCACTTGAGAAAAATGTGTATTCTGTTGTTTTTGGATGGAATGTCCTATAAATATCAACTAAGTCCATCTTGTTTATTGTATCATTTTAAGCTTGTGTTTCCTTATTTATTTTCATTTTGAATGATCTGTCCATTGGTGAAAGTGGGGTGTTAAAGTCCCCTACTATGATTGTGTTACTGTCGATTTCCCCTTTTATGGCTGTTAGTATTTGCCTTATGTATTGAGGTGCTCCTATATTGGGTGCATAAATATTTACAATTGTTATGTCTTCTTCTTGGATAGATCCCTTTATCATTATGTAGTGTCCTTCTTTGTCTCTTCTAATAGTCTTTATTTTAAAGTCTATTTTGTCTGATATAAGAATTGCTACTCCAGCTTTCTTTTGATTTCCATTTGCATGGAAAATCTTTTCCCAGCCCCTTACTTTCAATCTGTATGTGTCTCTAGGTCTGAAGTGGGTCTCTTGTAGACAGAATATATATGTGTCTTGTTTTTGTATCCATTCAGCCACTCTGTGTCTTTTGGTGGGAGCATTTAGTCCATTTTCATTTAAGGTAATTATTGATATGTACGTTTCTATTCCCATTTCCTTAATTGCTTTGGGTTCGTTATTGTAGGTATATTCCTTCTGTTGTGTTTCTTGCCTAGAGAAGTTCCTTTAGCATTTGTTGTAAAGCTGGTTTGGTGGTACTGAACTCTCTCAGCTTTTGCTTGTCTGTAAAGGTTTTAATTTCTCCATCAAATCTGAATGAGATCCTTGCTAGGTAGAGTAATCTTGGTTGCAGGTTTCTCTCCTTCATCACTTTAATTATGTCCTGCCACTCCCTTCTGGCTTGTAGAGTTTCTGCCGAGAGATCAGCTGTTAACCTGATGGGCATTCCCTTGTGTGTTATTTCTTGCTTTTTCCTTGCTGCTTTTAATATGATTTCTTTGTGTTTAATTTTTGACAGTTTGATTAATATGTGTCTTGGCGTATTTCTCCTTGGTTTTATTCTGTATGGGACTCTCTGTGCCTCCTGGACTTGATTAACTATTTCTCTTCCCATATTAGGGAAGTTTTCAACTATAATCTCCTCCAATATTTTCTCAGTCCCTTTCTTTTTCTCTTCTTCTTCTGGAAACCCTATAATTCGAATGTTGGTGCATTTAATGTTGTCCCAGAGGTCTCTGAGACTGTCCTCTGTTCTTTTCTTTCTTTTTTCTTTATTTTGCTCTGCATCAGTTATTTCCACTATTTTATCCTCCACCTCACTTATCCGTTCTTCTGCCTCAGTTATTTTGCTATTGATACCATCTAGAGTATTTTTCATTTCATTTATTGTGTTTTTAATCGATGCTTGATTCATCTTTAGTTCTTCTAGGTCCTTGTTAACTGTTTCTTGCATTTTGGCTATTCTATTTCCAAGGTTTTGGATCTTGGAAATAGAATCTTGGATCAGCTTTACTATCATTATTCTGAATTCTTTTTCAGGTAGACTGCCTATTACTTCTTCATTTGTTAGGTCTGGTAGGTTTTTATCTTGCTCCTTCACCTGCTGTGTGTTTTTCTGCTTTCTCATTTTGCTTATGTTACTGTGTTTGGGGTCTCCTTTTTGCAGGCTGCAGATTCGTAGTTCCCATTGTTTTTGGTGTCTGTCCCCAGTGGCTAAGGTTGTTTCAGTAGGTTGTGTAGGCTTCCTGGTGGGGTGGACTAATGCCTGTGTTCTGGTGGTTGAGGCTCGATCTTGTCTTTCTGGTGGACAGGTCCACGTCTGGTGGTTCTGTTTTGGGGTGCCTGTGGACTTATTATGTTTTTAGTTATCCTCTCTGTTAATGGGTTGTGTTGTGTTCCTGCCTTGGTAGTTGCTTGGCATAGGGTGACCAGCACTGTAGCTTGCTGGTCGTTGACTGAAGCTGGGTGCTGGTGTTGAGATGGAGATCTCTGGGAGATTTTTGCTGCTTGATATTATGTGGAGCTGGGAGGTCTCTTGTGGACCTGTGTCCTGAAGTTGGCTCTCCCACTTCAGAGGCACAGCACTGACTCCTGGCTGCAGCACCAAGAGTCTTTCATCCACCTGGCTCAGAAGAACAGGGAGAAAAAGTATAAAGAAAGAATTAGTAGAAGAAAGAAAGAGAGAGGGAAAGAAAGGAAGAAGGGAAGAAAGGAAGGAAGGAAGGAAGCAAGAAAGAAAGAAAGGAGGGAGGGAGGGAGGAACGATGGAAAGAAAGAAAGAAAGAAAGGAGGGAGGGAGGGAGGGAGGAATGAAAGCAAAAGGAAGAGTGAATGGAAGAGGGGAGGGAGGGAGGGAGGAAGGAAAGAAAGAAAGAAAGACAGGAGGGAGCGAGGGAGGAAGGAAAGTAAAAGAAAGTGGAAAGAAGAAGGGTGAGAAGGAGGGAGAGAGGAAAGAAAAAGAAAGAAGGAAAGGAGGAGCAGAGGGAGGGAGGGAGGAAGGGAAGGTAGGAAAAAAAGAAAGAGCAGGTAAAGTAAAATAGAATAAAGTATGAAATATAGTAGCGTTATTAAAATTAAAAAGTAATTATTGAAAAAAAAACGGACAGATAGAAGCCTGGGACATATGGTGGAAGCAAAGCTATACAGAGAGAATCTTACACAGAAGATTACACATACACATTCACAAAAAGAGAGCAGGGGGAAAAATCAAAAATCTTGCTCTCCAAGTCCACCTCCTCAATTTGGGATAATTCGTTGTAAAAAGAGGAAAAGGGCGAGAAGTCTGAAATCTTGCTCTCTAAGTCCACCTCCTTAATTTGGGATAATTCGTTGTAAAATGAGGAAAAGGGGGGAAAGTCTTAAATCTTGTCCTCAAAGTCCACTTCCTCAATTTGGGATGATTCGCTGTCCATTTATGCACTCCACAGTTGCAGGGCACATCAAATGGACCGTGGAGCTTTAATCCACTGCCTCCGAGGCTGCACAGAGAGATTTCCCTGTCTCGGCTCTCACAGCTCCCGGGTCTCAGCCTTGGACCTGGCCCCGCCTCTGCGCGTAGGTCGCCGGAGGGCGTCCGTTCTTCACTCAGACAGGACGGGTTTAAAGGAGCCGCTGATTCGGGGGCTCTGGCTCACTCAGGCAGAGGGGAGGGAGGGGCGCGCAGTGTGGGGCGGGCCTGCGGCGGCAGAGGCCGGCGTGACGTTGCAGCAGCCTGAGGAGCTCCGTGGGCTTTCCCGGGAAAGCCTTCCCCTGGTCCCGGGACCCCTGCAGTGGCGGGGTGCACAGGTCCCCCGGAAGGCGGGGCGGACAGTGACCCACGCTCGCACACAGGCCCTGCGGCGGCGGCGGCAGCAGCAGCCCCAGCGTCCCATGCCCGTCTCCGAGGCCCGCGCCTTTAGCCTCGGCTCGCGCCCGTCTCCGGCGCTTCCCCAAGCAGCCCTCTTAATGCCCTCTCCTCGCACACTAGGAAACAAAAGGGAAAAAAGTCTCTTGCCTCTTTGGCAGCTCCAGACCCTTTCCCCGGACTCCCTCCGGGCTAGCCGTGGTGCACTAACCCCTTCAGGCTCTCTTCCTGCCGCCAGCCCCAGTCCTCTCCCTACGCTCCGCTGAAAGCCGATACCCGAGCCTCAGCTCCCAGCCCCGCCCGCCCCAGCGGCCGAGCAGACAAGCCTCTTGGGCTGGTGAGTGCCTGAGGGCACCGATCCTCTGTGCCGGAATCTCTTCGCTTTGCCCTCTACAACCCTGTTGCTGTGCTCTCCTCCGCTACTCCGAAGCTTTCCCCCTCCGCCACCTGCAGTCTCCGCCCGCGAAGGGGCTTGTAGTGTGTGGAAACCTTTCGTCCTTCACGGCTCCCTCCCACTGGTGCAGGTCCTGTCCCTATCCTATTGTCTCTGTTTGTTCTTTTTTTCTTTTGCCCTACCCAGGTATGTGGGGAGTTTCTTGCCTTTTGGGGGGTCTGAGGTCTTCTGTCAGCGTTCAGTAGGTGTTCTGTAGGAGTTGTTCCACATGTAGATGAATTTCTGATGTATCTGTGGGGAGGAAGGTGATCTCCGCGTCTTACTCTTCCGCCATCTTCCTCCGGGGTCTGGATGTGAATTATTAAAATGTGCCTCAGAAAGTCTCCTTGTTTCAAAATATAATCTTATTTTACTAATTTTATAATGACTATTCAACCCTTTGATAACTAGGATTGGTCACTCTGCTTGCAGTATAGTGGCATAAGAAGCCGAATGGCTTGAGATAGTCTTAGCTACCAACTTACTGAAGAATGGCTATGCTCTTTCATGGAAACATTCTTCTCTAAGAGTTCCAAGCCTGCCATGTCTAAGGTTGTGGAAAGAGAAATACAAATTCTCTAAGTGGCATAGGCATGTTGCATTTATATATAAAGAGAGATAGAGAAGGAGGAAGCACTCACCTCCATACCTGGCTTCCCAGACCTCTACTCTCTGGTTATCAAAGGGATACCAACATGTGTGGGTTTTAGTTTAAAGCTTATTTTGAATCGTATAGAATAGCACCCTTATTTTACAAGATGTATTCTCCTGGTTGGCACCATAACTGGGCATTCAGTAGTCATTCCACCTTTACAACAGTTCAACTACTTCGGTGTAATGAGGTATATCATGAGGCCAGTAATTTTTGTGTACCTGTACCTGTTTCTGTACGTCCCCACCAAAAATGAATTTCTTAGTCAAAGTTATTCTTTACTTGGTTGTCAAAAGTCCTTCTTGATCTATATGAGGAGGTAAGGTAATAAAGGTACAATTATTTTCCTAGAAACTGAAAATGAGATACTGCCAATTGACATTATTTATTCAAATTAAGAATATCCTTTGCTAAGGGAGAGGTGAGATGCTGTTTTTGTTTGCTCCAGTAAACTTAAGGAAAGTCTTCTAAAAGCAGAATCTGAAATAAGGGTTCAAGAGTATATTATTAAATAAATGAGTATTCATTAGAGAAAAGGAGTAAGGCAGGCAAGACAATGTGAGGAAAGAAGTTATGCAAGGAGTGGATAGCCCAGCTTAAGTCTACATTTATTTAGGCTGATCCCTTTGTCAGCTTTGTCATGATTTGCACCACAGAATTTGTCTCACTATTAAGACAATGGAGGTTGGGCTTTTGTAACTCCATGACATGGAACACTTAAACATGACATAGGACCCCCTAGGATAAAGAGATCAGCCCTCTCAGCCCTGTCAACAAAGTCACATCTGTTCAGCAGAGAATGAGTCTCTGAAGAAGGAGCATTTGTGAACAATTAGCATCTGACACTCATACAAGCTGTGATGCACAGGCCTGCCAAAGGGAAACTGGCGGAGGCACCGTAGTAGGTTACTTAGCTATTTCATTCTTAAGGACACATATCTATTAGCCATTGCCAAATATCCTTAGATACCAAACACTTTAATTACCAATTGTTTCCTATGGTAATTGCTCCCACTTTGTCTCTGATGATCAGTTGCTGCTGTCTTACCTTTGTGTCTCAAGGAGCTAATTATTGAAATTAAGGCACACAATGCAGTGACAACATATCCAGCCATCTTCTCCAACTTCCAGAGTGCAGCCAAGACAGAATTTTTCAAAGGATGTTGGTACTTCTCTTGACAATGCATTTCTTAGTGACCTGATGAAAGGAATATCCCGGTCTGTGGCATAGACAGTGGCTGAAGGGATGGATCCTAATATAATAATGACAGGATGCCCAGCACCCACTCCCCATCTCAAAGTGTTTGCATTTAATCTTATATAGCCTGCCAAGGATATTCTTGAGTTTTAACCTTATTGACACTAGGATACTTTTGAGTACAGGCTTCAATGGGCCAACAAAGCAAATTATTAGAGTCAATCTGTGGTCATCAATCATAAATGCCACAGTAATTTCTATATCCTTGGTGAGTGTAACCAGTCTCAGAAAGCCATCTTGATAGTCTGTTTCTTGGGGACCATTCTTGGTGCCATTTGTTATATCAATAATAGTCTTAATAGGAAATATAATTCTACTCAAAGAACTTAACTGAAAAGTTTTAATGATGCAACCATTTACTGATGTATGCCCCAGTGTAAAGGAACCAAAAATACATGTTAAGATGCCCAGGAACTAATAAGAGCAGAAAGTCAGTTCTACCATAGGCCTGATATTTGTATTGGTGCCTGAGAACTGATTCTCAGCCACTGTCAGGCTGCTGAATTGAAGCAGAAGGGAGCAAAGGAATAAAATAGCTGACCACCTTCTCATTCCCTCCTACTTCTTGCTTATGCCTCCCATCAACTGCAACCAACTGGATACCAAAGGCCAAGGAAACTGAAGCAATAAAACCCATAGGCCTCAACCCACCAAGACACAAAGCAGAGAAAAAGGAGAATGAATCTGGCTGAACAGATAGAGAATAACTAGGATATTTGTGTTAGATATTATTGTTATTTAATTATTATTAGTCTGTTTTCAGTCTTATTTCTACTACTTCTGGACCACTGGTGAGTCTAGTCATGGAGAGCCTTTCAAACAAAAATGAAAGTAATTCTGTGGCAGGGGTTATACAATGAGCTTTTTGACACACAAAAAATCCTGTCACTTAACTTTAATTTCTTTGGGATGTTTAAGAAGTTGGATTGTAAGACTTACTTTTTATATGATAGCACTATACTCCTTGAAGGGTTAATAATAAAGTAAATCATATAGAAGCAGAGGTAACTGCAGTTATAAGTTCATACTTTAGAAAGAATGATCTGACATTCAGCTGAGGGCAAAAGTATGTTAAGAAAATAGTCCACATACTTGGAAAAGTAATGTAAAGGAAAATAAGTGAAAAAATATATTATCAGTGAAAAAAGGCAACATCAAACTTGGATAAGGTCCAGCCCTGAGAAGAAACAAAGGCTAAAACTCTGCAAAATGTTTTCTAATTTTCTAACTTTTATTGGACTGTTAGTCTTAGAATTATCTTATAAATTGGATTCCCAATTGGTTAGTAATTGTAGTTAATTGCAAAATATGTAAAGGTGGCTATAGCTTTTATTTAAGCAAGCAAATTTAAAAATCAGGACAAATGAGTGTCCATGCGTACAATCTAACAGTTTCTTCCACAGTGAAGAAAAAACGTTCATATGGTCATGGATGATTAATTAAGACTTTGAAAATGACTATATTTTGTTCATTAATTTTAAGACTTTTAAAGTTTCCTAAAAATGTATTTGAATTTTTTTCTTCCATTTAGAAATGAATTTAGGAAAACACTTCACTTTTTGGATCCAGAATTCCAAGTAATAAATCACAAGCAGAAAGATGTTGTTTAGGAATAATGAGGAAGTGCTTTCTGCAGCTTCTGTTAGTGGTTGGCAAATATTCTGGGATGATTAACTTGGGAGGCTACCCTGAAGCATCTACTAATGAACCCCACAAGGTGCTCTCGTCCTTGATAGGTAGAGACAAAGGCTTTCAGAAGTTGTTTTGCATCTTTGGAAGATGACAACTGGTATATATTCTTAAATAAAATCTGAACTTTTCACTAGTATGACGCACACTAATCTCTTTATCACTGTGAAGCTTGTTAAAAATTAATGAAAATCTAGCCACCAGTTTTCATCAAAATACTCATCAGACTATCCCTCCTCTGCATAGTGGAGAAGCACTCTTCAGCCTCGGATCAGTGCATTAAAGCCTCCTTCGCTGTGCATTGTCACAGTGGACCATAGCAGCTAGGAAAGAGCCATTATAGTCTATCATGCCAATAGTCTGTATGTGAGGACTCCCTTAGTATGCATTGACAGAATACACCACGACGGCTTCACAACATAGGATTATGATTTCAGTGGAAGAACCATAATGATTGTATTAAGATTTCAGTGAAATTTCAATAAAAGCATCTCATATACTTCTCACAAGATCATAATGACTCACCAGCAGAAGTTAAACAATTAAAAAAAGGGGGCTTCCCTGGTGGAGGTGTGGTTGGGAGTCCGCCAGCCGATGTGGGGGCGCGGGTTCGTGCCCCGGTCCGGGAGGAGGATCCCGCGTGCCGCGGAGTGGCTGGGCCCAGTGAGCCGTGGCCGCTGGGCCTGCGCATCCGAAGCCTGTGCTCCGCGGCGCAAGGGGCCACAGCAGTGGGAGGCCCGTGTACCGAAAAAAAAAAAAAAGTAAAGAAAATTTAAAAAAAGGAGACATAGTAAAACTGGGTCGTTTCAAAGCCATATTTTTATTCCTCCTCTTTTCAAATTATTTTCTTGTTTTACACAAACAGCAAATAATCAGGGATGAATTTACCAACAAGTTTACAAAATAAATGTAAATAATAATGATATTGACAACAATAATAAACATTTATTGATTACTATGCTCACTTGTTGTGCCAGGTATGGCTCTACTTACTTTGAAGCTATCATCTTATTTTATAACAAACCACCCCTGAGGTTAATACTATGGTTTTTCCTTCATCACAGATTGGAAAACAGGGCCTTAGAAAGGGTAACTTGCTCAAGGGCCTACTTGGTCAAATGCTCTAAGAAAATGAGTTTAACCACTGGACTAATCTTACTTTACCAATTGTATAAATTCAAACTAAGGCATTCAGAATTCTCGTGAATGGTTGTCATTCAATCTGAGTTTATTAGTAAGGAATCATGTACATTACTAAAAACTTAAGTAATCTTAATTTTGCAAATGCCTTTCAAACTGTTCTCATACAGTTTTCCTAGCTACAGTAGAGAAGGGTATGACTGGTCCCATAGCATAAATATGGAGATGAAAACAGTGATCTCTGACTTCAGTCCAGTTTATTCAGGGTGCCTCAAGGAAGGTAAAACAGCCAGATCATCGACTAATGGAGCTGAACTTACTTGTTTTGTTCCCCATATTCACAAACCTTTTCTTCTCATGAAATCTAAAACAAAAGATTAATATAGAAGAGAAGTAAGAGCTGGGCTGTTCCTCCTACCTGGGGCGGAGGTGGGGGGGAGCAGTAGAGCTCAGTTCATTTGCCTCAGTTCAGCCTTTATGCCTGTCTTTTAAGGGAACTCCTCAGATTATAAAACAATGCTTCAACTGATTTTAACATTTGACAACCTGCATCTTTGCTCAAGATATAAGTCAAATACATATTGAATTTGTGAAAGTGACAAATAGAAACAAGTTTGCACACCCATATGCATTTTCATCAAACTATTGGAACTCTGGAAAATATATAAAACTTTCAATTGGCCTCAGTGGAAAGGTTTCCTCTGGAAAACACATTTTTATGAAACTCAGTAGGGTGGTTTTCTTCCCAATGTGGGAGGGGTCATTAGCAATCTGCTTTAAAGTATTAAATATCATGACAGTGTGTAAATAAATGGAATTTTAGTCAATACCCCATTTATTTTTATATGGACAAGGTTTAGGAACATTTTAGACTGGGAAAAATTATTTTTTATTGACCTCATAGTGTTATAGTGGAAACCTTGAACCAGCCAGTGATCCATGTCATTTTACTGCACATGTCACATTAGAACAGCAGACATTCACAGCCAACAATAAACAGGGCAACTGTAAGCAGCCTCCACTATAATGTCCAAACAACCACGTATGACATTATGCATTAATATTGCTAACCCTTTTAGCAGCGCTGTATATAATAAAAGAGTCCTTTTACCCAGGAAACATATCACATAGAAATGTCATAATGTTCCAGAAAAAAAACTGTACATGATTACAGATATATATTGAGGGTGGGTAATCAAAAGAAAAATAATTTGTCATCTTGGTTGTCACAGTTGAGTTAGGTAGAAAGAGAAAGCCTTTTCAAAAATAAAATTCTAGCAGAAATATGGTGGATGTTATCTTTTTGTTTAGACTGTGAGCTGCTTAAATCTAACTGGGGAATTAAGTGTGCAAGTGAAATTCACATTAACCCGTAAGTGTATTGCTAGAAGAAATATGTACATATTTTTATCATAAATGTAGTGTATCCCACACCCCATTAGAAAAGGTAAAGGACATTCCACTGCACTGAGAAACCAGTTGCAACCATGGTAGTGAGAATACTGCCCCTGAGTTATAATTTTTGCTCTAAATTTACTGTGTGATTTGACACAGTCGTCACTGTGTTTCAGTAACTCAGCCAAAGGCCTCAGATTCTGATCAGTGAGAAGAATGTTATTTACTCCTTTTTACCCTCACTGGAATATTGTGATGTTTCAAGAGATGATGTCTGTTAAGTGCTTGCTTAGAAAGCAAGTGATTTATAAACACTGATCTTACAGAAGGAAACGTAGGCTCTTGACAGTCACAAGAAAATGCAATGACAGATCTTACTCTTTCCAAACTGCAACCCAATATATTTCTTTTTAACCAGGATATAAAAAGTTTGGGTTTTAAAAGAGTGCACATTTAAAGAAGAAAAAAGATTTAGGAATAAATTCTGAAAAATCATAAACATTTTACCACTATCTGTAGCTGAAATATATATATATATATTTGAAAAGTATAAATTATTATTGTGCAATGCAATTGTTTCCCAGTTTGCATGCTTACATAATAATATGTATCTACATTCATACATAGACACAAATAGGAATGCAATATATATATATATATGAATATATACAGTATGTATATGTGTGTATTTAATATAATTTCTTAATATGGGTTGGTGTGAAAGACAGAGTTATTTTTTATGCTGTTTTGATTTAGACAATCTTAGAATCCCATATACTTTAAAAGGTATACAATATTCTTTAAAATTCTATTTCTGACTAACCACTTACATATCTCAGTGACACAGCAAATGTTAATGGAAACTGTCAAATATTCCTGCAAAATAATGCATATCGTTTTTCCTTTAAAGTTCATAGATTAATTTATATTTAATTATTTTACTCAGGACTTACCCTAAAGCATCAGTCTTCTCATAAATGGAATGGAAGATAGTACTTTTCATAAAGAGTTTGGCAGGTTTGGGGGGTGTTCCATGCCTGCCCTTCTCTATACTTTTGGGCATATAGTCAAGACTCTAGTTTCAGAAAGAACCTTTTTTTTTCCCTAATTGAGTTGTTCTAAATGTCTGAATATTTTTCCCCCAAGGGCCTCAACGTCCCAAAGTCATATCATTCAGTGTGGCTTCACGGTCAGAATGTTTTTTTAATGAAAAAGAGAATTGTTTTATGTTAATTACCATTGCTCAAAGTCCAAGATGCCATTCAAGAAAGATGGCATTAACCCTGATCTGTTCTCTTCTCATTTGACCTTCTCCCTTTCCAAAATTCATCTCTCACAGCAGTTAATTGAAGAGTCCAAGTCCCATGTGTCTTCAATTGCATGTTCTCTTGGTTGCAATACGCAAAGAAAATCTACAGTGTACTGATTTCCTCCACCTCTAATTAGAATATAAGCCTCATTAGTTTATTTTTTTGAAGTACTTAAAACAGTACCAGAAAACCTAGAAAAATCAAGACCTTGCAGAGTACTTCCACTTCATCTTCAAAATTCAGATGCACAGTGATAGCTTTCCCACATCTGACAAAGCTTCCTTAAATCATAAAGGTAAGTAAGAGGAATTCTTTGCCAACAGCTGAAAAACAGATTCCCCAAAGTTTGAGACAAGCAGAAGAACAGTTGTATCTTCTCTGTTCCTGGAAGGGCAGGATATTTCAAAGAATAAATGGGCAAGTGAAGAAACCTTCCTCATTTACATAGCCATTCTAAAAAGTTCAGAACTCTTTTTTATTTTTTTTATTTTTTTTATTAATCTCTGCTTTACAACAAAGTGAATGTCATACATATACATCTGTTCCCACATCCCCTCCCTCCTGCGTCTCCCTGCCTCCCACCCTCCCCATCCCACCCCTCCAGGCGGCCACAAAGCACCGAGCCGATCCCCCCGCGCCACGCGGCCACCCCCCACCATCCATCCACTCCACGCCCGGCAGTGTATACACGTCCATGCCTCTCCCCCGCCCCGTCACAACCCCCCCTCCCCATATCCCCAAGCCCACCCCCAGTAGGTCTGTGTCTCTATTCCTGTTTTACCCCTAAGTTCTTCATGACATTGTTTTTTTTCTTAAATTCCATATATATGTGTTAGCATACGGTATTTGTCTTTCTCTTTCTGACGTACTTCACTCTGTATGACAGAAAACTCTTAATAGACCATCAACTCAGTGCTTATAGGCAAACTGAACTGCCTGTACTCCTGTTTTCAACTGGGTTGTGAGGGTAAGTTAGGTACCTTAAGGATCTGCAATTAACTTATTCAGAGCTCTCAGCCTATCACTGAGCCCACTGCAATGGCAATTTGCTAAATGGTACTCTGGTGATCAGAAAGAGGAAACACAGTTCCCAGCGTGCTAACTTAGTCCCAGCAAGTCATTTGCATACTGGAATACTCCAGCTGATTACAGCCCATTTATCCCACAATGTACTAGACATGGCAAAGCACACAGTCAATTCAATAGCCTTAAAATCAAAGTTAAACAAATGCAGCACAGACAGAGAATTTGAAAGCAAGATACCAGTGAGAGTAAGGAAAATATGGTTTAAAAACGTTTGTGATAAACCACGTCTCTCCAATGTGATAGGTATTAGGTTTCCTGTAATGTGGAGTCATATATATATATATATATATATATATATATATATTATCAAATGATTGAGAAGTTCAACTAGAAGTTTAACAAATACACATAACTCAGCACAAAAAAGAACAAGCTTTATAACATTTGTCCTTCTTTCTCTTGATGATTATAAGACTTCAATAGGCTTTCAAAACTCAGAAATAACCCACATAATGCATTTTTAGAACATTTAAAAACGAGGTTAAATATAGCATTATGTTCTAAAACCAGAGAAGGCAGCATTTATAAATTTACTTCCCTGTTCTGTTTGCTTGTTTTCCATATTTAAATTAAATATTATAGTATTCTTTGTATTTATCACTAATGGCAAACACATTTGCAGAATATGTGAAGATAGATTTGAAAAGTTGTTATTTGTTCGACCTATCATAAGGATACAAGATGTGAGATAACCTATTCTCCACTGTGTGTGGCTTCTTAAAGAGGGCTTGAAGAATATGCAATGAAAAATTATTTTCTATTTATCATGTTACATACAGTGCTCATAAAAACTGGAAATTATAGATTTTCAGTAGGAACATTATTTAAAACATATATTGTATGCTTGTTGGGTCAGAATAAGCTATAAGCTTAAAAAATAAATTGATTTAAATTGTGTAACCTGTTATGATAGAGGAAGTGTGTTGAGTGTGCAGTTGTAATAGGAGTGACATTTAACTGCTCAAGAATTTTCCCTACAAAACTGAAAAATTCACACTTACTTTAAAAAAAAAAGTTTCTCCTCTGGACAATGTAAAATATTTATTCCTGAAGAGAATTTATGTATGAACAACCCTGGAGAATGACACCAATACCAAAACGAGGTCTGGAACCATGTTTCATTTTTCCTTGTTATATTGAATTAAAAAAATGAACCTTACGAATTGAATGCTACAGGGCACTCTGATTCGCACAGATTAGCCGGTTGTGCAGTAAGAAAAAAAATCCCAACCTCACAGAGGGAAATGAGTAAATCCACCACAACACCCTACAACCCAAAATTAGATAACAATACATGGTGGATCACAGCAGGACAACTGATCATTTTCAGTTAAGCAACAGTATGAGAATCAGCACGTTAATGCCCGTTCTCATTGCCCTCAAGACCCACAGGGTGACACGAAGGGCTCAGAGGAAGATTATGCACCCAATACTGCACCACGACTGAGAAATCCAGGGTCAAGTTTTCAGCAAGTTCGGCAGCAGGCAGCGAACAAGCCAGCTCCCCCCTCACCTCCCTTGGGAAGCAAGCAATTACATGGTAAACACACTCTGGTCACTTGGATCTAAGTAGTTGTTTCTGGAACTAGCAACAGAAACTGTTTGGTATCTGGGGAGGATAACTCTTGCTATCTGACACACTTAACTCGGAAGGTAACTGATGCTTAGGGCCCACGCAGACTGTGTCTCCCAATACCAGAGTGAGAATGATGTGGATCATTTTTCATAGCAATATTTGAAAGACATAATAGTAAAATAAAATTCAAGTTTTACGGTTTACTTAAATATTGCTTCTAAGGAATACAGACACAAATATAATAATAAATAAAAGGAAAAAGCAGAGGGCAGTAGAGGAATAAGAATGAGGTAAGTAGGTAGATGGGAGAGAAGGGCATAGATGAAAGCTGGTCTCTTGGCCTTGACACACTTACATTTTGGGACCGATAATTCTTACTTTGGGGGCCTGCCCTGTGCACTAGATTCCACTAGCTTCCCCTCTCCCAGTTATGGCAACAAAAAATGTCTCCAGACATTGACAAATATTCCCTTGGGTGAGGTTAGTGGTCAGGGAGCAAAACTGCCCTTGGTTGAATATCACTGGATTAGGGAAAAGAAACAGAAAAACAGAAGGAAAAAAAAATCAAAAACAGATTTTAAAACAAAATGACCAGTCCCTTACTTTATGCCAGGCATTGTGCTAAATCCTTTACACTTATTATCTCACTTAATACTTAGAATACTACTATGACAGATGTATTCTTATTATTGCTCTTTTCATTCTAAGAAAATAAAAACTTTATCATTTAAATTATTTGCACAAGATTCTGTGTCTTGCTGATGCAGTTTGCTGTCTGAAAATCCGACTAGGAGATAACAGAGTTCTGCTGGTTACAGAATTGGGACACCAAGACTACCTCGTGCCGATTTGGTCCCTAACATCTGCAGAAAAAGTAAAATTACAGTGTGAGACAGGAATCTTTCCCACCATCAGAGAAGGCACACTAAAAGAATAGTTTTTTTTTTTTTTCTTTTTCAAGAAACATGCCAAAGGAAAGGACTTCTCAGTTTTTCGGAAGTGCTTATCATTATTAAAAGAAAAAAAAAAAAAACTCTGAAAACTAAAACGAAAGCTAGAGATACAATTTCGTTCTGTTGATATTCTTTTGGAGCCCAATAGGGAAATGGTAACATAGTTAAGACCAATCAAAGAAAACGACATGGAACTGCTTTTGCAACGTGTCTCTTTCAAAAGTGTCAATTTCCCTAAATGTTCCCACGCTTCAGGAAAAAAAAAAAAGTCTTAATAAATGTTCTACAGACAAATTTGCTAAAAATAACACACAGCTAAATAATCCAGTTCTCACCCAATGTGAGAAAACTAGATCTGCCTTTCTGGTGGAAGCATCGTCCTTTGCAGGAATCATGTGGTACATTCTGCAGGGAACTAATGACTCATAGAGACTTGCAGACTTGAACTTTACTTTCAGTAATGAAACCAGCTCAAATTTATTTTTTAGCCACTCTGATCAATGCTAGTCTTATCCACAGTGTATAAGTGGTACTGATCTAAGTATCCGTCATTACCTTCCCGGATTCTGAGATCTCAGCAGAGTGATCTGAGAGAAGCCTGCTAGTCTTGGTAGTTTCTTGCAGGCTACATATATATAAATACCCTCTGAACCCAACAGGCTCAGGAAATTATTAAAAACTGAAGACATACCTGAAATTGTGCTTGTAAAGGTCTACACTCACTCATTTGTGGTTGACTGTGTATATTTAAATTATATATTTCCTATAAATCTTATAGGAAGAACACATAATTGTGTTCTAATTAAAATGTTTAAAATATCAATATAAATGATTTCTAATGTAATATCATTTTGTGTCCATAATGAATTGAATGTCCTCAACTTCATTTATTATGAGTCAACATGCATCTATCACCACATCAGAGGCGTATTTGTCTAAGCCTTTACATGTTGATGGGGCAGTTTTTCAGACAGAAGCTGGAAAGTAAATTGTGTCTTCCTTCAAAAAGCTGACAAACTAGCAGGAGAGCGGCAAGAGAGACACAGGTAATTGTAATATGGTATACAGAGAGATACACATTAGAGAAATGTAAGGCAGATACTATGAGAGCACAAAGAGTGAAAGAGGCATTCTTCTAGAGAAATAAGGAGATCCCTGAAGTTTCAGCATCAAGTGAGTTGGAGAGCCTGGGAGGAGATGTAGTCAGAGAGATGACAGGGTCAGACAGTCTTGCTTTGTAGGTGCTTAGTAGGACTTTAATTTTATTTTGAGCAAAAATGACAGCCTTGAGAGGGTTTTGAACAAAATAATGAACTCATCTGATTTAAATGTTAGCAGGATCAGTGGCAGTTATATTAAGAACAAACCAAAGAAAAGAGACAAGAATGTAAGCAGGGTCATCAATGCACTAATACAGGAGGAAAATTGAAATGGCTCAAATGAGAGAAAGGGAGATCATGGAAAGAAGGAAATGTAGTTTTAAAAGAAATCCCATGTTGGTACTAAACCTAGAAAATACTTTGAGGTGAGACTGAAAACTCTTGAATGCAGTCTAAGGTGTTCAGATAATTTTCTGTAGTCAACTGAGAATCTCTGAGGGTTGTATTAATTTTAAACAAGCCTTTATTGAAGTATAGTTGATTTATAATATTATATTACTTTCAGGTGTACAGCATAGTGATTCAGAGTTTGTACAGATTATATTCCATTAAAAGTTACTACAAGATAATGGCTATAATTCCTTGTGCTGTACAATACATCCTTGTCTCTTATCTATTTTATACATATTAGTTTGTATCTCTGATCCCATACCCCTAATTTGCTCCTCTCACCTTCCCTCTCCCCATTGGTAACGGCTAGTTTGTTCTCTATATCTGTTTGTCTGTTTCTGTTTTGTATATACATTCGTTTGTATTATATTTTAGATTCCATATGTGATATACAGTATTTGTCTTCCTCTGACTTATTTCACTAAGCATAATAGTCTCTAGGTCCATCCATGTTGCTGCAAATGGTAGAATTTCATTCTCTTTTATGTCTGAGTAATATTCCACTGTATATATACGCCACATCTTAATCTGTTGATAGACACTTGGGTTGCTTCCATATCTTGACTATTGTAATAGTGCTGCTATGAACATTAGGGTTCATTTATCTTTTTGTATTAGTGCTTTCATTGTTTCTAGATATATACTCAGGAGTAGAATCACTGGATCATATGATAACTCTATTTTTAGTTTTGGGGGGAACCTCCATATTGTTTTCTATAGTGGCTGCACCAATTTACATTCCCACCAAAAGTGTACAAGGTTCCCTTTCCTCTACATTCTCTCCAACATGTATTATTTGTAAACTTTTTGATGATAACCATTCTGACAAGTGTGAGGTGATATTTCATTGTTTTTTTGATTTGTATTTCTATAATGATTAGCAGTGCTGTGCATCTTTTCATGTGCCTGTTAGTCATCTGCATGTCTTCTTTGGAAAAACGTCTATTCAGGTCTTCTGCCTATTTTTTGATTGCATTGTTTGTTTGATATTGAGTTGTATGAGCTGTCTATATATTTTTAACAATTAAAATATAATTTTAAGAAAAAAATCAAAAAGTATATATTGATAAACATTAGGATGCTACAATGATAACTAGCATAAAATATAGAACTAAAAACCAAATATGTAAAAGAAAACTATAATGGATCATTTGAAATATAGTAAAACATACATTTTTTTAGAAGATCAAATCAAGAAAGAGGATGATAACACAAATAACTAAAAACAATAAAGTGATAAATTGTATACACACACCAATATAAAAGATTAAAAGTTATTAAACATCATTTTGCACAACTGCATGTTAATAAATGTGAATATCTTAATGACATGTGTAGAACAATAATTAAAGCATTTCCAGAAGAATAGACTATAATCAAAGTAGTGCTTCAGAGGATAATTTCCTGTGCAGGACAAATTTTAGAGAGTAATGTGGGGGGGCTAAAATGATGGGTACTCCTAGAAACTACCTAAAGTTATAAGCTCTTGAAAATGATTGCTGCCATGGTGATCAAAAAATAATAAACATAAAAATGTGATGCAGGGAGAAACTAGCAGGATTTGGTAACTGCTTATTCTGGGATCATAGAAAAGCAGTTTCCTAATTTCCAACCCTGGGGAAAGCCATTAATACAATATAGAGAAGTGAAAAGAAATAACTTGAATGGAAATAACAATAAGCTTTTTTGGAATATGTTGAATAAAGCATGACAGGAAAATGGAATTTAATAATACTAAAGGGAGAAGATGGATTTAAGGGAACTATCCATCCCTGATATATTTCGGGTTAAGAACCAGATTGTTTTATTGGTCACAAAGGTAAATTAAAAGAGGCACAGGGCAATACGGATGGGCTATCCCAAGTATTTAATGCAGCAAACATCAAGTCTCTTGCCTGTGAAAGTGTGCGTGTTTATGAAGGAAGAAAGGTACGTTATTTCATGAATCAGCCTGACGGCCCTTAGCTTGTCTACTCTAGAACTGCATAAAATGGTCTGACATACAATGTAGGGCTGATGTCAAAGTCAGAGGGTTCCTTCAGTATTGCCTTTGCTTAGGAATTGGAGTTCTAAGTCTTCTGGGATCTAGGATATCACAATATTTTATGGGATTCTAGTTGAAATCTTGTCCTGACAAAGTTCAAGGCAGACCCCTCATAAGTATAAAATAATAATTTTATTTTTATAATATACAAATTTTCTACCCACTATTATTTATTTCTAATGTAGTATATAAATATATATCATTCTCACCATTAACATTTGGCAAGTTAGAAATTAATACTGTACATGTAATATTTCTGTAATCTTTCCACCTTACCCAACTCTTCAGTGATTTCATGAACTGCCTATATATATATATATATATATATATATATATATATATATATATATATATACACACACACACACATATAGTTTGCAGTATTATTAAAAATATCTCCTTTAATAAAGATGTTCAGGTCTTTCTAAAATTAGGTGAATGAATGGTAATATATAATGATGAAGAAAGTCATCAGGGATATAGAGGATTAACCTCTACTGTTGGTTAAATTTTAATTGACTTTTTTCTCTTTAACTAATTTCCATCAAAATAAAAACTTTAAAATATTTTTCTTAAGAAATGGCAAGTTACCATTTTTTAAGATGTCATGTGTTTAAGCCACACTAGTTCTACAAGAAGAAGACAGGATAAGATTTTCCTGAATATATATTAATGGTTTTTCTAGTAATGATTAAATCATCATTTGCATTTCATGGTATGAAAAATTGCTTTTGTTCTTTGTGGAGTGCTCAGTGTCATTCTCCTCTTGTCAAAAAGTAAATTAAATAGCTGAAAGAGGCTTTGTGCAGAAACATTTGTTTCTTTATTATGTTCAAGAAGGTTGGGAAATACAGATATTGCCTCTCTTTGCAGAAGGCAGTATAATAACTCTTGAAAAGAATATAAGCAGAGTTGTTAGCAAGAATAAATGCAAATAATATGGCTAAAGTCCTAGGTTGGGAATACCTAGAACAAGTGAGATCCATTATGACCACATGTTTAAAGTTGCATTCAGATTATTTCCATTGAAAAAGGATATTTGATAAACTTTCAGAATTAAAATATACATCCATTTGTCATTTCTTCAGTATTTAGAACTTGACTAGTAAACAAGCTTTCCCTCACTTCTTTTTCTGTTTTGTTTTGTTTTTATTTTTTTATTATTTTTTAAACATCTTTATTGGAGTATAACTGCTTTACAATGGTGTGTTAGTTTCTACTTTATGACAAAGTGAATCAGTTTTACATATACATATATCCCCACATCTCTTCCCTCTTGCATCTCCATCCCTCCCACACTCCCTATCCCACCACTCTAGGTGGTAAGAAAACACCGAGCTGATCTCCCTGTGCTATGAAGCTGCTTCCCACTAGCTACCTATTTTACATTTGGTAGTGTATATATGTCCATGCCACTCTCTCACTTTGTCCCATCTTACCCTTCTCACTGCCCATATCCTCAAATCCATTCTCTAGTAGATCTGTGTCTTTATTACCATCTTGCCCCTAGGTTCTTCATGACAATTTTTTCTGTTGCTTTTTGGATTCCATATATATGTGTTAGCATACAGTATTTGTTTTTCTCTTTCTGACTTACTTCACTCTGTATGATAGACTCTAAGTCCATCCACCTCATTACAAAGAACTCAATTTCGTTTCTTTATATGGCTGAGTAATATCCCATTATATATATGTGCCATATCTTCTTTATCCATTCATCTGTTGATGGACACTTAGGTTGCTTCCATGCCTTGGCTATTGCAAATAGAGCTGCAGTGAACATTGTGGTACATGACTCTTTTTGAATTATGGTTTTCTCAGGGTATATGCCCAGTAGTGGGATTTCTGGGTCATATAGTAGTTCTATTTTTAGTTTTTTAAGGAACCTCCATACTGTTCTCCACATTGGCTGTATCAATTTACATTCCCACCAACAGTGCAAGAGGGTTCCCTGTTCTCCAAACCCTCTCCTGCATTTATTGTTTGTAGATTTTTTGATGATGGCCATTCTGACTGGTGTAATATCTCATTTTAGTTTTGATTTGCATTTATCTAATGATTAAAGATGTTGAGCACTCTTTAATATGTTTTTTGGCAATCTGTATATCTTCTTTGGAGAAATGTCTATTTAGGTCTTCTGCCCATTTTTGACTGGGTTGTTTGCTTTTTCAATATTGAGGTGCATGAGCTGCTATTAAATTTTAGAGATTAATCCTTTATCAGTTGCTTCACTTGCAAATATTTTCTCCCATTCTGAGGGTTGTCTTTTCATCTTGTTTATGGTTTCCTTTGCTGAGCAAATGCTTTTAAGTTTCATTAGGTCCCATTTGTTTTTATTTCCATTTCTCTAAGAGGTGGGTCAGAAAGGATCTTGCTGTGATTTTTGTCATAGAGTGTTCTGCCTATGTTTTCCTCTAAGAGTTCGATAGTGTCTGGCATTACATTTAGGTCTTTAATCCGTTTTGAGTTTATTTTTGTGTTAGGGAGTGTTCTAATTTCATTCTTTTACACATAGCTGTCCAGTTTGCATAGCAACAATAATTGAAGAGGCTATCATTTCTCCATTGTATATTCTTACTTCCTTCATCAAATATAAGGTGACCATATGTGCATAGGTTTTTCTCTGTGCTTTCTACCCTGTTCCATTGATTTATATTTCTGTTTTTGTGCCAGTACCATACTGTCTTGATTAGTGTAGCTTTGTAGAATAGTGTGAAGTCAGGGAGCCTGATTCCTCCAGCTCATTTTTTTTTCTGTCTCAAGATTGCTTTGGCTATTCAGAGTCTTTTGTGTTTCCAGACAAATTGTGAAATTTTTTGTTCTAGTTCTGTGAAAAATGCCAGTGGTAGTGTGATAGGGATTGCATTGAATCTGCAGATTGCTTTGGGTAGTATAGCCGTTTTCACAATGTTGATTTTTCTAATCCAAGAACATGGTATATCTCTCCATCTATTTGTTTCATCTTTAATTTCTTCCATCAGTGTCTTATAATTTTCTTCATACACGTCTTTTTTTCTCCTTAGGTAGGTTTATTCCAAGATATTTTATTCTTTTTGCTGCAATGGTAAATGGACGTGTTTTCTTAATTTCACTTTCAGATTTTTCATCATTAATGTGTAGGAATGCAAGAGATTTCTGTGCATTAACTTTGTATTCTGCTACTTTACCAAATTCATTAATTCACTCTAGTAGTTTTCTGGTAGCATGTTTAGGATTCTCTATGTATAGTATCATGTCACCTGCAAACAGTGAGCACTTCACTTCCTCTTTTCCAATTTGGATTTCTTTTATTTCTTTTTTTTCTCTGATTGCTGTGGCTGAAACTTCCAATATGATGTTGAGTAAAAGTGGAAAATCTTGTCTTTTTCCTGATCTTAGTGGAAATGGTTTCAGTTTTTCACAACTGAGAACGACGTTGGCTGTTTGTCATATATAGCCTTTATTGTGTTGAGGTAAGTTCCCTCTATGCCTACTTTCTGGAGGGTTTTTATCATAAATTGATGTTGAATTTTGTCAAAAGCTCTCTCTGCATCTATTAAGATGATCATATGGTTTTTCTCCTTCAATTTGTTAATATGGTGTATCAGATTGATTGATTTTCATATATTGAAGAATCCTTGCATTCCTGGGATACATCCCACTGAATCATGGTGTATGATCATTTTAACGTGTTGTTGGATTCTGTTTACTACTATTTTCTTGAGGATTTTTGCATCTATGTTCATCAGTGATATTGGCCTGTAGTTTTCTTTCTTTGAAGAAAACCAGACATCTTTGTCTGGTTTTGGTATCAGGGTGATGGTGGCCTCATAGGATGAGTTTGGGAGTGTTCCTCCCTCTGCTATATTGTGGAAGAGTTTGAGAAGGATAGGTGTTATCTCTTCTCTAAATGTTTGATAGAATTCGCCTGTGAAGCCATCTGGTCTTGGGATTTTGTTTGTTGGAAGATTTTTAATCACAGTCTCAATTTCAGTACTTGCAATTGCTCTGTTCATATTTTCTATTTTTTTCCTGGCTTAGTCTCAGAAGGTTGTGCTTTTATAAGAATGTGTCCATTTCTTCCAGATTGCCCATTTTATTGGCATATAGTTGCTTGTAGTAAGTTCTCATCATCCTTTGTGTTTCTGCAGTGTCAGTTGTTACTTCTCCTTTTTCATTTCGAATTCTATTGATTTGAGTCTTCTCCCTTTTTTTCTTGATGAGTCTGGCTAATGGTTTATCCATTTTGTTTACCTTCTCAAAGAACCAGCTTTTAGTTTTATTGATCTTTGCTATTGTTTCCTTCATTTCTTTTTCATTTATTTCTGATCTGACCTTTATGATTTCTTTCCTTCTGCTAACTTTGGGTTTTTTCATTTTGCTTTCTCTAATCTCTTTAGGTGTAAGGTTAGGTTGTTTCTTTGAGATTTTTCTTGTTTCTTAAGGTAGCATTGTATCACTATAAACTTCCCTCTTAGAACTGCTTTTGCTATATCCCATCTGTTTCGGTTCATCGTGTTTTCATTGTCATTTGTTTCTAGATATTGTTTGATTTCCTCTTTGATTTCTTCAGTGACCTCTTGGTTATTAAGTAGTGTATTGCTTAACTGCCATGTCTGTATTTTTTCCAAATTTTTTTTCCTGTAATTGATATCTAGTCTCATAATATTTTGGTCGGAAATGATACTTGATACGATTTCCATTTTCTTAAATTTACCAAAACCTTATATGTGACCCAAGATATAATCTATCCTGGGGAATGTTCCATGAGCATTTGAGAAGAAAGTGCATTCTTTGTTTTTGGATCGAATGTCCTATAAATATCAATTAAGTCCATCTTTTTGTAATGTATCATTTAAAGCTTGTGTTTCCCTATTTATTTTCATTTTGGATGATCTGTCCATTGGTGAAAGTGGGTTGGTAAAGTCCCCTACTATGATTGTGCTGCTTTCGATTTCCTCTTTTATGGCTGTTAGCCTTTGTCTTATGTACTGAGGTGTTCCTATGTTGGGTGCATAATATTTACAATTGTTATAATTTCTTTTTGAGTTGATCCCTTGATTATTATACAGTGTCATTCTTATCTCTTGTAACAGTTTTTATTTTAAAATCTATTTTGTCTGATATGAGAATTGCTACTCCAGCTTTCTTTTGATTTCCATTTGCATTGAATATCTTTTTCCATCCCCTCACTTTCTGTCTGTATGTGTCCCTAGGTCTGAAGTGGGTCTCTTTTAGAAAGCATATATACGGGTCTTTTTTTTTTTTTTTTTTTTTTTGGTATCCGTTCAACCAGTCTATGTCTTTTTGTTGGACCATTTAATCCATTTACATTTAGGTAATTATTGATATGTATGTTCCTATTATCATTTTCTTCATTGTTTTGGGTTTGTTATTGTAGGTCTTTTCCTTCTCTTGTGTTTCCTCCCTAGAGAAGTTCCTTTAGCATTTGTTCTAAAGCTGGTTTTTGGTGGTGCTGAATTGTCTTAGCTTTTGCTTGTCTGTAAAGGTTTTAATTTCTCTGTCAAATCTGAATGAGATCCTTGCTGGGTTGAGTAATCTTGGTTGTAGATTTTTCCCCTTCACCACTTTAAATATGTCCTGCCACTCCCTTCTGGCTTGAAGAGTTTCTGCTGGAAGATCAGCTGTTAAACTTATGGGGATTCCCTTGTATGTTATTTGTTGTTTTTCCCTTGCTGCTTTTAATATTTTTTCTTTGAATTTAATTTTTGATCATTTGCTTAATATATGTCTTGCCATGTTTCTCCTTGGATTTATCCTGTATCGTACTCTCTGTTCTTCCTGGACTTGATTATCTATTTCCTTTCCCATATTAGGGAAGTTTTCAACTGTAATGTCTTCAAATATTTTCCCAGTCACTTTCTTTTTCTCTTCTTCCTATGGGACCCCTATACTTCGAATGTTGGTGTATTTAATGTTGTCCCAGAAGTCTCTGAGACTGTCCTCAATTCTTTTCATTCTTTTTTCTTTATTCCTGTCTGCAGTAATTATTTCTACTATTTTATCTTCCAGGTCACTTATCCGTTCTTCTGCCTCAGTTATTCTGCTATTGATCCCTTCTAGGGAATTTTTAATTTCATTTATTGCATTGTTTATCACTCTTTGTTTTCTTTTTAGTTCTTCTAGGTCCTTGTTAAACATTTCTTGTATTTTCTCCATTCTATTTCCAAGTTTTTGGATCATCTTTACTATCATTATTCTGAATTATATTTCAGGTAGACTGCCTATTTCCTCTTCATTTTTTTGGTCTGGTGGGTTTTTACCTTGCTCCTTCATCTGTTGTGTGTTTCTCTGTCTTCTCATTTTGCTTAAATTACTGTGTTTGTTGCCTCATTTTCACAGGCTGCAGGTTTTTAGTTCCCGTTGTTTTTGGTGTCTGCTCCCAGTGGGTAAGTTTGGTTCAGTGGGTTCTGTAGGCTTCCTGGTGGAGGGGACTAATGCCTGTGTTCTAGTGGATAAGGCTGGATCTTGTCTTGCTTGGTGGGCAGGTCCACATTTGTGGTGTGGTTTGGGGTGTCTGTGGTATTATTATGATTTTAGGCAGCCCCTCTTCTAATGGGTGGTGTTGTGTTCCTGTCTTTTTGGTTGTTTGGCATAGGGTATCTAACACTGTAGCTTGTTGGTTGTTGAGTGGAGCTGGGTGTTTGCATTGAGATGGGCATCTCTGGGAGATTTTCACAGTATGATATTACATTGAGCTACGAGGTCTCTTATGGACCAATATCCAAAACTTAGCTCTCTCACCTCAGAGGCCCAGCCCTGACCCCTGGCTGGAGCACCAAGAACCTGTCATCCACATGGCTCAGAATAAAAAGGAGAAAATAAAAGAAAAAAGAGAACAACCAAACCAAAAAACAAATCTACCAATGATAACAAGTGCTAAAAACTATATTAAGGGCTTCCCTTTTGCCACAGTGTTTGAGACTGTCTGCCAATGCAGATGACATGGGTTCGTGCCCCAGTCCAGGAAGATCCCACATGCCGTAAAGCGGCTGGGCCCGTGAGCCATGGCCACTGAGCCTGCACATCCAGAGCCTGTGCTCTGCAACAGGAGAGACCACAACAGTGATAGTCCCGTGTACAGCAAAAAAGAAAAAGAAAAAAATAAATCTATACTAAAAAAAAAAAAAAGAATGACAGACTAAACCCTAGGACAAATGTTAAAAACAAAGCTATACAGACAAAATCACACACAGAAGCATACACATACACATGAAGAGAGGAAAAGGGAAAAAATAAAATATATATATATATATATATATATATATATATATATATATATATATATATATATATATATATATATATATATATATATATATATATATATATATATATATATATATATTTGTTCCCAAAATCTACCTCCTCAATTTGGGATAATTTTTTGTTTATTCAGGTATTCCACAGATGCAACGTACATCAAGTTGATTGTGGGGATTTCATTCACTGCTTCTGTTGCTGCTGGGACAGATTTCCTTTTCTCTTGTTTGCTCATACAGTGCCTGCAATTCAGCTTTGGATTTGGCTCCGCCTCTTCATGTAGGCCACCTGAGGGCGTCTGTTCTTTGCTCAGACACAAAGTGGTTAAAGGAGTAGCTGATTTGGGGGTTCTGGCTCTTCAGGCCCGGGGGACAGAGGGGTACAGATGTGGGATGAGCCTCCAGCAGCAGAGGATGGCATGACATTGCACCAGCCTGAGGCATGCCATGTGTTCTCCTGGGGAAGTTGTCCCTGGATAATGGGACTCTGGCAGTGGTGGGCTGCACCATCTCTTGGATGGGGAGGTGTGGACAGTGACTTGTGCTTGCACACACGTTTCTTGATGGATACAGTGGCAGTCTTAGTGTCTCATGCCTGTGTCTGGGATCCATGCTGTTAGCTGCTGTTCGCACCCATCTCTGGAGCTCCTTTAAGTGGTCCTCTTAATCCTCTCTCCTCATGCACCAGGAAACAAAGAGGCAAGAAAAAGTCTCTTGTCTCTTCAGCAGCTCCAGACTTTTTCCCGGACTCCCTCCCGGCTAGCTGTGGTGCACTACCTCCCTTCAGGCTGTGTTCACACAGCCAATCCCCATCCTCTCCCTGGAATCAGACCTCTGAAGCCTGAGCCTCAGCTCCCAGCCCCCACCTGTCCTGACGGTTGAGCAGACAACACTCTCAGGCTGGTGAGTGCTGGTTGGCACCGATCCTCTGTGTGGGAATCTCTCCACTTTGCTCTCTGCACCCCTGTTGCTGCACTTTCCTCCATGGCTCCGAAGCTTCCCCTCCTCTGCCACCTGCAGTCTCCACCCATGAAGGGTCTCCCTAGTGTGTGGAAACCTTTCCACCTTCACAGCTCATTCCCACTGGTGCAGGTCCCATTCCCATTCTTTTGTCTTTGTTTTTTTCTTTTTTCTTTTGTCCTACCCAGTTATGTGGGGAGTTTCTTGCCATTTGGGAGGTCTTAGGTCTTCTGCCAGTGTTCAGTAGGTGTTCTGTAGGAGTTTTTCCACATGTAGATGTTTTTCTGATGTATCTGTTGGGAGGAAGGTGATCTCCACGTCTTACTCTTCCACCATCTTGAAGCTCCTCCCTCCCTCACTTCTTAAACCCTACTTAATGATTTTCCAATGATTTAACAAAGGGCAGCTTTATTTTAATTCAGTAAGATTCTAATGTCTTTTACCATTATAATTAAAAAGTCCTACAACAAATTTACTTCCAAAGAAATCTACTCTAATTGCTTTATTTTCTGAATAATCATGGGATGTTACATGATTTCATGAATTCTGTAATGATAGGTTAAACTTTGGGGGAGTCTGACATGAAATTTTGAGCATATAAATTCCCCTATTATTTCACTTGTTTAATCTTCTTTTCACTTTTATTTCAATGTAGCTACTAGATTGGCACTCAATATTATTGATTCATTGAAGCCAGGACTTATTAAAATATAATTTACTATGTGTTCTCATTGCAAAATGGTCAAATATTCATAATGTTTAGTCTAGTATTCATCCATTCAATATATAAATTAATATTTTCTCATGTTATCTTCAAGACAAACTTGAATTATTCTTAAATCATGGTAATTCTTGCAGGTTTATTTGGTCCTATCAATATCAAACACCATTTTGAGAGGTAACCTGTAGGAATGCTCCATGAATTATTTTTCCACTTCACAGAGCCTCATATTTTATATTTTATCAGGGAGGAACCAGGAGAAGAAGGAGAAAAAATGTTTGGTGAAGAACACAATTCATTAAACAATAAGACTTGTTAACTGTTCAAATCACTTGAAGAAATCTTTAATTCTCTTCCCATGGTAGACAGAGTTAGCTGAAATCTGAGCACAGCTGAAAGATTGCCCAGTATTTAGAAGCAGGTGTGAAATTTTTAAAATGGGGATGAAAATATTGAATCATCAGAGTGCATTAAATTTCATGTCTTTAAATGACTATTAGTCTTTTGTTTGTAAGAAATGATTATGATTTTCTGCAGTCTCTTCAAATCAGCAAAGTTTTTCCAGGGACTTCCATATATTTCCAGCACTTAATAAAAGTGATAGAAATTAGTTGAAAAATCCTTTCTCTGAATCAAGAGTTAGATATTTTGAAAGCAGGAACTCTCTCAATGAGCACTGACTGATTGTGTATGGGCATGTATAAGTAAAGTGTATTGGGAAAGGAGAAAAATAATAGAAGGAAACATTGGCTATGCACCTAAGGAATTCACAGCACTCTAAGAAGAAAAAAATATTATTACAAATTTAATGATTAAAGCAAAGTTTTCTCATTATGAAAGTTAAATCAACTATGCTCAAGATTTTCCAGTATGGTGCTGCAAGTTGCTCAGACAATGGGTAGGAATAAAATCTATCTATATTTAACTCTAGAGCTCTCATAATGGAGATGCAGTAATGGTTTTCTGGAACGATAATTAAGAACACCATAGATATATTTTAATCTTCCCAACTCTTTAAATCTAGGAATTTTTAAAATCACTATGCTTTGCTAACTTAATTACTTTTGAATATGTTTCTGAAATATTATGTTTTCATTTATACTCAATAAAATAAAGTTTTTAACTTTAGAAAAGTGTAATTTGGTGCCTTATTACTTCGAGAAGTCCAAGAGAAATGATAAACTATTCTGTTAGAGAAATGTATGTGATTTTTTTTCTTATTCAGAAAAAAAATCTAGCTTTAAACTGTCCTTTAACTAAGAGAAAACTCATAAAAACTATTCTTCCAGGGATATATAACTTTTATAAGGGCAAAAAAGAGATTTACCCAGGAGAAAGTCACATTTGATCATCAGCATTTGGAAGCTAAAATTGTCAGACAGTTTTAATTTCACTCTTTGTTGGGGATGACCGTGATTCTCTTCAACAGCCTTTTGATTCTAGAACTTTTATTTTTTTGAGCTTCCAAGATTTAGATGTCAATATTTAGATGTCCATTCTTTTTTTAAATCCTAGTGGTAGTTCTATTACAGATTTAAATCTGTGTGTAACTCCTATTTTTCTTGCTTTGACATATCCCACCCAGCTGAGCTATGGTATTGGTTCCTTGTAAATCACAGTAGGAAGAACAGAAGTGAAAAGTTCTGAATAAATGAAGTTAATTTTTCTTGTCTGTTCTCTTGGACAGAAAGGAATCTGAAGCTTTAAGGTAAATCTCATATCATCTACAAACTCTCTATGGGCATACTCAACTTACTGGGTAAGAGATACTTCTAGGAATATATTTTTACTAAAGAGTTCTTTGTTTTAAGTTAAATATTTATGATCCACTGTATTTATGTATTCACCCACAAATTACTTATACTTCCAGATTAATTAGTCACCTCTGTTGCCCTTAGTACATCCTTGAAGGCAAAGTAAATAATAGCCCTAGGAATTAGGTAATGAAAATTGCCCTATGTTCAAACAAGTTATTCAAAGAAATTAGTTTGGGCTATCCAGTACTGGGTTGTCAGCTCTTCTGTACAAATTTGCCCTCCATTATTCTCCTTCTTGGTTTTTCCTTTAGATTGAGAAATTCCCCTACCTGCTCCTTGCTTGCTACTGCTGACATACAACTTTCCCCTTCATTCACTCATGATTTGTCTTACCCTTTCAGGATAAATTTGTTTGACCAATGTTGAGACCAACTTTTGATATTTTCCCCAGGTAATAAAAATAATATTTAATAGTTTAAAATACTCACTTAAAAGTTTCAAGTTTCTTCCATAAGTAATCTTATTTCATCCATATGGAAACTCTTTGAAGTAGATAATAATTGTACTCTCATGTAACAAGTGAAGAAACTGAGGCAAGACAGAGTTTTAGGAAATGTCCATCACACACTACATTTGTAATCGAAGTTTTCCCCAGGATTCCATTTCTGTTAAATCTCACTAAAATTTTCCTATCTTTTCCTAGCCTAGTACTTAAAGTTGATCCTAGAGGATCATTATCAGAGTTACACAGCATTCTTCTGGGATGGATTGTGAGAGTAGATATGGAGAACTATCTAAACTCCTAGAAAGGGATATTAAAAATAATCCTCTAGTTATTTGGCTATGACACCCCAAAGAAGTACTGCTCTTTAGTTTTAATCACTGCTTTAGTAAATCATATCCTCACACGTTGTATGAACTTATCTTTCAAGCTTCAACTATCATTTGCATACTACTAACAAATCAATGACTTTAGCAACATTTGTGGCTGTTTACCTGACATCTCCACTAGAATATACCTAAAAGTGTCCAAAACTAAGCTTAGCATCTTCTTCCACAAACTGTCCTTTTGTCAGTAGTATCACTCCCTAGTTACTTATTGCATTAGTCAGGGTTCTCCAGAGAAACAGAACCTATAGCTTAGGCACAGACATAGACATAGACATAGACATAGTTATAGATATAGATATGAAGAGATTTATTATTGAAATTGACTCACATGATTCTGGTGGCTGAGAAATCCCACAATCTGCTGTCTGCAAACTGGAGAACCAGGGAAGCTGATGGTGTAAGTCCCAGTCAGGGTTCAAAAGCCCAAGAACCAGGAGGGCTGATGTTTGAGAACAGGAGAAGATGGATGTTTCAGCTGTACCGGAGGGCAAATTCGCTTTTCCACCATGTTTTTGTTCTATTCATATCATGCCCAACAGACTGGATGATGCCCCCCTGCATTGATAAGCGTGCTCTTCTTTACTTAGTGAAATGCTCATCTCTTCCAGAAACACCCTCACATACACACCCAGAAATAATATTTTACCATCCATCTGGGTATCCATCACTTACCTCAGTCAAGCTGACACAAAATTAACCATAACATCTACCTTAGGTTACATAGAAACCTCCTGCAAACTGTTTTTTTACTGCTCCCTTTCCTTGTCAAAAAATCCATTAATTATACATTTACAAATTTCTCCCATCTTTTTTAACCCCTTTGGTCAGAGTCTCAGGTAAGACAACTACCATCTACTTCCCAGATGACTTTAGGAGCTTCTTAACTGCCACTTCTGCCTCTAATCTTTCTCCAATTTGACCCTTACTCTCCATGACAGCATATATTGCTTTGATAAGAGACCCAACCTCTTATCCTGATTTACATTTACTCCATGATCCTCAATGTCATTTTAGGTTCTAACCATGTTTACTTTATTTTGATTGGATTATTTCCTTGTTGAATTCAAAAATATCCTACTCATCCTCATGAAGCAGCTATTCTAAAGCATTTCCCTGATTCATCCTGTAAAGTTAGTGGTCCAGTTACCTGTGCTGAGGTAGCTCAGTAGGTTGTACATTTACCTTTTAGAAACCTATCTTTTTACAAGTCTATCATACGTGAAAAATGTAAAATTCTTCCAAAACAGACCTTGCCCCTTGTTCATATGTGAATCACTGATTATGATTACCGTGATTTAGGAAGTGTGAGACCTAGAGGAAAATTTACCTTCTTAGCAGTTTGTGCTTGAATTTTCTTCAAGTGGGAGATCAACTTTGTTGCAAAGAAGCTTTGAGAAGTCCACTGGGGATAGAAGTTGGCCTGAGGCTGGGCCTGTGCTGTATTTCACAGGAAGTGATTTTGCATGCCAAAGAAGACTGGTCAGAGTTAGAGTAAGATCCCCTGCATGGTGGCAAGGAGACTTTGGGCAGAATAGAAATGCATATTGGGGATTAATTAAATAGTTCTCTCTGTTGTGGGCAATGATCTACTTCTCCTAAGATATTTTCAATAAGCTCTATAGGCTTACTCACTAGAGTGGATATTTTATGGTGAATATGAAATAACACTGAGCCCTGCTTCTCTAAGTGTTTGAAGTCAAAGTAAGAACACTGAACTTTAAAAACAAAAAACAAACAAACAAACAAAAAAACTCTCCCTACTTCTATGAGTGTAGAAAGGATAATCAAACTAAACAAAATATTGATTATATATATAATCACATTCTAATAATTTTCATTTTTTATGGCAGACAAACAAAAAGGCATGAATTTTGATGTTTTTTCAGCAATACTTGGGTGCAGAATTCCTGTTCCTGAGTAAAATTTCAGTAGAACAGTAGCAAAAGTTTAAGTGTGTCAGAATGACTAGTAGCCTAAAATCTAAAAAGTTTGCTAAGAAGGAGAATAAATAATAAATTGAAAAAGCAGCAGTGTAAGCAAAGTCAGAGTTTTCCAATTTGATGTACACACATATGTACAAATAAACTCACACTATGGGTATTAGCTACCACGTATTTGGCACTTGTTCTGTTATATTCGCTACATTAAGTATTGTATATACATTATTTCCTTAACCCTTACAAAGCTCAAAGGATGCTATCATTCCTATTTTACAGATAAGATAACTGAGGAAGAAAAATATCATCCAAGACCATATAATAAGTGACATGGTAGGAATTCTAACAAGAACTCCTTCTAAGTCTTTATCAAATGATAGTGATTATATATGCTCCACCCAGCTTCATTTTGAAATGACATACAGTAGAGAAGAACAAGCATTATCTATAAGTGAAACAAATTTAGGAAGGTAATTTCTCTGATAAAGAGAAAATATGTTAATGGAATTAACATATTTTCTGAAAAAGATTAGTTAATGAATAGTTTTTCTTGCTTCAGTTACCTGAATATGTTATTCAATATATTTTGACATATCCCCAAATATTGCATTAGATTTTTCTTATGTATTTTATTTTCTTAGTGAATTTTATCCCTCATTTTATTTCCCCCAAGCTCTCAGTAATTCAAGATTAGTAAAAAGCTAGAGGGGTGAATTTGAGGGTCTTGGTCTTTTAGTAATCTCCATTTTTCAAATTATAATACAAACTCTTTTGAAGTCAAGAGGAGCACTTTATCTGAAATTATCAATAACTGTTCTAACTAAATGTTGTCACAACAACAGCTATGCTGTACTTAACATTCAATTTAACTATCATTTACTTAATAGAGTCTGGAAAATACTGCTCACTATGTTTAAGCTGTTTTTAAAAATGTAGATGAGATTGATTGAAAGTGTATAACTGACCCTTGACAAAAAAGGAGGTTGTAAAAACTTCCCTAGAACAAAAGCTCTGTTTTTTTATGCAGTAGATACCAGTGGGCAAAGCATCTCCCACATAAAACCCAGTTCAGTCAAACTCAGCCATCACTCCTGTCTCAGAGGAGTAGGGAGATCATTTTGGCTCCTGACTCATTGTGCCCCCTTTTTTCAATCAATGATTAGGGAAATTCCACTTACTCAAATGTAGTCCTTCACAACCAGTGCTGTTAAGTCATAATCTAAATTATAACTGTTATGGTGATTGCTTCACAGTCTGATTGCAGGCTGCACTATGAGGAGGCAGCGTTACAGGTATTACATGATCATTCTAAAGGATTCTTCCTAAAGTGTTTGGCATGATAGAACAAATATAACCCAGAATATCTTCTTAGAATTTCTTCTGTATTTTTAAAGTATTTTTAAAATAATGCCATGAATGCATTTTTAAAGATTTTTTTTTTCCTTCATGGGAAAATAATCCTTTCATTAGGCCTTTTTGTTACCATAAAATTCAGAGTAATTATATCAAAAGCAATAATTTCAATTATAACTATAATGATGGATACTATTCTATAATGCATCAGGCTAGAAACAGGGTGAGGGAGTCAAAAATATATTCAGTACCCAGACAATTATTTTCTCCAAATGTAATTAACTATTTATGGTCAAAAATACTTCAAAAATGCAAAATTACTTTAGTAGTCCTAAGGGGAAAAAAACATATTTCAGTTTTTCTCTCATTCTCTTTTGATTATAGGTCTAACTGAATTAATATCTATGGATTAGATGAAGAACAGATTTCTATTTTATGAATGGAAATTCTCACTTTGCTCAAGTAAAAATACAAGATTTTCTTCTGCTGCTTCTTTTGTTTTGTTTGTTTGTTTGTCTGTTTGTTTGTGTGTGATTTCATTAGAAATGATGTTTCTATAAATTCACAAAATTTCAGAGTTTGGTGAGACAGCGGACATCACTGCACCAATCTGAACTGCTACAAGACACAGGCTGTATCTTATTCATCTTTATGTGGTGGTTGATGCCTGCGCAGTGCCTGGTTCTCAGATGTTCTAAAAATTACAGTTTTATTGAATTTGTGAATGAAGAAATTGAAACCCAAAGAAAGTAGCTCTTTATTCAAGACATTGTAACCAGTAAGGGAAAGAGCCAGAAGCAGGACCTAGATTTAAGAATATTAATTTATTGTGATTTTCTACTACAAGTTAATAGATTCTGGTAGATCTTAATATGTTAAAGCAACAATATTTTATTTTTATTACAAAGAGAATATGTACTGTTTTTAAAATAAAAATGGATACCAGATAGAAAAACTTACTTTAGCTGGATTCTGAAACTACCCATGGTGAGACCTACAGTGTTTACAAGTTTTCTAAAGTGGGCCTTATAACTGTAGTTTAGTGTTGCAGGAAAGTTTGAATTAAAAGATAAACCTAGTCCCTTTTGTGCTTGCCAAAGTGAAAATACTGAAAACATAATTAACTGGCTATTGGTACTTTCGGGAATTGACAGGATGTTAATCAGAGGAAACGGAATTACCTCTTTGCAGAATGCTAACTAATTTCATTGCAACTTTAATTAAAAGAACATCAAAGTACATCTTTCCTTCAAATAGAAAGCACCTGCAACATGATTTGTTTGGATTGCTAGATCGTCAATGTTACAGAAGCAATTGACTGCACTCATATGCCCATTAAAGATATTTCCTGATGAACAAATATGAAGGAATTTAAAGATGATTCATTCCCGAAAAATGATGAAAAAATGACTCATTCCTTAAAAAAGAAAATTGTTGTGCTATCTAATATAGCAATATAAAAATCGTTATCCATCTTCCCTGAGATCTGCTGAGATTGGACAAAATAATTTGGATTGCAGTTTTAATATTTTGTAGTTTTTTTTCTTTCTTTTTTTTTTTTTTTCCTTTAGGGTACTTAGTGAGAAATCATTTTGGGAAAATTACCTCAATGACACATGTTGACTATATTTTATCTTGAAATGAATACCATAAATCACACTCTTCCATTGCTAAAAATATGTGAATATTCCCCAATATGCTAATTTATTACAGGCAGCCTCATACACCTGCCAAAATAAAACACAATGTGCATGGTCTTAATCTATTATTAAAAATAAGCTTCTGTAATTTTTCCAAGCATCTAAGTCTATCCACTGACATAGCAGTACAGCTCTTTGGAAAAAAACTAATATTTATTTAGATACAACACAGATGAGAACACGGCATGTATTAAGGGCAATATACTTACATTAAAAAAAAAGGAGAGAGATATGTATACAATATATTTAAAGATTAGGGATTCTCTTGCTGATTATAAGGGAAGTGCTTTACTCATTTAGGTTAATAAAATTATTTTTAGTTTTACATTTCTTTAATATTTTAATTTAAGCTGTTAAAATTAAAACAAAAGTGAAAGACATTTCTAAAAAGAATGAAGAGCATACTGTCATTACTTCTCATCATAAATTACCATGACATAATGTGAAAAGAGACAGAATCTCAAATGCAATTTAAATTCTTTTAAATCCAGAAATCTGATGAACTTCAAAAATGAAAAATTTTCATCGTACCAAGGACACAGAAAAATGCTATGATAGAGAAGAATACACAGAAAAGAAAGATGGGGATAGAAAGAGGCAGAAAAGAGCAAGAGATCAGATAATGTAGGTAAATCAACAAAAGCAAAGGAAATTTGAACAATAAAGCTATTTTGTAAAGAATTCTAAGCACAACAATAACATCAATTTTGCCTTATATATTTGAATATATCAGATGAGGATATAATGCCCCTGAATTATTTAGACAATTAATTCATCTGTGCAGTGATATGTAATGGCATGATGAAACAAATCCTTTAAAGTAACTACAAACTCTATAATTGTATGATTTCAATAAGTTTTTATTTAGGTGGGGTGACATAGAATAAAATGCATTTTTGTCAACTCCCTTTGGTCTTTGTTTTTCTCATTAATTTATTTTCTACAGTAGATTTTATTGTATGAGATAATTATTTTTTTTCAGTTTATAGTGAGTTAGCTTGTATTTATTTTCCATTACTCAGAGTTATCATTCAGAGTCCTCTTCAAATTCTACTAACTTTCTTATACCTCTGCTAATGTATACTGAGTAAATACATTTGCTTATGTAGAATATTGTGCTGCATCCTTGATTTCTCTCTTAAGTTTTTCATTATCTGAAAATTGTTTATCTCTATACACTGCACCTATCTCTGAAAAATCTTCCTCCAGTTTAGAAAAACGCTATAGATGAACCTGTTTTCAAGGCAGAAATAGAAACACAGAGCTAGAGAACAAGCATATGGACACTAAGGGGGGGAAGGGGGGTGGGATGAATTTGGAGATTGGGATTGACATATATACACTAATAAGTATAAAATAGATAACTAATGAGAACTTGCTGTATAGCACAGGAAACTCCACCTTGCTGTAGAGTAGAAAATAACACAACATTGTAAAACAACGATACCCCAATAATAAATAAATAAGTAAATAAATCTTCCTCCAATACCGCATATCCAGCCATATTGATATAAGTGAAGTTTTTCTAAAATTCTAAAATTTTGTACATTTACACTCTCTATGTGAATTATTTTCTTTGCCTCCTTTCTCATGTTCTTCGTTTAAATATCTCCTGCTCATCCTTCATAATAATGCCCAGTCATCAAGCCTTCCCAAATTACCCAAGGGGAGATGTGTAGTTCCTCTGTGATTTCATAGAAGACTAATCATTCTTATTCCATAAATAGAATAGATAGTTTTCTATCCTAGAGTGAATCACTGTAACTTAGCCCTGTGGCTAACTTATTAGAACTTAGAGATTCTTTCTAGGTTCTACTTTTTGTCCTTAAATTCTAACATAGTTTTATTGTCTTGTCCAAGCCTTTGTGACTGGCCCTACAGTCAGAGTATCTACCTGGCACAATCCTAACTCCACCGCAGAGAAATTTCTCAGACCCATGCCGCTTGGCTTGTGATTTTTATTCAAGAACTTGCACTGCCCTGCTGGGACACCATGATACAACAGAACTTGTCAATAATGGAAAGGTTCTGTATCTGTACTGTCCACTACAGCAGCCATTAGCTACATGTGAATATTGAGTACTGGAAATGTGACTATTGTAATCAAGAAACTGGATTTTTATTTTTAAAAATAATATAAATTTGAATAGCCACAGGTAGCTAGTGGCTACTGTATTGGGCAGCATAAGTCTAGAATTGTGGAACCAAGCTCAGATGTTTTTTCTGGACTTAATTAATGGATTCCTTTATTTCTTGAAAAATGGAATCTCAGGATATGAGAATAGAAATTAACTTTACCAATAGAATAGTAGAAGGTATAAAAGAAAAAAAAAAACACCCTTATTTTCTCCTCTTCATGATGAGTCCCATTGCACTTTAAACTTGCAAGCTGCATCCATTCTTCCACTCATTAATCTACCCATTCCCTCACTGATCATTTATCCAACTGACATGCATTTTAAGCTACTACAAATGCAGGCACTGCATAATGGTGATATAAAGATGATTCCATGTATTACTGTTTGGCATATGAACTGGAAAATGTTTTTTTCTAATCAGAAGAACATTATTCTTCTATCTCTAAAAAATTAGATATATCCTTTTCTTCAGGTGTCCCTTTTTTTCTATTTCAATACTAACTTTTCCATGTTCTGTCCATATTTAATAACAGAAAATTGTATATGCCAAATTTTTACTTTACTTTAAAACCTAAATATATTCCCTAAACCTCTGTAACCACAGCTTTAAAATTTATGCATAAACGGCATGGAATTTTTTTTCCAAATCATGACTATAGCATATATGAGCTATGTCACTCTGTGAAAGATACTTCTCTGAATTTCAGGATGTTGTCCTTAGTGCAAAAATAGGATAATTAATAATAACATATATACATACTGTTTCCTGTCAACTTCTAATCTTCATTTTAATCACTGCAATATTTTCAGTAACATGCTTTTCTAAAAATCAAATGAAGTATCTAGAAAACACATCTAGCCAAGTATCAGATACGTATTAGGCAGGGGTCACTAGTCCCCAGGCCACGGATAGATAGCGGTCCGCGGCCTTTTGGGAACAGGCAGCACAGCAGAAGGTGAGTGGCTGGCAAGCTAGCAAAGCTTCATCTGCCACTCCCCATCGCTCCCCACCACTCGCATTACCAGCTGAACCATCCCTCCCACCCATCCCGTCCGTGGAAAGATTGTCTTCCATGCAACTGATCCCTGGTGCCAAAAAGGTTGGGAACCAATGTTAATAAGCACTAAACCACATTACTTCTTTCTCCTTCCTCTGGCTATGTCACCAGAACATAGTACAGACAGTGGGCCAAACTGCCTGCGTTTCAAGCCACTTACCATCTGAGTCAACGTGGGTAGATTACTTCAACTCTTTCTGTATTAAATCCACATTTAACATGGGGACAATAAAAGTTCTCTGTCCATTGGGTTGATGTAAGGATAGAATTGGTTAGCATATATAAAATCTTTAGAAACACACCTAGCACAATATAAGCACTCAATAATTATTGGCTACCATCATCATTATACAACTGTTTCTATCACTTGCTTCGAAACCTCAGGTTCACAGTACTAAAATTCTGTGCAATGAATATGATGTATTTTTATTTTGAGAATACAAAAGTTCTTAAAAATATGTTACTAACCTCCCCCCCAAAATTGTGAGAATAGTATTGGGATTTAGTGAAAAGGACATGGACTTCAGGGTCAGACAAATATAGTATTATTTGTGTAACAACTTTATACAATTGACTTTACCTCTTTAATCCTCAGATTTCTTACTTATAAAAGAAGAAGAAAATAATTGTCCTCTTCTCACAGAGTTATTTATCATTACATGAGAAAAGTGTGTAAACTATCTCACGCATACTCTGTAATATAATAAATCCTCAATAAATATTATTTCTCCATCCTGCTATTTTAGGCTAGATTGACTAAATGAAGTGTGAAGATTCCAGACATACACATTCAATGGATATCAAATTATATGTGCTTCATATTTTTAAGAAAACCCATAGTCCCTAAGCCGCCATGGGCAATCTGATTGTGCATATGTAAATATGTGCTTAATAAATTAGCTCATCCTCTCATTTATTCTCTAACACAGGTCAAACCCCAGTTATGAGACCTATGTGGTGCTGAGTTTGGAGTTGGAAGCCATTGCCACGTGTACTGCTTGGTTCATGGTGTTCTGGTTAAAATTCACTTATCTTTTCTTCACTTCATTCCCTCCATCTGTGAAGGAGGATCATACTTCCCCACAGGAAATTTTATAAAGTTATGGAAGATCCACAGATGAGACACATGCTCTTTCACTTGATGAACTTAAATCCTTTTCCTACTCCCACACCACGCTGGAAATCCTGGTAATGTATCAGGGATTGGCAACATGCCCATGGACACATAGTCAGAGCCAGGGCTATAAGAGGAATCTGAGCTACTTTGCTGATCCCTAAAATGACAACATTACATGCTTTACAAATGCATTTTCTTTATTTTCCACATTTCCCACCCACAGCCTGGCAGAGTTCTAATGACTTTTCAAGGGCCAGTTTAAATGTCAACTGTTCTTTGAAGGCTTTGCCAAAACTCACTGGCTCTGCTCCAGAGACTGAATCTCTCCATCCATCTTTTTTAATTCTACAGCATTTAATTGGTGTGATTAGGATAATATAGGATATTTATCACATTTCATTACAGTGAAGTTGTTTACACGCCTGTCTCCCATCCTAGACAGGGAGTTCTGTGATGGCAGAAACTTTGTGTTGCTTAAAACAGAGCCTGGCATATAATAAGTATTCTCTAAATTTCACTTGAGTTAAACCAAGGTCTTCTCGACTTCCTGGCATTTCCTTAAGCTATTTTACCTCATTGAAACAAAGACTATTATTAAATGGCTATATTACTGGATAAAGACTCAGTTTTTATTTTCTTATTTGATGATAATTTGGAGCTTCAGATAATTGTCCATGCTAAACTGAAGGCCATGAAACCATTGTGATAAAAGAAAATGCTCTTTTAATTAATAAAAACTGAGATATTATCAACCTGCCAGATCTATTTGAGCAGATGTGTGAATATTCACACAAACAGTAAACAATACACATGTGTGTTTTACATTCATATACATACTCACATATATGTAATTTATAGAATTAGTACAATGTAAAAGATAGAAATTTCAAATAAAATTTTACTCATGGCTCATAATTTGATGCACATAATGGTAAGCTGACTCTACCTTTGATTAAAACAATTGAGTCAAACATTATTATTGATACAAAAAATATGAACAAATCAGTGATGTTATAGTATAAAGTTTGCACAACACAAATATCAGTTCTAAAATAAATAGTCTGGGCACTTAATAGCTGTTTTTCAACACATTCATTTAAGTTCTATCTACATTCAAGTAAAATAACTGGTTAAATGAGTAAATGAACTTGTCTCAAAAATTCTACCAAATTATTTTCCATTCATTTCTGAAAAACAGTAAACCAACCTTAAAACTGAGATTTCATAATGTTAATTGGAAGGAATAGACACATTTTAGAAAATCAGCTGTTTAATGATCTTGGCTGTGCTGCTTTCCAATTAGTGCTGGGTCACCAATTAATTCTTTTCCAGGTGCCCAGTCTTCCTGGAAACAAACACTGAGCTGAGTTCTCTTGATATTTTCACCTAATGCTCCAACTGTATTAATTACTTTGACCTTGCTCAGACTTGGACAGCAGTTTTCTCAATTTGAAGAAAAAGTATCTTTTCCATTTATTTTAAGAAAATAACAAATCGTAGTAAAGCCAAACAGAGATTCATTGTCATTCACTGTTTGTCACGTTCTTCCAAATTCACTTGAGACACTGGTTTTCGATAGCTTTCATGTTTGTATTTGCTCCACCTGTGTTTTCTACCACAACCCCTTAGACCACCTAGACTTTGTCTTGTGACTAATTTCCTTGCCTACCTTTATTTTCCCTCACTCTTTTGATCTCCTGGTTTCCTTATGTTTTTAGATTATTCAAGCATACCCTTCACTAATAAGCAAGAGCCCCTCTCTCAAATCTATGTTTCTAAACAAATCTTCTATTTTTCGAACCCAAGTTTATTTTCAAGGGAATTTTACAGTTGCTGCCTAAAGTTTTTATTTCATTTCTCACTTGTTCATTAATTCAGGGTTATCTACTTCTTTCTGCCATCATATCATTAATCCTTTCTTCTTAAAATGCAGTCAATTAACACAACCATATTTAAAGACTTCATCACATTCAGTCTCAACAATGTTTCACGTTGTAAATTTCTCTACCTTAGCTTCGTGTCACTATCTATCTATCTATCTATCTATCTATCTGTCTGTCTGTCTATCTGTCTATCTCCCTATGAGATTATGGATCTGGGAGTCAGGTTGATCACGTTCTACATGTCAGCTTTGCCTCTGTCTTACAGACAAATTTCTGAAAAAGCACTTAACCTCTCCTGGCCTCAAGTTCTTCATGAATAAAGTGGGGATGAAAATATATATCACTTAGAACAGCTTCTCCACAAATTCTTTGCCAACCCTTACCATCTCTTTAACTTTTTAACTGAACACAATCTGTCACCTTGATATCCTTTAGAATAGGATGACCATATAATTAATGTCCAAATCTAAACATATTTTTAAATTAAAGAGTGTGCTATTAACTATGTTGCTGGAACAATGTGGGTAAAACAGACCTGTTTGTAAACTACAAAGTATAATGGGCCTATTCAAAGTGCACCCTGTGTTTTTCCACTTTTCTGCATTTGTCAGTTTTTCACCTCTCCTGGAATGCCTCTTTTCTTCCTTTGTGATAAATACATCTTTCAAATGTCTGTTCAACTCTCATCCACCAACCATACCAAAGCTATTTCATCTTTAACCAGTCAGTATTTATCTTTCCATGTAACTACAATCCAAGTGAAATTCACGTGTCATCATGCATTGCCTTTTGATACAACTTGTCATACTTCACTATTATATTTAGTGTAAATTATCTGTATCAATATATCTTTAATTGTTTTTTCTTGAGGACATATAGTTTTTAATGGAAGTAACTTATTCTGATCCTTTTTTTATATTCTTCATGGTTTCTGGCATATAGTTAATCAATTAGTGGGTACTAATTAAATATTTGTTGAATGGATTATTGATTTATTATTATTACATTTTAGCTATGTTGGGATAGTAGATAAGTTGAATTATTTATAAAATTATTCTACACTATTATTTAATAGCTTGTCAAAAGGCTAACAATTATTTTCAGACATATGTATATTTTTAAGAACAAAAGTAAAGGAGCACAGTGACTTTTAACCATTACCAATTAATCCTCAACATATTAGACCAACAAGAACATCTCCTCCCACCCCCCTAAAAAAAAAAGTGAAGGAGGAAAATAAATCAGCAACATGTAGTTTAACCACAAATGTAGATAGGAACAAGCTAATCTCTTGATAATGAAGGGGAGTAATGTGGCCTAATTTTTGGTGTTAGTTGGACAAATTTCACCTCCTGCAGATCTCAATTATTTTCTAGCACTCTCAGAATTAATCCCACAATTAGAATGCTCATCATGGGATAAAACGGGAAGGTAAAAGTCCAAAGAACTCTCTTCCAAAATGAAAATAAAAACAAAGCAAAACTATTTCATTCTTCCTTTTTTAAGATTTTCTGTGAAAACTAAAATAATAAGAAGAAAAATTATGGTTGCACCTATTCTCCTCTGCCTTATCCTAAAGTAGCAATGTTGTGACCGGGCATAATAGTCTCATTCCAATTTGGACATAAATGTTGACAGCTTTCAATACCCGTAACTCCCCTTTCCCCTCTGCTCATCTGTGTAGTACAAGAAAGCCCGAGTGCTCCTTACTGTGGTGCCTGCAGGAAATTCAACCCAAGCAAGCCCTGACCTTTGTGTGAGAACCTTCAGCCCTGGCCCATCCCCTGACCATAATAAGACCCCAAAGCTGGTCCCTGTTGTCCTTCTTGGCTCTCTCAAGCCATTTCCAGACCAGCTTGGAAGCCTGCTTTTCTCTCCCCAAAAAGCTCTCCGCAAACTTATGTGAGAAATAAGCCTTTTTATTGGTGCACGTGTGGCATCATCAGTCTTGCCATCTAAACCAAATTTGGGTGAGGGTCCACCTTAGCTCTGCAGGATGATCAAAACACTGTGGGTTATAACTGGGGTAAAAAGTCTCTGGATTTATATAGACATATATTACTGATGAGGATTATTTACACAGAAAGCTGAAAGAAAGGATATCATTACCAAGATTTTAAAGGAAGATTTTAAAGGAAGAACTCTATGCCAGTCACTCTATTAATTTAGGATAAAAATACACATTGCTTATTGTTACTAAGATGGACTTAAAGCAATATTTTGTTCTCAATACTGTATATACTTATGGTATTACCAAAAATGCTGTATTGAGGTAACTGTGAGAGAGGTAGATATTGTAGAGGTAAGGGTGTAAGTTATTTGCAGGTAGTATGCCCAGTTTATTAACAAACATGAAATCAGTGAATATAAAAAATGAGTGTTGGTGTTTTGATAATAATTTCATATAATTTGAATATTATTCGGTATTATCATTTGCAGCTACATAAGAAATCAGGAAAAAAAACATGTTGTTAATGATTTTCATACTATTAAATATCCGAGGGTATTATTGTCAAAAAGAAAGTTATTTACTGCATTGTATAAAGGCAAAACAAAGTGGGGCCAAGTATTAAAAAAATAAAGAGAGGGAAATAGAAAGAGAGACAGAAAGAGACAGAGAGAGAGGAAGCTGGTACTAGAGGTTTACCAATCAAGTAATAATAATTTTGAAGGTTTTTTTTTTTTGATTGAAGTGTATGAGGAGGTTCTAGTATAAAATGTATATACAAAATATAAAAGGTCCTAATATTCAATATAACTCTGAAGATCAATTCTAGTATCAATCAAAAATTAGGCAACTTAGAGGTATAAAATAGAATTTTAGAATTTCTAGTGTATTCAGAAATAGAAAACATAAATTTAATAGTAAGCTGAGAGATAGAATAAGAAAAGAGCAATTTTAAAATGCATTCTAAGTGTGCACTAGGACACAGACATGAGGGGTTTCTATTTATTTTGTTTTCATGGCATATCAATGGCTTAGTATTCTGGATGAATTCAAGATAAACATTTTCATACTTATTCCTAAAAGTATATAAATGTCAGTATTGATTACAAGGGTTGTTGGACCCTCAATGCTTAATTGAAACGTTCCCCTTGTCAGCTTTTGTCACACAAGGTTTCCATTATCTGAATAATGAACATGAAGTGATTATTTATTTTCCCACTCTATCATCAGTGGGTTTTGTCTTCTAATACAGTAGGGGAAAGATCTTGTAGAAATGTGACAGTATCCAGAAAAAAAGACAGCACTGGTTTGATAGTTCAGAAACTTCATGTAATCTGGCTCTTTTAGTCAATAATTTTACTTACATAGAGAAATCACTTATCTGCATTGATCCTTAATTCATCATCTGGAGAAATGAATAAAAATTTGATTAGATGAGCTCATAAAATCCCTTCCTTCCCCATTATACTACTTTCCTTGAAATGATTTTTTTAACTTTTAAGATTTTATGCATGACTAGCTCTAATATGTTTCAGGATAGATTTGATTTTTCCGAACAACCAAATTAAACTAGATGTTATTAGAAGCCAAAACTTTTGCAAAAAATATCATTCACTCATTCATTTAATAAATATTATTAAGTATATATATTGTGTCATCTCAAATTTAATGAATATAGAGTAGAACACTTGATTTCTGCCTCCTCATCTAGTCCTGTTACATAATTTTCTTCAGCTCATCAAACCACAAAATCTTGCATCCAGCTTCCCCCTTGCTCACGTCAAAAATCTAGGGAACAGGGTTTCCCTGGTGATGCAGTGGTTGAGAATCTGCCTGCCAGTGGAGGGGACACGGGTTCGAGCCCTGGTCTGGGAAGATCCCACATGCCGCAGAGCAACGGGCCCGTGAGCCACAAAAACTGAGCCTGAGCACCTGGAGCCTGTGCTCTGCAACAAGAGAGGAACACGCAACATGATGAAGAGTGGACCCTGCTTGCCACAAATGGAGAAAGCCCTCTCACAGAAACGAAGACCCAACACAGCCAAAAAATAATATATATATATATATATATATATATATATATATATATATATATATATATATAATTAATTAATTTAAAAAAGATCTAGGGAACAACTTTGATTATTCTTTTTCCCCACTACATCAATTTCATCAATGAATGTTTTCAATTATATCCAAAAGCATGCAGTGAATCTATCCATTCTCTTCATTATGTATTGCCTGGCATTCCAGTTGGTTTCCTACTTCAACACTTCATCCCTCCCCTCAAAAACTGTAGTAACCAGAGTCATGTTCTAAAAACATATATCAGATATAATCACTCCCTACTTAAAGTCTGTCACTGACTTCACTCTGTACTTGAAATCCATTCTGACTCCTTATCCTCTTTACAAAGTCCTGTAGACTTAAAATCTATCTTTTTTCCAACCTTACCAATAGCAGTCTTTTCATCAACCATGTTTTTGCATTCCACTGACTAGCTATTTATTCAATTGTGAAACTTATTTTTTTACCTTATAATTTTTGTACTAACTAATGCCTGTTCCTAGAATATTTTTCCTCCTAATTTTCACATTGCTGGTGCTTTCAAGGCATCCATGTCTTCATTTAAATGTCATTTTTCTTTTTTATAATTAAAAATATTACTATCTACAGTGTAATAGCTACAGGCCAACATGCTTAAGATTGATCTGTATCATTAAAAATTTCTCCATCATTTTCTCTGATAGGCAATCCCTGACCACCAATCCCAAGTAGTCACCCAGATGTACACTATAATATCACCTGTTTTAATTATCTGCATGGCATTTGTTTCTATGGAGATATTTTCTTCTTTAACTGTAAATGTTCCCTTTATCTTCTATTGGAATACAAATATCATGCAGACTAGCAACATGTCACTCTTGTTTACTCCTACGTCCCCAAGCCCTGAAACAGTGTATAAAAGACTGTGCCCCAAAAGTTGCTATTCTTGTGAAGATTTTTCCCCAGCTTTATTGAAGTACAATGGACAAATGCAACTGTAGAATATTTAAAGTGTATAAAGTGGTGATTCAATATACATATATATTATGAACAAATTCTCCCATCAAGTTAATTAATACATCCATTAGCTCACATACTTATTTTTTGTTTGTTCATTTGGTGAGAAAATTTAAGTTCTACTCTCTTAGCAGAGTTTAATTATACAATGCAGTGTTATCAACTATCATCACCAGGTCATTCATTAGATCCTCAGAGCTTATTGTTTTATAACTGAAAGTTTGTACCCTTTTACCAACATCTCTCTATTTCCACCATGCCCCAGCGTGTGGCAAACACTTTTCTACATGGATCACTTTCTTAATTTCCCTTTTTGATAGTTAATTGTTGGTGTATAGAAACACTACTGATTTTTGTATATTGATTTTGTATCATGAATTAGAGTAACTCTGAGAATCTGATTAGTTTAGTTACTGTGCCTCCCAAAATTATTCAGTATTATCAATATCTATGGTTTTCAACAATATTTTTTAAGATTCTTTTAAGTTTATTCATTAGTTCATAGAGAATGAACATTAATATAAAGCTGTGACATTGTCAAGTACTGTTTGCATGACTCTGAGAACAAAAGTCAGTTAAATTTTTTGAGCTTTAGAATCCTTGTTCATGGAAATGAGCATTTAATCTCCTTTCATGGGTATCAATTTGCTGATTAAATAAGATAATATAAGCAATTGCAGTTTAAGCATTTATGTACTACACAAATTTTCATAACATTTACACTCAGGTCTTTAGAGTGACAGATAGGGTCCTTTGTTTCTACCCATATTGTGAGGTGTTGTCTCGTAGAACTATTCAAGTAAGACCTTCACCATATCCTCAAAATAACAGTGTCTGTCTCAGCCTCACTTAAAGCTGACCCTTCATAGATTTCAACTACTATTTTTCTCTCTGGATGACAATATTAATATTTTCACATATTATTCTGATTTTTTTGTTGAATTTATAAGATGGGGAAGTTTGGGCAATATCTATGTCATATAGGATTGGCATGATGCAAGTTTGGTGAGTCATATTTATACAGTAATATGAATAGAGGTTAAAAAATATATAGCTTATTATTTCCCTATATTTCTCAACTTAGCCTAGCACAAAAATCCCTACTTGTACTCAGCAGCTGCAATCCTAAGCTTACCATTTCAAGTAACTCAGTTACCACGAGTTTAAAATAGTCTCTTTTGATAACTACTTACCTCAGTTCTAGATTTCCCACTCTTCTTTCTTTTATCTTTTCTCTAAGATGTAACTGAGTTGAGTCAGTGTGCCAATCTAAGTATCATTATGGCATTCTAAATTTAGGACGTAATTCTCATACATGGAATTTCTTTCCCCTTACCGACTGTTATTTCCTGATAGGTGTCCTTGGTCCCACAATGTCTTCCATGTGTCTAGTTTACACACATTGTTTCTTCATATTTTCAAACATGAATCTTCATCTGACCTGCCATACCACTCAGGCTCTTTTACATTATTTTCTGTAGATGTGGGGGGCACCCAGGAAACTTTGGCTGTGTTCTCCTCACCAAGGTGAATTGCAAGGGACTCTGGGTAGCTCTCCATAGAGGCATTTGTCTGCCCCATCTCCAGTCATAAAAGATTTCAGGAACCATATTTATGGAGCCATGTTGGAGGAGATAGTTTTCTAAATATTTCTATGCTCCAGGCTATAATTTTTGAGGATAGGAAGTCATCCATTCTGCTCTGAGAGGGTTTTATTATTTACCACATAAAGAGGAGGTTGACCCAAGAGAGGAGATTGAAGAGCTACATGTGTTCAGGAAACACCCAGCACTTTAACACTAATCAGATATTTATTACATATCTTCTGATTCTTCTCTCTTGTATTACTATGTGAGTAAACTCTCACTTTGGGGCAGAAAAACAATAACTCATATCGATATGCATCCTTCTGTATTACATGCCTTATAGAATAAACTCTACACTTTTAGTCTATACTTTTAGTCTCTTTCAGTCTTTGGCTTCCAATACTTAAGGTCAACTTAGAATAGTAAAATATTTTCTCTAATACATTCCTGCCTCGTGAAAATGAAGGCTATGGATTTCAACACAATTGATTCTACTGTAGATACCTGTAACATCAATATGAACCCAAACTTCAAGAATATATTGCCTCCATCCCATTCTTCAATTTAGAAAAAAAAAATTCCTAACACTGTCACTGCTTGAGGATAGTATTGAAGAGTATGATTAACAAACTACAGACCTTGTTTCCAATCCTTCCCATCAGCTGTTTTTAGAAATAAGGTTTTTATTGCAATACAGTCATGCATATATGTATGGTCTATGATTGCTCTCATGCTACCTTGGCCAAGTTTTCTATTTGTCACACAGACCATATGGCATGGTGAGCCCAAAATATTTACTATCAGACCCTCTCAAGGAAAAGTTTGTTGGCTGATGTTAAAAGCTTAGTTTATGGCAGAAGGGGAAAGGCAGCACATTGAAAGGTGGGCTTCTGGTGTGTGGAGTTCGTGAGTTTGGAGCCAAGTGTCTGACAGGGTCTTGGTGCTCCTTCCAGGGTTAAGGCTTGTTCCTCTTAAGTGGGAGAGACAAGTTCAGGATATTGGTCCACCAGAGACTTCCTGTCTCCACGTAATATCAAAAGGTGAAAGCTCTCCAGAGATCGCCATCTCAAGGCTAAGACACAGCTCTGCTCAATGACCAGCAAGCTAAGTGATGGACACTCTATGCCAAGCAACTAGCAAGACAAGAACACAACCCCACCCATAAGCAGAGAGTCTGCCTAAAATCAAAATAAGGTCACGGACACCCCTAAACACACCAGTGGACACACTCCTGCCCACCAGAAAGACAAGATCCATCCTCATCTGCTGGAACACAGGTACCAGTACCCTCCAACAGGAAGCCTACACAGCCCACTGAACCAACCTTACCCACTGGGGGCAGAAACCAAACACAATGGAAACTACGAACCTGGAGCCTGCAAAAAGGAGACCCCCAAACACAGTAAGTTAAGCAAAATGGGAAGACAGATAAATACACAGCAGCTGAAGGAGCAAGGTAAATATAAACCAGACCAAAAAAACTAAGAGGAAATAGGCAGTCTACCTGAAAAGGAATTCACAGTAATGATAGTAAAGATGATCCAAAATCTTGGAAATAGAAAGGAGAAAATACAAGAAACCTTTAACAAGGACTTGGAAGAACTAAAGAGCAAACAAACAATGATGAACAACACAATAAAAGAAATTAAAAATTCTTTAGAAGGAACTAATAGCAGAATAACTGAGTCAGAAGATAAAATAGTGGAAATAACTACTGCAGAGCAGAATAAAGAAAAAAGAATGAAAAGAATTGAGGACAGTCTCAGAGACTTCTGGGACAACATTAAATGCACCAACACTTGAATTATAGGGGTCCCAGAAGAATAAGAGAAAAAAGAAGGGACTGAGAAAATATTTGAAGAGATTATAGTTGAAAACTTTCCTAATATGGGAAAGGAAATAGTCAATCAAATCCACGAAGTGCAGAGAGTCCATACAGGATAAATCAAAGGAGAAACAAGACAAGACACATACTAATTAAACTATCAAAAATTAAATACAAAGAAAAATATTAAAAGCAGTAAGGGAAAAACAACAAATAGCATACAAAGGAATCCCCATAAGGTTAAAAGCTGATCATTCAGCAGAAACTCTTCAAGCCAGAAAGGAGTGGCAGGACATATTTAAAGTAATGAAAGGGAAAAGCCTACAAACAAGATTACTCTACACAGTAAGGATCTCATTCAGATTCAACAGAGAAATTTAAATCTTTACAGACAAGCAAAAGCTAAGACAATTCAGCACCACCAAACCAGCTTTACAACAAACGCTAAAGGAACTTCTCTAGGCAGGAAACACAAGAGAAGGAAAAAACCTACAATAACAAAGCCAAAACAATTAAGAAAAAGGTAACAGTAACATATATATTGATAATTACTTTAAACATAAATGGAATAAAAGCGTGCACCAGAAGACCTAGACTGGCTGAATGGACACAAAAATAAGACCCATATATGTGCTGTCTGTGAAAGACCCACTTCAGACCTAGGTACACATACAGACTGAAAGTGAAGGGATGGAAATAGACAATCCATGCAAATGGAAATCAAAAGAAAACTGGGGTAGCAATACTCATAACAGACAAAATAGACTTTAAAATAAACACTATTACAAGAGACAAAGAAGGACACTACATAATGATCAAGGGACCGATCCAAGAAGAAGATATAAAAATTGTAAATATTTATGCACCCAACATAGGAGCACCTCAATACATAAGGCAAATACTAACAGCCATAAAAGGGGAAATCAACAGCAGCACAATCATAGTAGGGGACTTTAACACCTCACTTTCACCAATGAACAGATCATCCAAATGAAAATAAATAAGGAAACACAAGATTTAAATGACACATTAAACATGATGGACTTAATTGATAATTATAGGACAGTCCATCCAAAAGCAACAGAATACACTTTCTTCTCAAGTGCTCATAGAACATTCTCCAGGATAGATCATATCTTGGGTCACAAATCAAGCCTTGGTAAATTTAAGAAAATTGAAATTTTATCAAGTACCATTTCCAAACACAATGCTATGAGAGTAGATATCAATTAAAGGAAAAAAAATCTGTAAAACATACAAACACTTGGAGGCTAAACAATGCAATACTAAATAGCAAAGATATCACTGAAGAAATCAAACAGGAAACTAAAAATACCTTGAAACAAATGACAATGAAAACACAGTGACCCAAAACATATGAGATGCAGCAAAAGCTGTTCTAAGAGGGAAGTTTACAGCAATACAAGCCTGCCTCAAAAACTAAGAAACATCTCAAATAAATAATGTAAACTTACAACTAAAGCAGTTACAGAAAGAAGGAGAAAAAAAAATTAGCAGAAGGAAAGAAATCATAAAGGTCAGATCAGAAATAAATGAAAGGGCTTCCATGGTGGTGCAGTGGTTGAGAGTCCGCGTGCCGATGCAGGGGACACGGGTTCGTGCCCCGGTCCAGGAAGATCCCACATGTGGCAAAGTGGCTAGGCCCGTGAGCCATGGCGGCTGAGCCTGCGCGCCCGGAGCCTGTGGTCCACAACAGGAGAGGCCACAACAGTGAGAGGCCCGCATACAGCAAAAAAACCCCAAACAAACAAACAAATAAATAAATAAACAAGAAATGAAGGAAACAATAGAAAAGATCAATAAAACTAAAAGCTTGTTCTTTGAGAAGTTAAACAAAATTGATAAACCATTAGCCAGACTCATCAAGAAAAAAAAAAAAGGAGAAGCCTCAGATCAATAGAATTACAAATGAAAAAAGGGAAGTAATGACTGACACTGCAGAAATGTGAAGAATCATGAGAGATTACCACAAGCAACTATATGCCAATAAAACGGATAACGTGGAAGAAACGGATACATTCTTATAAAAGCACAACCTTCTGATGCTGAACCAGGAAGAAATAGAAAATATGAACAGACCAATCACAAGCACTGGAATTGGTACTGTGATTAAAACTCTTTCAACAAACAAAAGCCCAGGACCAGATGGCTTCACCAGCGAATTATGTCAAAGATTTAGAGAACAGCTAACACCTATCCTTCTCAAACTCTTCCAAAATATAGCAGAGGGAGGAACACTCCCAAACTCATTCTATGAGGCCACAATCACCCTGGTACCAGAACAAGACAAAGATGTCACACAAAAAAAGAAAACTACAGATCAATATCACTGATGAATATAGATACAAAAATCCTCAACAAAATACTAGCAAACAGAACCCAACAGCACATTAAAAGGATCATACACCATGATCACATGGGCTTCATCCCAGGATTGCAAGGATACTTCAATATACACAAATCAATCAATGGGAAAAACTGTAGTAACAAATTAAAGGAGAAAAAACATATGATCATCTCAAAAGATGCAGAAGCTTTTGACAAAATTCAACACCTATTTATGATAAAATCTCTCCAGAAATTAGGCATAGAGGGAAATTACCTAAACATAATAAAGGCCATATATGAAAAACCCATAGCCAACCTCATTCTCAGTGGTGAAATCCTGAAAAAATTTCCTCTAAGATCAGGAACAAGACAAGGTTGTCCACTCTCAACATTATTATTCAACATAGTTTTGGAAGTTTTAGCCTCAGCAATCAGAGAAGAAAAAGAGATAAAAGGAATACAAATTGGAAAAGAAGAAGTAAAACTGTCACTGTTTGAAGATGACATGATACTATACATAGAGACTCCTAAATATGCTACCATAAAACTGTTAGAGCTAATCAATGAATTTGGTAAAGTAGCAGGATAAAAAGTTAATGCACAGAAATCTCTTGCATTCCTGTACACTAATGATGAAAAATCTGAAAGAGAAATTGAGGAAACACTCCCATTTACCATTGCAACAAAAATAATAAAATGCCTAGGAATAAACCCACCTAGGGAGACAAAAGACCTGTATGCAGAAAACTATAAGACACTGATGAAAGTAATTAAAGATGATACAGAGAGGTGGAGAGATATAACATGTTCCTGGTTTGGAAGAATCAACATTGAAAATGACTATACTATGCAAAATAATCTACAGATTCAATGCAATCCCTAACAAATTACCAATGGCATTTTTCACAGACTAGAACAAAAATTTTCACAATTTGTATGGAAACACAAAAGACCCTGAATAGCCAAAGTAATATTGAGAAAGAAAAACGGAGCTGGAGGAACCAGGCTCCTAGACTTCAGACTATACTACAAAGCTACAGTAAACAAGACAGTATGATACTGGCACAAAAACAGAAATATAGATCAATGGCACAGGATAGATAGCCCAGAGATAAACCCACACACATATGGTAAACTAATCTTTGACAAAGGAGGCAAGGATATACAAGGAAAAAGACAGTCTCTTCAATAAATGGTACCTGGAAAACCAGACAACTACATGTAAAAGAATGAAATTAGAAAACTCCCTATGACCACACAAAAAAATAAACTCAAATTTGATTAAAGACCTAAATGTAAGGCCAGACACTATAACACTCTTGGAGGAAATCATAGGCAGAAGAGTCTTTGACATAAATCACAGCAAGATCATTTTTAACCCACCTCCTAGAGAAATGGAAATAAAAAGAAAAATAAACAAAGGGGACCTAATGAAACTTAAAAGCTTTTGCACAGCAAAGGAAACTATAAATTAGACCAAAACACAACCCTCAGAATGGGAGAAAATATTTGCAAATGAAGAAACTGACAAAGGATTAAACTCCAATATTTACAAGCACCAAATGCAGCTCAATATCCAAAAAACAAACAATCCAATCCAAAAATGGGCAGAAGACCTAAACAAACATTTCTCCAATGAAGATTTACAGTTTGCCAACAAACACATTAAAGGATACTCAACATCACTAATCGTAAGAGAAATGCAAATCAAAACTACAATGACATATCACCGCACACCAGTCAGAATGGCTGTCATCAAAAAATCTACAAACAATAAATTCTGAAGAAGGTGTGGAGAAAAGGGAACCCTCTTGCACTGTTGGTGGGACTTTAAATTGATACAGCCACTATGGAGAACAGTTCCTTTAAAAACTAAAAATAAAACTACCATATGACCCAGCAATCCTACTACTGGGCATATACCCTGAGAAAACCATAATTCAAAAAGTCTCATGTACCACAATGTTCATTGCAGCACTATTTACAATAGCAGGACATGGAAGCAACCTAGTGTCCATCGACAGATGAATGGATACAGAAGATGTGGCACATATATACAATGGAATGTTACTCAGCCATATAAAGAAATGAAATTGAGTTATTTGTAGTGAGGTGGATGGACCTAGAGACTGTCATACAGAATGAAATAAGTCAGAAAGAGAAAAATAAATATCTTATGTTAACACATATATATGGAATCTAAAAAAAAAAAAAGGTTCTGAAGAAACTAGGGGCAGGACAGAAATAAAGACGCAGATGTAGAGAATGGACTTGAGGACACAGGGAGGGGGAAAGGTAAGCTGGGATGAAGTGAGAGAGTGGCATAGACATATATATACTACAAAATGTAAAACAGATAGCTAGTGGGAAGCAGCCACATAGCACAGGGAGATCAGCTCGGTGCTTTGTGACCACCTAGAGGGGTTAGATAGGGAGAGTGGGTTGGAGACGCAAGAGGGAGGATATATGGGGATATATGTATATGTATAGCTGATTCACTTTGTTATAAAGCAGAAACTAACACACAAGAAAATTGCTTGTAAAACAATTTTACTCTGATATAGATGTTAAAAAAAAGCTTAGTTTTATATCAAAGTACAGCATGACTGTATAAATAAAACCTACTTCTTGCTTTTTGATATTTTCATCAGCTTAATTTTAATAGTACTTGTCACATCTTTTTCCTTCCCATTCAGTAAGTGAATTCCTAAGTGAGAGCCTCAAAGTTGTAATCAGGAGACTTGGAATATACAAGGGGGATTAAGGTTCATTGGGTCGTACCATGTCCCAGATATTGTGATATGAGAGTTAAATGTTAGCTCTATTAACATGGGTTCTCATCTCATATTTGTCAGATGGACATCATCAGAAAAAAATGTGTCACAAAATATAGTGATTTCTATGTGTAGGGTCCCTTCCCCATTCTCAGGCTTTCACACTCATACAGGGTCAATTCATGAGCAGAGACCTCACCATAGCAATGGCAAAATCTGACATAAAAATTGTACTGCATTAGATGTAATGCGATTTTTTTTTTCTGTTTAAAATTTCTCCATTGTGTGAAAATATTTTGACATTAATAGTTTTTCAGAGTAAATAGAATTATGGCTTTTGGTCATGTCTTTTCCTACTAATGGAGGGGGCAGAATTACTATGTATTCACAATGTTGTTAGTATTTTTGTCTGTCTTGTTTTGCACATTATCTATAAAGCTTGAAGTTCGGACAGATTTTCCATCCAAGGTAACTTCCAGCATTAAATGTCAGTGATTTTTAAAAGCAGAACTTTTTAGAGAAGCCAGATGTTATTGAGCAGTCCTGTTTACTCATTAGCAACTAAAAAACAAATATTTGGTGTTATTCACTTCACTCTTATTTTGGGGCATTCTGTTGCTATAAAGACAAACAACAGAGCAGTTTTTTAGGATGGGAGAAATGAGAACTTTTTGATGAATCCACGTTTTCAGTATAGGTTTCTCCCTTATATATTTATTTTTATTTTTTATTTTTATTTTATTTTATTTTTTTTTTATTTTTTTGTGGTACGTGGGCCTCTCACTGTTGTGGCCTCTCCCGTTGCGGAGCACAGGCTCGGGACGCGCAGGCTCAGCGGCCATGGCTCACGGACCCAGCCGCTCCGCGGCATGTGGGATCTTCCCGGACCGGGGCACGAACCCGCGTTCTCTGCATCGGCAGGCGGACTCTCAACCACTGCACCACCAGGGAAGCCCTCCCTTATATTTTTAAAATGAGTATCTAAGTTTAGTCATCTTTACCTATGAGATTTTTTTTTTCTTTTACAATGTACTTATGTAAATGAACTTATCATCATCATTTGAAGTTTATTACCTTCAAAGTCTTCCATACTACTTACAGGTGTCTTTTACCAGTTGAGTGATCAGGGATCAGTAAGTTGATTCAAGGTGAACATATCTGTAAATGATCTAGGAACTTTGAGATTTGCTCAAGTAATTTCTCAGCACATTAGCCATAATGTTCGGGAAAAAAAAAAAAAGTCTTTTTGACTTTAGACACTCTAAGAAAAATAAGAAAATATTTTTAAAATAAAAGGAAGAGTTAGTAATAAAGATAAGGTAAAATTGGGATCACTTGTTTCTAAAGAATATATATAGAGAGAGACACATACATATATATATATATATCACCATTGGGCTGTTGTTTCATTGACTATTGTAAACAATGGTTCATAAAGTGAGAAACCATACACTTCATTCTCCCATCTTTAATAGCTTCTTTACAACTTTCCTGATAAGAAATAACTAAATTGGCTCAAAAATTCCAGTACCTGGGAACCACTTATAGAACAACTCCTCTATTACTATACATTTCTTAAAGTGAGTCTTAATATTGATCTAAGAATTTGGTATCCAATAATGTACCCCAGTTTCCTGTATATATTTTTTAACGTGAAAAAGGAACATTTCTATTTCTTCCTGTGCATGACAGCCTTACAAATATTGAAAACTAGTATTATGCTTCCTCTTAGTCTTTATTCCCCTAGCTAAACACTCTGTGCTGATACAACATGGTTTGTAAATCCCTCACGTATTCTGTTTGGTCTCCTTGGTACACATCAATTTTGTAATATATTCCTTAATATGGACACATTGCTGTATGTAATGCTGTCGACATGTTCTGGTCTCTAAAAATTCACAGTAAAAATTTTACAATATTCTAGATTTCCTTCAACTTTAATCTTTGTATTCAAAGGAGGCATATCTACAAATCTATTTTTTTTTATTTTTTTTTATTTTTTATTACTTTCTGCTTTATAACAAAGTGAATCAGTCATACATATACATCTGTTCCCACATCCCTTCCCTCATGCATCTCCCTCCCTCCCACCCTCCCCATCCCACCCCTCCAGGCGGTCACAAAGCACCGAGCTGATCTCCCTGTGCTCTGCGGCTGCTTCCCACTATCTATCTACCTTACGTTTGGTAGTGTATATATGTCCATGCCTCTCTTTCCCTTTGTCACAGCTTACCCTTCCCCTTCCCCATATCCTCAAGTCCATTCTCAAGTAGGTCTGTGTCTTTATTCCCGTTTTACCCCTAGGTTCTTCATGACATTTTTTTTTTTTTAAATTCCATATATATGTGTTAGCATACGGTATTTGTCTTTCTCTTTCTGACTTACTTCACTCTGTATGACAGACTCTAGGTCTATCCACCTCATTACAAATAGCTCAGTTTCGTTTCTTTTTATGGCTGAGTAATATTCCATTGTATATATGTGCCACATCTTCTTTATCCATTCATCCGATGATGGACACTTAGGTTGTTTCCAGCTCCGGGCTATTGTGAATAGAGCTGCAATGAACATTTTGGTACATGTCTCTTTTTGAATTATGGTTTTCTCAGGGTATATGCCTAGTAGTGGGATTGCTGGGTCATATGGTAGTTCTATTTGTAGTTTTTTAAGGAACCTCCATACTGCTCTCCATAGTGGCTGTACCAATTCACATTCCCACCAGCAGTGCAAGAGAGTTCCCTTTTCTCCACACCCTCTCCAGCATTTATTGTTTCTAGATTTCTTGGTGATGGCCATTCTGACTGGTGTGAGATGATATCTCATTGTAGTTTTGATTTGCATTTCTCTAATGATTAATGATGTTGAGCATTCTTTCATGTGTTTGTTGGCAGTCTGTATATCTTCTTTGGAGAAATGCCTATTTAAGTCTTCTGCCCATTTTTGGATTGGGTTGTTTGTTTTTTTGCTATTGAGCTGCATGAGCTGTTTATAAATTTTGGAGATTAATCCTTTGTCAGTGGCTTCATTTGCAAATATTTTCTCCCATTCTGAGGGTTGTCTTTTGGTCTTGTTTATGGTTTCCTTTGCTGTGCAAAAGCTTTGAAGTTTCATTAGGTCCCATTTGTTTATCTTTGTTTTTATTTCCATTTCTCTAGGAGGTGGGTCCAAAAGGATCTTGCTGTGATTTATGTCATAGAGTGTTCTACCTATGTTTTCCTCTGGGAGTTTGATAGTTTCTGGCCTTACATTTAGGTCTTTAATCCATTTTGAGCTTATTTTTGTGTATGGTGTTAGGGAATGATCTAATCTCATACTTTTACATGTCCCTGTCCAGTTTTCCCAGCACCACTTATTGAGGAGGCTGTCCTTTCTCCACTGTACATTCCTGCCTCCTTTATCAAAGATAAGTTGGCCATATGTGCGTGGGTTTATCTCTGGGCTTTCTATCCTGATCCACTGATCTATCTTTCTGTTTTTATGCCAGTACCACACTGTCTTAATTACTGTAGCTTTGTAGTATAGTCTGAAGTCAGGCAGCCTGATTCCTCCAGCTCCGTTTTTCGTTCTCAAGATTGCTTTGGCTATTCGGGGTCTTACAAATCTATTTTTGACAATACTGTATCACATGTCTACACTCACATCCCATTAAAGGAGTAGGTCAAAGAAAATATTTACCTCTATAAACTCTGTGTAGAATACAAACAAATTAGATTAAATATTTTAAAGTTGTTTATTTCATTAAGATTTTGATTCCAAAAGGACAGCTAGAACTGGGTGATTTTGTTTCTCTATCATTTCTCAGGTTTTTTGGGTTTTTTTTTACCCATGTTCTATTTTAAGCAGACTATCTCTACTTCACAGGAAAGATGAGCACCCAAAGCTCAAAATTAAGTAGTTACAATCTCAAAAGAAGGAAGACCTTAACTCTGAATGTTCATAGAGATCACTGAAATTAAATTTTGATTGGCTCTGCTTAGATCATGTGTCTACACCATAATCAACCATTTATTCATGGGAAAGTTTTGATTGAGTAACACTGATCCCACACCCACATCTAGGTTGTAGTCATTGGGGACATTTGATTAATAATCCAGTAGAAGAAAAAGTCTTGCTCTAAAAGTAAAAGATGTTTTGCAGACCAAAATCTAACAAAAGACCATTGTATTCACTTTACTTCATTTGGTACTAATGGACAATACTTTCAAATCATTCCATAAATCTTCATTAACTCAAATTAATATCAATCTGCATATATGTCACATTAAGGCCTAATTATCACAATAAGGGAAAAGCAACTATGATCAGAAAATAAGAAGAAATCAATAGAGATTCATTCTGTTATTGTTACATGCACATTTGTGTTACCTACTTTAACACAATTTTTAATTGTTAAAATTAAAGTCTGCTTAGTCGATGTAAGTAGTACCTTTTATTGATAGTAATATGTTCCCAATTTTTAATTTCAATCATGCATGTTATTCATTTATGTATTCTTCACTTAACAAATATTTGTTGGGTTCTTACTCTTTGCTTGGCAGTTTTCCAGGACTTGAAATGTAATATTGAACAATTCCTGCCTGGACCCTGACATGATGGAGTTTAGGTACAATGTGGTCCACAAATATTAAGAAATTTTTTATTTGGACTCTGTTGTCATAAAGACTATAAAGTAAAAACATACTATTGGGTGCTAGGCTGGTAAAAAGAGTGAAGACTAGCATATACTGTGAAATCAGAGACTTTTTGGATAAATTAGATAGGTTTAAGAATAAAAGTAGCTATGTAAAAATGTATCTCTGTCTGCGTGTGTTGGTGTTGCAAGAAGAGCAAGAAAGAGAAAGAGCAGTGGTTAAATTCAGTAGGAAGGCCTGAAGAGGGTGTGGGTACATGACACTATAGAAAGTCCAGAGAGAGAAGTAACATAGGAAACAACAGGGAGGGAAAAACCAGACTACATAGGTCTTTTAAGGGATTTTTCACTTTATCCTAAGAGCAATGAAAAGCCATTTAATTGCTTGAAGCAGAGGAGTGATGTGGAGAGCTTTGTGGTTTTAAACAATCACAATGTTTGTGTACGGGGAATGCTTTAGGATACCCAGTAGAAGGCTATTACGCTAGTGTTTTAGCGACCGACTTCTTATAATACGGTGGTGGCAGTGGAGTTAAAGGTCTGAGACACACAAATAAGTAGTCTTAGACCATTTTGAAAGCAGGATCATCAAGACTTAGTGATTGCCTGCTTGTATGTGCACATACAAATGTGACTCACTCAACCTAATGGTAATCATAATGAACATCTTTTAAGATAAAAGTAGCTGATTATGGTATTTATTATATTATCTGAGGAGCCTAATAAGTTGCTGATCTGAATTCTTTCATGGACAAGAATTTTTCAAATTAATTTCTTCTCTTTGGGAATAATAATTTATTTTTTGGCTTCAATAAATACAATATTTTTAGAGCCAAGAAGCTATAAAATATTTTTAAATGCAACAACCACCATTCTGTTTCACTGGCTTACTGAAAATCCAAAGAAAACACAAACTTGCCCAGAGTAAAGGAATGAGAAAAATTATAAGAAGGAGAAAGACAGTTGATAAAAATAAACAGCAGAACAAGGACACCCAGAGGGAACTTGCAATCTACACAATTTTCGGTCTTACCTAAATGTGAAATATCCAAGGAGACAACTCTATGTACAGGAGAAACAGGTATCCAAACATTCCTGACTCTTAAGTTTGCACTGACCTCTTTTAAATGCTTCACGGTTCACACTTTTTCTTCTCTCACTGAAAATGCTTGATTATTCAGCAGCAGCTCCATGAGAAATGACCTTCTTGAGGCTATTTCTCTTTTTCTTTCTGTGTGAATACATAATAATAGTAGCATATTGAGAACTTATACATGGGAACACGCCATGCCTTGTTCTAAGTGTTTTACTTGTATTAATTCATTTAAACTTTGCAGCAAATCTTTGAGGTGGTTACACCGCTGTCACGACTTTATGGATTGTGGCACAATGAGGTCACCACACTTCCCCAAATGTCACCAAATTAGTAAATGGCAAAGCTGTGATCTGATCATACATCGTTTGCCTTCAGAGTCCAAGCAGTTGATCACTTGCTCTTCTAACCCCAATATAGCAGATACAGTAACAATAGCTACAGTCCATGGAGTACTTTTTATTCCAGGTGCTCGTGGTTTAAAAAAATGTATCTTGATTCTTGCAAAAAAAAACCAATCTAGGCAACACTTTTAAAGTAGGTATTATTTCCCAATTTTCAGACAAAGACTTGGTGGCACAGGGACATTTATCTGTTTGGTGTAGGCCACACAACCAGTAAAAAGCACAGTCAAACTCTATAGTCAGATATGTCTGAATAAAAAAAGCTATCCTCTTAACAAGAAGAAAACTCAGATACTAGTTTTAGCTCTATCACTGACAATATGCTCATAAACATCACTTAATCTCCCTAGCTTCAGTTTACTCAACTGTAAAATAAAAGTGATTCTCAAACTTGAGTAGTCTTAGGATACCCGTGGAATATTGGCTATAAGTGTAGATTTTCCAGTCTTTCATAAAGAACTTGATCAAGCAGATTTAGGGTGAAAGTCCAATTGCTTGAATTTTCAGCAATAATCCCTAGAGATTCTGATTCATGTGATATGTGGACCATGCTTTTGGCTGACCTCACCTTGAAACAGTTATGAAGAATATGCTACTTTTTCTTTGTTCTGTTATGACTTTGAAACTCAACAATCCTACAGTAACCCATACAGCATATAACCCATAACCCATATAGCATATGGGTTACAGTAACCCATATAACATATAACCCATATAGCATAAAACCCATAACCCACCTAGACCACCTGGACACTTAAAAATGTAAGAATAATTGATTTAGAATCTAATTACATGAACTATTGGAGTCGGAAGGAGAGCCCTTCTGAATTCCACAGCTCATGGAATAGGTTAAGCTCCCTCTTCATGATATCTTCATATTTACAAAGCACTTGTGCTCTCATGATCCAGGTCCTATGTTTGTATAGGTTGTTTCTGTTAATTTCCCATGTGACATGCAAGGGTCACATATAGAATTGAAACTCCTGGTGCGGGCTCTTCTTTCTCTTCCCAGTTTCTGCATTGCTGCCCTGCAGCTAAAATGATTCCATCCCTGACTTCAATAACTATATTCCCTAAGCCAGCTTCATTATCTTCATAGCATTTTTACTATCCAAAATTATTTTATTTGTTCTTTTCAGATATTATCTTTTTCCTTCATTAGAAATTAAGTTTTACAAAACTAGGGACTTTGATTAGTTCACCATTTATTACCAACATATATTACATTGCTTACTATCAGATGCTTATTATATATTTGTTTAATGAGTGAATATTAATTATATTTTTCTAGATTCTACTCACATAACATCAGAATTACTGCCACAGTGGGTCTTCCTCCCTCTGTGGGCTACAGAGGAGTATAATCATTCCTCTATAATTCATTCAGTATATGTTTTCATACTACAATCTTCCTTAAATACCATTTCATCCACACATTTGTAATGATCAAAATCTAGTCTCTCCTATACTAGGTGTAATTTTCTCTCTTATTCTCAGTTATTAGATACCTAACTACAAACGGTTTCTATTAAACCAGGATCATCTTGTCACTATTCTGGGAACACAGCCACTTCCTTCCTATGATTTGGGCTTTCCCATTTTTACCTTTATTTTGCCACATTCTTGCTCTTCAAAGTCTAGCTGAAGTTCCGTCTTTTTGAAGACAATCTCACTGACTGTTATATTAAATTATATATATATTGTATTATTCTTCTCTCCTGACCTAGTCACAACCTTTTTTTTTTTTTTTTTTTTTTTTTGCGGTATGCGGGCCTCTCACTGCTGTGACCTCTCCCGTTGTGGAGCACAGGCTCCGGACGCGCAGGCTCAGCGGCCATGGTTCACGGGCCCAGCTGCCCCACGGCATGTGGGATCTTCCAGGACTGGGGCACGAACCCGTGTTCCCTGCATCAGCAGGCGGACTCTCAACCACTGCGCCACCAGGGAAGCCCATCACAACCTTTTTGAAGACAGAGTCCTTATGTACTCTTCAGTGGTATTTTTTTTTTTAATCTGCTGGTCCTAGATCTCAATAAACATTTTTGATGATATAGAATAAAATAGCACAATAGAGTAGAAAGCAAAGACAGCTTCAGAGTGTTTCACAAATATCAACCTGTGTTTTATTTCTTGAAACTTTCTGTCTGTTGAAATGTGTGCATGTAAGCCAGTTCACAATATAAGACATATTTCTTAACTGTGGATATTGGTTTAAAAGTTTGAAAGCTCTTGTTCTATAGAACCAAGCACTGCATTGATCACATTATAGAAAATTAGTAAGCACCTGCCACTTGATTGGTTGAAATGATTCCCAATTAATACGCACAATTAATGGTAGGAAGTCAGGTCCAGCATTAGACAAAATAATCAGATTGGAGCTAAGGCAGTGTACTAAAATATTATTTATTTAATTATTTAACAATTGCAAAGGAGGAATTTAGATTATAGATGTAATACGACTCACTTAGTATCACTTAAACTTTCCATTATTCTAGTTTTTAAATTTAATCTCCCCTCTAATGAAAAATAAACTGCAGGTTGTATACTTGGCAAGAACAGGAAAACTAATGGGTTTGTTTTATTTTTTTAAGCACTAAGTAAGAAAGGGATTTAAAGTTGCCTTGATATGTTTTAGTTTAATGAACTTAAGACTTTGGAACTTGATTTAACTTCACTAAAAACACATGAATTTTAAATCTAATACTTCTCTCCATGGGATTTTCTATAATCTAGGAAGAAGAATAAAGGTTTTGAGCTTTTAGTGTTGGTATAAAAAGTGCCTAATTTCAGAAACCAGTCGCCATGGAGGCTGAATTAAATGGAATCAGTTTATAATGAAATCCGTATTATGCATGTTTCATTGGTTTATATTTCAGCATCAACCTTTGAATGAAGCAGAAAAAAATGGGAAGAGCATAAGGGCAGGTCTTTATTAACTAATTTTCAGTAATATATGGAAAAATATGGAGTTGTATGAATCAATGGCAGACTCCTCTGAAATTCCATGAGCGAATGAATTTAATCACTGCAGAATCCTGTCATATTTTTCTATCCAATGTCTTTTTCAGCAATTTTTAAATGATAGTATCTACTGCTAATTTCCTTGCCTAATGTCAACATTTTTAAAAAGAAGGAAAAAAGAGAGGGTTTTGTTTGTCTTTTGTTTGTTTGTTTGTTTGTTTTGTTTTGCTTTGCTTTAGAGAGTGAAAATGAGAATCAAGGCAACACAGAGCACATACAAATATTGCAAATACAGCAGAAATTAACTTTTGAGGGTAATAATAACTTGTAAAATAATCAGGGTATTAAAGTCTACCAAGTCGAGGTTAAGAGGAAGTGAGACTAAGCAGGGGTAGTGAGGGCATCCACAGCCATCCCAAGGGTTTTAGATAATTAGGCATGACCAAACATGGGGAAGAAAAAACGTACACAATTCTCAGATCATATTTCACTTGGGAATCTGAGAGTCATAAAACCTTTGCATTTTAAAGCTGGAAGGGACTTAATTCAACACTCTCATTTCACAGAAGAGGAAATTGAATTGTGTTCTGCTAAGTTATACAGTATGTATTCCATGTTTGTAAAAATTGCAAGCAGCTTTTCAGAACCAGGCTTACACACTCGTTAAAATATATATTGGTCTTCCTCTCTGACCCTCTCTTCCACTGCTTACCCTGAAAACTCTCTTTATTCTTCTTCTCCAATTACTTTCTATTATTATTTCTTTTATTTTATTCAATAACACACTAAGTGTATTCAAATTTTCAAGTTAAGTACTGGGCATTAGAAGTATGGGATCTTTATGAAGTTAATGATCAGATGGGTGAATAAGATGTTACAAGAAACTGTAACAATGCAGGAATGTAAATTAAATAAAAGGGGATTAATGTGTGATTCTATGATTTTCCATTAAAGTGACAACTCAGCCATTCTCTAGACATATGGAGAATGTGCTGTTGAAGCTGAATCTTAAAACACTAGTAGAAGTTAATCAGATTTTTATAAAAAATGTTCAGGGGCCTCCCTGGTGGCACAGTGGTTGGGAGTCCGCCTGCCGATGCAGGGGATGCGGGTTCGTGCCCCGGTCCGGGAGGATCCCATATGCCGTGGAGCGGCTGGTCCCGTGGGCCATGGCCGCTGGGCCTGCGTGTCCGGAGCCTGTGCTCTGCAACGGGGGAGGCCACGACAGTGAGAGGCCCGCATACTGCAAAAAAAAAAAAAAAATGTTCAATGGAATAAGTGTTTTATTTCTATTAACATATGTGTGCAGAAGTCAGGGGAGGACGGAAACTGTTATGTAGGTACTGATTTAGCTACAGTAATCTGAATGAAGTCTATCCTACTTAACAGACTTGTTTTCCTATCTGTATTTACTCGCATTCTGTCTCCTGATCTAAATACCACCTATTTGCTGATGACACTCCAAGTTATAACCTTAACCTGTACTTTTCCTTGAACTTCAGACTTGTGTATATGCAACTGCTTACTCAACATCTCCATTTAGAAGTCTAACAGGCATTTTAAATATAATATGTCCAAAAATAGGATCTGTGATTCTCTTCCAAGCCATAACTTACTGAGAATTCCCCACATATAGTTGCTGAAGTAAAAACCTTAGAGTCAGCCTAACTCCTTTTTCCTTTAATCCATATCTTCTCAAATATCTTCTCACCTTTTACCATCTCTGCTGCAATTATTTTAGTCCAAGCCAAGGACAGCAACTTCCTAGAAGGTTTCTCTGTGTCCATTCTTTTCCCTTCTAATCTATTCTCATTACAGCAGCTAGATAGAGCCCATGAAAAAAAAATGAGTTTCTGTGCCATTCCTTTGCTCAAAATGCTTGAAAAGCGTCTCATATCACCTAGAGTAAACACCACAGTTATTACTATAAGCACATGGCCCTCTGTAATCAGGCCTTATGTTATTTCTCTGCCCTAATTGCCAACTCCTCATCCCTGTCTCACTCAGGCCTATCCATATGGTTCTCACTTTTCCTCAAATACAATAGGCACATTCATGCCCAGGGTCTTTGCACTTGCCACTGTCTCCACGGGGAATACACTGCCTTGGATATCAGCTGGTTTCACTCCCTTGCTTCCTTCAAGTCACAACTCAAATTTTACCTTCTCACTGTCCACTGAGTATTTTTCACTATCCACCTTACCTAAAATATATTTCACATGTGTATCTTGTTTTTGTTTTTGTTTTTTCTTTTTTTTGGGGGGAGGGGGTATTTTGTTGTTTTTGCTACCGTGCACTAGAATGTAAGACATACGGGAACAACATTCATTTCCATTAATAATTGGTTCTCGCAAGTTGGTACAAACCAGCTCCAACACACTATTCCTCATGGACATCTGTGATGAGAGTGTGAGAAAATTGCTTCCGCCTAAAGGCACTTTCCCATCATTAGAAATTCCATATTGGAAGTGCCTTAGAATAAACATAGACTTTTCATCTCTCTCGAAATGCAAACACTCATGGGAAGAGAAACATATCAAGTTAAATGAATTATTAATGGATTAGCATAGGATCATTAATTGCTTATTTTGCTTCCATGATAACTTCCTTTAAAAAAGTCACTAAAAATGGGGTTTTGAAGATGGTGAGAAGAAAGGGATAATTTTGAGAAGTGTAGAAATACCTGGGTCAAAGAGATTGGATCACTACAGGAATAAGGAAGCCAGGAAATATATGGTCATATGGATAACTAAAGAGTATGGTTGCTATGCTGAGTATGACCATTTTACCTCTGTGATTCTAAAACAGCTGGGTGAGTAGGATAGCAAGGGACTGAACTTTTGGAGAAGGACTTGTTTTGTTCTCAGGGTGGAAATCGCAATGATAACAGGGGAATTCACCTCATGAAGTTCACTTTGCATGTCAGTAACCTTACCTTGAAGGTTTTTATACTGGAAATATATTGAAAATCTGAATTATATAATAGTTTTAAACATCTAGGTTCATATATAGCAAGCAGTAACTACTTTAAGTAGGACCAGGAATCAGGGTACTTTGAAAATTCAGCTATTCATTGGTGGTTTACAGGGATGCATTTCATTGTCCCCATTGGAGATACCAGATTATATACAGTTTAAATTTTTAAATATAATGTAACATGGATACACCATAGTGTGGCAGTTTGGTATTGATTTTCAGTAAAGGAATCTTCTTCCATAAAATCATTAATCATTTTCTGGTTTACAATAGTTATTGTTTTATGCAAATGTAGAAATATGGTCTCAGAAGATGTAGGATCAGTTCTATTTTTCTATGACTCTCTTAAAATAGATGCTAGAGAAAGTCAACGTGGGATGGATACAAATAAATTATTTCTTTTCCATTTGGCAAATATGTCACTCTTAGTCCTAAATGACATGCAAAAGACAGATGGGCAAAAAATACCATAGATTACAGATATAGTTCAAGAAATAATTTTTAAATGGGAATATAGATGTCCATTTCTTAATTTTTTTTTTTTTTTTTTTTTAGCTCTAGCAATTAGCCATAGCTAGTGAGTAAAAGTGAAGCTCTTACACTTCTCTGGACCTCCACCCTGATGTTTAAAAAAATCAGCAGTCATTGCGAATTTTACACTTTGTGTAAATTTCACATTTTATGGCAAAGAAAAACAACAAGAAATCTTTAATATTTGATACAAAGAAGTCAGAAATAACTAAGAGGAAGCAAAAAGTAGAAAGGCCAGAGATGGGGGAGTTTAATCCAAATGAGTGAACAATTATTAAGGCGTCTGGCTTGAGCAGGACAGTGTCAGCATTGTAGGGGACATTGGTTGATCTAAGGATTCAGGACTGATTAAGAACAGCTGTTAGAGGGAGGAGCTGAGAACTACAGAATCACCCTATGTGAATTCAGTATAATTGACTCAGATTATGCCAGTAGCCTCAGCTACTTTCTAGCTCTACAAGGCAGCTATTTCTTTTAGAAGTAGAATTAACTCTTTGTGTCATTAATTTCTTTGATGTCCTGCAGAATTATCTTGCAGTAGCTCACAGATGTGTCTTTGCCAGAAAACATCCAGACTCATTATGAAATACTAGAGGAAACAGCACAACTCAAAGCAACTTGGAAACAAAAGCAGACATTTAATCTCCCCCTTTTTCCCCAAGAAAATGCCAGAATTTCAAAAGTATAAGTCTGAGAAATTCCATTACCATATTTCATGTTTGTAATATGCTTTGTTTTCAAGAACCGTAAATCATTTCACAGTGTGAATATATCATTACTACTCAAACTCCAGAGTGTATAGGTAACTGTCTGGGGTGTTCTGGTACTCTACTTAAGGCATCCTGAGACCTGGAGAAATCTGAATTTAACTTGTGAGGATTATGAGACTTAGTAATTCAGCAGAGCATACATACACATTTGCTCTCAAAATGATAAATTAATATTGTGGATATCTACAGAGAATTTCTAAAGGACTATGCTACTTAGAACAATTTAGCAAAAAATAATTAGAACTTAAATAATACTTGAAAGAAAATTTAAAGCATATCTATATTCACAAATATAGCAGAAAAGAAAGCCATACAAAAAAGTATCCTCAGCATGAAAAAATGTATTCACAATTGCATAATGACTCCAATTATTTGGAAAAATTATGTAATGCAATTTTTTTTTAGTTCTTTAGAAATAAAAGAAATAATGATGGACTCATTTCATTTAGTATATTTATTTCATATTTAGACTCACCTTTTATATAAAGCATTCTGTACTAGCTTTAATCATTAGAAATATTACAGGACAAGATAATAATAAAATTCTGTATGACTTGAGAAAAAAGCAGATATTACTAGGTTTCTCTAATGAGCCAGTTACTATAGTTGATACATGTCAAATGCTATACTTCCCCAAGAAATTAATGCTCATATCACTGGGTTTATAACTGAATTGTGAGGCTATAACACACTTCTTCACATCTACTCCTATACCATTGGCCTGATTCAGCACCTTTTACAGTAAATTTGTACATTGGTTCTTATTACTTTCTAGGCACATATAGAAAAGGACCTTCTTATGTCATGATAAATAGTATTTAACTGATGGCAAACTAAGAGTATTTTAGAGTAGTGCTTCTCAACCTTGACTATGAATACAAATTGCCAGGAGATTTTGTTTAAATGCAAATTATGACATAAGTGTCTAAGGTCAGGCCTCGGAGCCTGCACTTCTGAGCTGCACCCAGGTTGATCCATCACCACACTACGTATATCAAGGCTTTGGAAGTGAGTTGCTCTTAACATTTTCTTATCTTTGAAATTGCTTACTTAAATACACAAAATTGAACATTGCCTCACTTTAAGACAACGCTCTGATATACATGTCAGAAACAATGGTGGTAACATATATAAAGGAAAAAGCGGTGACCAAAACACTTTGCCTTTTTGTAATTCTACCTCCATATACTTTATTGCTATTCTTCCTTGAAGCTAGAGAACATCTTAACTAGAATGAATCCATAAAAAGAAGTGACATTAATAAAGTTAAGAGTGAAACCTGAAAGAGAAAAAACAAACACCGTATGCTAACACATATACATGGAATCTAAAAAAGAAAAAAGAAAAGAAAAATGATTCTGATGAACCTAGGGGCAGGACAGGAATAAAGATGCAGATGTAGAGGACGGACTTGAGGACACGGGGAGGGGGAAGGGTAAGCTGGGACGAAGTGAGAGAGTGGCATGGACATATATACACTACCAAATGTAAAATAGATAGCTAGTGGGAAGCAGCTGCATAGCACAGGGAGATCAGCTCAGTGCTTTGTGTCCACCTAGAGGGGTGAGATAGGGAGGGTGGGAGGGAGATGCAAGAGGGAGGGGATATGGGGATATATGTACACGTATAGCTGATTCACTATGTTATACAGCAGAAAGTAACACACTATTGTAAAGCAATTATACTCCAATAAAGAGGTTAAAAAAAAAAAGAGAGTGAAACATCCACAACAGACTATTAGCTTGGTTTTTATTTTTAATTTTTTTATTTAACAAATTTAATCAGTTATACATATACATCTGTTCCCATAACCCCTCCCTTTTGCATCTCCCTCCCGCCCTCCCTATCCCACCCGTCCAGGCGGTCACAAAGCACCGAGCTGATCTCCCTGTGCTATTCAGCTGCTTCCCACTAGATATCTACCTTACGTTTGGTAGTGTATATATGTCCATGCCACTCTTTTGCTTTGTCACAGCTTACCCTTCCCCCTCCCCATATCCTCAAGTCCATTCTCTAGTAGATCTGTGTCTTTATTCCTGTCTTACCCCTATGTTCTTCATGATATTTTTTTTTTCTTAAATTCCATATATATGTGTCAGCATACAGTATATGTCTTTCTCTTTCTGACTTACTTCACTCTGTATGACAGACTTTAGGTCCATCCACCTCATTACAAATAGCTCAATTACGTTTCTTTTTATGGCTGAGTAATATTCCATTGTATATATGTGCCACATCTTCTTTACCCATTCATCCGATGATGGACACTTAGGTTGTTTCCATTTCCGGGCTATTGTAAATAGGGCTGCTATGAACATTTTGGTACATGTCTCTTTTTGAATTATGGTTTTCTCAGGGTATATGTCCAGTAGTGGGATTGCTGGGTCATATGGTAGTTCTAATTGTAGTTTGTTAAGGAACCTCCATACCGTTCTCCATAGTGGCTGTACCAATTCACATTCCCACCAGCAGTACCAGAGTGTTCTCTTTTTTCCACACACTCTACAGCATTTATTGTTTCTAGATTTCTTGGTGATGGCCATTCTGACTGGTGAGAGATGATATCTCATTGTAGTTTTGATTTGCATTTCTCTAATGAGTAAAGATGTTGAGCATCCTTTCATGTGTTTGTTGGCAGTCTGTATATCTTCTGTGGAGAAATGTCTATTTAGGTCTTCTGCCCATTTTTGGATTGGGTTGTTTGTTTTTTTGCTATTGAGCTGTGTGAGCTGCTTATAAATTTTGGAGATTAATCCTTTGTCAGTTGCTTCATTTGCAAATATTTTCTCCCATTCTGAGGGTTGTCTTTTGGTCTTGTTTATGGTTTCCTTTGCTGTGCAAAAGCTTTGAAGTTTCATTAGGTCCCATGTGTTTATTTTTGTCTTTATTTCCATTTCTCTAGGAGGTGGGTCCAAAAGGATCTTGCTGTGATTTATGTCATAGAGTGTTCTGCCTATGTTTTCCTCTAAGAGTTTGATAGTGTCTGGCCTTACATTTAGGTCTTAAATCCATTTTGAGCTTATTTTTGTGTATGGTGTTAGGGAGTGATCTAATCTCATACTTTTATATGTCCCTGTCCAGTTTTCCCAGCAACACATATTGAAGAGACTGTCCTTTCTCCACAGTACATTCCTGCCTCCTTTATCAAAGATAAGGTGACCATATGTGCATGGGTTTATCTCTGGGCTTTCTGTCCTGTTCCATTCATCTATCTTTCTGTTTTTGTGCCAGTATCACACTGTCTTGATTACTGTAGCTTTGTAGTATAGTCTGAAGTCAGGGAGCCTGATTCCTCCAGCTCTGTTTTTCCTTCTCAAGATTGCTTTGGCTATTCGGGGTCTTTTGTGTTTCCATACAAATTGTGAAATTTTTTGTTCTAGTTCTGTGAAAAATACCAGTGGTAGTTTGATAGGGATGGCATTGAATCTGTAGATTGCTTTGGGTAGTAGAGTCATTTTCACAAAGTTGATTCTTCCAATCCAAGAACATGTTACATCTCTCCATCTATTTGTATCATCTTTAATTTCTTTCATCAGTGTCTTATAATTTTCTGCATACAGGTCTTTTGTCTCCTTAGGTAGGTTTATTCCTAGATATTTTATTCTTTTTGTTGCAATGACAAATGGGACTGTTTTCTTGATTTCACTTTCAGATTTTTCATCATTAGTATATAGGAATGCCAGAGATTTCTGTGCATTAATTTTGTATCCTGCTACTTTACCAAATTCATTGATTACCTCTAGTAGTTTTCTGGTAGCATCTTTAGGATTCTCTATGTATAGTATCATGTCATCTGCAAACAGTGACAGCTTTACTTCTTTTTTTCCAATTTGGGTTCCTTTATTTCCTTTTCTTCTCTGATTGCTGTGGCTAAAACTTCCAAAACTAGGTTGAATAAGAGTGGTGAGAGTGGGCAACCTTGTCTTGTTCCTGATCTTAGTGGAAATGGTTTCAGTTTTTCACCATTGAGGATGATGCTGGCTGTGGGTTTTTCATATATGGCCTTTATTATGTTGAGGAAAGTTCCCTCTATGCCTACTTTCTGCAGAGTTTTTATCATAAATGGGTGTTGAATTTTGTCGAAAGCTTTCTCTGCATCTATTGAGATTATTATATGGTTTTTCTCCTTCAATTTGTTAATGAGGTGTATCACATTGATTGATATGCATGTATTGAAGAATCCTTTCATTCCTGGAAGAAACCCCACTTGATCATGGTGTATGATCCTTTTAATGTGCTGTTGGATTCTGTTTGCTAGTATTTTGTTGAGGATTTTTGCATCTATGTTCATCAGTGATATTGGCCTGTAGTTTTCTTTCTTTGTGAAATCCTTGTCTTGTTTTGGTATCAAGGTGATGGTGGCCTCGTAGAATGAGTTTGGTAGTGTTCCTCCCTCTACTATATTTTGGAAGAGTTTTAGAAGGATAGGTGTTAGCGTTTCCCTAAATGCTTGATAGAATTCTCCTGTGAAGCCATCTGGTCCTGGACTTTTGTTTGTTGGAAGATTTTTAATCACAGTTTCAATTGCAGTGCCTGTGATTGGTCTGTTCATATTTTCTATTTCTTCCTGATTCAGTCTTGGCAGGTTGTGTATTTCTAAGAATTTGTCCATTTCTTCCAGGTTCCCAATTTATTGGCATGGAGTTGCTTGTAATAATCTCTCATGACCTTTTGTATTTTTGCAGTGTCAGTTGTTACTTCTCCCTTTTCATTTCTAATTCTATTGATTTGAGTCTTCTCCCTTTTTTTCTTGATGAGTCTGGCTAATGGTTTATCAATTTTGTTTATCTTCTCAAAGAGCCAGCTTTTAGTTTTATTGATCTTTGCTATCGTTTCCTTCATTTCTTTTTCATTTATTTCTGATCTGATTTTTATGATTTCTTTCCTTCTGCTAACTTTGGGATGTTTTTGTTCTTCTTTCTCTAATTGCTTTATGTGCAAGGTTAGGTTGTTTATTCGAGATGTTTCCTGTTTCTTAAGGTAGGATTTTATTGCTACAAACTTCTCTCTTAGAACTGCTTTTGTTGCATCCCATAGGTTTTGGGTCGTCGTGTCTCCATTGTCATTTGTTTCTAGGTATTTTTTCATTTCCTTTTTGATTTCTTCAGTGATCACTTCGTTATTAAGTAGTGTATTGTTTAGCCTCCATGTGTTTGTATTTTTTACAGCTGTTTTCCTGTAATTGATATCTAGTCTCATAGCATTGTGGTCAGAAAAGTTACTTGATACAATTTCAATTTTCTTAAATTTACCAAGGCTTGATTTGTGACCTAAGATATGATCTATCCTGTAGAATGTTCCATGAGCACTTGAGAAAAATGTGTATTCTGTTGCTTTTGGATGGAATGCCCTATAAATATCAATTAAGTCTATCTTGTTTAATGTATCATTTAAAGCTTGTGTTTCCTTATTTATTTTCATTTTAAATGATCTGTCCATTGATGAAAGTGGGGTGTTAAAGTCCCCTACTATGATTATGTTACTGTCGATTTCACCTTTTATGGCTGTTAGTACTTGCCTTATGTATTGAGGTGCTCCTATGTTGGGTGCATAAATATTTACAATTGTTATATCTTCTTCTTGGATCGATCCCTTGATCATTATGTAGTGTCCTTCTTTGTCTCTTCTAATAATCTTTATTTTAAAGTCTATTTTGTCTGATATGAGAATTGCTACTCCAGCTTTCTTTTGGTTTCCATTTGCATAGAATATCTTTTTCCATCCCCTTACTTTCAGTCTGTATGTGTCTCTAGGTTTGAAGTGGGTCTCTTGTAGACAGCATATATATGGGTCTTGTTTTTGTATCCATTCAGCCAATCTGTGTCTTTTGGTGGGAGCATTTAGTCCATTTACATTTAAGGTAATTATCGATATGTGTGTTCCTATTCCCATTTTCTTAATTGTTTTGGGTTCGTTATTGTAGGTCTTTTCCTTCTGTTGTGTTTCTTGCCTAGAGAAGTTCCTTTAGCATTTGTTGTAAAGCTGGTTTGGTGGTGCTGAACTCTCTCAGTTTTTGCTTGTCTGTAAAGGTTTTAATTTCTCCATCAAATCTGAGTGAGATCCTTGCTGGGTAGAGTAATCTTGGTTGCAGGTTTCTCTCCTTCATCACTTTAATTATGTCCTGCCACTCCCTTCTGGCTTGTAGACTTTCTGCTGAGAGATCAGCTGTTAACCTGATGGGGATTCCCTTGTGTGTTATTTGTTGCTTTTCCCTTGCTGCTTTTAATATGATTTCTTTGTGTTTAATTTTTGACAGTTTGATTAATATGTGTCTTGGCATATTTCTCCTTGGATTTATTCTGTATGGGACTCTCTGTGCCTCCTGGACTTGATTAACTATTTCCTTTCCCATATTAGGGAAGTTTTCAGCTATAATCTCTTCAAATATTTTCTCAGTCCCTTTCTTTTTCTCTTCTTCTTCTGGAAACCCTATAATTCGAATGTTGGTGCGTTTAATGTTGTCCCAGAGGTCTCTGAGACTGCCCTCTCTTCTTTTCATTCTTTTTTCTTTAGTTTGCTCTGCATCACTTATTTCCACTATTTTATCTTCCACCTCACTTATCCGTTCTTCTGCCTCAGTTAATCTGCTATTGATCGCATGTAGAGTATTTTTCATTTCATTTATTGTGTTTTTAATCGATGCTTGATTCATCTTTAGTTCTTCTAGGTCCTTGTTAACTGTTTCTTGCATTTTGTCTATTCTATTTCCAAGATTTTGGACCTTGGAAATAGAATCTTGGATCATCTTTACTATCATTATTCTGAACTCTTTTTCAGGTAGACTGCCTATTACCTCTTCATTTGTTAGGTCTGGTGGGTTTTTATCTTGCTCCTTCTCCTGCTGTGTGTTTTTCTGTCTTCTCATTTTGCTTATGTTACTGTGTTTGGGGTCTCCTTTTTGCAGGCTGCAGGTTCGTAGTTCCCGTTGTTTTCGGTGTCTGTCCCTAGTGACTAAGGTTGGTTTAGTGGGTTGTGTAGGCTTTCTGGTGGAGGGGACTAATGCCTGTGTTCTGGTGGATGAGGCTGGATCTTGTCTTTCTGGTGGGCAGGTCCACATCTGGTGGTGTGTTTTGGGGTGTCTGTGGACTTTTTACGATATTAGGCAGCCTCTCTGCTAATGGGTCGCGTTGTGTTCCTGTCTTGCTAATTGTTTGGCATAGAGTGTCCAGCACTGTAGCTTGCTGGTCATTGAGTGAAGCTGGGTGCTGGTGTTGAGATGGAGATCTCTGGAAGATTTTCGCCATTTGATATTATGTGGAGCTGGGAGGTCTCTTGTGGACCAGTGTCCTGAAGTTGGCTTTCCCACCTCAGAGGCACAGCACTGACTCCTGGCTCCTCAATTAGGGATGATTTGTTGTCTATTCCTGTATTCCACAGATGCAGGGTACATCAAGTTGATGGTGGAGCTTTAATCCGCTGCTTCTGAGGCTGCTGGGAGAGATTTCCCTTTCTCTTCTTTGTTCCCAAAGCTCCCGGGTCTCAGCTTTGGATTTGGCCCTGTCTCTGCATGTAGGTCGCCGGAGGGCATCTGTTCTTCGCTCAGACAGGACAGGGTTAAAGGAGCAGCCTCTTCGGGGACTCTGGCTCACTCAGGCCGTGGGGGAGGGAGTGACACGGAGTGCGGGGCCAGCCTGCAGCGGCAGAGGCCGGCATGACGTTGCACCAGCCCGAGGCGCGCCGTGCGTTCTCCCAGGGAAGCCGTCTCTGGATCCCGGACCCCAGCCGTGACGGGCTGTACAGGCTCCCAGAAGGCCGGCGTGGACAGTGACCTACGCTCTCACACAGGCCTCTTGGTGGCGGCAGCAGCAGCCCCAACGTCCCACGCCCGTCTCTGGGCTCCGCGCTTTCAGCCGCAGCTCGTGCCCGTCTGTGGGGCTCCTTTAAGCAGCGCTCTGAATCCCCTCTCCTTGCGCACCAGGAAACCAAGAGGGAAGAAATAGTCTCTTGCCTCTTCGGCCGCTCCAGAGTTTTCCCGGACTCCCTCCCGGCTAGCTGTGGCGCATTAGCCCCCTTCAGGCTGAGTTCTCGCCGCCAGCTCCAGTCCTCTCCCTGCGCTCTGACCGAAGCCTGAGCCTCAGCTTCCAGCGCCGCCCGTCCCGGCGGGCAAGCAGACAAGCCTCTCGGGCTGGTCGGCACCGATCCTCTGTGTGGGAATCTCTCCGCTTTGCCTTTCCCAGGTACGTGGGGAGTTTCTCGCCTTTTGGGAGGTCTGAGGTCTTCTGCCAGTGTTCAGTAGGTGTTCTGTAGGAGTTGTTCCACGTGTAGCTATATTTCTGATGTATCTGTGGGGAGGAAGGTGATCTCCGCGTCTTACTCTTCTGCCATCTTCCCCGGAAGTCCAGCTTGGTTTTTGATGACAGTCTCTATCACCTTCTAAAAATATCTGTGGCAAACAATATTTTGTTCTAAACTTTGACTATCATTTTATAATATAATGTCAATTTTACCATAAAATTTCAGATTTATATTTACAAAATATTTTTAAGATTGAATCTATTAACTTTTTGGTTAAGGTTGGCACTTGCATTCCTCAGGTCTATTATGTGTATTACACCTTGGGGCTCTGAAAAGTCATATTAAATTGCATTAATTTTTTGAAATTTACAAAATTTATGATATGTACAACTTGTGAACAAGGGTTTAGTATACTTTGTATCCTTTCCATAGTTACATACAAGATATTGAAGACTCAACTACTGCAATAATATTTGATAATGATCAGATACTGTATCATCCCCTCTTACAGGATCAACAAATACTGCTTCAAATGGCTGCTGATACTAAAGAAAACCAGGAAGTGCTACATATATACTCAGAAAAAATATGGACTATGTAGTAGTGAAGAAAGCAAATTATATGAACTCAAATACTGATTGTAATTGCTAGTCCTTCAACAATTCAACCATAATCTTAATATTTAGAGAGTACAAAAATAGCAAAGGCAAATCAGTCTTTTTTCTTCCCTGTCCTCAATTTATCTTTTGCATTGCATTTGAAGCCCTAAGCAAAACATCATCCTTATTCAATGTGCTAAGATCTTTTTACCATGGAATAGAAGAGTAAAACTCTAACAAAATGCAGGAGCACACAATGCCAGCTGTGATCCAGGCCATGATCACTTTAAATTAAATGACCCCGGGAAACTAAAGGCACTGTCTAGAGAACATCAAAGTAATTGCTTGTGATGTCTTCATGCACACATTCCCAGGAAAAGAGATATGCAGGATCCCTCTAACTGCTTGCTACGAATGAACAAATCTCTGACCTCAGATAATAGACCTGAGGTACTAAAGGTGAATGTTCCAGCTAGAAGGACAGTGGAGGTGTGGGGAAGAATACAATAAATGTAATAGAAGGGAACCTTACAAATGCTGTTTTCATCAGGAGAAATGATGAAGGTAAGTTACTCATTATTGTGAGAAGAATAATAAAAGAAAGCAGAATAACCTGAATCAAGGAAGTAAATTTAAAATTAAAAAAAAAAATTAGAGAATGTTTCCTAAGTTTAGCCAAAAAAAAGGAAAGACAGTTTTTCTTTTTCTAAAGTTACAGCATAAAAAAATTATACATGCTAATAATATATAGCCATTTTGTGACTAGACATTTGTATGTGTATCATTTTAAATATATGGAATGATACAAAACTAGTTTGCTTATGTGTCACTAAAAAAAGCTCAAATCCATGGTAGAAGCATTAGCATTACACTACTGGAGAACTAGTCAAACCTTATACTATTCACATGGAAACAGATTCATTTCTACCACTGGCTATGATCTGTTTTGGATTTTGACATTTTCTATATCCTGTTTTAAAAGCTGGTCAAGATGTACCAGAAAGGTAGACATTTTAGTGCTAGAAAAAGAACTTAATATTTCATGTTGTTCCATTTAATCTAAACGTTTTTTTAACAAGCAAGATATTATAAAAACAAACAAACAAAAAAACCCTTAGATCAAGCAAGGATCAATACACAGCCTAGTATTTATTTAAGATAGAAGTTCATTTTAATTTTGAATTAACAATATTTTATGTTGAGTTGAGTCAAATGTGGAGAATCTCTGTGCTGCATTTCCCTTAATTTTACTTGCCCAATTAGCTGGAGCTGCCTCGTTCATGGGTAACAGGAGCAAGCCAGACCATTTTAGTAACCAGCTCAGTGGTTAGGTCTGGCACTTTATTCATCTGTAACAAGAAAGCAAATTACCCTGCATTCTTCAGAAGTGATATCATAGGGAACCAATATCTAAAAAATCTAAAAGTAATGAATATAAAGGATTGATGTTAAAACTGCATTACTATTTTACTCACTATTTTCCATTATTTTCTGAAAGAACATTATGAAAGAATACATCTCATCATTATAGGCCAGTTAGATGAGAAGTCTTGTGAAAATTACTAACTGCTATGGAAAACAGTCAACATATAAATATTTTTAAACTTTATGAATTTCTGAAGGCAGCAGAGAAACTGAGGCTTCTAGGTCTGCCACAACTGGGGTGGCTTTTATGCACAGTACAAAGGGACTCATGCATGGTCATGTAGACAGTTATTGTAGAACGTTTCTCATTGAAGAAACATCCCTTGCATAAACAGATTGCATTGAAAAAAATATTTGTTTTTTTAAAAAATAACTATGATACCACTTGTCATTTTTGACAACAACATGTGTTAAAGAGAGTAGAGACCTTTGTCCTCTGGGGCAACAGTGAAAATGTTTCTATCAGATTTTGCAATATTCCTAAATTCTATATGCATACCAGAAGATTGAAAATGTAGTAAAAAAAAAAAAGAAAGAAAGAAAGAAAAGAAAATGTAAACATATTATATTAAGAACCAAGAAAGTATACACTTTTCTTAAGTTGAACTTAATTATAACAAATTAAGTGTTATAAAGCACAATAGGTATTTAGTATAAATTTGTTTAATGACTAAATGAATAATGTTTTTACTAGTTCAGTTTGAAAGTTAAGATAGAAATAAGAAAGAGCTAATATTAATTAAGTTTTGTTTTTTTGTTTTTTTTTTTTGTTTTTTTTTTTACATAAATGTACTGCATAAGAACATAAAGACACTGGGGCAGTGCTTGCACTGCCAACACCAAGTGCAAAAAGAAGTATCAAGGAAAGAAAAGCTCATACAAAATCTATGAATATATAAATGATTTTGAAGCTTGAAGTGAAAAAGAAAAATATGATAAGAAAATAAAAAGCGGCAAATGAAGATTTCAGAAGTTAAGACAAATAGTAAGATATTTTTCAAGCATTGAAGGAACAATAGGTCAGTGACAGAGAGAGTGGAGTTTCCTACAGATAACCAGAACAATTTACTGACGGAAAAGACAGCCGTTGCTAAAACAGAAATCAAATGAGTTCATTTGAATCAGAAATAGACATAAATCTCAGGGAAATAAGAAAAAAAAAAAAAAAAAAACCAAAGGAGGACTGCACTGTACTGAAACAGATACTGAAATACAAAATCAGTTATTTTTTTTACAAGAACTAAAAATTGTTTATATCCTTAACAAATTTGTTATTTTATAGTTTTTTGGGTTTTTTTTGTTTTTTTTTGTTTGTTTATTTGTTTTTTGGTACACGGGCCTCTCACTGTTGTGGCCTCTCCCATTGCGGAGCACAGGCTCCGGACGCGCAGGCTCAGCATCCATGGCTCACGGGCCCAGCCGCTCCATGGCATGTGGGATCTTCCCGGACTGGGTCACGAACCCGTATCCCCTGCATTGGCAGGCGGACTCTCAACCACTGCACCATCAGGGAAGCCCTATTTTATAGTTTTTAATTTTAAATCTATAAGGAGTTTTTGAAGCAAAAATGTAGCAGAATCCCACCATCCTATTTTCCCAAATTTGTGAGGTAAGTGACTAAAATTGGGACTATTAACATTTAAATCAGTGAACTTGAGTGAAGCAGATTACTCTTCATCATGTGGGTGAGCCTTATCCAATCAGTAGGATTCCGTAGTGGAAGAAAGACTGACCTCTCCTGAGCAAAAAAGAATTCTGCCAGTAGACTGCCTTCAGACTTGAACTACAAATTTTGCTGAATTTCTAGCCTGCTGGCCTATTCCATCTGATTCTGAACTTACCAAGCCTCCACAATAACATGAGCCCATTCCTTGAAATGAATCTCTCAATAGATAGAGAGATAGTACATATACACATACATAAGTAGTAGTTAGAGAGATGATAGAAGATAATGGACAGATGATAGATAGATAGATATCCTATTGGTTCTGTTACTCTGGAGAACTCTCCTAATATAGATGACAAAATTAAACAAATGCTGTATATTACTATGGATTTTAAATCCCTTTGAATAAAACTGGCCTTGTGAACAGTTATGGTCCAGATGTGAGTCATGATGATGGGACCTCTCTAAGTGAGTTGCCCCATTAACTCCTTTACTCTGAAACCCATCCCAATTACTGCTTGGCTTGGAAATGATATGCCCTCCAAAAGTAGAGGCAACTTGAACACCTCTTGAAACCCTAGTCAAGTAAGGTTGTAAAAGAAAATGTATCCTAGAGAGAAACCAGTGTGGATTTCAAAGTATGATGAAGATTCAAAGTGAGAAACTAAAGGAATTATGTTAAGAGAGAAAATGCAAAGTCCACATTATAAAGAAGGAAGTATTAGCTCTTTGTTCTTTTGACAGTAAATTCCAACCTAAAGTGATGAATGTAGCTCAATAATCTGGTTTTAAACTGATCCACATCAGGTGTGTCTTCTCCTAAAGGTTGGAAAGTAGGTGAAATAGAGCCTTGGGATTCTTCTAGAACAATGATCCTGAAATAATAACAAAGTGTGTCAAGATTTACTCAAAGGACGCTTTAAGGTAGTAGATCTTAACTGAGATCTAAAATTGCATAATTAAAAAAAATAATAATTTTTCTATAGGTTTTTGGTGGTAGTATTTCTTTATAATACAGAAAAAATTAGTTGAAGAAAATTGATTATTAATTTAGGGAAATAAAAAGATTGAAATAAAAAAGAAAAAAGGCACAAGAATAGAAAACATATAAGAAACATGTAAATGCCATATTAGAACTAAAAGATGAAAGGTAATAATTCTTGAGTCTTAAACGTTAAAAAAAGAAAGAAAAGACAAAAAAAGAAAGGAATAAGGCATAAACCATCTCTTTCAGTCATGAAGTGGAGAAAAGCTAACCATTAAACATAAAATCTACAATGGACTATTATGTAAGGTAGAAAAAATTTTGATATATACCATGAAATTTGGACATTTGTTTATTGCAAGTAGCTAGCATTACTCTAACTGATAAAAGCAGTAAATAAACACAAAAACACTGAAGAATATCAAATTAGTGATAACTGTACATGGCACGGTATTTTCTGTGTTTTTTAACTACAATAAAGAAAATAAAAGTTTAGTTTTAAGATAAAGTTGACCATAAAAATTAAAATTTAATTAAAATATTAATAAAATAATTATATTTAATATTTTGAATTTTAAAATGTTTGTTATGTCCTAAGTTTTGTTCATTAAAAATAATTACATTAAATATATTTCACAGAGCATTGAGCTGATCTCCCTGTGCTATGTGGCTGCTTCCCACAAGCTATCTATTTTATATTTGGTAATATATATATTTCCATGCCACTCTCTTCATTCCAGCTTACCCTTCCCACTCCCCTTGTCCTCAAGTCCATTCTCTATGTCTGTGTCTTTAATCCTGTCCTGTCCCTAGGTTCTTCAGAAGCTTTTTTTTTTTCAGATTCCATATATATGTGTTAGAATACCGTATATGTTTTTCTCTTAGATGTTAAAAAATAAATAAAGTAAAATAAAATACATAAAAAATAATATAAATTCAAATTTATTTCTGATAATGTTAATTAACCTAAAAGTGAAAATAAAATCTTAAATTTCAAAAAAAAAAGTATTTCAACGTTCAAATAAAAAATGTATGAATAGGGCTTCCCTGGTGGCGCAGTGGTTGGGAGTCTGCCTGCCGATGTGGGGGACACTGGTTCATGCCCAGTGTGGGAGGATCCCACATGCCATGCAGCGGCTGGGCCCATGAGACATGGCCACTGGACCTGCACGTCCGGAGCCTGTGCTCCACTACGGGAGAGGCCACGGTGGTGAGAGGCTCGCATACCGCCAAAAAAAAAAAAAAAAGTATGAACAAATTTATCATTTAACTCTAAACTAAGAAAAAACTAGCAAAGCAAGTTTAAGAATAGAAAGGGAAAGCATAATAATGATTAATGTAGAGATTAATAAATTATAAAATTAAAATATACCTGAAACATATCCCAGAGTAAGAACTTTTACATTAAAAGATGGTCAAAATTTTAGTTAGATAAGGAAAACAGGAAAAGCACACACAAATAAAGAATAAGAAAACATATATTAAAATTTGCTGTATATTACTTGGCAAATTTATGCTAACACATTTAAAAGTCATACTAAAATAGATTACTTTATATTAAAAATGAATTTAGGCATTTACCAAAAAATACTATGAAACCAAATACAGATTATTATCCATGAAAGATATCAAAATGCTAGAAAATTTTAAAAAAGGAATCAGAATCCATAAAGTTTTAAATGAGATCTTTGTTACATTTTCATGAATTTAATAGTTTTTATTTTATTTAAACTCATTCAAAGATAGCAAAGGCTATAAACTTTCCAATAAATTTTATAAGGCTTCTATAGGCAAAAACAGTACAAAAGAATACAGACTAATCTCACTCTGTTTACAGATATTCTAAATAAACTACAAGCAAATCCTGCCAAAAAACAAAAACCATAATCACATAGAATTTATTTCAAGTGTTTAATTTTATTCCAGATAATTCATTACTATAATTCACCATGCTAGTGTTACAAAAATGCCAAAAATGCATTTGATAAATTTCAAAATACGTAATTCCTATTTAAAATTACAATAACAGTGAGTAGAAAATAATTTTAAATTTTGATAGTAAATTACATGCTATTATTTTGAAAAATGAAAGTAACAGTAAGAGCAAAGACAGGAAGGCACTTCAGCTTAGTGTGAAGGTTCACTTAGAGTGAAGGCTCACTTGGTGTGAAGGCTCACTACCGTGGCTGGTAATGCTCTCCAGTCAATAGCCCTCCTGAGTCAATTGACTACTAGATTATGCTGGGGCTCACATATGTCTACAGATATTTTCTATTTTTCCTGAACCTCTTTCCAATTTCTCTTAGTTGAAGATTTTACAATTAAAAAACATAAATACATAAATAATTGGTTATTATAAAGAGGAAAACAAACTGTGGGAAAATATCCATAGCATATTTGCAAAGTGTTAACTTTAATTTATAATAAATAACAGTAGGTCATGTTTTTTTTAAATGCAATGTCTCAATATAGATAATTGGCAATACAATGGCTGATCTGCATTTGAACACCTGTTCAAGACAAACAAGTAAAAATGATGAGAAATCATTTTTACTAATTCAGATTGGTAATGATTTAAAAGTCATTTAATCCCAAATCTGGCTGTGAAATAAGCACTCTCATGCACTCAAGATGGGTGTGTAAATGAGTACAGCCTTTATAGTAAATAACTGGGCAGTAAAAAAGATGGCAATTTAAATTTTTTAAATGTAACTCAAGAAAATAAAATATTTGCAAATTATATTCATCACAGCTATATTTATGTGAGCACAAATTTGAAATTAAATCTCAAATATGGGCAAAGTTTTAAATGGTGGAAATATTGTGTAATTCTTTCAGAAAATTTATATGGAGACATTAAAAATTATGATTTGAAATATTTTAAATGGCCTGAAGAAAATCTGATGCTAAAATGTATAATAAAAAAAGCACAATACACAAATATATATAAAATATTAATAAGATAGATACTTTAAATCCACAGATACATATATACATGTATATATATACACAGAGAAATATGAGAGATATGAAGATTAAATATGACAGAGAGGAGAAGAAATATGACTAAAATATGACTAAAATCTATGCTAAAATTTTAACAGTGACTAATTTTGCTTTTTGTAATTTGGGGTGATTTTTGAAACTTGGGATGGTTTTATCTTTATATTTTATACAGTTTCTGATTGTCTAAAATAAACTTGTAATTTTCTTTTCAATTAGAAAAGCAATTCGAAGTTGATTTTAATAAAGTACATAACATTTGAGACAGTAATTACTCCTTTGATATTTGACCCTAATGAAACATTTTCAAGGAAGATTAAATTTACATCCAAAAACATGTTCATTAAAATATTGAAAAAAAGGAAAAATTGTAATTTATTTTAAGGTTTTGACCATGGAATTGCCAGCATATGATAGCATGGTCAAAGGTGATTTTTCCACAGTATGTTATGGTCAAAAGCGGTTGTAGATGGCTAGAAGACTTGATTGCTTGTGTGAAACCCACTAGCAACATAAATGTAGACATTAAGGTTTCTCCATCCCAGATGTAATGGCTTAATTTGGACAACTGTATAAGGCAAAGTTTTCTCCACATTGTAGCATCTTTATGGTGCAGACCATTTTCATTTTTTCCCTAAAATTTAGAAGAAGCTTTACCAGGAGTTATGGAAGAAGTGAAAAACAGAACTTATTCAAGCCTTGCATTCATAGATAAAACAGGAACTAAAATAATTTACACAGTTGTTCCTTCACCATATGTTAATCAAAGAAACTGCAACAAGTTTAAAACAAAAGAATAATGTTCCACCCTGGAGAAATAACCAAAATTAGGAAAAAGAAACATATAAGAATGCTGCAAACTCAAGCCTAGGACTGGAAGTAGGGAGGTTGACTACAACCATCTTCCTCTTCAGCTGAGCTCAGTGTTTTTCAAATTTCTTAATTAGATTAATCCTCTTTTTAAGTCCCCACTCCTTATAATTTATAGCCATTAATTAAATAAAAATCCATCTCTGGAGAAAAATTAAGGATAGAAATATTGTCTATTTCTAATGACATAGAGTGAATTTGCAAAATCCCAGCCTCAGTTTTTTCACATTTAGAGTGGGACAACAGTAGTGCTCACAGGTCTTTTTTTTTTTTTTTTTTTTTTCTGCAGGTTAAAAGTGATACAGAATATGACAACCCAACACTGTGTCTGATACATAGTGGTTTTCACAGTTTTGTTATTACTGTTAATTTATTGCATATGCACTGTCATAATCAAGGCCAGCTTCATGGGCAGGCAATCTGTGCAGTCACACAAGAAACCACAGTCAGAAAAATTCCATGCTTGAGTTAATGCTCTGCTGTCACCAACTTGAAATTCTTAATTTGTAAACAAGGGACTTCAAATTTTCATTTTGTATTTGGTCTCACCAGTTATGTAGCTGGTGCTCGTCAAAATAAGAAGCATTTGACATTATCAGTGCAATTTAACTATTTTGACTTGTCATAGTACTATTTTATGGATTCTCATTCTTATATACTCCATGTCAGTTAAGGAAATTTATGGGTGCCCTTTTATATAATCTCTATAGGGTAAGAAAACGTGTAATACATATAAGGTGCCTTATGGATTCAATCTAATTTCATAAAACACAGTCTTCACTTTGATCAATATGATTTGGAATCTTCCTGAAGGTTTATGGTAATTTTTGAAAATGACAATTTACAATTTATTACATGGACTGATGTGTGTTGAAAGCACTTTGTAATCCACACAGTGTTATGCTAAAAATACTGTAATTATTTAATTACTTACAACATAAGAAAGGTTTATGCAATCCCATATGGCAAAACAGGACACTTGCAAATTAGTCATTATAAGAAGTCACAATTGTACAAGCTTCGGCAAAGTCATGAAATTGGATTCTAATTAGTAATAGAGTCAACTTCCATCACTTGAACATATCTACTACTGTGTGTGTGGTTTTATAGAAACCTCTTTATTAAAAAGCAGAATTCAGTAAAGGGCAGAACTTCTTATCTGCCTCATTGAAGTCGTAAAGGATCAAGATCAGATTTTTGAATTGGATCTGACAAGAAATTGATGGGAAGTACAGAAGAGAGGAGTACTTATTTCTGTTAGAAATCCATAGTGAATGATTTTTTAGGGGCCTCTATCTAGGTCAGCACTTTCAAACAGTATTTCAAAGTTCCAGTTAAAATGTGCTGCTAACATTAAGATACTAAATGATATTAATCTGAACATTTTTCAAATATATTCCATATGCCATAGCAGTGAATTAATGTCTATATCCCATAATCTGTTTTTTTTTCAATTCTTCAATGTATATAAATAATAGAAGATGTGATGATATTTGAACAAATAACCTGAATAACAATAATTCTGGAAATTCCCAGAAATAATCAGCTACAGAAATTAACAACTGTTCACTAGCACTCATAAAAGGCACTACTCCCTTAAAAGGAGAAGATAATAGATGGATAAAAACACTACCACACATCTTACAGCAGCTTTTGCCCACTACTATGACTGTGTTACTGTCGATTTCCCCTTTTATGGCTGTTAGCATTTGCCTTATGTATTGAGTTGCTCCTACTTTGGGTGCATAATATTTACAATTGTTATATCTGCTTCTTGGATTGGTTCCTTGATCATTATGTAGTGTCCTTCTTTGTCTCTTGTAATAGTCTTTGTTTTAAAGTCTATTTTGTCTAAGATGAGAATTGCTACTCCAGCTTTCTTTTGACCTCCATTTTCATGGAATAACTTTTTCCATCCCCACACTTTCAGTCCTTATGTGTTCCTGGATCTGAAATTTGTCTCTTGTAGACAACATATTAATGAGTCTTGTTTTTGTATCCATTCAGCCAGTCTTTGTCTTTTGGTTGGAACATTTAATCTATTTAGATTTAAGGTAGTTATTGAAATGTATGATCCTATTACTATTTTCTTAATTGTTTGGGGTTTGTTATTGTAGGTCTTTTCCTTCTATTGTGTTTCCTGCCTAGAGAAGTTCATTTAGCATTTGTTGTAAAGCTGGTTTGGTGGTGCTGAATTCTCTTAGCTTTTTCTTGTCTGTAAATGTTTTAATTTCTGTGTTGAATCTGAATGAAATCCTTGCTGGGTAGAGTAATCTTGGTTGTTTTTTTCCCTTCCATCACTTTAAATATGTCTTGCCACTCCCTTCTGTCTTGCAAAGTTTCTGCTGAAAGATCAGCTGTTAACTTTATGGAGATTCCCTTGTATGTTATTTTTTCCCTTGCTGCTTCTTATATTTTTTCTTTGCATTTAATATTTGATAGTTTGATTAATATGTGTCTTGGTATGTTTCTCCTTGGATTTACCCTGTGTTGGACTCTCTGTGTTTCCTGGACTTGACTGAATATTTCCTTTCCCATATTAGGGAAGTTTTCAACTATAATCTCTTGAAATGTTTTTTGAGTCCCTTTCTTTTTCTCTTATTCTTCTGGGACCCCTATAATTCGAATGTTGGTGCATTTAATGTTGTCCCAGATGTCTCTGAGACTGTCTTGAATTATTTTCATTCTTTTTTTCTTTTTTCTGCTCTGAGGTAGTTATTTCCACTCTTTTATCTTCCAGGTCACTTATGTGTTCTTCTGCCTCAGTTATTCTGCTACTGATTCCTTCTAGAGAATTTTTAATTTCATTTATTGTGTTGTTCATCATTGTTTCTTTATTCTTTAGTTCTCCTAGGTCCTTGTGAAATGTTTCTTGTATTTTCTCCATTCTATTTCCAAGATTTTGGATCATCTTTACTATCATTACTTTGAATTCTTTTTCAGGTAGACTGCCTATTTCCTCTTCATTTGTTTGGTCTGGTGGGTGTTTACCTTGCTCCTTCATCTGCTGTGTGTTTTTCTGTCTTCTCATTTTGCTTAACTTACTGCATTTGGGGTCTCCTTTTCACAGGCTGAAGGTTCATCATTCCCATTGTTTTGGTGTCTGCCCCCAGTGGGTAAAGTTGGTTCAGTGGTTTGTGTAGGCTTCTTGGTGGAGGGGACTAGTCCCTCTGTTCTGGTGGCTGAGGCTGCATCTTGTCTTTCCAATGGGCAGTTCTGAATCAGGTGGTGTGTTTTGAGGTGTCTGTGACCTTATTATGATTTTAGGCAGCCTGTCTGCTAATGGGTGGGGTTGTGTTCCTGTCTTGCTAGTTGTGTGGCATATGATGTCCAGCACTGCAGCTTGCTGGTTGATGAGTGGAGCTGGGTCTTTGCATTGAGAATGAAATCTCTGGGAGAGCTTTCGCCATTTGTTATTATGTGGAGCTCGGAGGTCTCTGGTGGACCAATGTCCTGAGCACGACTCTCCCCCCACAGAGGCACAAGCCTGACACCTGGCTGGAGCACCAAGACCCTGTCAGCCACACGGCCAGGTACATGGGGGGTTTCTTGTCTTTTGGGAAGTCTGAGGTATTCTGCCAACATTCAGTTGGTGTTCTGTAGAAGTTGTTCCACATGTAGATGTAATTCTGATGTATTTGTGGGGAGGAAGGCGATCTCCACTTCTTTTCCTCCTCCATCTTGAAGGTCTCCCCTCAGTAGACGCTTCTGTATGAAAACTGGCAAGTGGATGAATTTATAGGCAAAGAAAACAAAGATATGGGATTGATTCTAATTTTTAAAAGTTTACTATATGAGTGCTATATTGAAACTACCTTGAAATACAGCATGAAGATTAGTGTGTTGGGAACAAAATATGAACAAGAAATACAAAAACTGGAAAGGTTTTAAAAAATAAAGTAACATTAACCACAAATATAAACTCAAAATTTTTATCACTTTAAAATTTTTAAAATTAGTGCTTTGAAAAAATATATATCTATAGCTAGATGACTTTGCTGTACACTTGAAACTAACAAAATATTGTAAATTACATATGAATCAGTATAAATAGATAAATATATATACTCAACAACAACAAAAAAGGAAGAGCATTCTTCATATAGCTCATGTGTCATTATTTAAGTTTGTTTCTATTTTTTTCCCCTCTCTATTTTGACAAGGTTATTGTTGTACTTCCATTTCTTGTTATTGTTAATATAGAAAAAAGGTGATTGTTTTGTATACTAATTTTATATCCAGTAATCTTAAGGAATATTTTGTATTTATTCCAACAGATTTTTAATTGAGTTATTGAATATTCTATATATGAAACTATATCAACTTTAAGCAAAACATTATTTTTCTTATTATTCAATATTTATAATTATTGATTTTCATATATTATGCCATATTCTGTAAGATCTGACCATGAATAATCTACTTTTAAGAGTTATAGTAGTGATATCTCTTTTTTATTCTGAATTGACAAGCAAATTTTTTTTGTATTTCTTTTGTGCTCTTGCCTTTCTTGTTTTTTTAGGTTAAGATTTTGTTATGTTTCCTTAGTTTGCATCTACTCATTTTTCCTTAGTTTTTTAATTCATTATGCTGGCTAAAGTATACTTCTTTTTGGTTTCTGTTGCTAAATCATGTGGATTTTTCCTTTGAGACATGTTGAATTTTTAAGGAAGGGTAATTTAAAAATAATTGCTCATGGGCTTCCTTGGTGTCACAGTGGTTGAGGGTCCACCTGCCAATGCAGGGGATACAGGTTCGTGCCCTGGTTTGGGAGGATCCCTCATGCCACAGATCGGCTGGGCTCATGGGCCATGGCCACTGAGCCTGCACGTCCAGAGCCTGTGCTCCACAACAGGAGAGGCCACAGCAGTCAGAGGCCTGCATACCACACACACACACACAAAAAGTAATAATCGCTCATTATGTAAGAAAGATAAAGTTGAATCCTTGAATTTCATTATATAAAAAGGGAACTCTGCATGATTTAATATATTAATGTGCATGATAAAAAACTATAGTAAATGAAATATAGAATAATATTGTATAACTCTGGAACAAAAAATCTACCTAAAGAAAGCCTATTTTTAAGGTAAATGTTAATTTATATGAACATAGTAAAACTAAGGATATCAGTTTCATGTAGTTCATAATTGGCAAAGTTGACTAATGTGAAGATATTTGTAATATTAAAAATCCACAAGAGGTCTTTCTTATTGTCATTTTGGAAATTAATTTGATAGTATTTAGAGAAATATCCTATACATGCATCTGACAATTTGGCAATCTCAAACCTAGTTATGTCCAGGAGAATTAATGATTACTGATTACATACACAAACTGGTTCATTGTAGGTCTGTCTATGCCAGTTAGGAATTGGAGGCAACTTAGCTGTCCATCACTAGGAGAAGAGATAGAAAAAGTATTGTGGTTGCTCATGGTAAAATACACAGTAAAATTTAAAATCAGTGAAGTAGATGAGTATATAAAAAGGATGGGGCTCAAACTCTGTTGAGTTTTAAGATGATAGAACACTAAAAGGAATTTATAGAAAAAAGCAATTAAAACATATGCATTTAAAACAACACTGTATAATTTTTGTAACATATGTTTCCAAAATATGTGACAGATCACAACATAAAAAAAGACAGTCAGGTGTGGGTGTGATAGGCAGGAGGATCTGCTTAGCTTGACATCAGGGTTGGAGAGTGGATCCCCTTCTCACAAAGTTTAGACAGAATTTTTATAAAATATTTGAGTGCTATTTATTTAGTTAGTTGTGTATTTGGGGAATTCTTTAAAAATCATATCAGTCTTATAACAATTTCAAGAATAGTACAAATAACTCTTGTATCTGCAATTTTCCATTATCCAGAGCCCCCGGTATTCAGGATTTTACCATATTTGACCTCATCAATCATTCATTAGTCACTCATCAAACCTTTGTACTTTAGTACATATTTCCTTAGAAGAGCACTCTCCCACAATCTACAATACAACCATCAATACCAAGAAAGTAACATTAGTTTAATACTACAATCTGATTTATAGATCTCATTCAAATTTTGCTGATTTTCCCAATGGCTTTTATAGATCTAGAATCCAACATAAGACCGCTAGTTGCATGTATTTGTCACAACTCTCTGGTCACCCGCAATCAAGAAGAGTTTCTCAGACTTTTCTTGTTTTTCATAACCTTGACTTTTTTTTTAAAGAATATAGACCAGTGTCTTTAGAATGTACCTAAATTTGAGTTGCTCTGCTGTTTTCTCATGATATATTCAATCAAGGTATGCAACCATGGTAGGAATGCCTCAGAAGCAGTGCTATGTTCTCAATGTATCACTTCCTGAAGCACCCTCAGTCAATTTATAATCACTTGATTTCAAGGTATATGTATGCCAGCTTTCTCTACTACTAAGTGATTATTATTAGTTCGCATTCTATTGAATTGGAGAGCTTAGTATTCTACACCATTATTTTAGTCATACATGTATTCATTTACTTATTTATTTATAACACTAAATGAATTGTAGCTTCCCCAAAAATTCAATGGGCTGCATTCCTAACCTTCATGCCTTAGAATGTGACTGTATTTGGAGACAGGATGTATACAGGGGAAAGTTAAAATTAGGTCATTACAGTTGGCCCTAATTCAATATGACTGATATTCTTATGAGAAGAGGAAATGTGGAAATAATCATGCACAGAGGGAAAAACGTGTGAATGCATGGGGAGAAGATGGCCATATACCAACAGAAGAGATAGATAGGCCTAGAGAAGAGTCTTCATTATTCTCTAAAGGAACCAACTGTGCTGACACCTTAATCCTGGACTTCAAGTGTCCAGACCTATGAAAAAATAAATGCATGTCCTTTAAGCCACCAAGTCTGTAGTACTTTGTCAAGGAAGCCCTAGCAAGCTAATATACCAAAGACTCATGGATTTGGCTATAATATGTTATTATTATTTATTTTAATCCTTAAATTAAATCTCATATTTCAGACTTCATCAGTAGTAGCCTCTTAAAGCTGGTTTCGGCGTTTTCTAGACATCCTCATTCATTGAACACTTTCTTAATTTGTTCCACAATAACGTTTTTCAGGTCCATCTTATACTTTTCTTGACTTGGACCTGGAAGTCCTGGTTCTTTCTAGTGGAGAGTTTGCTCCAAAACCACAATCTTTGCTAATCTATGCACTGGGTAATTGGTATATTGCTACTCCCAGGACCTTTCAGTGGATAAAGCAGCTTGGGAATATATCCATATGTGTACATCATCACTCTCTTTCTCTGCACACACACACACACACACACACACACACACACACATAAACACAATAATATGTAAATATGTATATAGAAATATATACACTTATTTTGATAAGTATTATTTTATGTGAAATACTATACTATAATGTTATTTTTGATCAGCAGCCTCCAAGATAATTCCCAATGATATACCTCATCTTGGTCTTCACTCTGACTCTCTGGGATCATGGACCTTGTGAAAAGCCAACTTCAGTGTCATCAGAAAGCCCTGTGCAGATGCCTACGTGAATGCCCTTGGAAGTGGATTTCCTCATTCTCTAATGGAGACCTCAGATGAGACATTAGCCTAGACCAACAGTTTAACTACAACCTCATGAGAGACTTAGAGCCCAAAGAACCCAGCTAAGCCATATTCAGATTCCCGACTTCTAGGAAATGTGAAATAATAAATGCTCATTTTTTTAAACCACAAAGTACTGTGGTGATTTTTTTATACAGCAATAGATAACTAATACAAAAGTCCCCAACTTATAATGGTTCGACTTACATTTTTTTTTGGTGTTATGATGGCGTTGAAGTGATACACATTTAGTTGAAACTACTTCACATTTTGAATTTTGTTCTTTTCCCAGGCTAGTCATAGGCCTTAGGATACTCTCTTGTGATGCTGAGCAGGGCAGAAGCTGCAGCTCCCAGTCAGCCCCACAATCACAAAGGTAAACAACCAATACACTTACCACCATTCTGGACTCAGAAAACCATTCTGGTTTTCACTTTCAGTACAGTATTCAATAAATTACATGAAATATTCAATACTCTATTATAAAATAGGCTTTGTGTTAGATGATTTTGCCCAACTGTAAGCTAATGTAAGGTAGGCTAAGCTATCCTGTTCAGTAAGTTAAGTGTATTAAATGCATTTTCAACTTCAGATATTTTCAACTTATGATGGGATTATCTGGATGTAACCCCAACCTCATCATAAGTCAAGGAATATCTGTATATCATGGATGGCAAGTTCAGCAGTCACCTCTTAATTGCAAATATCTAGGGCATTTATACTTAATTTGTATGTTCTACAACATAATATTTAAATATTTAAATGTGGAATCATAAATGATAGATTGAAGCTAAGCTTTGTCATTTACTTGCAAAGTTACCTTCTTTTTATGTACCACAATTTGTTAATATGTTAAATATGGATAATAATAATAGTGATCGTCTCAAGCTTTTTATGGCTATTAAATAAGATAATACGTGTAAGACACATAATACAGTGTCTGGCACATAGCAATTGCACAATAAATATTAGTTTTACTTTTCACTGTTATTATTTCTTGTCTCTAAAGATTGTCTTCATCTTTTGCTTCTATAAGAGTACTCCTTGATTTTCTTCCAATTTCTGAGTAGCTACCTATACTCCTTTGAGTTATTCCCCTTGAAACTTTCTTTGTCCCTTTTAATTTATCACTCAGAATAAACTAATCCTCTAATGACTCACTCTAGATATTTCACAAGCACTTCAAGATTAACAATCCTATCCCTGCAAATCTATGTGTTTTCCAAAATTCTCTATCCTAGTAAATAACTTGGTTATCTACTTGGAAAATCAAAGCATAAACATGAGTTTTAATTTAGTATACATCAGTTAACCAAATATTTTGATTACCAATTATCTATGTAGTTCTAGAATTTCTTAAAAAAGGAAAATGGAAAATGATATGTGTTTTGTTCCCTTGAGAAATGTACTGTCTGATGAGTATGCAGAGAGGTGTGACATCTGTTAGGGTGGTTTCAGGATGTAATAAAGGAAAATGGGTCATGGGGAGCAAGAAAAGAGAATATAAAAGCTAATAGGTGCAAGTGAAAAATGTCCTTGTCTCCCTTTATAATGTATTCAATGGAAAGACATTTAAAAGTTATGAGTATGGGATTGCAAAGATTTGATACAGCCACAGCTCTCCTTCAATCACAAATTAAAATTTTGCTGAGTCCCATTAGAAGTATTTTCTTTGTATTTTTGCAATCAGTTTATTTTTCTCCATAACCACTGCTACTTGTTTAAATTCAACTTTGTCATTTATTGCTGGACTTATAACAATCTGCTTGGCTTTCATTTTTAACTTTTCTTATTCTCCTACTTAGAAGCCTTTAGTGACTACTCAGATCCTTTAGGTTAAAATTCCAGTTCTTAGCTTGCCTTCCACAAAAGAGAGGCCCTTTATTATTATTCATTTACTTGCCTCTCCAGGTTCATCAACTACTTCATCCACACCAGCAACACAATCGTTGTCTACTGCAAGGAACTTCTTCAGATTTCCTGTAGCGACCATACCTTTATATTGTTTTGTGGATACATATATTTTGTTAGCTTTACTTGGAATTTCTCTTTCCTTACTCCATTTTCATCTGCTTTTGTTCTTCAAGATCATCTCCCATAACGTTCCCTTTCTCAGTCACCTCCAGTTTTTCTTAGGTTCTCTTTTTCTACACTTAAATAACATCCTTCCTGTAATGACAGTAATTGTAATAGTGCCTATCTAGTGAAATTTGGGGTTTCTGAGGCATATTAGAATTATCTGTATTTATCTATAGCTGCATAATTAATTACCCTGAAACATAGAAAATGAAAACAACAAACATTTGTTATCTTATAGATTCTGAGGGTCAGGAATTCAGAAGCAGTTTATCCAAGTGATTCAGGTTCAGGTTCTCTCAGGAGGTCACCATCGACATGTGGGTTTGGGCTGAAGTTATCTGAAGCCAACATTTGAACAAGAAGAGTCTCTTCCAGGATAATCCATTCATTGTCTTCTTTTTTTAAATAAATTTATTTATTTATGGCTGTGTTGGGTCTTCGTTGCTGTGCGCGGGCTTTCTCTAGTTGCGGTGAGTGGGGGCTACTCTTCATTGTGGTGCACAGGCTTCTCATTGCCGGGGCTTCTCTTGTTGCGGAGCACAGGCTCTAGGAGCGCAGGCTTCAGTAGTTGTGGCTTGCAGGGTCTAGAGCTCAGGCTCAGTAGTTGTGGTGCACGGGCTTAGTTGCTCCACAGCATGTGGGATCTTCCCGGACCAGGGCTCGAACCCGTGTCCCTTGCATTGGCAGGGAGATTCTTAACTACTGCGCCAACAGGGAAGCTGCCATTCAATGTCTTTTGAAAGGAAGACTCAGTTCTGTCTGTAGACAGAAGGCTTCAGTTTCTTACCATGTGGCCCTCTCCATAGTGGTAACTTGAATGCCCTCACTACATGGCTGCTGGCTTCTTCGAGAGCAAATAAGCTAAGAGCGAGACAAAAACTGCAGTGTTTTCTATGACCTAGACTTGGAAGTTTGACTCCATTATTTCTTCAATATTTTATTAGGTACGCATGTTACAATATTGTATTTGTCATCTGGTGTGAGATAAGACTACACAAGCACATTAATATAGGGAGGTGAGGCTCATTGTGGGCTATCATGAGGTTATAAATTTGAAAAACTTTAATATTTCAAAATATTATATTAATAATATTAACTTAGAACCTCTCCAATTATTCTACTTTAATTGTGGAAGACAGTTTCCCCAAAAATATTTGCCTTCATGGAGATCCCAATTTAAAATAAAGGGCAGTAATTTAAACATTAAAATTTTTCTGTGGTATATTATATATATATATATATATATATATATATATATATATATATATGTGTGTGTGTATATATATATATGTGTATATATATATATATATATATATATATATATAGTACATATATTTCATTTTTACAACTGTATTTTAACTTATGAGCAATTATATATCCAAAGAAAAACTTAATCTATTATGAAGAACAAATAAGAGGACAACATTTTCTTCCAAGCAGCTATGTGGCCTTGAATCATCTATGGAACTTAATTGTGTTTCAGCTTTGCTACCACTCAGATCAGTAATATAACAAATTGTCCCTTATATCTCATGAAACTATTATGAGTGTAAAGAAAGCTACTGATGATAAACAGCAAAGAAAAGTTAAATGGCTCGAGTCTCCGGCTCTGCCTTGGGCTGGCTGCAGTCTCAGTCTGAGGGCTGCCGAAGTGGTTGGCTCGTTTAAGATGAGGTTGCTGCTACTTCTCCTAGTGGCAGCGTCGGCGGTGGTCCGGAGCGATGCCTCCGCCAACCTGGGTGGCGTGCCTGGCGAGAGATTAAAGACGCAGTACGCCATGGGGCCGCTGCTCAAGTTCCAGATTTGTGTTTCCTGAGGTTATAGGTGGGTGTTTGAGTAGTACGTGTGGATTATTAGCCAGCGGTACCCAGACATCCGCACTGAAGGAGAGAATTACCTCCCTCAACCAATATATAAACACATAGCATCTTTAGTGTCAGTCTTCAAGTTAGTATTAATAGGCTTAATAATTGTTGGCAAGGATCCTTTTGCTTTCTTTGGCATGCAGGCTCCTAGCATCTAGCAGTGGGGCCAAGAAAATAAGGTCTATGTATGTATAATGGTCTTTTTCTTCAGCAACATGGTTGAGAACCAGTGTATTCAACAGGTGCATTTGAGATAACTTTGAATGATGTACCTGTGTGGTCTAAGCTGGAATCTGGTCACCTTCCATCCATGCAACAGCTTGTTCAAATTCTTGACAATGAAATGAAACTCAGTGTGCATATGGATTCAATCCCACACCATCGATCATAGCCCCACCTATAAGCACTGCAAATTCTTTTACATTAAGGGATTTTTGCAAGAGCAGCGTGACTGACATTATGAAGGCCTGTACTGAAGACAGCAATCTGTTCGTACAGACCAGATGCTTTCTTGGCAGGCTCTTTGTACCTCTTGGAAAACCTCAATGTAAGACTGTTTTTCAGTACTGGCATATTTTGGAATTCTGCACATTCATGGAGTGCAATGATACTGTACACTTTTTCTTTCTTCCCCAAGTCTTCTTGGTTAATAGTTTGTTTTTTTGTTTTTTTTGTTTTTGTTTTTTTAATGCAGACATTACTACTTGTACTTTTTTTCTCGGTCATGTTTGAAAAAGTAGAAAATTGAGTTGCAATTTGATCTTTTTTTCAAAGATGCCTGTTAAGTCTGTTGTGATTTTATATGAATTTTCCTTCTTTATAGTTTAAAATTGATCCTTTTCGGGACTACAGCTGAAGTTCCCAAATATTTTATAAAAGTTTATCAGACATCTCTAATTTCATCATGTCCAATTTACATAGTTTTCAAAATATTACAGATTGTGAACAGCACATTATATAAGATTATGCGGGGAAATCCTATATCCAGAGTACTCTACCAATTTGTGTATGTGTGTGTGTGCATGTGTCATTACCAGAGAACTACTAAAAGACCAACCACTTTTTAAATCCTGTTAATGTAGTTCAAGTATCCTGCCTTAACCAATTTAAGGAGTTGATTAACTGGCCCTTTATACTTAACTCAATAAAAATCTAAGCAGATGTCAGTTAAAAAAAAAAAGAGAGAGAGAGAAGTTAAATGACTATGAAAAGGTAAGGTGGCTTCATTAAGTGATTTGCAAACATGTCTCATAAATGGTATTTGAATATTTGTAATTACCTAGCATGTATTATATACAAATAATAACCAATCTAGTCATTGTACAATGCTAATTTCAGGTGACTTTTCCCAAGGCGCCTTTTTTTGGGTACCAGATTAGCTCATCAAGGAGGTAGATTTACAATGTCACATGTAAAAACACTATTGACCATCAGGTACCATTTATCTTTATTCAAGCTCAGTGTAGAAGTGCAAATAAAATGGGAAGAAGACTGAGAAGGTATATAAAAATTCTCATCTGTGTCTACAAACCACAGTACTTTTATTTTTTAAATTAATTAATTAATTAATTAATTTTTACCACAGTACTTTTAAAAAGCCTTAAAATATTAGTGGTATTAATCTATTTTAGAATCTAAAAGGTAAACAATGAAGGCTATAAAGGGAATTCCTGGCTCTCAATAAAGCAAATTTTCCATGTATTCAAAGTTCAACTTGTGGACATTCTTCCAAGAAAAAATAAAGTTACTGATGGATTAGGTTTCAAGGCATCTACAATGGGCACACAACTTGGAGCACAGGCAGGTAGCTTTCAGAGGGAACTCAAAGCAATTGCATCAGCTATGTGCAGCACCTTACAGATCACTGTGGAGCTAGAGTGGATTTGATTTTCCCTCTGAAGTCATGCACTCATCAAGAAGGAAGGTTTGGCTCAAACTTTCACTTCATAAAGTACTTTTTAATTTATTCCCAAAAGTATACAATGACCTATTACTAAACATCATTTATAATGATTTATCACTGGTAACTTAATTTGTTCCTCCTTCAATTTTATTTAGAGAGAAAAGTAAGAAACCACTTGACTTACACAAAGATTTGTTAACCTTGAGTCATTTTTGTTTTAAATACTTGAAATTCTTTGAGACTTTTTTTTTAATATGGAATTTGTACATTCTAGTTTGCAACTTCAAGGAAAAAGTTAATTGCGGCACTTTCATCTTCTCATATTTCAAGGGGTTATTCAAAATAAACTAAAAGTTTCTGAATTTTTAAAACATTGCATAGCATAATCAGGGCTGATATGGCTGATATAGAAACTGCAACCCAGACGCAGAGTACTGTCAACACAAACATTTTTATGTCATTGGCTTAGTGTCCCTGCTGTGGGTGACAAGGAAAATGATATTAAATCTTGAAGGAAAGTGATCCAGTTTAGGCAATGGTGAAATTATTATTAACAAGTCTTCCATGATAATTTGGGAGGTAAATAATGTTGATTTAAGAGCAGAGGTTGGAAAACAGAATGTTAGTAATGGGTGCTAAACATCATTGGGTGGATTTTACCAGATCTTAAAAGAAAGATTATTTCAAAAAGAACTGAACATTTCCAGGTGGAAAAGAAAAAAAGAAGTGAAAAATTTAGGAACTTGAAGATTTGGAAAATACAAGTGTATCCAATGTCAAACAGTAAAATATTAAAATTGAAACATTTATAAAAGACAGCTTAGATGCAGGGGGTCCAAACAGTGCTTGCCCTTTTACTCATTATTAAAAGATTGTGAATAGCTAAGGTGGCGCCTAGTAAATCTTTTCATTTGGACAAAAGAGAGAAAAGCTATGCCTCTTCCATGAAAGCTTAATAAAACAAAGTAATTGCAATTACTTTGAGTGTATGAGAGAAGGAGAGTTCAGGTGAGGGTGGAGAAGAGAATGCAAGAAAATAATGGCAAAGTTAAGAAGTATGTTCGTAAAAGGATAACATGTAGACACATTATGGTGACTGGCATCAAGTAGATAGAAGCCAACTACATGTTTTAGAGTCATTCTTTCAAAGAAACACTAGCCTAAACTAAAGGTTTGTGACTTTGGGGGAGTGGGACAAAACAATTATCAGGTCCTCAGTCTTCTATAGGCAGAAGGAAGTTCAGTTCTCAAGGAGGCTATGGTCCACAATACTCAATTAAGTTATGGAAATGGAGGATGATAAAAAAGGAAAAAGCTTCTAGAACAATGAACTGAGAACCATCCCTCTCAGGGAGCACAACTGAGCCCAGTCATAAATCATTCCTCTTACCCAGAGTGGGTGGCCCTTACCAATGTATGCTAAGGATGCCAGATTATTTTTTTCTTTTTACCGTAGGTCTTGGTGGTTATCTGATTTAAATACAGCAGTGTGTACATGCCAATCCCAAACTCCCAATCTATCCTCACCTCCACCACACCTTTCCCTGGAGGTAACCAAAAGTTCATTTTCTAAATCTGTGAGTCTGTTTCTGTTTTGTAAATAAGTTTATTTGTATCTTTTTTTTGATTCCACGATATCATATGATATTTGTCTTTCTCTGTCTGACTTACTTCACTTAGTAGGATAATGTCCAGGTCCATCCATGTTGCCACAAATGGCATTATTTCATCCTTTCTAATGGCTGAGTAGTTGACATTACCATTATGTGTCTCCCGTTCTTCTCCTTTCTGTGTGTGTGCTTACTGTTATTATTCTGACCCTATCTAGCAACTGTAAATTGACTGTGTGAAACAGATAACTTGTCTTTTTGTCCACAATTCTCAAGAGGACCCACAAAAGGAACTATCCAGAGATTAACATCCATCATCTTTTATAAAAGGTTATTAACACCCTGAATATTGAGCTTAATGCTATGGCTAGCTGGGACTTTTGGATTGTCTTTCTTGGACAGGGTTGGGAGGGATTTCTATTTGGAAATGAGAGTGAATTGAATATTTGATAAACAGAAAAAGGAACTGTGGTAGTTATTAATATTATTCACAGATACCCTACTTTCTTCTAGCCACACAGCAGGACTGGAATTCCAACTAGTTAAGAATAAATTTTTACTGAGATGAATCAATTTCCATCAATATGTACCTGGTTTCAGGATAATTTTTTAATGCTTATATGTAATAATGTCTTTGCTAATAAAATCTTCCCTGAGTCATGTTTTTCCTCTTTTTTAAGTGGGGAAATATTCAGTGTTCATCTGTAGCTCTAATTTCATACTATCTGCTCTCTTAGTGACCTTTTCTAATTTTATGGCTTCAGCTATCAACTGTACTTTGGATGAATATTAAATTTCAGTCTAGATTTCTCTACTGAATTTTAAATTCAAATACCCAATACCTAATAGACATTTCAAACCCATTATTGCTCCAAATTGAATTGATTATTTTTATCATTTCAAATATGGCTGTCTTCCTAAATTTACCCTTTAACTGATAGTCATTGAAGGCCAAAACCACAGAATTATGTTAGATTTTTTTTCTATGTCTAATTGCTCACCAAGTCATACTAATACTATTGACTAAGTATTTCTAGATTGCTTTCACTAGATTGCCCCCACTGTTACTTACCTCACTATCTTATGGCTTTGCCATCCACTGTAATCCCTGATCTAAAGAAGTCAGATTATTTGAGACAGAAAAGGAACTTCAGTGATTATGATAAAAGATAAATTCTGTAATAGACATTTGCAGGAAGTAATATTGAAGAAAAACATCTAAATCAATCTCCCTTCTTCAGGAAACACTTCTAAGAGTATTATGCTGCTTTCATTCATTTCACAGATATTTATGATGTGGATTCTTTATGACAGGTCATGCTTTTCCTTTGTATCAGGTAACTCACTGTACCAACTATGGACAATATAAGACAGCATTTCTTATGAATTCACTGAAGAAAAATGTGGGAAATAATATTGTAGGGTACAGTGTTGGAAAAAACATCATTCTCTAGAAGTGTAATAAGACTGAATTGCAAAGTTCTTATTGGAAACTGTGAAACATGAATTTGGAAATGTCAGTGTTAGACTAGATTAAGACGTTGCATACTGTGTGATATTGTCAGAAGCTTATTCTTATAACAGAAACCCTAAGAAAAATAACCACCTTCTGGACTGCATGACTTGGTAACTGGATCTTCACTGTGTTTCAGCCCTCAGGGACAAATAAATCTTTTTAGTTTATTTTTAGGCAGGAGTAGGTTTAACTTTAGATAAAGTTTTAATACATTTAGTCAAAATGAAAATTTAAAAGTGAGATTAACTTAAAAAATTCAACTGGAATAAAAGTGAGATTCATACTTTACACAGATCAAAATGTGTCTTATTCAGAAGTGTTCAGAATATAGAAAGAAGTAAAAAATTGTAATGATGGGAATCAAGAGAATGGAACAGTGAAACTTAACAACATTTTATCTGTTGGATTTTTAATAAATAAAATAACCTTTTTATAAATGTTCATATTTTTGTACATTTTCCCAGAAGCACATGTATTCTTTTATAATTAGGAATAATGAAGATACTAATAAATGTGTTAGTGACCCTCTCATGGACTTTCTGGAAAATAAGTGTTAAATGAAAAATGTCATTTCTTATTATATTTGACATATATTAAGAAACAAATAGTCATATTATAAGAACATGTATGTACTCACGGCCTCCAACCTTCTCTGAATTATGAGCTACTAACTGAAATAATTTATGCCACTGGTTGTTCAAAAGTGCAGATGTCGTAGACTATTTGTCATCTTTCACTATTTTTTTTTTGTTAAATAGGGAGACTTCTAATAAACAATGGGTCTAGAAACTTGGAAATAAACAAACAAACCACAGAAATCTTAATACTGAATCCACATGATCATAAAAAACATTGAGAATCCAACAACACAGTTCTGGTCAAGTTTCTCTTTGTTAGTAAAATAAATGAAATGTCTATAATTATTTGTTAAATCTAGTGAGTTTATACAGGCACTCTAGATACATGGCCAACATTGTTTGCTAATTATTTTCTTTGAACAGACACTAATAAAAAATTATAAAGGTTTCAATATGTAGACATTTTAAGTCATTCAAATTGGTTGTTTGCTATAATGAAACAAAGCTACTTGGCTGATTATGTGACATGTAGAATTTAACTGTATCCCACACAAGTCCTGCAGATGGATGTTTATGGCAACTTTATTCATAATTGCCAAAGCTTGGAAACAACCAAGATGTCCTTCAATAGGTGCATGGACAAATAAATTCTGAGACATCCAGACAATTTAATATTATCTAGAACTAAAGAGCAATGAGCTATCAAGTCATAAAAAGGAAGGAAACTTGGAAGAAAATTAAATGCATAATACCAAGTGAAAGAAGGCAATCTGCAAAGGCTACATACTGAATGATTCCAACTATATGACATTCTGGAAAAAGCAAAACTATGGAGACAGTAAAAAGATCAGTGGCTGCCAGAGTTTGGGGAGGGGAAGGATAAATAGATGCACAGATGATTTTTAGAGTGAAGTACTCCATATGACACCACAGTTATAGATACATGTCATTATACATTTGTCAAAACCTATAGGATGTGCATCAGTGAACTGTAATTTAAACCACAGACTTTGGGTGATTAGGATGTGTTAATGTAACCATCAACCAACAATGTCCAATTGTAACAAATGTACCAAGCTGTGTGTGGGGTGGTCGCAGCATGTTGGTTGTGGGGAGGCTAAACATGTAGGGGAACAGGGAGTATATGGGGAATCTTTGTACATTCCCCACAGTTTTGCTGTGAAACTAATACCCTTTTAATTTTTTAAATTAAAAACTGTTAAATTAATTAACTGTTTTGAGTGCAAGTATTTTTTCTGAAATACTTTTAATACATTTTCATGTTAATACAAGCATACATCAGATATATTGTGGGTTCAGTTCCAGACCACCCAAATAAAGTGAGTATCACAATAAAGCGATTCATACAGATGTTTTGTTTTCCAGTGCATATGAAAGTTATGTTTACACTACACTGTCATCTGTTGTGTGCAATAGTATTATATCTAAAAAAGCAGTGTAGCTACCTTAATTAAAAATACATTATTGATTAAAAAATACTAACCATTATCTGATCATTTGATAAGTCATAACCGCTTTGCAATAGTAACATCAAAGATCACTGAACACAGATCGCTGTAACAAATATAATAATAATGAAAATGTTTGAAATATTGTGAGAATTACCAAAATGTGACACGGAGACACAAAGTAAGCAAATGTTATTGGAAAAATGACATCGACAGACTTGCTTATCACAGGGTTGCCACAAAATTTCAATTTGTAAAAAACAAAATATCTGCATAGTGCAATAAAGCAAAGTGCAAGAAAATGAGGTATGCCTGTAGTAAAAACAAAATGCTCAATAACATCTTGTCTTTCAATATTTAAAAAATATTATTTCTTTCTTATTTTACTTTAAGGATGAATAAAATGTGGGTCACTTCTTATTAAAGATGATTTGATATCCCAAACCTGAAAAAAAAAAAGACAAAAGAAAAAGAAAACTTGAAGTATATTTTAAACATACATGTCATACTTTAATGAGTATGAGACAATGGTAAGCTTTAAGCCATACATCTCCTTGGAAGTATGGCATAGGTCCTAAGCATCTAAGAGAACAAAGCAAGTTTCAGCAGAGTTACAGATTTCAAATTCATCATTATGTTTAAGAATTATAGTTTTGACACTAGGCTAAGGAAACTAGGTAGAGTAAGTCTCCAAGGAACAGCCTTTATTCAGCATGTGACAAGCAGGGAGAAAATACTTATATGTGTATCATTGTATTTGTACACTTCATGTTGTACAGATCTAATTCTACCCAACAGGCCCCAGGATGAAAATATAAGCAAACAACTCCCCTGCCAGCCCCTCCCCGACACAGACACATAAAACAAAAATAAGAGGAAAAAGAGCCAAAGGATAACAGATCATGAAATCCTTCATACTATGATTTTTCTTGATATTCTTTGCTTTCACTTACACCCTGGTATATTTTCAATTTTCCAGATAATAAAATAAGGCTTTTAAACTCTTCTTTTGTAAACTATAAATGTTCTGTTTATATTGTTTCCTTTTGACTCTGTCTTAAGAGAGATGGAGAGATGAAAACATGAGTTTTTCATCTTTGACTCTTTCCTCTTTCTGAAGAAAATATACACCGAAAAAAGTAAGGTAAAAATTCTCCTTATCCTAGCGTTAAATAATGATTTCTCATTAACTTATTGCAAATATACTATGTTTAATTTTATTTTATATATGTAGTAACTAATTTATACATTTATATTTTATATGTGATATGTATTTTCAAAGATTATGAGGGCTAGTGAGAACTAATCATATGAGAGACCCTCAAGATGGCAGAGGACTAAGATGTGGAGATCACCTTCCTCCACACAAATACATCAGAAATACATCTACATGTGGAACAACTCCTACAGAACACCTACTGAACACTGGCAGAAGACCTCAGACTTCCCAAAAGGCAAGAAACTCCCCCACGTACTTGGGTAGGGTAAAAGAAAACAGAAAAAATAGAGACAAAAGAATAGGGAAGGGACTTGCACCTCTGGGAGGGAGCCGTGAAGGAGGAAAGGTTTCCACACACTAGGACAGCCCTTCACTGGCAGAGGCGTGGGGTGGCGGAGGGGAAGCTTCAGAGCCATGGAGGACAGCACAAAAACAGGGGTGCAGAGGGCAAAGCAGAGAGACTCCTGCACAGAGGATCAGTGCCGACCAGCACTCACCAGCCTGAGAGGCTTCTCTGCTCACACTCCAGGCTGGGTTGGGGGTTGGGAGCTGGAGATCTGGCTTCCTAGGACAGATCCCAGGGAGGGGACTGGGGTTGACTGCATGAACACAGCCTGAAGAAGGCTAGTGCACCACAGCTAGCCAGAAGGGAGTCCGGGAAAATGTCTGGAACTGCCTAAGAGGCAATAGACCATTGTTTTGGGGTGCGTGAGGAGAGGAGATTCAGAACACCGCCTAAACGAACCCCAGAGATGGGCGTGACCCGCAGCTATTAGAGAAGACACCAGAGATGAGCATGAAATGCTAAGGCTGCTGCTGCAGCCAACAAGAGGCCTGTGTGCAAGCACAGGTCTCTATACAAACCTCCCCTCCCAGGAGCCTGTGCAGCCCACCACTGCCAGGGTGCAGTAATCCAGGGACAACTTCCCCCGGAGAACAAACAGCACGCCTCAGTCTGTTAAAACTTCAAGCTGCCTTCTGCCACCGCAGGCTCGCCCAGCATTCCATACCCCTCCCTTCTCCTGGCCTGAGTGAGCCAGAGTTCCCAATCAGCTGCTACTTTAACCCCATCCTGTCTGAGTGAAGAACAGACTCCCCCAGGCGACATACTCGCAGAGGCAGAGACAAATCCAAAGCTGAACCCCAGGAACTGTGTGAGCAAAGAAAAGAAAGGGAAATGTCTCCCAGCAGCCTCAGGAGGAATGGATTAAATCTCGACAATCAACTTGAGGTCCCCAGTAACTCTGGAATACCTGAATAGACAAAGAATCATCCCAATATTGAGCAGTGGATTTTGGGAGCAATTGTACACTTGGGGTTTGCTTTCTACATCTAATTTGTTTCTGGTCTTATGCTTACCTTAGTTTAGTATATACAGTTTATTATCATTGGTAGACTTGTTTATTAATTTGGTTTCTCTCTTCCTTTTTAATTTTTATATATATAGATATATATTTTTTCCTTTTTCTCTTTTTGTGAGTGTGTATGTGGATGCTTCTTTGTGTGATTTGTCTGTATAGCTTTCCTTTAACCATTTGTCCTAGGGTTCTGTCTGTCAGCTTTTCTTTTTTTTTCTTTTTTTTTTTTTTAGTATAGTTTTTAGTGCTAGTTATCATTGGTGGATTTGTTTTTTGGATTGGTTGTTATCTTCTTTCCTTCTTTCTTTTTAATTACTTTTTAATATTTTTATTTTTAATAATTATTTTTACTTTAATAACTTTATTTTCTTTTTCTTTCTTTCTTTCTTTCTTTTTCTCTCACTTTTCTTCTGAGCCATGTGGCAGACAGGGTTTTCATGCTCCAGCTGTGTGTTAGCCCAGTGCCTTGATGGGGGAGAGCCATGTTCAGGATATTGGTCCACCAGAGTCCTCCCAACCACATGTAATATCAAACAGCAAAAGATCTCCCAGAGGTCTCCATCTCAATGCTAAAACCAAGTTCCAGTCAACGATCTTCAAGCTACAGTGCTGGACACCCTATGCCAAACAATTAGCAAGACATGAACACAACACCACCCATTAGCAGAGATCTGCCTAACAACATAATAAGGTCACAGACACCTCAAAACACACCACTGGATGTGGACCTGCCCCACAGAAAGACAAGATCCAGCCTCATCCAACAGAACACAGGCACCAGTTCCCTCCACCAGGAAGCCTACACAAGCCACTGAACCAGCCTTACTCACTGTGGGCAGACACCAAAAACAATGGGAACTATGAACCTGCAGCCTGTGTAAAGGAGACACAAACACAGTAAGTTAAGCAAAATGAGAACAGAGAAACACAGCAGATGAAGGAGCAAGGTAAAAATCCACCAGACCAAACAAATGAAGAGGAAATAGGCAGTCTACCTGGAAAAGAATTCAAAGTAATGATGGTAAAGATGATCCAAAATCTTGGAAAAAGAATGGAGAAAATACAAGAAACTTTTCACAAGGACCTAGAAGAACAAAAGACCAAACAAACAAAGATGAACAACAAAATAAATGAAATTAAAATTTTCCTAGAAGGAGTCAATAGCAGAATAACTGGGGCAGAAGAACACATAAGTTACCTGGAAGATGAAATAGTGGAAACAACTACAACAGATCAGAATGAAGAAAAAATAATGAAAAGAATTGAGGAGAATCTCAGAGACTTCTGGGACAACATTAAACACACCAGCATTCGAATTATAGGAGTCCCAGCAAAAGAGGAGAAAAAGAAAGGGACTGAGAAAATATTTCAAGAGATTATAGTTGAAAACTTCCCTAATATGGGAAAGGAAAGAGTCAATCAAGTCCAGGAAGTGCAGAGAGTCCCATACAGGATAAATCCAAGGAGAAAAAGACCAAGACAGATATTAATCAAACTATTAAAAATTAAATACAGAGAAAAAATATTAAAAGCAGTAAGGGAAAAAAAACAAATAATATACAAGGAAATCCCCATAAGTTTAACAGCTGATCTTTCAGCAGAAATTCTGCAAGCCAGAAGGGAGTGGCAGGACATATGTAAAGTGATGAAAGGGAAAAACCTATAACCAAGATTACTCTACCCAGAAAGGATCTCATTCAGATTTGATGGAGAATATAAAACCTTTAATATAATTTCACTTAGCAAAAGCTAAGAGAATTCCGCAACACAAAACCAGCTTTACAAGAATGCTAAAGGAACTTCTCTAGGCAGGAAACACAAGAGAAGGAAAAGACCTACAATAACAAACACAAAACAATTAAGAAAATGGTAATAGGAACACACATATTGATAATTACCTTAAACTTAAATGGATTAAAGGCTCTTACCAAAACACATAGACTGGCTGAATGAATGCAAAATGAAGACCCGTATATATGCAGTCTACAAGAGACCCACTTCAGACCTAGGGACACATACAGACTGAAAGTGAAGGGATGGAAAAAGATATTCCACGCAAATGGAAATCAAAATAAAGCTGGAGTAGCAATTCTCATATCAGACAAATGGACTTTAAAAAGAAACTATTAAAAGAGACAAAGAAGGACACTGCATAATGATCAAGGGACCAATCCAAGAAGAAGATATAACAATTGTAAATATTTATGTATCCAACACAGGAGCACCTCAGTACATAAGGCAAGTGCTAACAGCAATAAAAGGGGAAATCAACAGTAACACAATCATAGTAGTGGACTTTCAAAACCCACTTTCACCAATGGACAGATCATCCAAAATGAAAATAAATAAAGAAACACAGCTTTAAATGATACATTAGAGAAGATGGACTTAATTGATATTTATGGGACATTCCATCCAAAAACAACAGAATACACTTTCATCTCGAGTGTTCATGGAACATTCTCCAGCATAGATAATATCTTGGATCACAAATCAAGCCTTGGTAAATTTAAGAAAATTGAAATTGTATCAAGTATCTTTTCTGACCACACACTAGGAGGCTAGATATTAATTACAGGGGAAAAAAAGCTGTAAAAAATACAAATACATGGAGGCTAAACAGTACACTACTAAATAACCAAGAGAACACTGAGGAAATCAAAATATACCTGTAAACAAATGACGATGAAAACACAACAACTGAAAACCTATGGGATGCAGCAAAAGCAGTTCTAAGAGGGAAGTTTACAATACAATCCTACCTCAAGAAACAAGAAACATCTCAAGTAAACAACCTAACCTTACAGCTAAATCAATTAGAGAAAGAAGAACAAAAAAAGCTAAAGTTAGTAGAAGGAAAGAAATCATAAAGATCAGATCAGAGATAAATTACAAAGAAATGAATGAAACAATAGCAAAGATCAATAAAATGAAAAGCTGGTTCTTTGAGAAGATAAACAAAATTGATAAACCATTAGCCAGACTCATCAAGAAAAAAAAGGAAAAGGCTCAAATCAATAGACATAGAAACAAAAGAGGAGAAGTAACAACTGACACAACAGAAATAAAGGATCATGAGAGATTACTACAAGTAACCACATGCCAATAAAATGGACAACCTAGAAGAAATGGACCAATTCTTGGAAAAGCACAACCTTCTGAGAGTGAATCAGGGAGAAATAGAAAACATAAACAGAACAATCACAAGAACTGAAATTGAGAATGTGATTAAAAATTTTCAAACAAACAAAAACTCAGGACCACATGACTTCACAGGCGAATTCTATCAAACATTTCGAGAAGAACTAACACCTAATTTCTCAAATTCTTCCAAAATATAGCAGAGGGAGGAACACTCCCAAACTCATTCTACGAGTCCACCATCACCCTGATAACATTACTAGACACAGATGTCACAAAGAAAGAAAACTATAGGCCAATATCACTGATGAACATAGATGCAAATATCCTCAACAAAATAGCAGCAAACAGAATCCAACAGCACATTCAGAGGATCATGCAACATGATCAAGTGGGGTTTATCCCAGGAATGCAAGGATACTTCAATATACACAAATCAATCAATGGGAAAAACCATAGTAAAAAACTGAAGGAGAAAAACCATATGATAATCTCAATAAATGCAGAAAAAATCTTTTGACAATATTCAGCAGACATTTATGATAAAAACCCTTCAGAAAGTAGACGTAAAGGGAACTTAACTCAACATAATAAAGGCCATATATGACAAACCCACAGCCAACCTCATTCTCAGTGGTGAAATCCTGAAAAAATTTCCTCTAAGATCAAGAACAAGACAAGGTTATCCACTCTCACCATTATTATTCAACATAGTTTTGAAAGTTTTAGCCTCAGCAATCAGATAAGAAAAAGAAATAAAAGGAATACAAATTGGAAAAGAAGAAGTAAAGCTGTCACTGTTTGCAGATGACATGATACTATACATGGAGAATCCTAAAGATGCTACCAGAAAACTACTATAGCTAATCAATCAATTAGGTAAAGTAGCAGGTTACAAAAGTAATGCACAGAAGTGTCTTGCATTCCTATACACTAAGGATGAAAAATCTGAAAGAGAAATTAAGGAAAAACTCCCATTTACCATTACAACAAAAAGAATAAAATACCTAGGAATAAACCTACTTAAGGAGACAAAAGACTTGCATGCAGAAAACTATAAGACACTGATGAAAGAAATTAAAGATGATACCAACAGATGGAGAGATATACCATGTTCTTGGATATGAAGAATCAACATTGTGAAAATGACTATACTACCCAAAGCAATCTACAGATTCAATGCAATCCTTGTCAAACTACCGAAGGCATTTTTCACAAAACTTGAACAAAATAATTCACAATTTGTATGAAAACACAAAGAACCTCAAATAGCTAAAGCAATCTTGAGAAAGAAAAACAGAGGTTTTTCTGTAGTATAGTCTGAAGTCAGGAATCAGGCTCCCTGACTTCAGACTATACTACAAATCTACAGTAATCAAGACAGTCTGGTACTGGCACAAAAACAGAAATATAAATCAATGGAACAGAATAGAAAGTCCAGAGATAAACCCACGCACATATGGTCACCTTATTTGTGATGAAGGAGGCAAGAGTATACAATGGAGAAGACAGCCTCTTCAATAAGTGGTGCTGGGAAAGCTTGACAGCTACATGTAAAACAATGAAATTAGAACACTCCCTAACAGTATACACAAAAATAAACTCAAAATGAATTAAAGACCTAAATGTAAGGCCAGACACTATAAAACTCTTAGAGGAAAACATAGGCAAAACACTCTATGACATAAATCACAGGATGAACCTTTTTGACCCACCTGATAGAGAAATGGAAATTAATACAAAAATAAACAAATGGGACTTAATGAAACTTAAAAGCTTTTGCACAGCAAAGGAATCCATAAACAAGATGAAAAGACAACCCTCCTAATGTTTGCAAATGTTTGCAAATATTTGCAAATGAAGCAATTGACAAAGGTTTAATCTCCGAACTTTACAAACAGCTCATGCAGGTCAATATCAAAAAAACAAACAACCCAATCCAAAAGTAAGAAGACCTAAATAGACATTTATCCAAAGAAGATATACAGATTGCCAACAAACACATGAAAGGATGCTCAACATCACTAATCATTAGAGAAATGCAAATCAAAACTACAATGAGGTATCACCTCACACCATTCAGAATGGCTATCATCAAAACATCTACAAACAGTAAATTCTGGAGTGGGGGTGGAGAAAAGGGAACCCTCTTGCACTGTTGGTGAGAATGTAAATTGATATAGCCACTGTGGAGAACAGTATGGAGGTTCTTAAAAAACTAAAAATATAACTACCATATGACCCAGCAATCCCACTACTGGGCATATACCCTGAGAAAACCAGAATTCAAAAAGAGTCATATACCACAATGTTCATTGCAGCTCTATTTGCAATAGGAAGGACATGGAATCAACCTAAGTGTCTATCAACAGATGAATGGATAAAGAAGTTGTGGCACATATATTCAATGGATTATTACTCAGCCATATAAAGAAATGAAATTGAGTTATTTGTAGTGAGGTGGATGGACCTAGAGACTGTAATACTGAGTGAAGTAAGTCAGAAAGAGGAAAACAAATACCGTATGCTAACACATATATATGGATCTAAAAAAAAAAAAAGATTGTCTGAAGAACCTAGGGGCAGGAGAGGAATAAAGATGCAGATATAGAAAATGGACTTGAAGACACGGGGAGGGGCAAGGGTAAGCTGGGGCGAAGTCACTTGTACATATATGCACTACCAAATGTAAAATAGATAGCTAGTGGGAAGCAGCTGCATAGCACAGGGAGATCAGCTCAGTGCTTTGTGACCACCTAGAGGGGTGGGATAAGGAAGATGGGAGCGAGATACAAGGCAGAGGAGATATGGGGATATATGTATATGTATAGCTGATTCACTTTGTTATAAAGCAGACACTAACACACCATTGTAAAGCAATTATATTTGAATAAAGTTGTTAAAAATAAAAATTAAATTAAAATAAAAATATATAAAAAATCTAATCATACGTAGATTATTGATCACTTAAGGAATTATGACACCCATATTCCTGGAATCACACACAAATACACAGGAAAGAAAAAACTACTGGTTTATTGGAAGCTCCAACAATGAGTACAGTGGTTGCTGTTCCTTGTGTTCTGCCTTCTTGCCTGTATCAGATTGATCGAAAGGGAAGAGTTCGGATTTGCCTAATTTGTTGTCATGCCATAGCATCCTATTAAAGGTGAAAAATTCAATATTTTGTTTCTGATTTCTTTTTAACCTTTTGTTTCTTATTTAATTGATCAGGTTTTTTGTTTTTGTTTTTGTTTTTTTTTTTTTTAGCGGTACATGGGACTCTCACTGTTGTGGCCTCTCCCATTGCAGAGCACAGGCTCCGGATGCACAGGCCCAGCAGCCATGGCTCATGGGCCTAGTCACTCTGCGGCATGTGGGATCCTCCCAGACTGGGGCACAAACCCATGTCCCGCAGCAGGTGCACTCTCAACCACTGTGCCACCAGGGAAGACCCTTGACCAGTTTTTTGATTCAGTGATTTAATCAAATAAAAATAAAAGTCACTGCTCTTATAGCTAGTATCTTAACAAATAAAACTGGAAATTGGCAAAAAATGCCAACATATAGTTTTGCCTGATTTTCACTGAGTTGGTAATGTATGTTCCTATGCCATTGTATCCCTTATTTCATTGGCAGTTGTTCTCCACTTATTCCTGCAAGACCCTAGCCTTCTGTCAAACCCTGCATATGATTTCTTGGATTTAACAGAGGTTTAAATTTGCTCATAAGAAAGTACACTTACTTCTTACCTGTTCATACATGTTCTCTCTGTTTAATACAAGTGCAACCTCATGTTTACACGTTTGTTTAATTATTGTGATGAAGAAGCTGAAACATTTTCTTTCTTTATGTTGTCTTCATTTAACAGATTGTTAAAGCTACCCTGGCTTCTTCTCCAGCATTTTAGAATTCCAATGATAATTGCTTTCTCTGATCTTACTGATGGATCTCTGGGCTCAGAGAGAAGTTTGAGTGTTAGGTACATCATGTTGTATTTAGAATCACTCTTTTTTCATGAGAGTATTTCTGTTATTCTGCTAACTTTTCTCCCTTACCTCTTTCTCTTAGGAAGACTTTTTTTTTCTAGGTAAGAGAAATGCAAAAGTCCATCTGGTTGGCTTATTTCATAAATCCTTGAGACATGAGTAAGTACTTTGGCTTTGCTTTGGTGGACACAGCTGTAATTGTCTACTACATATATCTGAGATGTTAGATTTCTTAAATAAAGATGATGAGCATGTTTACAAATAAATATATGACAATTTGTCCCTCTTCACATGTACACACTTTCCACTAGAAATGTAGTCTCCCTAGTGAGCATAACCAGAACTGACTGGCTTTATCATCTGATATTCTACCTGCATTTAGTTTATCTCACTTATATATATATATAATTTCTCTGGTAACATCGTATATAATTTATAAGCATTATGAATATAATCCTAGCAAATAAAAAAAAAAGAAGAATGACTAAGCATGTTTTCTTAACGAATTTCAATGTCACATAATAGTTCAATTTACCTACAGATAATATGTTAATAACAAGTGGACATATAGTTAAAATATGAGAATATTATTGCTTGGGATTTAAGCTTCAGTATATAAACATCTCTCATGATATGATTAAATTTTACCGGCAGTATGTCAGTAAATGTTTAATAACTAGTTTTCAGTGGAAAAAAAAGCCCTAATTTATAACATTTGCCAATTTCCATGGTGTAAATACTCCCACAGTGACTGATTTTAAGCTACAAAAATTATGTCCCCAAACATGCAGTTGGGAGGAAATGTAGAAAATCAGCTCTGTCTCACTAGCTGGTACAAGCTAGTATGAGCCTTCTACAAAGCACTATTACTTGTTTTTATGTATCTTACAATAAGTACTTGAAAAGTTTCTATTTCTAAGCTAATATATTTTAAATTTTGAACTAAAATTTGGTATATTTTAAGTGCAACTGTTATATAATAGCCTTAAAATGTCAATCACTAAGAGCTTGCACTGCAGATAGTAAGAATCATGTATCTTGGACATCAAAGATATTTCTGTAATAAGCAAAAAGAGTGGGACAAAACTCTGTAAGAACCATAATGCATATGATGATGGAAAGACATGGGTAAGGGTATTCCTTAGGAAATGTTTCCTTAACAGATTTAAGAATGGTCTAGATAAAAAATTACATTGCTTAAAAAAGAATTTAATATTGAACTCAGTTCATTTTACAGGAGAAAAAAAAATCCACTATGTTTACTAAAATCTTTAAAGCTTCATTGTTCATAAAACCCTGACTTTGACTTTTGCAAAATATATATATTTCAATTTTATGATTCAAGTTCAGTCTTTCAACTATTTCTGTCAGAAAGTTTATAATACATGACATAAAGCAATAAACTAGAAACTTTGATTTCATATCCCTCTCACACTAACTTCCTTCAGTAAGTCTATTGTATGGTAAGATATAATTGTATAGGACTTAAGATATCAAAGAAAGACATTACCAAAATAATACTGATTCATAAGAAGATCATAGCCTCTCAGGATTAGAAAAGGTCACACATTTATTACATCTATTTACTTCATATTTAAATAAACTCAACAAAAAATATTTCTATTTTAGAACACCAGTGTTGACTGGCAACTTTTCTTCTACCTTTGCACAGTTCTGAATATCATAAATGTCTCCACATATTGTCTTCTTTTTGTTCTTAGGTTTATCCAATAGAACAACATAAAACAGTGTCCTTAGTCTAAGTCCATCAAGTACTGGCAATAGCTTAATATTATTTAGTCTTTTCTCACCTATGTAAATCCATTTTCATCAACCATTAGTAACAGAAGTTAGTTTTGTATTCTTTTAATATCCTGATTACATTTTTTCTAAGTGCTTTCCAATTTTTGATATTATTTTTAATGTTTTCTAGAACTGAACATAAATTTCCAGATGTGGTAGTGCCACTGATGATTAGAAAAGGACTTACATCTTATTTATTATAGACAACTTCTAGCAGTTCAGCTTAAGAAAACTACTAGGCTGCTAAGTGTATTTTAAGCACTCATCACGCAAATACACCCCCCCCCACACACACACAGTACCGTACACACAAAAAAGTTTATATTCACATTTTTTCTAAGACAGATTGCACACCACACTCTTTTCTCTTGCAATTGGGACTTTATAACAATGAAAATGGCCGTGTAATCAAACCAAAGGCATAGTTGAAGCTATGTACAGCAAAATATAAAGAATAAGAATAGAGTGTTCTTTCTCCTAAATCCCCCTGTCTTTTCAATAATACTCTCTCAAATATGAATATTTCAATATCCTTCCCAAAGAAGGCCAAAGACATTTTAAATGATCACAGCTATACCCATGGTTTCTTTTATGCAAGATAGTAAGCAAATTGATAAGTTCACCTCTATTCTAGCTGGTAACTTTATCACTTGCTGCTTTAGATACATGAAGCTATTTTTGAATGACTGAGATTTAGCAGAGATTATAAAACAGACCTACCCAAAATACTGATAATTCATGTTATAGGATACAAATATCATATTTCAAAAGATCAAAACAGTGTCATCATCCTCTTTTCCTCTTTTTCCCCGCTTCGGCTCTGCTCCTGAGGGGTCAGATACATGATGTATGATGAAAGGGGTAAGGTCTTACTTCTCTCTCTGTCCAGTATTTCTCCCTTGGGATTCTTTCCTCTACTCTACTATTACACCCTTGCTTTATGTATTTCTTTATTCTATTTTCTATTTATCCATGAATATTTAGCTTCAACGCTATTTGATTCAGACAGGATACCATAATATTTCCCTTATGTATGGGTGTGTGTATAAGGAGAAATGGCTGACAAATATCTCCTTAATAAGGTTATGTGGCAGATAATTCAAGAACATTTGAAGATAATGATCAGAAAATTCCTATGTTCTTTTTTCTACATGAGGTTTCCTGTGTAATACATGGAAAATATTAAGTGTGAGTTGTCCACTAGCTAAATTAAATACATGTATGAAACCCAAATTTCAGGATTTGTTAATTATTGCTAAAAGATCTTGAATTTCCAATGCAAATTCCAGGGGGTTGATTACATTATGAATCCAGGATTCCCTGACTAAAAAGTGACCACATGTCACTGACCATTGCTTGTACCTAAGAGAAAGAGATCATGGATCAACTCATTATCTTCCACACTTTTTGGAAATGTTAGCTTACTCTTCCTGCCAGTTTTTAGCCACAATTCCATTAAAATATTTCTGTGCAATTTATATCATAAATTAAATCATATAAAAGGTGACAGCAGTGTTATTTCACATCTTGATGCCATGTAAAGATGATCTATGTGAAGATGAGGATAAAGATCAGGGTATATTTTGATAAGTCTTTCTGACACAATTAATGGTGCCAATTTTTTTTCAATGGTACATGTTTTTTTCTTTTTTAGATTTAAAAATTTTTAATTCTTGATTTGTTTCCTTCATGTTCTGTTGCTCTATTGCAGTCCTAGTCAGCCAGCTCTCTGCGCTGACCCTGGGTAGGTAGCCTTTGAAAACTGGGAGGTGCGAGGAGAGGGTTAAAATTTAGAATTTCCCTGGTGGCGCAGTGGTTGAGAGTCCTCCTGCCAATGCAGGGGACACGGGTTTGTGCCCCAGTCCAAGAAGATCCCAAGTGGTGCGAAGCGGCTGGGCCCATGAGCCATGGCCGCTGAGCCTGAGCGTCCGGAGCCTGTACTCCGCAACGAGAGAGGCCACAGCAGTGAGAGGCCCACATACCGCAGAAAAACAAACAAACAAACAAAAAAAACAACTTAGAATTTCAAAAAGACTTCAGAGAAATGGTGTACTTCTAATCAGTGTTGAATAGCACTCCTGCATGTCTCCTGGCCCTTTACAACAGTATTCATTTGACTTTTGATGTACTTTTTTTCTGTCTTCTCTACTTCCCTCTTTACTGCCATCTGCCATGTTGGTTATAAGTGTATGTTTCAATCAATCTGTTTCTTTTCCACATTCCTGGTGTCGACATTTCTCACTGTGATCCATGCTGACCTTCTTACTACCTGTATCTTCTGCCACAGGACCCTTATTTCTCATATAAAGTTAAGCCATCCATTTGTTCTGATTCAATCCACAGGAAGATTCTTGGGAATGCTTACAGAAGCCAGTGGGGAAAATATGTGAGCATCCTGCTTATGGTTTTGTTCCACAGTTATAATAGTTGTCTTGCTAAAATTTTGACTTTGCTCATGTTTTAAAATCTTTACAAAAATGTTAGGATGAATTAAAAGCAAGAGGGAGGAAGTGAGATCATTAGGATGACTCCTATATGATAGTATTCTTACTTCAACTGCAGATTATTTTGTATGTAAAAATTCAACAATGGTCATTGAAATAATACATAAAATTTCAGTTCACTGTTTAACTGTACATTGATGTTTTGGGACTTTATCCACAGTTTAAAATACATGAGCCTAAAGCAGCCTTTTGCCAGAAAAAATAATTAAGTGTGAAAAATTGCATTTGTAAACTGAAAAAAAATGTAAGGTATTCTTTCTTTATTTGCAGGGGAGCACTGGTAAAAATCTGTACTAGAGATTTACCCTCTTATATTATTTTTCCAGCATGATCTTTTAGCAATGATCTTTCAATTGTATAATGTGACAATTTTTAATAAGGTAATTCAACTATTAGAATGTGCAATCTGGGGGCTTATTTGTTTTTCTTTCAACAGTTTAAACAACTATGTAGGCAATGGTATTACCTTTACCATCTCCTCACTAGTTTGAAATCTAAAAAAACAAACAAAAAAGAAAAAAGCGGAATTTTTACACCACAATGGTAAGGTGTGGTAAAGAAACCAATGCAGAAAGCTGAATGAGTTCTCACATGTGCCAAAATGTAATATTATTTGAGCCAATGCAACTCAAGCAGACCATAATAACCTGTTGAGGTTAGAAAAGTTCATGCCAAAAACGGATGATTTCCCTAGAGCCAATCAAAATGATGGAAACATTGGTGCAAAATCACAGCTGAGCAGGTTTAGTCCTCTCTTCACTAGCTACAGATGGCATGTAATTTAGGAATGCCCATTTGGTGAAATTTACCAGTTCCTCTAGAGATCACACATATGGGTTTGCATTTAAAAAGAAATTGCACCACGAATAGCTTTTTAAACAACAGATGTAAGTATTGACAGTAAAAGGATGTCCAAAAAGTAAAGTATGTCCACATAAGAGAAAAAAAAAAGAGCGTATGCTATACTTTATAGTGCTGTAAGTGGCCTTTTAACTTTAAAAAAAAAAAAAACAGAAAATAATTATGAAATCAATGCATACAATGCTTGCCAAGGCATGAATTAGACGGGAGATTCTGTCTTCACACTATGTTACTTTCCAGTATTTTACACCTTTTTTTTCCCCACCTTTGTATATTACAACCATACTCTTAAATCCCCAAAGAATACAGAAGTACCTTAAGAGGAGTTTTGAGATCTGTGAGTCAATCTGTGCTCTCTGCTTCTCACAGCGCTGTTGTTTGTAGTTGTTGTTTGTTTGTTTCTTACAAGGAATTCATAATGGATCTGTGAAAAACCCAACATCATTTAAAAATTGAATGCACGTGTGTAAGCGTACACAAAGGGAGATACTTTTTGCAGATGTGTGTACTAGTTAGTAAAGGATGTCATTACAAGTTGTGAGGTTTCCAATTGCCTGTCCTTTATTGTTTCCTTTAATGAAGAAATTAATTGTGTGAAATTGCCTTGCTGGTAAAGTGATACGAGGTTGCAGTGCCAGCATTGACCTAATCTAGCAGTAAAACAGGCAATCACATACTCATTGAACACTCGTAGAAATATTTGATTTCAGGAGTGTGCAAGACCAAAGTTTCCCTTGAGAAACATGCACATAATTTCCATTCTTGTACTCAAAGGTAGTCCTGTTGTGGATTTCTCCCGTACAGTGTAAGTCTTTGTTTTTATTGAAGGATAATGCTTTGTACCTCACAGTACAGTCCCATATGCAAGGAAACTACAATTAAAAGTTTAGGTATGGACATCAGGCATTTGACACTGTTTCTTGATTGAATAAAACACAATGTTACTTTTCTCTCATTCTCTAATGCAATGATGCCTTGGAATACTAACAGCTATGCAAATGATGACATTAACAGGAAGATACTATTTTTCTGGCTGCTTATGACTAGCATCAGGTGAAAAATTGTGGGAGATTGAATTGCTTTTGTTTAGAGGTGCAAAGACAGGCAATTGGTACTATCCCAGGAAGCAAAGGAAAATGAAATCGCTTGTACAAAGGGATGAACAGATGCAGATTAGTATTCAAATATTTATGTCACTATTAAATGGATGCAGTGAGGATGCAAAATATGGAATACCCATAAAGTACATATTCAAATAAGAGAACTGGTGTTATCATGAATCTTCTTCTATATTCAGCTTTAGTTTTGAACTGGATATTTACAAAGAAACTACAACATTGCCCAAGCTGTATTAAATTTGTGTATTAAATTAATTCAAGTGTTTTTTTTATTTCACATAACTGATGATATTTGAAGTATAAATGATCATATATATTACATATATAACCATAAATACATTTGATTATTGTATTCCCACGGTGTGCTAACTGCCACTGTACAATTAGACAAAGAGCTCTGACTTTAGAAATTTACAGTTTGAGAAAACAAAGAAAATAAATTCAGGCTTTCACAAAATTATCAATTGTTTTCATTAGAAATGGAATAAGTTATGTGTGATTTCCTGCATACAAGAATGTGCATTAAAGACAATTTTGAAGGAAGAGGGTGTCTACAGAGAGGAAGCAAACACATTTCCAGGTGTACAGAAACCTCCAAAGGTGAAACCCAGAAACAAATTGCATGAGTAATTGGGGAGGAGTGATGACAGTAGGAGGAAGTATAGTAAAGTTGGTCCATTGTGACCATATGCTGCAAGGGGCTTTGTGGAGGGTTTGTAGATCTGATTTTTCCTGTACTTCTGATTACTCTGGGCTCTCTCCATTGCTTAGGAACAGGCATTAAAGCAGACCCTCAAGTGATTATGTTTGGACTTTAGACTTAAAAAATGACATTTTAGGTGTAGGAAAAGACATAGGTTACAGAAGTGGCATTCCAGGTGTAGGGAAAGGCTAGAAAATAGGCAGAACAAATATTTGCTACCAATCTCCTTTTCTCTACTCCCCTCTGCCATACACGCACACACACAAGACACTCCAGGCCCTGTGAAAATCATTTCAAATAGAATGAGAATTAAAGAGAAAAGTAAAACAATGTAGGTAGGTGCTGGGGAGTGTCCTGGAGAAGAGATCACATGTCCACCCACCATGGAGAAGGGTCAACCATGGCACAGAGGGTAGAGTATAAGAGAAGGCATGTATAGGGCAGCCTCATGGACTCTCTCTGTTCCTTGATGGGGAATAAGAAGAGCCCGCTCTTTCTTATGCCTGAGTGTGGCCTGAACTAGCAAACTATATCATTTTAGCTGAGAGGAGGAAATCATGAGTTGATCAGACATCTGTACCCACACTGCCCCTCCCCCCCCAGGTCACATAAATATTCCAGAAGCTAGACGGCTTACTAGGGAGAAGTTTGGAAGGTATAAGAGCTGCCATTGATCAAATTTATCATGAAACAAGTGGGGAAACTCTCAAGCAATTGAATTTATCCTGAATTGATGACATTAAGTTTTCCATTACCAGATAAAATGACTCACTATAAAAATTTACTTCAGTTAGATTTTTAAAATGCTAGATTTTTGCACATCTAAGAGCATGAATGGAGAATTCATACTTGTTATGTAAATTAATCCATAAATAAGGATTTTGGAAAATAGCTGTGATTTCTAATCAAGATTTTTTGTGGCGATAACACTCGTGTACATAAAACAATTAGTGAACAATCCATGATTGTAAGTAAGTACTAAAATATATGACACAGACTACTAGTTGTGTGGGCATTTTGAAAAGAGAAGATAAGTGAAGACTGGAGAGGTCACAAATGGCTTCCCAGAAGTTCTGAAAAGGTGACTATGACCTGAGAGAAAGAACATTTGATGATAGGAGAGGGACAGGAAAAGGACAGCATACAAAGTACACTTTAATCACCATGAAGAAAAGGGCCTTGCCTTCTAAACACTCTATTAATAATACTTAGTCTGACATATGGTGGGCACTCAATAAATATTGAATTGTTGATTCAATATGATCAATATAAATTTCAAATACTATGAGTTTAGTCCAGGGTCTCCCAGTGTCTGCAGTATTGACATTCTGGAGCAGATGATTACTTGCTGGGTGAAGCTGTCCTATGCATTGTAGCATATTTAGCATCATCTCTGGCCTCTACCTACTGGATGGAAGCAGCAACCACTCATTTTTGCAAAATGACATTGCCAAAAGTCATTTAGGAGGCAAAATCATCCCCTATTAAGAACAACTAGATTGGCCTGATTACATCCTGACAAGGGAGTGAGGAAAGGATCTGTGACAGGTAGAGTAACTGAATATATTTTTATAGGTTTACATGTTTTATTGGACTGAGTCACTGCTCTGTTTTCTTAATGTGGCACCATTTGTTGAGTTCATATTCTGTCCTGGCATTGTATTAGAAGCTTTAGTAAATATTTAAACTCTAAAATAGATATTACTATCTTTATTTTGCATGCAATGAATTGCCAAAAGTCAGTTTGTACCCAAATCTGTCTGACTCATATTTAACATTAGGCTATACTATTTCTTTTTTTTTTCCTTTTTTTCTTTTTTCTTTTTTTTTTTTTTTTTGCAGTACGTGGGGCTCTCACTGTTGTGGCCTCTACCATTGCAGAGCACAGGCTCCGGAAACACAGGCTCAGCAGACATGGCTCACGGACCCAGCCGCTCCGTGGCATGTGGGATGTTCCTGGACCAGGGCACGAACCCGTGTCCCCTGCATTGGCAGGCAGACTCTCAACCACTGTGCCACCAGGGAAGCCCTATACTATTTCTTTATAATGCTGTAAGCTTATGGTGCAGTCATATTCTTAGATAATATGTTTACACACATATGTAGGCATATCTATAGAGAGATGGATAGATACATATACCCATAAAGATACTTGCTCATTCTTATGACTTAAAACACATTGATTAATCTGAAAATGAGATTATCTGGAATGAGATGTGTATTTCAATTATTACCTAAGTCATATTAATCTTGCTTTATTCAATTTGAGTACACTGTTGACTAACACTTCAATTAGTTCCAGTTTGCTTGATTTCACACCCCATAAAATTAATGCTGTCTGTGTCTACATAGGCAAAGTGGAGATGCAGTAATTATTGCAAAATCACAAGTAGCAAACACATTCTGTTATTGAAGAAAGGTAGCCTGATAATTCTGAACTATTCAGATTGGCTTTCAATATTCAGGACATAATATTAAAAGACAATAAAATGTTAATTGACCCTTAGTGAACCCTTGTGTGTGATATTCATCTCAGTGAAAGATAGAGTATTTCCCATCCTACTTTACAACTAATCTTAAAGTAACACAACTCTCAATCAAACTTTCAAATGCAAAATAAGGATGTTGTGAGAAGTAAAGAAATTTGAAAGGCTCCCTTTAACTATGTAGTCCTGTTTCCTCCTGCTGCCGCATGAAGCAAGATGGCTGCTGCCTCCTCCAGTTATCTAGAGGCTGCCTTCAAGATCCTCATGCCTCCGAGGTCAGACAAGTTTAGTCTTTTGATGTGGAATGACCACAGAAGACTTTTTTGTGTACATGACACAATGGTCATTCACATTACAAGTTTAAAAGGTGGTACGGGCATTGCAGCTCTCCACCTTGAGTTCAGAGGGTTCAGTTATGCCATCCTTGAGTTCCTTTACTTAATTCTCAAGCTTTGTGCCTCTTCTCCAGTTTTGTCTCTTCAAGCAAAGAATCTAATCAGAATCTGTTCCAAATGCCAAAAAAGTCATGTTATTTATTATTTCTCCTTTCATTTACCTATTAGTCTAAATTGGTTATCATGAAGCCAATTTTATATCACCTCTCTTTTCATAGAGGTAGTGATATACAGCAATTAAGAGGATAACTGCCACTCTTTCACTGGGTAGATGTGAATTTTGTTTTCATCCTTACTTTTTTTTTTCTTCTTTTTTTATTTTTTGTTTTTGTTAAGAGTTACAGAAGTGTTGGCTGTTATTTTTTTTTAATTGAGGTATACTTGCTTTACAATGTTGTGTTAGTTTCTGCTTTACAATGTTGTGTCAGCTACATGTATACATATATCCTCTCTTTTCTGTGTATCCTGTTGCAAGTTTTGAAAACTCTGAACTTCAGTTTTACTCATTGATACAATTAAAGTAATAATAACACATAACTACACAGGAATATTGTAAGGAATAAATAACTGAAAACAAAAAAGCACTTATAACTGTACCTAATAATACATAGTAAACCTTTTCTCAGCAATTGCTACTTTATGTTATATCATACTATTAGAGAAATAGAAGTTCCAGGGAAGAGATACATATATAGCTGAAGGGTTATAAGAGCAAACATTTCATATTATAATATTACTAAGCTCTAAGCACATACAGCATCATGTCTATTCTTTTATTCCAACAAATATATGTGTGCAAAATCATTTTATAAACTTCAAATGCTATGAAGGCTGATACAAAAATACTAATTATTTTCAATACCGTGGAAAGCTTTAACACCTAATATTTATTTTTAAATCACCACTTTAGTGGCATTAATATACTTCTTTCATATTCTTCCAAATTCCTTCAAAAGATTTATTTTTTTAGGGAAAGTGAATAATATAGGTATTTTATTAAATGATAAACTGTTTTTATTTACAAGGTTGTTTTCTTACTCAACTCACTGTTTCTTGACAATACATTTATGAAGCAGAAATTACAGTCCTTTTGTCTTTGTATGAAAGTTCCCAAGGTTATTGGTTTCTGTAAAGAAAAATTAGAAAAATTTTTTATTCATAAAATAAGCACAAGAGGTGCTTTCACAGTGCATGGGAATTTGGGTGCCTAGTTAGTAACTCCACGTCGTGACTTGCTTAACATTGTTTGGCCCCCTTATTTCTCATATCCAGCTTTCTTACTGTCTGTTCTTTTTTGCCCATTTCAAATTTAAAAAATTTTGAAAAACAAATATGTAAGCCAAGACTAAACCAAGACTTTAAATAAGTGAAGGTTTTAACCAAATTGATGTCCAGAAGAAAGAGTTCAATGTACCTGAAAACAGGGGAAGAGGAAAGTACAGTAGTGTGTAAAAGAAAGGCAGTAAAGAGCACACTCACCTTGTAAGCCCTTATAAGGTCTTCGTTTTTTTTTTCTCTAAGTGACATGGAGAATTACTTGCAGATTATGATTTCAAAGGATCACTCTGCATTTAGGTTGAGAACAATCACTTAAAAGGACAAAGCTAGAAGCAGAAAGACATGTGAGGGGATTATAAAGTAATTTGAGCTAGAAACAATGGTGTCTTGGACTGGGGTAGTTTAGTGGAAGACACGGAGAGTGGAAAGTTTATGCCTACTTTGTAAAAAACTACCAACAGGTTACCTGACAATTTAAATGGATTTGACAGAAAAAAATAAATAAATTAAAGGAGGCCTCTCTAGTTAGGTCCTGAGCAACTGAAAGGATAGAGTTGGCAGCAACTGAGATGTAGAAGGTTACAAATGGTTTCTTTTGTTTTGTTTGTTTCATTTTATTTTAATTGTGAAGATCAGAGTTCAATTTTTTGAGATGTTGAGTTAGACATAGCAAGAGGATTTATCAAGGAAGGAATTGGACATATGGAATTGGAATTTAGAAAAAAGAGGTCTAGACTAGAAATATAAATTTAGGAATAATTTGCACATTGATTAAAGCCATGAGACCAACAGAGACTACAAAAGAAATGCATATAGGTAGAGAATATAAGTGATGGAAAGACTGAATTCCTGGTTGCTCCAAAATTAAGAGGTTATGAAGAAAAGGGAGATTCAGGATACTGAAGAATCGATCCATGTCAGAAAGAAAACCAAGGGAGTCCTGGAATCCAAGTAAAGAAATATATTAATGAGAAAGGAGTGATCAACTCCTTGTAAAGTTGCTCATGCAATTGACTATTGCATTCAGCAGCCTGGAAGTCAGCCTTGGTTTCAGCAACCTTGATAAAAGCAATGTCACAAGAATGAGAAGGGAGCAAAAGCCTAATTGGATTGGACTTTGGAGAGAACAGGGGGAGAAGATTTGGAGATAAGAGTACAGAAAATTTGTTCAAGGACTTCCATTGTAAATGGGAAAACACCACCACCAAAATATGCAGTAGCAGGTGGGGCAAGTGGGTCAAGAGAAATGTGTGTGTGTGTGTGTGTGTGTGTGTGTGTGTGTTTATAAATAACAACACATTTGTTTGCTAATTGCAATGCTCAACAGAGAGCCAAGCTATTGAGAATTCAGAAGAAGTGACAAGAATTGCCTAGAGTGCAGAACCTGAAAGGATGGGAGTTGGTGCAGAAAGGGAGAAACTGATTTGCTTGGGAGAACAGAGGTCTCATCCACGGTGACATTGGAGGAGGCAGAGGATGTGGGTGCATATGTTATTTTCTCTTTTGATTGCTTCAATTTTCTCATGAAGTTGGAAGCAACATTATGAGATTTGAGAATGTATGTTGATATCTGTAAAGAACTGTTCAGGTTATTATAATTTCCTATCAGGACCATTTGTTCATCAATTCATTCTATTTTTTACTCTATTATACATTTTGTTTCTGATTGGCAGTTTCAGAAATCTTTCATTATCATCTTTGGTAAGAAGTACAAACTCAAAGCATTCAATGTACTCCAAATCTAGTACATTTTGAATATCACATTCTAGTTCATTCTTCCCCATTCCATATTCCAATCATATGGATGTACCTCCCAATACCCAAATGATGTATGAAATATTAGCCATATGTGCCTTTGCTCTTGATGTTCCCTTATCCTTAAATTCTCTTCCATCTTCCTACTCATTTAATTTCATGATGGTCTAGTTTGAATGATACAGGCATGCCTTGGATATATTGCGGTTCAGTTCCAGAACACCTCAATAAAGTGAATATCACAATAAGCAAGCCACACAAACTTTTTAGTCTCCCAGTGCATGAAAACGTTATATTTACACTGTGTTGTATTCTATATACATTGAGTGCAATAGCATTATATCTAAAAAAAATATTCAGACCTTAATTAAAAAATACTTTATTGTTAAAATACTACTAATCATCATCTGAGCCTTTAACGAGTCAATATTTTTGCTGGTGGAGGGTTTGAAATATTGTGAGAATTACCAAGTGTGACACTGATACACATGAAGTGAGTAAATGCTGTTGGAAAAATGGCACCAATAGACTTGCTTGATGAAGGTTAAAACAAACATTTCATTTGTAAAAAAAAAAAAAAAAAAAACAAAGCAAAACAAAACAAAACAACAACAACAAAAATCCCGCAATAGTTGCAAAGTGCAATGAAGCAAAACACAATAAAATGAGGTATGCCTGTATATCCTTCAAAACATGAAGGCATTCCCCAGCCCCTTGAGTGGAATTCACTCAGATGAAACAACTTATTGGTGAGAAGGCATGTATTTCAAAACTAGATCTTGGTTAAAATCCTGCACGGAATGTGTCCAGGCTTCAGTTTTCTAATGCATTAAAAAGGAGATAGTGATAATAATATATAACAAAGTATTTTTAATTAAATAGATAAAATATATTAAATTAATTGTAAAAAAGTATGTGTCTGTTTTCACCTTCCTTAGAACTTCCATATTCACTCATGTATCTAAGACCCTCTTGTATTAGTTATCTTTTTACTTACACAGGAACTAACATTTTTATTTCAAAGCCAAATAATTGTCTTACATTTTGAAGTAATGAATAATAAAAGTATTTCTTAAAAATCAGCACTAACATTTAAAGGCAAATTAATATGAGCCAGGCATTGTTGTATATACATATCATAAACGTAATCACTTTTATCTTCACAGTAACCTAATGAATTAGGCATAATTGTACAAATGAGTAAATGTAACTCAGATAATTTATAATTTCCCAAGTTCATCCAGATTACAAGAGTTTGAAGTTGATTTGAACATATATATTTCTGACTTCAAAGCCTGTGCTCTTAATAAGTGATATCTAATTAAGTATATCTCAAATTTGAAGTAGAGAAATTTTGGATGAGAATAAAGGAAAAGAAGTGAGGATTTTAGGACTAATCACATAATGAATTGCAAATATATTCGTTCTCCTTATTTGCTTCTAGCCCCATGTTGGGATTGACGAAATAAATGTATATAGATATGCATGCTGTGCAACATACATAAATAATGCAACCCAATCTTTTAAAACTAATTCTATACAAGAAAACAAAATTTAAAATGTGTAGGGCAAAGAGAGAACAAGGCACCATCCAAAATTCTATCTCACAAATGAAATCCAAGGGCACAAGCCAACAATGGCAAAGGTTATAATTTTGATAACATACAAATATTTAGTAGAAACCCTCACTAAATGTAACACAATGAACTAGTTTGGTATAAATATATATATTTTTTCCTGAAATGTTCCCTTAGGGACGGTCAGATCTGTTGTTCAAACACTGCCACCCACAACCATATGTATTGTCTTCCCTGCCAATGTTTTTTTAGTTTTTGCTTTGTTGTGTTGTTTTGCTTTTAGCCACCATGTAGACCTTAAACAGCCATATATATATACACACACATGTATCATGAGACATATGTGGCACATATGATATAACTTGAGGAAAAGTGCTTTCAATTAAAGTGTAATTGGGCAATGCTTGCCATACTGAGGACATTTGAATTCATTGCTAGTTACCAAGCTTCTTGGTAACATGAAGACCTTCTAGAATCTAGATAATTAATACAAATAACACATTGGGAAAACAAACCAAATTATCACTTCTTTTTGAAGGAAATCACTTATTCCCTTAGAAAAATATCTGTCTTCATGGAATAACTCTTTCACTCTAGTTTTAGCATATTGTTTTGGCAGTTTATTAAAACTTCAAGTGGGAGTCATTCAGTCTAATTATAAGTCTATATAATATATATAAGTCTAAATATCTTATTTTGTTTTAACACTAGATTTCTGTTAGAACACTTCGTTATGTTTATTCATCATCATTTGACTGTGAGGCTGCTGTAAGTCAAAAATAGTAAACACTTGTGGAATGTATAGTAATTGAGAGCAACAGTAAATTACATTTTAAGGGCTCATCAAGGTGAGAATGAGACACTTCAATGCCACTTCTTGCTTCCTTGTTGGGAACTTTGCCAAAATGGAGAAATTTAAAGACTTGTTAAGCAGTGCCTTATCTCATTGACCTTTCTTCATTTGGAAGATTATCACTCCACCTAACCATGATCTCATGTTGTGGAGGCTCCCTGGATGGCACTGATTTGCTTTTTCTCAAATCATCTGTGGATAAGGGCAGACACTTGTTTAGAATCATAAAATCAAATACATTTCTGAAGCTGGATCATATGTCTCATGATATTTCTATGGTGCATTCTGGTGCATCTCACAATTTAATGCTTACATTCTGTAGAAAAAATATGGGGAATGGGATAAGGAAAAAAAATATTTTGGACAAAAAAAATCCCAGGATAATAAATGACCACAATAAAATATTCTTCTATAATAGTTTCAAATGGAGCCCATATATTCTCTGAAATATTCAGACATATCCTTGAGTGCCACAACATTTTCTACCAGAGCTTTCAAAGTATAAGCTTTCATTTTTATAATCATAGAAAATTTTAGTTATTAAACTAAGACCTAATTTATTGCAGTAGGCTAAAGAGAAAAGAATAGAGACAGAATTAATATGTAAATGAAGCATTCATTCAAAAGGTATCAGGGTATGTGTACTAATGAATGTTTTATAAAAGGTCAAAAAGAGATAACTGGTAGGAGATTTGTGTCATTATAAGATGCACAGGAATTTAACGATGCCAAACTTGCAACCACCTGCAGTCAGTCCCATACTCATGTTTCTAGCAGCAATTTAGTTTCAGCAAAACACAATCATTTACCATCTTAATTGTGGTTAATTTGAATTATATAGGATTTGTATTCCTGTTTGTATGTAATTTATTTATTATTTTCCAGTTAAAAATGATCAATGTACGGAATTCATATTTAGTTTATATTTAATTTTGTACACAGTTAACTAACATAATAATAAAAACAATTTGTTAATAACTGAGGACATTTGGAAATGTTTTCCTTTAAGGAAGTAGAGGTGCTCCAAGGAGATATTGAGAAATCTTTCTCTATACCATACTTGCCAAGAAATCGCTCTATGGGCTGATGATAATTTTGACAGCAATCAGTCATTCTAGTATAAAATTTCCTATCAGTATATTTTTCTAAACCAGTCACAATTTTGGGGGCATTTGCTAGAACTCCATTCTTCCCACCAATTTCTCTATCCCTTTGTTCACTGTACAGACTTCTACTTAACCTCGAGAATAGCGAGGTAGTTATTATTTTCTGTGGCAAGCCTTTTGATGAAGACATTTGGGAGAATCAACTTATACATGCCTTGGGCATGAAATTAATTCAGGCTACATTTCTCAACACGGTCCTTGACTGTCTTAAACCAAACCTACCATTAAGCAAATTGGCTCCAAGCACTGACAATATTATGGTACACCACTTGCATTGGTTAGGGTTCTCTAGAGAAGGAGAACCAATAGGATATAGATAGATAGATGATAGATAGAAAGATAGATAGAAATAGATATTGTATGGAATTGTCATATAAAATTAAATCTTTCACTCCATATACATTTCAAAATAAACATATTATGCAAACAGAACATATTTGTGAGATCCAGTACTTATTTTATTATCCCCATAATCAATTTGATTCTTTAAAAATATCAAATATGACAATCACTTTAAAGCTTGTTTTTAATTTTATACCACTGCTTTTCTGATGTTCTGAACATGAGCATAGACTATTCACTGGGAGATCCAGGTACCATCTATACCCCCAACTGATCTTCCACATGGAGGTACATTAAGTTCTCAAGTACTTAATATTAAGTTATGAACTGCATGTCAAATTTAGCTATTATTTATTGAGATCTCTGAAATGAAACAGTAATGAGAATTGAACCGGCATAGTTTCCTGAGAAACACCTAAGCCACCACACTGAAATGAAGTAAAGGAAAAGAGCAAAATAATGTAATGTTTAATAAGAGATAGTATATGGTTTTGAGATAGTATAAGAGATAGTATATGACTCTTACATTGTGAAAGTATTCAGTTGAGTTTATTGTGGATATTTAAAAGTGCAATAACATTCAGGTTCTGTTTTTGTCCCGTAAGGTGTGGAGTTCTGATTTTATTTTGACACCCCCTCTACTCCCCTCCCCCAGTGTTCAATAATGCCTAAATGTTTTCTGGTTGGTGGATATGAGAGCACTGTAAGAATTAAAGAGGAATATTTCTGAGACTATTTGTTTTCTTAGGTGGTCATTTTTTTTTAAATCTTGGGGCTTGCCTTGTAGGCACGTGTGCATTGAGACTTTTTTTTTTAGGACAATTTGGTGTTAAATGAAACTAAAAGGACTACTTTTATTGAATAAAAGTATTACTAAAATATGTGTATCTCTTAAACATAAATTATATTTTAAATTTTCAGTTTTTTTTTTATACTTGATATACTTTTGTAAAATGCTTTTGAAATTGTATGGTTATATTACATTTTATATTTGGGTTAAAGAATCTTTCATTTAACATTTCATTTTTATTTAAAATGAGTCCCATATAAATTGCTCCAGTGTGGGCTATTACCAAGATTTCTTCCTGTGGAATCCTGATAGTTCAGATATGCTAAAAATACAAGAAATTTCTCATGAGAATTTTGTTCTTTCTGGATAAGATGTAAGAATATTTTACTTTCTTATGAAAAACACAATGGAACAGGTGTTAGGTTTCAGGATTTGGGGGGAATTAGAAATTAAGTTGCTTTATCCAGATTAGATACTGATTTTTTAAAAAATAATGCTGACTATTCCTGTGGAAATTTAACTTAATCCTATGCCATTATTTTAGATAGGCATTAAAAGCTGTTTTAATGAGCTTTGAAAGAAAGCTAAACACTTACATTTTTTTTCTTGAATTTTCTCTCCTTCAGCATATTTTCTACTTATTTAAAAATAATTTTATTGATCTCCAAGAAAACTTTTTGAGCTTTCTTTGGAGCTATTTTTTTAAGCATTCAAAATATAGACTGATTTCTTTTTCTTCTAATAAATTGTTCTTCTCCAATTGTTTTTACCCTCTCACCCTTTTCAATTCTAAGCATGTCTTTTCAAGTTCTTCTCACAGTTGCCACTTCAGACATTTGTGATTCCCGTTGTAATTTCCAGGTGCTTGGTTTCATGGATTACATATGCTGCACAAAGCTAAAATCACTATAATCAAATGTTTAACACAGTGCTTTCAGTGGAACACAATAACAGATGATTCTGAGCATAATCCGAGGAAAGGTCAATTCACTATTTTAAATCGGAAATACTTGCAATAATGATACATATTTTTCTAAAATTCCATTACAGCAATAGTCTTTTCTGCATGTTGACTTGACTTTGATAAAAGATCCATAGTTTTAACACCTATCTGAGTTACATAACAAGACTCAATTACACCAGCTGGTATTGACTAATGTATTTAATAATGTAATAAAGATGTCAACCATGACAGAATCGGTTAGTTTGGTATTAGGGCAAAGTGCCATTTCTTCCACAAAGTTGGCTAATAAAAATATGGCCTACTATATGATGAGACCTGTCAAGTAAATTTATGATATGCCAAATTCATTATCTTTCAAGAATTTCTTTGGAGTTTGGCAGAAGGGGCAGCCTATAGCGTGCTCTCTGTTTGTGTAAGAAACAAATACATTGAATGGAGGGTGAGCTGGCTAGTAAGTGGTCCACATTACAAGTGATTAATTGGAAATATTTCATGTTCTATATCCATCTTTTATCAAGAATATTTTTCTTTGGAGAGTTCTATATTTCACATTTAATTTTTATGTTCACTTGCAAGTTTCTCTGGTCCCACAATTCAAAGAGAGTCTGTTGAAGGGAAAATTAGAGGCTGTGATTCAGAATTCAGTGAGTCTAGTCCCTGCAGAAACTTGGCAGAGGATAGAATCAGTTCTTAGTATGCCAAATTGAGTGGCCCTGGGCCAGATGCTAATTTTGAATGCATGGCACACATCACTTTGTGTCTCGATTAAGCCATGTCTGTGAATCACATGCAAGCCCAGCAACACATTTTGTGTAACATATATATTAGCGTTCAGCACATCATAGATTTAATTCTGGCTTTAAACATGTAAGAAAAATCACTTCTTTTAGGCTAGTAAATTCAACGTCTTTGAAAGAAAATGAATAAGGAATTTTAATTGACTTTTTGTCCATGATTCCTTATTTAAAATTTAATAATCTCAATTTTGGTCATTTCTTAAGAAAGCACATTCAAGAAGAGAGATTTAATCTTACACAAATGTAAAAATGTGAGAGAAATAGCCTAAGATTATTTTCCACTTACTTTCTTCTTTAGTATATATTAGACAGAAATGTATTCATGAATGTGGATTTGTTCATTAAGCTAATTCAATCATTTTAGAGAAGACTAATAAAAACTGTGGAGCACAAAAAATTAAATGTCAGTGTGTAAAACTGGATTAAAAAGTTTTATTTGATTATCAGTATTTTCACCTTATTTGAATCATACTGCTGTTTTATCATCTGGTGACCTCACCAGAATGTTCCTGTCTGTTTTCTACATTGGAAAAATAAAGCCGTCAGTGTATATAGCCAACAGAAACATGACCCTTTCCATGGAAGTAGTTTTAGCATTGTTCTTGTTTGAAGTCATTTGTAAATAAATAAATAAATAATTTTTAAATGTAAAAAATATAAAGTTACTGATGTAGGTTTCTTGGTTTTTTTCTTTTTTTAAATGGGAGTTGGAGCTACTGAGTGATAGAGAGGATTAATGTACTGACCTTGATCTTGAACTGTGCTAACTTGCGCTGTTTTCAGCTAGATTAAAAAGACCATGGTGAATCAGATACAACTGGCTCTGTGAGTTACAATAAAACATAATACTCTTGTAAATCTATTGTCTGAGAAGTATACACAGAAGTCTTCTATCTATACTAATAAGTTTAAAAATAAAACCAATATATGAGAAGCGTTGACCTTTTATTCAGAGAAAAAAGTCCATTAGTTAAATTATTGATTTTGTGCTTAATTTTTTTCTCTGCAACATTTTATTTCCTTTCTGTATTCCTTTTTAGTTTGTTTTATGCCACTCTGAGTATTTAGTCACCATTGGATACTTAACAGAGAAAGGAGAGGAAAAGGCAAAGACCAAATTAGAAACTCTTTTTGAATTGCTGGCTCTTATTCCAGCCAATCTTCTTCTGGAGTTGGAAATAGTGTTGTTTTCTTTCTTTCTTTTTTCTTTTTTTTTTTTTTTTTTGAATTAAAGGGGAAAAAAAAGAGTTTAGTGTAAATTGTATTGTTATTTTACAGCATGCTTGCTTCAGCCTAAGGGAAACACAAATTGAAATAAAAGAAACTTTTGAAGCACAGTACGAAAAAATCTTGTTTTTATCCAACACTGGTTGACTTTGAATGGATCTAGTCTAAATTATGGGTACCGTGGTCATATATAATGGAGATGAGATTGAGGAGGTCTGACATCTCTTAATTTATTTATTCTACCAGTGTAATGCTAGCCACCCCCTGTTTTTATTATACCAATTTAATGCCAGCCATTTCCTGTTTTCATTAGACCATTGTAATGCTAGACTCCTACTGTTCTCATTAGTGCAGGACTGTGTAATGGCAGCCACCTCATGTTTTCATTATAACAGAGCTGTATGGTGCCAGCTGCCACTTGTTTAACTTTACTGAGAAGCATTTGACCATGGATTACATATTTCTACAAGCTAGCGGCAAACAAGGTAAAGGCATCCCAGTTTCTGGTAAAGTAGTTGTAAGTGCTTAAATGACTTATTAGCTATTAATGTGCAAGGACCAGTTGTTGCTGATGACTGGGAAACTACAATAAACTGAGTAAACCTTTGAACTGTGTTGTTATCATTGTTTTGTTGTGCTTTGTTGTGCTTAGAATTTTCTGTCTGACAATGACCTTCAACAAGATTTTGAAATGATGTATTGTGATTATGTGTAGATAGATTTGTATTGCTCCGATGAGTCCGTTTTCAATAATGGATAGCATTCATTGAGAGTTTTCTATGTGTCCAAAATGCTTCTAGGCTTTTTATGTCTTATCTCATTTATTCCTTACAATTATTTTAGAAGTTACTCTTGCACACATTTTACAGATGGAAAAACTGAAGTATATAGTAGTTATACAAGGCAAATTTCCTCTGTAAAGAGCCAGATAGTAAATATTTTGTTTTACTTTGTGTACAAAACATACAGTTTTGTCCCAACTACTCAACTCTACTGTTGTTCTAGAAAACAGCCATAGATGGGCTTCCCTGGTGGCGCAGTGGTTGAGAGTCCGCCTGCCGATGCAGGGAACACGGGTTCGTGCCCCGGTCTGGGAAGATCCCACATGCCGTGGAGTGGCTGGGCCCGTGAGCCATGGCCGTTGAGCCTGTGTGTCCGGAGCCTGTGCTCCGCAACGGGAGAGGCCAAAGCAGTGAGAGGCCTGCGTACCGCAAAAAAAAAAAAAAAAAAGAAAAGAAAACAGCCATAGACATGTAAATTATAGTGTGGCTGGCTTCCAATAAATATTTATTTACAAAAATAAGCTGGGGGTTGGATTTGATCCAAAGGCCATAGTTTGCCCACTCATGACATAAGGCCACATTGCTAGAGGGTGGTAGGTGAGAGTTATGGCTCTGAGGTAAGAGTCTATGACTTTTAACCACTATACTTCCTCTCTGTAACTTTGTAAGTGGAAATACTTCCAATTTAATTTATTTGGGAAACTTTATTATGTAATTATAAAAGTTTTCAAAGAGAAAAATGACTGCTTAACTGTGCTTAAAATTTTTTCTTTATATTTTCATAGTTTTCTCCCTAATGCTTTTTATATGAAGCATCTATGAATTCTTCTGAATAATAACTTAAATATGAAATTTATTATTGAAAATAAAAGGAGTCTTTTCCTATGGGTAAAAAATAAACTTTCAAATTTATCTGACCTATATTTTCTTTTCTTTATGTAAAAATGTTATGGAATAAATTGTTTTTACAGCTTCCCTGGTGGTTCAGTGGTTGAGAGTCCGCCTGCCGATGCAGGGGACACGGTTTCGTGCCCTGGTCGGGGAGGATCCCACATGCCATGCAGTGGCTAGGCCCGTGAGCCATGGCCGCTGAGCCTGCACGTCCGGAGCCTGTGCTCCGCAATGGGAGAGGCCACAACAGTGAGAAGCCCGTGTACAGCAAAAAAAAAAAAAAAAAAAAAAAAAAAATTGTTTTTAAAAATCCATCACTTTGTCACCCTCAGATTGCTGCATTATTAACTTTACCAAATAGGGTGATTGACGGATGTGTATAAGTTGGTTGAAATGATTAAAAACTCTTGCGACTTGTAACCTGTCAGTGTTTCCTGGGAAACAAAGCCCTATCCACCTGTTAGGGGACTCTCTAAATGACTGTAATGAGTCACCTTTAAAATGGCAGCTGTCACCCTAGGATTTGAACCTTGAAGCCCCCAAAGAAAATGCATGTATATAATGATTCATGTGCTTCAATGAAAAAGGAAAGTATATTGCCAAGTTTCATGCTCTTGATCACAGAAGGAGGTCAGAAAGCAGTGCTTAGTTACATTAGGTTGTGATCTACAATTAGCACCCCCATCTGTCTGAAGCCAATATCAGTCAGATAAGCAGGAGTGATGTTGAAGGTTGATAAGGCATTCTATGTCTCACTTGTCTTTTACATTTCCCAAAATGAATATACCCTCACGATGAACTTTGTAGGACTCAGTATCACCTGTGGAAATTACCTTTATTGAACTGCAAGCACTGTAAGGACAAAGGAAGAGAGAAGATTGAAACAGAAAGTCAGTGCACTAGTCACGAGGGTCGAAAGCGCCGGGGTCTTTCATGCTCTCCAGACTGCTGCGTTCGGTATTGCTAAGTGAGGATGGGTGGGTGAGAAGTTTCTTATATACATTCTTTTCTTTAACTGTTTCTATTTCTCTCTTGTTTTGGTGTTTCATCTAAAATAGGGCAGGTGGAGTCATAACATTTGCTGTGAAATAAAATGCAAATTCCACTATGCAAATAAACCATTAGAAAGTAAACTAACTTGAACAGTAGTAGTATTTCAGTGATTATATTGTTTTTTTTTTTTAATATAGAAAGATCCCAGCATAAATAAAACCCAGCAAGTTTCTGTATGTGCTGGGGTGGGGGTGACTGAGTCTCACTAGAAATAACACCTCAGAGGCTGAGGTTATGGTTTTCTCTCACCCGTCGAGTGCTTTCCAACATGTTCCTGGCCTGTTAGTAACACCAGCATTCACTACAGTGTATACTAACTTTCGTTTTAACACACTTAGTGCATATTTAGCCAAGTTGTACCAAATAAAATCTCAGGTATGGATTGGCTATGGTAAGTACTGTTTACATTAATTATCCTGTCAATGTGCAGACTTTCAACTTTGCCACTGGAGTTCCTGTCACCCTTTTAACACATTACCATTATTATTTTTAAACCAGAGTCATTTCAAGTTCAAATTCATAAAATGTGCATTGGAACCGCCCACCCTGCCTTACAGATGGTAAAACAGAATATGTGTCAAGAGAAATAAAACTTTTAAGAAACCATTTGCACTCACCTTCCCCTCACCTCATTTCAAAAGTCAATCTGAAATTTTTGGCATTCCACATATTACTTTGAAAGATTCAGGTAGGAAGATGCCTAAGAAATCAATAGAGGCATTCATTCTACAGCATCCAGACATATTTATGGTCACCTAGCTTCTGTTTAAACATTGCCATTCCTTGATCTGACACCTCCTACCACCATCACATTTTTTAATACCTCGCCCCACAAAGTCCCAATGTCACGGGAGAGACAGATTTCACATACACGTTAAGGACAGGTGACTTGAGGTTGAAAGATAAATTGATCACATCATTTGATCTCTAAGGCAACAGTAGACCAGACCTTTGAGATAGTCCCAGAGGCAGACTCTTCCCTCCCTTTACAGCTGAGGAATTTTGTTTTACCTTTCCTGCTTAGGAAATCAGCTTTCAACTACTTCAGGAGGAGTAAACAGCCATCCCAAGCAACACCTTTCCATTCCATGGAGATTCTTCCAATATATGTGTTACTGGTACTGATTACAGTATGAGATAATACTCCCAGCTGCAAGACATACTGGCCTGCCAATCTCCAGAGCAGAATATATGCACAAGAAATTGGAAATAAGTCCTTATGCTAAGTAAGTTAGGAGAATTTCCAGAACTCTTCTCAAAACTCAGGAAGAAAACATGTCAATCCATTTAATAGTCAATGTCCATTACCCAAAACCTAAGGTTGTTCACTGTTCTTTTCCTAAACACCTCCTTTCTAAGGCAGAATTTCTCAACCTGGACATTAGTGATATTTTTGACAGAATAAATCTTTGTTAGTTGAGGGGAGCACTGTATTGTGTACTGCAGGATGTTTAGTTGCTACAGATGCCAGTAGCAACCCAACTCCCCCACCTCTTAGCAACCCAAATTACCTCTATATACTGCCAAATATCCCTGCGGGGCACAACAGCCCCCAGTTGGGAACCACTAATCTAAGGCAATTACTCCTTATTTCAGTGCCTAAATAATCAATAATTTAAAGCTCCTCTCTGATAGGAATGGAACATTATAGAAGCATTAAGATAGTACACCTATATCAGCCTGGAGGGCCCTGGATGAGTGGACTCAGACAAAAATATTTAGAAATAGAATTATTCTGCCTAACAGAATTCACACAGATACCAGACTGGAAAATCTGGGAATGTTAAAAAGCCACTCTTCTATAGGATGAAAATCACCCATGCACTTGGTCTTCCCCTTTCTCTTTTGTCTCTCTTTGCTTCCGAAAGCTTCAAACATGATTACAGATTTCAAAGGAAGAATTATTTCTGGGAAGTTGGAGACATACACATAAATACTCTGCTGAGGGCCTGAAGCTGAGAATTGCAAGATTCAGCAAAGTTGGCATTGCCCCTAGATGGTTGGACCCGACCCAAGAACAAGGTGCTATTAGGCAGCATCTTATAAAGAATGGATCACCAGGCAGCAGCAAGCTGTCCTAGTGTTATTTTCCTGAATTCATATTCAGCTTGGCAAGTCTTTCACAGAGCTCTCCTAGCTGGTGAGACTAATTCAGGTATCCTCAAGTTTCTTTTTCCTTGGAATAGAAATTCACATGACACGTCATAAACTCAGCATTCAGTGCAATCCCCATCTTGACCTAACCCACCTTCCCAATCCTTTCTAGCTTTCTAATCAGAACATACTTTGACTTTATTTAAATGTTTTTGCACACACTTCCTCTCTCTCCTTCCAGAATGCATTTCCTGTACATCTCCGCTGCCAAAATCCTGTCCCACCTTAAATGCTCAATTCAAATGCTGCCTTCTCCAAGAAGCTGTTACTGATTCCCTCCCCACCTCTCATTTCCTCTGCTGAGAGTACTTGCTCTCTCTCTCTGTCACTCTCAATTTTTACCCACTGCAACTTGTACTTCTTTCACAGTACCAACTACAAACTGTGTTTGTGTAAATAACTTCATTTTCCAGTATACTTTAAATTCTATAGAGACAGAGACTGCATTTTGTGAATATCTGTATGCTCCATTGTATTCAAAAACACTATACATGCTCCATAAATTAATGTTGAATTGAAATGAAATGTAACATTCTCAGGAAGGAACATCACCAGAGAGGCCACTTTTGACCCATTCATTTATTTCCTTTTCTCCTTTGCATTATGAACACAGATTAAATTTTAGTAGTTATCCAAAATGAAAGAAATGATGAAATACATACAATATTTGAATTTTTGAGGTGTTTGGGGAAAAAAGGCAGATTGAAAAACCATAAGCACATCTCAGAAGTAATGGTCTTTTCTTATCTTCAGTCAAAGCCAAACATTTCACATGATGAGCTTTTAAAATGAGAATTTCTTAACATATAGGAATTACTAATAATAGAGTAAGATAATTCACTTTCTCTCACTTTTTTAACTTTTCAATGAAGTAGCTAGGCACTCTTGCATAAAGATTTTAACTAAGACCCTGCATCCTAACTTATTTACCATTGTTTATACTGTTATATTCTATTATGCATTTTGTCAATTTTAACACTCCATGTAGGTTACATCAAAAAATAGCTAATTTTTCTATAGGTTAATAAAAGCAGTTTGAACATTTTGATGAGACTATTGGGTGAAATATCACTACCTCCATAACTGATCCATAAATATGAAGACATATGGAAAATACTTATATCTATATGAACATATCTAATGGAAAAACAAATAGATGAGAAAGACTATATAATAGTTAATGTTGAGATAAAATTATGAAATTAAGATGAGAATAAGAGACTAGTCACATGCAAGTCAGTAGATAATATTATAAAAATCAATGCTATAAAGAAATATATATATATATAAATCTGATTTATAATGGAAATAATAAAATAAAAATTCAAAAATCTTACATCAAAGCAAATTATTATATTGAAGACATTGTCTTTCAACTGCAAAAGTAAGGAGGAATAATATCAAAATATGATTTAATATTGCTAAAGAGATAGTGTTGAGATATTCAGCCGATCAATAAAATGAATGAATGAATATCTCATATCATCTATTTGAATTAAAATTTTCAAAACATAAAATAGTGCTAAAGGTACATTAAAATTTATTTCTGGACCTCTTGAAAGTCAAGTTGGTTTTCTGTATATTGGAAAGAGAGATATTTAAAAATGTATGAGTAAGCAAAATTCAGGAAGAATCAGAACATTTCACTTTTGATTAACCAGCCTGAAAATGATAGCAATTTCTATCTCTCTTTTTCATCAGATCATTGAAGATGGCAGTGGTATAATATTTCATCAAATGAGGATGAGGTAAGTCATAAATAAAACAACATGTTTTTTATCCCTTAGCCACATTGTTTTTTTTTTTTTTTTTTTTGCGGTACGCGGACCTCTCACTGTTGTGGCCACTCCCGTTGCAGAGCACAGGCTCCAGACGCGCAGGCCCAGCGGCCATGGCTCACGGGCCTAGCCGCTCCGCGGCATGTGGGATCTTCCCAGACCGGGGCACGAACCCGTGGTTCCTGCATCGGCAGGCAGACTCTCAACCACTGCGCCACCAGGGAAGCCCAGCCACAATGTTACTACTCAAATTCTGTCTTTTATTTTGTGATACTGGCTTTTGAAATGATTTGACTCTCACACCTCTATATGTGCATATGAATCCATATATATATATGAATGTAATATTTAAATGTCCTTTCAATATTATTAGAGTTTATGTAATTATTTGTAAGAAGCCAATGAATAATCTTATTAATTTAATATATGCAAAATTTCATAATATAAAGGAATTAAATAAAGTCTATGGATTTCTTCCAGGTGAGAATATACCAAGTTCATGGAAAAACAAATCTTCCATAATATCGTTTCAGAATATTTTGGAGATCATACCATCAATGCTGTGAAACATTTTTATAAATGACAGTAAAAAATTGAGGACTATCTTAGAGGCTCTATTCTTGTGATGTCTTTTCATTTTCTTGGAGACTACAATCCCTATTCTCTATTTTCAAATTATTTAATGTTGTTATGAACTATTAACATAGAGGGGATCTAAATTATACAATGTGAGAGTCAGTTTTTAAACTTCCCCTTTAGGGGAAGGCACATTGCTGGCATAATTTAATGTTTTAGGGTTGAAAAATTTAAGATATTAGAAAGATAAGATATTAGATAGGGCAAGATTGCAGAATTCATAAAATCTGGAACAAATAGAAGAACTGGTCATTAAGTTCAAGTGTGGGCTTAAGGCTTCCAAGCTCATTGCCCTTGGATAAAAGTCCATTGACCTCCTTGAGCTTTAGAATCCTTAATTCTGTAATGCCTTGTAAATTTGTGAAAGTTCTCTGGGAATTGGAAAATTCTCTATAAACAGAATTTATCAGTATTAATTTAGGCTTGTGTAATTATTCTTGTATTTGGCCTGCCTGATGCTATAAACCCTTAGGGAAATAAGAACAATTTTTATATAAGCAGTGTTGAACACCAATATTTTATACAAAATATCATGATAATCTGTGTAACTTGAACAAAAAGAGGGTTCCAGACTTGATTCTGTTTCTTCACAATTGACAATCTTTGAAAAGTATTATGAAGTAACTTGACTGAGTATTGTAACTTCAGGAAACTAGATTTTGAAATATATATCACAATCCAAATATAGTTCATTAGAATGCTATAGATCACTTATAAGTTGTTCCTCTCAAAGTGAAATGTTTCATTTGTAAGATCAAAAATAGAACACTTATTCCATCTAATGGTGGAGGTAAGCCTGCGTGATACAGAATTTGTAAAATCTCACTAAATTTTCCCTCCTTTAATCAATCTTTGTACATAAGATACTCATTAACATCTAAAATAGTTTGAAAAAAACTGTTACTTTTTGATAACTTTCTGGAATATTAAAAAGGGGGAACAATGAAAGAAGTTGCACCCTCTTTTATAAATATTGAGAATTTAATCCCTAGTGTATAGTGGATTATCCAGCATTATTAATGTCTAACATGAACAGAAAATGATATATTTCCTTGGTGAACCATGTGCAACCATCTCCAAAAGGATCTAATAAAGAGTTTGAAGATGGTCCATCAACTTAATGATCTATTTCTCTGTGTGTATTGATGCTATAGTGATGTTCAAGAATTTGTTCTCTTCATATTCTACAAATGATTGTTCTCTGTGATTGTCAAATAATTGTATTTTTGAGCATATCTATTTTTAAAAATACCATAATTTGAGGGGATTTAATAGTTCACTGACATGGAGTAAGCCTGTGATACATGTTCCACTCATGACTTCGTCCTCATTGCAGCCTGGCCAGGTAGGGTTGTTCATTTGCATGACTCCCTAGTCTCTCAGCCCTGGTCAGATGGTTCAGGTGAGTCAATTAACAGCTTGTTTGACTCTCACACTTGAAAGCAATGAATGTCATGGTAGGCATATGGTTTTTCTCTTCTTAAAAGTTAAATTATTTTTGTTATAAAAAGATAACAGTATCCAGGCAATATAAAGTCAATTTCTATGTTAGCATATATCACTTAGGCAGAAGCTATAAATTCTCTGAGGATAAAATGTAATTGGCTTAGTTCTTTTTCCCTGGAGATCCTTGAACACAACCTGATTCCTCAGTGGTGCTCAATGAAAAAGAAAGACATGGTAACAAATAAATGAGCAAAATAAAGAATAGATAAGCCATTTAGTATATCCCAATAAGTGTAAACCATAAAGATCTTCTTAAATATGGAAAAACAATGCGCTCTTCTTGATTTAATTTATATTGTCAGAAGAAAAGTAAAATTAAAAGAAAAATGATCAGATTGACAGGGGCAGAATATTATGTTGGTTTGTAATTTAGGAGGTGCTGCTCACTGAGTGTGAGATGGCAGACATATGGGATGTGTGGAGTAGCTGAAGGAAAATGCAAACAAGCAAGAGTAATGTGTATTAGAACTTACCTCTTTGTTTCTCCCTCCAGACTGTGACCCAGGCACCATTCCTTGTTTACTGTTTACTCCTGAGCGTAATAGCCCAGGGAAAATAAACAGAAGGAATTCAATAAACGTTTGTTGAATGGGGAGAAAGAGAGGCTTATTATTTTAAGATGCCACAATAAACACGTACTTACTTTAAAATGCCATTTATAAATATGCCGTTTCATTAGTCATGTAAGCTTATGAGAGGTAAAAATTATTTTTCTGAAATCCTTTAGGGTCTTGTACAAAATTATCTTCAAACCAATCATAAATATCAAAAGCCACTACTATCATTAGGCTATGACTCCATGGTAATTATCTGACTAACCAACTTATCTAAGCTATCTGAAAGCCAGGTAACCCATTCCCACTGAGGACCTAGTGACAGTATTGTTAAATAAATTTTTCCAAAAGTTTATTTTACTGGCAAATAAAGAACTAGAGCACAAACAGTTGTGATGCCACAGTTGCTTTCCAAAATAATTATGATCAGGTATGCAGTGTATTAATGAATTCAAGGGAAGGCAACACCACTATTAGTAATAGCTTTTTATTCAGAGTCCTCATTTTCCAGATGGGTCACATTAAACACAGCCATTAAACAATAGCATTGAGATAAATCCATACAATGTATGCTGCTTTGTTGTTGTTATTCTTGTTCACCAATCACTTGGTGCAGCTAAGAACCTTATGGAGTGATGGGACTGATAAATGGGAATAGCCAACCTGCAAAACACTGGGGCCAGGAAAGTCAGACTTTATTCAGGTCTCATTCAATTATGTTTCGAATCAACACATCTTGATAGCCAAAACTCTCATTTGAATTAGTGCTCCGATAAATGCTGCGTGTTGTCAAAAGAATATAATTAGGCAGTAATGAGTGGGCATATATTATGCCAAACCTCAGTCTACTTGTTGACCTCAGCAACTTCTAGTCCATTAGGCAACAAACAGCTTTTAACCTGGTGGTAATAAAGCATACTGCTCTATTACTACATGACTTTTTTTATGGTGTCATTTTTTAAATTGAGCAGTACCTAGATCCGTTAAAGCGAAGTCATGTTTTACAAGATCTCAACTAATTTAGAAAAACAAAACAAGTCAATTTTCCAAACCGGAATTCAATTAATTTACAGAGTAGTGAGCCAATATTTGCATATTGCCTGCAGTAAGGATAAGTATGTCAGGTTAAGAAATAATATGAAAGCATTCTTTGAAATTGCATGATATGTTTCTTTAATGTTTATTTTCCTATAGGTATAACTAACTTATTCTCACTACTTTTAATTTTGATGAAAAGATCTTTCATCATTAACATTTAATGAAAAAACTGTTGTTACTGATATATTTTTTAGTTCATCAGTAAACAATTTTTAGAACTTTAACTTTCTTATGAAAATTTCTATAAATTCTTTTTCTGTGCTTGACTTCAGTTATTTAGGGACCTAAAAGACAAATCATTCAATATTATTATTCAATTTGAATGTGTGGGATTTTTTTGAGGGGTTAGTAATTGGCGGATGTGAATTAAGATAATTTTTTCACATTCTGAATTGTGATAAAAACACCTTGAAATATCACTGTTTGATCATGCATCACCTCTTAGAGAAAGTTGCTCCCCAAAGGAGTAATTTTGGTATCTCGTAGACTTCCATGGAAGCTGAGCACCAGAGGTCTGTGGTAAAGGCAGTTGACAGCCAAATTAATAAAAGCAAGATTCCCTCAACTCAACTATAAAAGCTTAGAGTCCTGACTGCTGAATTACCACCAACTTGTAAATAAATAATCACTACTAAATACAGATAATGTGTTAAACAGCTAACACTAGTAAATCACTGGTGACAGAGAGCCTAAAGGTAATCCCTCACACATTGGCACAAACAATTCTTAAAATCTGAGAGTGTTTTAATGTCTTCAGACACATATAATAAATTGAACAACTGGTTACTAAGCATTAAGAATGTTTTAAAAATAAATCCTACTCTCTTTGTTGATTTCATTTACATACTGCCTTAGATTTTATTACTTGGCTATCTGTCTAGTAAGAGAGAGGCAACACTTGGTAAGACTAAATGGAAATCAGTTTTCCATCAAATTTCAGCTATCAAGCTAAATCAACCTGTAGTCTCCTGGCAAAAAAATAACATCATATAATAGAGACAACACATTTAATATACATAAATTGTCCAAAATATAGAGAGTCAATTAGGTTTCACATGTACAAGATCCCTTCTTTTCTGACTTAAACATTTACAGATAATAAAAACCAAGAGTAGAGCTTTGGAAAGGCTGTTACTGGGAACCAAATACAGTTCTCAAGAGAATAAGGCTGATGGGAGTTGTCCATTCTTCCCTTTCAAAACAGTTTTGCAAACGAGGTGCAGTCTAAAATCTTGACAACATTTGATGGAAATATTTTCATTTGGATTTTTTGAGGTTTAAAATTACAAACTGAACTCACTTCAGTGTTTGTTTTTGCTTTTGTTTTTATTTTTAATATAAGGATTTTATGACATTTATGTTGTTTCTACACTGGCTTGGTGGCCAGGAAAGAAGGCACAGAATTCTCCACCAGTTTGCAAATAATGCATTTTTCTGCTCCCGTGCACAAACAGCCTTTATTTAACTCAGCACCACATTTTCTAAGGTATGGGCTGGAAACTGTTTGTCATGAAGCTGTAAAATGCAAAAAAATTTAAACGCTGAAGGAAAATGTCAATCAAGGCATTTTCCCATCTACTGCTACTTCTGCAAGCGCTAATTTTATTTTTCCCAATTCCTGAAATTCGAGGTTTCCTAGCCTCATATGGAAGTAAGTTTGAAACATGTTAAATGTCACAAGGAAAGGTGCAACAAAATGAAGGAATAGACGGTGTACTGTTTTCAAGGGACACCAATAAAAAGAGACAGAAGAGTGTGGGAAAAAAAGGCAAACTTTTTGTTAAGACCCAGACCTCTTGTAAAACACTATACAATGCAAGTAACCAGTGGTGGTACCACACATGCATTAAAGCATTTTGCATGGTTTTGAAATATAATGGGAACACACATCTTGAACCACTTAAGATACTTTTGAGAACCAATCAACAATATGATATCTACATAGGCAGCAGCTCTATGCTATTGAAAAAACATGAAGAAGTTTCAGGTATTGGTACAAATGTAATTCTTGTAATTTAGCATGACTTTAATAAAAGCTCCCACGAAGGACTTGCACATAGTCATGACTGACAGATGTATTTTTTGACCTTTCATTTATCTCCATCAGCTCACTCAAACACATTTTGAACAGATTATGTACTGTAGTACTTGGTAGACTCTACATTAAACAAGAGACTTTGCTCTGAGGCACTGCTTCCAACACTCCATGGGGAAATGGAAGCAGGAAAAAACAAAACTCATAGAGTTCGACAGCTACCAAGGCAACACTTGCCATTTACAATATAAGCCCAAATATTTTTGCAACACAACTATATATTAATTTAATAAAATACACAATATAGCTCTTATACACTCAACAATTTGGCTCATATGCACTGAATCTGCAATAAATCAATAAAAATATGTCATTTGATGTAAACACATTGAATCTTCTTACATTTGCACATTTAAATGGTCATGTGATTTGTGTATGTCTAAGACGTTTTTGCTTTCCTGAGCTATTTTAGTGTCCACAAATGAATAAAACATATCATTCATGTTAATTGTCTCTGAATATCATTACTCAATGGTAACTATTTTTCAGAACTTTTATAGGTCAAATTTAAAACATATCCATCATTATTTATACGTTTGTTGGACACTAAAATGCTAAAGAGGCATTTTAAACCTTTAAATTTTCTTCTCCTTTCATGAAGTGAATTAGTCTACGTGTGTGCAGGACAAAATGGACTATACCTTTTTACATTGAACTTTTATACGATATGAGTGGTTTTACAAATGAGTCAGTTTTTAATTTTTTTTTTGACTAATGATATGGAATGTTTTCTGTGTTTCTATGTGTGGCAGGTAACTTTATACAGAAATGTTTACCACAAATATGTGTTAATGTTTGGTGTAGCTTGGACTACTGCAAGGTCTTTTCAGGACTTTCAGTAGAAGCCTGTGGTGACTGCTAGAAATTCTACCACAGATCACAAATTATGACCCTGCTTTGTATGGGGTTTATAGGTAAACAGTTACGTCAGAATAAATCACGGAGGACAGTCTTAGGGCAATGAGAAAAAAACTTCCATTCTCACACTGCATACCTTCCTAACAGATTGTCACAAGGTAACTCGCCTCCTCGTCCTCCTTTTTCTTCTCTCCTTTTTCTTCTCTGTTTTTCTTTTCTCTTTGAACATCGTTAATTCTGTCCTAATATAAGTTTGGTCAAAACAAAGCCATTGTTATTTCTGAAAAAGAAACAGCAGTGAAAAGAACATACTTGTGGGCACTTCAGATGTTCACTAAAAGCCTTAAAGCAGCATCGGTCTTTCTTTATCCCTGTAAAATGGGGTTTTCACCAGGAGGGGTCATTTTTAAATCAACAGAAGAGACAAGAAAATGCCAATGCTTTTTTTTTTTTTTCACTTTCTCACAGCCACAGGGTCATTTCCCCGGCAGTCCTGCAGAAGCTTGTCGATTTCTCTCACGACTTCCTCTGCATCCACCGGCTCTCTGGCCAGATCCCTGTTGGAGTGGTCAAGCTGCTCCAGGACAGCACCCATCTCACTGGAATCCCGGCTGGCTCTTGAATGCACATCGGCAAAGACCCTTGCCATCTGGTCAGAAGCCAGGAAGGGAGGGTCTCTCGGTTGCTTGCTAGGGGACAGATACTGACTGTCCGTGGGCAAGTACTGGCTACTCGCCTCGGCCAGAGCTCCTGGCTTTGCTTCACAACCATCCAGGGAGCCTTTCGTTGAGGTGCAAGGCTCGATGCATGCCTTGGTTGGGCTGCTTGATGCTGAGGGGACCTCTTGGAGGAGAGGACTCAGGGCACGTTTGGCTTTTAAATAAGGTTTCACATTGGCAATGAGAATCGTGTGCTCTCGCTTGTCTTTTCCAAATGTACAAAAAGTCTTTTTCCCAGTGGGATTCACAGTTTCGTAAGTCTCAGTCTCAACATTAGCTTCAACTGTGGGTACAAAGAGATTTGTGCGGTAATCTGCGTTTTCAGCCTGATTGGTTGCAGGGAACTGTGGCATCCAACACCTGTCAGAATGACCAAGCACTCGGCATTCATCTGTGCAATTAACACACTCTTCTGGTTCTGCAAAACAAAAGAGAGGACAGCAAATCCAATCATTAGGGTTGCCTTTACAGTTCTACAAAGGCTGCGATCAGCTCTCCCTGGGTTTGCTTGACCACTGGTCTCTAAATTAAAAAGGAAAAGAAAACAATAATTAAAACATTTCAGGATGGTTGCATAAACCTGCTGGTTGAGACAACGGTTTTATTTAAGTCTATTCTCTAGGTATTAACGAATTCCCATAGCCTGGGAAGAAGTAAAAAGTGGCCACTGGAGAATCATTCTAAGTAGAGTAGAATATCACTGTGAACTAATCTGGGGATATCAGTTAGTCTTTGTTCTGTATAACCCATCCTGGAAACAGGGAACTTCAAAAAGGATTACCAGGTTTAATTTTTGAAATCAAATAACCGTGCAAAAACTGAATCACAAACTTCCATAACTAGTCCTAAGCTGCTATTTTTTTAAACTGTTTTATCCCTATTTTGCTTGTAATTGTTATTTTGGCGACAGTCATGAAATAAAGTTTTCCTTTAAAAGCCTGCTTTTCCTACTGAAGAGTAGCAAATGGAATTTTCTATCTGAACGTGTTATGAATAAGCTTGTCAAAAAGTGCACATTGTTATTGTAGTAGATTTGCTTGTGGATCATGTAATCAGTTTTCTTCACTTCAGCTTTTTGTTTTTGGTGTAAGTAGGTGAAAATGTATTTTTTCAACAGATATAGTTCAGAATGAATGGCAAATCATGATTTCAATTCTAAATGATAATGATTTCTGTGAGAATGTTTGCTTCTCTCTTTTGTGATAAGCATGTAGATAATCTAAATAAAGTACTGTTTAACGATCACTATTTCAAAGATGCTGAACAAGAAAATATGAAAGAAAATTCCTTCATTATGACAAAACTGCATATGTCCATGAACTCAGTATTTTAAAAGATAACTTTGAACTACATCTTCCTAGTTGACCCTTTCATCTACAAATCATTGTCTTCCTTATGTTTAATGATCCTTTATAAATCAGGGACATTTTTTTCAGGAGAGGATATTTACAGTTTAACTCTATGTGATGGGAATAGAATTCCCTACTCATTTGGGAACCCTTGGGATTGGCATTTAATTGGTGCGAGAGGATCTCCATAATGTATAGTGTCCTGTGTGCAAGGGAAAAAGCAGCAAATTTAATAGTGCTGATAAATTAATACAGTTACTTTTCAAGGTCATATACAAAATCTGATTTTGTACTTGAAGCACACAAAAAATTCCTTATCCAAAAAGAAAAAAAAATAAACCACACCTTAATTATCTCAAAAGGTTTTAGGATAAAATAATTTCCTATGAAACTAAACTCTTTTAGAAAAGAATCAAAATGGTGTTTTGACAGAACAAAAATTCTGTGGTATTTCATAGCATGTATCATTATTCACACTTGAAATGTTAAAAAGAAGTATCTAGGTGGCTTGTCTCTATTTTAATTTTGTCTTGCTTTTAAACATATATTTACCTAGGAGTGAATAAAATATGTTAGGTTTATTATGTAATGCAGGCAAGAATGCTGAAATGTAGTCTCAAACTGAACTATCTACTCACAGACTCAAATACTGTCTATGATTTGAAAGGTTGTCAGACAGATGGAAACAAACAGAAGCAGAAGAATCTAGGCATTTAAAATTTTCTTGAAGCCTCCCTGTGCAGATTTAAAGTAGAGCAGAATTTAACCAATAGGATATCAGGAAAGTTTAATATCAGGTATCTGTTTTCATTACCTATTCTGAAAGTTAATCTTCAATATTATGCCTGTGTCAGTAAGTGTTAGAAAAAAATAATACATATCATTTCATTCAACTAATCTTATCCTTCAAAAATACAGTAGAAAACTTTACTATCCATTTCACTTGGTAATATTTTTGTATCTTTTAGATTTGTGATTTTTAAAAACTTCATTTACAACTCATACACTCTCTTTGAAAGACACTAACATAATTTTATTTTTCAATATTGACTGGCCTCAATTTCAGCAATTTTGATAGCCCAGCTTTGAATGAATTCAATATGAATTTAAGAATAGAGTGAACAGGACAGAATAATGCAGATTTATGAAAGTGTAAATTGACCTTGAATTTGAAACCATCAACATAAAATTATTGTTTGCACTTCACTACTGAAACTCTGCAGCTTTTTTTACTTGACTTCATGTCACATCCTAGGGAGCAAATTTTGAGTATTGATTATGACACAGTATATGCTGTTCACCTTGTGATTACACTGTAATTTTGACAGCAGCAGTTCACAGACAGTGAAGAAAATCAAATGGACCCTTCAGTACAAGCTGCAGAAACTCAGAACATAAAATGAACTATAACTGCCAAGGGTCAAATAAGAATTTTTGAGAGAGTAGAATTATTTCTGAAGTGACATAAATAAATAGATGACTAGGTAGACACATAAAAGAGACATAGGTAGTACATAATGAATTACTAGCTAGACCAAAAACGTAGACAAAATTGAAAACATGAAAGAAAAAGAGAGGGAAGAAGAAAAGCAAAGTGAGGGGAGAGAGGGAAGGAGGGAAGGAGGAGGGGCTTAAAGGAAGGGAAGTCGTATTGGGAGGATTTCTGCTATGTGCACCTTCTATTATATTTTTAATAATCCACTCCATAAACTAAGTGTGTATAATAAAGGATAATAGTGTGGAGGATTTTCTCAATCCCTAGGACTATAAAGGTAAATACTAGCTTCTTTCTGTACCTTAGGGAAAACGAATCCCAGAACAGATATGTTGAATTATGAACTATAAAAATGAAAAAGAAGAAAATTACCCAGACAGCCACTATTTGCATAGATTAGATATTTGTATCTAAAAACAAATTTAGGGATCCTGGACAGAAAACAAATTTAGAGATGCTTGACCCAAGATTCATTTTTTCTTCTGGACCAATCTGGGATTACAAAGAAATTATTTACCTTATTTTTGCCCTTTCCTTAGTATAACATGGTAACCTTTTCACAGACTGCACCCCTTGCCAAGAAAGATGGGCTAATCCAAATGGTATATAGATGAGAGAAACTGAGAGATAAGCATATTTATATTGCAAAGTGAAAACAACTCTGAAGTCTTACAGCTAGAAATCTGAGCAATTCTGTCTATAGAGAAAGTTTACAGTGTCTAATATTTTAAGTGTAAAATTCCCTGAAGGATCATGTGACAATCAGAAATTTAAATACTTGTTTAACATTAAGAATCATTTTCTATACTACTATAGTCACATCTGCTATTATAAAAGCTCCCAAGGGGAGGGATCTAAACACAGTCATCTTAATTAGTTCAATTTTACTTCTTAATTTATATGATACTTTTCAAAAGATATAGCCACTCAAATTACTGTAAGTACTTGCAGTTCAGCTGCCACCATAAATTATACATGCACACACACACACACACACACACACATAGATCTTTATTTGCATGTGTGTAATAAAATTGAGCTTTCTCCAGGAAATAGTCCAAACAAAATTTAAAAACTCAAATGCATGTCCAATTCATTCCTGAAAATTAAAAATCAGTAACTACCATAAGAGAAATACAGATGAATGAATAAAACACACAGGAAAGTTATATATTTGTAATATAAAGGATAGCAGATATATATAAAGCATATATATATAAATATATTTATAAATATAAAACCTTGTATATAATTTACATGTATGTATAAATCTTTTTATTTAAAATCACCAATAAACAACATTTTAATATTTCCCTATGCCCTTCAACTATGAGTGTGAAACCTCTGACTGGATAAACAACTTGACTACTGATTTTAGAATTTTATATAATTCAAGTTGATTTAGTCATAAAGATGTATGAAATCTGCAAATTCATATTAGCCAAGAAATCTGAAAGCTCTCTCTCTTTTTTGTAACCTAGATTATACTGTTTAATAACTTAAAGATATTAAGCAAGCAAACATTTTTTTGCCAAAATATGCCTTCAAAGGAACAGGCATTGTGAAAGTTACATATATATGAGGAAAAACAATATTTAGGTAAAACATCAAATTATCTGTTCCCAAATTATTGGATTTTAGTGATCTTCCACAAAGGTTACCAGAACTTAATGTCCACAATGTGATTTTAACCTTGTAATGTCACTACATCACGAAGAGTACACAGCCTTTTCAAGATGGGTAAGAGGTGCCAATAATTACAATGTAAAAGATTAAAATTTGAAGTCAAAACACTATTTAAACCATCAAAACACTATTTAAGCCATCAAACCACTATTTAAACCCTTAACAAAGATTAAGGGGCCTCTATTGAACATAGCTATTTTGGGAAAAGTCAGGGGAAAACATTTGCGTGTTGTGACTCGGAACTGTTCACTGCAGAGGAAACACAGTTCGAGGAGCCAGGTCATGAAATTTCTTTAGAGTAAATCTATGTCTTTACTACAGTCTGTCTCACTCTCAGGAAGTAATTTATCACAAATCAAAAGATAAGCTTATTTTCCCTGTCTTCAAAGCACTATACTACATAACCCAAAGAGAGATACTTAGCAACTAATTTGTTAACACTTAGGGAAATATTAGAAAACATAAAAGGATTTCCTCCCCTTAGTTTCATTGCCTGTTTCCTCCAGAGCCCACATATCTGTAAATCTGAAAACATGCATATTATTTCTAGAATAAGAGTTTCAAATATGCATCTGATTTAATTTTTATAATGAAGAAATAGATGTCTATGTCGTAGAAATCTGAAAACAAAACTCCATTAATCAGAACATCAGTGAGGAAGTTCTAAATTGCTGTGGCTGAGGGGAAGGCTATTTGAGAGAGTTTTCTGTGCTTTACGACTGTCAACAAAATGGTTTTATTTCAGCTCTGTAAATAGCTTTAAATAGGAATAGTGCTCTTCTGTTAGTGTCGTGGTTGCTCCTGTTTCTAACAGCACCTTAAAATTGGAGTTGTTTCCAAGTAGACAGCTCTATAAATGAAGTTCATTTTTTATTTGTTCTCACTTTTCTTTCGTATTTCTACTTTACCTTCTTTCACCAATGTAAGCTTTCATAACACCTAATTAACTGTCTGGGAAAGCAGAGAGCTGGCACCCATCTATATTTATGGCTGGCCCAAATGTTCTGGAGATTAATTCTACAGAACTTAAAGTTGACGCCCATCACAGATTATCTACCAGTAAACAATGACAAGCCAGGACCTTAGACTGACAGTTTGTGTATGCCAGTTTTCTACTGAAAGGTTTTAATGATGTAACCACAGCCTGCTTCACTGCCTTTTTCTTTCTTCAGTGCACACAAAAACACACACACAATTTTACACATGTACACACACTTCTCTATAAGCACAGCAAATTACAATTAATCCAAATATATTCTAACATATCAGAGAAAAAAACACCAATACTAAAATAGAAATCTCATCAGAATACAGTCCAACAAACCTCTAATAAAATGTTTCTTCAGTAAATTGACATAATTCATAACATCCTGCAAACTGACAGTTTTCTACCACATACAGTTCTCTCCTTTTTTGGCAATGTTGATGATTATTCACTTACTTCCCTTTACCATCCTATAAACCCCTTACACTTGTTATGATGATAGGGTGAGTCATTCCATATAAATGGCACTTTGACAATCTATATTCATTCAAATTATTTCCATTTTTGATTTCTATGTCTCATTTACTAGCATATTAGTTAAAAATAAACCTTCTGATTTCACTCTGACTATGAGGGGGTAAAAATTTCACTTTCAATATTACTTCTAGAGACAGCATTGGAAAGTTGTCTCAAATGTCTTTCTCTGTGTCAGGGAAAAAAAAAGAAACAAGTATCCTAATGTTATAATTTTATCACATGCTTTTTCTTCTACTAGTATTCACATGACTGTCAGGCTTAATTTTAGCACAATTTTTAATAACTTTGGTGTATCCCTTATTCAGGAAAGAAAAGAGAAGGGTAAGGGAAAATGTGGCATCAGAGTACAATCACTTTATTTAGCCAAGTGATCTTTCATCTATTGCCTTGTATTTCCCATGTTTCTCACTTGTGCACAGTGATCTAGGCTGTTCTACTAATCAAATAACTGATATACAAATACACAGATGTGGGATATGTTTTTGCTTCTTTTATTTTTTAATGTAAGATCACATATCTTGTTACAATATGCTCATTTCATGAGTATGCTTGTTCACGTGTTGGCAGTGATATAATGATAAAACACTTGGTACTGGACTCCAGGAACTTAAAATATTTCCTAATAATTGGTCATAAGAAATCATAATTTAGAAACATAGTTCATGGAATAAAAATACTATTAGAGAAATGTATATATTTTTAGGTGTATGTACTTCTGATCTGGCTTCCAGAATTTACCTCAGTTGTGAAATGCCATTCTATCTGCTTTTGATAGGCAGAGAGCACATTTTGAAGAGGAGGTTATTATAATGCTATCAAATAGTCAAATCGTGGAAGCTTTGAAGTACCAATCCTCTGGCGTGCAATTACATCACACAACGCTTCTGAATGTATCGCCACAACTTCATTCAGATACCAGAAACAACTGGCTTATATCACATTCAACTGAATCTAATTGCAGCTGGGTATTTGGAATGCTGGGAGCATTTACACTTACTATTCAATGCACCTGCACACCTTCGGGGATGGTTTCAAGTGTTTGTGACCCTTTGGACATAATAATAGGTCTACCAGAATGAATTTTCTGGCATAAATACTGACAACCACAGATAATGCTCTGAGATGAAGAAAAATGAAATTAAATGGAAACATATATTAAGGAATGAAAGCAAAAGGATATAAGGAAATCTGAATCGGAAGCACCAGAAAAAAAATAAAAAATGAGAATCTAAACCATGCATTGAGAACCTATGGCACAAATATAATTGTGTCCTGTGGTACAATTTTCTGAAATTAACATTCAAAATTTAGCTGCCACCCTTCTCCAATCCCATACTGTAGGTGCAGCCATCACCTGGGGCAGTAGCAGATGCTTAGAAGTGAAGGCACAGATAAATAGGGCCATCTCTTTCTTAACAGGTACCCTCAGAAGAACTGGTTCTGCAACTCAATTCTATAGTAAATGGAACAAGTTTTTGTTTTTGTTTTTTTGAGAAAAGAACTCTGACATAACCTCTCATGGGAAAACAATATAACTCGAATGCCCCACCAGAGTAAAGACAGTTCAAATTCATTGGGAGTAGTAAATGTGTGTAATTCAGCAGTTAAAGGAATTATACTCAATCATTCATAAGGTAAGAATGAACTAAACATCAACTTTATGAATTGGAAGTTTTCAAGCAAAGGCATCTTTGAAAGAATGTGTCAAGTAAATGTTTGTGGTAAATGAACCCACGTTTAACCAGCTCTAAAATTCTCCAGTCTAGAAGGCTGTATCTCTTTACCAAGGAGTTTACAGTTTCATTAGAAACTAGAAACTTGATTTGAAACCACCATAAGAGAAATAATTCATGATTAGTTACATTTTGAACTATGTTATATGAATGTCAAACAACAGAAATACAGAGAAAAGTGTAGATTGTAATATTGTGAAAGGCTTTTTAGAAGAAGTGGTGCTCGATTTGCAATTCAAGAGATGATAAGGGTTTCAACAGACAGTGGATAGCAGGGGTAGGGTGATCTAGGTAAAGAGATTAGAAAGTGAAATGATTACCACAGAGAAATGTGTGTTTCACAGGGTGATAAGAGAGCAGATTTGTAGGTCAAAGACGTATATTGCAATGCCTAAAAATAAAGTAACATGGGAAAAACTGGCTAAAATGTAAAAGAAAATGGAAAAGCTCTGAATAAAAGACTGAATTTAGTTTAACGGGTAATGGAACACAATATAGGTATTTGATCAATGTATTGTACATCTCAGAAGATTCTTGAAATACTTAGGAGCTTGACTGAGCGGTACTGAATAACATTTATGAGCTTAAAAAAATGCTTGGCCACAGAGCAAATAGTATTCAAATCAGCATTACTTCTGGTACAGGTATCTAGCATTTTGGCTCCAACCAGGATTATCTCCAACAGAGCACAAAAGACCTGTCATACCTCTGGCACCATTGTTCCAACTCCAGTCCTACCCCATTCTGCTTGTGTCTCACCCCACTTCTCCTAAACTAAAGAAAGACTTAATGTATGTTGATTCAACTGATATTGAATATTAACAATATAAATTCTGAATTTTATAGTTCTGCATTAGAAAACTATTTTTTTCTTCCTACATCTACTTTATCTCCCATCCTGCTTTCTCAAATTTGCTATTATTATTAACCAACCATAATATTGCATATGATCACGTATCAGAAATATTAAAGGATTCTAGAAGGCCAGAAGAGGGAAGGTCTTGAAGAAAGAAGATCATTATATGTATCTAGAAGAGAAGTAATAAGCACTCCTACAGGCAAGGAACATGGCCACAAGTAAGATAGGTAGATGTTGGATCTCAGAAACCTTTCAAAATTTATTCTGGATCTCAAGAAGAATAAATAATTAATGAAAATATTCTCGAAAATACTCATTTCTATTTTGGACAAAGATTATGCCACAATTTTCCAATTGCATTATATACTCTAGCGTTGTTCCCTGACTCTTATTTTTTTAATCTGTTTGCCTCATCAATTTCCTTATGCCCCTGGAGGATCAAGACTTTGAGGTCCTGGTATATTCTTACATGCTCTATTCCTTAAGAATACACTCAATAGCCACACTTATGAATTTGAACAGAATGCTGCCATTGATATAAAGGAAGATGAAATTTAAAAGGTATCAAATACTATTGGTAAGCTATAATAAGAATGACCACCCCTACAAATTACTCAATTCATTTATGAGAGTGTAGCGTCAGTTTTCAGAATGATCCCACGACCTAAACAAATTTATACATAATAGCTCTCTTTTGCTATGAGATACACAGTATTTAAAGTAACATCAGATCTGTCTGTTAAATACCATATTTATATAAAATTCTGAAGTTCTCTATTTATTATTGGCGGTACCATTTTCAATAAAATAAATAAATCCTACTTGACATATATCCACAGAAACATGGAGGTCAGAATATTTTCTGCTTAAGGGGATTTTTTAAACCAGGGACAGTGTTATTGAAATTAAAATCTATGTTTAAATAATCATCTCTTTATAATTTTAAATTATGAAAACAGTGAGTATTCTAAAAAACCTACACCTCAGCATCTATTAAATTTCTTTCATCTCTCCTAGGTTTCTCCTTTTGGCATTTTTTTTTTTTTTGATTCTACTGCATTGTTGGGTCAAATGTGCCAGTTTCTCTCTTTTGTTTTAAGGTACTTGCCTCTGTATTTTATGCTTTATCTGACAACTACCATCAACATATGAATTAATTAATAAGTCCTTGTAATTTTAGATTCTTGAAAGGGTTAATGCAGCTTCCAAAAAAGCCTGATTTATATGCAGTGAGAAACCTATGCTCTGGCATGCAGTAGTTAGTAAAAACTGTTTGGTTTACAAGGACAAATTTAAAATTCTAGCAATTTAAATAATACTGTGAGTTTCAGACCCAAAACTATTTAAATATACTACTATGGAGGAGATGTTTTCCTTATGTTTTTATCACCTGTGTAAGCTAACCCCATCTCTGATAATGACACCAGTTTTGATGACATGGATGAATACATCTAAAATTCAAGTCATTCTCCTAGCAAAGTGGTAATTATTAAGGAAGGTCAATGAAAATATGCCTATTAAGCTGAACTATTTGTAAGAAGGAAGGAAGATCGTCTTATTAATTTTCTCTCCTGCCAGTTATCTGATTTCTGTCGGGATGTATTTCTATTTACTAGTTTAAATCTTATTGTTCACCTTGTTTCTAGCACTTGTTTGTTTTCAATTGCTAGAGACAAGTAAACGGAATCAGTATCATTTTTAGCATTCTCAGAAAACAGAGTTAATTCAGATGCAACTAATCTTCTCTTACTTATTATTTAGTAATCAATGTTTACCAGTAGGATTTGGGAGTCCCAGAAGATGGATTTTTTTAAAAGATTTTAATATTATAATATTTTAATGATATTCTGGTCTCCAAAGTCTATTCATTAAATTCATAGAACTCTACTCTAGAGATAGATCTAAAGTTTCAATTAAGTTACCTTAAATTAGATGGACATGGTTCCAAAAGAACAGATGGGTGCCTTGCTCAGATGAGTATTTTTAAAAATGTAATTTTTTTAAAGAAATAAGTAAAACAAAAGATGCTTTCTTCAAGATTTAAAGCTGTGGGAAAAATATATGAAACTATACTTTTCCATAAATAATTCTAACAAAAATTACTTATATTACAATAATTTAAAAATAAACTGAGGAGAGACCTTCAAGATGGTGGAGGAGTAAGACATGGGGATCAACCTCCTCCCCACAAATACATCAGAAATACATCTACATGTGCAACAACTCCTGGAGAATATACCATTATGAGAGAAAAAAATAAGATACTTTTATTTAGAACAATAATAGGCAAATTACCACCTATTTTATTAAATGAAATTTTATTAGAATACGGGGCCACAGTCAGTCATTTTTTAACATATTGTCTATGTCTATGTTTATGATACAAGGGCAGAAGTGAATAGCTGTAAAAGAGATTGTATGGCCTACAAAGCCTAAAATGTTTACCATCTGGACCTTTAAGAAAAAGTTTGTAGACCTCTGACTTGGAATAGATATTTTGAGTCTCAAGCTGGATCTTAATACTTTTACATTCCCTCTTTTAGCAAGATAATATCTGTGAAAGCCAGGTGTTGAGGATTTTTTAAGAATTATCTTTAAGAATTTCCTTAAACTTCATATACAAACCAAGATCTAAATCTGCTGGTCTATTATATAGTAGAGTTTGTTCTAATTAGAGCTAAACTATGAACCTTCTTGCTCTATGGTAGTAAGATGGTGTGATTTTCTAAACCATGGTAGAGACTCATCAATAGATCTTGAAATCAATTTTCTGGTTGTAACTAAAATTTTTTAAGTGAAATAGACAAAGACAGAAAAAGAGAGAGTAAAGGAAAGATCGCTTATAAAAGCTTTGTTTCAATTTGATAACACACATGCACACACACACACACGTTCTGGTTTACCAAATATCGACATCAATTAGAAAATGTTTGAAAGTCATTGCTTAATGAAATATGAAGCTTGTAGCCCAAGTGTTGTGGAGCATTAAGGGTTATGGAGTTAAGTGTGACTATACTGTTCCCATCTCATCCTTAGGGACCAAAGATTGGGAGGAGAAGAGTAGAGGATATTTAATGGAGGACTTTGGCACCCCTTCTGATCTAGTATTCTAGAAGGAGATCTCTTTGAAGATTTCTCTGGGCAAAAAAAACAAGAGCATGCCAAGGAGAGTTAGAAAGGCTGTGGGTATATTCTGCAATTATTCACTTCTAAAATGACCTGGATTATTGTACTAGAGTATAGATGAGTTTGGGAGCTGAGTCTGAAGCAGTATTCCTGTTTCCCCAAGGTCTGCTTTGTGTTTTACAAATTTATCCACATGATTCATGGAGGGGAGGTAGAAGTATAGAAGGGCCAATATACTGTTAAGCAAATAGTCCACCATGTTCAGTTACTTTGAGACTGAAAATAAATGGTAGATATATAGTTCTGACACTCCCTTTCCCCCCTCCCAAAGACAGATGAAAACAGTGATCCCCAAAATGACCAGTGTAGGGGGGAGATCTTCAAGATGGTGGAGGAGTAAGACGTGGAGATCACCTTCCTCCCCACAAATACATCAGAAATACATCTACATGTGGAACAACTCCTATAGAACAACTACTGAATGCTGACAGAAGACCTAAGACTTCCCAAAAGGCACCTCCCCATGTACCTGGGTAAGGCAAAAGAAAAAAGGAAAAACAGAGACAAAACAATAGGGATGCACCTTTGGGAGGGAGCTGTGAAGGAGGAAATGTTTCCACACACTAGGAAGCCCCTTCGCCGGCGGAGACTGCGGGCGGCAGAGGGGAAGCTTCGGAGCCATGGAGGAGAGCACAGCAACCGGGGTGCAAAGGGCAAAGTGGAGAGACTCCTGCACAGAGGATCAGTGCCGACCAGCACTCACCAGCCTGAGAGCCTTGTCTACCCACCCTCCAGGCCGGGTGGGGTCTGGGAGCTGAGGCTCAGGCTTCAGAGGTCAGATCCCAAGGAGAGGACTGAGGTTGGTTGCATGAACACAGCCTGAAGCGGGCTAGTGCACCACAGCTAGCCGGGAGGGAGTCCGAGAAAAAGTCTGGAACTGCCTAAGAGGCAAGAGACCATTGTTTCGGGGTGTCCAAGTAGAGGGGATTCAGAGCACCACACAAATGAGCTCCAGAGACTGTCACAAGCTGCGACTATCATCGTGGACACCAGAGACGGGCATGAAATGCTAAGGCTACTACTGCAGCCACCAAGAAGCCTGTGTGCAAGCATAGGACACTATCCACAACTCCCCTCCGGGGAGCATGTGCATCCCACCACTGCCAGGGTACCGTGATACAGGGACAACTTCCCCAGGAGAACACACGGAGTGCCTTAGGCGGTTGCAACATCATGCCTGCCTCTGCTTCGCAGGCTCGACCCGCATTACATACCCCTCCCTCCCTCCAGCCTCAGTGAGCCAGAGCCCCTTAATCAGCTGATCCTTTAACCCCATTGTGTCTGAGCGAAGAACAGATGCTCTCAAGTGACATGCCTGCAGAGGAGGGACTAAATACAAAGCTGAACACCAGGAGCTGTGTGACCAAAGAAAAGAAAGGGAAATTTCTCCTAGCAGCCTCAGGAGCAGTGGATTAAATCTGCACAATCAATTTGATGTACCCATCATCTCTGGAATACCTGAATAGACAACAAATCATCCCAAAATTGAGGTTGTGGACTGTGGGAGCAACTGTAGACTTGGGGTTTGCTTTCTATATCTAATTTGTTTCTGGTCTTATGTTTATCTTAGTTTAGTATTTAGAGTTTATTATGATTGGTAGATTTGTTTATTGATTTGGTTGCTCTCTTCCTTTTTTAATGTATATATATATATATATATTTCCTTTTTCTCTTTTTCTGAGTGTGCATGTGTTTGCTTCTTTGTCTGATTTTGTCTTTATAGCTTTGCTTTCACCATTTGTCTTAGGGTTCTGTCTGTCCATTTTATTTTATTTTATTTTATTTTTCTTACTATAGTTTTTAGTGGATGTTATCATTGGTGGATTTGTTTTTTTTTGTTTGTTTGTTTGTTTTTGGTTTGGCCGCTCACTTCATTCTTTTTTCCTTTATTAATTTTTAATATTTTTATATTTAATATATTTTTTAATTCTTATTTTAAAAAAATTATTTTATATTATATTATGATTTCTTTCTTTAGTTTTTCCTCCACTTTCTTCAGAGCTGTGTGACTGACAGGGTCTTGGTGTCAGGTCTGTGCCTCTGATGGGAGAGAGCTGAGTTCATGATGTTGATCCACCAGAGACCTCCTGGCTCCATGTAATATCAAATGATGAAAGCTCTCTCAGAGATCTCAATCTAAATGCTAAGACCCAGCTCCACTTAATGATCAGCAAGCTACAGTGCTGGACACCTTATGGGAAACAACTAGCAAGACAGGAGCACAACCCCATCCATTAGCAGAGAGGCCACCTGATATCATAATAAGGTCACAGATGCCCCAAAACACACCACCAGTTGCAGTCCTGGCCACCAGAAAGACAAGATCCAGCCTCATCCACAAGAAAACAGGCACAGTCCTCTCCACAAGGAAGCCTACACAAGCCACTGAACCAACCTCAGCCACTGGGTGCAAACACCAAAAACAACGGGAAATATGAACCTGCAGTCTGTGAAAAGGAGACCTCAAACACAGTAAGTTAAGCAAAATGAGAAGACAGAGAAACACAAAACAGACGAGGGAGAAAGGGAAAAACCCACCAGACCACACAAATGAAGAGGAAATAGGCAGTTTACCTGAAAAAGAATTCAAAGTAATGATAGTAAAGATGATTCAAAACCATGGAACTAGAATGCAGAAAATACATGAAACATTTCACAAGGACCTAGAAGAACTAAAGAGCAAACAATGATGCACAACACAATAAATGAAACTAAAAATACTCTAGAAGGAATCAAGAGCAGAATAACTGAGGCAGAAGAATGGATGAGTTCCTGGAAGCTAAAATAGTGGAAATAACTACCACAGATAAGAATAAAGAAAAAAGAATGAAAAGAATTGAGGACAGCCTTAGAGACCTCTGGGAAATATTAAACACACCAACAGATGGTAAACCATTAGCCAGACTCATCAAGAAAAAAAGGCAGAATACGCAAATCAATAGAATTAGAAATTAAAAAGAAGTAACAACTGACACTGCAGAAATAAAAAGGATTGTGAAAGACTACTACAAGCAACTATATGTCAACAAAATGGACAACCTGGAAGAAATGGACAAATTCTTAGAAAAGCACAAGTGTCAGACTCAACCAGGAAGAAACAGAAAATATAAGCAGACCAATTACCAGCACTTTAATTTAGATTGTGATAAAAATCTTCCAACGAATAAAAGGCACAGGACCAGATGGCTTCACAGGCGAATTCTATCAAGATTTAGAGAAGAGCTAACACCTATACTTCTCAAACTCTACTAAAATATAGCAGAGAGAGGAACATTCCCAAACTCATTCTACGAGGACAACACTGCCCTGATACGAAAACCAGACAAAGATGTTAAAAAGAAAGAAAACTACAGGCCAATATCACTGATCAACATAGATGCAAAAATCCTCAACAAAATACTAGCAAACAGAATCCAACAGCATTTTAAAAGGATCATACACCATGATCAAGTGGGATTTATCCCAGGAATGCAAAAATTCTTCAATATATGCAAATCAAACAATGTGATAAACCATACTAACAAATTGAAGGAGAAAAACCATATGATCATCTCAATAGATGAAGAAAAAGGTTTCAACAAAGTTCAACACCAATTTATGATAGAAAACCTCCAGAAAGAAGACATAGAGGGAACTTACCTCAACATAATAAAGATCATATGTGACAAAACCACAGCCAACATCATTCTCAATGGTGAAAAACTGAAACCATTTCTCTAAGATCAGGTACAAGACAAGGTTGTCCACTCTCACCACTATTTTTCAACATAGATTTGGAAGTTTTTGTCACAGCAATCAGAAAAGAACAAGAAATAAAAGGAATCCAAATTGGAAAAGAAGAAGTAAAACTGTCACTGTTTGTAGATGACATGATATTATACATAGAGAATCCTAAAGATGCTACCAGAAAACTACTAGAGCTAATAAATGAGCTAATCAATGAATTTGGTAAAGTAGCAGAATACAAAATTAATGCACATAAACCTCTTGCATTCCTATACACTAATGATGAAAAATCTGAAAGAGAAATTAAAGAAACACTCCCATTTACCATTGCATTAAAAAGAATAAAATACCTAGGAATAAACCTACCTAAGGAGACAAAAGACCAGTATGAAGAAAGCTACAAGACACTGATAAAATTAAAGATGATAAAAACAGATGGAAAGATATACCATGTTCTTAGATTGGAAGAATAAACTTTGTGAAAATGACAATACTACCCAAAGCAATCTACAGATTCAATGCAATCCCTATCAAACTACTAATGGCATTTTTCAAAAAACTAGAATAAAAAAGTTCACAATTTGTATGGAAACACAAAAGACTCCCAAAAGACAAAGCAATCTTGAGAAAGAATAACGGGACTGGAGAAATCGGGATCCTGGATTTCAGATTATACTACAAAGCTACAGTAATCAAGACAGTATGGTACTGGCCCAAAAACAGAAATATAGGTCACTGGAACAGGATGGAAAAACCCATGCACATATGGTCAACTTATCTTTGATAAAGGAAGCAAGAATATACAATGGTGAAAAGACAGCCTCTTCAATAAGCGGTTCTGGGAAAACTGGACAGCTACAGGTAGAATGAAATTAGAACACTCCCTAACACCATACACAAAACTAAACTCAAAATGGATTAAAGATCTAAATGTAAGGCCAGACAGTACAAAACTCTTAGAGGAAAACATAGGCAGAACACTCTATGACATACATCACAGCAAGATCCTTTTTGACCCACCTCCTAGAGAAATGGAAAGAAAAACAAAAATAAACAAATAAGACCTGATAAACTTAAAATCTTTTGCACAACAAAGGAAAACCTAAACAAGAGGAAAAGGCAACCCTCAGAATGGGAGAAAATATTTGCAAATGAAGCAACTGACAAAGGATTAAACTCCAAAATTTACAAGCAGCTCAATATTAAAAAAAAATCAAACAACCCAATCCAAAAATGGGCAGAAGACTTAAACAGACATTTCTCCGAAGAAGGTATACAGATTTTCAGTAGTAAACACGTGAAAGAATGCTCAACATCACTAATCATTAGGGAAATGCAAATTGAAACTACAATGAGGTATCATCTCACACCATTCAGAATGGCCATAATCAAAAAATCTACAAACAATAAGTGCTGGAGTGGGTGTGGAGAAAAGGGAACCCTCTTGCACTGTTGGTGGGAATGTAAATTGATACAGCCACTATGGAGAAGAGTATGGAGGTTCCTTAAAAAACTAAAAATAGAACTACCATATGACCCAACCATCCCACTACTGGTCATATTCCCTGAGAAAACCATAATTCAAAAATAGTCATGTACCACAATGTTTATTTCATCTCTATTTACAATAGCCAGGAAGCAACCTTAGTGTCCATCAACAGATAAATGGTTAAAGAAGATGTGGCACATGTATTCAATGGAATATTACTCAGCCATAAAAGGAAATGAAATTGAGTTATTTGTAGTGAGGTGGATGGACATAGAGCCTGTCATACGGAGTGAAGTAAGTCAGAAAGAGAAAAACAAATACCATATGCTAACACATATATATGGAATCTAAAAAATTGGTTCTGAAGAACCTAGCAGAAAGACAGGAATAAAGACTCAGATGTAGAGAATGGACTTGAGGACACGGGGAGGGGGAAGGGTAAGCTAGGGCAAAGTGAAAGAGTGGCAAGAGAGTTTACATTTGGTATACCAAATATAAAACAGACAGGTAGTGGGAAGCAGCTGCATAGCACAGGGACATCAGCTTGGTGCTTTGTGACCACCTAGAGGGATGGTAGAGGGAGGGTGGGAGAGAGACGCAAGGAGGGAGGAGATATGGGGATATATGTGTATGTATAGCTGATTCACTTTGCTATAAAGCAGAAACTAACACACCATTGTAAAGCAATTATACTCCAATAAAGATGTTAAAAAATTAAAAAAAATAAACTGAATCTAAATATCCTCAGTGTGCATCTACGCACATACATAAATGATAATAAATATGTATTTTCACCAATAATGCCTCCTGTGAAATGAAACCTTTCTGAGAAAATTATTAAAATTGATAGTGTCCCAAAGTTTACTTTAGAATAAAATATAGGCTGTTTGAAAACAAACAATTTGGTCTTCATCTTACTAAAACAAACCCTACCATAGCATATTGTTGCTACTATTATTACAGTTCAAAAGTATATAAATAGTAGGAAACGAGAGAGTGACATTTTAATTGACATTTTAAATAAACTTGTTTTCAAAATTACTTCTCGAAAACTCTTCAGCCCTTATTACTTTTACTGTGTTGTAAGTTTATCGGAAGCTGGTGTTTTTTCACCCTGTAAGAGTGGGTCATCTCAAGAATGAAAATTTAAGCAAAATCAATATACTCAATATCCATGCTCTAGAGTAAATACACAGAAATGTAAGTTGTAATGTGTTTTACTGGCAATGACAAGCCATTTTTCTACTAACAGCTTTAACATTTTGTAATCATTAAAACACACTGAAGTATAGAAGAAATTGGGGAAAAAAGGCCATGAAACTCATATATAGAAGGAGAGGATGTGAGGCCTTCTGGATCACCCTGCTATATAATGTAACTGAGGGTCAAAACACTATTGGAGAAGGCTATCCTTGAATCAGAGCAAAGATAAAAAGGTGTTTTAAAAAATTTTGAAGTTGGGCTTCCCTGGTGGCGCAGTGATTGAGAGTCCGCCTGATGATGCAGGGGACACGGGTTCATGCCACAGTCCGGGAGAATCCCACATGCTCCGGAGCGGCTAGGCCTGTGAGCCTGCGCGTCCGGAGCCTGTGCTCCACAATGGGAGAGGCCACAACAGTGAGAGGCTCGCGTACCGCAAAAAAAAAAAAAAAAAAAAAAAAAAAAAAAAAAAAAAAAAGAATGTGAAGTCTATCCATACATAATGCAGTATAAACATAAAAAAGTGTCTATAATGGTGTTTTAAATACTTTCTTATCTTGGAGAGCACTTTCTGAGCTCTGATAACCATACCCAAAGCAAAGAACAGGTGATAAAAGTAAAGTGCATCTCCCTTGAGTAATAACAACAGGGAAATAAACATAAGTGTATGAGAATTTATTTTATTTTCAGACTTGTAATCTAAACTAATCTAAAAGAAAATCCATATTGACATCACAGGGAGAATTCATTGAGATGGTCTTTTCTAATTCAGGCATGTTCTGTTTGAGTTTTTCCCTTTAAAAATATGTATGCTCAGTCGCAGAAAGAAGTGATCCTTTGTACTGTGAAAGTCATTTTTGAGTAGCTGCTTAACATTTCCGTGATCATAATGAAAATAGTCATAATCTGGACTACTTTGGGCCTTTTTAATCTGGCCCAAAGATATTTGCTAGACAATACTATCATTAATAATAATAATAATAATAACAAGTCAAATTTGTACACATTCTTTCACAGCAAATTTCTTTGTAATCTTTAGGAAAATGGCAGCAATCTTGTAATTGAAGTCTAAAATTTGTTTAGAGCACTGTAGGATTTAAGTTAGTTGGAGAATGCAGAACCTGTTACTGGACACATAGTTGGGATTATAACTTGTCTGCCTGAAGGACAAAAAATTTGAATTAGAGAAAGTATAACTCTAACCTTAAATTTTTAGGTGACTTTTTTTTGCTGTACACGGGCCTCCCACTGCTGTGGCCTCTCCTGTTGCAGAGCACAGGCTCTGGACACGCAGGCTCAGCGGCCATGGCTCAAGAGCACAGCCTCTCCGCTGCATGTGGGATCTTCCTGGACCGGGGCACGAACCCCTGTCCCCTGCATCAGCAGGCGGACTCTCAACCACTGCGCCACCAGGGAAGCTCAACGTGACTTAATTTTTGAGGTTCAGATGAGTGTGTTCCTGGATCTAAGACTATCTAGTATTAAAATCCAAGTTCCATGCTAAATTAAAATTAAATTTAACTACTTGATTGGGCAGATTTCTAATAAAATATTTATTTTAATGTTTATTCATTGAATTGGTAAAAATATACATGATCACAAAAGAAAATTACCTAGCTAATTATTGTAAATATGGTCACTGTGGTAAGTACTACTGCATACTGGAAAAACTACTAAGTTAGAAGTACTTGGAAAATAGAACCTTCCTATCTGTTGGGTGGTTCTTTTATTATTAAAAACATATATGTATGTACATAATTATACATAAAATTCCAAATATAAATGATGTGTTGTGAGATTAAGCACTTATTTTAAAAGTACACAGTCTAACATTAACTCACTGAACCATAAACGTAAGAACTGTAGCTATAGAAACCACATATTTTGGACATAGTGATTAAAACAGAAAGATATAGTTATTCTGATTATTTTATAACATACATATACAATGATTATGTTATATATAATAATTCTATTATAATAATAATCAAAGAAATATATATGTATATAAATAGAAAAATATTGCATTCAGTAAGGTCCAATAACTGAGTTCTAAATTGAAGAATTCTATGACAACATATATGTTAATGGAAAATATTCGCTAGGTTCACTAGCTTGATACTTTAAAAAACTATACAAGTTTGAAATAGTAAGGCAACTCCGATATGCCAGATAACTATCAACAAAGAAATACAGCTAAAAAGCAAGCATGCATACACTTAAGCATGCACCCTTTGTACACATGATGAAAAAACACATCATTCTTTTCTTTCTTTCTTTCTTTCTTTTTTTTTTCGGTATGTGGGCCTCTCACTGTTGTGGCCTCTCCCGTTGCGGAGCACAGGCTCTGGACGTGTAGGCTCAACGGCCATGGCTCACGGGTCCAGCCTCTCCGCGGCATGTGGGATCTTCCCTGACCGGGGCACGAACCCGTGTCTCCTGCATTGGCAGGCGGACTCTCAACCACTGCGCCACCAGCGAAGCCCAAAAAACACATAATTCTTGTCCCAGACAGAAATGAATAGAAGGAGCCTAGCCTAAGGGCAAAAATCTTCAGGAACTATTTAGTGGATATTAAACAAAAAAGGCTTAATCCACCTCACAGTACCTACTGGTTTTCCTGGTGTTCAGTCACAGCACCCAGATGACTTTGTGTTTCAAGTTGCAAGCTGGCCATAATAAAGCACACGTTTGTACGTATATATATACACACACAGGGAACACACACGTGCACATGAACAGAAAATGGATCTCAGATTGAGAGAAAGTTTTAAGACTACACAAAATAATGGATAGAAATTTACATTATAAAAGCTAAAATGCTCTATGGGGATAAATGTTGATTTGATTTTTATAGAATTGAAAAATAAAACTTTTCCCCAAATGATTATAATTTAATGAACGTGAAATCACAACTATTTAAGGGTAATAAGAAAGATTGTATACAGCTGTGTGTGTGTATGTATATGTGTGTGTGTGTATGTGTGTGTGTATGCCTACATTGTCAAACTTCCCAGCTTAGCCTCCAAAATCAGGAACAAATAAAACATTTTTGATTCTATGTATCTAAGGTCTTTGCTTTTATTTTCTCTCCAATCTCCATTCATTTCCATACAAACATAATGCTACCTCTTCTTTTTCTGGCATGAGTAAAGCTACATAAATAAATATAACAGTGAATGCTAGATTGCTATAACATACCTGTATATTTTTCAAGCACAGCAATATATATGTGTGTGTATATATATATATATATATATATATATATATATATATATATGTATGTATATATGTGAATCTATATTAGGGTGATGTGCAAAGATTTTACAAAGTAATGTGTAAAGCAGCCTTTAAAATATTTCTGCAAAATAACACTTATCTAATACAAAGTATAATTGCCTGTCCAAAAGGAAAAAATAATTTGGGGACCCAGTTTCTCAGGTGAAACACAGTTCTTTAGGCTGTTGAACAGTGAAGCAGTTTGCTCTATACCCACAACATCCAAGAAAAAAAATCAATTCTGCTTTCCTGTCCCAGCCCACTTTTCATTCCATCTATTTCTTCCTTAGCATTTCCTACACAATCTCCTAAGTGAAATTAATACAAGTGGTAGATATTTTATATTAAATCATTAAGAATTGAGCAACTTAAACTCAATAATAAATATGAAAAAAAACAATATAAACAAATATTTAGATTCTCTTTTGAACCCTTAATATTTCACAGCTTTTTCTGATATACTAACAGTACCAAAGCAGATATAATAGAATAAATTATCAATACTTATTTACTATGCTACTTTCCTTTAAAAGTAAAATTTACAAGTTCTACATGGATATATATGTGCACATATATATATATGTTTATATATGTATATGTATATACATATATATATACATATATATATATGTATATATATATATATATATATATAATGTATGTGTGTATAGTCCTCTGAGTGCCATCATCTAACAAGTAAGCTACAGATCAAAGAGAAGAAAGCTAGCAGTTGAAGAAATTGCTCACCTGGAGGAAGCAGATCAGCAGACTGAAGTCTACTTGTGATGGTGTGTAGGGTGAGGATAGCAAAGGAAAGCAAAGTCAGGAATGCTTGAAAAATAAAATATTTTTAGTTAACAAATAGAAAAACCAAGTGAATGATGAATCCTTCTCTATTGATTTCAAATTTTATATTAAAATTCTTTAGATTGATCAGTCCCTAAACATATGGTTTTTGGCATTTCTCCAGATAAAAAGACATAGTCTTATTAGAAGAAGATTACTTGTTTAGAGTATTTCAGTTTAGATGAGATAGAAACAATGCAAATTAACTATATGAATGCCTAGGTCAATGAGGAAAATAATCTCATGATGATGATGGATTCATTTTTCCTAAATAAAGTACTTTTCTTCAATAGTGAGTAGACGATGTAAACAAGCAGGACCAAAATTAAACTTGCAAGAGAGCAAGGCTTTAATAATTTTTTTACTGCATTTTTTTCTTCATGTTAGTTACACAATGTATATTGTCTGAAAACAACATACTATTTGTAATTTATTTAACGCTTTACTCAGTTGCCTATAATCATTCAATTTTTAAAACTGCACTGACAGTATTAATGATAATTATATATATTTCTGTAACAATTTCTGCTCCTTTTCCACACAGCATAAAAGAAGTTATTTAATATGACATTAAGGACATGCGACATTTTTTTGGTTTTGTTTTCTCTGAAACTTTAGCTAACTTAGGTATATTATGGAAGTGTATAGTTGATCAATTTCTTACACTAAAAAAAGAACATTTTGCTGGCATTAATGTTATTGAAATATGCAGTGAATATTGGAAACCGATTGCTTTCTAAAAGTTCTGCCAAAAAAAAGTCTGTTGGTGAGCAAACGTTGCTTTACTTTCAAAGTAGTCTCATTTTCTTAGTTTTAGCCTTTATTCAACCTCTGTCATTTGCCCCTCCCTGGAATGTAATTATGCAGAATTCCAATGTAAAACAGGTTGAGTTCTTAATAACAGGCAGCTCAAACATTTTTGTCACACTGTTGCCCTGCCGATGTTTCATTTTTTTTTTTTTTTAATTTTTTCCCCTGGCTTCGTGTTTAATTTGTGTATGTTTCTCTCCTTTTTTTTTTTTTTTTTTTTTGAAGTACGCGGGCCTCTCACTCTTGTGGCCTCTCCAGTTGCAGAGCACAGGCTCCGGACGCGCAGGCTCAGCGGCCATGGCTCAGAGACGTGGGATCTTCCTGAACCAGGGCACGAACCCGTTTCCTCTGCATCTGCAGGCAGACTCTCAACCACTGCATCACCAGGGAAGCCCTCTCTCCTATTTATAAAGTATATTCCCACAACAGATGGAAACACCTGAAAATAAGTCTGCCTCTTGCACATGTTTAAATAATGCCTATTGTGACATTTAACACAGTAAAGAAAACACAGAACGCACAGAATATTTGTTTAGGGGAAAGAAAATAATTAATCTGTAAGTCATCTTGTTACTATATTCAATTTAAAATTCTGAAGAGACAATCTGGTTCTTGCCAAAGACATATGAGAAAAAGTTAGTCTACAGCCTTCATTTATTCTTATTTTGTTACCAGATTCATTTGTCTTTTATGCATTTGACATGATTCTCTTAAATTTTCAGTCCTACAAGAAACTGAACTTTTTTCTATCCACTGACCAATTTACTATGTAAAAGGCACTTTACATTCACTTGATAATAATCTAAACTCAGAAATCAATATCTAACATTTTTGTGGTATATTCAAAATATATCTTATATTATTGAAATAGTATAACCAAAGTCATATAACCTACATATAAGGTGTAGGATTTTTTATTCATAAAAATACATTTCATCCAAATTGGAGAAAAAAACAGCTATAGGTTGTGCACTAGGTTGGAAATTGTCCCTCAAATATTCATGTTTACCCAGAACATATGACCTTGGAAATATGGTCCTTGCAGATGTAATTACATAAGATGAGGCCATACTGGATTAGAGTGGGCCCTACTCCAAAATCTGGTGTCCATGTAAGAGAAAAAAGAGATACAGAGACAGTCACACAAAGGGAACAGCATGGGAAAGTAGAAATTAAGGTTAAAGTACTGTGTCTAAGATAGCTGGCGACCACAAAAACTAGTTAAAGACAAGGAAAAGTCCTCCCCTAGAGCCATCAGAGGGCATGGCCCTGTTGACACCTTGATTTTAGAATTCTGGCCTCCAGAAATGGGAGATAATAAATTTCTATTATTTTAAGCCACTTTGTTTATTAGTTTTGTTATGGCAGCTTTAGGAAGCCACTTCTGATTATGGTACCAGAAGTAAGGTGTTACTGTAACAAATACTTAAAAATGTGAAAGTGACTTTGAAATTGGGTGATGGATAGAAGATAGAAGAGTTTTGAGATGTGTGTATTTTAAAAAGCCTAGATTACCTTAAGGAAACTACTGGAAGAAATATGGACATTAAAGGTGATTTTGCTGAGAGCTCAGAAAGAAGCCAGGAGATCTCTAGAGAAAGTATCTATCATCTTCGAGGATACCTATATGGTTATCACGAACAGAATGTAGATAGGAATATAAATAGTACAGTTGCTTCTTGTAAGAGCTCAGACGGAAATGTTATTGGACTCTGAAAGGCAATCCTTGTTATAAGTGGCAGAAAACCTGGCCAAATTATTGTGTGCAAAGTAGAATCAATGAACTTGTATATTTAGCTGAAGAGATATCCAAGCAAAGTATAGCAGGTGTGGCCTGGTTTCTCCTTGCTGGTTATAGTAAAATGTGAAAGGAAAAAGATTAACTGAGGAATGATATTTTAAGCAAAAAGGAATTACCACATGATTTAGAAAATTCTCTGCCTATCCAATAGCATGCTCTGGAAATAAGGACAAATGTGGACAGTCATTTGCTACAGAGATTTGGTATATGGTTTATGGATCCAATCAACCATCTCAAGAGAAGTCAGGATTAAAGATGGGATGGGATTATCAAGGAAGAACCTGTAGATGCTTATCAAATGACATGGATCTCCTCAACATCCACAGGAGATGAACAAAATTTTTGAGAATTTCATTCTAATAGAAACATTGCCAAATTGAACTGAAAAGGACAGATATGGGATGAAATGAAAGGGCAATGACTCCAAGAACACAGTCACAGATGCAGGGACCAGGAAGGGTGAGCTACTGTGAGGAGGGTCAGAAAGGCTTAAAGAACAGAGCATCGAGACACAATTCAGGCCTTGAAACCTAATGGAAATTGCTCTGCTGTGCCCCCAACTTCCTTTAGACTAGTAACTCCTTATACCTTCTATTTTCTCCTTCAGAAGGAGAATGTCTAGGTTGTGCCTCTTCCACCACTGTATTTTAGAAGCAGATAACTTGTTTTCTAGTTTGATAGGTCTATGGAAAGAGAGGAATACTGCTCCGGGATGGACCATGCCATGCCTGATTTAGATGCTGATATTTGGGACTACTTGAGTTGATATCTATAAGAGATTTGGGAATTAGAGTTCATGCTGGAAAGGGTTAAGACATTGGGATGATGTTGAAAGGGGTTGAATGGATTTTGTAAATGTGATGGACGTGAACTGGGAGCCAGAGGGTAGACTGGGTTAAATTATCATCCCCTCAAAATTCATGTCCACCTAGAAACTCAGAATGTAATTTTATTTAAAAATAGAATCTTTGTAGATATAATTACTCAAGATGACCCTTATCCAATGATAGTGTCCTTATAGGAAGAAAAAAAGAGACACAGAGACAGTCATACAAGGAGAACACCATGTCACCATGGAGGCAGACATGGGAGTGATGTGTCTTGGATTGCCAGCAACCACCAAAAGCTAGGAAGAGTCAAGAAAGGTCCCTGCTCTAGAGCTGTAAGAGTGCACGGCCCTGCTGACAGCTTGATTTTGGACTCTGCTCTCCAGAACTGTAAAAGAATTAATTTCTGCTGTTGTAAGTCACCCAGTTAGTATATTTTGTTACAAGAACCCTAGGGAACTAATACATACCATCAAAAAAATAAACAAAAATATAAAGTATCCAGATAGCTGTCGAGAATGACAATGGGGCAAATTAAAATGTAGATTCCAGAAAAGTAAAGCAAGATTGATATTAATAAATTAAAATGTCTTCAATATTATGGCTCATAAATAAACTAAATTTAGCATAAGAGATAAGTACATAAGTCAATAAAATTGATGCCAGGAGTAAAAGACTAAATTGAAATCACCCAGGAAAAATGTGTGTGTGTGTGTGTGTGTGTGTGTATGTGTGTGTGTGGGTGTGTATGTAAGATTGTTCCAAATCTTACCAAAACTTTGAAACAGAATATTTTTTAAATGCTTGCAAAATAGTAGCTTTTTGTGCTTATTTCCTAAGATTGCTAAAATTTCTCATCTCAATTTGCATTACTTTTAATTTGTATGTATAATAATCACATTTTAATACCATCTGCATGGCAACTTTGCTTAAAATTTCTATGTATACTAGAGGACTATTAAACAAAATGTGTGACTGTATGTAGGTGCACATATGTGCATGAGTATTTGGATTAACAATGAAAAAAGAAATAGTCTCTTACAAGAAAATATATCTCCATATTTGTAAATGAAGCTTCAAAGCCATGCATATTTTTAGTGAGAAACTTACTATGGATAGCATGAATAGGTGATTCAAATCCACAGATACTCAGCATTCTCTCAAGTCATATATTAATATATTTTTCTACTTCTTTGGGAAATGAATATGTAAACATTAAAATATTCAATTTTTATACATTTGTCAAAAGGCATTTGACTGCACTTTTCATCTAGATAGAAAAAAGAAGGAAGAAATATATTTCCTTTAAGAAATATGATATTGAATTTCACTAAACTATACTGTACATTAGCAATAGGCATATGGATTATTAGCAAAGGCATTTCATTTTAATTCAGTACACACATGCATACTGTGTTTCTTTAGGGCTTTATGTTCCAATATATTAATATTAAATCATTTTTTTAGGGAATTCCCAGGTGGTCCAGTGGTTAGGACTTGGCGCTTTCACTGTCATGGGCCCAGGTTCCATCCCTGGTCAGGAAACTAAGGTCCCACAAGCTGCATGGAGCAGCCAAAAAAAATTTTTTTTAAAGAAGGAGAATTTTAAAATTTAAATAAATATATCATTTTTATAAGGCGTTTGTCTTAGGCTGTTTGGCTGCTACAACAAACTGCTATAAACTGGGAGCTTATATAAAACAGAAATTTATTTATGACAGTTCTGGAAGCTTAGAAAAGGTCCAATATTAAGGTACCTGCAGATTCAGAGTCTGGAGAGGACCCACATTCTGGTTCATGGAAGGCTGTTTTCCCCTGTGTCTTCACATGGAGGAAGGGGGCCTCCATTATAAGAGCACTAATCTCATTCACGAGGGCTCTATTCTCAAGACTTAACACCTCCTAAATGTCCCACCTCCAAATACCATCACATTGGGGATTTCAACACAGGAAGTTTTTTGGGGGGATACAAACATTCAGTCCATAGCAGCATTCTACTTCATGAAATAAAATAAATGTTTTGGAAGGGGTGAAGTCTAAAAGTCATACCTCTAAAAAGAAACTGAGTAAATTTTTCAACTGGTCTGTTGTGGAACTAACAAAGAATTAAAAAAAAATGACACATTATATATATATATATTATATATATACACATATAAATATGTATATACATATACACAAGCATGTATATGTTAGTTATTGGGTATTTATCTGCCCTTTGCAAGTGCAAAGACTAAGTATCAATCCATCCAAGTTATGTAATATCTCTCAAAGTGACTGAATCTAAGGATGTGTATAAAGTGACATCAGTATCTTACACACAATGCAAGAAAATATCTCATCAGTTTGTGATATTTTTCACAGTAGAATCTTTCTGCCATGTTATTTCAGTTCCTTTCAATGAAAAATCAATGCCGGTTTTTTTGTAGCATAGCAAATTACCCACTGTCACTTTGTTTCAAATAATGTCTTCCAAATACCATGACTACATCTTAGGTTTCAGTGGGCTGTTAGTAGGAATTTGAGTCACCGAACCAGGCTTTACAATAGGAAACAGCTATTAAATTATTTTTTTTCCTGATATTTGGCTCCCAATCTTTATACTGACATGGAAATATAATACAAAATTAGTTTTTAAAAACAGACTTATATTATCAGAACTATAATGAAAGGGGAAAAATGCTCAGTATACTTTGGGTTTCCTACAAAATTTCTGCTGACTACTGGACTGCTTTAGTGAGTAGATTTTGTAATCTGTAATGCCTACCAAAAAGTCAGGAAGGCATAATGGCCAGATAACCATCATTATCCTTGACGATGGCTAAAGGGAAAAGGGAAATCATTTAATTCATATTACTTTGATGATAAAACAAAATGGCACACTGACAAGTACAGGTTTGGTTGTGATTAAATCTCAGAGATCACAAACTTACATGGCTGAATTCTCATTAATTTAGCCTTGAAATCAGAGGACAGGTATCTAAGAGTATTAAAATATCTAAATAAAGCAGAATAAATCTTATCTGAAAATTTCTCTGTGAATTTCCCTAACTCAAAAACAATAACAATGACATTAAAAAGAAAAAGATAAGTCAGCATTCTTATGACAGAAAGCAAACATCACTACTGAATATCCATGTAATAGAAAATACTGAGCTTATATATATATTCCACGATTGCAAATGAGTTATGTTCTGAAAGCTTATTCATTATTCTCACTTTGGGAATTCAAAATGTATTTTACTATGTTAAAAAGTCATAATAAAATAGATTTTAGTTTAGTTTACAAAAACCTACTAAAGTCACAGGGTGGCTGAACTATAGTACTATGAATGTTAACTCTGGCTTTAATTTGAAGTTCTAGCAATAGGGAACAATAAAATATAATAGGAAGTGGAGGAAGAACAGCTATTTCCCTCCTTCCTATACACAGAAGTGATTCCATGAAGATGTATGAAACGATTTGGTTTTATTCCAATCTCCTTTACTCTCCCTGCTTATCTTTCCTCTACTGAACACTCTTTCTCTCATCCCTAAATTTATTAAACTTCCTTTATTTCCCCAATTGGGAAATATCACCTTGGCCAATTTACTCTCCCCATAATTCACTATGCCCGCAAATTACCTATAGACTTTTCCTTCCTCAAGAGAATTCCTTTCATGTCAAGCAGTTTATACCTCATGTATGTTATACCTAAAAGCAATACAATTAAATTATATCCAAATTCATGTGACTTAATAAACTTCTAATTCTCTCAAAATTTAGGAAAAAATAAGACACTTTTATTTAACTGTTTAACAGCTTCCTGGCCAAAGAGATTACATCTTACAAAAATGAGAACACTTATAAAACTAGTTTAAATGTCTCAATTGTGAAATTTTAATAAAAGTAAACTGGTGATATAAAAACAAAATCAATACAGAACACACAAATACATATGTGCACCTGCACACACATGCATACATAGTTCTGCAGAGACACAGAAAAGCAATGTCACATGAGAGTCGTCCAGCAGCCCTAGTTGTGTCTGTTTCCTTTCCCCACTTTCTGAATGCAGTCAGCAGCAGAGGTTCAGAGTGTGGCAGAGACAGTGAGGAAGAGAGAGTGTTCTTACGTGTGTTTGGGTCATTTTTTTTAAAACATCTTTATTGGAGTATAATTGCTTTACAATAGTGTGTTAGTTTCTGTTTTATAACAAAGTGAATCAGATATATCTATACATATGTCCCCATATCTCTTCCCTCTTGCATCTCCCTCCCTCCCACCCTCCCTACCCCACTCCTCTAGGTGGTCACAAAGCACCAAGCTGATCTCCCTGTACTATGCGGCTGCTTCCCACTAGCCATCTATTTTACGTTTTGTAGTGTATACATGCCCATGCCAATCTCTCACTTTGTCCCAGGTCATTTATAAGTCAGAGACAGCCTGTCTTGCTACACGCAGCTGCATATATACCGCTGAGCACGTTCAGTACTCAGAGAGCATAACGGAGGCTAAGAGAGAACAGTCATACAATCCCTAGGGGACTTGAAGATTTCAATCTCTAAAGCTGGATTCTTACAAGTATAAGTCGTGTTTGGCAGCTGTACCATTAAGGAAGGGCAGAACTTGAATTTGGCAAAGACTAGAGCTGGATCTGAGGACTTACTACATGTGTTCCAGGTCAGATCTCTTAACTTCTATATTCTTTCACTCCCTCATCTGTAAAATGGAAATATCTGCATAGGGTTATTGTGGGGATTAAATGAGCAGATGCATGCAAAGCACTTAGTTCACGAAAACCACTCAATGAATGCTACGAGTAGGTTATAACGCTACGGCAGGATTGGCAAGTCAAAGAAAGTACAGTACAATTTGTACACCTCAGTTTGAATGCAGAACCTCTTTCAAGTAAAAGCTACTCATTTTGGGACTCTGTTTTAGCATCACAAAGCAAAACATATAGTTGTTGTTGCTTTTGTCTTTAATACGCTCAATATAACCCTTACCCCAAATTTAAGCATACAATAAGTAAAACACATAATTTTGTGAGGGTGATATTAATTTACAATTGAGGTGAAAAGGTCATAAAGGCACACTATGCTTTCCTTCTAGATGATTTTTGTAATGATGGAATCAGAATTCCAGAGCTGTTGATCACCTATCTCTATGCTTCTCTATCAGAAAAGTGTGTTCAAGATACGGAAAACAAAAATAGGCAAGATACATGTTCCTGAAGATAAATATTAATAGATGCAAAATAATTTAAATCATTACTTCTCTGTAAAGCAAATATTATCATAAAACAGAGGGCAAAATTACAGGTATTTTAAAATTAGAACATGAGAATTAAACACCCCTAGCAGTCATTCGATGACTCATAATTATACATTTACTGTCCTCTGCCTTTACTGTCTTCTGCCTTTAGAGATCCTTTAATGGAAACATCTGAGAAATACCAGAAAGGTGAAGGATTTGACATGAGCCACAAGCAAATTAGAAGCAGACCTTCTGGAAGTTAGAATGAATGTCCCATGTCTACAATACAGGGTATTTTCCCCCCACCCTCCACTTTTACAATTTACATGAAAAAAATCAGGGAGTCAAAATAGATAAAGCAATCCTGTGGCAAGGTAATTTAATAAACTAAAGAAAAAGTGATGCTAGCTTTTACTTTCTTTGATTTTTTTTAGTAAACTGAATTCCATTTTAACAATTCTTTTCCACTAGATCTTTAATACTGGAATTAAATAATGAGGGAGGTTTATTTTTAGTTTGGCCTCTATTCATTGTTTACTTATGGTTTATTGACATTCAAAGAAATGGTGACACAAGAAAATTACATCTCATTAACTCTTTTTTTTTTTTTTTTTTTTTTTTGCTTGGCCTCAACTTTTCCTTGGATCTAGTTCAGGTTTCCATGTGTATGACTGACTGCTCACATACAGAATGATAGTTACATTAATAAATTTATTTTATATTTTCCAAAGGTACTTGGACAATATCAACATAACTCTAAGCAAAAGAAAGCAAATATTCACTCCTACAATTAGGCCATCTCTTAAATCAAATATATTCATCTTAGCTTCTTTCATTGCACCTATTTTTTATATGTATACACAATCTTTGCACAGTTTAAATCTCAAAGGGGATGTAATTATGTGTGTTAATTTATATTTTAGGAATGAGATGAATTCTAGACATCATTCAAAAAAAGTCTTCATTTTCCAGGCAAGAAAACTGAGGTCCAGAATAGGTAGTGGCAAAACAAAAATTATTCTCCTGATCCCAAGTACAGTTCTTTTCCCACATTAGGGTATCTCTGAAAGTGACAGAGTCCACTATTAATAATTATGCCTGAACAACAAGTATAGACAGAGATTTTTTTGAGTAAACCATGACATATGATAACCTACCCAGAAAGTAAAGAAAGGACAAGTTTAGAATCCTTTGATTTGTTCCAAGAAGGTTATTTAAAAATATGACAAAAATGTTATTTGAGATCTGTAATCAACATTTCGTCTAGATAATTATATGAATCTTTATCCTTTAAAATTGGAAGATATTTGTACATTTCTGACTGCATTAAAATATGTTTCATACATGTACACAGAAAAACGCAGTAGAAAAATCTTTATTGCTTTTGTGAGGAACAATAGGCACCAACATGAACAAAAACAGGGGAATGTTTGAAAAAATCCGTATAAAATATTAAACTAATCATAAATATTTAAATCAAATTAAAAGTTATAAAAAGTAGTAATAAAAACATGTCTTGTAAAAAATCTAATGGAGAAGGCAGCTAGTAAAGAACAACATATAAAAATAAAAGAAGGATATAAAGGCATCAGATCCAGAATAAAAATGCAAGTATGCAAAGAGACGGTGTCAATTAATCATACAAAACAAAGGGAGAAATATAATGTGCAAATTTGATGAAGGAATTCTGATGGTGCTCACTTGAGTAATCAAAGAATAACAGATCAATAATTAAAATTAGAAAGATAGCTAAGAGAATAATTTCTTAAAAATTTAGAAAATTAATAGGAAGAAACTTTCACCATTTTTTATTAATTTGAGGAAGAAACAAACCAGAGATATGAATTATTACACACACACACACACACACACACACACATACACGCATGCAGACACAAACCTTAAAAATACAAATCAATGAAACATAACTAAATATAGACCTCTAATATCTCTTTTGACATAGCATCAATGCCTGCAAGGGAATGCACACATTACAATTATACAAGCTGAAACCATTCAGCTGTACCATGGTCAGTAATCATCTAGGACACTAAAAGATTTGGCAAAAGTTAATCTAATAAATCTGCCATTATGTCTAATACTTCAAATCTGTGCCTTGAGCTAAACAATTGTCAAAATGGAACTCTGTTTACATAGAAATGAATCAGAGTGGGGGAAAAAAGATGTCAAGGCTTTTCTAATTATTCTTTTTGCCTTTCGATTGTTGGCATAAAATGGTCAGCTGGCATATTTCATTCTGATTTTCTACAAGGTGTCAAAGATCACTGTTTTTCCTCAGAAATATATGCTCTACAACAAGAAGGTGACCACTCATTTGAGTTCTTTAGATCTGAAAGCCGGCTTTGGCAGTATTCAAGGCATTTCTGCAAGGCAACAACTCTGATAATTTTATCTCTACGACCTAAAAGAATCAGCTTCAGAATGAAAGAGAATATGTAGTATTTTTCAAGAGGGTCACGTTATTCAATGATTTCTGTAAAGCAGATAAATTCAATTCACTACATAGTGATCAAAATTACTAATTGAAATTGTGGAAAACATAATATGCTGTTGGTATTTTCAATAACATGGGCAGGAATAATTACCAGAACCCTGTAATCAGCATCAATTTATCAGGAAGATTAAAGCAGTATGATATTTATAATCCACTAAAGACCAATATTTGAACCTTGATTTTACTTCAAAAATGTGACTCTATACATCTATATGCTCTGTAGCCTCAATTTGTCTAATGGGTCAATAAGAAAACTTTGTTCCCACAAGTATCTATCTCCCAGTAATGGTACTGAAAATAAGCATATGAACAAAGGATCTTCTGTTATTTAAAAATAAATAAAATAACAAAAAAAAAAAAAACCGCTCCTCTTTTTATATGTATCCCTCTATAAAGTCTCTCCAATTTTTATATAAGAAATGCAATAATTCGTGGGAGCCGGAGGAAGATGGCGGAAGAGTAAGATGCGGAGATGACCTTCCTCCCCACAGATACATCAGAAATTCATCTACACGTGGAACAACTCCAACAGAACACCTACTGAACGCTGACAGAAGACCTCAGACCCCCCAAAAGGCAAGAAACTCCCCACATACCTGGGTAGGTCAAAAGAAAAAAAGAATAAACAGAGACAATAGGATATGGACGGGACCTGCACCAGTGGGAGGGAGCCGTGAAGGAGGGAAGGTTTCTACACACTACAAGCCCCTTCGAGGGCGGAGACTGCAGGTGGCGGAGGGGGAAAGCTTCGGAGTAGCGGAGGAGAGCACAGCAACAGGGGTGTGGAGGGCAAAGCAGAAAGATTTTGGCACAGAGGATCGGTGCCCTCAGGCACACACCAGCCCGAGAGACTTGTCTGCTCGGCCGCCAGGGCGGGCGGGGCTGGGAGCTGAGGCTCGGGTATCGGCTTTCAGTCGGAGCGCAGGGAGAGGACTGGGGCTGGCGGCAGGAAGATACACTGAAGGGGTTAGTGCTAGCCCGGAGGGAGTCCGGGGAAAGGGTCTGGAGCTACCGGAGAGGCAAGAGACTTTTTTCCCTTTTGTTGCCTGGTGCGCGAGGAGAGGGCATTCCCCTCCCTCCCCTCTGCCTGAGTGAGCCAGAGCCCCCGAATCAGCGGCTCCTTTAAACCCGTCCTGTCTGAGCGAGGAACGGACGCCCTCCGGCGACCTACGCGCAGAGGCGGGGCCAGGTCCAAGGCTGAGACCCGGGAGCTGTGAGAGCAGAGACAGGGAAATCTCTCTGTGCAGCCTCCGAGGCAGCGGATTAAAGCTCCACGGTCCATTTGATGTGCCCTGCGTCTGTGGAGTGCATGAATGGACAGCGAATCATCCCAAATTGAAGAAGTGGACCTTGAGGACAAGATTTAAGACTTTCCCCCCCTTTTTTTTCCTCTTTTTACAACGAATTATCCCAAATTAAGGAGGTGGACTTAGCAAGATTTCAGACTTTTCGCCCTTTTCCTCTTTTTACAACGAATTATCCCAAATCGAGGAGGTGGACTTGGAGAGCAAGATTTTTGATTTTTCCCCCTGCTCTCTTTTTGTGAATGTGTATGTGTAATCTTCTGTGTAAGATTCTCTCTGTATAGCTTTGCTTCCACCATATGTCCCAGGGTTCTTTCGGTCCGTGTTTTTTTTCAATAATTACTTTTTAATTTTAATAACGCTACTATATTTCATACTTTACTCTATTTTACTTTACCTGCTCTTTCTTTTTTTCCTCCCTTCCCTTCCTCCCTCCCTCCCTCCACTCCTCCTTTCCTTCTTTCTTTTTCTTTCCTCCATCCCTCCCTCCCTCCCACCCTTCTTCTTTCCACTTTCTTTTTCTTTCTTTCCTCCCTCCCTCCCTCCCTCCTGTCTTTCTTTCTTTCTTTCCTTCCTCCCTCCCTCCCTCTCTTCTTCCATTCACTCTTCCTTTTGCTTTCATTCCTCCCTCCCTCCCTCCTTTCTTTCCTTTCTTTCCATCCTTCCTCCCTCCCTCCTTTCTTTCTTTCTTCCTTCCTTCCTTCCTTACTTCCCTTCTTCCTTTCTTTCAATCTCTCTTTCTTTCTTCTACTAATTATTTCTTTCTACTTTTTCTCACTGTTATTCTGAGCCGGGTGGATGAAAGGCTCTTGGTGCTGCAGCCAGGAGTTAGTGCTGTGCCTCTGAAGTGGGAGAGCCAACTTCAGGACACGGGTCCACAAGAGACCTCCCAGCTCCACATAATATCAAGCAGCGAAAATCTCCCAGGGATCTCCATCTCAACACCAGCACTCAGCTTCAGTCAACGACCAGCAAGCTACAGTGCTGGTCACCCTATGCCAAGCAACTAGCAAGGCAGGAACACAACCCCACCCATTAGCAGAGAGGATACCTAAAAACATAATAAGGCCACAGGCACCCCAAAACACACCACCAGATGTGGACCTGTCCACCAGAAAGACAAGATCGAGCTTCAACCACCAGAACACAGGCATTAGTCCCCCCCACCAGGAAGCCTACACAACCTACTGAAACAACCTTAGCCACGGGGGACAGACACCAAAAACAACGGGAACTACGAATCTGCAGCCTGCAAAAAGGAGACCCCAAACACAGTAACATAAGCAAAATGAGAAAGCAGAAAAACACACAGCAGGTGAAGGAGCAAGATAAAAACCTACCAGACCTAACAAATGAAGAGGTAATAGGCAGTCTACCTGAAAAAGAATTCAGAATAATGATAGTAAAGCTGATCCAAGATTCTATTTCCCAGATCCAAAATCTTGGAAATAGAATAGACAATATGCAAGAAACAGTTAACAAGGACCTAGAAGAACTAAAGATGAATCAAGCATCGATTAAAAACACAATAAATGAAATGAAAAATACTCTAGATGGGATCAATAGCAGAATAACTGAGGCAGAAGAACGGATAAGTGAGGTGGAAGATAAAATAGTGGAAATAAGTGATGCAGAGAAAAATAAAGAAAAAAAGAATGAAAAGAACAGAGGACAGTCTCAGAGACCTCTGGGACAACATTAAACGCACCAACATTCGAATTATAGGGGTTCCAGAAGAAGAAGAGAAAAAGAAAGGGACTGAGAAAATATTTGAAGAGATTATAGTTGAAAACTTCCCTAATATGGGAAAGGAAATAGTTAATCAAGTCCAGGAGGCACAGAGAGTCCCATACAGAATAAATCCAAGAAGAAATACGCCAAGACACATATTAATCAAACTGTCAAAAATTAAACACAAAGAAATCATATTAAAAGCAGCAAGGGAAAAACAACAAATAACACACAAGGGAATCCCCATCAGGTTAACAGCTGATCTCTCAGCAGAAACTCTACAAGCCAGAAGGGAGTGGCAGGACATAATGAAAGTGATGAAGGAGAGAAACCTGCAACCAAGATTACTCTACCCAGCAAGGATCTCATTCAGATTTGATGGAGAAATTAAAACGTTTACAGACAAGCAAAAGCTGAGAGAGTTCAGCACCACCAAACCAGCTTTACAACAAATGCTAAAGGAACTTCTCTAGGCAAGAAACACAACAGAAGGACTATACCTACAATAACGAACCCAAAGCCATTAAGGAAATGGGAATAGGAACATACATATCAATAATTACCTTAAATGTAAATGGACTAAATGCTCCCACCAAAAGACACAGAGTGGCTGAATGGATACAAAAACAAGACCCATATATATGCTGTCTACAAGAGACCCACTTCAGACCTAGAGACACATACAGATTGAAAGTAAGGGGATGGAAAAAGATATTCCATGCAAATGGAAATCAAAAGAAAGCTGGAGTAGCAATTCTTATATCAGACAAAATAGACTTTAAAATAAAGACTATTAGAAGAGACAAAGAAGGACACTACATAACGATAAAGGGATCGATCCAAGAAGAAGATATAACAATTGTAAATATTTATGCACCCAACATAGGAGCACCTCAATACATAAGGCAAATACTAACAGCCATAAAAGGGGAAATTGACAGTAACACAATCATAGTAGGGGACTTTAACACCCCACTTTCACCAATGGACAGATCATCCAAAATGAAAATAAATAAGGAAACACAAGCTTTAAATGATACATTAAACAAGATGGACTTAATTGATATTTATAGGACATTCCACCCAAAAACAACAGAATACACATTTTTCTCAAGTGCTCATGGAACATTCTCCAGGATAGATCATATCTTGGGTCACAAATCAAGCCTTGGTAAATTTAAGAAAATTGAAATTGTATCAAGTATCTTTTCCGACCACAATGCTATGAGACTAGACATCAATTACAGGAAAAGATCTGTAAAAAATACAAACACATGGAGGCTAAACAATACACTACTCAATAATGAAGTGATCACTGAAGAAATCAAAGAGGAAATTAAGAAATACTTAGAAACAAATGACAATGGAGACACGACGACCCAAAACCTATGGGACGCAGCAAAAGCAGTTCTAAGGGGGAAGTTTATAGCAATATAATCCCACCTTAAGAAACAGGAAACATTTCGAGTAAACAACCTGACCCTGCACCTAAAGCAATTAGAGAAAGAAGAACAAAAAACCCCCAAAGTTAGCAGAAGGAAAGAAATCATAAAGATCAGATCAGAAAAAAATGAAAAAGAAATGAAGGAAACGATAGCAAAGATCAATAAATCTAAAAGCTGGTTCTTTGAGAAGATAAACAAAATTGACAAACCATTAGCCAGACTCATCAAGAAAAGAAGGGAGAAGACTCAAATCAGTAGAATTAGAAATGAAAAAGGAGAAGTAACAACTGACACTGCAGAAATACAAAAGATCATGAGAGATTACTATAAGCAACTCTATGCCAATAAAATGGACAACCTGGAAGAAATGGACAAATTCTTAGAAATGCACAACCTACCAAGACTGACTCAGGAAGAAATAGAAAATATGAATAGACCAATCACAAGCACTGAAATTGAAACTGTGATTAAAAATCTTCCATCAAACAAAAGCCCAGGACCAGATGGCTTCACAGGCGAATTCTATCAAACATTTAGAGAAGAGCTAACACCCATCCTTCTCAAACTCTTCCAAACAATATCAGAGGAAGGAACACTCCCAAACTCATTCTACGAGGCCACCATCACCTTGATACCAAAACCAGGCAAGGATGTCACAAAGAAAGAAAACTACAGGCCAATATCACTGATGAACATAGATGCAAAAATCCTCAACAAAATACTAGCAAACAGAATCCAACAGCACATTAAAAGGATCATACACCATGATCAAGTGGGGTTTATTCCAGGAATGCAAGGATTCTTCAATATACACAAATCAATCAATGTGATACACCATATTAACAAGTTGAAGGAGAAAAACCATATGATCATCTCAATAGATGCAGAGAAAGCTTTCGACAAAATTCAACACCCATTTATGATAAAAACCCTGCAGAAAGTAGGCATAGAGGGAACTTTCCTCAACATAATAAAGGCCATATATGACAAACCCACAGCCAACATTGTCTTCAATGGTGAAAAACTGAAACCATTTCCACTAAGATCAGGAACAAGACAAGGCTGCCCACTCTCACCACTCTTATTCAACCTAGTTTTGGAAGTTTTAGCCACAGCAATCAGAGAAGAAAAGGAAATAAAAGGAATCCAAATTGGAAAAGAAGAAGTAAAGCTGTCACTGTTTGCAGATGACATGATACTATACATAGAGAATCCTAAAGATGCTACCGAAAAACTACTAGAGCTAATCAATGAATTTGGTAAAGTAGCAGGATACAAAATTAATGCACAGAAATCTCTGGCATTCCTGTACACTAATGATGAAAAATCTGAAAATGAAATCAAGAAAACACTCCCATTTACCATTGCAACAAAAAGAATAAAATATCTAGGAATAAACCTACCTAAGGAGACAAAAGACCTGTATGCAGAAAATTATAAGACACTGATGAAAGAAATTAAAGATGATTTAAATAGATGGAGAGATATACCATGCTCCTGGATTGGAAGAATCAATATTGTGAAAATGACTCTACTACCCAAAGCAATCTACAGATTCAATGCAATCCCTATCAAACTACCACTGGCATTTTTCACAGAAGTAGAACAAAAAATTTCAAAATTTGTTTGGAAAAACAAAAGACCCCGAATAGCCAAAGCTATCTTGAGAACGAAAAACGGAGCTGGAGGAATCAGGCTGCCTGACTTCAGACTATACTACAAAGCTACAGTAATTAAGACAGTGTGGTACTGGCATAAAAACAGAAAGATAGATCAGTGGATCAGGATAGAAAGCCCAGAGATAAACCCACGCACATATGGCCAACTTATCTTTGATAAAGGAGGCAGGAATGTACAGTGGAGAAAGGACAGCCTCTTCAATAAGTGGTGCTGGGAAAACTGGACAGGGACATGTAAAAGTATGAGATTAGATCATTCCCTAACACCATACACAAAAATAAGCTCAAAATGGATTAAAGACCTAAATGTAAGGCCAGAAACTATCAAACTCTTAGAGGAAAACATAGGTAGAACACTCTATGACATAAATCACAGCAAGATCCTTTTGGACCCACCTCCTAGAGAAATGGAAATAAAAACAAAGATAAACAAATGGGACCTAATGAAACTTCAAAGCTTTTGCACAGCAAAGGAAACCATAAACAAGACCAAAAGAGAACCCTCAGAATGGGAGAAAATATTTGCAAATGAAGCAACTGACAAAGGATTAATCTCCAAAATTTATAAACAGCTCATGCAGCTCAATAGCAAAAAAACAAACAACCCAATCCAAAAATGGGCAGAAGACTTAAATAGGCATTTCTCCAAAGAAGATATACAGACTGCCAACAAACACATGAAAGAATGCTCAACATCATTAATCATTAGAGAAATGCAAATCAAAACTACAATGAGATATCATCTCACACCAGTCAGAATGGCCATCATCAAGAAATCTAGAAACAATAAATGCTGGAGAGGGTGTGGAGAAAAGGGAACACTCTTGCACTGCTGGTGGGAATGTGAATTGGTACAGCCACTATGGAGAACAGTATGGAGGTTCCTTAAAAAACTAAAAATAGAACTACCATATGACCCAGCAATCCCACTACTAGGCATATACCCTGAGAAAACCATAATTCAAAAAGAGACATGTACCAAAATGTTCATTGCAGCTCTATTCACAATAGCCCGGAGCTGGAAACAACCTAAGTGTCCATCATCGGATGAATGGATAAAGAAGATGTGGCACATATATACAATGGAATATTACTCAGCCATAAAAAGGAACGAAACTGAGCTATTTGTAATGAGGTGGATAGACCTAGAGTCTGTCATACAGAGTGAAGTAGGTCAGAAAGAGAAAGACAAATACCGTATGCTAACACATATATATGGAATTTAAAAAAAAAAAAAATGTCATGAAGAACGTAGGGGTAAAACGGGAATAAAGACACAGACCTACTTGAGAATGGACTTGAGGATATGGGGAAGGGGAAGGGTAAGCTGTGACAAAGGGAAAGAGAGGCATGGACATATATACACTACCAAACGTAAGGTAGATAGATAGTGGGAAGCAGCCGCAGAGCACAGGGAGATCAGCTCGGTGCTTTGTGACCGCCTGGAGGGGTGGGATGGGGAGGGTGGGAGGGAGGGAGATGCATGAGGGAGGGGATGTGGGAACAGATGTATATGTATGACTGATTCACTTTGTTATAAAGCAGAAACTAATTAAAAAAAATGCAATAATTCAATCAATTCAGAACATTTTATTGGTCTAAGATGTCACAAAATACATCAGGTCAAGGTAAAAATCCACTTGATGAAATCTTTGTGTACACTGTTACCCCGAAATATACATTTTATGGCTTTACCAAGATTACGCGTGTTTAGTGTAATTAAATTTAGATTCTCCATTGCTATGACTCATTTATCCATGGAAGAAACTGAAGAATATATGGAATACTAAACTGTATTTTAATATATTTAAAAGAATGATGAAAATCCAAAGTAGAATTATTATCTATTTGATTTCATATAACAAAAGATATTTTAAATTCATTTAATCTGAAGTACCCCAGACAACTCTCCTTGTAGACTTTAAAAAAAATCATTTTTGTTTTGAGCTATAGGATGAGGATGCTAAACATGTAGACTCTGTGTTTCATTTCATTATTAGTATTATATGACTTAAAAAAAAACATTCTAGAGTATTTGACTTTTGATTCTATGTAAGAGAATATAAAGGCAATCATTCTTATCACCTTGTAATTTGGTAACAACTTTTTCATAGTTCACTTTTGGTAGAAACATGTTCTAATAAACCTAAATATATAGCATAGAAGATAACAGAGCTATTCATGTTAGATATACGAGACAACTAGCTTTTTAACATGATTTTCCCTATTTTGCTTGTTTGGCAAGATCTTTGCATTTTTTTCTAAATAAGTTGTATATATTAGATGTTAAACATGTTAACTAACATAAATCTAAAAATATAGGTTAAAAAACTAGCATCTCTTCAGGAATAAAAAAGGTATCTTTGATTTCTAGCACAAAACACTCATGCAAAATTTTGCTAAATTGCAGTTTTGCAATATGGCTAATATGCATAAAAACCATTTCATTTCATGAATAAACAAGAACTACTCTGTATAGCCATTACATTCTAGAAAGAGTGGAAAACCAGCCTGTATTCATGGGGTTTTCACTTAATAAAAATAAGTACATACAGTTCAATGGGGAGAGAACCATCTGAAAATGTAAGCAGGTGCCTAAAAAAATGGAAGACTGTCTCCTTAAGAGATGGATTCTCCCACCCTAAAAAAAAAAAAAAGTCAAATTATTGCTCTAAAAAAGTAGAATTTTAATAATAAATAGATAAATAAATAAATGATAAAATATCACACACAAATGATTACACTTGATGCAAGTATTTCCTAATGATTTCTTCAAGTCTACTTTAAAATCCAAAAAAATTAAGAATTATTTAAACAAATAAAGTGGGCAATTATCAGTTTGTTGAGAGTGTCAATCAACTGTGAATGTGGGAGGAATTTAAGTAGGTAAAAGCACTGCCAGCCTTCATATCTGATTCCTCTCTCATACCAACAACATAGAAAAACCTTAGCAGTTTTACTGCCGTTTAGAAGGAAATATTTTTTTCCTCATCATGAGTTTCAATTTATAATTCCTATCTAATCTTCATTGTTAATACTCAAAATGTGTAACACCTTACACTTTGCTTGGAATAGAGAACTGCTAGCTTCCATTACCCAGTGTAAATGAGCAAAATAAATTTAAATGTCACTATTAATGTTTTGAAATATGTAGTGTATTTTGGTGGATACAGTTTAAGATAGAGTGCAAATAATTAATTCTAAGGCAATTAAAAACAGTCCAATTATTTTTGTGTTTTGTTTACAAAATTATATATGTGTATTTTCCTTTGTTAAAATAATCTATTTATAGTAACATTGACATTTTCTATTGATATTCTATTTTCATATGTTTCTCTATTCAGTTTTTATGGTTTATTTATTAAAATTTTAGGACTAAATACAATTAGTTTATATAAAATTGCAAACTTACTGTTTTGAAGACGTATAAAGTAAGGAGAACCTGGCCCTCTAAAACTGAAGATTTAAATAGTTTTTTACAATCTGTGGTCTTCTTTTTGTATTCTAGAATCAAGATAGTATTTTCATAAAATGCTAACAAGTCTGGAAAACCAAAATAATAATTAAAAATAAAATATAAAGATCAACCATCTATTCCTATTTCTTGCTAAGAAAAGTTGTTATAATAACATCATATATGTATAGAGTTTAAACTGTGTTTACATACATCAATACATTAAACTTCATCTTTAAAGAAGTTGGGGAATTTGTTATTAGTTCTAAATTTCAAAAGACAGTCCTGAAATCTAGAGTTAAAGGGACAAGTGGCAAAAATAAGCCAGAACCCAGGCTTTCTGCTTCATGTCTATTTCTTCATAAAACAAAACAGCTATCTTGAGCAGACTTAAGTACAAGAATAATTGTTGAGCCATAATCTCTTCTTTGGTAACCTGAGATTTACATTTAAACTACAGAGTTTTTTTTTTTTTTTTTTAATCTGTGAGGACAGTGTTGATATATGTAAAGGGTTGGATACAAAGTAGAGAAGGTGGTAAATGGCAGATATGTATTCCAATGCACTGAGGTTAAATTTAACGTCATTTTTCTATCCAAAATTAACCATAATGCAGAGAAGATTACTTTGATGGGAAAAATAATAATCAGCAGACTATAACTTAAAAATGGGTTATTTTCCTCAAAATAATTGTAGTAAATACAATTTCTCCTGAAGACATAATTTACTTTTAGAAACCAATATTTCCCCTTCCTTTCCCTCCCTCCATCCTTTCTTTCTTTCTTTCTTTCTTTCTTTCTTTCTTTCTTTCTTTCTTTCTTTCTTTCTTTCTTTCTTTCTTTCTTTCTTACTTTTCTTCTATTTGTAATCTCAACCGTATCTTGTATGTTTTTACATAAAAGCCCTGCTTCTGGCAGCGAGTCAGATTCTAGGAATTAGGCTAGAATTGCTAAATAAGAGGCAATGATTTACAAACAAACTAAACCCCATCGTGTTCCTCTTTGTTATGAGTTAGTTAATTTTTTAAGATGTAAATTATCAACATACTTGGAGCCATTGTTTTATACCAGATATTCTATAATAGATAAAAGGGAACTCAACTTTCCCTTCCTTTCCATACACTTGATTTTAATGTATTTGGAAAGGAAAAACATAGTTTATTTAACTTTTTTGCAGCCAGTGGGAAACTTTTCTAAAAATTATATTCAACTGTACAATAAGACTTTCACTTACTGGAAAAAAAAATGTGTGTCCTACTTAGCAGGTACACTTAGCAGTAATCAAGCAGTTAATAAAATAGAAAACACTAAAATCTATATAGCACAAAAGGCCAATATCTTTCTATTCCACATCAGGGAATTACAGAAACATGCTGACCCAGCTCTTTCAACACACAGGAGTTGCCATCCTGATTCAGATCCTTGATTAATATACTTTAGAATGATACATCTGGCAATGGCCTACATAGGAGCTCTCTGAGGACTGGGGAAAAAAATAGACTCTATTAAAATGGAGCAATTATACTACTATATATTGTTACTGTTTTTCAGTTTGACGCAAATTTTTTTTTAAAAAGGTTAAAAATTTTTAGATAATCAAATGCTGATCTCAAGAGGAGAGATTTCATTTCAGGACATGTAAAAATATAAATTTACCATTATAGATTTTATTTTAGGGACAGAAATTAGTATTGTGTGTTTATTCAACAATAAATGAATTTGCACATATTTCATTTTGGAAGGTTAAAAATTTGCTTCTAAATTCTGAGTTAGCTAATGCTTCATAACACTTTTTCTAATACTGGACATACACTTTTCATAGGATCAATCCCGGCATGTAAGAGCATGATTGAACAGGAAGAAAGTTCTTCATTGTCACTGAAACATTTTCATATTCATTATTTATTGGATTCTAACAATTGCTCTCTATGGTAAGGATGCAAGGTATTGCTGACATAATTCTACAGATAAGAAGGTAGCTATTATAATGTAGCAATTAGATTGTGCCCTAAAATCTACTGCAGAGATAAACGTTCTCCCTCAGGCATTTTTAACAAGAAACATCTTTTGCTGAGAAAACCTAGCATATGAATTATATACTTGAACTTGTTTACCTATTTCTAGCATCCCCATCTTAATAATTGAGTCAACTTTTGCCACATCAAGGTAGGATTGATTTCATTTTGCATCTACCTTGATCTGGAAAAAAAACCCTTAAAACTTGTCTATGAAATATCCAGGGCTTCCCTGGTGGCGCAGTGGTTGAGAATCTGCCTGCTAATGCAGTGGACACGGGTTCGAGCCCTGGTCTGGGAGGATCCCACATGCCGCGGAGCAACTAGGCCTGTGAGCCACAACTACTGAGCCTGCACGTCTGGAGCCTGTGCTCCGCAACAAGAGAGGCCGCGATAGTGAGAGGCCTGAGCACTGCGATGAAGAGTGGCCCCCGCTTGCCGCAACTAGAAAAAGCCCTCGCACAGAAACGAAGACCCAACACAGCAAAAATAAATTAATTAATTAATAAACTCCTAAAAAAAGAAAAAAAAGAAAAAAGAAATATCCAAGACCTGTTGCCATCAATTATCTGGACCTCCCTGATATGCCATTCTTTATGTAGATTGCCTAAAAAAAAAAAAAAAAAAAAATCACTGAATGTTGCAATATGATCTCTAAAATTTATGTATCTACAGTTTATAAATTGGAAGTATTCTTACAGACTATTTTGGCTTTAATTGGTCTCTGAAGACATGGCTTGAATTGATATAAAAGAATATTGGATATAAAACTGCAAAAACAATAGTTTTTTTAGGTTTTCTTCTTAAATCAGGGATATATAAAACTGCGTTAGTTTTTCTCTGACATGTACACTTTCCAAAGACAATAAGAGATCACAAAATGTGAGAAAAGCAGCATAAAATACCTTATATAATTAAGAAAAGTACTATTTGACTGGAATAAAGTGCCGTATAATAGTTTAACTCTTCTTAAAATATTTTTCTGTGTAGCTGCAAATTTTAAAATAAAGCAATTACCAATGTTGAATTATTGTGTTCCTCACTGTAATATTTAAAGTAATAAATCCAAGTGCTTTTGAGCAATTTGATTTCATTCACTATTGCTGAATATAATACACAGAATACACTCTGATCTATCTGCAATTCCTCTAGTAATATGCTGAAACTTTAGAAAATAAAATATGAAAAAGCAATGCAAAATTTTTAGTAGGTCTGAATCTTGAAATTTGAATATTATTTGAGAAAATATGAAAGTGAATGTATGTTTCCTTTTTTTAAAAAAATACTTTAAATATTATTTCAGTTAGCAACGAGTTATATTAAAATAGAAAAAAATGTTGATCTGTATTCCAGTGTTCACCTTTACTACTTTAAGAGCACTAGCTTTCTTGGTACCTGAAAATTGTGGAAATATCTTAAAGTGGAAGTGCTGACAACAGACACATCCCTTGAGATGAAGAGTCAGGAACTGTAACCTCAATCCAAGCTGCATCATGGATTTCTTTTTGGCTATGGGAAAGCTAATAAATTTGAATGACATCACTATTTCTTCAACTGAAGAAATCCTTAAAGTTCTTAAAAGTATATCTGTTTATTTATGAGAGAAATGAACATAAAATAATTTGACTGTAAAATAAGTTCATATAAATTCAGACTGCATCATATAGATCACCTTACTGCCAAATATATGTTTATATATATACATATATATGTATATATATTTTTTAATTTGAAATAGTCAGTTTGAAAGTGAGATTTAATTTTATAATCTGAGTTGGAAAAATTAAAGGTTTTTTTTTTCTCCTCTTTAAAAAGGGGTCTAAAAAGAAAACAAAATAGAAAAGTAATAATCTAGAATAAGTGAATGTTAAAATAAAATTTAACCTGTGTTCTTCCCCTCCATTCTAGATTATTTCATCTAATACTGCTATTTTTAGAGATGTTCCAAACAGATATGAAATACATACATCATTTTAGAATTGCCAGTAATTCTTTTATATTAAATAAAATATTATATTTAAGTTACTCTAGAAGTAGCTGAACCAGTTCATGGTTTATTTTAACTCATTTTAATAAAAGGCTTTGAACGTCTTCTTTCAATGTAAATAAGATTACCAAATATCAATCTAGTTAACCTCAAATGATATTACAATACTAAAATAGTAAAAAGTAAAAGTAAACTAATACAAATAAATTTAATTGCTGATAAACCAAGAGAGCAGCTAGTTAAAGAAACATTCAATTGATGTATGGAAATGAAAACTGCCAGCATGCTTCCTGGGCATGGCAGAGAAAGGGAGGATCTATCATTTATTTATCCATAAAATTTCAGACAATTTAGCAATAAGCATAAAACTGTTATTCAAAACATAAAAATGCTAAATATCAATGTCTGGATACAATAAAATAGAGGATGAAGCAAAACGATAAGATAAAATTTTATCAGTCTTCATCATGAAATATTATCAAGTTGAAATTATCTTCCTGAATTTTATAAGCCTTTTAACTTCCTGTTCTCACTGGCATTTATTAAACCATAAGTCACCTTAAATTGGTTTATTTTTATTAAAATTTAATAAGCTCTAGTATATATTCAAAGAAAGTCTCATGCATTCAAATAAAGGTTTGCCTTTAATTCAAAAATAAATTACCCTTATTAGTTGGCATAATATTAATATGTGTATTGATTTAGGCAAAGGCAAAATATGTAAGGACAATATACTTTCACTTTGATAGCAGCTAAAATTACACTAGACATGCCATTTTATCTATGAATTAAATTCGAAATATTTTTTTTCTCACAGGTTCCCTTTTAAACCACGCATTTTCACTTCTAAATACATAGGGAATGTGTAAAGCTTTTTGTAAAGCTATTAAACTTTTAATTGATGTGTACACATTCTACATCTATGAGTAACGAAAAAGCTAGTATTCTTATTAAAACTTAAAATGCAAATGTTGAAAACATCAACATTTTTAAAATAATCATAGAGGAGCCAAATACAACAATTTTTACTTCTCAATTTTTTATCTCTCTATTCTACTTATATTTTGATTTTCCTACACAATCACTTTTTATCCCATTATTTTTAAAAATCCCTGTATATTAGGCTGACCATAAATTCGTATTTGTCCTGAAAAATCTTGTCAGTAAAGTAATAAAAGTGTCCCTTTCATCCTAAAAATTATGAGCCATATTGGATAGTTAATAGTATGGTCATGCCATTAAATTCTGTCACTATGCTCTATTAAAATGGTTATGAATCAATGAGTGAATGAAGTTCATTTCAAAAGAAGAAAATATTTTTTTCATTTTCTATTTTATTCATTTAACAGAATTTTGCTGTAACATTTAAATATTTGCCCATAATTTCTCAGTATTCAATTTGAGAAACATTTTTGATTAATGATTTGGCAAATATCACCAAAGAATAATTAATTTATTATAACTCCAATAAGAAAGAGAAGATGAAAATTAAAAGTGTATTGCAGACATTTTTTCAGAAGATGTAATTTTTAACTCAAATGCATTGAACTTAACTGACTACAAAATGATTCTCCCAAAATACTGATACTGAATTTAAAAATCACAAGGAACACCATTTTCAAAGATTATATAGTTATACTATGCGTGTAATGAAGGACATACAATATAGCTAGTTAGAGTAATGAAATTAGTGAACATGCTCTGGTTAGATTATTTTGAAGACTGTATCTGGTAAGAGGTAAAGACTTCACAATTTACACATCACACATCATCACGCATAAATCATGCTATTTGGATATGTATTATAAGGATTTGTGTTATGGCTCATGCATTGAATCACTTTTTAGTCTACCAATGAGTATTTTCAGTTTTACTCGGAAGTCAAATTCTCTGATCGTAGATACATCATACTAAATATATTTCTCACCTACTAAAAATTAATGATTTTAGTCATCTTCACTTTTTTCATTCAGTTTCAGTTGCATAATTTGATAAAACAAGGTATATTCCTTCATGAACATTACGGTAACAATTTTACGTTTCCTAAACTGCCGTATCTAAAAACTAAAGTCTCTTTTTTCATTCAATGATCTCTTTACATTCTATTTGGATAAAGAACCTTTGAACACAATCCCCTAAACTCTATTACACTAAGCTGATATTATAATAATTCTTAAAACTAATTTATGAAAACATTTTTGCCCAAATAATACAAACAATATAATAAAAACCCAGCAGAAATATGGTTAAGATGCTGGTCTAAAAATTAAAATAATTATTTTTTCATACATGATTCCTAAAACCTAGTTAAACATGAAATATGAAAAACTAGTTATATTTCCTTCAGAATATTTCCTTCATGAATATCATGGAAAATGGGCAGGTTTTGCACATGAAAAATTTGAGAAATCTATAGCTTATTAATTTTATTTTAAATCCTATAAAGTTTTATTTTTTTATCAAGAACTTTAAGAAACATTTATATTCTCTGAAACAACAATTTACTCCTAGGATCACTTCTTAGGAAAATAATAAATGATATTATTGTAAAAGATATCTCCAATAGTATGTTGCCCGTGAGATCACTGGAATAGCCCATTATTTATCAGAATATTTATAAAATATGTGTGTATGTGTATTACATACAATTTTCCCAAAATAGAATTATGATTCAATAAAGAATTGTTCAACCAGAGTTTTGAATTTTGAGTTTAAATGCTGAGATGAATCAGACTACTTCTTTTGAAGAAATTAAGTGATCAGGGATTTGTTCAATATATATTGCTAGGTGTTAAGGGATATAGGTATAGATACAGATATAGACAGAAATAGAGATAGACAGATACATTCAAAGACACCTAATGAGAAACTATGCAAATATGTTTACAAAGTTTATCTCCAAGCAAGTTTGATTATAATCTATAATTCCCACAAAAGTTTTGTATTTTACTATAAGAGAACTCTATTTTGATGATTCTTTTAATAAACAGATCATAAGCATCATCAGTAAGATAAATAAGAAGGAATTGTGTCCTCTCCATTATGGTCCTAATATTGCCCATCTACCACGTTCTCTCCTCCTTATCCGACACCTCCTTTGCCTCAAACTCACCTCCTCTGCCCCAGCTGTGTTGGAATTTGTGCTTTTTATTCAATATGCCAGACTAGCAGGAACTGCACTGGTCATTCTCTCTGCTTGGAATTCTTCTCCAGAGAGCTACCTGGTTGTACATCCTCATTTCCTTCATGGCTATACTGTCCCATTTTTTTCGTATGGTAGCTAGAAAGCCATATTCTCCATGAGGACTCCTGTCTACTCTTTCTACAACGTATCTGGCTTATTATAGATACTCAGTAAAAACGTGTTACGTAAGTGAACCTTATTGCTCAGAAATATTTATTAATATGTCATCATCCTTATCATTTAGCAACAACAGGGTTGCTGAGAATTTGGGATGGTACAAATAAATTATCTCTCTAATGAATCCTTATTGCTATTACCTATGTAAAATTAATCATATTTCTATACTGAGAAAATAATCATCAGAATTCAAGTAGAGGCTGCAAAATCAGTCTTACAGTGGCAAAACATTTCAGTTTCTTTATGTCTGTGTATAATAGAATATTATAGGGTGGTAAGGTATATTAGAGATAATCTGGTTTGGTCCTTCCATTTATAGATAAGGCATTTAAGAACCAGCAAGTTAAGGTCAGAGTCAAAGACACAGATGTGCAACTGGTATTACTACTGAACCAAGACTAGAAGTGAGTATACTGATTCCTGACCTAACATCCATTATGAAGTTGTAGAAAGTTTCAAGTCTTCTGTGTGTTTGATGATATATTAAAGCAACTTTATATAATATACAGCATTTCTACAAATATTTAAGCAACTGTAACTGATAATTAAATGTCAGTAGTATTTGCAAAAAACAAAAACAAATTTTGAATTAAAGAGAAAGATCAGCCTCAGATATAATAGTCACTAACCTTGCTTTTTCCCTGACCAAAAAAATAGATTGGTTGTGTTATTATGTGTTGATTAGTACAAAAATGGAAAATTTTATTATACTTGCTGTATAAAAACACTTTTCCCAAAGAACTTTTAAATGCATTAGTTACTTAATATATATAAAATAGATAACTAATAAGAACCTGCTGTATAAAAAATAAAATTAAATTAAAAAAAGAATAGTTAACTAATATAAAATTCTGAACTGGGTAAGTGAAAAAGCAGTATCAACCATATTCAATATGAACCACATTGAAGCCTGACGCAAAAGGAAAGGAAAACTTGTGCACCCCAATATACACGATTTTATGTATTTTTAAATGGTGAATTTTCCCAGAACATTTAAAGTAGTTGAAAAAATAATGAAAAATTGAAAAGTTGGTATGTTAAAATTCACAGTATTCTTTTTAATTTAAATGTTTTATTTAAACCCAAACCTAATTTATTATAATTTTACATCAGCTTAAGCTAATTCAGAATTATTCAAAATTAACCCTTGGACAGGAGAAATGCTCAAATATGGTAATTCTCTCAATAAAAATTGAAATAAGCAAAAAGGTATATTTTGAATATACTACTGATGAGTTTGTGTCTATTAAAAGGAGCACATGTTTTTCCTTAGCCTCAGGCTCTAAGATGCCTCAGCATGGCATTGACCTCTAAAATTTTGATATTTTGTTCATCATGGTTTGTGCATTGAATTTTGATTTTTGAAAAGTATTCCATTCGAATATAGTTTACCTGGATTCCTGAGAATTTTGATGCCCCCTTGAATTCTATGCCTCAGGCAACTGACTCACTGACCTCACCCTGGGCCCTGTCCTATGAAAATGTAGAAGAGAACTCTAATCCCCATATGATCCTGCAATCCCACTCATGGGCATATATCCAGACAAAACTATAATTCAAAAAGATACATGCACCCCTATGTTCATAGCAGTACTATTTACAATAGCCAAGACATGGAAGCAACCTAAATGTCCACTGAGAGATAAATGGATAAAGATGATGTGGTACATATATACAATGGAATACTACTCAGCCATAAAAAAGAATGAAATAATGCCATTTGCAGCAACATGGATGGAACTAGAGATTATCATACTAAGTGAAATAAGTCAGACAAAGGCAAACACCATATGATATTACTTATATGTGGAATCTAAAATATGACACAAATGAACTTATTTATGAAAGAGAAACAGACTCACAGACATAGAGCAAAGACTTGGTTGTCAAGAAGGAGGGGGAGTTGGGGAGGGGTGGATTGGAAGTTTGGGAATAGCAGATTCAAACTAATATATATAGAACGGATAAACAACAGGTCCTACTGTATAACACAGGGAACTATATTTAATATTCTATAATAAAACATAATGGAAAAGAATATGAAATACATATATATGTATAACTGAATCACTTTGCTGTACAGCAGAAATTAAACACAACATTGTAAATCAACTACACTTCAATAAAAAATAAATTTTAAAAAAAGAGAATAAATAAATGCACTAATTACCTAATTGTGCAAAAAGAGAAGCCCATAACCTCTAAAGATTTCAGAGAAAATGGAAAGTGGTTCGGGGAGTGAATGGACTAAGCTTTTTCAGCAGAGGAAGAATTTCCAAAGCTGTCTGTACCCCACTGCACTATAAGTGATCTAAATGAACAATCTCTCCCTACACAGCTTATCCTGACCAAATACTCTCATGGGATTCTAAACATCCTGATTATATTTAACCTGATTAGGGAAAATAATGTATCATCCTCCAGGATTCCCTCCCCTGAGGGAGTTCCCTCCACAGATTCAGCCTTAGACATACTAATGGTGGTATATAAGGGAAAAGTGCACCACAAGAGAATCTGTAACCCATCCTTTTGTGTGGACAAAAATCCCATTATTCTTTTCAGGTATTCATGGTCAAATTAGCATTCAAATGTATACATCTTTTATCCATTTTTTTTTTTTTTTGCGGTACGTGGGCCTCTCACTGTTGTGGCCTCTCCCGTTGCGGAGCACAGGCTCCGGACGCACAGGCTCAGTGGCCATGGCTCACGGGCCTAGCCGCTCCGCGGCATGTGGGATCTTCCCAGACCGGGGCACGAACCCATGTCCCCTGCATCAGAAGGCGGATTCTCAACCACTGCGCCACCAGGGAAGCCCCTATCCATTTTAATCATAAAATTTTGTCATACTTTGCTGAATCCAAATGAAAAGCACAATACACGTCGACAATGAATGCGAGCCCCCTCCCCCACCCAGAGAACTACTGCATAGCTATTCTTTCGATGAAACAATTTTAGAATTTTTGTTAATTAAGAGTTGGTTTCTTTCAATAAGAATGACCCGAAAGAGTCAGTCAAGTCTATAAAATGCAAATTTAAATCCAATTGAGATTGTGTTTAATCAAACAGTTATTTCTAATTTGAAGACTTCAAAAGGCCTACAGAAACGTTCTAGGAACCTTCGTGGACATCAAGGGGACCGTTCCACACAATGGGAATATGTTTCAGTGCTCTCTGTCAAGTCATTACTGGTGTTTTGTGGATCACTTTCAAATTTGATAATTCCAACCATTTACCCTTCCTTAAAAGTTTCAGAAGTAATTTATTTTCCACTTATGAAATACAGAACATAAAATTACCTTTAATATTCAAGGGTAGAAATGTAAATGAGAATAAAATAAAAGTTTACCAGCGAAAATTTCATTCTGTCAAATGAATTCAGAATTGGAGCAATGTGCCATGCTTAGACTTCTATTATAACCATTAATTAATATTCTGAATACCTATTAGAGATTACTGATTAAGAGATATCTGGCAGCTGGAAATTTTCCTATTTTACTCTTAATTCTTAGTTTATCCATTAAGAGGTTACTGTTCACTATGTGCTTCTGAGAAAATGTTAACATTTCAAATAAAAGCACAATCATTATCATGACAAAAAGAGGTTGTGAGGGCTTCCCTGTGGCGCAGTGGTTGAGAGTCCACCTGCTGATGCAGGGGACACGGGTTCGTGCCCCAGTACAGGAAGATCCCACATGCTGTGGAGCAGCTAGGCCCGTGAGCCATGGCCACTGAGCCTGCTCATCCGGAGCCTGTGCTCCGCAACGGGAGAGGCCACAACAGTGAGAGGCCCATGTACCGCCAAAAAAAAAAAAAAAAAAAACCAAAAAAACAAACAAAAAAAGAGGTTGTGAAACAGACCACAGTGACATTCTGGGCTCAAAAACTCCAGACATTCCTTGTTCATTGCTCAAAAGATTTCAGATTATTTAAACATAAGACATTCCTGAAGGAAATGATTAAACTTTCTTTTAACCTTGGGAACTCAAACATATCTTCTTTTACCCTATCTAATACAACACCAGCAACTGTAGTTTCTAAGTCTAAACTACATATTAATTTCTTATTCTATATTCAGTTTATTATGTTATACATCACTCCTCTAAATCACCCAGACTTTGTTTCTCTGATAGGTTTCATATCCAATAAACTGCCAAATACTGTTAATTACTTATTTGTACTGTGTCAAGTGTTTATCTTTCCATTTACACTGACCACCACATGAATTCTGCCTTTATCACTTTATAGGGAAATTACTGAATCAGATTGGTCTCCTGGAAGCCACCGCTCCCTTCCTACAATTTGTGCAGTCCTAGAAAAAGGTGTCCCTAAATGGCTACATTAATTATGTTAGGCTCCTGCCGATATACATGGCTTCCTACTGATCATTAAAAATGCTCAAATACTTGAATTAACATCTAAAGTTCTGCACAATTTGGTATCCTCAATTTTTTTCTTCCAAAGTTATTAATTTTTAAAATAAACTTCAAAATTTTAGATGTTTTAGATTTACAGAAAAATTGAGAAGATACTACAGAGCGTTCCCTATATCTCATACCCAGCTGTCCTATTTTTAACATCTTACATTCATATAGTACATTTGTCACAATTAATGAACCAATATTGATACAATAAAGCCCATACTTTATTCGCATTTCCTTAGTTTTTAGCTCATGTCGTTTTTCTGTTCAAGGATTCCATGCATGATATCATTCCTCAATATTTTTATCTGTATGAAGGGAATAAAAAATCCACCCTACAACTTCCACAGCTGTAGATAAGGTACATTTTTATCTCACCTAATTTTTAAAGTTTACTTTCACATATTCATTGATTTTCATATGGTATATCTAAGGTGTGTTTTCAGACTAACAAAACACTTTTATTTGTATGCTTCATTAACAAAAAGTCGAATTAGATGTTCCAAGAGCTTTGAATGACACAAACATATACTGAGGTAAACAACAAAAGATCAGGACTAGGGTTTCCCTGGTGGCGCAGTGGTTGAGAGTCCGCCTGCTGATGCAGGGAACACGGGTTCCTTCCCCGGTCCAGGAAGATCCCACATGCCGCGGAGCGGCTGGGCCCGTGAGCCATGGCCGCTGGGCCTGTGCGTCCGGAGCCTGTGCTCCGCAACGGGAGAGGCCACAACAGTGAGAGGCCCGCGTAACGCAAAAAAAAAAAAAGAGATCAGGACTTAGGTCTGTTTCGTGAAATAATTTCTTTCCCGAGTGCCATGTACAATGTCTGGCACAAATAAATATTGAATCCTTTCATGTAAACTATATTTAAGAGGATAGAAAACATATACACCACTTTGAATCATCAGTAATGCTTTATATATCAGTATAATTATTACTAGGTAGATTTTTCTACCTTGTCAAATATTTTTTAATAGATATTGCACATTAAGAGCATAAACACAATTATAAAGGGGTACTTAACAGTTCTAAGGGAACAAACTACTTTTCCTCTCCCTTAAATAAATTAGAAGCAAATTATAGATAACATACTAATTACTATCTATCATATCTATTTATCCTTGAAGATGTTAATAAGGATTTATATGGCAACATACTATTGACTCATTTGCATTTCAGTATGTCTTTGAATCAAAATAGAAATCTGAATTCTTTGTAAAGTAATTTGTGAGGCACATAGGTTCTCCCCCAGACAGAGTTAATGACTGTGCTGTATTATTAAAGAAAAATTGAGTAGTTTAACATTATTGAATTGATATTGGAGAAAAATTGGTTACATCTGAAGAAAATGATAGCAAATCACTCAAACATTGATGGTATTAACAAATGTATCAAGTGTTCAAATGAACTGATGATATGTAAGTAATAAATATACTGAAATGAATGTACATATTTATATTCATAACACAATTCCAAAAACAAATTAGGCAAAATAGGTAACCTCTATTCATAAAAACATATTACCCATAACCTAAAAACAAATAACTTGGATTATGGCTTTTTAAAAAGTTGCTTCTTTTATTCTCTTCAACATTCAAAAGTTTTTAAATGATGGTTAATAAAATATTGTCATGTGAACACAGAAATAATTAGGTTGTTAATGGGTTTTGAATACTCTTGTGCTAATAAATCTATGTGAAAATGCATTATTATATATTGTTGATACATTTTGTAATTTCAAGGACAAGTCTCTAGTAACCTGGTACAATTTCCAGGCACAATTATAATACATTGGAGAAGTTAATGATATTCTAGTGGATATAGGCTAAGTGTAATGAGGGGGAAGGGTAAGCTGTGACAAAGTGAAAGAAAGGCATGGACATATATACACTACCAAACGTAAGGTAGATAGATAGTGGGAAGCAGCCGCATAGCACAGGGAGATCAGCTCGGTGCTTTGTGACCGCCTGGACGGGTGGGATAGGGAGGGTGGGAGGGAGGGAGACGCAAGAGGGAAGGGATGTGGGAACAGATGTATATGTATGACTGATTCACTTTGTTATAAAGCAGAAACTAATTTAAAAAAAATTCAAAAAATATTAAGCTTTTGTCATTCAAGTTTTGAAAATATATATACAAATATATAAACTCATGTATGTTTTCATATAAATATGTGTGGGTATAAAACAGAAAATAAATTTAATGATCAAAATATAGAAAGTCAGAGTTATGTCTCACAAAAACAAATCTTGTAGGAGATGTATTTCCTAACCTCTGGAGTTTTATGTAGCCTAGTTTTTTTTTTTTTTTTTTAATCTCAATATGTTATAGAAGAAAAGAGGGAGCAAAAACATAGCACTGGTGTTCTCAGTAAAATTCAAGGAAGAAATCTGGAAAGCTTTGGCTTCTGGAGTGTTCGTTCTTTAATCTTTATTATTTTAAATATATGTTCTTCTTAAAGTATAAACTCAAGGGGATCTCACATCATGCCCTGAAGTAGTACACTTATCCTTCTTTTTAGTAGCTATTCAATGTATGAGTACTTTCAGTTATTCCTTTACTTAGTATTGTCTATTATCACTTTTGACAAAGCTTTCATTTTCATTATTATTTTTATCACACCTCTATTACTTTAGATGGACTTATATAAATTGACAATTTAAAAAATCAGTACATGTATGTGGCCAACAGTATCAGTATTTCACAAATAAATGAACACTATTTGCTGGGATTCAAGTCTAATTATTTTATTGCAAATGTAGCTCTGGGCCCAGTAATATGAAGGACACTTCTGAGCCCTCTGGAATTTTTACCTGCCTCATCTAAGTTTCTGTTTTTGAATTTACTCACAAGATAAGCTTTCATTTTACTGATTTCTCTCCTGTGTTTCAAAGTAGCAATTTGCTTTACTATCTTCCTTAACATGTCAGTTTATCTACTTGCTCTAATTTTTCTATATATAGTACAGTATTAATAATGGATATTCAAAAGCTAACCCAAATTTACCCGTCTTTCCCTCAATATTACAATATGTTTTGAGTGCCTGCAGTCACATATTTCAAATACAGCAATCATATGTTTCAAATAGATTGTACTCACGTTTTTCATTTCTCTTTTCACCCATTCCCATTGCACCATGTACTTTGCCTGCTGCTTTAGCCAGCCAATACTACTAAATAGCCCAACCATATTGTTAAGACATGATGGAAGTTTTTAACATTGAAAAATTTGTTGACTGTCTCTTACTCCCTACCCAGATGTTAGGAACTTTATTCTCCAAATATTTTCATCCCAATGACTCCCTCTTATTTTCACTATCACTTAGACCGGTTACAAACTTGTTCCTTCTCATGTGGCCATTGCTACTGTGAAAAAATGAAAAGACCAATGAAATTAGAAGCAGATCTCTAGGCTAAAATTTTGGCTCAGCCACATAAAAGTTCGATGACCTTAGATTGGTCATTTCTTCTATTCAAAGTGGAAATGGCAATGCCTATCTTATAAAATTATTTAAAATTGTGCATGGTAAATGAGATGATTCAATTTAAATGTGCATAATTCAATTACTGGAAGTCATTAACTGTTTATTGGATTTGTTTCTAACTATAGAAGAACTGGCTTCTCTAAAGATTAATTCAATATCATATTATTTATCAGATCAAGATCCTTTAACATTTATCCAATGACTTCGAGTTCCCTAAAATCTTCTTCTTAATCTGTACTTTTAATCCTTGATAAACCTTTTTTTTAAAAACCAAACATTGGGAATACATTGGAGAATAAAAGTATCTCCATCGCACACGGAGCATGCAGATTCTTGAGGGAGACAAGTTAATGCAAAGAAAGCTTTCCACACTAGAAGCCTCTTTCTTGAGTAAGAAAAGAAGACTTCCATGGCTGGTGTATAGTGAGCAGTGAAACAAAGAAGTAGACTTGGCTCGTGGTAACAATAGGACTTAATGGCACATGTTGGGATGAGGAAGAGAAGGGAAATAAGAGGAGTTCCTTTGTTTCTGACTGGAGTGACTAGGTAGATGGTGGTACCAATAACTGGAATTAGAAGGGTTCGTTGGGAGGGCTTGAGAAAGTAGGAAAAAAAATGTGTTGGCAGTTTTGCGGTGGAAAAAAATGATGTAAATGGAATTTATTGAAGTTTTTTTTGCTCCATTTTAATTGAACAAAAACTTTGATCAAATACTTGGAGAACTGTGACATTTCTTAAGAATACATACGGACTACAGTGTATTACAAAATGTAGATTATGAATAAAGTGGAATTAAATCTGTGTATATAACATAACTCTAAGTAGTCTATCATAGGTTTAAAAGTAAACTAATGTTAGAGCTTAATACAGACAGCATTTAAAAAACAAAATGTCTTTTATTTATTGCTCAAAAATAGCAAAAGTACCTTTTTATCAAACTTAATGGAAATGAATGGTGAGATAGAACATATATCTAGAATTATTTTGTTATATTCTGTGTTTAACAGTGATTACACATTAATAAAATGACCCTCACATATGAAGGTGACTTTTATAAGTATATAGAAATTAAAGTATTTTCCAATTGGTATCAACATGTTAGCATGGCAAGTTTTGTGCCTAGGTTAACTGCACAATATGTAGCAATGAAATAAAGGTTACTTGGGGTAAAGGCAAATCATCTATATACGGATCAAAAAACAATAGTCTCAGTATTAGATACTGCTGCAGAGGAAGTCACAAAGATAATAATAATAAAATAATGGCAATGAGATGACTATATATGGTACTGAAGAACTGTTCATAACTCTATTCACTTAGGCATAAATAATCACATTCAACTCTAATTTCAACCCTATTTTCAATTTAGAAATATTAGTATAACTTCCCTGTGAACTCTCCTTTGCACATTGTTATTGAAGACTGTAAATAAGGAAATGGAACTAGAATGAAGAGAGCACAGTCATGGCATCAGGCAGACAACTGCTACACCACTGAGGGCCTAGACTATGGGCAAGTTACATCAGTTCTTTATGCTCAGGTTTTTCAATTATTAAAGATAACAGCCATCTCCTCAGCTTCCTATGAGGACAAACTTGCTTAAAGATGCTCGGTGTGGTACTTGACATAAAGTGGCTGTTCAATTTTTTTTTCTTTTTAATTGCCTGTAACTATTAGCTGTTCTTTTGTTATCTGATTGAATAAGTCCATACAGTTTGTTATATATTTATAATATTTTAAGGGTTTCATTAGGATTCATGTTTAAGGTAGGGTTTTCAGCTCTGTTGTAAATAAAAATGAAAGAGAAAAATCAACTTTGATCATACTTGACAAATACAAATAGATGGTACTTTGAACTAAGTAATCTTTCTTTTGGGTTACATTTATTGCTCAGAATGATTTCAATAAAAACTCTTGGGCTCAGCAATTAAATTACATTATAATATACAAAAAATAGAAAATATTAAACATGCCACTGTCCTTTTGAAATTTGATGAATGATCAGTCTTGGCCATTGGGCTCCTTTGATTTCCAGTGCTCCTATGGTATATTATTAATTGAATCTTCTAAAACAAAATTCTGATCAGTTAGCTGTACTCAAAATAAAGTTTTTAATGGCCTATATAATCAGATTCAAACTTCTTAGTATGGAATTTAAGGTATTTCATAATCTGACCCTAGTCCATTTATTTCGTCCAATTTCTCTCCATTATAACTCTACACGTCATACTCCAATAAAAATATCCATACTTATTTGTTACTCCTGGATCATGCTATGACTTGTCATATCTCTAGCATGATCTTGGATCATGCTATTATCCCAGCTTCAAATACTCAATTAATCTGTGTCCTGTAAGTCCTACTCTACTTTCAAGACCCTATTAAAGGCACATCTAATTCATGAAGTAATTCTTTATTCATTTCTCTAGCAGAATTTTATTTGTTACATATATTACAGTATTTAACAAATGGAACTATAGCTAGATGGATAGAGGAATGACAGTTTCAAAAACCAAACACCTTGAAGGCAGAGTCATATACGTGGGTACTGAAATAATATGCATTGAATTAATTTATTCATATTTTAATGGTAATGAGAGTCACTCCTGAGCAAGAGTCACAGTACACTCCATGAGTAAAAAAAAAAAAAAAGTCACATATATTTACTTAAGATTCAAACTATTTTCTATTGTTTTCCAACAGTGTGGAGTAATACCTATGTAAATCATGAAGTCATTCTGCATGCATTAAAATTTTCTGAAGTTTTCTTGCCATCCTTCTTTTAAATATCTTAAAAAATGTTAGCCTGGAGGGGAAAAAGTTCAGATGTCTATATAAAGGATATTATGTAATAAATGTAGTAATTAAAATTGGAAGGAAATGGCCCAGGACAAAAGCAAAACAAAATTTCATCCCTCAGTATGAATATTCAAAACCTCAAAGAAAATAAAATCCAGGGCAGATGAATCAATCTCCATGAAATATGTATATTGTTTCAAAAATATACCCTGTATCAGAGGTGGGAGTTCATTTGTTACCTGACTGCAAATCCCAAAAGTAGTACTCAAAATGTTCTTATGACATGATTTAAACATTTAAATGTTCCAGGATGAAACATTTGAGTGATCTTCCCAAAGTAAATATTTATCACATTAAAATGATTACAGGGGTGATAGAATATTTGTGTCTATATTTGATTTAAGATATCCCCCACTGCAGATTTCTATTATGACTTAATAGGAAACTGGATTAAATCATTTCTCTTGTTGGTAGATAATTTTATTTTTCATCATGTTACTACTGGGTTCATCATCAGTATAACTAACTGTCAAGATTTTAAGGAAGAAAAAGCTCCAATATGCAAATTAAGTAAAAATTTTATATTTCTTGTCCATTTTGAAATCCAAAAAATTTTCAGGTCTGGAAGTTATTTTGCTATTCATGTGGTGGTAAAATTGACTTGAACTGACATGGGCTATCTATATTATTCATTTAGTCCATTTAATGTGAATATTTAGACTTTTCACTACAAAACTGATCATGTGTTTCATTGTGAGTACTGGTACAGTTCCCAGTGGGGATGTTACATAATACATGGTATATGCAATACATCATCTTTCTAAAATCTGAAAAATGTTTAATTCTAGGAAACATCTATACTATAGTCCTACACATCAAAATATCAGCATTAAAGACTCCTTGGGAGCTATAAAATTGAAAAGTACAAGAGGAGTTAATTTAAATATGTTACTGTATTTGGTTTGATACATTATATGTTCCTATTTCTTATTTTTTAACAAATATAAATATGAAATAATAGCCGTATCTGTTTTTGACAGGTGTTCATCTTGCAATAGATTATCTTGATAATTGTATGAGCTCCTCTGGCTTTTCACAAATCTGAGTGTCATTTATATAATACATGTTTTTTGTGAAATAATGAGATTGATGAAATTTGCTTTCCATTTTATAGAGAAGATCAGAATCAACTACAACTATTTTTCCCTTTGCTTCCATATCATTGTTTATCTTTTCAAATTTATTTCTCCTTTCTTTCCTTTACAGAAAAAGTTTATTTTCACTTTAAAGCTAGCATCCCAATTATACTGGAATAATATCTATCTCATCCAATACTTCAATAGTTCCTCTAGGTGGATCATTTACCTCAGTATATTGAGACTCAGCTACCTTGAATAATTAAAGCATTTTCCATCTGTAATACCACCTTCTTTAGCTACTTTCCCCCTTCCTTTCTTTCTCTTATTCATAAAGAGAGTTTTAACATAAGAGGAAATAATTTGCAATTCACCAATGAAAATCACATTGCTGAACTATCCTGGTGGTTCACTTGTTAAGAATCCACCTGCCAGTGCAGGGGACACAGGTTCGAGCCTTGGTCCAGGAAGATCCCACATGCCACGGAGTAACTAAGCCTATGTGCCACAACTACTGAGCCTGTGCCTACAGCCCGTGAGCCACAACTACTGAGCCCACAAGCCACAACTCCTGAAGCCCACACGCTTAGAGCCTGTGCTCCACAACAAGAGAAGTCAATGCAATGAGAACCCTGCTCACCACAACAAAGAGTAGCCCCTAATCGCCACAACTAGAGAAAGCCCACATACAGCAAAGAAGACCCAATGCAACCAAAAATAAATAAATAGATTTATTTTAAAAAAAAATTGATTCCAAGTAAATGTTCCTTTTTTTGAAGTAGTGAGCTCTGGAAGTCATACATTTAATGCCAGTGATGCCAGATCACATATTTGGGACTGTCCTCAGAACTAGTTTGTGAACCATAAAAGAAAACCAAGCTCAGTATCATTTTGTTTTAAATAAAAACAGAGCTGTCCAGATTGATTTAATGAATTGATTTAATTTGGCTCTCAATTATGTTGTCTGGAAATGAAATCTAAAAACTCTTGGTTTCAGTCAAATACTTCATCTAGTTGGTCTCCATATTTTGGATTGTCACACAACATACTGATTATGTCTCATTCAGATTGAACAATTGTTGAACTTTTCTCCTTTCCAACTTCTTACTGTTGTGTTCTGAAGGATTCTGTCCTCTATTCTCTTTTCTCCCAATAATCCCTGTCATCAGTTTACTTTAAGTATAATCCCATATCAATGGCTTCTATGTTTATATCCCCTACCTCTCCTCACAGTACCAAACTGTAATTTTCAGTTGGCTCTTCTGTTACTCATCTAAACTCTTTTTACTTCCCAAATGTTTTCCCCATGATGACCTCACCCTGTTTTTACCATTTAGTAAATTGAACTCAGTTATCCAAATCACAATCCTAATGTTTATCACGGAAAGTTTTATACTCCCTTACTGCTTCCTGAAAGTTTTCTCAAAGATCTGGTTAACTGAAGTTTTTTGCTTGTTTGTTTGTTCTTTCCCCTGCATCTTTGAATGGTAAATTTCTTTATTAAATCGATTCCTATGTAGAAATAAGCATTGGTCATTTAGAGAAAATGCTAAAAGTTTCAAATATTTATGTGTTCATTTAATATATGTGGTCTATATTACATAAAATCTTACTTAAATGCATTAAAATGCATTAAATAATTCAAGTTCTATTACATTTACTTGGGCATCAAATTATTTTTTTCTAAGCAATTCATTAGAATCATAAAAGTAGTGGTGTGTATTAAAATAAGTTTTTAATTTTTCACTTTTTTCCATTCCTACTACCTCTTCACCACTCTAAGCCTCATTTTGCCTTCCATGTATTACTTGCCCAGCTTCCTAATTGTATTCCTATCTCCCAAGACATTGTCATAAAAATCATCCCTTTAAAATGAAAGTTTGAACTGCCACCTCCTGAACCTTCAAGGGCTGCCTCTCAGTGGTCCCATCATTGGGCTTCTACTTACCTCCCCAGTCTCTACCTTCCATTCCCACTCTCACATATCACTACTCACATGTGTCTAACAGTAGCTTGCCATGCACTGCTTCCTTTCACCTATGTTTCTGAGAGTGGCCATCATCTTCCCTCTCCCAACTTCACTCGGCCAAGTAAGCCAAACATTTTTTGAAGGGTCAGCTCAGATGTGTTCTTCTCCAAGAATGTTCTTTGAGCCTCCAAATCTGAGCCGGGTTTCCATTCCCCTGACTCCATTAATACTCAGGACATATCTCTCTCTCTCACTGAACCAAACTCATGGTTTTTATGTCAAATTCACTTAATACAGTGTGAGCTTCTTGAGGACCCAGCCTGTGCTTTAGTGCATCTTTGTATCCCGGGCACAGTCATTTATTAGAAGAAAAATTAAGTGATTGAATAAATGAATGAATGACTGAAAATCTCTCTTGGCACCACCATTCCTCAGCACACTAAGAAAGTATCAAGGACCCACAGGTAGTAGAGGTATAGATACTGTGTCCAGATTGAAGAAATATTTACATCCTAGTGCTTAGTGACAAACAATCCAGTAGTGTCAGTGTCTAACTTCTGGAATGATACAATTAATTGACCTTTTGGAGGTTTTATTCAATATATATTACATATATGAATATGTGAAATACTTATTCAATATATATGAAAGAATCAAGAATGAAGCTCTAGGGCCTCCCTGGTGGCGCAGTGGTTGAGAGTCCGCCTGCCGATGCAGGGGATACGGGTTCGTGCCCCGGTCTGGGAGGATCCCATATGCCGCGGAGCGGCTGGGCCCGTGAGCCATGGCTGCTGAGCCTGCGCATCCAGAGCCTGTGCTCCGCAACGGGAGAGGCCACAACAGTGAGAGGCCCGCATACCACAAAAAAAAAAAAAAAAAAAAAAAAAAAAAAAAAAGAATGAAGCTCTAAAGCTTGGCAGTTGACATCTTCAAATTAATAAGGAAAAGAATTGTGATGACAAATCTGAAGTACTTGTTCAGAGGCTTCGAGGTCTCTATTAATGTGTCACAGAAATTACACAGAAGGATGGAAAGGGCTCTAGACAGAAAATAATAAACCTGGAACTAGTGTTACCTCTGTCACTAACTTGAAGACCCCATGGAAATCACTTAATCTGTTTTCTTATCTATACAATAGGGGAATTATACTTCAAGGATTCTTACCCTAATGTTTTGTAATACGGTTTTCAAAAGAATAGAGAACCTGTAATATTAGGCATGCTATTAAAGTGAAATAACAGGAAATTGCTGGGAGAAGTTTTAGACCTAATAACATTATTTTTTTACAATTCTTAATTAACGGATGAGTTGATAAATATTTTATATTTTTTAGAATTTGTGGACACACTCCTGCTTTCATAAAAAAATGTATGTAATATTAGTATAGAATTTTATTTATAAAAGTGAAAAAAAAATATTGTCATTATCTATATTATAAAAAACACAAAAAGTAAAATCCTCTGGTTGTTTGGGAATATTTGAGAGAGTGTGTAATTCTAAGGCTGGGGAGGGTTCCCCTGTCCCAAGTATAAGGCAAAATGAGTGTCAAAAGTTTGGGAAATACTGTTCCAGCATTTCCTAATTGGAATGTTTCAAGAAAAGTCATTGCTGTGCTTACTAAAAGCAAGAGAATCTCAAAATCACAGTGAGTCTATAGTAAATCATGCAACACTTGTTAAAGAGGCTTTACGATGAGCAACAAATGGGAGGGTGATAAAATCTCTCTATTTTCATGATACCAGATGCTGGATTCTGGAAGCAGATGTTTGCACACGAGAAAAAGAGATGTCATTGAAACTTTTAAAGTTAGGTGAACTGTGGGGTGTTTGCAAAGCCTGGTAAGCAAAAACAAAGTGAAACTGCTCACAGTTTGAGAAATATTTTGTCTAGTAAAATGTAAGGTCAGATGAATTGGGAAGGCCCTAAAAGATAGCACAGGGAGGTGATAAAATTGATATTACCCTGCTCTTGGATAGATGCAACCTAATAAAAACATGGGACTTGAAAATAATATGAATTCTTGGCAAATAATACAATTTGTTAAATACCACATATGCAAATCATAAAGCAGCAGTGCTTCTAAAAATTTGTAAATGATTCCTCTCTGGCATTAAATATTCAAAGTTCCTTCCCACCCTCAATATATGGCAGTAATTTCCCATTTCCTTCCTAAGACAAATTTCCTATTAATAAGTTTATAGCAACATTTCTTTTAAAAATGATTTTCATAGATCGCCAGATGGCTGCTGGGAGGATAGACACAGTCACCACCTTCATGTTCTTGCTTCCGCAGAAGTGGATTTGCTTTTGCCTGTAACAGGTAGGCCTAGGAAAAGACACTGCTTGATTGGAAGGTTCAGACTGCAATAACCATAATGCAGAAGAGAAAACAGAACAAAATCTTGAGAATATAAAAGTACTATGCTAGTACTTTTCTTCTTTTTTTCTTTTTTTTTTTTTCGGTATGCGGGCCTCTCACTGTTGTGGCCTCTCCCACTGCGGAGCACAGGCTCCAGACGCGCAGGCTCAGCGGCCATGGCTCATGGGCCCAGCCACTCCACGGCACGTAGGGTCCTCCCAGTGTGTCCCCTGCATTGGCAGGTGGACTCTCAACCACTGAGCCAGCAGGGAAGCCCTATGCTAGTACTTTTCTATTCAGGGTCAGTTCTAGGGGAAGTTGAAAGGTAGGTCAAGTTTGTGTTCAGCATCCCAACTCTCTGTCTCAATAACCTCCTTCCAAATCCTAAATGTGTGGCTCCATCCTCATTTCAGTGGACAAGGACCTCAACTTATATTCTCCCATTTCCTTACTATTGCTTTCATAAATATCTCCTTCATGTAAAGTATAGGTTGTACAAACATTAAACTGTTTTCCTTTCCAGACATAATTAGAAATATGGTGAAATTGCATTCATTATGCAGTGAATTAGGGAGGAAAATTAGAATAAGTGGAGGTCAGAGCCTTGCCATACTCTGAATTCCTATAACAAATACTAAAATCCTTCCAACTAGCCTAATCCTGTTTTGAATATGGGGCCCACAAGCAAAATTCAAACACTGACTTAAAGAAAAAAAGGAACGACAGCAAAAAACAATTCTTTAGCTTTAGTTTTTGTAGTTTTCTAGAATGTCCTCTGGGAAGAGGGAAGGCAACCCTTAAAAACACAATTTAGTTTTAAAACTGAATTCACTGGAGAAAACCTAGCTTATTTGTTATTTCCATTATTCTCAACTTTCTATTGATTATATTTTATTAGATTTTAATCAGTGATTCCATTGTGAAATATTTTGAACCCAGAATGTAATTTAAGAAGTCAGATTTTTCTAGCAGTGGAGAGAATGGGGGAGGCACAGAATTGAATAGAATAAAATAAATTATAAGGCAATTAAATGAGATGAGAAATGAAAAATAATTTGACTGGAGCAACTCCTGAGTCTCAGAAATGTCATGGAATCCAGTCACTAGGGAAGGGACCAATATCTGGCCCCCACGGGGCATTACATCCTGTGTTGGTGAGCTTCCAGTGCAATCGCTAGCACAGGCCGTGAGTACTCACGATGTACAATGCTACTCCACTAGCTTCAGAGTTCAATTCAAAGACTTGGTTTCAGTTAATTATAAAGATATCAGAAGACTGATTATCCTTGGAAAATTGAGAACAGTCACTCAGTTATCAATAACAAGCTCAGAAAAATTGCCAGTCAGCATTTATAAAGAGTGCACATTTATTATTTGGCAATCAACAGAGACTACTGAATTTTGGGGAAAGCTTATTATGCCTTTTAAAAGAAAAAACAAAACACTTTTTGCTAACAATCAAAATACTCTACAAGGTTTCTGATGGATAGAAATAAAGAAGTCAAAGTATAAATAGTATTCTGAGGTATAAAGAATAAGTTACCCACAAAAATTTTTGAAAGAGTTTTGTTCTTTATAAAACTGTGTATAACTCTTCTTTACAGAAGTAACATTATGTATTTTATTAGCTCTTGATATAAATTAGTTTTTGTCATTCCAAAATATAAAATCAGCAGAATAAGATAAAATGTATTTTGCTCAATTTTCTGTGTCATTTTCTGATAAATAATGACTTATTAAATAGAAATATATATATATATATATATATATATATATATATATATGCCTTTCTAGGGAATTTGCTACTATGGCACCATACACATTCCAAAACATATGGATTGTTTTACCTATTATCTCCCTCTCTCCCTCTCTCTCTCTCTCTACCCACTAACCTACCTACCTACCTTTAATATTTGATGGGGAATGTATGGGGGAAAATCTAATTGACAAACAGAGAGGCAGAGCACAAAACTGAACTCAAATAGAAAAAAAAAAAACTAACTACATTCTTTGAGATTTTTTTTTTAATCACACCGAGAGAAGCTAAAATAACCTGTTTCTATTATAGGTTTTATTAACATAAAATCCTTAAAGCTATCTTCAGCTGTAGTGCAGTACATCACACTTTCATTTAACTACTGAATCCTTTCAAATATTTTTTTTTTCTAAAATAATGGGCAACACATACTAGTGCTATATATTTGGTATGATTAAACTGATAGTACCAAAAATACACAAATATCAGGAACAGAACAAATGGAAAAAGAATCTAACACCATAAAAGAGAAGAAAAACAGTAAAAATTGAGCTAATAAAATAAAATCTCAAATGGACTAAGTTATTTGCAAAGGAAAATATTATTAGCATAGAAACTTCCATTGAAAATATGAAGACTATTTTTTAAATTGATTTTCATTTCTAAGTTGAAGTATTTTAATTTAGAAATAGTACATTATTTTTCTTAATAGAGATAATTTAAACAGGGAAAGAAGTCAATTAAACTAATATAAATATAAAATATAGTTATGCTACTGATTTTTTAATTGAAAACTATTAAGGCACTACTATAAATTTTTAGGACAAGCAAAAGACTGATAAACAGGTATCTTTTTGTTTAGCTTTTGTTTTAAAGGAAATTTATTTATGTTTTTTAGGAGATTTTTAAAGGCATTAAAAATTAGGGTTTAACATATGAAACTTGGACATGAGATCATTGTTTGAATATGGCTGTCATCTTCTTCCATCTGTAAAGAAAATTATTATTTGTAGGTGTGCATTAAATTAATTTGGAATTGGTTCTCATGATGCTTTTCAAATAAATTAACAGAGGACATTGACCAAGACAATGGCTGATTGTTTCTTCAAACATTTTAATTTTTTTTTTCTGAGTAAACAATTCATTATGTGAATAGTATAAAGCATTGGTTAAGAGGGCAGACCCTGAAGGCATCCTATTTTATTTCTAATACTGACTTCACTACTTACAGCACAGAACATTGAGAAAAATTCTTAACAACTATTAAATGTGAGAGTAACAGTAGTCAGCTATCTATAAGTGCAATGAAAACTAAATAGGATATTATGTTTTAACCACAGAATAATTCAATGCATATAATCTATTTTGATGTTTTCCCTCAAGGTTCACATACATGAACTCAAGTTTTAACTTACCCTTCAATGTTTATTTGATATCTAGTCATAGCAATGAATCAGAAAGTATATGTGAGCTAATTCTCCCATTTGGGGATAAAGTTGTACAGAAAAGACACAAATTTTGAGCATATCTAGACCTAAGATAAAATTCCAACCACTTGGCAGGTTAATAAAATTCCCATACGCTCAGTTTTCTTACATGTAAGATAAAAATGATAACTATCTTAGAGTTTGCAGGTTAAATATGTTAATGCTGAAATGAAGTTGGCACAGTTTATGGTAAGTAGGAAAAACTCAATAAATACTAGTCTCCTCCTCTGAATCTAGATAGGTAGATAGATAGATGTATGCATAATATACATAGAAGAAAGAGAAAGAAGGAGAGAGCGAGAGAGAGAGAGAGAGAGAGCGAGAGAGAAAGATTATCTAGATATGGAGAGAGAACGACAGATTGGAGGTAGACAGAGAGATAGATAGGGAGATAGATGGCAGATAAAGGTAGATGAGAGAGGAGATATGAGAGAGACAGCCAAACAGAGAAAGGTCTCCCATCTCAACTAGTTACATACAGTTTCCTGAAGTCAGGTTTCAAGTCAAATTCATTTTTGATATTCCCAAAGAATCTAACTTTCCTTACATATTGAAAGCATTTAATAGATATTTATTAAATAAATGAATTAATGAATCAAATCTGTCGATCAATCAATGAAATACTCCTTCAAAATCATGTTTTAAAGTAGAAGTCGGTCTCTCTCCTATAAATTCAGAGATTACCTTCTAAGTATGGCTTTCAGATTCATAACTTTCTCATGTTTGTTAATAAGGATATGTGGAAACTACTTGTTTTACAGGAGATATATCTATTGGCATTCTCACTCATAGACTAGCAATTATTTTATGTATAATATTAATTAAAATATGTGTCAACCACATTTTCTTTTAAGAACAATAGCCACCTTTCTATGATATTACTTTTTGATATCAAAATAGGAAAAAACAGCTTTTCAGTATAAACTACATTTTCAGACATATATTTCACTTTTCTATAGGGGTCTTTTTCTCATTCCTATCAAATACATTGCTCAGTTAGTGGATGGAAAGGAATTAAAAAGTTAATAGTGAGCAGCAGGCTTTTTTAATTAACAAAGTTTCTCATGAAGATGGGACAAAATGCAAACTCTTTACTTACTCTATGCATCTTTACAAATAGTGGCCAGTGAATTACCTGTAAATCACTTTATCACACACATAGATTAGTCTGTTAGGCTATGCACTCACATATCACGATCCAACAACCCATTACTTAAAATGTGCCTAAAATATTCATATATTATAATATTGCATAGTCAAAACCATCAAGACCACTTAACTCACTTCACATAAACATTCAACTGTGCAGGAACTGTGAATATTAGATAAGTATTCAAACAGCTTTTGTTTAAAATAATTTTTAAAACAATATTGCATTATTACGCAAAAAGTTGCTAAGACATATCTGGCACTTATTATTTAGAAAAGAAGGCTTTTGCGAGGTTATCCTTAAAATAAAGCCAGCATAATTATATTCAGTGGAGAAACTTATATATATATATATGTATATATATGAATTTATTTCCGTATTGAATGTATGTATGTGAGTGTTTGAACTCAATTTTCAACATGAATAGAGAAATTAAAAAGCATTTTATCTGCTGATGTATATGTGATAGGACTGACTGCAGTAGAGGCAAACATTTACTATCTATGAATCACCAATCATTAAATGACTTTGAAGAATAAGTAAATATGTCCATACAGCTTAAATGTAGTCTCTCATAAAAACTTAAATAAATATTAAACATATTTAAATACTATTAATATTTTGAAAACTAATATATTATGCATTTGTAATTCTGAAATTCAATTTATACAACAGTTCTTTTCATTTCCTATAATTGGACATAAAAAAAGCTTATTCACATCTAAGTCTCACACTTAAGAGTAGCTTAATTCTCTTTGGGTGAATCATTAGTAAATATTCTATTGTGCTTGAAACAATAAAAATATCAAAATTAATTTTAAAAGGCATATCAAACTAATAAATTGAAGGTAGACTTTTAGAAAAAAAAACATATGTATTTATGAAGAAGTATTTCTTTTTTAACTCTATAAGGGTAAACAAGTTCATGTTTATTTGATATCCAGGAAGAATTAGACATATATCAAAAAGAGCTAGAACTCTGGCTTAGCTGTTATTTGACTCTTGAAAAACTATCTTGAAGCTAAAATCCACACTAAAAATACACCAACACTGATAAGATCCATACAATTCCAATCGAGTTTTCATTTCACCTAAAAGCATTGAATTTATTCATCTTAATCTGTATATTAGTATATTAAAATGTGCATATCTAGCTAACATATGCTATATTTTCCTTTAATAAAATGCAAAATAGCGAAGGCTGGAAAATGTTCATAAAGATAAGTACAATCTAGTGACTTTGGCCAAGTTCTCATCTGAAGAAGATTACAGACCAAAATCCATGGTCTTCCTTTTTCTGTGGTTACTGAGGTATTGAATAATTGCTTTTTGTCTGGGGCAACCTCAGAATTTGCTGCTTCTTTTGCTATATCGTCCATGGTCCATTCCAAGGTGATAAACTATAACTCTAGTACTATGAGGTTTATAATGATTGCTTAAGCTTTACACTTTGTAAGCATTGGAAGACTTCACTCACCTTGTTCAAGTGGTTGGCTTTTAGTTGAAGTAGTTTTCATCTTGAGTGCCTCCCTAACAGACATGTCACAGCAGGAGCCTTTGTTAGTGTCTTGGTCACTGTCAGCCTGATCACTGTCCCCGTGCCCACTGTCTCTCAGGCTGGCTCTTTCTGGGTCCTTAAACGTGGAGCTACTGAAATACATATAAAGAAAAAGAAGAGAAAGTGTTGTCTCTACGAGTTTGAATCGGAAGTGTAATCTCTAGCAAAGCAATTTTGACATGAATGCAAATGGGGAAGCTGAGAAAGTTATTTAATAGGCCTTACCTTTGAACAAACTGCTGCCTGCTGCCCATGTAATTGGGCTCTGCGGGAAAATTGTCTGTCTGTGAAAGAGAAGGAAAAAAATACGTATAGTTGTACACTGGACAAATCTCCTGCAGAGCAACAAGATTTCCTAGTGGAAAAATGATTAATAATTCAAAAATTCCCTTAATCTTCAAATTTGTACATTTTAATTAAATTGGAAATTGCTGACATGTAATTATGTACTCAGAACAATTAAATGATTCCGGTCCACAAATTACCTGTTAAAGTAAACAATGTGCCTGTCATAACTGGCATTCTCTGTTAGTACCAGGATGGATAACACTGTCTGTGTTGTTTCATTACTTAGATATTAAGATTGGATATTTGTGGGAGAAGTGGAAAAATGACCTAATTTCTCCATATTAAAAGCATGAATTATTTAATAATACTCATTTTTAAGCATAATTACATCATCTGCTGGGATTTTTTGCCCTTCTTGATATAACATCATTTAAAGTAATCCACTCCTCAATTAAGGGATATAAGACTTTCCTTCAAATTTTACCAATAACAAATACAGGCATGGCACCTACGGTCGTACTCATCTCTATAGTGAATCCTTATCTGCATCCCTACTATGGAAATTGTACTAAAACAAGGGAAAAGGCTGTTACTTCCTGGTTATTAAAAATAAAGTAAAATAAAAATAAGAATTAAAATGTTACTTAAAACATTGGGAGTAAAGACACTGAGAAATGAGGCTTGTTTTTGTGTTTGTTTTTGCTGCTTCCAAACTGACGTGGAGGTCTGCCAAATAGAACTGAATTCTCCTTGTACCATAGAACAGAGTCTTTTGCGAGAAAGAGAGTAGATCTTTCATAGGTTTCCCTATACTGTACATTCATACATGTTACTACTTCTTGCAGCTGACTCAGAGACAAAGGTTCTCCTGTTTTCTGCCTCACTTCATATCACACCATTGTGCTCTGAAGCAGCTATGGGTTCCTACAAGATCATCCAGCATGCAAGTATCAGTGACACAGGAGCATGAAATTCATGAATCAGAGGGACCAAGGTAAGGTTTAATGCAGAACAGTATGTATTTTCCTTATAAATAAGGCTAATTTAAACTAACAGGACTTTTTTTATCCCATGTAATAATTTAAATTATTTGGCTTTTTAAACTATTATTGGAAAAAAAAAACATGTTAAGAGTAATAGCTTAAACTACTATGCAAGTTTCACTGTCTTTTAGAAGTTGGGGGACAGGAAAAAGCCTCACAAATTTCTTAATCTATAATCTTTTCTTGCTGTTGTTCAAATGACCTTTGTCAAAATAAATGCAAAGATGAAGGTAAACAAGGTAGATTAATTTCTCACTTCTAATCCACTTGAACTAGTAGTTGATAGCAGATATTTTTTATTAACATGTTTTTACTAATTTCCAGATTCTGTGAAGCACCTTAATTGTTTCCATAACAAACTATCTATCTTTAAGAATAACTTTTTCTTCTAGTAAAAGTAATAATGGAAACCAACACCAAGAGAAAAAATGTTTGCAAAAGAGTTTTGCCAATTTAAAAAACTAAAATTACATAGAAACTCCACATTTAAACTTAAAATCATCCAGTTCATTTTTTGAATTGGTCAAAAACATGTATCAACTCATTACTGCTGTCAGTTAAAAGCTAAGACTGAGTATCTGAGAACACTTCAAAAAACAGAATCTGGGGTATTAAGGAACGAGTAAAATGTAAAGTGAAAGTGTAAACTCTAGTTAGAAAATATAAGGGCTATTATAAGTAATCTTGTGATTTTAATGGCTTTGATTAGGGGGGACCTCATAGGATGTGGATCCCTATTCAGTTAGACACAGGGAGACAGACTGGGAAAACTTTTCTTCCCTTGTTCTAATAGGGACAATATCTAAAATTTTTTTCATAATATCAAAGTTCTGAGCAGTTCTTATAAAATAAGATACTTTAAGTTCCTATTGAGTGAAGAGCTGTTTTAAATTATATGTGAGTGTGTGTGCACACGTGTCTATGTATGTTTCTATGTATGTATCAGCGTGTTTGATGAGCACTGGGTGATGGTAATGCTACCAAATATTGTTCTGATGAAAGCAGAAAGACAATAGGAAGTTAGAAAATAAGAATTTTGGAAAGGAAAGAAAGGCAGGGAGAAAGGCAAGGGAAAAATAGAAAGAGAGGAGGAAGAGAGAAAAAAAGCATATACAAAGGAGGAGAAATGACAGTGGAGAGTGGTAAAAACAGGCTAAAGAAAGTTGGTTTATTATTATAGAATTTCACAAAGTATAATTTTAGAAGTCTGCAACTTAATCAGTAGCAGAGTATCAAGAGTTTATTAATAATGTCTGCCAGCATTCATCCATTAAAATAGGTAGGGATGTGAGAGGCTATGTGGGTTTATAATTACCATAATGAAATAGCCACTTGGCCTTTAATAAACATATGACTAATTCACTATAAAACCACACTGGTTTTAATATAGAAAATAACATTTTCATTATCCAGGCTCCAAGCATGTCTGAAAACTCATTTCAAATAATCTGAAATAAAATAACAGTATTTACATAGAAAAAAAACAGAAAATAGATGAAAAAGCTGAATGTATTACAGCATCATTTAATTTAGAAATATAAGGGCTTTCATCTATTTTCCAACACTGTATTCTAAAAATCAAATTCTATCTTGTACATTTATAATTCTTAACCATTAAGTCTAGAAAGAAAGTAAAATTTGAGGTCAGACACTTGTAGGTTTTTAGGTCTCAGCAGAGTAATTAAAATATTCATATGAGTAATTAAAATATAACTCTTGAAAATTTTATACTTTTCCATACAAGGATAAAATTAGAATGTTTTCCCTTCAGACACAACTTGAACACAGGAACAATTAACTTTTATTTTTAAAACATATCATTTGTTTATTATTTTAAAAAATGGATCCCTGGAATTGATGGCTAGTTACAAAAAAGTTCTAAAGTGGACACTTTGAAATAAACTGTAGGATATGATTATCTTTTTAATCTATTTCACTCAGAAATATAAAAGACAAATGTTTTGCTGTTTTTTTTAATGATCATTTGCTCATAATGATCACTTAAATCTGAACTAACGATCTTATAAAACTGAATGGCCCTCCTAGTTTGATTTTTTTTGTTATTTTTTGAATGAAGATAAAAATTTAGATATTCTTTCCTTTGTTCAGAAAAGATAAACAAATAAACAAGTAATCAGGTAAACAAACACACAGTGGATAAAATCTGTATGATATGAATGGTTTCTTTGATTATTTATCTTTATGCACTTCTCTTCTAGTACTCAGCAAATTGTAGTAAATTTATAAATAATACTTGAAATCATAATTTTTATCAACAGTAGTCAATAATAAACTATTCCTAAGATGTGCCATCTTCTACTACTGGCTCATCTATTAGGACCCTAAAAAAATCATGATTATAAAAATGAGTGTCTCTGAAAAAGACCAAAAGAAAGCACCTACTGAAGCTGAACCACATTGCCTGAAATTGGGAAAGCTCTATTTGTGGAAGTAGATTAATTTGACATGACCACTTACATGTATCTAGAGAAGTTGATCTGAAAATGGATAGCAAAAAGACTCAAAATAGATTTTTTTTACTCTTAGAATAGTAAAAATAGAAAATTTTAAAATATATCCAGCATTTGACAAAACTCAACATCTATTAATGATAAAAATTCTCAGCAAATAGGAATAGAAGGAAACTTCTTCAACTGCATAAAGAGCATCTATCAAAAAAGAGTATAACTAGCATCACATTTGAAAATCTGAAAGCTTTCACCACTTCTATTCACCACTGCACTGAAAGTCCTAATATGTTCAATAAGGCAAGAAAAATAAGTGAAGGACATACAAATTGGAAAAGGAGGAAAACAAATTTTCACAATGTTATTGTATTCTCAGATAATAGTATTGTTCAAACAGAAAATAAGAAGGAATCAAGACAAACAAAAACAAACAAATAACACTTCTCAGAATGAGTAAATAAGTTAAGCAATGTTGCCATGTCCAAGGTCACCACACAAAAATCAATCATATTTCTATATACTAGCAATGAACTAGTTGGAAACTTAAATATCCAAAGCAATACATTTATAATATGTCCCTAAAAGTCAAATACATAAGCAAATAGATAATTATAAAAAATAACTACAGAATCTGTATACTGAACATTACAGAAACTGATGGAATAAATCAAAGAATGCTTAAATAAATGGAGAGGTATATCATGTTTATGGATTGAAAAATTCAACATGGTAAAGACATCAATGTTCCTCAAATAATCTATACATGTAATATAATTCCATTCATATTCACTGCATGATTTTCTATAGCTATAGACAAGAGGACTCTAGAACTTAAAACAGAAAGAACTGTAATAGCCAAAATAATTTTGAAAAAGAAGATTGAATTTGAAGGAATCACACTACCCTATTTAAAAAATTACTATGAAGCTACATAAATCAAGACAGTGTAGTATTGTCAATGGAAAAGACACATAGATCAATGGGACAGGAGAGACTGTTCAGAAGCCCACAGAAATACGGCCAACTAATTTTTGACAAAGTTGCAGAAGTCAATTCAACAAAAATGAACACTTTGTAAAAGCAAAACAAAAGCTTAAAAATTCAAAATTGACCATAGATCTAAATGAAAAACATAAAACTTTATAAGAGAACCCTGCAGAAAATCTATGTGACCTAATGTTAGGCAGGGTTCTTAGACATGATACCAAAAGTATCATTCATAGGAAAAAAAAAAGGAAAAGACCAAAATTAACCCAATAATTTGGTATTTACCTTAAATAAAGGAAGACTATGATCACACAGAGATTTGTATATGAATATTTCTAGAGCTCTCTTTGCCAAAACTGGAATCATCCCAGATATCTTTCAATAGGTGAACAGAGAGACTGTGGTACATACATACAGTGAAAAACTATTTAACCATAAAATAGTGAACTATTGAGGCTACAACTTGGATGAATCTCAGAAGCATTACATTGAGTGAAAGAAGCCAGTCTCAAAAAAAAATGCACAGTGTATGATTCCATTTATAAGATTTATCAGAAAAGCAAAAACTATTATAACAAAGAATAGATCAGAGGATGCCAGGGGTTAAGGTTGACTATAGAGATATAGCATGAGGAAGCTTTTTACAGTGATAGAACTGTCCTTGATTATGGTATTAGTTTCATGAAGCTACATATGAAAAAATAACAAAAAACACAGAGCTCTACATTCCAAAAAAGGTTCATTTTACTGGGTGCTAATAAAAAGTAATTCCAAACATACATATAAGGTGATCATCTGCATCTCATATACACTGAGGATTTTTCTATCCCACAGAGGATTATAAAACTACAAATACTTTCATTAGTCTCAATAAAGAGTATTTCTGAACTTTGTCTTTTAAAAGTATACAGAGCCAACTTTCAAAACACTATGTAGAAATCCCATATTCATTTGTACAGACTACAAATGGATTTGAGATATAAAGCTCTATTTAGCCACACTAACAAACCCAAACAGCACTCTATAAGACAGTTGTCTTAAATATGAATTATTTAGCTCAATTTTCATATTTTTTCAAAGATGTTTTTCTTGCATACAGTTCTCATTTACCCAGCCATAAAATAGATACTTTAAATAAAGATTTCAGACTGCATTTATTACAAAGAAGTAGCTTTTCCTTTCAATGCATGAAAAAATATGGCTATATCATGAAGAACTGGGAACCATCCTTAGAAATACTGAGTTTTTTTAATTTGGAGAATACCTCATGAAATTGATTCTACATTTGTAAGTAAGTGAATAGAATATCCTTATAAAGACTAAAGACATTGAATATGAAATTATTAGCATCTAAGATGCACCAAAGTGTATACAGAATAGTCAAAATAATTTTACAACATTGATGGTAAAATTTGGATAATACTATCTAAGTTGTGCAGTTTTATATTTTATATGAGATAATATATGAAAATGTCTTAGTTATAAGATACCACTCCTGTTATAACTTTTAAATTTTTTACTTTTTTATTTTTTATTTTTTGGCTGTACCACGCAGCTTGCAGGATCAAACCCCAGGCCCCCTGCATTAGAAGCACAGAGTCCTAACCACTGGACAACCAGGGAATTCCCACTTTAATTTTTTTTTATCTTATAAGCAGCACTGTAAAGATCATGAAATAAAAATAACTGGATGAAAGTCTGGTAAATTGTAAAACAATACTTGAATTTCTAAAAAAATGAGAAAACTATGGGATGACAAAAACAAAGACCTCATCTTTTTGAGTCTCATTTCTAAAGAATTTCTAAGAAACATATCAGAGTACTATTCTCCAAATGTATCCCTGCAAAAGGAACAGAGAAAAATATTGTGAGCATTAGGAAACTGGATTCTATAGTTATTTTTCACCATCATAGATACTGTTTAAATAAATATTTCTAGAATTCAATCTGTAGTTAGTGCAATAACTGTGAAAAATATATGCACAATATCTCGGCTCTATTTAACAGGATTATTTTATATTTCCCATTATAGAGTCATGAGACTGTCAGGAAATTTCTTATGGTCAGAAAAATGTTGACAAACCAAGCATCTCTGGCATTTCCAGAATCGTTGTTGTGTAAACACAGAAGACAGTAGTTTATAAACTCTGATATTCTTAATATTATTTTGCTTTTCTACATCTGTTTCTTTACCAAAGAGGAGAACTTTGGGACAGAGACTCAATAGGTAAATTCATTCCACAAACACACATTTAGTTCAAACCATGCACAATATAAAAATCTGGTATTCACCAACGTAAAATTCACAGTATCTGATATTCAATCAAGAATTACAAGGCATGAAGTAAACCAGGAAAACATAATCCATACCTAGGGTATAGCCCATCAATCAATAAAACCCATCAATCAATAAAAACAGACCCAGGCATGAAAAAGATGACAGAATTAACCAATAAGGGCCTTAAAATCTATTAGAATTTTGAAAATATGATCAGGAATGTAAAAGCATGACCCTGAGAGTAAGTTCCTCAGATTTTGAGCCCCAAGAACCTCCCTTGCAGTACCCTAATCTTGGGCCTAGAGGTGAGAAAGAGATGGCCCAAAAGACACAAAATGAAACTACCAAAAGTGAAAACTATAATATTTGAAATTGAAAATACAATGAATAATACTAACAGATCAGACAATGAGGGACAAAAGATGTAGTGTTTTGCACCAAGTTCTAGAAGCATCTGTCTCAACAATTATATATTTAATATTAAATTTCTACTTTATGTTTATCTGTATAAGCTTTATATATTTGAGTCAACATCCTGTTTATAATTTTGTAATATTTAAGAGAGCAGACAGATATGTCAAATACAAAAAGTCTCTCCCAGAGGTTGCAATACAAATACGAAGAAGGCTTTCATTCTAGAGGTATTGATCTAGAATTGGAATTATTGAAGAAAAATGAAAGTGTATATTTTACTCTTTGAAGTCATCATTAAGATAAAACTTCTCACAGACTAATTTTGAGTAGGATGTGTAGTCATGGTGTTGAATCACATCATTATAGCTTCAGTTATACTTAGATGATCAGTGTTTTCCTAATCCAGAGGAATAAGGGAGTGAAGTTTTTAAAATTCCTTTGAATTAGGGAGAGAAGATTGATTACATATATTGATGCCACTGGGTTGCAAACAAAACGAAACAAGTTGAACTTTTCCCTTGATTCAAAGGCACTGCTTTTCCCATTGATAACAGTATTCTCTTTGCAGCACTCTGAACACAAGAGAGTGTTAAGAGGTGAATAATTCACTTTAAGCTTTTTCATACCGACATTGCTTCTGATAGCTCTGCCTTCAACAGAATATATGGTGTGGTTCTTTCTACATTGCTGAAGCAGCCAACAGCATTTTAACCCACACTTATAAAATTATCTGACAGCACCTATAGCTCTGAAATTTCTAAAGTGCATGAGGTATGGCAATAACTGTATTTATCGGTGATTTTCAAAATAATACATTTTATACAAATATAGTGTGGTCCACACTTATGTACTAAAGGTATAAGAAAAAAAGTGAGAAATTCTTACCAAATTTAGCAAAAACTGACATTAAGTTAAAAATGGGAGGACGAGAACAGCCATATCCTCTTAAGTGAGAATTGCAAGTCTACTGCTCAATTCGGATGACTTAGATGCATTTTTACAGTGATGTGGCTGTATCTGAAAATCTCTTGCAAATGTTAACCCTTTTATAAATGGCACTGATAAGTTCAGTAATAACTGATGTGCCAGAATTTAATTATGTAATCTGTGAATCTTAAAGAAAATCATCTTTGACAAGAAAGAAGAGAATCTAAATACTCAAAAGGTAAGATGGGAGCTATTTGTTATCTATAAAAGCACACAAAATAAAGAGTGCTGCACATTCTTTTTATATATTTGCTGAAGGGTGGAGCCCAGAGGCCACCGAGACACCACTGAATGCTAGCTATACTTCCCCACTAGCAACAGCAGCACATTATGCCATGAGCGGATATCTTAGGAAAATAATCCAAACTTACTAGAAGATTGCTAATTTCAACATCCCTAATTAATCCATTCTCTTCCGTGTGGTAACCCTCTCCATCTCAACCCTATCCAATACCCAGTCCTCCCTTTTTCTTCCAAGTGGCGGGGGATGTTTGGAGTTCTTTTCTGTTTTCTTGCTAGCTCTTAGCCAGACATTTAGTCTTAGAAAACTCTCCTCTGCTTTCCTCCTATCATATTCTTTTCCAATCTCTATTAAGAATGCAGAAGGATTTTCCCCCTGGAGGGAATATCTGAAACTACATTCTCTGCAGTTGGGCCTCTAAGACTAACAACTCAAAGATTATACATTGCCAGTAAAAGTTCATTACAAGTCTGAACTTCTGGAATACTCCACATATGAAGAGAAAGAGCGAAAAAAGAGGAAGACAAAATAGTGGCACATTATTTGAATGATCCCTTCTGCAAAATATATTTCCTTAAATTCTTATTTTATTAATTTTAAGAAACTTGCTAATAAGCATATGGGAAATTTTTTAAAATTGGATTATTTAGATTTAAGCCAGTCTTTAGTCCAATTCACTTAGCTAATATGGACATGCCTTGACACTATACCTCACTGAATCTAAATACATGTAAATGGTATAACTGTGTCTATACTGTACTTGGAGATTTGGAGTATGCTGTCCTACATTAGGATCTACAAAGCAGTATTATTGATATTTATTATTCATTCTTCTCAATTGCCCTAGGAGACACAATACTATTACTGTCCACATTTTTTTTTAAACAGAGAAACTACAGCTGACTTTCATAGGGGTGTTTGTCATATACCCAATTCATTGTAGAACAATAACACTTGCCAGAGACTGCCAGGACAAGTCGGTTGATATACTGCCTCTCTGAGAAATAGAGAAAAATAATGATCCATACCAATATTTTCAGAAATAAGTTAATGAGAAATTAATGTGAATTGCCTTGAAATGATCTTAAAAATTATTGTTACATACTAAGGAAAATAGTACTACTATTACCCCTAATAACAAGATGGCTCTTTATGCACTCTACCTTTCTTTTTATACTTCCACATTAAATTATTTTAATATGCTTAATATTATATTTAACTCTAGATTTTTCCTTTGGTCAATAACATAAAAATGTAATAATGGCCATTTATTATCAAATATACTAATGCATACAGTAGGCTTAATTGTATAGTGACCATAATTATAGTCATATATTATCAATTGCCAAAATAGGCACTTCTGAACACTCACTTTTAAAGTGCAAATTTAAGGTATTACATTCAGTCGATCATCATGTGAAATTCCTAAAAGACAAATAACTAATTTAAAAAGTAAATCAAACTGTATGCTTGTTATCCATTTCATCAGTTTATTTTTTCACAATACACTAAAATTAAAAACTTTATGAATGTACTGATTTTGGTAAAAACAATTCACCAGTCTTGCTGCTCAAAATATTAAATTGGTGATCAGAAGATAGTCAATTATTATTTAAATAATGATTACATTTTGCAAATGCAACAAAAAGTGATCAACAAGATCTGTTTTTTATCTGAGTTTGCATCAGCCTTTCAAGTCATCAACTGTATAGGTGCATTCCAATTCTTTTTTTTTTTTTTTTTTTTTTTTTATGGTATGCGGGCCTCTCACTGTTGTGGCCTCTCCCGTTACGGAGCACAAGCTCCAGACGTGCAGGCCCAGCGGCCATGGCTCACGGGACCAGCCTCTCCGCGGCATGTGGGCCCTTCCCGGACTGGGGCACGAACCCGTGTCCCCTGCATCGGCAGGCGGACTCTCAACCACTGCGCCACCAGGGAAGCCCCCAATTCTTAATAGGAGAAAAAATAGGAGGAATTCAAGGTGAAATTGAATAAATCAGCAGCTTTCTAATGTTTTCCTTCCTCTAAATCTTGATAAACATAGAGAATTTTTAACTCTTTATATGTAATGATTCAGCCAACCAGATAAACAGCCAACATATTTTACAATAACTAGTATATGCTTTGGGTGAATTTTGAGTCCCCAACCTTTTGCATGAGTTTCAAAGATAATTTACTAACCCCTTCCAAAAAATAAAAATTATATAAAATTATAAATTAAACAAAATAACCCTTTAGATTTGAATTTCTCGTTTAAAAACAAGAGTAATTTGAAAGCACAGTTATGAAAATTTAGGAGATAACATACAAGGAATTTGGAAGACTTGTCCTCAGAAATGAATATTAAAAAGAAAAAGAAATTCCTAAATTTGGGGAAAACTTAATTATTAATCAAATTTGCAAGTATTAGATTACTAGAATATTTTTCATTTTCCCTCTGAAATATAAGTATCACATTTAAAATGCATGATTCAGTGGAAATAGCTATTTCAGGTTGGCGTTCATACCTGAAATTAAAATAAAGTGTCTTTACTAATGCTAACATATTTTTAAACATTAGCATAAAATGAAATGAAATATCTCTACTCTTTATCAGACTGTCACTTAATACCTAATTCAAGAATCCCCAGTTCTTTTTTTGCTTGAAGACTTTAATTCTAAGAATTTTTCTCCTCTAGTGAAAGAAGCAATGTTATCTAGAGAATCACTTCATGAGACAATAAGCCAGCATTCCTCCAATAACTGGTTTTGAAATAACAGATAATCATTTTGATTTTGTTAGAAACTATTTAAAGTCTACATAGTGCAGTTTTTTAGCAAACACTCAAATAGAAAAAAAATAAGAAATATTATTAACAGTTAGTAATGACTTACAAAATTGCTTGGTGAACCCTGGCTGGCTACGGGGCTCATTCTCTGTTTTTGAAAATAAAGTTTTATTGGAACTCAGCCACGCCCTTTCATTTATATGTTGTCTATGGCTGCTTTCATGCTTCAATAGCAAAGTTGAGTAGTTGTGACTGAGACCATACGAACCCCGAACTTTAAAATATATACAATCTGGCCCTTCATAAAAAAAAAAAAAAAAAAAAAGTTGCAGGCTCCTGACTTAGAAAGACGAAGTTTCAGTTCTTAACCATATAATTAATATTTTTTTTTACTCTACTCACTCCTGTAGATAAAATAGTAATGAGGCATTTTTACATATGCATTAGGCTTAATTAGGTCATGGTTTAGGGAAAAAACACGTCATTTTCATCCTTTGAAGGACACAGACTTCCTCACAGAGTATGCACTTGGAAGGTACCTGATTGAAAAATGATTTATATTTTTAAGTGATTTAGGTTTTAGGTGATTTATAATATGTTTATATTCAATTCCAAACAACTTAAAACTGCGGAAACAGTACCATCATGGGAACACCTAAAACAAAATGCACTCAGATGCATGAAGTTTCCTGAATTGTATTACAAGTTCCTCTAGAGTGCACTTAGAATAAGAGTAACTAATTCATTCCCAGAGAAAAGAACTCTTCAGTTCTGAGAACTCTGTCTCCTGTGCTTCCTTACATATTTTAGAGCTTGATGTCGTCACAGCATTTCAACTCTTCCAAATGTATTATTTCCTTTCAGCCTCACTGGATGGGGCCATTCTAATTATTTCTATTTTATGTATGGAGAAGCTGAGGCCTGTGGAATTCATGAAAGGCTAGCCGGAGGGTCCAATATGAGTAAGTAATATGAATGAGTTACTTTGACTCAACATTTTGCACTCTTTCAAATAAGAAACCTGCAAGTACTATATGATTCATCTTGCTTTTGTGTGTATTGTCCTTTGCTTTCTATTTTATTCTATTTATCATTGTTTGTCGTGTTTTACAGATTATTTTCATTCTAATCATGCTTATTAATCAACACTCCCTACAGAGCTCTAATACCAGGTCACAGCCCCTTGAATGGCTTTATTCCTATAACTGGGCAGCTCTGAATTAAACACAAATAAAAGCAATGATGTCTACTGGACAATTTTGATTAGAATAAAAGAATCAAAACCAGTTCTGTGATCAAATCTGAGAATCCAGGGCTGCTTCTGGAGTCTCCAAAATTTGGAAGTATTTTCACTACAAATGAAAATACTATAGGAACAACTACAAAACCTCTTAACATTACTGCTGGTTTCCCATTTGAAAGACCCTGTGACAACATGTTGTACACAGGCTCCAGCAGAGTTTTTGATGCTTCCTCTGTGGAAGCCTTAAAGAATTTTCTTCTAAATTGACCTGTAATCTAGGGACTAAGTTGTATTACGTTATTGCAGCAATTTTCATGCTGTAAAATGTTCCTATAATCTACAGATACCTCAATAGAAATGAATGTCAAATATGATATCCCAACTGGTGTAGGAGTAAAAACCCTAAACTCTGAGTCAGATGACATTAGTTCTCTATTCCTGGCAAGCTGCAGTAACATTTCTGTGCTTCAATTTTCTCACATGAAAAGAAGTGTAAATGAAATCAGACGCTGTCAAATGTCTCTAACTTTCTAGTATTCATTGCCCTAAAACAGTTCTTTTGTGGAAAATTATCTTCAGTTTCTACCTAGTGTGAGTTTTCTTCCTACAGGGTCTCCCTGCATAAAAAGCATAATTCTTAAGGAAGACTTAAAAACATCTTTCCACTTCAGAGTTAACTTTGGTAGTTTAAGAATGTTTAGGGGCCTCCCTAGTGGTGCAGTGTTTGAGAGTCCGCCTGCCAATGCAGGGGACACGGGTTCGTGCTCCAGTACGGGAGGATCCTGCATGCCGTGGAGCGGCTGGGCCCATGAGCCATGGCCGCTAAGCCTGCGTGTCCGGAGCCTGTGCTCCGCAACGGGAGAGGCCACAACAGTGAGAGACCCACGTAAATGTTTAGACATCTAGAAACCAATTTTCACAAGATAGTCTATCAAAAATCAGTCACATTTTAAAATGTCTATTTAACCTTAAAACAAAAGTGATCACTTCTGGTTCCGAGAAGTCAAAATAGAAATGTACAGTAAAATGCATTTGCATTCCAGGAAAATTACTTTTTTATAAGCATAAGTAATCTGGGATAAAACTATACTCTTCTACAAATGCTAACGTTGAGGCCAACTGAAATTTTGTTTTTCCAGGGATTGTGTCTACATATCAGCACCCTAAAGTTTAACTGCTCCAGAATATTTTGTCTTTTGCTGTTAATGAAAATAATAATATGTTAATATTTCTTCAGAATTTAGCATCATCAATATTATTTATAAGCACAATCATATTTCATTCTTGACACTTATGACAACTGTATGAGTAACAAATATTATTACACCTGATAAGAAAACAGAAAGAAAGAAGTTAAGCAACTTGCTCTGGACTGAAAAGCAAGATTTTTTTTTTTAACCAAGTCATTGGGAACAGAATCTCAGTGTAAAGAATCCGTCAGTCAGAGAGTAAATGATGAAATGAACTATAATATATCCATTAATTGGCCAAGAATTCCACTATTTATATGAAACTATATCATTGACATAGAAAGATATCTATGCTACATTTATATAATTTTGAGGAAAAAGCAGCTTTAATATATTATGTTTTGTATGTACCACATTTTAAAATTGAAATATAGTTGGCTACAATATTGTGTAGTATATACCACTTATTGTAAAAATCTAGTTATGTGTGTGTTTGCGTGTGTGTGTGTATGTCACGTATTACTCATCCCAGCGGGGACAGGTATAACACCTTAAAATTAAACATATTAATATTTCTCTAGTAAAAAATATTGATATTAACACTAATTGGAATAAATAAAAATTTAAAGTAGCCTTAAATCTGTTCAGGCCTGAGTCCTTTACATTTCATAATTAGAGAAGGGATTGTGTATCTGAACCAAAAAAGTTAGCAATAGCTACCTCTGAGTTCTAAATTATAAGCAATTATAACATTTTAAATTCAACTTTATCTTCAGTCCACAAGTATATAATGAGTACTAACTACATACCGGACTCTGTTTTAAGTATGGCTTTTTTAGTGGAATTTTTGCAATAAGTAAGAATTCCTCTTAATATTAGGGACAAAATATAGTCAGTATAAAAAAAAAAGAGAAACTCAAAGTCACATATACTGGAAAATAACTTGAAGTTATTTTAATGAATAAAACAATTTTTGCATATCAGGCTTTTGTATATAACTCTTTTTTCCCAAGAGTAAAGTATCTTCTTCTAAGAAAACTGTTGACTTGCTTAAAATCAAGCAGGAAGGGAGTAACTGGCCCTGTGGTCAAATGTAGCCAATTCATTCCTGGAGGCTGACTACAAATTCCCAGTTTGATGGTACAGTAGTTGAAATCCAAAAGACACTAGACCAACAATGACCACACAGGTCTAGAGGCACAGTCTCAGTGGAGCAACTTCATCTTTGGGATATGTCACACACAAAAAATAAGGGTCCAAAAATCTTATTATTCAATACATAGTTACATATCAGTTGTCCTTGAAGAGCTCTTCTTTAGAGGTTACCTAATTCTATGTGGGTTTTTTGGTAGGGATTTACATGCCTATTTTATTAAAATGTATAATTATTCTTACAACTTTATTTAATGTCATTATCTGAATAATTTCTGGGTATACCAGGTTTTCTGGACAAATATTCTCTGGTTTACCTTGACAATTACCAGTTCCTTAGCTTTTCAGAATACCTGTTTTCAGACTTGTGCCAATTAATATGGAAATTAATTTTCAGTATCTTTGGCCATGAAGAATGGTTAGGTGCCTTTCCGGGTAGAAACAGTGATTTTCTTTTTTTCCAAGTCCTTTTGATTATTTTTAGAGCTGTAAGTTTTTTTTTGAATACAATTTTTAAAGGTCACTTTCCATTTACAGTTTCTACAAAATATTGGCCATATTCCCCATGTTGTACAATACATTCTTGAGCCTATTTACACCCAATAGATTGTACTCCCACCTTTATCCTGCCCCCCACCCACCCACTGGTAACCACTAGTTTGCTCTGTATCTGTGAGTTGGCTTCTTTTTTGTTATATTCACTAGTTTGTTATATTTTTTAGATTCCACATATAATTGACATCATACAGTATTTATCTTTCTCTGACTTATTTCACTTAGCATAATGCCTTCCAAGTCCATCCATGTTGTTGCAAATGGCAAAATTTCATTTTTTTTATGGCTGAGTGGTTTTCCATTTTATATATATATATATATATATATATATATATATATATATATATATATATATATATATATATATATATATATATAAAACACATCTTTATCCACTCATCTGTTGATGAACACTTAGGTTGTTTCCATATCTTGGAAACTTTAAATAATGCTGCTATTAACACTGGGGTGCATATATCTTTTCAAATTAGTGTTTTAGTTGTTGTTTTTTTTTCAGATATATACCCAGGAGTGGAATTGCTGGGTCATATGGTAGTTATAGTCTTAGTTTTTGAGAAATCTCCATACTGTTTTTCACAGTGGCTACAACAATTTACACTCCCATTAACAGTGTACAAGGGTACCCTTTTCCCCACATTCTTGCCAACATGTGTTATTTGTGTTCTTTTTGATTATAACCATTCTGACGGGTGTGAGGTAATATCTCACTGTGGTTTTGATTTGCATTTCCCTGATGATTAGAGATGCTAAGAATATTGCGTCTCCTTATTTTGGGTCCGTTAGACATATTTTTGTGTAAATATAAAACACAAAGTAGATAATTCTCCCAGAAAAAGACAAAAAAAAAGCAAAATAATTGTTCTCGTCACTGATAGTCTGTTTTCCTTTTCCTTCTTTACAAAACAGAGGATCAGGTTGTAATATATAGTTTGAAAAATAGGTTTTCCCTTTCTCTGAAGGAGTATGAGTTTATTCAATCAGAGTCAGGTGGTTTATAAAACTATGAACTTAATATAAAAAAGACAAAGTATGAAACTCTTCCCAGTCTAATTTGATTTAAGGATCCTGATATCTTTTTTCCTGAGAAGACAGAACATCAAAAATATGAAATGGTGCACCTAGTAGCACGGTGCATAAATAGCTCAAACTGAAAGCATAAAAATAAGCTCTCCATCTATTACTGCAGAACCTATAAATAAGCATAATGAAAATCATGACACATTATTACATTATTCTGTATTGCCTCTATTCATTAAAAAAAAGGATGAGTGCATTTAAAATAAGTTCACATGTCAAATGACATGCAAGGCCTTGCAACTGAGATAATGATGAAAGGAATATTTGTAAAGGACAGATGCTTGGTCTTATATGGCTTATCAAGAGTATGATAGAATTATGAGAAATCCGAGTACTAATTGCTTCACACCAAAGTGGTGGTAGCATAGTATCTAAAACTTTTACATCATTCACCTGCACCATGTATGTTCTAATATTATTGTCAAAAAAAAATTAAAAAGCTTTAGAGAAAAGTTTCCCTGTCAATGAGCCCTTAAATGGATTCTTTTTTCAGTTTCCATGTCAATTTAACATACTAGATTATTTTAACAGCATTGTATTGTAAATAAGGAAGATCCAAATCCTATTAATGGAACTATGTTGCCAAAATAATCAGCTTCATACTTAAGAAGTTTCCAAGTATTTGGAAAAGCTGTGAAATGGGATTATAAGGTTAAGCTGTGTACATCTGGCTCATCACTATATAAACATTTCAGAAATCTGATCTCATAGGCTGAAGAAACACTCATCTAATCATGATTCTTTTCCAAGTCACATGGACTTCAATGAGCAGAGCAGTACACAAACGCTGACAAGAAATCATGATCAATTTACATAATGTATTTCTCCTGTTAAGCATATAATTTTGTCATATATCACCCTTCTGAGGGAAGCCATAAGAAATATTTTAGGAGGGTCCTCTGGTATCATACTTATGTTGGTGAAAGTGGTTGGGGAGTGCCCAAATTTTTGAAATTAAGGATAATCACCTGTAATACTAAATACTGCTTTTTTCTTATGTCATGGTAAGTAATTTTAGTGTAATTGGATGTTGTAACTATAAATGTAGTGCAATATAGATCCAGAGAATAATTAATGAGAAGCAGGAGTTTGTGAATAAAACAGCAGTAAAAAGTTTGCCAGTCCTTCTAGTTAATAGAAACCTTAAGTTGAACATTAGTTGCTTTAACCAGATTCAGGATTAAATAACTATGCTGATGCTTTGTCAAATACACACCAGCCCATTAAGCCTGATTTTATTTTTTGAAATTTTGTTCAAGAAGATAATTGGGTTAAAAATGTACTGAATATGGTTCTATCAAATTAACTTCAAATGTCCAACTTGAAAACATTAGGCTTTGGAACTATGATCCAAAATGGCAACTAAAGGTCAATGAATCAAATTTCCAATTACATTTCCTGGGAGCAGATAGGTGCAATAAAACCTAATGATTGAATTTTAAATGCTTTCATGCACCTTTTATCTGTTTCCCAACATGTTGTTTCTACCTTAATGATCTAACAAGATAGGTTTATTACAATTAACCAACTGAAATAATATCTCCTTTTTCCAATAATTTATATCATATTACCTGGGGATATTGAATTAGAGCTCCTTTCCTTTTCCGACCCCTAGTGCCTTTCCATCACCATTCCATGCTTTCACCAAACAAAACCCAAACTATAATATAATTAAATAACAGATGTGTCCTTGGAGATTTAATTTTTCTAGTTAAACGATGAGTATTTAAATAAAGCTGAAGTTCACTGAGGCTTAATGGAAAATTTCAAATGAAAATAATTTTAATGAATTTGTTGACAAAGTTTAACTATAAATTTCCCTTCTTTATGTTATGAACTGATATGTTAGTCTATTTCTCTGACCTGCATAGGCATAAATATATGAAGAAGGTTTATCCGGAGGTAAAAAACTAAGCATTCTATTTTCGGGAGTGGCAGATGGAGGATTCTTTCTTTACTCTATATCAATAGAGAACACTCTTGCCTGAAGAACAAAAATAGGAAGTCATGTGGAGAGGTTTATTTTATTGTTTTTACACAAAAAAGAACATCAATAATTTACTTCTTAAAATATATACTCAAGTCTAGATTAAGGGAAATCCAAGAAGCTTTTTAGTTTTAACTAAATAAATATGTTTCTTGTCTATTGCATGCATTTTAACAATGTTAAACATAATATTATCAATCCAACCCATCTGAAATCCAACCCACCCCATATAGCTCCACTATGTAAAATAACTATAAAATCTCAAGTCCAAATGTACATGTAGTCAAGCTCTCCGTATCCTCAGGTTACACATCCTCAGATTCAACCAATCTCAGACAGAAAGTATTTGGGGAAAAAAAAATCCAGAAAGTTCCAAAAAGCAAAACTTTAATTTGCTGCAAGCTGGCAACTATTTACCTAGCATTTACATTGTATTTAGAACTATTTACATAGCATTTACATTGCATTTGGTATTGTGAGTAATCTAGATATAATTTAAAGTATATGTGAGGATGTGTGTAGGTTATATGCAAATATTATGCCAGTTTACATAAGGGACTTGAGCATCTTTGGATTTTGGAATCCACTGAGGTCCTAGAACATATCCCTCACAGATACTGAGGGAAAACTCTATAGTTAAATTTTAATCTGGTGATAAATACCACCATGGTCTCATCAACCTATATATCTACATTCTTTTAAAATATTTAAGCTATATACTAATGTGTAAGGCTCTTAAAGTATCCCTGTAAAAATAATTTTTCTGAATGGATATCACAGAAAAGGGACCAGAGGGCAATGAGAGGAAGAAAAGAATTAGAACAGGTCAGTATAAGACATAAATAATAATTCCTTTCCATTTGCTTCACTCAAATTTTGTGTTTTGATGATACTTTTCAGATATATAAATAACTTCTGAAAAATTTAAGCAGATGATACATGTGCTTAGATTATACAGTTTTATGTGAAGACTAAACTCATGAAAACTAGGATATTTGCAAAACATTCACATTCTACCAACATTATCTGAAAGCCACCTTTCCAGAAGATTTTTCAGCTGTATTCTTTTTCTAAAAAAAAAATTAAAAAAATAAACATGTATGATAATTCAAGAACAAGCATATTCTGAGAAAGAATTAAAATGCAGACAGATTATGAAGTATTACAGGTCTAGTTTCTGATCCATTATGTCTAAAAGAATATCTTTCCCAGATACACAGGCCTCTTGTAGTGCCATGAAACCAAGACCCACCCTGGTTTTCCTCCTGGAGAGAGCAGCTCTGACTGCTGATGGGTCTTCTTTCCCCAAAATGCCAAATATTCCAGGGTGAATTTACAGATGGACTTGAACTATAATGTTTAGATAATTGTGGATATATATGTCTCCATTTAGAACTTGTTATTTGTAGGCTAATCTTACGTAATATTTGACACTATTAGTTTAATCTTTCCAAAAGTCCTTCTCTTCTTCATAAATGGTAATTGACGATGAATCTGAAACTTCTTAAATTTATATTTCTATGCTCCTTTCTATTGTTTTTTTTTTCCCCCATCATTTTGAATCTCAGCTATTCTGGCAAATGAGGAAAATTAAATTTTGAATATGGCTTGAAAGCTCATTTTGCTTGAAGCCTTTATTCTACCAAGCCTCCTTATTGTTTGACTTGAATTTTGCTATCAAAATTTAAAATTCAGATAAATAGTAATTAAGTCCTATAATAGCTTAAAAGTAGCAAAGTATTTCAATTAAGTTCTCTTTAAATTATTTCATTACTTATTCTTGAATTAATGATTATGGATTGAACAATTTTGCAGGTTGTGGATTTTTTTTTTTTTTTTTTTTTTTTTTTTTTTTTTTTTGCGGTACGCGGGCCTCTCACTGCTGTGGCCTCTCCTGCTGCGGAGCACAGGCTCCCGACGCACAGGCCCAGCGGCCATGGCTCACGGGCCCAGTCGTTCTGCGGCACGTGGGATCCTCGCAGACCTGGGCACGAATCTGCGCCCCCTGCATCGGCAGGTGGACTCTCAACCACTGCGCCACCAGGGAAGCCCGTGGATGTATTTTAAATAACAATACTGAAATGGGAAAATACTGTTTACATGAACATGTAGTTTATGTTTCCCCAAAATGTGCACTGAAATTTCATATTACCTATGCAAGATAGATTCTGAAATTTCAAGAAAAGTTTTGTAAGTTGAGTTTGTATTATTACATACATTTTCTAACTGCCCATGGTGATTTTCTTTTCCCGTCATCAAATGGCAAACTGCTGGTACCAAAGTGATTAAATCATAAGAAATACAAATAAACGTATTTGTCAACAAATAAAAATAAATGTAATCAAAATTACTATTTACAGTTTATCTATGATTTCATTAAAAATTCATATAGAAAATAAGTGTATATTTTATGGTCTATAAATATAATTATCTTAAAATTAATTAAAACATAGAAAAAAGGATCACATTAGTTCTTAATTTACTAGAGCTGTGTGATTTTCAAAGCCTTAATATAACACCTGAATTTCATAGTTTCAATATCTTATTAACCATACCAAGGAACAGAACAAAAGATGAAAGATACTCTCTTACCAACACTATTTCTCTTGATACAATGTAAATATATTTATGGATATATATATGGATTTACATATACATGCATAAATATAAACACATTCTGAAAAGATTGATGCTCATAATTGTGAACCTTGATCACCTGTTTTTTTTCCATGAATTGGTAATATTATCAATAGAACTATACAGGAATTTTCATTGTAGTTATTATAATGGTAACAACTATAAATAAAAATTATCAAATAGGCCAACTTCAAATAGATTATTTAGCAACAGATCCTTATTTCAGCATGTTTCTCTACGTAATATCTTAAGATTGACCTTAGTAATTTCTAATTCTGAATCCAAGCTCCTGCTCATATCTGATCAGTGATACAAGACATTACAAATAATTCATATTTTAAGTGCCCACTATGCAATAGAAACCATGCTAGTTTCCCTCAACTATAATGACAAGCAAGGTGGATGTGGTCACTGTCTTCAAGCATTCTCCTATCTAGACCACTTTGTGACAAATTATCTTTACTAATAAAGAGTTACAACACTGACCCAGAGGTTTAAAACTGTTCAGACTTAATAACATTATTTTGTGTGTAGATCAATTAGATCTTTATTAAGAATAGGGACGCAGACATAGAGAACAGACATGTGGACACAGGAGGGGGAAGGGAGGGTGGAATGAATTGGGAGATTGGGATTGATATATATACACTACCATGTGTAAAATAGACAGCTAGTGGGAATCTGTTGTATAGCACAGGGAGCTCAGGTTGGTGCTCTGTGGTGACCTAGATGAGTGGGATAGTGGGGGGAGGGAGATTCAAGAGGGAGGTGATATATATATATATATATATATATATATATATATATATATCTGATTCACTTTGTTGTACAGCAGAAACTAACACAGCATTATAAAGCAACTATACCCCAATTAAAAAAAATAGAGTTAACATATCACAATCAAAAGAAGGAATGAATGGAAATTGACAGAATGTTAAACCTTGTTAGCTATCCAGCCTCAATATTTTTATTGTGGCTCTTTAAAATTCTTATGCATTGAGTAGCTTTAGGATCAAGCACATAATTAAAATACTTCCATCCACTTCTTTTGACTAGATATTATTTTATAGTTCAAAAGAGTGCACTTTTCTTTTTGCTTGCTAGACTAAGTCCTGCTTTCTCAACACTGCCAAATGGTCCTACTACCATTTACTTCAAACTTAACCAGACAACAGAGGAGTGTGATGGAAAATATCATCTACTCCTTTGCTGAAACATTACATGTCAACTTTTCACCTAAGGCAAAATTTAATGGCTGACTTGTGGATCTTCATTTCTAGTGATTTACTATGGAAACACTGACATAACCTTTAACCAGAGCAAACAGAGCCACTCTAATAAGCAGACAACACCAAACCTAAAAATGCACAAGGAACAGAAAGATCCTGGCAGGAATTAATCTGCCATTTTCACACATCTGCCCAAGGGAAGCATTGTAATTGCAAAAATTTACTCTAAGACTGCTGAGACTCATAGTAATTATGTTTCTTTTTTTAAATAGAAATAGCCACAGGTGGTAACAAACAGCATTTTGAGATAGGGAACTGGGCATGCATTCTAACCCAAATAACTATGTAATTGCCTTAATTATATATATAAAAAAATCATGGAAAGTCTATTGCTCAAAATCAGAAAAAAAAAATGTCTCCTTAAATGTATTTCCTGTCATTTAGTTTCCCCCAACTTAGCCATTTTGCTTCATTTGTTGGTATTGGCACATCTGATATCAGGGCCACACTACAGAGTAGGCTTTTGTCAATAACTCTTATCTTGCCTGTGAGTGGGATTTGTTTAGTAGTATAGTTCTCTTATTTCTTGCCTTATTATTATCTAGGAATAAATAGTAGCTTTCCTAGAAGTTCAGGATCTGGAAATTTAGCTAATAATTACTATCCGTGCATCTGCCAACACTAAAAGTGCAAGGTTATAAACTATTTTTTCAATATATGTGTTGTATTAAAATATTTCCTATTTTGCATACAATATCTGCTCTCAGTCATCCTGTCTTTATCTACATTTAGGTTCATGCATTAACACCAAAATATTTTCATAGTTCCTAAAATTACAAATGCATTCCATGCATATACCATGCCAAGTAAGAGTCAACTGTATCTCCAAAATTTCTCATTAATCAGAAATTTCTGATTTAATCAATGAAGATTCAAATAAGAGAGTAAGGGTTGGCTTAAAATAAAAAGAAAAAACAATTCATTAATGTTACACAAGGTCATAAAAAGCTAAAATAATAATAAAAATTAAGAAATCAAGTGTCTTGCGGGCTTCCCTGGTGGCGCAGTGGTTGAGAGTCCGCCTGCCGATGCAGGGGACACGAGTTCGTGCCCTGGTCCGGGAAGATCCCACATGCTGCGGAGCAGCTGGGCCCGTGAGCCATGGCTGCTGAGCCTGCGCGTCCGGAGCCTGTGCTCCGCAACGGGAGAGGCCACAACAGTGAGAGGCCCGCGTACAGCAAAAAAAAAAAAAAAAGAAAGAAAGAAAAAGAAATCAAGTGTCTTGCCTTCAAACTACGTGAAGGCAAGTTTGCATGTAATCTTTAATTCTGTCTTAATGGGAATCTTAGTAATGATGTTTGATTTCTCTTTCATTCTGCATGACTTATAACTCCTCTTATTCACATTCTTAATGTAATAAGTTAATTTTGGATAAACTATTTTAAAATAGATGCAAAACTGCCAAAGCAAAATCGAGAGAATGTTGTGCTTCAAGAAGACACAGTAATAGAATTCACCAATATTTAGATAATCTTCTGGGTTTTTGCTGATAGAACTACTGAAATCAAAGCTAATTATTTTTCAAATTTCAAAATTTCAGAAAACTTTTATGCCTCATATTTATATAAAGATGTATCACTAAGAAATTATCAAGTTTGAAATGGAAAATATTCCCTTTTAAAGTTAAGTCCTGTTTTTCCAAATACTAAAGGATAACATTTTTTCTTAGTAAGTTTTCCTAAGATTTTAAACATATTATTTCTCAAGCATTCTAACTTCTTACTGTTACCTCATCTACTGAAAAAGGGACATCAGTAAAAGTGCATTTTGGTCACTTTACACTGTGGTTAGATAATCCTTCTCATGGTAATTATAGGTGAACTGCCTTTATAAATATTAGCTCTGCATATGCAATTGCTCTGATGTTGTGGAAAAATAACAAAAGTTTACCAAATATGCAGTCCTAAAATAATCTCAGTATATTCTGGTAAAATATTCTGTGGTAAATGAAATGAAGAGCTTTCAGCAAAGGTATTTATATTGGGGTCTGTGAAGAGAAAAGGAATTAATATATCTTAAGAATGAAAACTGTAATTTTAGGTTTCAAAACTGATACAAGTGTTCATACTGCAAATAAATAAAAATTAAAGAATTTTTCTAAGACATTGTCTAAAATTGGATTATAAAAATAAAAAAAGAAATTTTGACCCCGTGAACATGTCTGCCTACAATAAAATACTTGTTGTGTTTCTGCTTTATACAAGAAAGATATCAAAATTTAAGATATATGTGTATATTTCAATTTGAGTTTTATTGAGTTGGAGGACATAAAAATTCTGGGTATAAGTACAACCCAATCATTGCTTAGCAATGATTATTAAGGATTCAGGTACAAATATTGTAAAGAAGTATACCAATTGATGACCTATGCTTAAATTACATTTTTAAAAAGTTACCACGAAATGAAGCTGAAAAAAACATACCTAAGCACCACAGTTGTTGGAAATAAATTAGTTGAGTCATCTAAGTTAAATCTGTTATTTAAACATATATATGCCAGCAAAATAGCATTACAAAGTTTGAGAACATAAAGTCATTATCTACATTAAGTATTAATATAATTTACAAACATGTATCTAGTGTTTCTTAAAATCAGTATATATCTTCAAAACAATTATGAATATATAGCTTTGAAAACTTGAAATAGACTTTTAATGCTCACACTTTCATATTTTACAAAGGCTGCTTTTAGCTGATAAAGGAAGTAAACAAGAAACTTTCCTTTAAATGGTCCCTTTAATGTGTGCCACTAATTAAAAATCAATCAAAAACATTAAAAATCTAAAAAACAATAAATATTGTTCAGACAGGGTGTATTCTACCAAACAGAAGCTTACAAGATAATAGTCATCTTTACTTTGCCTATTTTTCATTCAACACAAATATGGTTCATGACCATTTCATCAAATAGAAACATAAAGAAAATAACTCAAGTCTTTAAATATATCATAATGTCTGAAATAAAATGCATTTCTAATACCATTAAATTATTTTAATATATTCCATTCCCCTAATCAGACCAAAGTCTATTTATGTAGATTAGTTACATCTAAAGTCTAATTTATCCTACCTGTATTTATCCTTTGATCACAAAGCTTGTTAACTTAAATGGTCTTTTATTGTTATGATTCGTTTTCTCATAATTATGCTGTTTAACTGCCTTATTTTTCGAATAAATATATGTAAACGTGCCAATCATATTTAGTACATTTATGCTAGATGCTCAATGAACTGTAAGTGTCATTTCACTACAATAAAGCTCCCTGGAATATATCCAGGGCAGAGCCTACAAATACCAGTAATCAGAATGTCACTAGGACCAGCACAAATAGAAGTGTGTCACATGTATATCAATAGATTTTCTCAAACACTGTCTGAAACCAATTTTACAGTCTATCACTGGAAGACCATGGGGCACACAAGTGAAAAATGCCACCTACACTGCCACAACTTTGCATTTGTATTTTGTTACATTTTTTTTTTTTTTGCTTTACCTTAAAAATATTGAATTTATACTTCTGCAGTAGCAAGCAGGTGAGAGCAGGCTTCTGCTTAGTCATGGTAGGGAATGTTGATGTCATTAAGGACTCCTTTATTATAGATTCTTTATTTCAGGAGACCAAAGGATAGCAATATATCACCATAAAAGCTACTGGTGAAAGCTATGACTAACTGTAAAATGCTGTGTGCCACTGAAGGGAATTCTTTTCAGCGGCTCCTCTTCTAAAATAGGTTGACAATAGATTAGTGTAGGCCTGATGAAGATTTCAAAGTGTTTTGTAGGTGGGCGCAGAAGTCACACTATCTTCAAATTGATAGGCAAAATGACCTTGACGCTATTCTCTAACAAATATACAGTCGTTGATTGAAGGAATTCAATAGAGAAAAAAAAAAAAAAACTTTCCCTAATGGCTTTACTAAAATATGGCTTTAAGATAATGCCCTGTGGGATTTATTAAACAGAAGCATCACTGAAGGGAACACATTCTGGAGCAATGACTAATATCATAATTAGCAGGTGCATTTGTAAGAATTGAGTGTATTGCAAGACTTCTCAGCATAGGGGTGTTAAGCTTCAGTTCCCGACTGGCATGAGCCCAGTTCTAGTGGCTTCACCTTCGTCCTGTTGTTTCATCATCAGACTCCCAACATATATTCTCCAGTGCCTCGAGCCATCCCACCATCCTCACCAAAGAATCAGAAACTTGCATGATTTTTTTTTTCTCTTAATCTACATAAACTCCAACCTATTGTTCACTGAAGACCAGGTGTTCCTTAATTTCTCTGGCATAACTAGCTCTACTTTAAAGAACTTCAAAATGTTTGAAGCTTTAAAACAGTGAGTTATCAAGTTTTAAAATATTTTCAAAGAAAAATAAAGGTTTGAATTCATCCTTAATAAGAGGAGAACTACCTTTGAACTAAAAAAGTATAAAAATAGGCTAATATTTGTGCTTGAGTATTTATGTACATTATACTGAAAATATAAAGGCATATATATGTATACACATATGTTAATTTTGCCAGGAAGTTTGATTCCTCACATTTTCATAAATATGGGCAGAGATGACCTTCACTGCAGTAAATGCATGTAAACCTTTATTAATCTTAAAAAAATAATAATATTTTCTTAACTTACATCATTTATAGATATATTTTTACTGCATTATATTGCACAAGCAGCAATAACAGTGTAAAACCTGAAAACCAACAATGGTAGTGTCAGTTTTTTTTACATGATAAAGTATAAACACTGTATTTTTCAACAATATTAAATATTTATCTGGAGAATTTTAAGGTGTTTTTCTTTTAAACTATGTATATTTTTTAGTCTTTTAGGGGATGATATTTGGGATTATTTTAAGAATATTTCATTTATTTTAACCTCATATATAAATGTGTATCTGTGTACCATAAAACAGTGAATAATATGCATTATAATATAAACTTTATAAAGAAAGTTTCTAGAAAATGTTTTTATTTTATTTTATTTTTTGGGTGTGGCTTGATCAATATAGTTATAGGCAATAGATAAGGTTTTAAAACATGTACATTTTTTTTTCATGACTAAAAAATATGTTCAAGAAGTTGAGATAGGAATTTTAGGGCATAGTTTTCTATGATCTGATATTTTTCATGATCGCACACAGCCTTAAATAACGTGATGAGGCCAAGAATAAAATTTCAAAGTCATCCGTGCAGATTTCTATATGACAATATTTATTGATATTATAAAATTCAGTCATAGAATTCAAGTAAAATTATACAACTCAATAAAAGACCTTAAGTAAAATTAAAAATCATCTTACTCTTACATTTTTAAAAGACTGATAAGAATGTAAGGATAAGACTGTAAGGATGATAAAGTACTACCTAGCTAATATTTTGAGAATTGTATTGAAAACTAAAAACTAATCGGTAAAGAAGTTAATACCTCATGAGTAGTTAGATCAACTAATATTAAAAATGAGATTCTCAGGTTTCTAATTCATATAGTAAAAAGTTATCCGTTTTGTGTTTTCATATTATTATAAAATAGAGAAATGTACAGAGATTTATGTTGAAGCTGAGATTTTCATGGGGGCACACAAAACTAAGAATAAAAATAATATATTAAGAATGATTATAATAATTTGGATTTTAAACTCTTCTCCAAAGAAACTCAAACCACTTTAATCATTATATTCTTAGTTATACTTGCTTCCACTTTATTTGTACTACTTTTAATACATGGTAAAACAGAAATATATGTTTTATGATTGTGTACTCATGTTAATTTGAAGTAGAAATTAATCCTATCTTTTAAAAAACTTAAAAAAAAAAACAAGAAAAGTGTGCAAGATAGTACTAGAGACATGCAGTAAGAAAGGGATATCCCCTTCCTTCTCAGCTCACCAAACCCCTAGAAATAGAGACGTATATCAAGTTTATGGAAATAAATGCATGTAATTAATCAAACTGTGCCGTATTGGAATAACACTGTAAAAACTCTTTAAAGTCATAAATGAAAAAATTGTTCACACACTTTGTGCTTGTTACTGAAATCACTAATATACTACAGTATGAATTTTTGAAGATCATGGCCTTGAAAACTTATCTGAGTCTCAAGCCAAGAATCTCTTGTATTAGAGAAGTAGTAATAAGGCAGACAATGGTTAATGTTGCTAGGAAAGACTTTTTCTTTCACCTTTTCATTCTAAAATACTGAGTTTATAGTCTACACTATGATACTTTAGCTCTCTATTCCTCAATCTCATATTTATATATTTGTATTGATTATAAGTGTTTGTCATGTGTTTAATTTGCTTTTATTGAAAAGGCCATCCAGGTATATCAAAAGGATTTCCTCTTCCAGCATAAAAAAATCTAATGTCAACCAAAATGTGAATCTTTTAAAACTGAACTGTAAAACACTGTGTAAGAATGTATTCCTTTAAAAAATTTATTTCAATAGATCTTATTCTACTGGCTCAATATATTTTCTTCTATGACAGCATATTAAAATGACTACATTTTGCGTGCTACCAAAAAAAAATCTGAAAATACAGATGTTCCAGCAAAACTGGAAATTCTTCCCACCAGTGAGAATTCCGCAGCCTCATCCCTCTTCGCAGCATGACCTTCATTGAAAACACCTGTTGAAAAGTTACCCTGGGACAAATACTTCTTGATAAACCACGATTAGCAGTTACTCGTGACAATTAGTAATGACCTCTACTTGATTTCAGATTCTGATATTAACCTATGAAATAATTCACATGGAAATTGCTCCTATGAAGAGTGCTTTTATAAATTTGCGTAATAATATATTTGCCTTACCTATCACAAAATCTGTGTTCCTATTTTTCACAAATCACTTTTTAGCCTTAAAATAAATAAAATATCTCATTATAACAATGCTATATTATGATTCACACTACTGAGGACATTTTAATCAATAATCAATTGTTTAAACACTTCATAGACTGACTTTACTTGGGCTGAGAAACTTGTAGAAAATCTGCCATAAAATACTTTCTCCTGAACCACTGTTTCTACTCCAGTTTACAAGACTGTTCTGTATCCATTTTCACTAAAAATACTCTTATTCCCCCAAACCTATATATCTTAATCTTAAAATTTTAGACCCTGCTATTCACACAAAGTCTTTTGAGAAATTTGAACTTGAGCTGTAACATGAGTCTTTTAAGTCCTAAAGTTTGTTTCATAACACCACTCTTTACCATTCTATCTCAAAACAATTATGATATTATTTTCATTACATCAATAGAAATACACTGGGAATATTCTAAACGGCACCTAAGATGCTGGAAAATAAAGATAAACCAGACCTTTTAGCTGCCAGCCCAGTTGCACTGTGAATTAAAATTATTCCTTCAGAAATATACAAGAGATTAATAGTGTGTTTCCTCAGCAGGCTGTGTTAAATAAACACAAGCTAATAAATGCACTTGAAACAAGAACATGGGATACCTGAACACTTTAATTTGGGCATGTCACGTCAGCACAAAGTGCATCACACTAGTTTAAAAAAAAAAAGAAAGACAGCAAGGTCACTGTAGTCAGCTTACTCTGTTCTCCATAATAGGCACTGAGAAAACCTTACACATTTAAAAGGAAATTAACATACTAGGAATTTAAAAGACATCCCTTATAGGACAACAAAAACTCAATAGAAAAAAAAAAAAAAAAGAGCCTGTTTTAACATTTTTTATTGAGGATATTTCCAGAGAAGAAGCAGTATGGGCAACTGAGCCATTGTGGAAACAATTTCAAGAACTTAAATATTTTCTGTGTCTTTATGGCATTAATTAAGATTCCAGAAGAAAGGGAATAGCAAGGAAGTTTGTCTCCTTTGTTTGCTGTTTAAACTCTGTCTCCCTTTGTGTGTGTGTGTGTGTGTGTGAGAGAGAGAGAGAGAGAGAGATTTGCTTTGGCTCAAGTTTTACTGCTAATGAGAGGAATCGTCATCATCCATCCCTTGGGCAATGACCAGCTTCAAGAACAGTATGGTGGGGCTTCCCTGGTGGCGCAGTGGTTGAGAGTCCGCCTGCCGATGCAGGGGACACGGGTTCGTGCCCCGATCCCGGAAGATCCCACATGCCGCGGAGCGGCTGGGCCCGCGAGCCATGGCCGCGGAGCCTGTGTGTGTCCGGAGCCTGTGCTCCGCAACGGGAGAGGCCACAGCAGTGAGAGGCCCACGTACAGAAAAAAAAAAAAAGAACAGTATGGTGTAAACACTGTATAGGGACCCCTGTCCCTCAAAACCTCCTGGATACTTCTATCCAACATTGTTCCTCACTAATCTGACCAGGAATCAGGCTTGCTGAGAATTCTACTGCACAATCTTCATTTTTACTGGACCCTAAATAAGAATTCAACTCATAGTACTTGAAGTGAAAGATTAAGCATTAACCCTCTGTGATATATTTTTAACTGTCAATGGTAAAAATATAAGAAAGGTATATAACAAATGTGTATTTATAAAATGACTACAAAAGATCTATCTATCTATCTATCTATCTATCTATCTATCTATCTATATAACATATATCCCTCTAAAGAAATTATCATAAATACCAGTTTTACACACTCATAGACTTTCATAGAAACTACAGTTTTTATGGGAGGAATATCTTGTTCAGTTTTATATAGACCTCCAAAAAATCATGATTACTGGTGTGTAGTAAACACTGTAAAAAGTGGGATTTAATACTACAGTGGATACTCTAGTATTTGGTAGCTTCAAGTATGAGTCTGTTTTACAAGGACATTACCCTATTACAGGAAAATGTTTTGCTGAGTTTTAGTATTTGTTACACTTATGTTAAAAAGTTTAAGATTATGAAATTGTACTACTCTGTTTTAATAATAAAAACAGTATTTGCTTTTTCAAAGCACAAAACTGTGAACAAATTATTTTCATTTGCCCGAGACTAATCTTCCTCCCAAAATGTCACTTTTAGTTAAACTCAATTTTGTATTTCAACTATTGTTCATCCAGAGTAATTTGTAGCAACATGAACTCATAATAAGCAAGAATTAAGTTTTTTTCATAACACAACTCAATATGTGGAGAAAAGAAACTAGTTAGTAACCTGACACAATATAGTCACCTGCTGTTGTTAGAGTCTAGTGTCCATGTGGGTCATTTTTTTTTCATATACCAATAACCTTAAATTATACTATCTAATATATATTAAATATCACTTAGATATACTGAAAATACTCAGTACGAAAACTAAATGCATCCTTGACTTCTTTTTGGCACAAGTGCCTTTAGTGCAACTTTGCCTCCTGTTTTCAACAGCACAGAGTGAGTACACCCCTCTATTGTACTCTGTTCATCCCTCAACGACTCCAAGGAAGAAGACCAGGAAAAAAAAATCACAGGACAAAATAAATATAAACTTTTCATAGATAGATACTAGTCATTATCCAGAGCCTATATTTTTTTCAAACTTTTGAAAGATCTTCAGAGCATAATTCACATTTCCAAACCTTAAACTACACTAATGCATTGTGCTACAGTTTCAGCTGAAGAATAAATGAGATTCATAGCACTTTTAAATATAAAACACTTTTTAAATATAAAAACTGATATTTTTCCGGGGGTGGGGAGTGAAACCCTAGCTCAAATTGATTCATGCTCTGGAATTCGGACCGGTTGCTATGTTGTGCTTCAAGTAATTTACTTCTTAATATTGGGGTATACATTTTTTTCTTTTGCCATCAGATTTTTTTAATGAAATAAAAAAATTTTTAAGTCAATTAACTGAAGCAATTTTTTTCTCTCTCTAGTAATCCTCTGTTGTGGAGAGAAATGTAGACCAACAAATAAAGTAAAATAAACTATGAGATACTGAACCCTGGTAACATTTTAAAACCTATAAAAATAAACTTTACAAATGCAAAAGTAAGACATTTACATCTTGTAGATTTTTGACTATTTATGTGGGAGGAGTTATGTATAGAATATGTTGTACACGGAGTGGCAAAAGTGTAAATCCTTTTCATTTAAAAAAAGTTTCCTGCTCACTGCTACTAGCAGTGTGGCTACTCCTGTTCCAAAGGTTTCAGGACAGCTCCCAAACCAGCAAAATGTGAAGTCCCAGTTATGTTAAGAGTCTCCTACCTGAATTATGGACATCCGAGTGGCCGGGGTCTCGCTCGCATTAGTCCCTTGTCCGGTGAAGCTAGTGTGGCAGCCCGCGTGCCCCTGAGGGACGGTCAGGTTGTTGGAGGACGGTTTGAGATACATCACCTCTGACCGGGGCGAGCTGAGGGGCAGGCGGGTCTGGTAGTCGAAGTACATGGGGGAGGTGGCCAGGGAGGGGCTGCTCACCACGTTCATGACGTTCATGGCGTTCCTCTCTTCCACCTCGCTCTGTACCAGCATGATATCATTTTTGTTGATCTTCTTTTTCTTGCCTTTGCCCCCGCCCAGCTGCGGGTGGCTGTACTCTGCGATGCGGCAGTTGTAAGTGCGGATCTCCTTGTTCTCGCGCTTGCACTTGACGGCGATGGTGATCATGGCCGCTAGGAGGATGATGGAGATAGTGCTCAGAGTCACTATGAGCGGCAGCGACATGTCCCAGTGGTGCTGCTCGCCGTTCACCCGGGGAACCCCCTCGGGCAAAGAGCCGCTCACCGAGCGGATGATGAGCTTGGCCACCGCCGACAGAGTGGGCTTGCCGTGGTCAGTCACTTTCACTACCAGCTCCACCACCGGCGTCACGTCCTCCCAGAAAGGGTGCAGCGTACGGATCTCGCCGCTGGATGGATCGATTTCAAACAGGTGGTCGTCGTTACCGTCAACGATCTCGTAGGTGAGGCGCCCGCTCTCGCCGAAGTCGCTGTCAAGGGCGCGTACGGTGCTCACCAGGTAGCCTAGCCCGGCGTTGCGCGGCACCTGCAGTTCAGCCGTGTCGTTCTGCAACGTTGGCAGCACGATCACCGGAGCGTTGTCATTCACGTCTAGCACTGTCACCCTCACAGTGGCGTTGCTCTCCAAGTGCGCGGGCGCCCCGGAGTCCTTAGCAAGCACCTTGAACTCAAAAGCCTTGGTCTGCTCGTAGTTAAAGGAGCGCAGGGCGTAGATGGCCCCGTTGGTGGGGTTCACAGACACATAGGTGTAGATGGACACGTCGCCGATGTGCGAGGGCAGGATGGAGTACGACACTGTGCCGTTTTGGCCCAGGTCAGGGTCCTGGGCAAGCACCGAGCCCAGGTACTCTCCTGGGATGTTGTTCTCGTGCACCTGCAGCACATAGAGTCCCTTGGTGAAGCGAGGCGGGTTGTCATTCTCGTCCAGAATCTTGACGGCGAACGACTTGGTGGAGTTGAGTGGAGGCGAGCCCCCGTCCCGTGCCACGATTGTCACGTTGTACTCGTCCTGTGTCTCGCGGTCCAACGGACGGTCAGTCACTACCGTGTAGAAGTTGTCGTAGTTCTCCTCAAGTTTGAAGGGCACGGAACCTCCCGGCCCGCCCAGGCCGCCGCCGCCGCCCGCCCCCCCTCCGCCCAGGACCCGGCACTGAAGCTGCCCGTTTTTGCCCGAGTCTCGGTCAGTGACCCGCACCAGAGCGATGACGGTGCCGGGCGGAGCGGCCTCGCTCAGCGCCCCCTGGCGCACGGAGACAAAACCAATGGACGGAGCGTTGTCATTGCGGTCGATGAGCTTGACAGTGACCTTGCAGTGGGCCGGGATGGGGTTGGGACCCAGGTCTCGGGCCTGCACGTCGATCTCCAGCATCCCATTCTCCTCATAGTCGAGGTTGCCCTTGACACGGATCAGGCCGGTCTTGGGGTCGATGGAGAAGAGCTCCCGCACGCGGTCGGGCACATAGCTGCTGAAAGAATAGAGCACTTCGCCGTTGGGACCCTCGTCAGCGTCGGTGGCATTCAGATCAATGACCACGGTGCCCAGAGGGGCGTTCTCGGGCAACTCCACCAGGTAGGACGGCGCCTCAAAGACGGGGCTGTTGTCGTTAGAGTCAATCACCTTCACGTTGATCTGCACGGTGGCCGAGCGCGGCGGCTCGCCGCCATCCAGAGCGGTCAGCACGAGCGTGTGGTGGTTCTGCTGCTCGCGGTCCAGGGCCTTCTGGATAACCAGCTCTGGGAACTTGGTGCCGTCGCCGCGGGACTTGACGTCCAGCGCGAAGAGGCCGTGGTCGTCGCGCGTAAGCAGATAGGTGCGGAGCCCGTTCTCGCCCGCGTCGGGGTCATGCGCACTGGTGAGGGGGAAGCGGGTGCCGGGGGCCGCGTTCTCTGAGATGTCCATCTCAATCTGGTCCGACGGGAAGGAGGGAGCATTGTCGTTGATGTCCTGGATCTCTACCTTGATCATGCAGATCTCCTTGTCGTTGGCAAACACCTCGAGCGACAGCTGGCACTTGGCGTTGTGGCGGCACAGGGACTCGCGGTCGATGCGCTGCTTCGTGTAGAGGAGTCCGCTGTCGGCTTCCACGTCCAGCAGGTGCGGCGCCGAGTTCTCCAGCACCCGGTAGCTACCCGACTTGCTTCGCCCGCCGCCACCGCCGCCTCGCTCTGCGGGCGGAAGCCCCGGCTGCAGCCGAGCATCCTTGCCGATGTTGCCGATCACCGTGCCGGCCCCTTGCTCCTCGGGCACGGAGTAGTTCAGGTTTTTGAGCGTCAGGGCAGGGGCCCATAGGAGGAAACAGCAACAGATGGAAAGGTACATCCCAGACCGGTGGGGTGCTGTCAGGAGCAGCCGGACTGGAGGGGCGGGTGGATGGGTGCGCGCCAGCTTGGGGCCCAGGCGCAGCGTGCGCCCCCGACCCAAGCCACAAGTCTATGGATCCTTCCTTCCTTCCGCTCCCGGGCTGCGGCACCCGGCGGTCTCTCCTTATTCCGCTCAAGTTCCCTGAACCTGTTGATCTACAGCATCCGCACTGGGCGAGAAGCAGCGGCGCAGCAGAGCTGCAGGGGCACTGAGCAAGGCGGCGGCTCCCTGCAGCTGGGGGCGAGCCCGGAGCTTAGTCTCTCCCGCCCGGACTTCGGGCGACTTAAACTTGAGCGATGAGACCAGCGATAAGAAGGAAATCGCGTTAGGGAAGGATGATAATGAGCTAAAGAATCCGTAGGTTTTCCTCGCTCCCGCTAGGGCGCTGCAAATCCACTCCAGCTTTTTGCCTCCGGAATACTCTTCACATTGGGTGGGGGAGGGAGCGGGGAGGTGTGTCTCTAGGCAGATCAGAAAGTGAAATCCTTACTTGTTTCTCCTCTCCTGTGATGAAATTGTTGGGGATGAGGAACAACGAAGAGACAGTCAGATATATTTTGAAGCTTCAAAATAGCCGGAGCCCTGTGAATTGTCTGCTTGCTTCGCGCGTTGGTCTGTTTTCAGGCGGTGTTTTGCTGCATTTAGAGATCTAATCTTGCATTGCTGGCTGAGGCAGCGGTGGCGGCAGACTGCATCTCCCAGCCAAGGATATATATTTTTTTTTCTCTCTCTCTCTCCTTTCCGAGCAGCCAAAGGGAGGGGAGGAAATGCAGCGCAAAGAACTAGTGTCCCGATTTGTAGTTTCCTCCTTCCACGAGGCTCCTCCCTCTCTTCCTCGGAAAAGGCTCTTCCCCAAGTCAAGAAAGCCACAGCCTGATCAACATTTGCGGTGTGAGTCTACTGGGAGGGGGAAAAAAATGTATAGATGTATCTCCGCCTCTGTTGGTAGAACACACTCTGTAATTTCTCTCCCCACGAGCAAGGACTTCTCTCGATGCAGTTTAATTCCAGTTTGCTTTTCTTTCCAGGCGAAAGGAAATCAACAGGCAACTCATGGTTGGATGTGCAGATTTGAAGGGGAAGGGAGAGGCGGAATAAAAAAGAAGGGGGAGCCACCCTCCCAGTCCTCACACACACACTCTCCCTGTCTCTCGCTAGAAGGGAAACAGTTTCTGCATTCACAGGGCTGGGCTGTCAAGTGCCTCTCTTTTCTTTCTATTCAGCATCTCCTTCCAATGGCCCTGCCTCCCAGTCCTCTTCATCTAGAAAGGAAAACCTTGGCGAGGAATAAAAGTGGTGAATATTTGAAGCGAATAAAGTGCGGGCTTTTTTTTTTTTCTTTCTTCAATTTTTTCTATAGTAGGAGGAGTGGGCTGGATGAAAGGAACGCATCAGGGTTTGGCGTGATGCATTCTGCAGTCTCGCTCTCGCAGTCTCTCTGGGCGACTCGCGAGGGCAGCGGACGAGGAGCTGCGGCCGCGGCGGTCCAGCCAGGGGAGCCCTCCCCGAGTAGCTACCGCCCAGGGGATGCTAGGCACGGGTCTGTCTACACACTATTTCGGGTTGTCGAGGCGCCTCGACAAACGGGAATGACACATCCAGAAATGCAGGTGTTCCGATCTGCCGGATGAGTCAGAAGTAGCGGAACGAATCGTATTCACTCTAGCCTCATGGTCCTCCCTTCACAGATATTAGTTGTGGCTTCTTCCTAACGCTTTCTCTGACTCACTCAACAGAAAGAAAAGCCAGATTCATGTTTTGGAGAAAAAGAAAAAGCGAGAGAAAGGGAGGGAGGGAAGGAAGGAGGTGAAGCTGAATCCAGCAGCACTTTTACTCTACCTCTTTCTGCCGGAGTCCGAGGCTCTGGATAGCAAGGCGTCTGTTTTGCAAGGTGTATTTATTTAAAAACAAAAACAAACAAACAAACAAAAAACAAAACAACGACAAAAACCTTCCCTTTTTGTTAGGAGTAAGGAACCCCCAAATCTTTCAGAGTCTTGGGGGAAAAAAGGAAAAAAAAAAACCTGGATTACAGTGACTGTTCACAGCTTAGCCCCGCATCATATTTCACGATTTTCCTCTCAATGTTCTCTATTCACAAAGTCCAGCACCGGTGTGCGTAGTTAATTGTGCAGTCCGTTGTGGAGGTTTTTGGGGGTTTTTTTTGTTTGTTTGTTTTGTTTTTTGGGGGGTCCTCCTTTTTTGTCACGGGTGGTCTCTTTCAATCTGGTGCCTGTCACGATCAGCTCACAGCCTGCGAAAGACGTGCGGATTTCAAAGCAGATATATCCATCTCCGCAAGCAAAGCATCGGTGGAAATGAAAGGTGAAAATTCAACAGTTGGAGTAGCGTCTCCCCAGCCGCCCTCCGCGCTGCCGCATCCGCGGGGCTCGCAATCCCTGCTTTCTCCCCAGCGTCTCTTGCTGACTGAGTCTATTCACCTCACGCCGCCGCTTAAACATTGATACTGATTTCCTGCCAGCCAATCCGCGCGAGGAGCAAGGCTGTGCCTCTTCGGCCCGCGCCCAATGGAAGGCGGAGGAGAGACTGGCGGGGGAGGAGCCCGGAGCCCCAGAGCTTCAGAGCCATTGATTAGATCAGTTACGTGGGAGACCGGCCGGGCTAGCCGAGTCCCGTGTGTGCTGTGGCGGCTTTGCCCAGGGCCTCGCCGCAGGGTCTCCCGAGTCTTTAACTACCGGGAGAAACGCCTCCACCGTCTTCCTCTGGAAAAGAGAAAATTAAAAAAAAAAAAAAAAGTCTGGCAGCGATTTATTTATTGTTTTATCCGTTGTACACGGAAACCGGAATCGCAGCGAGCTTGCAGAATAGGGTAGCTGCAGTCTTCCTGATGGGTTTCTGTATACACACACACACACACACACACACGCGCGCGCGCGCGCGTGCGTGCACCATACACTCACTCACACCGAGGGAAGCGCAGATCTGCCTGCGCATGGACCCATCTAAATGAGGTGCAGAGGGATGTGTGTGTATGTATGTGGGAAGGGGGTGTTTCTGAGGCGGGGTGTGTGTGTTGTGTATTTCAGTGAGTGTGTGTAAATGCGAGGGTGCTAGCGCGCCTGCTTCTGCCCCGCGCTGGTGCCAACACACCGTGAGCAACAGCAATCAATATGCAACTTTCTTTATCCTCGGAGAAAAATCAGCTGTCCCCAGGCACCGCGACAAGGAAAGTCACTTGATGATATAGTGTTTCAGAAGAAAGCAAAAGCCCAGTGAAAAAGAGACCGTGTCTCCCCAGAGGAAAAGCGCCTCTCCTCTGAGGAGAAAGGCTTACGATCAATTAAAGCTTTGTAGCTTGTTAAAACTCAAATCTGGCTAAATAATACTTAGAGCTTTACAGTTTTCAGTCGCCAGCATTCTCAGCCCAGATTCAAAGTAAAGCGGACATCCATACACGTACTCATCATAGTTTTCGAGGGGTTTTGTTTACCTCGATCTTATTATTAAATGTCCATATGGAAATTTGAATGTTATATCCTTAAGACCAAATAAGTGTTGATGACCACGTTTGCCAAAGCTTCTTTGCGTAGAAACTGAACCATAACCCTGAAGACCGATCAGTGGGAGGTCTGTTAAGATTCATGCTTTCTAACTTGGTAGTTACTGATAATGCACCTTAATAAAGAAAGAAAAAAAAAAGATTCATGCTTTCTAAGTAATACCACCACCACTACCACAACACACACACACACACACACACACACACAGAAAGAGAGAGAGAGGGAGAGAGAGAGAGAGGGAGAGGGAGAGAGAGAGAGAGAGAGAGAGAGAGAGAGAGAGAGAGACTCCTGATTCATCTACTTCTGCAGTTCTTAGTCTCAAAGATTCTTTCTCCCCAAACTATTATCACAAACATCCACAAGCGATGACTGCTTTGTTCGTGATCCAGCCATTCTGGGAAAGAACGCCAAAGAAAATTGAAGTATTGAAATAGAAAAGGTGAGTGTTTTGATTGCTAGAGTATTGATCGCAATTCATAAATACTGAAGTAAAGTTGCCATTTATAACTTGTGAATGACTAACGTATAAGTCTGTAACATAAATCATTCAAAATTCAAAGAAAATCAAATCCAGACCAATTACAAGAAAGTTCTGATGATTGTTGTTGGGATAATTGCTTAAAGATTCAGGTAAAGGAGCTATTTATTTCCCAGAGGATTCAATGAGATAACCTACAGTCTGAATTTGCAGTGTGATCTGGATCCAAAATTCACCACTCCCTTAAGAGACTATCTTTAACAGTTTAAAAATTCAAAGAGATGCTCTTTACAGCCAGACCTTCAAATCGTAAAATGTCTTTATATTTTTAAAATAGTTTGTCATGCGCATACTTTTGCTAAACAGGGGAGCTAGAGCTTTGTTGACATCTGGATTGTTTTGCTGAGTGGGTGCCTAACCGCACTGTCGCATGAAACCTCACCGTTATATTTCTCAGGAAGGGGTTAGTATTTCTGTCCTAATGCATGTACCTTGAAATCTGAAGTGTAGAGGCTTTAAAAGCAGCCGTTAACTTAAATCAAGAGTAGAGAATGCACACTCATTTTTAATCATTACTTTAAAATTTTTTTAATTTATTTTTGGCTGTGTTGTGTCTTCGTTGCTGTGCGTGGGCTTTATCTAGTTGCGGGAGCGGGGGATTCTCATTGCGGTAGCTTCTCCTGCAGAGCACGGGCTCTAGGCCCTCAGGCTTCAGTAGCTGTGGCACACGGGCTCAGTAGTTGTGGTGCACAGACTTAGTTGCTCCGCAGCATGTGGGATCTTCCTGGACGAGGGCTGGAACCCGTGTCCCCTGCATTGGCAGGCAGATTCTTAACCACTGCACCACCAGGGAGGCCCCTCATTATTTTTTAAATATGCAAAATGTATGATTTTTATTTTTGCAATACTTACTAATTCAAGGAAAGTCATAAAATATCCTTACTTGAGGTTTACAATAAAGCAAAAACAAAAGGATGAAAAACTTCCAAGGAAAGGGTAATATGGCTTATTGATTATCCTTAATTAGAAGTGCTGCTATGCAAACGAGGGGAAAACCACAGTGTCTAAGAAGAGACCAGTGAGAGATATGAAACACATACTCCTAGACACCAATTTGCCCACCACCCCTCCAGAGTAATTGTAACACCTCCCCCTAGTGTATATAGAGAGGACTACCATGATTATGGTGAATACCCCAGGGTTTCAGCCAAGGGGAGCAAAACAGAACTACTACTACATATTAGATATCTTACTCATATATTAATTTGAAGTATTGAGTTCTGTTGTTAAAGATCGACATGTACCCACAATAATTAATTTTAATCTTTATGTCTCATCCCTATTTCATTTTTAAAGGAAATGAAATCAGCTTCCAATTGTTTGACTTCCCTTTAGCCAGATACAATTTTTAAAACTGTAATCACTCCTAATTTGTAACCCTTTCTTAAATTCTATTTTTCCCCAAACAATTTTTTTTTGAGATACCGTTTTTGAGTAATTTCTTTTTAACTATTCTTAAAATATTGAGCTCAATTTTTTTTTTAAGTGATGATATAAATATTGTTAAACAGTTCAAAGATCCTATTGGTTTTTATACTATAGTAGGCTATGGACATAAGTGTTCTAGCTGAGGAATCCAGAGGACCACAGAGTTGAGTGTAGCTCACGATACCTACAATCTCATATTTCTAAGAAAAGACTGGTTGATTATCATGAGTTGTAATTACAAATGATAGTCTCAACCTTAAAACAAAATTATATTATTCCTTTATTATTATACATATATTGAACATCCAAAAATCTTGTGTGATTCCATCAAAATATAAATATATGCACACTCATTGAGAAAAAGTACTGAGAAATACTCATATAAATATAACATTATTTCATTAATAAGATATTATGCTCTTCTAAGTGAGTTTTAAAATAAATTGATTATGTTGGAGCAGCTTCAAACAAAGAAGTATTAAGGTCTATTTTTATAGACTGATAAAGGCTGATTAAGGCTATTACATTAAATCAATAATTGAATATCATTAATAACCTTAAAATGCGATTTTATGACTTTTTTTGTTATATAAGTATTTAATTTTGCCTCTAAGAGACTCTTTAAAATTCAGATTGACTAGCTGTAGTTGTAGTTCCAAGAGTTTATGCATGTAGCCTTGAGAGTTTATGTATGTAGCCAAAATGGTAGCAGTAATAACATTCTTCCAAAACTTGTCCTATTTGTTGTATTGTTGAATTCAATAAGATACAACGCCTAAGAGAAATTTATGTTGCTGATATTTTCAACACAGCCACTGTTTATATGACTGAAAAATTATCTCTCCACTATTTCCTTTTCCATCATTTTTACCATTATTTCACTATTTGATTTCATATATTTTTATTTAACAGATAATTTTCAAAAATAACTTTAACAGCTAAATGTTTTAGATGCAATAAGTATCAAAGGTTGCCATATCATATTTAAATCCACAGATGAAGGATAGTGTTTCATTCACAGCTAGTTCTAGTCCCCATTGTCTTTCAGAGATATTTGAAGCTCACTTCTAACACACAGCTATTAGCCAACTGCTGACTTTTAATCAAAGATTCCCCTTTTAACAAATGACAAATTCACACTACTAACAGGACAATCACTAAAACATATCTTTCCCCTTTATGATAAATATGAATTTTAATAAAGTAATATAAATTAACTATAATTTTTAAGTTTCAGGAGAAATGGTTTATAATTAAAAATATTTTTGAGAACTAAATCTCTCCTATATAACAACTAAGAAAAAGTGTAAACTATATCCATAAATAAACAGTATATTAAATTAAATGCTATTTTTTTCTCATTTTTATTAAAATTATTAAATCTTGCTATTAAAAATATTTCTCAGGAAATGATATATTTCAAGTCCCTTCTATATGATATGTAAGTTATGTTACAATATAACATGTTCATATACATGTTCCCTCCTCCCACACATAGGAAGTGAGTTCCCAATGAACAGTCAAAATTAAATACAGGATTAGCCCTACAAAAGCATGGAAGTTCTATTAATTTGAAATTCACACAGTAGATAAACTAAATTTCCAACTGGTGCTATGTATTATAAATATATGTAAATCAGAAGGAAACACTCATAAATTAGTCACCAATGATCAACTTTTGAACTGGGACACATATCAGGATGTTTATTTTAAAATATTGAAAGTTATTCTAGAAATAGTTCTGCTTGCAACATATATATATATTTTTTCCTGCCAGATAATACGTTCCAGACTTTTCTTATCACTAATTCTCATCTCATTTTTGTGTTTGTTTGTGTATGTGTTTCCAATGATGGAAAGTCAGTGAGGCAATCACTTAAAGATTGAAACAATTTAATTGATTGCATACACTATTTGTTTTGTTTTTGTTGTCTTTTAGCAAAAAAAATTAAATAAACTAATAAAATTACCAAGTACTAGAGTAAAAAAAAAATAAAAATTAAAAACAATAAAATAAAATATTGAGACAAATTTGAGGTAATTTAAAATTTTTATATTTAAGTTTTACAGTTGAAAATTACTTGGTGTGGTTTATAAAACTGTGTGCATGTAATTGTGTGTAGAGTACCTGAGAGTTAGGCCATGCAGAAACAGGAATTGTCAGACTAAAAAATGTTACATTATATCTAATGTGTTAGTATATATTAAAAGGGGGAGTTGGATAGCATTGTGCAAAATGTAATTCTGAGAAAAATTATCTTTAGCTTCATAAATTTCAAATGGCATATTTATATCTTCTCCTGCCTTAGCCAGGAATAAAAGGGTTCAATTAATTATGAAACCTCAACTCTCCTGCCCCATAAGAAGTTGCATGCTAGCTCCCCCTTGTGGCCACTTCGACAATAAAAAAGACAGGTGTTTGTTTTGGAAATTCCCTTCATTAAAGAACAAAGTTAGATTTGTTCAATCTTTGTATACTAGTTTTCAAAACAAATGGAAAGTTTCTGAATGAAATGGTTAATTTATAGATGTGATGGGTGTATTGTTAAAATAAATTGACTGAAGCTGGAAACAAAAATAATAAGTATTTCATGCATGGTGCAGCAATCCCATTACTTCTTATAGATGATCATTTTAGACAATTGTAAAACTGAGAGACCAGCCCTTGGAGGGAACCCGGGCAATTTGATTCAGTAGGTGGCACTCTTTCCTCAGAGTCAGTTTTTCTGTGATGACCTGAAGTGATGTTTCAAAAAGCTATGTCATTGGAGGTCCTGCCTTTCAGGTGAGGCAAAACCCAAAAGATTATAATCATTTATGGTTATAACAGGTCAGACGTTTCCTTCCATTATTCTGAGGTCTTTAAACATCCTGTTGTATAGCTATCGCACAGAGATCAATGAGAAGAATAGAATATATGAGAAGTACCCTGAGCTCTTCAGAAAGCAAATAAGTGCTCTACAAATCCTCTGCATTTTAATTATCATCCTAATCATTAACCCTCCCACGTCTCAGCAACAAGGTCTTACTTGGATAATTATGATCTACTTATGTAAATGCTTCTTTTCAGTGAGCTAGGCATATTATTTCCTCTTATCTTTTAAATATTCTGAGCTGTTCAACTGAAAATCAAGCACTGTTAAAAAGCTATTGTCTGTCACCCTGGAAATAGCAGACTTTTGCCTTAGGTAGAGCACCTTTGTTTAGGTTTTTTCCCTCCTAAATATACATAAACAAGTACACATCCAATAAAATTATTTCTGCTCTTACTCAAGTGGTGTTTCTGAAATCATGCTAACCGTTAAGTAAGAGGAATCACTGGGATGAATCATCTTTAAAATTACCATGGCTGGGTTGATTTTTGGAGCTGCTGAAACTTAATTTCTAACATCAGATCCTCAGAGAGTGTCCACGTCTTTATGAGCCAGTGTTAACTGTTTCTAGAAAAGATGAGAGAAAAAAAGGCCATGGTCACTTACAAACTGCCAATACTAAAATAGAAATATAATGATGTGCAATATTTTAATTAAACATTGAACAACTTAAATCCAACTTTGGCAGTAAATGAGTACTATATCTTTATTTCTCACTAAAGTTGGTTATCACAGTATAAGTTTGTTATGTGACAACCATAAATATAGTATTAAACAAAAGGAATTTAAATGCTTGAGTACTTATTTAAATATTGGCCAACTTGTCTTAGAAAATGTACAGATTAAATTCTTCAATGTATTGGCTATAATAATTATATGAGTTGAGACTATCTATTTTTTTTTCCTTCTAAATGATTTGACTGAGGCATAGGAACCAGAGAAAGGCATAAAAAATAAAGAATTTAAAATTATTGCACTGTTCAGCCATTTATACAAATATAAATTAACAATATTCTGAAAGTGTATCAATAAGGTACAGTGTTACTTAAATTCTTTTGTGACAAGGATACTTTCGAGAATCTGCTGAATGCTATAGAACCCCTTTCCAATAAGTTTGATAGTGATCTATAAATTTGGTTTGTACAAATATTTTCACAAACACTTGTAGGAATTTTATATACGTGATTAGCAAACTCACTGTGTACAAATACTGAAATAATTCTGTTTTGGAAAGACATCCAAAATCGGCTTTGCTCTGCTAAAATTAAAATTTTAAGAGAGGCGAGATGAATTTATGTGATGCACTGCACTATATGAGATATATTTTAATAATTGAAAAATCCATTTTTTAAAAGCAAAAGCTTCCTGTACTTTGATCAGAAGCCTCATTTGCAGTGGAAAGCTTAATTGATTATAACTATTGTGATACAAGTGAAACTCACAAGCAGCAGGGAAGTGAAAGTTTGCCTAGGGAGCAGCCTCTTCATTTTACCACTCAAGTTTAGCAACCAAAAGGCCATTGAGATACAGAGATCTTTCTCACTCTGACTGGTGAAAGATGGACATATAATTCTGTCTAGTTAGAGGTAAAAGGCACTGTTTCTGTGAACAGGCAAAAGCAGTCAGAGAAGGACATGTACATAGTGAGGATTTAAAAGTTTATTTTATGACAACCATTTCAACAAGTATAAATTACCAATATTGTTGGTAATATAAATTACCAAGACTGTTGAGTCATGGGCCCTTCCAAGAATTCGCTGAATGCTTTAGAACTGATTTCCAGTACATTTGTATATAAAAACATACACTGCAAATAGAACACAATTTTTAAGGGAGCATTTATGAATAAGCAACCCATGGAATTCCTTGTGCTCCATGGACTCCAGATTAGAAGACTCTTGAGCACTGCGGACAGCATAGTGTGTCACTCCAAGTAGTTTCGGTTAAGAATGAAAACACTCAAGAAAAGGTAATCAAAGTACTTTGTTTGAAATGCATACATACATTAAAAGAAAGAAATATTCTGATTAATCCAAGTCTAAAATCTTGTTTAATCAGAAATATTAGTTTCAAAGTGAAGTGGTGACATGTGCAGATGTCACTTATCCCTCCCTTGCTTCAAACCTTGCTAAATTGTCATTGAAAATTCATTAGAAAAATAAAGAAAATTGTGCATCATGTGGAAAGGGCAATGATGACATATTTGAATAATGAAGAGTGTTTTATGGATACAGTTGAGATGGAGCTAGATGGAAGGAAACTTCTCAAATCTTAGCTCCCCAGAGCCACTTCCCTGAGAATAAGAGGAAGAGATTTAGGAAAGAAAAAATACAAATATCTTATACACTGTAGAGAAGAAGCCAAAAGAGTAGGCTGTGGAGGGAGGGTGGCTGCATATTTTGTTTTATCAGTAGTTCTGGGACATGCAACAGATGACTGAGCCTTTACTTTTGTCTGGATCTGATCAAAATCTGAGGATCTGCTCATTCTCTTGGGGAAACTGTCTTTACCCTCAATCATCTCCCTCTTTGAAGGTGAACAGGGTAAGTGTATCATCCTGAAAGATAGGTATTGAGGAGCAGTTTCAGGACCACATTCAGGAAGCATATATTCTCTTGTGAAGTGGAATTAATGAAGAAAGTCTTTCCAAAATTTTAGTTCATATTCTCAAAAATATTTTTGGGGATAGTGAATCCAAGAAACTTGAAGAGGTAGCCATGAAAGGGAAATAGTATAAAATTTGAAAAGTCACAACTGCAAAATGTAAAACTACAGTAAGTGCAGTCAACAGCAGAAAGAATATTGCAGAAAAAATATAGAGAAATACATGAAAAAAAATCAGATATTTTTTCTGTAACTCAGAGGAAAGGGGCCCATGGAGAGAAATAAAATCAGAGAAAACTTAATACCATGACAGGTGCAGGGTATCCATTAACAGAACACAATAATAAATAACAGAACTTGTAAAAGAGAGAACAGAATAGAATGGGAAAACAAGGAAGATCTATAACCATAAAAATATGAGGGAAAAAGTTTGGGGGTAAACAAAGACCCAGTTTTGTTAATTAAAATAGCTTATTGACTACCAAGCAAAATGTAAAAGCCAACAGAGAAATAGTCCTTTAATTTTTGAATTTCAAGGATGATGAAAATATATTGTTAAGTGTTATCTCCAAGTGATGTTCCCCCGTTCTGCTCTGGGTGGGCTCCACCCTGTGGTCTAAGAGAGCAAATGAGCAGCAGCTGCTACATTTGTTCAAGTTCCAAACCCACTGGTCAACATAAGAGTGGGCTTCTGTTATTTCTAGGTTAAGTGACATTTTCGGAGAGCAAGTTGATGGGAAGAGGAGCAAGACAACAATGGAAAGCAGAATTCCTTGACTTGTAGGCAAATATTGTAGCTCAGCGGTAGTAGAAAACACAGCTCTACAGAAGCCCAGAAGCTATTCAGCATTTGGACGCAATTTAAGTTTTTACAAATGTTATACATTTTTCTCCTCATGACTTCCTTTATTACACAGACTCATTCTACAGTCCTCCCTGTAACCAGGAGAGACTCTTCAGTCTTGAATAAAACCTTGACTCCATATATTCATACTTGCCGTCCTGCATTCTTGCTTCTTCCCTCCTGTACCTGAGTAAATGGGCAATTTCCACAGTCTGCATGTTTCTTCTCCTTATTTTGTTTCTCTTTCTGTAAGTTTAGCTAAAGAGTACAGTGCTTTCCTGATTTTACTAAATGAATTCTTTTTATTTCTAGTAACTCACTTTGTTGCATTTCTTTCCTCCTACAAAATAGATTCCTCTTCTAAAGTTCTCATTCTAACAATACTACATATTTAATACAGAACTTCTGGCTCCTTCAAATCAAAAAAAAAAAAAATCATCACACAAGAGGCCAAAAAATCTGTAGAAGTGATATTAAAAAACAATCTACAAATGCAGAAATATAATTCATTCATTGATTTAGCAAACGAGATGTACATTTTAGGTTCTGGAATCATAATAGTGAAGAAGGCAGACAAGTAAAGTCCTTCTTCCATGATTTAGGGTTGTTGGTCAAATTCACTTCTGTGTGACTGTGAGAATGAGGTCTCCATTTCCTTGCTAGTGTCAGCCAAGAGTTTTTCTCAGTTCCCTGAGACTGTCTGCATTCCTTGTCAAATTGCCCTCTCCATCTTCAAAGTAGCAAAGCCAGATTCTTCTCAAGCTTTGAATCTCTCTGACTTCCTGTTTTGCAGCATCTCTTTTGCATCCAGCTGGAGAAAATCCTCTGCTTTTAAGGGCTCATGTTAGATTGAGTCCACTCAAATAACTCAGACAATCTCGCCCAATTAAAGTCTGCAACCTTATTTACACCTGTGAGGTCCCCTTTTTCACATACTATAACATATTTTCAGATTCCAGGGATTAGGATGTGAACATCTTTGGGAAGAGTATTTTGCCAAAGGGATTTATACAATGGAGTTAGATAAATAATTTACAGAACAGCTGTATGTTAGCATTCTACTCCAAAGTTAGTATAAGAAAAAGTAATAAAATAGAACAACATAAAAACTTACATTAAACAGCATTTAATAAGGCTATATATATATAATATTACAACTTTCTTAAAACGTGTATATACACATTTGTACATAAAATTAAGTGGGGAGGTAAGCATTTTTGTCTGGGTGGTAGGGTGGTGGGTGACTTCTTACTATCATCAATTTTATAAATTTTCTATTATGAAGACATACTAATTTATGTTAAAGAAAATACATTAATAACCTACTAGTACCATTTCCCCTCACCAGTGTCTTAATTTCAGTCACTTCATTCTCTCTCATATACAAAATATTGGTTTCTATGTTGCTTTTGTTCTTCTTCCCACCTGGCAAGTCTTGCTTACAGAGATCACTCAGTTTTCCAAAACACTGGAGTTCCACAAGAAACAATTGATTGCTTGTAATTACTTTCTTTTGTTTTCTATTGTTACATTCTTCATAATTTATCCTTCAAGTAGAAAAGCATCATCCTTGGGGTAGGTCCATGACAAATATTCCATTTTAATTTAGTGTGTTGTTGGGAAGCCAGTCAACATTAAAGAGAAGAATTAATTTATAGGTACATGAAATAAGAAGCCATTGACTTGGTATGCTGTAACATAATATTTCAAACGGAAAAGATTTATTGGTACGTTCCACTTTTATTTTTGTGACTTTAGTCTTCAGATAAGGCATCTTAATTGCTATGTCTCAATATTGTTGTATGTGTAAGGTCCAATATTTGATAGGTTTCTTTAATGAATCAATTAGACGAGTGCCACATTAATAAAATACTATTTTTCTTATAAATGTGTGGATTAAATTATTGAAACTCAAAGTTGTCTTCATTTCTGCCCTATTAAATACACCTATCATTCATCTTGATGGGTTTAAGGTATCTATGACAAAATAACTAAACAAAGCTAATTGCTTGATGTACTCTTAGTGAGCATTTTCAACAAAAGCATTAATAAATAAATTTATTGGGCTTCCCTGGTGGCGCAGTGGTTGAGAGTCCGCCTGCCGATGCAGGAGACGCGGGTTCGTGCCCTGGTCCGGGAAGATCCCACATGCCGTGGAGCGGCTGGGCCCGTGAGCCATGGCCGCTGAGCCTGCGCGTCTGGAGCCTGTGCTCTGCAATGGGAGAGATCACAACAGTGAGAGACACACATACCTCAAAAAAATAAAATAAAAATAAATAAATTTATTCAACAAAACACTCATTCATAAATATAACCAAAGTGAATAATAAAATACATGGGATCATTGGCAGTCTTAAATGTGCCTAAAAGTTTCTGAGAGCCTTGGTGTGGTGTAAGGGTGGGCTGTTCAGCCTAGGCTGCATCATTAATGATGTTGAAAGTGTTACTGGGAGATTTTGATTTCATCTGGTCCAGTAGGTAAATCAGTTAACTTCCCAGAGATTAAATTTTATCGTCTCAGAAATAGTAGTAAAATACCTGATGTTCCTGCTTCCCAAATTTTTGAGGACCAGATGATATTTGGGAAGGATTTTACTAACTCTAAAAAACAATTGTCACAACTATTATAGTATTAGTCCATTTTGTAGTTAAATTATAACAAAAACGGGTATAGTGAGCATTTAAGAATTATATTTGCTTTAAAATAGTGTATGCTAACACATATATATGGAATCTAAACAAAAAAAAGTGCTCATGAAGAACCTAGGGGCAAGACGGGAATAAAGATGCAGACCTACTAGAGAGTGGACTTGAGGATAATAGGAGGGGGAAGGGTAAGCTGCGACAAAGTGAGAGAGTGGCATGGACATATATACACTAGCAAACTTAAAATAGATAGCTAGCGGGAAGCATCCATATAGCACAGGGAGATCAGATCGGTGTTTTGTGTCCACCTAGAGAGGTGGGATAGAGAGGGTGGGAGGGAGATGCAAGAGGGAGGAGATAGGGAATATATGTATATGTATAGCTAATTCACTTCGTTATAAAGCAGAAAGTAACACACTATTTTAAGGCAATTATACCCCAATAAACATGTAAAAAATAAATAATTATATTTGTTTTAAAAATCCAGAATTTTGTTTATTTATGATTACTAATCTCTTGACCATCCTATATGCCATTTGTTCGCAAATGCTCCAAATGTTTAGAAATGTGTTTTCTAGGTCGCTATTTTATTTGATTAATCTACTAAATATTTTACATATTTGAAATTAACTGGCTTTTGATCTATATGCTTATTGGTAAATAGCTAACTAGATCATATTTTTACTTTTGTTTACTTTTTCATTTATTTGCTCCTGGATGTGTAGAAGTATAAACACAACTGTAAAGAGCACAGATAAGCTCTCAAAATGTTACAGGCATTTTACCCAAACATCTGTCAAGTAAAAGGTTAGAATTTTCACTTTTAGAAGAAAAACATATACCAATTAGCAGCAATATTCTGTTGCCTATTGCATGATTTTGGTGTGTGTGGGGGGGAAATTATCATGCTTCTTGATTATGTGAGGGTATTTCTACATGGGGCTTTCTCTGCTGAATGTCTACAAGTTGATTCAAAAGATATCTTCAACACATTATTTGGATATTTAACACATAGACATTTATCTTCAGCATGTAATTTGGACTATATTCTGGACATGTTGCCAAATTTTTTTCAGTTAAATTAATTAATAATGACCTTACATGTTCCAAAACACCAGTGGATACAGTTTTTCTGAATTTGTAAAGAGAATTGCTATTAGAAATCCCATGATGCATAAAATATTTGAGGTTTTGATAGTATTTTTAGATTTCACTAAAATTCTTATAGATATCTAATGTCAGAAAACTGTTGAATAGTAAGATTTCTAAATTTTTTTTAGTAAGAGAGGTTTTAATTTAGATTAGAGGTAAAATATAATTTGAAAAATATTCTACATTTGTGTATTTGATATGAAACAGTATTTAGTACAAAATAATAGTAATATAAAATTTTTCAAAATGTGTTTCAGTCATAGTATTTATAAAAGCAGCAGCACCTTACCACATAGGTAAGATATACCACATAGGTAGGGTATGTATGTAATTACAGTATTAATCACTCTTTTATATAATTTATTTTTCTCCCAGTAATGATAAATCAAGCACATCTTTCCATACTAAAACATTAAACCTTTGAATAAATATGTAGGGTTTCATTGTGTAGACACATAATCATGTGTATAACTAATTCTTTCTTAATAAATATATAGATTTCTTTTTATGTTTTATTTTAAAATGTTGAAATTTACACAATTATTAACATATTTTTCTATACATGTGGAAATATTTTCACATAAAATTAATTTATGAGAAGTTAATTAGCTATGTCCAAAGAAATGCATATTTTAATAATGAATAGATATAATGTACTAGAAAGTTAAGGGAAATATAGTCTTCACAAATGTCAATGTCATAAAAGACAAAGAAAGGCTTTGGAAATAATTCAGATTAAAGCAGACTAAAGAAACATGACAATTAATTGTAATACCTGATTCTAGACAGAATCCTGTTATTTTTAAAAATGCTATAAAGGGCATTACTGGATAAAGTGACAAAATTGGAATACACATAGTCAATCAGATAAAAGAAGTATCAATGTTACATGTTTTCATGCCAATAACTGTACTTGGGGTTATGTAAGGCAATATTCTTATTTTGAGAAAATATACATTAAAATATTTAGAAGTAAATGGCTATGGTATATAAAACTTACTTTCAGGGCTACCCTTGTGGTGCAGTGGTTGAGAGTCTGCCTGCCGATGCAGGCGACACGGGTTCGTGCCCCGGTCCGGGAAGATCCCACATGCCACGGAGCGGCTGGGCCCGTGAGCCATGGCCGCTGAGGCTGCGTGTCCGGAGCCTGTGCTCGGCAATGGGAGAGGCTGCAACAGTGAGAGGCCCACGTACCGAAGAAAAACAAAAACAAAAACAAAAAACTTACTTTCAAATGATTCAGAAAGAAGAAGTATGTGTGTATACACAGAGTCTTATGTATATACAGATATGCTTATATAGATGCATATGTTTATATACGTGTGCCATATAGAGAAGAAGATGAGAGAGACAGAAAGAGAAAGCAAATGTGGCAAAACATTTACAAACGGTAAATCTAGTAAAGGATTTATAGGTGTTCTTTTTACTACTCTTATTGTTGCAACATTTCTGTAAGTTTGAAATTATTTCCAAGTAAAAATTTATAAAAATCAATAGACATTTACAAATAGCTCTCACAAAAGCAGGGCTAACTGTTCCTGTTCCTCTTTTGTCTGCATTCCCTCTTTAAACAGCATTTACCACTTTCCTCACTCTGTCTTCCACTCTGTTTCCTTGTTTCCTTCCTTCTTTCCATTGACAAAAATCCATGAAGCAAACTCAAACTCAAAAATAGTTATTATTGTTAATATATAACTTTACAATGGCAAAACCTGGTTGATCTATTATCATCAAATGATCAGTGTCAACATCACTAATAAAGGGACAAATAGATATTCTGTGCTATGCATTGGTATGCAATAAAATGAAACAGCAGCTGTGATATTCTTGCTGAAAATACTTGAGGAAACATTGGAAAAAAACAAAATAGGAGGCTGTGGTAATCAGAATAATGGCCTCCACAAAGATGCCCATAGCCCCATAATATCAGTATGTTTGGGTACATGACAAAGGAGAATTAAGTTTACAAATGGAATAAAGGTTGCTAATCAGATGACCTTGAGATGGAGGGATTATCCTGGATTATTTCAGTGGTACCAATGTAATTATAAGCGTCCTTATAAGTGAAGAAAGGAGCCAACAGAGAGAGAATGATAGAGGCAGCAGTATGTGGGAAGACTTAGCCCAATGTTGCTGACTTCAAAGATGAGGGAATGGGACCACAAGCCAAGAAATGAGAGTGGCTTCTAACTCAAAAAAAATAAAAAAATAAAAAAATAAAAAAAATAAAAGGAAAGAAGCACTCTCTCCTAGAACTTCTAGGAAGAAACACAGTCAGGTTGGCACCTTGATTTTAGCCTAGTGAGACCCATTTGATTCTGACCTCTAGTACTGTAAAGTACTATTTTAAATTTGTGTTTCTTTAAGCCATTAAGCTTGTGGCAAATTGTTACAGTGACAATAAGAAAGTAATACAAATAAATCTAAGAAGTGACTGACTTGTAATATTCAAACATGCCAAATTTGGGAAAGTGAAGGAGAAATTGAGGGACTGTTCCCAGTTCAAAGATAGTGACACATAACTGGGGTCTATTATGATTCCAGATTGGATCTTTTACTACAAAGGACTTTACTGGGAAACCTGGGCTTGCTGGATGAAGGATACATGAAAATTCTTTGCATTATTTTTGCAGTTATTCTTTACATTTGAAACTGTCAACATTTATAGACATAAAGAGGACCAAATTAGAATCTCACCACAGTATATGCACTGTCTATTTCTGTGTATCTTCCCATTCGTGGATATTATCAAATATTTTTCTCAGTTGACAAACTGACAAATTAAAAATAATTTGATAATTAATATAATTTATATTTTTATTTATAAAGGCATGCACTTCTAAAGATTAATTGTATGCTTGATTTTTAGGAAGCTTTTCTTTTATTAGTAAACACTTTTGTCTATGTAAGACTGAGTACTTCGGTATAGCAGCAAACCACAGCTTAAATCAAATGCTCTCCTTATACAACAATAAATATATTACATTAAATAAATAAATCTATTGAGCTTAAAAACATGAAATAAATGTAGGAAAAGTTTAAAGGGCTCAAAAATAAGTTTTTTAACTTAAATATGTTTAAGTGCACTTATTCACTTTTTAAGGCTAAAATGAAGCATTTCTTCCTCAATTGAAAATTGGGGGTTAAATTGTAACTTTCTGGGTCTACCAGACTCAGTTTTATTTTTATTTATATATTTACATTTGGAGGAGAAGGTAATGACAAATATGATATTAACTATAACTTGTATTCTATCTTTCAGTTCATAAAACACTTTTATGCTTATTTTAATTATGCAATTCTCTTCTAAAATAGGTATGTCACAAATTATCATTCTCATTTTTTCAAAGAGGAAACTGAGGATCAGAGACATCAAATAACATTCTCAGGGTCACAAAGCTATCAGATATATAATGAAAAGTTTCATGACATTTTGAATCTATTTTATTTTTACTCACTGTGTATTAATAACATAAAACTGGGAATATTAGATGAGGCAGCTGAGCTTTGCATTTGAGGGTGAAGGTTACAAAGCAACCTCAGTTTCCTCAGTTTGAATCCTGTTTTCACCATTTATTTGCTGTGTTACTGCAGGCCATTTTCTTATTCTTTCTGTGCCTGTGTGTTAAATAGTAAATGAGCTATTAGATGTAAAAGTTTGATACAAGTTTTGACAAGTAATAAGTGACAAATAAATGTTTTTATTATTACTATTATTGTAATATAAAATAAAAGTAAGTGGTATTGATCTAATGAAATAAATCAAATCAACACTATTGGGAAAAAAAAAAAACAGCTCATGATGATATTTCAATGTTAAATCAGCTACTGAATGCAAATTACCTAGCCCAGGAGTTGTAATAATAAATTCAGTTTTTATCATCATCATAATCATAATCATAATCATCCTATAAGGAAAGGTACATGACATGGCCTAATGTAATATGTCAAATCAATATAAAGGAAAAATTTACATACACAGAGTGCTATTTAGATTTTTCTACTTTCTGTTTTCCAAGGCTAAAAGACAAAAAGCCCCAATTCTTCTTTTTAAATTGAAGTATAGCTGATTTACAATATCATATTATTTTTGGGTGTACAACATAATGATTCAATATTTTTTAGATTATACTCCATTTAAAGCTTTTACAAAATAATGGCTATATTTCCATGTGCTGTAAAATATATACTCATTTCTTATTTATTTCGTACATGGTAGTTTGTGTCTCTTTAATCCCAAACTCCTATCTCACCTCTCCCCACTAGTAACCCCAAATTTGTTCTCTATATCTGTGAGTCCATTACTGTTTTGTTGTATACATTCATTTTTGTTTTTAGATTCCATATATAAATGGTAAGATAAAGTGTTTGTCTTTCTCTTTCTGCCTTATTTCACTAAGCATAATACTTTCTAGGTCCAGCCATGTTGTTGCAAATAGTAGAATTTCATTATTTTTATGGCTGAGTAATATTTCATTTTGTATATATGACATCTTCTTTATTCACTCATCTGTTGATGGACACTAAAGTTGCTTCCATATCTTAGCTATTGTAAATAATGCTGGTATGAACTTTGGAGTGAATGTATCTTTTTGAGGTTTTTTTTTTTTTTTTTTTTTTTTTTCTTTTCATTTTCTTCAGATATATACCCAGCAGTGGAAATGCTGTACCATATAGTAGTTCTATTTTCAGATTTTTGAGGAACCTCCATACTGTTTTTCATAGTGGCTGTCCCAATTTACAATCCCACCAACAGTGTACTAGTATTCCCCTTTCTCCACATTCTCACAACATTTGTTATTTGTAGGCTTTTTGATGATAGCCATTTTGACAGGTATGAGGAGATATCTCATTGTAGTTTTGATTTGCATTTCTCTGATGATTAGCAATGTAGTCATTCATGTGCCTGTTGGCCATCTGCATATCTTCTTTGGGAGAATGTCAATTAAGATCTTCTGACCATGTTTTAATTGGGTTCTTTGTTCTATGATATTGAGTTGTATGAGCTGTTCATATATTTTGGTTATTAAACTCTTGTCAGTCATATCATTTCAAAATATTTTCTCCAAGTTACTAGGTTGTCTTTTCATTTTGTCAATGGTTTATTCTGCAGTGCAAAATCTTTTACGTTTAACTAGGTCCCAATTCTTTTCACAGGTGATGTTAATTTCATCATTTGAAAGATGCTTTTGAAATTAAATCCAGAAATATATTTGTTTTCTTGTACAGTCATCCCTTGGTATCCAGTGGGGATAGGTTCCAGGACCTCCACAGACACCAGAATCAGTGGATTCTCAAGTCCCTTACATAAAGTGGAGTAGTATTTGCATATAACCTATGCACATCCTTCAGTATTCCTTATATAATTTCTAGATTAATTATAATAACTAATACAATGTAAATTTTATGCATGTAGTTGTAAACACAATATAAATGTCATGTAAATATTTCCTGGCATGCAGTAAATTCAAGTTTTGCTGTTTGGAATTTTCTAGTAATTTTTGTAATAATTTCCATTCTTGGTTGGTTGAATCCATGGATGTGAAACCCAGGACTAAAGCTAAAGCTTGGACTCTGTCGACATTTGCCCCAATTCTATGCTGAATTATCCTCTGCTCAAGCCCCTTCATTAATATGCATGTGCCCTTAGCTTAAAACTTCCCTAATTTTGCTGTTCAGGGAGACACTGCTTCGGGAAAGATTCCCTGTGTTCTCCTTTCTTGCTGCAAGCATTCTACTCTTTGCCTTGGTTGTGTCTCTTGACTCAACACCCACCAAGAGGTGAACCAGTTTTTCAGATAACACTGCTCCTGTTTGTATCTCAGCTCAAGCAAGTGCTAGATGTTTGATCTTGGGCAAGTTACTTTAATATTTCTGTACTTCCATTTCCTCAACTATAAAATGGAGATAATAGAAATTTCTACTTTAAGGTGCTGTAATGACATTAAATGAGTCTATGACAGATGATATAACACATAATCCAGTTCAGTGCTGGTGTCATAGGAATCACATTTGGAAGAAGCCTAATATATATTTTTTTAATCCTGGTATTTAAGATATAATAATTAACAAGGACTCATTGGAGTCCAAAGTGAGCAATAGAAAAAATTGACAAACTATTATTAGTGTCATCTCCACCTCTTCACAAAATGTTCATTTTAAGTAAAATGTGAAACAAATCATCTGACCAAGAAGACGGTAACATTCACCTTAACTTGACTAAACTGCAGACAGACTTGTTCCTGACTCCAGGCCTCTGACTTTTCATAGGGTATTTACTTAACAAACTTGCAACTGTAAATTATTTCTCTGCCTCTTTGAGATGTAAATATTCGACAACCAAGGAATGTATTTCTGGAGGACTTGGGAGTCATCTCTTTTAAAGGTAATTATCCCCCTACCTTCCAGCTAATTTCCATAATAACAATGAACAAATACAGATAACCTTGGTGACCAAACCTCCCCACTAATGTCCTCTAGTCCTTTTGTACCAGCTCATCCCAGCATTTAAAAACTCTCCTGCATTTGTTTTCAGTGGAGTTGAGTTCAGTCTTTCTCCCTTATTGCAAGGTCTTTAATAAAGTCTCATTGCCGGTTTAACTGATCTAGTAGAATTTTTCTTATCACAGGAACTGTCTCCAGAATTAGATAATTTATTACATTATTATGTATAAAAGAATTATAATTGGCTGTTAAGTTTTCAAAGAAGAAAGCCATCAAAATTCAATAAGAATTTATATTTATATTTTCATTTTCCATAGATAGTTATCAATTTTGACACCGTATGTTAAATACTTGACAGCATTAATTTTTGAATCATTTTATGATATGTCTTTCAGCTTGCTTTACTGTTTCAATTATCTTTATGAAGTTAATTTCATTTTTTACTGAAGTGTCAGCTCCACAAATTTTAGCAAACTGCTTCACTCATATGTATCATGCATATAAATGACTTGATGCTATAGTTTAAGATATGTTATGATAATAATCAAGAGCTTAATTCTACTTTAAGATGAAGACTCAAGACAGCATTTCTATTTCTTTGGTCATTAGCTTGATCTTAGAATTAAAAATAATTTATGAGATAACAAATTATCATAAGTACAACAGCTTGCTGTTAAAGTTTCAGTTACAATTTATATGGTTTTAATCAATATAATAAAAAGTATTTACATATTCTATTTTTATATTCATGTGGTAACTATACAAAATAAGTTTTTTATTTAAAGTATAGATGTTGTCACTAATTATTAGAGAAATGCAAATTAAAACTAAAATGATGTATTACCTCGCACCTGTCAGAATGGCCATCATTAAACAATCTACAAATAAATGCTGGAGAGGGTGTGGAGAAAAAGGAACCCTCCTGCACTGTTAGTGAGAATGTAAATTGGTGCAGCCACTATGGAGAAGAATATGGAGGTTCTTTAAAAAACTAAAAATAGAGTTGCCATATGATACATCAATCCCACCCCTGGGCATATATCCAGACAAAACTATAATTTGAAAGATACATGCATCCCTGTGTTCATAGCAACATTATTTACAATAGCCAAGACATGGAAACAGCTTAAGTGTACATCAACAGATGAACAGGTAAAGATGTGGTGTTCATATATATATACACATATAGTGAAATATTACTTAGCCAAAAAAAAGAATGAAATAATACCATTTGTAGCCACATGGATGGACTTAGAGATTATCATACTAAGTGAAGTAAGTTAGAGGAAGACAAATATCATATGATATCACTTATATGTGGAATCTAAAATATGACGCAAATGAACATATCTACAAAACAGAAACAGACTCACAGACACAGAGAACAGATTGATGGTTGTCAAGTGTGGGGAGGGTGGGGGAGGGATAAACTGGGAGTTTGGGATTAGCAGATGAAAACTATTGTATATAGGATGGATAAACAACAAGGTCCTACTGTATATAGCACAGGGGACTATATTCACTATCTTGTGATTAAACCACAATATTCTAATTCTGTGAAAAATGTCATTGGTGATTTGATAGGGATTGCATTGAATCTGTAGATTGCTTTGGGTAGTATAGTCATTTTCACAATATTGATTCTTCCAATCCAGGAACATGATATATCTCTCCATCTGTTTGTGTCATCTTTGGTTTCTTTCATCAGTATCTTATAGTTTTCTGAGTACAGGTCTTTTGCCTCCTTAGGTAGGTTTATTCCTAGGTATTTTATTCTCTTGATGTAATGGTAATGGGATTGTTTCCTTAATTTCTCTTTCTGATCTTTTGTCGTTAGTGTATAGGAATACAAGAGATTTCTGTGTATTAATTCTGTATCCTGCAACTTTACCAAATTCACTTATTTATTTATTTATTTTTTGGCTGCACTACATGGCTTGCAGGTCCTTAGTTCATTGACTAGGGATCAAACCTGGGGATAAAATTCAGACCCAGAAGTGAAAGCACCAAATTCTAACCTCTGGACTGCCAGGGAATTTGCCTATACCTATTTTTTAATGATCTAATTAAAATAATACATTTTCTATGTCCAAACTTAGGAGAACTGTAATTAAATCTAACACTATGATCACAAAATAAATAAATGTAAGGAAAGCATATACAAAACTGAATTAACAATCAGTGGTTTCAATATGCAATAAAAGACACTATGTCTTACAATATGAGAAGTATTTTAAAAAGTGGGAATTTCTAAAAATCACTTAGATTTTTAAATATTTCTAAATATAAGCACAAAATATGTCATAGTAATTTGACCCAAAATTGCATTTTTTCTCACAGCTTTTCTATTGAATTTATAAAAATAAAGTTACTCTCTTTAATTTCAACTTCAAAAAATAGTTGGTCCAAAATATCCTTGTCAACAGATTTTTTTTTTTTTTTTTTCTTTTTTGTACACAGGCCTCTCACTGTTGTGGCCTTCCCCGTTGTGGAGCACAGGCTCCGGACGCACAGGCTCATGGGCCCAGCCACTCTGCGGCTTGTGGGATCTTCCCAGACTGGGGCACGAACCTGCGTCCCCTGCATTGGCAGGCGGACTCTCAACCACTGGGCCACCAGGGAAACCCTTTGTCAACAGATTTTTAATAAATCATAAGTAAATTTACTTGACTCTATTTTTTAGCTGGTATGTTATTTATTCAATGAAAAAGAAGGCTTCCAATTATAGTGGCAAAAGAAGAAAAACAGTCAGTATAAAAATATAGTTTAAGAATAATTTTCAGGGCTTCCCTGGTGGCGCAGTGGTTGAGAGTCCGCCTGCCGATTCAGGGGACGCGGGTTCGTGCCCCGGTCCGGGAGGATCCCACATGCCGCGGAGCGGCTGAGCCTGTGAGCCATGGCTGCTGAGCCTGCGCATCCGGAGCCTGTGCTCTGCAATGGGAGAGGCCACAACAGTGAGAGGCCCGTGTACCGCAAAAAAAAAAAAAAAAAAAAAAAAAAAAAAAAAAAAACTAAAAAAGAATAATTTTCAAACTTTAAGCAAACCATAGTCATTTTTATATAATTTTCAGGTGTCATTTTAGAGAGACAATAGACTGTGTACGTAATTACATTCCATTTTCAGACAACAGTTTGCAATCAGGAGAATGTGTGATGAGGTTTAATCAAAGATTAGGACTTTTTAATTAAATAGGGCCTTTTGTGACTAGTCATTTGACATTAATTACTGTTTTACTTGGATTCTTTTTGATTTGTAAAGGGCCCTGAGTACTGAAAAAATTATATCACATCACATAAATTGTTGATAATTAAAACAAAAGCTTGTCTTCCTCAGCCCATCACACATCTTAAAAAGGAACATCATTTTAAATGTTAAATGGCTGCCTTAGAGAAACAGACTAGAGGGCGTTAAAGGAAAAATAACAGATGGCATGTCAAGCCATTTGCTTTGGATGGACAGTTCGAAAAGTTGTTAATTGTAATGATTTATACGCTCTTTTAAAAATATTCAGCCACACTTTTAGGGACTAACTAATGGTAGGAGATATATGTGCAGTTCTAAAAGCTCAAGACCCTTATGGGAAACATAAACCAAACTCAAAAAACACCACTGCAATGAATAAAGGTCATCAATCAAACTTAATGCTAAAACAGAATGTTGAAATAATATTTTTTATTTGTAGACTCTTGGAGAATAAAATGAAAGTTGAGACTATTTTTGTAAGATGATGACTCTAAGTGCAACATTCATCTCTCTGTGATTCAGAGTATAGTGTATGAAAGGGATAATCAAAATAAAAGGATTTAATATCAATGAACTAATTTGTTTTACAACAATTTAAGAAAAAAAGAACTTATAATATAAAGGTAATTTTAAAAATAATGATGTACTGTGTTTATGTAAGATACAGTGATTTGACTTGTTCAGACATAGAAACAAAATTATTTTTCCAGTTGGGATAAGAGAACCACATATTTCCCTGTGGCGACTGCCTTGTAATGGAGGGCATTCAATTTTAGTACAACTTGCCTTAGGTTAGGATTAGGGTCTGTGGATAGAGTAAAACTAATTGGCCTGAACATGGATGTCACACCTGCCCTCAGCTTCATTAGCAGTACACGCTAACCAACGAAGTTAAATAGACATGGTAATAATAAAACAGAACTTTAAAAATACATGGTTGTATGAACAAAAGATATGCACTACTGAGCATGGAACATGTTGTGATTAATTTTGCCTTTATTAGACCATGTGTAAAAGCTAATCAGCTAAACTATGTTTGATATAATTGTACTTAAGTAACTTAAAGTTAATAATCTCTCACAATAGTAAAAACTACTTAAATAATATCAATAATTCAGGCCACTTCAATTTCCATTAAAATAAAAATTATAAATATAAATTCATAGGAGGAGATAATCTATGTTGCCTGTAAATGTATATTTATTTAGACTTTTTATTAGCTAACACTTCCAGTTCATATTTTATGCTATTTTCATGTCCAATGGAGACTTAATATGAAAACATTCAAGAGTGGTAATTAATTGCTCATAATGGTAAATTGCTTGAGGGTGGTGAGGAGATTTTATTGACCTCACTCCTCTCTTCCCCAGTACTGGAATAAAATAATCTGGCACCACAGCTAAGGACAGCAGTTACAGTTCCAAATTTTCTAAGATAAATAGGAAAATTGACTGTGCCATGATTATATACCCCAAATGTCACTAAAACTGAAATTATAGCTTGGGTTTCCTAGCAAGCTGCAGAATTAAAGAATTACGAATTTAAGAGACTAGAACTAGAACTTTATTTTACAGTTGTTGATAATAATTATTTATTTATTGCTGACTTTTACTAGAGAGTTTATTATGTATCATGTCATTTAGTCCTCTCAACAAAATTTAGATAGATGACTATCCACATTTTACAAATGAGAAATGCAGAGAGGCTAAAAAACTTCCCAAGATGACACAGTTCGTAATGGACTAGTTAATATTTAAATCATAGTCATATCTGGAAGACAAATCTAAGGTTTAAAAATAAGATTAGAAAAAGTTTAGGTTTGAATGTTCCATTTGGTATTTTAATAAGTGGATTCCATTTCTCTTAAACGTTGAGATATCACAGAAGATATGAAAGGCTAGCCAGAAAAATATTGGGCAAGAAAAATAAATGTGGGGATAAAACAGGCATGGGGATTGTTTTTACATTGAAGTCCCACAAGTAAGACCAAGGATTCCTCCCCTCAGTATCCACCTGTGTATTTAAGCATAATCTGTCCTTCCCAACCTTTGCTTCAGTACCTTCTGGCTAACATTAGCCCTTGGGTTTCACTTTGGCTTTTGTCCAAGTATCAGAATCAAGGATGTTCTCTCAAATCTCTCTTTCTCCCACTCACATAAACACAAATACTTCTGTAAAAGCCAAACCTCTTGGTCTTATTTCACCCTTAAATAATCCCACAACTCAAATTGGTTAAATATAAACCCTGAAACATAAAGAATTCTATATCCTTGCATACTCATGTCAATCCTGCTGTCTCAATTCCTCCTCCAGGTCTCACAAGCTCCCAAAGCAAGTTCCCCTTGTTTAAACAAAATCAAAGATTTTACATTAATACCCCATAAGGTCACATCCCTCTCCATAACTATTTTCAGAATATTTGTGTTCTTCTGCTGTGCTAGAAACACAATTCATGGGCCTCTCCAAGGTCCTCTTGACCGCTAACTTGAGAAACTAAGAGACAAGATGAGCAAAGTCTCAACAAATGCCTATTCAGTATACCAATTCTCAGACTCCTCTTGTCTGTACCTAATCCATAGTGCAATATTTAGTCTTGGAGTGAGGACATTTTTATTTCTGTTCTAAATAAAGGGGATAAAGCCAGAGCTTCTCTATGACAGGAACAATCTTTGGCATGGCATTAGTCAGACCGAGGTTGGAACCTAAGAAAACTTCTTTATCTTGGTGTCATATTTTACTATTTCTCTTTTTTATTAATCAAACCAGGAGACTGATGATGACCTTAAACTTTCTCTTATTTTACTCCCCAACAAAGAAAATCTAAAAGATAAGAATAATAGAAGTTTAAAAAAAATCTGATTTCATACTCCCGAGAAGACTGATACTTTAAGTTTAAGATTTAATTATATTCCTTGTACCCATGAAAGACAGGCTCAAACCTAAATGAAGCATAAGATTTAGCACATCAAACATGAAAGAGTTAAAATTGCAATTCATGGGTTGCACTGAATTTAAAAGAAAGCTGCTAAATTTTTTCATTTAATGTTTCTTAAACTCATATATATCTCATGAAGGACAATTAAATATAAAATCAATAACTACTATAAGAAACTAGTTTACAACTGAAATAATTATTTTCCCATTAGAAGACATATTTGGGAAGACTATAAAAGTAAAACTATATTTGGTATTCTCTGCATTGCTTATTTTCCCATAGAAAGCCTATCAGTTAAAATGAATTTTAACCTTCTCCATTTCTCCCAGAGAACATTTAATTCATATTCTTTAAGATTTTTGAGACTGGCTCCCCATACTGATGAAGAAATTATTGTTTTTATAATATTTACTAAGGCCCAGTTACTGAACATTTCTCAAGGACATTTTATTTGCTCTTAATGTGTAAATCTCTGAGAATCATTTTGGGAAAAAAGGCAGCCAAAAATATTAATATATACAGTTAATTGTATAGTTTAATGAATTCAAATTAATTCATAATATATTATATTAAATACAATGCATGTGATGAATAAGAAAGAAAAAGGTCATGACATCGAAGAATAGTAGGACCAAGAACTTGAATACTAATGGATCAAAAATATCCTGCATGAAATATTATTTTATATTTTACTCTCAGTCCCAGAATTTTTCTTTTCAAATTGACTGTTCTCAAAACTACTCAAAAAAGTCAGCAATAAGATTTTATAGTGTTCTGTGATGTCAAGAATGTATGAGATTATGTTATACATTAAAATGTGCTATTTTCAGACATAATTAGCTAAATCATAATGTTCTGAACATTAATTATCTGAAAATGTGCCCAGTAAGCTATAATTTAAGAACAGCTTCTTGACTATCTTTCAATATCTTGACAGCCATTGAAACACGTTGCTCAGATGATATTGACTCATCTAATGGAAAGAACCACTACTTAGATGGTTGTCTCAGAATAGTTATCTAAAAAGGTGTATGTAGAACTGTGGTAGCTGAAGCTACCACATGGTCCACATGACTTTTTCTGGTCTCTTCCAACTTATGGAGGTTGTCCCCACTGAGGAATAAAGAGAGAAACATTATTTTCTAAATCTTTGCTCCATGATCCTTCTGTTGTATGACTGGATAATTTCTAATGTGTGTTTTTAGTGATACAGAACCTTGCTACATATATTAATTTTTTCTTCAAAATTGCTTTCCACAAACTTACTATGTTAATAACAGACTAACTGGTGTTTATTGCTCTATTCATAAATACAGTTTGGTAATATATATTTTAAACATTCCAAATTACTTTCCCTGTGATTATACTCTTTTCCAGTTTTCTTTGCTGATTTCTCCTCTTGGCATAGTGGTATGAGCATGGATTCCAGAGATAGTGCCTTGGTCAAAGTCTGGGTCTAATCTTCCTAGCTATATTGATCTTGGAGAAGTTATTTACACTCTCTGTGGCTTGAATTCTTCATCTGTAAAATGTGAATATTAATATTAGCAATATTATAAATGAAAATTCTTGTTACCCAATTTATAAAGAAGGAAACCAAATCTCACAGAGTTGATGTCATTTAGCTGAAATCAAAAATAACTGGTGTAAAGTGATACATTTAGAGTCAATAACTAGTAAGTAGCAAAGTCAGGATTTGAATACGAAAGGGACAATTTTTTTCCTTCTTGGTATTAGTGAAATATACTTATGAATTTACAAAGGTTTTTAAATTATTTAATGGAGATCTTCCCCCAACATAATATTAACATCAGCTTAGCAAGGGATTAGTTTATATTTAAGTAACATTTAATTTTGATTCAAACATATTTGTCTCAGATCTTTCAGAGCAGGCCATTCAAATAAAGACCAATTTGAAAAGCTAGCAATCTCCAGGAAGTGGATAGGGGCCAAATGCAAATTGTTAGTTATAGCAGGTAAAACTTTCTTCCTTCACCCACCATGTTTTGTCATGTCTTTCTTTGATATGACTGCATGCAAAGGGCAAGGACAGAGACCACTTGAAACCTCTTGGATGTGACCAAATTTTTGTATCCTACAGAAGTAACAGAGCCTCAAGATTTGAATATGATAACACTCTCTGAATAACCCTAAGCTTAACTTTGTCACTACTTTATCAGAACTAGGAATAATAGTAGTGGTCTAAGTCTCCTCCCTTACTTAACCAGACAAGGTCCTCTTCCAGGTGTAGTGATGATGGAAAGCATAGGAAAGGATACTGCCCTTCACTTATGTCCCTCACCCTATCCAACAGATACTCATGGTATTTTCTAGAAAGTACTTGGCAAGTAGTTGCTACTCCTCTGTTTATATATACTTTATTGTTTATTTTTTGGAGAATTTGTGGGAACAGTTGATAAACAGCTATATCACACTATTATTGACCTTGGAACACTTACCAGAATATTGCACATTCATTTAGTTACTTCAGGAATATGGAGCTTGCATTTAGGGTTGGCATCAAAAAAGAGGCTTTTTTCTACAGACACTCTCACACACACACACACACACACACACACACACAGAAAGCCTAGAGGATTGTAGTCATAGAACTGAGGAAGACCCATCTTCCCCAGGTTTTTCTTCTCAGGTGGAATTTTACTTCTTTAGAGGTAATAGTGATAAAAAATCAGAGATGAAATAAAGTAGTGATCAGATAATACATACTGTGTTTACATTTCTAACCCTGAACTAGTTGCCATCCCTTAAGCATGCCTTAAGTTTTCCTAAATATTTTCCTTTTAAATAGAATGCCTTAGTACCTCATCTCTACCTGTGTAAATTATATCAATCCTTTACATTGATATCCTATAAGGTCATCCCTTAATATCCTTTAAGGCCCACTCAGAAAGCCCACATCTTTGTAAATCCTCTCTTAATTCCTTACAATTGGATATGATTGCTCCTTTCTTAAACTGTTATGGTAATTTATGTACAATTTCTATGACACATTTTATTTTGTTCTGAATTATTCTCTGCTTAATTGTTGTATCACTCTTCTCCATCTGAAATTATAAAGACATAGAAAATAATGATGGTTTTCTCATTCCTATGTACCCCACAGAGTCTAGCACAGTGTTTTACAAATAGCATACCCTGGATGAAAGTTGAAATGAATCAGTCTGCCCTTTTCTAATAGTGCATGTAACAGAGTTATTTTCCCTCTGATAGAAAATTAGTTGAACATCTGGAAATTTAGGAATATGGCTCTTCAGTTATCTTAGTACATAAGAAATACAAGAGCTACACAATTTCTGACTCTCAACTGGCTTCCACTAGTCCAGATACTAGGTCTGAACAATACTTAGTACAATTGAGTTAACAATTGAGCCTATAAATTAAGAAAGAAAAAAGTATGCAAGCCTTATCCTTTATGAATCATCATAAACAAATGGTACCAAATAAATATGAATATATTCAGGATCCATAAATAAATTTATTTATATAAATATTTGACATATATGTATTGTGTGTGTATATATATATATATATATATATATATATATATATATATATAATCTTCAGGATACATAAACAAATGAAATCTATAGTTAACACTAAAGGCCGTTTTCTAATATCATGGCTTACATAACCCCTATTTTGCACATGGGATGTCTTAGTGTATTGCTTTATTGTCCTAAAATTATTGTTTAATTTTAAAGGATTCCATTTAAGCTTCTTAAAATATGACATGGTAATCATTAGCATAATTTCTATGAATAACAAATAACAATGATGCTACTGCAGTTCTTTTAATGAAATAATTCGTTATTTAAGCTGTCTAAGCAGTATGCATGACAGCTACCCTATCAACAGAGGAGTTAATTCAATGCACATGGAAGAACAGTTTAAATATTAAGCAATCAATCAATCATCCTCTCATCCTAGTTAATGAATAAGAGTATTACTTCAGTTGTTTCTTCTCTACTGAAAGGATGAACATAATCAAACTTGAATTTTATAGGAAATGAGGAGAATTAACATTTATACTCCATATCCATATATGCTTCTCATGGGTTAGAATTACTTGGGAATTATACTAAGTATATTAATGAAGATTCAAACTTATAAAAATTATTTTAGCTCTAACCAGTTTTTGGTAATAATCACTGAAACAGTTAACATGATCAAAAACTTTGGTTTAAATCATTTGCACATATTTTATTAACAGGACAAATTTCTTTCATGAATAACAGAGGTGACTTACCAAGTTTTACATATACTGTTAAGTATCAGAGAAATTTTACTGTGTTTTTCCCCATGAAATAACAATCTTTGTTATCAGTTGACTATGGGTTTGTACCACGACATGACCCTGGATTATATATAGAGCAAATTCATCTGTGTAAAAGTAGGTTATGAAAATAGGGTAGCTAAACTAAGATCTTTACTGCACTCTTACGAATATGTAAGCAGAGAATACCTGTAGATAGGAACAAGATGTATTTCAATCAAGGAAAAACTAAAAAGATTTTGACAAAAAGAGAGTGCAGTTTTGTCCCAGACCTCCTGAAAATGTCCAAGAAACTAGCATACAGAAAGTAACAGACTAGTAAGAGTTTGGACCTTTTGTTAATTGTTGGTGGGCAAAAACTGGAAAGTTTCACAATGGGTAAGAGGTTTTTACATAGAAAGCAGAAATCATTCAGGCCTTATCCTATTAAAAGAGCTCATGGTAAGGAAGTGTCCAGGATTCTTTCCAATAAAACAACATCTTAGTGTTTCTCCTCCTGCCAGTGAGGTTGGCTTAAATTAAGTGAGCATAAAGAATATGTGTACATATAAGTAATAGATAGAAATGATAGAGAATGAATGTTGATGATTGATTACTTTATTAAATTTAGGAACCACTGTCTTAAGAATTTACCTCTAAATTATTATTTGAATACTTAACATCTGTTTAACTGGAAATAATATTATAGAAAGGATGGTAAGAAAAAATACTCAATAGGATTTAAATATAATTAGCTACTTAGCTAGAAAATATTTTAGATATTGATTTTTATGGAATCCAGAAAACAGAGCTTGTTATATAGAAAAGAGTAAAAGTTCACCATAATATTCAAAACTAAAAATAAAATGAACACCAAAAATTTTAAAAGCCTTTTCATTCAATTTATTGAATTGATAGAGTATGTACATAAGTGTTTTCCTTCTCAGAGTCTTTATTTGTGGAACCCCCATGAGGCTGTGTATATAGAGCTAAAATTGTCATTGCCAAAGGACCACTTATAATATGACCACAGATATTTCTTCCCATTTAACGTCAGTTGTTCTTTGGTCTATCACATCAAAACTGTTATTTTCTCCTTCACAATCCTATATTTCAAACATCCCCCAATACAATAAAAATGCATATATTTTTAACAATCAAAGTTGAAATTCTGAAGAAAGATGCAGGATTTCATGAAAGTGATGGAAGTGATGTCAGAGAACTGCAACTGCTAGAATCAAATGTAAAATAATACAAAACAGCTCAATACAAAAATAATAACCACTGATGATAAAAAATTTACACAGCATCTTGACAAGATTTGGGTTTTTTAAAATTTTTAAGCTAATCTCCCAAACCTTATTTTGTTCTCTCTACACATAAAATTGTAATCTTTGCTTTAAGTGGATTTACTTTGAGTGACTTTTTTTCTAGAACTGATTATTCTTAGATAATGAGTTCTTATATCAAAATAATAAAATGATACAACAATAACATTCTAAAACATGTATACTGCAGTTGATCAGAAAATCCCTTGAATTTATAGAAAAATAAACTAGGTTGGATTTAGGAAGATAAACGAGGAAAGCAACCGGCACCTGCAAACAGTAGAGATAAAATTTCCTCCCCAAGCAGACAAGCTCTAAGTTCAGAATCAATAAATCCAAAGGAAAGAAGATGAGAAGAAATTGTCTAGGTAATTTATTACCAAACTTTAATTAAAACATCTGAGCTGGCCTGAGCTTCCCTTCTTCTACCCCCTTGCTTTACATACAAAGCACAGGCAGCAACTGTTGTGGCCAGATTTATAACTGAGACCCACTCTTTAAATTGAGTGACAGAGAGGCCATGGGTAGCTCCAAATGTGAGTGTCAGGGACCAAGAGAAAGAAATCATTCCTTCTGAGGGAAAAAGTTTAGAAAACATGCAAGACCATCTTTGCCTCATTTGTGGTCAAAGAGTAAAGTTTCTGAACTTTGGCAGTCATGCTATGTTCAGGCACTCTGCAGGGTAGCATCCTGCCCATGGCCATGCTCTTACATGGAGAAGCTCATCTGCCTTCCTTACTAGGAAGCCATCTCTCAGAACTGAAGAGAAAACCTGTATCGATATCCTATATTAAACGACCTGTTCTTTCTCATAAAGAAAATGAAGCAAGAAATAAAGATTATTGTACTCAGATAGAATAACAAGGACATGAAAAAAGACAAGGTTGATACCAAGTAATTCAAGAAGAAAACATTAAAAGTAACAATCATACCACTACTTTCTAATACATGTCTAAGGAAAGATTAGGTTAGTCTAAAATACACATTGAAAAACAGACCTCGCTGTAACTAAGTAAAGAACAAAGAGAGCAAGTAAAATTTGTTTGATTTTTGAAATAGAAATTATTGAATAAACTGAATAATACATTAGCAGGGCTAAAAACCAACTTCTTGATAAAATAAGTAGACAATGTTTATTTATTTAGTGGCTATGATAGGCTAGGTACTGTTTGTAAACTTGATATATTCTTAACTTATTTCATTCTCACAACAAATCATTTGATACTATTATCATCTCCAGTTCACAAATGAGGAAACTGAGGCAGAGAGAAGCTGACTAGCTTAAGACTATACAGCTAGTAATGGCACAATGCTAGTTAGCCACATTCTGAATCTAGGTGGTTCTGTGGCAAAACAATATACCTACCAACTGGGCTTCATTAATCTTGAAGATAAGAGAATGTGCAAATGTTTAGAGCCAAAATTGCAGAGTTTTAAAAATACAAAAGAAAGGAAAATGTGGAATTAAGAATATTAAAAAAAATATGGAGAAGTACCAACTAGGTCCATTATTAATTTAATGGGAACAGCAATACAGAAAAGTTTTCTGAGTGGAAAAAATATATGTGGGTCTTTATACTGAAAGTCTCCACTGAATAAAAGCAAAAGAAAAATTTTCAAGACTCACTCTTAAATATACCCAGGTCAAATTTCAGAACACTAAGGAGGTTGAAAAATTCTAAAAGTATCCAGAGACAAAAGCAAGGTTACCTACGATACAACAGAAGTCAAAATGACATCAGATTTTTCATCAGCAGCAGTTGCATCTGAGGGCAAAATTAAATCCCTTAGGACGTGAAAAAATTTATAAACTGTATTGATATGTTTATCAACAAATACATATAATATTTTCTGTCTGTGTTATAAGAAGATCTGTAAGAAATATCAAAAATTATTGTAAGGTTTGGTAATCCTTACAGAAATTAGTCTAAAAGCAGCTGCATTCTAACCTGTCCTGCCAAACGGGCAGAGACAAATCTCTTAAAATAATCCTTCAGTAAGAAGAGGAAAAGTTTAATTTAGTAATATCTTAAAAACAACAATAGCAACAACACAGAATGGCATCTAACGATAGCTACAATATTAACATTTCTATTAAGGAATAGAAATGCTAACAAATGGAAATAAGGAGCATTGGATTTAGAATGGAAGGACAGAAGATTTAAGAAACAGTGGAAATTCTGTGTGGTCTAGAAGAGGTAAAACAAATTACATAAAAATTAAAAGAGAATAATTTGAGACATTTTCTCAGCATGAACACAGTTTAGTCACTTGGACTTAATCCCATTTCATTTCTTTGGGACCAAGCATACCACCTGGATCTGCAATAACTCATATAAACACAATGCTGAAAATTCTACATATGTATACTGTATCTTATAACTGAAAATTGACCTGTGAACATTAATAACTTGGCTGCAGCTGCAGAGTTGATGCAGTATTTATAGCCAATAAAAACATAGCAAAATTACTTCATATTCATCTGTACAAATACAATATTCTAATATTACTTTAATTAACATGGTGTTAATTAGAAAAGTGGTATGTCTTATAAATGTTCATATTAGACTCCATGAATTTTACTTATGTTTTTTTCATATATTCAAACACAATATAACATAATAAGTATTTATTTTCTTTGATAAATATTCTGTGCATGACTATACTATTTCTATATTTTTCAACATATTGGTATTGAAGGATTTTGATGAGCAGGAACTGGAAAGAGCTAAATTGGTAGGCGATTTAACTCTGGTACATTTTCATTCCATTATAATTGCTTTCTCTGTAAATGAGAAACATCTCTTTCTGCTTTCCCTTTTACTTCCATTCCTTTTCTTCAACCCCATTCCCACACTCTAAATTACGTTAAAATTAGATCATGAGATCCGTATATTTGAAAAAGTTGCTAGAGAATGCTATTGGTCCATTTGTATGCTCATTTAATTATTATATTTCTAACTTCTTAGATAAATTATCTTAATTACCTTTAACTCTCCAAATTCAAGGCAGATATGCAAGGTCAGTTATTCTATTTCAGTTGTCAGTTGATAATCAGCGATTTTTGAAAAAGATATATCTCTAGTTGAGTGACTGTATGTAGTAATGAAAATACTTAATATTATTAAAATGGAATAAACTGTTTCAAGAAATCCAAAAGGTGATGGATAATAGAAGGAAAAATTAATCCAATCATTTTCATGGTCACCTAACATTAGACCAAGTTCAAGGCTGGTTTACCACAAAATAATTTGAGAACTTGTAACATCTTTTGGCTGTTTCTTGTTTTCAGTTCTATTTGTAAATATGCAGTCTGCCTAACTGCCAAAAAACAGGCACTCTTTGCGTTTCATGACTTTAAAACCCTAGGATATAAGTAGGATTCTGTCAGGTAAGATAAATGTGAGAATAAACAACAGAATCCATACTTTTTTATCAGCTACATGTTGCCACATTAAGCATTCCAGAGCATCCTCTCCACACTCAATGGAAATTGCAGTTGAGTTTAACAAACCAAAGCCCTTTGATTGCCAGAGGCATTGGAATTGGTCTGCTGAAAATACTTTCAGAATCCTCAAGGGGTCTGATATGGGGTAAGCTCCCCAGTGGTTGATTAATATTTTGTCTCCTAAAATACTGCAAGGCTTCCATGACATTTATACTAGCCATTCCATATATATATAACAATGCAAAATCAGCAGGGAAGTTTTGCTTTGACTTGCTGCGTCCACTTTACAATAGTGGTTTTGACACAGCATCTTAATATTCTACAACAAACAGTCTACGAAGGGGCACTATTCTATTAACAAATAAATGATATTACTTTGTTTTCCAGTCCTCAGCCAGTTTTTGTTGTAGTTTTTGCTGTTGTTTCCTTTGGGAGAGGTAGGAGATACATTGGGAAAAGCTTTTGTGAGAACCACTAAACTAGAAGATAACGTCTGTACTACCAGCTATATAACCATTGATATTGAAAATTAGAGTTCCCTTGTTGTGGTTTGAACACAAACTGTAACTTCAATATTACTTTAACAGAGCTCTCAACTATAGATTGTTTCAAAAATGAAAATTAATAAATATCACTCTAAAGTGGCGTGTGTGTGTGTTTGTGTGTGAGTGTGTGTGTTTGGTATTTTATGTTTCAATATAATATAAAGAGTTGTTCTTGCATCTCATTGTACTTGCATCTAAGAAAATCATGTTAAAAACTGAGTGTACTGTCTTATCAAAAATAAAAATTAAGCCTGTTTTAGACAAAGTGCTTTACATACACTATACTAATATGATAAATTCCTCATTAGTTATACCAATTCTACATGGAAAGTAAAAGTTTGTTTGGTTTACTTTTTCATTTACTTTTCATGCATTTGTTCTGAGGAAAGAAAAGCTTGTGTATAGTTTGGAAAGGCTTTGAAGCATTTGCTATAGATATGAAATTTCTGTAATGTCGTTACTCTGGCTGTAACATCATTCTCCTTGCTAACCCATGTGATTCTGTTAACTTCCTAGATACAAAATGGGCTTCATGGTTTTCATAAGAGTAAATCCATATATTTTTACATTAGCTGATCAGTTGAATAGATCATAAAAATCTATATGTGGATTCTTTCATAAATCAATTTAGGGTTATAAAGGGAGTAATTATTATTATTTTTTTTTTACTGTAGGACGAAACTGCCCCCTAAATTTAATTCATGGGAGATACAAACTTTAGTGTATAAAGAGGCCTTAAAAGTTAATAATGTGTACAAAAACAGTAACAATAAGTGCCTTTTTTTTAACACAGTCTAGTCTCAAAACTTGGCTTACCTATTCCTTCATCACGTAATTCATTCAAATAGAGATAAAAAACAAAACAAAACCCACTGTCTTAGCTATGGTCTAATGTGGACATAGCCATGCTAACAATTGATTTCGACTACTGAAGTGGCTGCAAGTAAAAAAAAAAAGTACAGTGGGAGCTGAACCAGAATTTAAACTCAGATTTTCTCATACTAAGTCCAGAATTAAAAACTATATCATGCTGATATTCCATAATACAAATTAAAATAAAGAATAATATTGTAGCTACATTGTATATCATTCAATTTTGGTTTCAAGTATTCCTAAATTAAAATCTTCCTATTCCTTATCAAGTGCTATTTTAAGAGATCTACCTCTGCAGATGGTACATACATCTCTTTCAATTTTATAAGATACACTTGATGAAAAATATTTTTTAATTCTAAGAAGCTTTGTACTAATTCAAGTTTAGCTAAATAATACAGCTGGTTTTGCACTAATTTTACTGAAGCTTGTCAAATCCTTGATACAACTTTTGTTCTTATAGAACCTTAAAAAACAACATGTTTTTTTTTTTCTAAGTGTTTGCTAATAAACATTCCACTGAACTCTTCCTTTTATAAGCAAATGAGATCAATTCAAGAAAAATTCCATAGAATTTTTTTTCCCTTACTTTTGGATTCTTAAAATGAATTTTTTCTTTTTTAGGTTACTGAGGTGATAATTAATAATGCAGAATGGAATAATTATAACTGGATGGTTTCTAAATATCACCTACAATACCAATGCCATGCTGCCACATATGTACTTGCCCATAGTCAGACTTTTTCCTATTTCCTATAGAAACTATTACAAAGTTTTATTCTCCATATTCTCCCATTCAACCTGGTCCAGAGCAAATAAACAGAGCAAGACAGTGCTTAAAGTGTTCGCTTCCCTCAGTGCCCTGAGATTAAACTTATCTGTATCTGAAACCTTCTTTCATTCCTTTTGCCTCAGCCTCCCTCCTTATCTATTATATTTTCTTTCGATTTCTCTTCATTTCCGGACTCCTTGAAAATAACACAAAACAAGAATAAAATTTTCCATTGTTTCAAATCAATTCACATCTCAACCACAGCTTTTGACTTCCATTCCAAAATTCTATTGCTACTGAAGTCACCCATGCAAAAACGGGTCTTAAATTTTTATTTAGTCTGAAATATTATGAGCTTTTGACATTGCTACTCACCCAACTATGTTTGTGAAACTCTCCTCTTCCTTGCATCTCATGAGCTTACTTTTCCATGGTCTTCTCCTCTCATCAATATAACTACTCCTCTTAGGATCCTTAACAGATCTCTCTCCGTATACACACAGTAAATTTTGGTGCTCTCTGTTAGACACTGGCTCACCTCTTTCCCCATATGCTGTTTCTGAGTGAAATCATCTTCAGAATCATCTGTTCTTCTGACAGATGTATCATTGCCATATCTATACTCTTCCTCTGTTCTGAGATCCACTACCTTCCACTGTCTTCTGTGTATCTAACAGACAATTTCAAATTGACATGATTCAATCTATATTCATTAGCCTCTACTTCTAAGTCTTACTCTTCCTGTGCCATTTTGCTTAATGATATCATCATTTACTTAATTTTACAAATAAGAAACACTAGAGTCAACCCCAGCTGCTTTCTTTTCTTCAATATTCACTACTTGTTTCACAATTAAATCCATCAATGTGTCTTGCTATTTTATCAGTTAAGTAGATTTTAGGATATAGCTTTGTGGGGGGAGGAAAAATACTCTACCCTTCTTCTGGTTGGTCTAATAATTAACTTGACATGACACAGATTAACAGGAGAAAATCAAATTTAATTATGTACCTCTGGGAGTTCCATAAGATATGAAGCCCAACGACAAGTTAAGCAATTGAAGCTTATGTGACATCAGAAAGAAGGAAGGGGGGAAGGGTTTGAGACTTCTAAGGGTAGGAATGCAATTTGCTGGAAGATGAAAAAGAGCAAATGTTTGGTAAACAAGTGTTTGCTGGGCCATGCAGAGACAATGGGACACAGAGAGGACTTTGATCAAACAGGCCTTGCTAAGTTTCCCCAAGTCTACCTCACCTAGCTCATATTATATGCTAGTTATTTATGATGATAGTTCTGCTAGAACAGGCCCTTTATCTTAATTATTTTAGGCAGTTAAGGAGAGGAGGTAAATACTCTTCCTGAGACATTTCCTTCTTAAAAACAATCAGCCTAAAATAATCCTCAAGCCAAAGAGACACATTTTGGGGTGGCAAGTTTTTCCCCCCTACAGCTTAAATTTTTTATCTAGACATTGTCGATATTTTGACTTCAGTTTACATTTTGGAATATGTAGTCAAGGAAAAAATGAAATGAGAAAAATAAACTTGGAGAGAATTGCATGATATATTTGTATCTGTCCTTTAAAAAATGAATATGAGGTTAGATAAAAATATTTCACTAATCATGCAGTCACTTATTTTTATGATATGATATTAAATCATAAAAAGAATAAAACTGTTAGAATCCAATTTCGATCCATCTCTTTTTCATCATTTTTATTGCAATTTTTTTTTTAGTTTAACTTCTCATCATAATGTACCAAATCTCCTAGCTGTTCTCCCTGCCTCAGAAAATTTCCCCTTTCTGTCTTTCCCCCACTACTTTTTGTTTCTACTTCCTTCAGGGTTAGCTTTCTAAAAGTCAGAATTGTATAATCAATACACTATACTGAAACCACTCACATGTGCAAAGAAAACTGAGCTTTAGCACTTGTTCTGTAACTGATTCAATCTTACAAATAAGCCCTTCTACATAATATGTAATGAAAACACTAGTTTTTAATTCAACTTTGAAAATTTAGTTTTATAATAATTTAAGTAGTCTATTTTACCTTTTAGATATGCAAGCCCTCCTACCTTCTATTCACCCTGTCCCAAAGCAGTGTTTCAGAATATGGAGGCAGGTAAGATTTTGCTGATCTAATGGCCTCTGCTGTAGTGGTTATAGTAATTCTTGTCTGGTCCCTAGTCCAGGTACTGGTGGTGAGACAGAAAATGGACAGGTCACAACCTTTAAAAGAATGACATAGCCCAAAGACATGACATAAACTGATTGGAACAAACTAAGTCCAAGATGGACCAAGATAATTCCAAGGCCGACCATGTTAAGGTCAAAAGTGGATGGTGGCCCAATTCCTGGAAATCCTCACCCATTCCCCAAAATAGCTGGAATACTCTTCCCACTTATTAGCCTATGACATTACCCACCCTTATAAAACCTGACAACCCCCTGGTGCCTCTCTCACCTTCTGAGATGGTCCACACTCTGTCTATGGAGTGTGTTTCTCCCTGAATAAACCTTCTTTCTCTTTACTGTGGCTTGCTCTTGAATTATTTCTTGTGTGAAGCCAAGAACCCACACTTGGCACCTGTCCCATGGACTTGGACATGACCTGGGATATGACCTTGGATGTGACTAGGGATGTTACCAAACATTTGCTTTTTCCTGCACCAGTGGTGCTTCCTGAGTGACTCAGGTGTCCCTTAACTTACACACATAGGCTTCTCAGGGTGTCTCCCTTGTCCTCCTGAATCCTGGACTCCTCTGCTTATCATGCAGTCTCAACTTCTGGATAAACTTCCCCTTTGAAAGAGCAGACCTTATTCAGGCTGCTAGCCTTGACATCAACTACTTTCTCAGTCTCCTTTATGGAGCACCAGAAGGTTCTGCAGACTAATGGCTGCCTGTGGGTACTGAGGCAATTGGTAAACTCAAAACTGGATATCAAGTAACTATGATGTCTGCAGTTGTGGACAAAATATGTCTCCTGCTATTTCAGTAAACTCAGATGTTGAGCCATGAAGCCATCAGTCACTGCAGCCACCCCCAACAGTGCGCCTTGAGGGGAATTCAGGATGGAGGAAAACAGGACATTGGCCCTAGATAGTTAAGGTGCATATCAAAGGAATAATTTCAATAATTCCAGATTCTTGCATATTCCTATACAAAGAAAATCACTAAAGTCATAAACTGGAGATGTCTGTTTTTTGTGATTAGCATTAATCTTTTGATGTTCAATTACATTTTTTTCCCCAGCAAAAACAATTGCATATCCTGGCTTCTCCCTTCCTCTCTGGAACAGTCCCTCAGAGCTATCCGAGAGGCTATGTCCCGGGATATAGTTCTCAGTAAGCCTGCTGAATAAAACACAATTATCAAGTTTTAGGTTGTGCTTTTTTTTTTTTTTTTTTTTTTTCAGTCGACACAGCACTGTACTCTGATGGGGCCATCCCCTGGGTTGATGTGAAGAAATAGCCTAGAAGGTGATCTCCTCCTAGAGTCTCGTACATGAGAGGTAGACAGTAAATTTTGTCTTTAGCACACCATTCCTATGGAATCCTGGAGTCTGAAGGAATGTACGGTTTTTGTATTTTTTCTGAAGTTGTGATGGACACATTCTGAGCTGTTTGTACTTCTGTTTCTCTCTCCTCTATTTATTTTTTTATTTTTTTTTTATTGAAGTAGAGAAACAGATTCTCTTCTCTATTTTTAACACAATCCTCAAGAACTGGAAGGGACCAGTTTTTCTATTTTCTACTTCCTGCCTGATTAGGTCTTCCCTTATCTAAAAGTTTATTATCAAATTTGCCAGTTCAAATCTTTAGTTGACAAAAAATAAACAAATAAAAGAATGATAATGAAATTTAGCTTACTCACTTGTTTTTCTACACAAGACAATGTTCTCCTCTTCCTTTAGATAATAAATTTCTTGGCTTGGTGTAGGTGGAAACCTGCAAAACAATGTTATAAAGGGTTATGGTATAAGCCTTGACAGTTGGTTTTTCTTCTTTGTAATGCAAGTGCCTGACTTAAGCTTTGATTGACTAAGTATTCACTTCAAAGAGGCATCCACTTCAAAGGCAGCTATCTCTAATAAACACATTGCCACACACATGACCAGATAAAGAGCCATCCCCCCAGCCTCCATTGTTTTAGAGCTCTTAGTTGATTTCAATAAATGACCATTTAGGAGCCCTGTTTTCTCCTTCTTACATTTTAATTCCTGCTGTTATGTTTCAAATTCACCCATAGAGCCAACTCCAGAAACTCTAGGCTTCCACATTAGACCCCAATAAAAACAGACCTCCAGTCCCTCACATTTTCTCTCTCTCTCTACCTGTGACCTTACTGTGTGAATCCAGGTGTGCCCTGTAACCTCCAGTAGTTGTAATAAAGCCTTGTTCTTTTTTTTTTTGCCTGAAGTTCACTTGTTGTTACTGCTAATGGTATCCTGCAATCCTAGTAGGAATTACAAGGGCTGGTCCAGGCACAACATTAGTTATGGATAGGCTAAGATGGCACAAAACAAAGATAAAGTAAAAGATCAAGTTAATGTTTTCTCCATAATACGTTCTTGGTAAAATTTGATGATACTTTTTTTTTTTTTTTTGCGGTACGTGGGCCTCTCCCTGTTGTGGCCTCTCCTGCTGCGGAGCACAGGCTCCGGATGCGCAGGCTCAGTGGCCATGACTCACGGGCCCAGCCGCTCCATGGCATGTGTGATCTTCCTGGACCAGGGCACGAACTGGTGTCCCCTGCATCGGCAGGCGGATTCTCAACCACTGCATCACCACGGAAGCCCGATATATATATATATATATATATATATATATATATATATATATATATATATATATATATATATATATATATATATATATATATATATATATAATTTCCCAAATGTTAAAGCAGGGCTTGGGAAACTATAGTCTATTTCCTGTTTTTGTAAATAATGTTTTATTGGAACAGAAACACATCCATTCATCCACATGTATATTTACCCAGTATGGGAGATTTAAAGATAAAATGATAGCCCAGAAAGATGCACTAAATAGAGCAGTAAACACTGATAGAATAATAGACATGCAGATCACCATAGTCTTCTTACAAACATGTGGACTTGCTAATGTGCTTTTAATGAGCAAGTGAGTTTTTGCACTACAAAGCATTAGGAGTTTCAAATCTTCCTTATGGCTGCATCATATATATCTACCACTGATCTTCTCCTAAACCCCACTTAAAGTTAGTTACTAGAATTAGGTCACCAAAAACCAAAATATTCAATTTCATTTTGTTGACAACTCACTGCAAAGTAATTCTGCTAATATTAATGCCGCCCTTCAGAATACTGCTTACTAACTAACTGACATACTCAGATAATAATAATGATTAACATTTACTCAGTACTTGCTGTGTGTCTTATGTAACGTAACTCAGTTAATTCTTGAACAACTCTTTGAGGTAAGCAAATAATTTAGCTTGGTTTTACAGACATTAATTTGTCTGAAGACACATAGCCATTAAATAACAGGGACTTGACCCAGGTCTTTACTACTGATTATTTCCACAAATAGCACTAGGTTCTGGATAAAATAGGACCTATAGCCTATAGTATATATTTCATGAAACTGTCTAGATAATTTATCAGTTTTCAGTGGTGTACTATGCACCAATGGCACAAAGGTGAGTGAGATGTGATCCCTACCCACAAAAGACTTCCATTCTAACTGGAGAGATAAAACATGCAAGTAAATTTGATATAAGTAATTCAGTGGCAGCCCTACAGGTATATTGAGCAAACCTACCTGAGTGATGATAGCAAGAGTGTTAAGTAAATAATGAGAAAGGAAAATATGTGAACTTAGACTTAAAATATTTGCAAATGACACTTACAGCAAAGTATATATATGTGTATGTGTATGTATGTATGTGTGTGTATGTATATATACATATATATATATATATATATATATATATATATATATATATATATATATATAAAATCTAGACCTAGATAAGCAAACCAGAATATGAGCCATTTGGTTTTCAAAGACCAAAACGTTAAAACAGTAATGTAAACTGAATCAAAGTTTTTAATATTAGCAATGATTGGACACAGAAAATTAGTGACTAGACAAATAGAAAGGTGGGAATACAAAGCATACAGATTTTGAACAATAGACCATGTATGTGTTAAAGGTCAGCCAAAAAACTGACACTTGGAAAGCTGCATTAAAAAAAGATCCATGATACTAACATTTTCCAAAAAAAGCCTTGTTAACTGTGGCAGTGCTTGCTCATTTGGGGACACAATAGTTCCAGAGAAGTATCAGATGGTTGAGAGAAAAAGTCTAACATTTACGCTGCTTTTTCATGTTTTAAATTATATTTAATACATTTAAAATTATATGCTTTATATTTTAATTTTTCTGGTATGCAAGAACATATATTTATGAAAATTTGTGTGATTACCTTATAGCTAGTGAGTATATAAGAGAGCAATTCCATGTATTTGGACTTAAGACATTTTGGGGAAAAAAGGATACTTAGGACAAGTCATAAATTTACACACAACAGTACATGCTACAAACAGTTGTATAAATTCAAATCAAGAACTTTGTTATGTATATAATATAATATATATATTATATAATATAATATATATATATTATATAATATATTATATATATATTATATAATATATTATATATTATATTATATATATATTATATATTATATAATATATTATATAATATATTATATAATATATATAGTGAAGTGGTGTGGTAAGAATTTTTATTACCTTTTACCTTATTACCATTTCATCTTCAGGAATCACTGTATTATTTTTCAATAAAGCAAACATATTACATATGTATGTGCCCAAAATTATGTTGAACTCTATTAACTGATTTAAAGGGTCCATAGAAGAGAATTTTGTTATGAAAAAACTTTTATTTTTGTTGGAATGACAATTATCACTGAAATAGAAAAGGATATATACCTCCTGGTATGTAAGCTTAAAACCAGAAAGGAGAATTTTAACCCCAACCAAGTGACAGAGGAATAACCCTTCCTTTGATGGACTGAATGTTTGTGTGCTCCTTAAATTCATATGTTGAAGTCCTAACCCCCAATTTGAAAGCATCTGGATGTAGGACCTTAAGGAAGTAGTTAAGTTAAGATGGGTTCATGAGGGTAGAAACACTGTGATGGGATTTATGTCCTTATAATAAGAGGAAGAGATCAGAGCTCTCTGCCTTGTGAAGACATAGCAGGTGGCTTGCAGAAGGTGGCCATCTGCAAGCCAGGAAGAGAGTTCCACCAGAATTTGATTATGCTGGTACCCTCATTTTGGACTTCTAGCTTCCAGAAATGTGAGAAATAGATTTCTGTTTTTAAGCCACTTTCTTATGGCAAACTGAGCTGACTAAGACACATTTTGGTAGACAGAGTGAGGTATTGCTGTAACAAATACCTAAAAACTGTGGAAATAGCTTTGGAACTGGGTAACGGGTAGAGGCTATAAGAGTTTTGAGGTGCAAGCTAGGAAAAGCCTACTTTGTTATCAAGGGACTTTTAAGGGTGTTTCTGGTGAATGCTCAAGAAGGAAAGAGAAGAGCTATAGAAAGAGCTTCCATCTTCTTAGAGAATATGTAAAATACTTATGAACAGAATGTTGGTAGAAATATGTATTTTAAGGGTGAGTCTGGTGAGGTCTCAGCTGGAAATGAGGAAGATGTTATCAGAAACTGGAGGAAAGGTAATTCTTGTTTAAAAAGTTGCAAACTCTTGACTAAACAATGTTCTAGTGTTTTTGTGAAAAGTAGATCTTGCAAGCAATGAATTTGTATATTTAGCTGAGGAGATTTCTAAACAAAGTTTTGAAGGAGAGTCTTGGTTCCTCCTGACAGGAGAGAGATAAACTGAAGATGAAATTGTTAAGCAAAAAGGAACCATAACTTGGAGATTTTGAAAATTCTCAGCCTATCAGTATTTCAAAAAATGAGAAACGCTGTTCAGAAGAGAACACTAAGGGTGTGGACAAAAGTCATATGAGAAGGAGACAAGTAAGGGTGTGAATCCTGGACTAAATCAGCCATTCAAGAAGAAAACAAAACAAAACACAAAAACGGCCAGTATGAACTAAAGGGGATAGAGAAGGGGTGAAATAAAAGAAGGCTGTCAAACTTCTTAGACTGTACAGGACCATATCATAAATCTTTTCAGCCACAAATGTTCCTTATTCTTCAAGACAGGGAAGAATGACCGTGAACATGATTCGACGATCATCAGGGTTGCCTCTATGGTTTTAAAGGTGAGGTGGGGGGTCCATCTCCCCAGTTTCAGCAGACCAGATTGTGGTTATCTGGAACCATAAGGGCAGGGCCCATTGAGCTGTGGGGATAGGGCCTCCTAGAGTCTTGGGTGCACAAATCCTGCCTAGAATAAGTGCAAGGTAGTACCACAGCCCCATAGGTTCTGGAAGATGGAACTGCCATCCCTGTAGGTCCAGAAAACAGAGCATCAAATCAAAAAAGATTATTTCTGAGCCGTAACAGCTAATGGTATTTTCCTTGCTAGGTTTTGAACTTGCTTAGGACCCATCATTCCCTTTATCATTGTGTTGTCTCCCTTTTAGAATAGGAATGCCTATCTTATGTCTATCTTATCATTATATTTTGGAAACATAAAAAACTGTGTGGTTTTGCACATTCACAGTTAGAGAGGAATTTTGCCTCAGGACAAATCATATCTCAAATTCCAACTATATCCGATTTAGATGATATTTTAGATAAGACTCTGAACTTTATTTAAAAACATTTTTCTAGATTTATTGGTATATTATTGACATATAACAAATGTAAATGTAAGGTGTATAATGTGATGATTTGATATACATATATATTGCAAAACAGTAACACTTCCATTCATATATATATATGTTTGTAAATATATGTATGTATACATAAATATATGCACATTTTTTCGTGTGGTGGTAACATTTAATTAACATTTATGTTAGTGACTTTTAATTATACAGTTTCATATAATTACTGGTAATTAATTAAGTTATAGTCTCCATGCTGTACATCTAGCCCCAGAACTTACTCATCTTATAGCTGGGAGTCTATATCCATTGACCAACATCTTCCAATTTCTTCCACTTCCCTAGCCCCTGGCAACTATCATTCTACTCTCTATTTCTATGAGTTCAGATTTTTAGATTCTGCATATAAGTGAAGATATACTGTATTTGTCTTTCTCTGTCTGACTCATTTCACTTAATGCCCTCAGGATCCATCAGTGTTGTTGCAAAAAGCAGGATTTTCATTTTTTTATGGCGGAGTAATGTTCCATTTTACACACACACACACACACACACACACACACACACACATATATATATATGTATGTATGTATGTATGTATATATATATATATATATATATATATATATATATATACACAATATATCACATTTCTTTATCCATTCATCTATTGATGGACACTTACTCTGTTTCCATGTCTTGGCTATTGTCATGAATGTTGCAATGAACATGGGGGTACAGTTATGTCTTGCAGATAATGTTTTCACTTCCTGTGAAATCCAGAAGTAGAATTGCTAGATCTTATGCAGTTCTATTTTAAATTTTTTGAAGAACCTCCATACTTTTTCCATACTGGTTATACAAATGTGCATTCCCACCAGCAGTGCAGTGTTCCTATTTTTCCACATCCTCAACAACAAGTTGTTTCTTGTCTTTTTGAAAATAGCTAATTTTCTAATGAGGTGATATCTCACTGTGGTTTTGATTTCCATGATAGGAGCACACACTGGAATTTTATTAGTTTCAGTGGGTGGTGTCATGTTTCTTTGATTATTCATGACCTCTGTGGCCTTGCCTTGGTATCTGCACATTTGAAGTGGTAGGCAACTATACCAGTCTTTACAGACTGATTTTTGCAAGTAAATCCCTTCACCAGTCAGCTGATCCTTAGATTCTGTGTGGGCAGCTGGTGGTCTCCATGGAGAGCTTGCTGCTGGAGTCCTTTGATGGCCTGGTGCTTGGATATTGGATAGGTGGAAAGCCTGGGATGACACTAATCAGCCTGGCAGTGGCCTCCATCAGAACACTGGGTTTACAGATGTCCCCCTGGATCCTGGACTTGTAGGTGTTGATTGGGAACCTGAGGCCACAGGAGCCACCTTACACTGGGATGTGCCAAGAATCTGGGTTGGGTGGAGCCTGCAGGTAGCCTGGCACCACTAGATCATTCCCAGGCCATGTGAGCTGGCCAGTGTTGGGGTGAGTCAGGATCTTGTGTTCATGGGAGCCCACAGAGAGCCTGCTGTCATGGGAGTTCACTGGATAGGCTAGGAGTCTGGGGCAACCTGAGCTGCCTGGCGCCACAGGAGGCGGCAGCAGTGGAATGGATCGGGGGCCTGGGATCAGGAGAATATTCTAAGGGCCTGGAGCTAAGCAAGCTGTCTAAGCTTCGGGAATGACCTGTGGCCATTGAGCCCACTGGGGCTGCTGGAGCTAGCCAGTGTCCCATTGGTCCAGGAGCCTGTTTCTGAAGGAGTCCTCTGAGAGCCTGTAGCCAAGGAAGCTACCTGAAGCCATGGGAGCTGATGGAGTCAGAAGGAACCAGGTGAGAAGGGCAGCTTGGGTTTTCCGGAACCCTCCTAGGATCTGGAGCTGATGGAGTCAGAAGGAACCAGGTGAGAAGGGCAGCTTGGGTTTTCCTGAACCCTCCTAGGATCTGGTGCTGCTGGGGTACCTAGGGCTTCTGGATCTGGCAGGCATCTGGGTGAAAAGGTGGTTTGTGTTCATATGAGCCTGCTGGAAGCCTGGTGCTATAGATGCCACCTGGGACCACTGGAGCTGGTGGGTGACATAATGAGTTGGGAGCTTGTTGAAAGCCTGGTCTTACAGGACCTGCCTGTGCCCATGGAGTTGGCAGGTGCTGGGAAGATGGAGTCCTGGGTTACCAGAAGCCCATGGGGAGGCTGGTGCCACAGCATCTACCTGGAACTGCTGGAGTCTGCAAGTGCCAAAGTGAGAGGGAACATGGGTTGGTGGGACCCTGTTGAGGAGCCACCTAAGGCCTTGGGTTTCTGCCTGGTGCCCAGGTTGGCCAGCTCTGGGGTCTGCCATGAAGTCAGGTTCACTTTACTCTCCCATGGGGAATGTGTCTCTCTCCAGCTAGGCTTCTCAGGCTTGAGCAAGGGGCAGTGGAAGTGGTGTGAATCTATCGTTCCTACCCTGCTCAATATGTCCTTTCTTATTTCTGTGTTTCAACCTAGTGCTCTAATCGCTCATTTGTAATCCCTGGCTCTTGTGAAAGTATTTCTTCATGCAGATAATTGTTCAAATTGATATTTCTGGGGGTGGAGCAAGAGAGGCAAAATTCATATGCCACCATTTTGCTGGCATCACTCTCACACCATGACTTTGGACTATAGACTTTAGCGTTGATGCCGGAATGAATTAAGAATGTTGGGCTGTTGGAAATATAATGAGTATATTTTGCCTGTGAGAAGAACATGCATTTTGGGGGTCCAGGTGGAATGTTATGGACTGAATGTTTATATAACCCCAAAATACATAGGGTGAATTGTTAACACCAAGCATGATGTATTTGGAGGTGGGGCCTTTGGGAGGTAATTAGGTTTATATGAGGTCATAGATATGGAATCTTCATGATGGGATTAGTGTACTTATAAAAGGAAGAAGAGGTTGAGATGGGAGTTTGCTCTCTCTACCTTGTGAGGACACAGTAGAAGGTAACCATCTGCAAGCCATGATATGGACCTTCACTAGAACCCAACAATGCTGGCACCCTGATCTAGACTTCTAGCCTCCAGAATTTTGAGAAGTATATATATATACATGTAGTATTTTGTCTATGGCATTTCATCATGGAAGCCCAAGTAGACTAAAACACTAAAATGTTACCCTGCTACCTGTCTTCAAAACTTGACTATTCCTCACTTCACTCAGGGATGAGTGGACAGATAACTATTCTTTCCACTAATAATATGGAACTAAATGACATAAAATAAGACATTATGGTAGCATCCAAAGATTGGGAGATGCTCTGGGGCGGGGTGGGGTGGGGTGGCGGAAATTACAAAGAAGAGAAAAATATGTTAGAAATTTGCTTTTTGTTACCAGTAAGATTGAAGAACATGTGTTCTGTGGGGGGAAAAGAAAGGAAGAAAAAGATGTAACAGAAAGAATTAGTAAAACAATAAATTGAATTGTTAATTGTTCCCTTGAGAAGAAAAACAAAAGACAACAGATGAATAATGATAGAAACAAAATACCGTATCAGAGTTAAAGTCATTCCAAACAGTGCAGATAAATGAACCAGTGTTGCAAAAATAAGAAAACGTAAGAGATTATTATGCTGGAGAAAAGAAAGGAATAGAAAGAAAACTGAGCACAAACATTGAAAGATATTGTGGAAAAAAATAAGAATATTCTGCATTAAGATGTTTTTATAAATTGACTTACTTTGTGTTGAAGAAAATTAGTTGAAAATAAATTATCAGGTAAAATTTATTGAACTAAAAATATTTCCCCATATATTAACTGATAAATAAAAATAGGCCAATCTAAAGAGCTTAAAAAGGAAATGTGTAACTGAACAAATAAATGCTAGGCAACTGGATCTTCTCGTAGGAACTGTGGTGGTAGCACAGTAGTAAAGAAATTTTAAAATGTGAATGGGTTCAAAAAGTATGTCACAACATACTTACCTATATAACAAAGTACTCAAAGACTCAAATAATGAAAACAACAGCCAAAAGCAAGCACCCAAAGAGGATAAATGTAGTATAAAACAGACCACATCAAAAAAAATAAGAAAGAGGAAATAATAGAGATAAAATTAAAAAATAGTAAATTAAATAGCAGAATTTACAATAAAAGTGTTTTTAATATTATTAAAACTTAAATTCCTAGTTAATTTGAGGAGAACAGAAAAATCTACAAAATTAAAGTCAAAATTTTATAGAATTATAATTGAACTATTTAGTAAATATATTTTCAGAAAATACTTTTAAAAATCAGAATAAAATAGAAGATTTTTAGAAAATATAAAGTTCAGTAGGTCTTATAGAAGTGGAGAATAAAACTAGACCAATAGAAGTATCCTAGAAGTAATAAAACAATTTGGCTAATAGTTATCTTGAATAGAATGCACCAGGATCAGATAACTTTTAAGGTAATTTTTTTTTAATTTGTTAAGAAATGTTTTTAAAGATATATTTTAAAGGCATTCTAGCGTACAGACTAAGATATCAAATTTCTAAATTATTTTATGAGGCTAGGAAAACTCTGCTACCAAAACAAGAAAAAAGTAGTACAAAAAAGAATACTAGGGCTTCCCTGGTGGTGCACTGGTTGAGAGTCCACCTGCTGATGCAGGGGACGCGGGTTCGTGTCCCAGTCCGGGAAGATCCCACATGCCCTGGAGCGGCTAGGCCCGTGAGCCATGGCTGCTGAGCCTGCGCATCCGGAGCCTGTGCTCCGCAACGGGAGAGGCCACAGCAGTGAGAGGCCCGCGTAACGCAAAAAAAAAAAAAAAAAAAAGAATACTAAAGACACATTTCATGTTTGAACAATAAAGGGAACATCTTAGTTTAAAAAAAAAAGAAATATATATATATATATATATATGTATATGTATACAGCAAAACTAGGAAAACAAATCCAGCAATGCATAATCAAGCAGGATTATTTTCTGGGAGTGCTCAGAAAGGATAATATAATCAGTCTTTTAATGTTTCAATGTATTAACATAATTCATTTGATCATAGGTCAAAGGGAAAAATATAATTATGTGGTAAATGATAAAACTTGGATAAAATTAAATATATAACATTGATAAAATATTTTGATAAAATATGAGCAGAATTATTTTTTGGTATGTCATAAGTATATCTATTAGCATTTCCACTTAACTTTAAGAAGTTTGTTATTGCATTAATCTTGAATTTTCATCAAATGTAATAAGATAAGATATAAAGTAATGATATAAAGATATAAATGATATAATGATATAAAGATATAAAAAAATAAAATGAAGATATAAAATAATTTAAAAAAAAACTCCTAACGCTTTTTATTTTAAAAATAAGATATTCTATCTAGAAAGGGCAAAAACATTTATTCAAATGCCCTCAGGAATTATAATAGATTAGTTAATAAGATAGTTTTAAAAAAAGAATTAAAAAAGCAATGACTTTTCCCATATTTGACAATAACTTGTTAAGTAGAGTAAGAGAACAGGATCCCCTTTTCATAATTAACCAAAAATATAAATTTAAAAAAAATGTTTAGCCAGAAATCTAAATCCCAGTAGGGTTCAGGCATTGGAAATTTTTCTAATTGTTTTTTTTTTCCCAAATATGGTTCATTGTTGAAGTCTTATGATTGTAATAATGGAAGAATAATTTAATGAATTTCTCAGTGAATGACATGGATATGATCTGCTCTGTACAGATGAGCAGGTGGTAAGGCCTTGCAGCACAATTCACATAATGATATGGGCTGTGTGGGTTGTAATTAATGGATTATAAATTGCTCTGTCAGAAGCTACTTCAAGTTGCTAAAAAAGTCATACATTTCCAGGGACATAGACCTTGAATTTTTGACTAGAGAAATTCCAGATATATAGACTGAAGCAGGAATGCTATAAACAAAGTTGTAGTTAAGTTGATAAGATCATAAATATATATTTTCAAAAGTGCTGTTTATTCTTCTCTGTGATTTTCTGCAGATGCTGTGAAAATAAATTCAGCTGAAAAGTTATTTTGTAACAGACTTAATATAGCATTTCCTGGTAAACAAGTTGCATTATTGACTTTTGTTTTTATTTTTAATGAAAATCAGTGAATTTTGCAAAGTCTGAATCTGCATAAGAACTGGTAGAGCAAATGCATTATTTCTGCTCAAATCTATAAATTTTATTTTTTCATGTAACATGCTATTTTTTCCATTTTCAGATCAACCAAATATTTTAACTGGGTACAAAAATGACAACATATTGGTAATCTATTTTTCATTGAATAATAATGTTGTAGAATGGAGGAGGGGGCTCTCTGACACTGCTGTTGCCATTTGGGGGGGTGTAATTTACATGCAGAGAAGGAACAGAAAACATGCTGTCCTCTGAATTCTCAATTTTTCACAGTATGGAGAGGTACAGAGCTGTTTGGTACATGTTGTAGCCAAGGTTTCAGCAGAGTGGAGTCAGCTTCAACTTGAAGGCTGGGCAGGCACCAGAGCACACAATGGGTAAGAGCAGGAAAAACTCAGGACACCACATTATATATTTATAAGTTAGTAGCCCAATATGAGCTGGGGAACACCTAGTTTCTCTATCACTCAGGATTTCTGGTCCAGGAGCAGCCTTGGGGGTTGCAGAGTAAGAACCAAAAAAATGCATTCCTATGCCCTGGGAATAGTCCTACCAACCAGGAATAGTTCAGCTGGTAGATATCAGTGCTTTAACAATTCAACACCTGTTGTGGCACCACAAGTCTGTATTGGGTGACTTTCAGCCTTGTATTGTGTACTACGTTACATACCATATCTTACGTGGGAAAATTTCCTTTTTTATTTTTTTTGATCTGGAGCTATAACAGAATCAAGAGTTTGGAAGGCTTGGAGGTGGTAATTGTATTTGATATGTTGGAATAATGCAAATGACTTGTGGGAAGAGGGCCAACTATGATGGATTAAAAATAGCCACACATTCTTTGCCACTTTTCTTTCATGCGGTGGAATCTAGTTATCTTCCCTTTGAATCTTGGCTGCCTATGACTGCTTTGCCGAGTAGAGCATAGCAAAAGTGACTCTTTCCCAAACCAGGCCATTAAGAAGCTGGAAGCTTAAGCCTTGGTCTCTTGGACCCTAAGATGACATGCATCTGGTTCGAAAACCCTGCCAAAGAAATCATATGGAGAAACCCTGAGACTAAATGGAGAGGGAGACTTCTAGCTATCCATGTTGGAATTATGGGCATGTGAGTTATTATATATGTGAATAATTAGGTATTAGGTATGTGAATGAAACTGTGTTTGAACCTTCAGACCAGCTCAGTCAGACTCGAATATCACCAAGTGACCCTAGTTGAACCTGTGTGTAGCAGAATTGCCTAGTCAAGCTCCGTACAAATTTTTGACCCCTCCCAAATCATAGGATATGATAAAATGTATGTCATTTTAAGCTACTAAACTTAGGGGTAGTTTGTTATACATTAATTGATAACTAGAATAAAATTCTCTTTGGATGAATATCACCTCTTCATGAAATTTCAATAAAATCCCATGTTCTTTTTTTATTGAAAGAAATGTCTTACATGGAAAAAAAAGTTAAAAATATTGTAAAACAAAGTTAATAAAGAACTGTAAGGCCAGATAATAAGATGTATTCTAAACTTTAAATAATTTAAGAAAGTATGATACTGGTGCTTAAAAGACAACCAGAGCAATAGAATTAAGCAAAAATACAAAAAGAGATCTCAGTTTACATAATTGATTTTATGAAAAATTTGTCATTGGTGAATAATTCTTTCATAACATATCCTGTATAGCATTTAGCATGTGATAAGCATTTCTAAATTAGACAAAACTGAAATCCCAAAAGAACTGGAATAAAATGTGGCTTATTATTAGATTGGAATTTTTATAATTATTTAAAAAGTATATTTATTCATGAATTTTCACTTGCTAAGCTGAATATTTTTTGTAGGCAGTAATCATATATTTGTCTTTTTAATCTCTCACAGTAATTATCACAGTTTAATATTTTTATGAGAAATTTCATATTTTCTTCTATGTATGAATGTTTCTTCCAAATGTATAAATGTGATGATTTAGTAACAATCTTGGATTATATTATTAAAACTTAGACAACTTTCTCTAAATAGTGTGAGAAAAATTTGCATGCAATTTTTGTTCTCCTAAAGAATCTTGCTTCCAAGACATCAGAGTACTGAAAGCTGTTCTTGAAGTTAATACACTGTCACATAGTAAAAATATATAGTTTCCCATGTGCAAGGGTTCATGATATTGTCAACTGACATTCAGCACCATTTACCTCTTGGCTGCCAATTCTTCATTTTGCATAATACATTTTTTACATAAAAGCTGAAACACAGGGAAATTTCCAGTTGGCACGCCCCTGTGGGATGACAGCATGATCGACATATGAGTAATAAATGCAGACTTAGAATGTACAGAGACAGCCACACTTTCACACTCTGACATTTTCCCACACCTCAGACCTACATGCTGAAATGCTGAACAATTACAAAAGAAAAAACAATGCATCATGGAAAAACGTAGTATAAAAATAGATAATACTAAGTAGAGTTTCTATATAGTATACCATTCGTTATATGACAGTCCTATTCTTTCTGAGTAGTTACTTAACATACGAGTTAGTGAACAAGGCAATATATTCATTTTGGAAGATATTTGTATTTCTAGGCAGTATTATGAAGCATGCTTTAAATCAAAGAGATTAGCTAGATAGCATTTCAAATTGAAAATTTTCTTATTTTCCCTGACACATTAGAAATAAAATTATATATATTTTTTTCCAAATTGCCACTGAATATTAAATGCCTTTAATGTGAATGCTAGTTGTTTGAGTTTATACTTTATTAAATTCGTGCTATTATCACTACTACTCTTTACCTCATTACACATATAACAGGGAGAGGGGATAGGGCTGAATACTGCACACCTCACAGACCTTGAAAGATCATTGAGAACACAAATACTATTGAGCTTAGTTGATAAGCAGCCTGTTAAATACAGTAGAAATATACACAGCAATACTGATTAATAGGTAGTAGAGTATTATGGTATATTAGAAACAAGAGGGTGGTTAAAATTTATATATTCTGTTGCTTATCTAATTTCTTAAGTAACACTAACTGAAACCAACTCATTAACTTACACAATTAAAAATATATATTGATTATTTGCTACCCAAAATTAGTCAATAAATGATTATTTGCTACCCAAAATTAGTCAATAAAAAATCAATATAGAAGATGGCGGAAGAGTAAGACGCGGAGATCGCCTTCCTCCTCACGGATACACCAGAAATACAGCTACGCGTGGAACAACTCCTACAGAGCACCTACTGAACGCTGGCAGAGGACCCCAGACCTCCCAAAAGGCAAGAAACTCCCCACATACCTGGGTAGGGCAAGGCGGAGAGGTTCCCGCACAGAGGATCGGTGCCGAGCGGCACTCACCAGCCCGAGAGGCTTGTCTGCTCGCCCGCCGGGGCGGGCGGCGCTGGAAGCTGAGGCTCGGGCTTCGGTCAGAGCGCAGGGAGAGGACTGGGGCTGGCGGCGAGAACTCAGCCTGAAGGGGGCTAATGTGCCACAGCTAGCCGGGAGGGAGTCCGGGAAAACTCTGGAGCTGCCGAAGAGGCAAGAGACTTGTTCTTCCCTCTTGGTTTCCTGCTGCGCGAGGAGAGGGGATTAAGAGCGCTGCTTAAAGGGGCTCCACAGACGGGCGCGAGTCGCGACTGAAAGCGCGGAGCCCAGTGACGGGCGTGGGACGCTGGGGCTGCTGCTGCCGCCGCCAAGAAGCCCGTGTGCGAGCGCAGGTCACTGTCCACACCGCCCTTCCGGGAGCCTGAGCAGCCCGCCACTGCCGGGGTCCCGGGATCCAGGGGCGGCTTCCCTGGGAGAACGCACGGTGCGCCTCGGGCTGGTGCAACGTCACGCCGGCCTCTGCCGCTGCAGGCTCGCCCCGCACTCCGTGCCCCTCCCTCCCGCCCGGCCTGAGTGAGCCAGAGTTCCCGAAGAGGCTGCTCCTTTAACCCTTTCCTGTCTGAGCGAAGAACAGACGCCCTCCGGCGACCTACACGCAGAGGCGGGGCCAAATCCAAAGCTGAGACCCGGGAGCTGTGAGAACAAAGAAGAGAAAGGGAAACCTCTCCCAGCAGCCTCAGAAGCAGCGGATTAAAGCTCCACAATCAACTTGATGTACCCTGCATCTGTGGAATACATGAATAGACAACAAATCATCCCAAATTGAGGAGCCAGGAGTCAGTACTGTGCCTCTGAGGTGGGAGAGCCAACTTCAGGACACTGGTCCACAAGAGACCTCCCAGCTCCACATAATATCAAACGGCGAAAATCTTCCAGAGATCTCCATCTCAACACCAGCACCCAGCTTCACTCAACGACCAGCAAGCTACAGTGCTGGACACCCTATGCCAAACAACTAGCAAGACAGGAACACAACGCCACCCATTAGCAGAGAGGTGGCCTAAAATCATAAAAAGTCTGCAGACACCCCAAAACACACCACCAGACGTGGACCTGCCCACCAGAAAGACAAGATCCAGCCTCATCCACCAGAACACAGGCACTAGTCCCCTCGACCAGGAAACCTACACAACCCACTAAACCAACCTTAGCCACTGGGGACAGACACCAAAAACAACAGGAACTACGAACCTGCAGCCGGCTAAAAGGAGACCCCAAACACAGTAACATAAGCAAAATGAGAAGACAGAAAAACACACAGCAGGAGAAGGAGCAAGATAAAAACCCACCAGACCTAACAAATGAAGAGGTAATAGGCAGTCTATCTGAAAAAGAATTCAGAATAATGATAGTAAAGATGATCCAAAATCTTGGAAATAGAATAGACAAAATGCAAGAAACAGTTAACAAGGACCTAGTAGAACTAAAGATGAATCAAGCATCGATTAAAAACACAATAAATGAAATGAAAAATACTCTAGATGGGATCAATAGCAGAATAACTGAGGCAGAAGAACGGATAAGTGAGGTGGAAGATAAAATAGTGGAAATAACTAATGCAGAGCAAAATAAAGAGAAAAGAATGAAAAGAACAGAGGACAATATCAGAGACCTCTGGGACAACATTAAACGCACCAACATTCGAATTATAGGGGTTCCAGAAGAAGAAGAGAAAAAGAAAGGGACTGAGAAAATATTTGAAGAGATTATAGTTGAAAACTTCCCTAATATGGGAAAGGAAATAGTTAATCAAGTCCAAGAAGCACAGAGAGTCCCATACAGAATAAATCCAAGGAGAAATACGCCAAGACACATATTAATCAAACTGTCAAAAATTAAACACAAAGAAATCATATTAAAAGCAGCAAGGCAAAAACAACAAATAACACACAAGGGAATCCCCATCAGGATAACAGCTGATCTCTCAGCAGAAACTCTACAAGCCAGAAGGGAGTGGCAGGACATAATTAAAGTGATGAAGGAGAGAAACCTGCAACCAAGATTACTCTACCCAGCAAGGATCTCATTCAGATTTGATGGAGAAATTAAAACGTTTACAGACAAGCAAAAGCTGAGAGAGTTCAGCACCACCAAACCAGCTTTACAACAAATGCTAAAGGAACTTCTCTAGGCAAGAAACACAACAGAAGGAAAAGACCTATAATAACGAACCCAAAACAATTAAGAAAATGGGAATAGGAACATACATATCGATAATTACCTTAAATGTAAATGGACTAAACGCTCCCACCAAAAGACACAGATTGGCTGAATGGATACAAAAACAAGACCCATATATATGCTGTCTACAAGAGACCCACTTCAGACCTAGAGACACATACAGACTGAAAGTAAGGGGATGGAAAAAGATATTCCATGCAAATGGAAACCAAAAGAAAGCTGGAGTAGCAATTCTCATATCAGACAAAATAGACTTTAAAATAAAGACTACTAGAAGAGACAAAGAAGGACACTACATAATGATCAAGGGATCGATCCAAGAAGAAGATATAACAATTGTAAATATTTATGCACCCAACATAGGAGCACCTCAATACATAAGGCAAACACTAACAGCCATAAAAGGAGAAATCGACAGTAACACAATCATAGTAGGGGACTTTAACACCCCACTTTCACCAATGGACAGATCATCCAAAATGAAAATAAATAAGGAAACACAAGCTTTAAATGATACATTAAACAAGATGGACTTAATTGATATTTATAGGACATTCCATCCAAAAACAACAGAATACACATTTTTCTCAAGTGCTCATGGAACATTCTCCAGGATAGATCATATCTTGGGTCACAAATCAAGCCTTGGTAAATTTAAGAAAATTGAAATTGTATCAAGTATCTTTTCCGACCACAATGCTATGAGACTAGATATCAATTACAGGAAAAGAGCTATAAAAAATACAAACACATGGAGGCTAAACAATACATTACTTAATAACGAAGTGATCACTGAAGAAATCAAAGAGGAAATAAAAAAATACCTAGAAACAAATGACAATGGAGACACGACGACCCAAAACCTATGGGACGCAGCAAAAGCAGTTCTAAGAGGGAAGTTTATAGCAATACAATCCCACCTTAAGAAACAGGAAATATCTCGACTAAACAACCTAACCTTGCACCTAAAGCAATTAGAGAAAGAAGAACAAAAACATCCCAAAGTTAGCAGAAGGAAAGAAATCATAAAAATCAGATCAGAAATAAATGAAAAAGAAATGAAGGAAACAATAGCAAAGATCAATAAAACTAAAAGCTGGTTCTTTGAGAAGATAAACAAAATTGATAAACCATTAGCCAGACTCATCAAGAAAAAAAGGGAGAAGACTCAAATCAATAGAATTAGAAATGAAAAAGGAGAAGTAACAACTGACACTGCAGAAATACAAAAGATCGTGAGAGATTACTATAAGCAACTCTATGCCAATAAAATGGACAACCTGGAAGAAATGGACAAATTCTTAGAAATGCACAACCTGCCAAGACTGAATCAGGAAGAAATAGAACATATGAACAGACCAATCACAAGCACTGAAATTGAAACTGTGATAAAAAATCTTCCAACAAACAAAAGCCCAGGACCAGATGGCTTCACAGGCGAATTCTATCAAGCATTTAGAGAAGAGCTAACGCCTATCCTTCTCAAACTCTTCCAAAATATAGCAGAGGGAGGAACACTCCCAAACTCATTCTACGAGGCCACCATCACCTTGATACCAAAACCAGACAAGGATGTCACAAAGAAAGAAAACTACAGGCCAATATCACTGATGAACATAGATGCAAAAATCCTCAACAAAATACTAGCAAACAGAATCCAACAGCACATTAAAAGGATCATACACCATGATCAAGTGGGGTTTATCCCAGGAATGCAAGGATTCTTCAATATACGCAAATCAATCAACGTGATACACCATATTAACAAATTGAAGGAGAAAAACCATATGATCATCTCAATAGATGCAGAGAAAGCTTTCGACAAAATTCAACACCCATTCATGATAAAAACCCTGCAGAAAGTAGGCATAGAGGGAACTTTCCTCAACATAATAAAGGCCATATATGACAAACCCACAGCCAGCATCGTCCTCAATGGTGAAAAACTGAAACCATTTCCACTAAGATCAGGAACAAGACAAGGTTGCCCACTCTCACCACTCTTATTCAACATAGTTTTGGAAGTTTTAGCCACAGCAATCAGAGAAGAAAAGCAAATAAAAGGAATCCAAATTGGAAAAGAAGAAGTAAAGCTGTCACTGTTTGCAGATGACATGATACTATACATAGAGAATCCTAAAGATGCTACCAGAAAACTACTAGAGCTAATCAATGAATTTGGTAAAGTTGCAGGATACAAAATTAATACACAGAAATCTCTGGCATTCCTATATACTAATGATGAAAAATCTGAAAGTGAAATCAAGGAAACACTCCCATTTACCATTGCAACAAAAAGAATAAAATATCTAGGAATAAACCTACCTAAGGAGACAAAAGACCTGTATGCAGAAAATTATAAGACACTGATGAAAGAAATTAAAGATGATACAAATAGATGGAGAGATGTACCATGTTCTTGGATTGGAAGAATCAACATTGTGAAAATGACTCTACTACCCAAAGCAATCTACAGATTCAATGCAATCCCTATCAAAATACCACTGGCATTTTTCACAGAACTAGAACAAAAAATTTCACAATTTGTATGGAAACACAAAAGACCCCGAATAGCCAAAGCAATCTTGAGAACGAAAAATGGAGCTGGAGGAATCAGGCTCCCTGACTTCAGACTATACTACAAAGCTGCAGTAATCAAGACAGTATGGTACTGGCACAGAAACAGAAAGATAGATCAATGGAACAGGATAGAAAGCCCAGAGATAAACCCACGGACATATGGTCACCTTATCTTTGATAAAGGAGGCAGGAATGTACAGTGGAGAAAGGACAGTCTCTTCAATAAGTGGTGTTGGGAAAACTGGACAGGGACATGTAAAAGTATGAGATTCGATCACTCCCTAACACCATACACAAAAATAAGCTCAAAATGGATTAAAGACCTAAATGTAAGGCCAGACACTATCAAACTCTTAGAGGACAACATAGGCAGAACACTCTATGACATAAATCACAGCAAGATCCTTTTTGACCCACCTCCTAGAGAAATGGAAATAAAGACAAAAATAAACACATGGGACCTAATGAAACTTAAAAGCTTTTGCACAGCAAAGGAAACCATAAACAAGACCAAAAGACAACCCTCAGAATGGGAGAAAATATTTGCAAATGAAGCAACTGACAAAGGATTAATCTCCAAAATTTATAAGCAGCTCATGCAGCTCAATAACAAAAAAACAAACAACCCAATCCAAAAATGGGCAGAAGACCTAAATAGACATTTCTCCACAGAAGATATACAGACTGCCAACAAACACATGAAAGGATGCTCAACATCTTTACTCATTAGAGAAATGCAAATCAAAACTACAATGAGATATCATCTCACACCAGTCAGAATGGCCATCATCAAAAAATCTAGAAACAATAAATGCTGGAGAGGGTGTGGAAAAAAGGGAACACTCTTGCACTGCTGGTGGGAATGTGAATTGGTACAGCCACTATGGAGAACGGTATGGAGGTTCCTTAAAAAACTACAAATAGAACTACCATATGACCCTGCAATCCCACTACTGGGCATATACCCTGAGAAAACCATAATTCGAAAAGAGACATGTACCAAAATGTTCATAGCAGCCCTATTTACAATAGCCCGGAGATGGAAACAACCTAAGTGTCCATCATCGGATGAATGGGTAAAGAAGATGTGGCACATACATACAATGGAATATTACTCAGCCATAAAAAGAAATGAAATTGAACTATTTGTAATGAGGTGGATGGACCTAGAGTCTGTCATACAGAGTGAAGTAAGTCAGAAAGAGAAAGACAAATACTGTATGCTGACACATACATATGGAATTTAAGAAAAAAAAAGGTCATGAAGAACATAGGGGTAAGACAGGAATAAAGACACAGACCTACTAGAGAATGGACTTGAGGATATGGGGAGGGGGAAGGGTAAGCTGTGACAAAGTGAAAGAGCGGCATGGACATATATACACTACCAAACGTAAGGTAGATAGCTAGTGGGAAGCAGCCGCATAGCACAGGGAGATCAGCTCGGTGCTTTGTGACCGCCTGGAGGGGTGGGATAGGGAGGGTGGGAGGGAGACGCAAAAGGGAGGGGATATGGGAACATATGTATACATATAACTGATTAAATTTGTGATAAAGCAAAAAATAAAAAAAAAAAAATAAAAAAAAAAAAAATAAAAAAAAAAAATATTTAACAGGGAGAAGCTTGCTGTAACAATAAATCAAGCAGTTAAATAAAGTAGTAGAAAGAGAAAAAAAAAAAAAAAAAAAAAATCAATATAGGCTTTGATGAGTTCACAACTTAGTTTAGTTTAGTGAGAACACATAAGATTTATATATTCTTATACTGTTATTTTACTAAGGCTGTAAATCAGATATACAGAAAGGGGTAGAGAAAAACAAGAATAAAGGGATTTAACCTAATTAATCCTCTCTGCAGAGTTTCCCTTAAGCGACTGTAATTAACTGAGCCTTGAAAGCTGAGCCTTGGGAAAAACTTCTATAAGGATATATATATATATAATCTCCCTAGTGAAAGGTATTCTGGAAAGCGAAAGCCAGCAGAAAGACAATATTTAGTATAACTATACTAGAAAGCAAGGAGAATTGGGATCAATGCCTTGAGGAGATAAGGCTGTAAGAGTAACTGAAGTCAGATGATGGAAATCTAGGAAATTTAAGCTTTATTCTTCACTGAATTAAGTTTTTTAGTAGAGGTATGACACTTGCAGATCCAGGTTTTTAGAAAGAAAATGTTGACAAAACTAGCAAGAAATGTTGTGAATTGTGGAATCCACTTGGGAATTATTGTACAATTTCAGAACAGAGATAACCAACATAAAATTTAAGGAACTGGGAACTGAGGTTATAAGAAGGGAAAGATTTATTGATGATGTAAAATATTCAAATTTAAGCAATTGAGAATAAAGTAAAATCATTAAGAAGTAGAACTTAGGTCTGCAGGGAAAATACTGTTTTCTTTGGGACGTGTTGAGATTAAGGTAACCGCACACTGAGTCTTTGGAGTATAGAGCTTGGGAGATAAAGCACGTTTACAGAGCTATTTTGGGTTTGGTTCCAGACCACTGTGATGAAACAAATTGCAGTGAAGCTAGTCATACATTTTTTTTTTTATTTCCCAGTGCGTATAAAAGTTATGTTTATACTATATTTTCTTCTATTAAGTGTGCAACAGCATTATGTCTAGAAAAAGTATATATCTTGATTAAATATACTTTATTGCTAAAAATGCTAATCATCATCTGAAGTAATCATCATCAACCAACTGTAATTTTTATGCAATAGTAACATCAAAGATCAATGGTCACAGATCAGCATAACTAATATAATAACAATGAAAAAGTTTAAATTATTGCAAGAGTTAACAAAAGACAACACAAAGACATGAAGCGAGCAAATGCTGTTGGAAAAATGGAGTCAATACACTTGCTTGACGTGCAGTTGCCACAAACCCTCAACCTGTAAAAAAAAAGTGCAATATCTGCGAAGTCCAGTATGCCAAATTTGGAAATCACTTGCAAAAACATGAGCATGGAAGTCATGTGAGGTGATGAATGTGACATGAAAGAGTCTATGGATTAAGGAATTAAAATGGGCATAACTAGACTTGAAATACTGGAGAAAGAGAGAGACAACCGAAGGTATCAAGCATATGGCTTGCAGTGAGTTTAGAGAAATACTAGGAGAGATCTGTGCTGTAGAAACCAAGAAAGAGGCTAAAGGTGGGTGATGGTAAGTGCTTGATGGAGATTAAACATCAAAAAAGTCATTTGGTGATCACTGAGAGGGCAACTTTATCAGCATTTTGAAATGAACATCAAATGTCAAAAGGTTTGAGAGGAAATGAGTGAAAATGAAACAACAGAATTTGATTTTAGACTATTCATCCAAGTAAATCGAAATTTATAAAATCAGGGAAGAGATCAGTCGCTTGATAAACAAACTGATCTGAAAATATACTTTCCCACTGGAAGTTAAAAAATTAACATATTCTTACATCAAGGAAGTAGCTAATCATCATCAATTTAAAGTTTGCTTTGACATATTATAAAATTACTCTAAAACAAAACTTGTTTATTTTAAAACAATACATGCTCTTACTTTCTAACAGTTATTTGGCTCTGTAGTAAGTGTTGGAAAAATATAACTCAAGATTAATATTATTAAGCTTCTGTGATTATCTCTGACATCTTTGAGAAAACATATTGTCATTATGTAATGTCGGTGGGCTGATGGGATGGCAACATTGCTTGGTCAATAACTAAGAATAATTGTCCAACTTATTACTCATGTATGTTTTTATGACAGGCATTAATTTTAATTCTATGTAGAGGGAAAAAGAAGCTGCTTAATAGTAGCTTCATTATTTTGGAATAAGAATAATTCTAGATTTGTCACTGTTTTTAGCCACTTTGTGGCCTTTTATATTACTTCACAGATGTTATCTACAGCAGTATGTTTCTCATTACCATATTAAATGGGTTCAACAAAGGCACGTTCATCCATTGCCACCTCCTGACATTAAAGTATTTAATGCCGCCTGAAGCGTCCCAATCACTTTCCAGACACAGAGCAGTTAGGGACTGAATATTTCAATACTGTTGCCTTGTGGTCTCCTTTTTCTGCACTCTGATTGTATATTTATTTGTAAGGAAGTTATTCTTCCATAATACATATGACATGCCTCACTGAAGAACTAGGTGGCCCTGTAAGATTTGTAGTGTGAAGTATCCACCCATGTAATTATGATTTTTCCTTAATGTTATTCCCATTATTCAGAAGATTGCTTTTGTTGGACTGAATGATATCCACTGGTGCAGTGAAAGTTTATATTAGCTTTCTTAAGATTTCTACACCTCAATGCATGCCTGATCTGTAGGTTTAGCTTGTTCTATTGTACTGCAATGTATTTGCCATCCTGTGTTTTTTCACTGTTTTGATCATTTTGAAGTATAATGCTTTTCTCCTTGCTAGGACATTTCTTATAATGTTTCATCATCAACATTGTTTCTTTCACTCTCAGAGAGTAGGACCCTGCTATATTAAATAAACACACACATGCATATACATATACACACATACATACATATATCTAGAACTATAAAAGTATTTTAAGAGCAGTGTTAACCACAGAGTTCTGTCCAATGTTTCTGCTGGGCTTGCCAAAGAGGACTGTATGTAAGAGTCAGTACTCGGGACTTTGTATTTTCTTTGTTTTGATGTCACACAAAATTAAGTCCTTGATAGTTTGTATGATGTTTTGTGATGAGGAAGATGATGAAGCTTATCTCTTCATAGACTAAAGGAAGAAGAAATTGGTGGAACAAGGGTGAGTAATCATCAATTTTATAATTGAAAAACTCCATTCTCATGATTTTATTGTTACTAAAATATAAGGAATTAGAAAGAATCTGTAAGAAGCTCATAGAAATGAACATTTTTTTCCTTTAAAAAATATTGGTCCTATTTTGTCTTATCTTACCCATGAGCCAAAAAATGCCCTCTTTAGAGTAATTTTGATTAACTATGGATGACTATTGTTTTAATATTTGCTCTTAGTAAACATCTGCAAAACACTTATTATCACCTGCTGCACTCAAGGTCTTTATGGGGAATCCAAACAATTAAATGTGTTTGATTTGACATTCTAATTAAATGGTAATTAAAGGTTGGGTTTTGGTTGGCTAAACTTTCAATCTCAGGTAAAAGTAGCATGAGGAAAGGAATATCATTTAAGCAAGTAAAAGCACTTTTATTTTCATAATCTATGTTTAAAAGAAAATGCTCTTCAAATACACACTCAGATTATCTTAAATGCTCATTATAAACATGAGAAATCATAATGTAATTTATATTCTGCTTTATTTGCCCTTTTAGCCAATTAATTTACAAATACTGTGTTTTATGAAAATCTGATGAAACATGACTAGAACTACAGGTAAAAATATGCATGCTATGATCATTTATAAGGAATAAGTGCTTGAAAAAAGAGGGCTCTACACTTTTTATATGTCTGAAATATCTCATCATCATCATAAAGAAGTGAAGGAGAAATAGAACAATTCAAATGAACCTCATGCATATTTATATGAACAATATTATAATGGTATAATGTTTATGGGAAAATAGAATAGGAAGAGAGAATCACTAGGAATAAGGATGTGTTCTACAAAAATGAATTGCATTTATAATACACAGTAATTTATGTTGCTTTTGTCTCATCAGTATTTTATACAGTATGTTACATGCAATAAATACTTCCTACTTTTGTGATTTGGTGAAATTTTTATCATGTTAATGGCTGATGATTCCAAATAATATACTAGACACATTTTATTGTGATTTTAGACATGTCTTTGATAATAACTCATGTTGAATAATTGTTCAGGTTTAACAAATATCAATAGTTCCTCTTTGGTGAAACTCTGTCTCTCATTTTCTTATTTGTTAATTGGCTTTTACTGAGTTATGTAAAATTTACATGGAATTTTTATATTATAGAGAAATTAACTCCCTTTTCTGTTGTTTTTACCATGAATATTTTCTGAATTTTTTTTTCCTTTTTAAAATTTGTTTTAAAATAAGAAATAGTAAAATTTGCCAATATTTTTCTTTCTGATATTTTCTATCAGTTCAAATTTTCAGTTATTTTTCCATTCATCATGTATAAAAATGTAATTTTGTCTTCAGTTTTTTTTTTTTTTAAGCTCAATTTTTACTTAGTGTTACTGATTATGGCTCTTGAGTATCTCAAGGACATTTACTTCTCTCCATTCTCTGCCCCCACAGCAATTTAGCCAATCTTGATTCTGTAGACTGTACCTGTAGATTACTGTATCAGGTACCCCATTCTCTCCATTCCAGTTTTGCCTCTTTTCAATCCATTCTCCATGATTCAAACTGAGTGATCTGTTCATTATACTTTGATGTGTAAACACTTTCCTGGTTGCTGTTTATGCATAAGCAAACATTACCTCATGTCCTTTGTGATTGCCTGCTGAGCCTTATGTTTCCCAGCACTTTGCTGCTTGTATATTTCACCTCACCCAAATGGAATGTCTCTTACTTTCATGAATGCAATAAACACTTTCTCTCTTTTGTGGCTTTTCATGCCTCCTTCCTGATAATTTCTGTTTTCATGTTTACCTTCATCTCTTTTCCAAGTTCGTGCCTACTCAATTCATTTAACCAATATTCATTGAGGGCTATTTTGATCAAAATAAATTAGTAACTAATCTTCAGAATTCACAGTTTAGTTGTGAAGGTAAAAAGTAGAAATAAAAAGAAAAAATAAAATACACAAGTAGATATAAAATTATAATTTATGACAAATGTTATAAAAAAATAAGATGCAATGAAATAAAATAACAAGGGGTAAATAATCTATGTTATAAGAAAGTACAAAAACAGCATCTGAAAAAGTGGCACTTCAATTTGGAATTGAAGGGTTTAGTAGGAGTTAACCAGGACAAAAGTAAAGTAAGAGTATGCCTGTGATTCAGCTAATTCTTTAGACATCACTATTTCTAGGAAGCTCTGTAACTGCCTAATTGGCTTAAGCTCTGTGTTCAGAGAAAATCTTCATCTCTTCTCATCATAGCTTGTTCTTATTATAGTTGGTTATTAAATGATTACAGCAATGTACTCTGTGAATCATGGATTTACTACTTTTTTCTATTTCTGGCTAAAGCTGCCACACTGTGTGGTCTGATAGTATACATATTCATATCAATTCACACTTGGAAGGCTATAACATTCCCATATCACACCTATTTTAGAATCATATACTTATGTAGAAGAACAGAGTACTATGCCTTCAATTCTGATAGGTTCCAACTAGCAACAGTCACTGATATCTTTCCCCAGAACACACTTAAGTATATGCCTTCCAAAATTGCATTTTTTGTGCACTATGAAAGTCTTTTTGCCATCCATAACATTTAAAACAGAAGCATTTTCTAGATGACCTTCCTGAATTCTGAATGGTTATATATGTTTCACTATTTATCACTGCTAAAGACCAGAGACACCAATGCTCCTTGCATTCACCACCAAAGCTCCTGCTAAACCCTGCTGATCTAGAGCTGAATGGTTATATTTCAGCCACATTGATAAGGTTTGGCTATACAGGAATAATCATTTATAAAGCCAACTGAGCTCCTTGCTTCAAGCCTCTTCTTATACTGAATTTGCTGTTCCCTGGGTCCAGTTTGTTCTTCCTCCCAAAATATGAAAGGATCAATCCATCACTGCTTCCAAGTGTCTGCTTAAATGTCATCTCCTCAATAAGACATTCCCTGACCACATTATTTTCCACAGCATTCTCTGTCACCATTCATTCCCTTTATTTTTCTTCACAGCAGTCATCTCAACATTATGAGGTTGCATTGTTTGGGACCTGCTGCTCATCCCTTGATGAATGTGATATGTTCTATATCCTTAATAAAAAAACACTGTCACTGGTCCAGTGAGAGATGAAACCCTGCCTCTAATACTCATAATTACCTTAAGCAGTTTTATTGTTTCTCCAAAGTCCTCTCAAACATAATATTGTCCACATTCAGTCCTTCCAAATAGTTCATTCCCTAACTGTTAGAAGACCATGCCTTCCACCAGATGACCCAAAACACTTTCTCAAATATTATGACTCTACTGGACAAATACTGAAGGTGTCCCCTTATCCTTCTCCACAGTAGGATTCCTACTAGTATCCATTTCTTAAATATAGCTCTGTATCTCTACCAGGCAATTCAGAAGTTTTCTTTCTGTGTGTGTGTGTGTGTGTGTGTGTGTGTGTGTGTGTGTTTGAAGAACAGCATATTGTTCTATCTTTGTTCACTATTCTTTAATTGACACAAATTTGAATATTGCAGACTTTTTAAGCACTGCCACAATTAGCGAAGCATATAGACTCTGAGGAAGGGACACAGTACCATGAATTAATTTTTTTTAGTATCATTTCTTAAATCATTGATCACAGGTCTATAGGTCTTCTAAGTATTTAATAAAATGTCTTCTAAATATCCCATGGTGCTCAGCTTGCTTCCCATTCCAGAAGAGAGAATACTTTGCTCCTAGTATGGAGCTTTTCCTTCACCTTCCTTTTCAGTTCCTCTGGCATTAGTGAATCTGCAAAACCAAAACTCACTATACTTAGAGGTCCAGTGCCTCCCTCTCAGAGGCTTTTGACCGTGACTTCAATAATCCTCTCCAAGATATTTTTTATGACTGTTTGATAGTCTGAATGAACCACTTATGCATATGGAGGAGTAGGGAGAAAACTGCTTTCTTGTCTGCTTTAGATTCAGGCAGGCTCAGACATAGGGCTTACTTTTGACCCTCAGCTTCCTTCTGAAAATCTGGGCTTATCACAGAATTAGCAAGATATACATAACCATAAATACTCTGGCTGAAAGGGCAATGTAGGGAAACAAGGGAAATCTGTTACTAATAAAATTAAAGACTGAGATTTATTGTTACCTGAGGTCCACTGTCAAGGATGGCTTTTCTCTTCTCCTCTTCATAAATATTTTCAACAATGGTTGTCCCTCTAACCTTGAAAAGGTAAGCCATGAAGTGAGCAGGTCCATTGGTTGCACTTCAGTTTTATTGATCAGAATTGAGTCAATTGTTTATTGGGACTTGGTTGATTTTTGCTTAAGTCTGCAGTCAAGTTTCCTAAAAACCACACAGAATGATGGGGACAGAACTGAGATGGGAGGAAAAACATTGACGGAAATAAGAGAGATGAAAGAGGAGCTGTTTGGCATGTGTGGAGAAAATTATAGAGGAGGAGGAATAACCTGAAGGAACTGAAAGGTAGGTCAAGGACCTACTATGTATTAGAGGGCAACAAAATTGCCTTGGTTTCAGCTCAATATATATACTTCCAAATGTAAAATAGATAACTAGTGGGAAGCAGCCACATAACACAGGGAGATCAGCTTGGTGGGTGCTTTCTGACCACCTAGAAGGGTGGGATAGAGAGGGTAGGAGGGAGATGCAAGAGGGAGGAGATATGGGGATATATGTATATGTATAGAGGATTCACTTTGTTATAAAGCAGAGACTAACACACCATTGTAAAGCAATTATACTCCAATAAAGATGTTAAATAAAAAGATTAAAAAAAAAAGAAAGACTCAGAAAAAAAAAACAAAGAAAAGAAAAGAAAAAAGAACAGAAACTATATACTCAGAAGAGAACTAGTTTTAAATCATTGCAAAGTTCCCCTTTTCACTCTGCACTACAGAGCCAAACTTTCTGCCTACTCTATATTAAAATGATTTTTTGATTGTAAAACCTGTTCAGTGTGTTTATTCTTAGGATAGTTCCTTTATGACCTAGGAATAATTCTGGGCAGATATTATGTCTAAAAGGGAAATCTGGTGGTAGGATGGTACATAGATCATTTTGGATGCTTAATAAAGGCTCATTAATGATGCTATTCCAAACTTTGGTCAACTTTTGGCAGTCTTTATGTGATTTGGAATTGTATTTTTACACAGACAGTTCATGCTTCTGGTTGCTTATCAAAGGAAGCCTGTGAATAAGAGAGAACTGAAGGAGTAAAAAGGAAAAAGGAACTAAGCACCAAACGTTATAGATAAAATTATGTATGGAATATATAAGTAAAGATCTGTACCCTAAAATTTTAGACTATGTTTACCTTTATTTTCCATTATACAAAAATATGCTAAAACAAATAACTTTTTGTTTTTTAAAAAAAATAGAGTTTGGGCCAAAGTATATCTATATACATATATATCAGAGTAGACTATATGATCTATTAGTTGGTAGATTTTAAGTGAGTTCCTTTTACATATTTTGTTTGCACTGCTTGTCATCAAATCAGAAATGATACAGCCAGACATAAGGAGAATGTGCTAAATTATTTTATTTGATTTCATTTGAATAGAAGATAGGGCTTTTAAAATTATTTTTAAAATCAAAGAGAGAATAAACTTAGATTATGTAGTCCCAATTTAGTAATACTTACTCTGCTTGCACAGCTTAGTGAAAGTATTGGCTAAATATATTTTACATGAAGCAAGAACATAATTTCCAATGATGTGACAGGCAACAAATTGCACATTCGTTAGTTGTAAATAAATTTATTAGAAACAGTTGTCCTTGTTTGTAGATTCTGCTTTGAAATAGTAAATTAATTTAAGGCTAATCATTCACAATTATTGTATTATAATATCAAAGCAATAGTTATAAAAAATCAGAAACAGAGACCAAAGCATACCTACTAAATATCAGAAGAAATCTGATATTGCAATGAGATGAAAGAAGAAAGCATGTGAGGTCTATGATATCAGCATGGTGCCTTCTGGTAATCAGATTTTCAGTCATGATTCATTTGGCTCAATTATTCTACTAAAAATGTTATCTGTGCTATAATATAAACATAATATCAGTTTCCACTGAGAAATGTAAATTACAGATTGTGAAGCATTTTTTTCTTGAGGATTTTTCATTGTCAATTATTGGTAGAAATATCAGCTTTTTTAGACTTCAAGATGCAGTACTACAGTTCTTGAAGTATATTCACAAGAATAGGTATATGGGAATCCTAATCTTTCTACCATAGGATTTGGGTAACCAAACTAAAACAGATAATTGGCCTGAAAACTGCTAATAATTATGTGGGTAATTTTTTAGCTTGTGTAAAAATGACAGAATGCAATCATAAATATCATTTTCCATATGTGGGAGGGTGAGTTGAAATTTGTCTGATTTTCTTTACAATTAGTATTTATTAAGTGATTTCTAGTTTCCAGAAATTTGGTTAACTGTTTTATATGCATCTTCTCATTTAATCTTCCAGATTACCTCTATAGGTGGGGTTAAAGCCCTAATATCAAGAATGAGGAATGTGAGGTTTGGGAAAGTGAAGCAATCCAACCAAATTTACAAAAGACAGTACCTGTGCAAACTTCAAATTTTAAGGAAGTGTCATAGGTTAGGTACAAAAGCACATCGATTCGGAGCCAGAGATAAGTAGGCAAGAAGTTCACTCGAAAGTGTTTGTGAGGTCACCTCCTTGGGAAGAGAAGGGAAGAAGGCAGAGCTGTCACAAGGAGATTAAGATTAAGGGTTAAGATGGGTTAAGATACACACTCAGGAAGGCATTACTTCACTCTCCAGGGAGCTTTGAAGCTGAGATAGACATTTGGAGCTTTCTCAAATTTGGGAGAGAAATTATATACCAGTGTCACTCAATCATTGACTGCAGCCTGCCCTGGAAAGGGGGTTGGCCTTGGGCAAAAAGGCATCTTCAGCAGAGGTAATTCCCAAAGAGGGCTTAAAGCTGAAGGCTCTCTGCTGGCAGCACTCCCAGTAGTGGGGGAATAAACTGCCAGTCCCAAAGGAGGATTTGGGCAACTTCATAATATCCATTTTATATATATATATATATATATATATATATATATATATATATATATATATATATATATATATATATATATTATATATATATATATATATATATATATATAATCTGCTTAAACTGCCGGTGAAGCTCTGATTCATATTAGAATTTAATATGTAACAACATGAAATTAAATTTATTAAAATGTTCTGATATCATCATGATTGGAAGATAATTTATCAGTTGCACACTATTTTAAGTTCAGACGTTAAGATAAAGACAATGGCTTTCATGTAAATAATGCATAATAAAGAAATAGCTTGCTATAGTCAGTAAGACCTGGTGGAATTCTGTCTTTAAAATCATAAATTACTAAGTGTACTAACTACAAATTGACTATATTTCTTGCTGTTGTTCATAAAACAATAACAACAATTTAAACATAACCTTGGATCACATGTCTACATGTGTATAAATTTATGGATTTTATCTAAACACAAAATATTGATAAATAATTAAATATAACTTTGCACAAGATATTAGAAGAAATATGTTTTTTTTGTTTTGTTTTGTTTTTTTGTTTGTTTGTTTGTTTTGCGGTACGCGGGCCTCTCACTGTTGTGGCCTCTCCCGTTGCGGAGCACAGGTTCCGGACGTGCAGGCCCAGCAGCCACGGCTCACGGGTCCAGCCGCTCCGCGGCATGTGGGGTCTTCCCGGTCCGGGGCACAAACCCATGTCCCCTGTATCGGCAGGCGGACTCTCAACCACTGCGCCACCAGGGAAGCTCATAAGTTGTATTTTTAAATATAAAAGTAAACTTTTTATGATAGTCAAACTAGTATTCAAGCTGAAAGAAGAAAAAAATATATGAGTTATATGTGTGTATATATATATGTCAACTTCAAAGAAAAAGTGTGATACTAATATCTCATATGATGTATATTCTAGAAATGTCTTCAGAGGGAGATGAATAAGAAAAGAGATTATTTTACTTATAATGGGTTATAATTGGAGGTTCAATAATAAAAAAAAAATGTTCTGTCGGCTTGCTATTTCCAGTTCAAAATACTAGATGCCTTCTGGAGAAAGTCTACGAAAGAAAGTCTACTTATATCACGTGACCAGATTTTCAAAGTATCACATGGGGTTTGCAAACTTAAAACTATGTTTAAACGTAACAAGATAATAGGTTAAGACAATATATTTTATTTTAAATAATCTAAAATGTTTTATTAAAATCTTAATAAGTTCTCATAATAATATATATCCTACAAATTTTATGTTTGTCTTAGAAACCAGCACAGTGCAATAGGACTTTCTGAATATTCTACCCTTAATTTAATTTAATTTTTATTTTAATTTAAAAACCCACATGTGGCTTGTGGCTACTGTATCAGACAGCACATTTAGAGATCATTTATGTCTAAGACAAATGTAGACATCGTAATTGAAATAGAAATGGGAAACTGACTGATATACTGAAGAAAATATTAGGTTAGTAACATATTGTGTGTTGTAGATTAACTATTTCAGATCCAAACTACTGCATTAGGAGGCTCACCAAGTGTACATTTATTAAGACAATGCAATAAATGGTGTTATGACCCTTACAGACCACTAGGAGGCACTGATTTGATAATGCATAAGGAACACAGAAAGAAAAAAACACTGTATAAAATAAAAATGCCAGGTTACAGGGTCTTGACATTGACAAAACAAAATTAAAGATAAGTGTTGCTTGTTTGACCATTCACTCTTTATGTATGGGTGAATAGTGTCAGTGAGCTAGGAATAAAGGCCTTAAATAGTATGTGTGTTCTCAGACAAGCAGTCCTCCTACAGTATTCCTGCTTTGAATGCTTGTCATGAACATGATAGGCAGGGAGCCATGGCAACTAGAAATATATGAAAGGCATCAGAGAGCAAAGCTAAGCCACTATGCCACTATGACAAATATTATATTTGCATTTTCCTGATTTACCTAAATTAAAGCTTGAAATCCATTTGTGTAGAGTTTTTTTTTTTTTTAATTAAGGCTTTTTTTTGTAAGATAAGCACATGCCCTAGAAGACTGGGGGAAGAAAAGAAAAAAAAAAAAAGACATATATTAATTTAGTCTTATATAATACTGTGTTTTCGCAAATAAGTTCTAAAGAAAAAGAAAGCTACAGGGCTTCCCTGCTGGCACAATGGTTGAGAATCTGCCTGCCAATGCAGGGGACACGTGCTTGAGCCCTGGTCTGGGAAGATCCCACATGCCGTGGAGCAACTAAGCCCGTGAGCCACAACTACTGAGCCTGTGCGTCTGAAGCTTATGCTCCACAACAAGAGAGGCCACGACAGTGAGAGGCCGGCGCACCCTGATGAAGAGTGGCTCCCGCTAGCCGCAACTAGAGAAAACCCTCGCACAGAAACGAAGACCCAACACAGCCAAAAAAAAAAAAAAGAAGGAAAAAGAAAAAGAAAGCTACAAACAAATACAATTCTAGTTGATATTATTTACTTCCCATTGGAAATGCATGCTGCACACAAAAACTTATGAATAATAATAAAATAAATATTTAAATGTCTATTAACTATAATTTGTGATTGCATTAGTTATTTCTCTGCATAATTGACTTTAAACTCAGACTTTAAAACTAAAACTAACAAAGGAAATATATCAAAACTAAAACTAACAAAGGAAATAAATCAAACATGTAGAATTTCACAGAATGATTCTCCTCTCTCTCCAGTCCATTTTTCTTTCTCCTATACCTTACTTAAAGCAGTATTTTGCTCCACTCAACCTCTATTTTATATAAGGCTGATTTATGATACAAAAGTAGCCCAAATCAGTTTATTTTTGGGAGGATTATTTTCTATGTCATATGAACACTTTGGAGACTACTATGTACTGAACACTGTAGTATTCTTAGTTTATAACTGAAATACAACAACAGTATACAAGTTAAAAAATAGAATCTTTCCTCCAAATATAAAAGTGTTGAGCCCTTGGTGTGAAGACTGTTGACCCTAGATTTTGTGTCCTAGCTTAACTGGAGGCCCGTCCAGCTCTGCCCATTGTTAACTGCAAATTTGCTTGTCCTCATCAGAAATAAGAGAAATGGGATTCTGATTAAGAACTTCTGTCTATAATCCAGCATCATAAGAAATCTTTACCTGAGAAGAAACAGGTTTCATCTTGATTGCACAGGGCAAATATACTAGAGTGGTTAAGCATGGGAGCTCTGAGGACAGTTTGCTTGGGTCCAATTTCAGCATACTTCCTTTAGTTATGCTAGCTTTCCCTCTATATGATGGAGGTTGTAATCACACCCATCAGATAAGGTTGCTAAAGGAAAATCACTTAGCAGATCACCTGCCACACACAAAGACCTTGATAAATGTTATCTCTTATCTTCATCTTCATCACCATCATCATCATCATCATCGTCATCATCAAAACAACTTTTAGTCACTTTAGTTCAGAAAAAATATCTTGATCTTTTCAGTTTCTTTCAGTAATTTGGTAGAGTACAAGTAGAAAAAAAACTTTATAAGTAATTTTACAAAACCTTTACAGAAAATTTTATGTACTAAAGGTTTTCTAAATTTTAATTATTTTAATAAGGCAGCCTCTATTTAAGAGCAGAGGTTCTATGGACAGCCTAGGTCCACATTTCTTTTTTTATTTCCCTCAATTAACTTTGCATGAATATTTTTAGCACTTCTAATAGATTTCCCATTCTGGTGTTGGAGGTTATCCCAAACTTCAAATTACCTTTTACAGAAGTTTCTCATGCTTATTTCCAACTACTGTTCTCTGAAAACTAGCACCAAAGCAGGTGCTGTCCCCTTAAGAAAACAGTGTAATATTCCTCAGAAAACTTAAAGGGTTAATGAAAAGAATTGAAAAAAAATATTAAGAAAAGAAAAAAAAAGTCATTTGTAAAATCAAGAAAGGCAATATTGCAGAGTAGTTCAAAGTTCAGGCTTGGAAGCCAGATTGGCTTGGTTCTGATCTTAGCTTCTCACCTCATTGGCTGTGTAACCAGTCAGGATAGGATAAGCTTGGCTGTGATAACAAACACATGCCATTTTTTTTCTTGATGTAAGATAACTAAAGTTAATTTCTCATTCACAGCTCTTTCATCTTCAAGGTTTGCAAGGGTACTCTTCTCCACATCTGCTTCATTTATGAAGGCCTCTGCTTGGTTCACCCTCCAAGATCACAGAAGTAGGTAAAAGAGAACATGGTGAACTTTATACTGGTTCTGAAAGCTTATGCCAAGAAATGACAGGTACTTGTACTTACATTGTATTAGATAAGCCAAGTATCATGTTCATATCTGAATTTAAGAAGGAAATATATAGTTCTTCTAAAGAGAGAGGGCTTAAATATTAATGAAATAATAAGACAGCCTACTGTATTGGATGACTATGTAGCAGTAAGTAAAATTTTTATCCACCAAATTTTCTTACCAGTAAAGTGGGAATCCTAATAAAATCTTTTTCATAGTGTTTCTGTGAGGACCAAATAAGACAATGATTTTAAAACACTAAAGAGATTTATCTGAACATGACAAAGGGTTACTTAATGGTTTTTGTTATTCAGATCCCATGTGAGAAAAATCATAATTTAAAAACCAAAGGTTTCTAAAAATAACTAATATTTTAATACTTATTTCACAAGTGATAATTGATATTCATACAATTGTTTTCAATGTAGTATTATTTTTATTTGACAAATGAGACAGTTAGTTAAGATTGATCAAGTTATGGTTCAAATATAGCTCTTCTGACTCTAGAAAATGAGGTATGTAAAATTCAGGGGGACCAAAATTGAAAAGAGAGCTAATGAATCAACTGCGCAGGAAAATATATATGTGCAAAATTTTCAAAAGTTCACTGACTCCCTGAAATGCAGGCAGGTTAAGAACTCCATTTCTATTTAACAAAAGAGAAATAGACTCATGGATACAGAAAACGAACTAGTGGTGAGCAGAGGGGAGAGGGGTGGGGGATGGGCAAGATAGGAGAAGGGGTTTAAGAGGTACAAACTACTAGGTATAAAATAAATAAGATACAAGGATGTAAGGTACAGCACAGAGAATACAACTAATATTTTATAATAACTCAAATGAAGTATAATCTCTAAAAATATCAAATCACTATGTTGCATACCTGAAACTAATATAACATTGTAAATCAACTATACTTCAATTAAAAAAGAACCCCACTTATAGAAATTATTTCTGATGGAAACTCAGCTTTACATCCAACTTGTATTTTGACCATAAGACTGAGATTCCATCAGAAAGTCATTTGCAGTGTTTAATATAACATTCCCAAGTCTTTAAGAGGATAATAGAAGTACCTTTTAACATTATTATCATTATTTGAACAAAATTATAAATTCATGGGCCATTCAATAGGAATAGCTTCATATTAAAAATAAAGACTAATCAATGTGGGATATGGGTGGAACTTATGATTGTCTGGGATGAGTTTAATCCTATATTCAAACTCTAGTTCTATGATCTTACCAGTGACTATTTCAACTTACCTGGTCTAGTGGTGATCGTCAAATAGAGTCTTCTAATGCTTCTAATATCTAGCTATGGAAATGGAGGATTCTTAATTTTACTGAAAAATAAACTGTGCCTATTATAATATATACTTATTGTAGAAAATAGTGATCAGAGATGCCCAATATTAATCCCTCTCTTCTCCAATCAAAATGTGGAGTCTTTAACTTTAAATATGAGCTGGCCGGACATTGACCAAAAACTGTGGCAAAAACTTTGGTTTTAATTCTGTATGTGCCTAAACTTTAAGAGGCATGGAACCTTGCCTTAATGTGCTTTCTGGGGAAGGGAGGTCTCTTGTAAGAAGAACGACTTCCCTGAGACCATTGTGCTGTAAGGAAGCCCCAAACTGCCATGTGGAGAGGCCTTGTGCAAGGACACTAGGGACTGGACATGAGTGTGAAGCAGTTTGGATCTTTAACCCAGTTTGACCACCTGCTTAGTGCAAGTGAGTGATTTCAGTTGATACCTCATGGAGCAGAAGAGCCATTCATCAGAGCCCAGTCAACTCAGAATTGCAAGAAATAGCTAATTGATGTTGTTTCAAACAATTAAGTTTTGGAGTGACTTGTGCAATAAATAATTGAAACACACATTTGATGTACCATAGTTTTAATGATCCTACCTATAGGGATTTGTTAGTTAAATGAGATGAAATGATAGGCTTAGTTTTCAGGAAATGAAAAGATTATTTTTGTTGTTGAATAAGATGGTTGATTTATTTCATGTTTTCAATATATGTATTCTGGGTGGGCAAGTTCTTTTAAAAAATATATGAAGAATTATTTTTTACTATTTATGCAATTGATTTAAAAGTTTTAAAATATGCCTGATATTAAAATGAAACCTGGAAAATGCATATTATTAAACCGAATAGAAGAATGACTTTTGTACTCAACATATCTAATTCATAATTATAAACATGTCAGTCATTTACTCCAGATCCTTCCTTGTCTATTTAGCATGGATTCCAGGCAGATACCTACTTAATTTTCCAATCACATTCCCTATATTGATTCCTTCTATTCTAGTAATATTGACTATTTCTATTTCCTTCCAAACACATGCTTTCAGTGTTCTTCTCCTGGCTTTGAATTTTTCCTTAATCTCTGCATTATTATCTTTATCTTTTCAGTTTATTGTATAATGCACTTTCAACATATATTAGTAATTTTCTCTTAATATTCTTAACTGTACTACTAGAGTATTATCCCAGTTATGATCTTTTATGTTTAGTCTTTTCCATATGACTTCATAGATTATAATTATTTATACCCCAGAGCTTCAGAAAGTGGAAAGTTTCTTTATAATCATTCAATAGCTGAATTTGGGAAGATCAGATCTCCATTCTCTGTATAATACCCTGTGGACAGATATATGACAACTTTGCAGTGAGTGCTAAGCCTCATTATTAATTTTCTTTGAATAATTATGAGAATTCTTATATGTATCATGTAATTCAGGATTTAATTCTCAAACTTGTTTGTCCTATTTTGTTTTGGAAATATCTCTTGCTATTGGAGTAAGCAATTCAGCTGCAGAAACCATGGTTTGTATATTTTATCAGGAGCCCATATTTCCTTGCTAATTACATAGATACATAGTGCTTATGCTGCATAGTATAAGTGACTGACAGACTCTGGGGATGGAGGACAATATTCAAGACTATAGCATATAAATCACTTATCTCACATTAGAAACTCTGGAAATTATAATCATATGAGATACTTCATGAAAACAGCATTCTGTGGTCTGCCAATTTTGGAAAATATTGCAAAAAGGATGTCTAATTAGGAGATTAATAATGGATAAGCTGGAGGCTTTGAGTTTTTCTGTCTTAAGGAAAACTATATACCATTCATGAATCTAGCATTTTTTAATATATTCACATAATAATATTTTTTCTTGTAATAACTAATCACAGTAGGAAAGTTCTACAGAACTCTCTAACAAAAATACTAATAAGTTTATGAAATATCCCATCTTTACATTTTCCCCCCCTTTTTTCTTAGAGCCAAAAATAAAAGGCTCTTTCTCAGACCCAGTATTATTCATTCCCTTCTCCTTTCAGGGGCAAACCACTGATACTACTTTCTCCACCTCACCCCTTATACCTACAATATCTTTATTGGTTTCTTCCATCTAGTCTACAAACATATTTAAGGTCCCTTGATTCTATAAGCTTTTTAAATATAATATGTTATGATTTCAGATTACCAAAATGATAAAGTCAAACTCCTTCGTATATCAAACATATTTTTTATAATCTACCTTTCTAAAATTTTGCTACCTTCCTTCATGCTCTTATGTTTTAGCCACATAGCAACATTTCCCATATACACTGTAGGTTTCTCACATTTTTTTTCCCCCTATGCTATCTCTTTCTGGAAAAATATCTTTTCCTCTCCTAGATGATTCAAGACTACTCAATCAGACATGTACGCATATTTTATCATTTCTAGGATGCTTTCCTTAAACTTTTTTTTTTCTCACCAGGAATAATAATTTACTTCTTTCTAAATAATTCACAGTCCTTAGTACAAACCATTTTTGGTCAGTGTATTAGAGAATTATTCAAATGTCTTTTTGATTAGGACTTCCTTGAGGGAAAATAATTATAGTTTATTGTCTTGTAAAACTAACAATTATTACTGAGCTCAACACTTGTAGATCAATAAAAATTTGTTAGAATTTTTTTAAAAAGTAATTATTTTTAAAATTTTCTGTTTTGAAATAAAAAGGCATCTTTTGTTCAATAGACTGTCTTAGAAAATTGCTAACACCTACTATTTTATTGTTTGTGTTTTAACTTTTATATAAGGTGCTCTTTAAGTTCATTTTTAGTTCACAAACTTAATTCAAAATGGATCATAAACCTAAATGTAAAGTGCAAAACTATTAAACTTCTAGAAGAAAACATAAGATAAAATCTAGATGACCTTGGGCATGGGGATGACTTTTTAGATATAACACCAAAAGCACAATCTATGAAAGAAATAATTGATAAGCTAGACTTCATTAAAATTAAAAACTTCTGCTCTGTGAAATAAAATGTCAAGAGAATAGGAAGACAAGCCACAGACTGAGAGAAAATATTTGCAAAAGACACATTGGATAAAGGCCTATTACCCAAAATACACACACACACACACAAATAATCTTAAAACTCAACAATAAGAAAACAAACAACCCAATTAAAAAATAGGCCAAAGACCTTAACAGACTTCACCAATGAAGACATACACATGGCCAACAAACATATGAAAAGATCCTCCACATTATGTGTCACCAGGGAAATTAAAATGAAAACAACAATAAGAAACAGCCATATACCTATTAAAATGACCAAAATCTTTAACACTGACAATGCCAAATGCTGGTGAGATGCAGAGCAACAGAAACTCACATTCATGATTGGTGGGAATGCAAAATCGTGTAGTCACATTGGAAGGCAGTTTTGTGGTTTCTTGGAAAACTAAACATACTCTTACCATATGATTCAGCAATCACACTCAGTGATATTTATCCAAAGTAGTTGAAAATTATGTTTCCACAAAGAAGGGCACATAGATGTTTATAGTGGCTTTATTTATAATTGTCAACACTTGGAAGCAAACAAGATGTCTCTCAGGAAGTGAATGGATAAATAAACTGTGGTACAGCCAGACAATGGAATATTATTCAGTGCTAAAAATGAATAATATTCATTGCTATTATTAATGGCTTAAGCTATCCAAAAGATATGGAAGAACCTTAAATACATATTACTAAGGAAAGGTATATTCTACAATCGCATTGTGCTTTATAGTTTTAAGAGCTTGCATGTATTTTATAAGTGGTAAAGGACTCATTAAGGTCCATAAAAACAAACAAATAAATACAAGCAAAAATACCTTACCCAGTTTTCATAGAGAAAGTGTGAAGTCATATATTTTATTTCTTTTCTGGAACAAGTAGTACATGTAGAGTCCTAGAGTTGAGGAGACACATCTAATGCTAAATGTTTCTGTGTTGAAATAGAGTCATTTTGAATCTCAGCCTTGTAAGTGTCTTAGGTTGGGCTACCCCAAAGCATTGAGGCAAGGATTCTTCTGCAAATGATGTATTAAAGAAATTTTCCCAGACAAATCTCATGAAGGAGTGAAGGAAGCAGGACAGATGGAGAAGAAGTCAAGGAAGAAGACATGGGTGAAATTTCAGGAAAAATCTCACAGAGTGTAACTTCAGCCTAATACATCAAGGAAACTCTGCTGGGGAAATTATGCGTTGGAAGCTATCAGTAAGCTGGGTTTTCATATTACTATACCTATCAGTTCTTATCTCAGGGCTGCTAAGATTGTGCATGCAGGGTGATATACTGTATACTCCAGGCAACTCTGGCTCTCTATGGGCTCTAAGACACGAAGTTCACTTCTCTGAAGAGTTGCAGCTATAAGCTATTATAAGGAAAGGCAAAAGTATACCAAAGCTAGAGGAAATTAATACATAAATGCTAAAATGGATCTGAAAGATTCTGGGTGGGACAACAAAGGTGTCCATTAAAATGAATTTGACAGAATTCACTTGAATCAAATGGTTTGATCCTCATTTACAGGTAGGAATCTCAGGCACAGAGAGAATGGTGATTTCCTCATGTAATGGGACAGCTATTGAAGCATGAATCTTCTGAGCACTGTATTTTTGTTTAATGCTACCTAAAAGTATACCTTTTAATTATTTGACTAAGTGACTTATGCCACATGTAGGAACACAGAGATGTGCTTATTAATTAAGCCTACCATAAAACCCTAAATTTCTGTACATCAAACTCAAAGGGTTCTGTTCACTATGCTGGCCATTAAAAACATAGGTATCTGATCTGTATCTACAGTATTGAATTCTCTGGGCTGAGAACTTGGTTCCAGAAACCACTCATTATCTTCCTGGGTCTGTGAAGTACCTCTGGTCTTAATCTCTTTTTTTTTTTTTTTCTTCAGAATTCCTGGTTTTCATATGGTGTCCTAATTCCTGTAGTTTCATGCTTCCTGATTATATATATCAAAATATTTGCAACATAGAGAACATACCAATTAATGAAGTTTTTGGTATCTTGTGAATTGAAAATTTAGGTAACGATTTTGTTATCAGGTAAGATTTATATACATTTTATTTATCCGTTGAACAAGAAAAGTAATTATTTACAAGATAAGTCGTCTTAATTAAATTTAACATTGTACAAATGTATTTGAATAATACCCCCCACCCTTACAAACTTCGTGTAAAAACTTGCAGTTTTAAACTAGTGACATTTGATAGAATGTTTCTAGATTATATTATCTCTTTCCTCCAACCAGCCTCTAGAAACCTATAATTTCAATATTTGTTATTTGCTCCAGGTATCATGTTAAATATATTGTTTTATGCTGTCTCTGATAGAGCTAGGCTATGCAGTTTTTTGTTTTCTTTGTTTTTTGTTTGTTTGTTTGTTTTTGTTTTTACATCTTTATTGGAGTATAATTGCTTTACAATGGTGTGTTAGTTTCTGCTTTATAACAAAGTGAATCAGTTATACATATACATATGTTCCCATATCTCTTCCCTCTTGCAGTTTTATTTGTATCTTTCTTTCACAGACCTTCGGGTGTTCTGCTACCACTCATTCATTTTGGTCCCATTATCGCCTGGAGAATGAAGCAGGAGTGATTTACAGGGTGACTGAAGGCCCTGGCTTGTGGCCTTCCTCACAGTTTTCCTAAGTTTGCTGTGTGGGTATATATAGATCACTTAGACACTTTTTACAAGGCTAGGCATTTGTTTATTAACACCCTGCTTAGAATCTTTCTGCGATCGTTCTTCAGCAAGACTGAATTAATTAGATTTTTGTTTTTACTATTAGCATAGAAACATGATATTAAAATTTTGCTACTGCTTTTTAAATGTCCTTAAAGTTGTTCCTTGTTTGTATGAAAAGGTAGAACAAAGATCAGTAAGCTAATTTTCACACAGCTAAGTAAGTGCATGCTGCTTTTGCAAACAATCAAATAATTCATCATATTATAGTTGAAAAATATAGTCCTCTGACATCTTATGGTTGGAAAATATTGCTGCTTTTCCAAAGTGGGATCTTAGTTATAACCATTAATTATTTAAAAAAATCAATGGAAGTTAAAAGTTATTTGAAAACATCTTTATGCACATGGTCTTCACCTCACTATGCAAAGATACGGACTATGAAAGAGTGATATAAATAATATGTATGGAAACAATTGTTACCTTCATAGACACCTTATTTTTTTATTTACTTAGGATCAGAAGCATCAATAAGATTTTAACATAAAAATTGAAGTGTTACATTCCCACTAGATGTCCAAATACAGAATTAGCAATTATTCCAAATGAATATTAAAATAATAGACTCTTTTAATTCATAATAATAGTTATTAGTAATCATTAGACTTCTCTCCATTAATAAAATTTTAAGAGTACTGATTATATCTTAGTGTATACTAGGCCAGTCTACTTAATTTCTCAAAATAAAATATTCATTGATAGGTATAAGGTAAACAGAAATGGTTGGAGTCCTTTATTAAGATATCTTTGTTTTTTTTAGTTATTGAACTAAAAAGAAAGAGGTAATTAGTAAACATAACTGTATATTTAACTCCTGTAGCATTTTTCTCTTCCCTTACTTATTTTATCCAATGTCTTTAAAAGGTTTGTCAAAAACTCTGATTTCTAAAGTCATTTCTAGCTACTGTAGCATCAATTTTAAAATGTTGTGAATAAGAATCACCTTGGAAGCTTAAGTCCTTCTATTGTAGGTGATCCAGAAATGAAGCTTACAGAAACACTAGGGTAGAGGCTGATAAAAAAATCAGAATTCTGAGTACTATCATTTGAAACTTGAGTTTTTGGATTTCAGATCCTGTATTATAGAGGCAGCTATGGAGGAATAAGGTAGAAGTAGAGGTGGGTCTGTCAGTCTCCAGTCTTTGTCACCTAAGGAGTTCTTCACTTTCTAAACCTTGACAAATTCATGCTGGCATTTTAGGTTTCCTGTGATGTAGGCGAGTGTCAGTTCCTGTCCTTAAATGTTGTCTTAGTTATATTTGTTTCTTCACTCACTCTTTTTTTTTTTTTTTTTTTTTTAATGAATGCTGGATTGACAATTTAGTAGGCTTGGTGGGCAGACTACTGTCCCTCCAAAGATGCCCACATCCTAATCACCTGAACCCCTGAATAGATTACATTACATGGCAAAATGAAATTTCCAGGTATAATTAAGGTTACAGACCTTGAGACTGTAAGATTACAGTGGATTATCCAAGAAGGCTCAGTTTATCACATGATTTCTTGAAAATTAATAACTTTTTCCAACGGGGTTAGGGAAAAGAGAATGAAGAAGGAGGAAGCTTGATAGAGAATAAAACTGCTGCCACTGACTTTGAAGATAGAGGGGTGGGGCCAGGAGCCATGGACTTTGAAGGTGGAGGAATAAGTAGCCTAAAGAACCTGGGAATGGCCCTCAGTCTTATAGCGCAAGGAAATGAATTCTGTTAATTCAAGTGAGCAGGAAATGGATTCTCCCTTATAGCCCCCCAAAAGAAATGTAGCTCTGCTAACACCTTGATTTTGGTTTAATAAGGCCCTTACTGGACTTCTGACCTACAAAACAATGAGGCAATAAATTTATGCTGTTCTAAGCCACCAGATTTAGGGTTATTTTTTACTGCAGAAATAAAAAGCTAACATAAGAAGGCAAATCTATTTTTTTTGAAGTATGCTCATTCTTTGAAATATGTTCATTGTATATTTAAGTTAAATTTCCAGATTTAACTAAAAATATATCTGTATATATATGTATATCATATATATGATTCAACTTTCCTTGTTTCTTTTAGGATCTAACAGGCTTTCCACCTGTTTATTCCAAACATGTTAGAGAGCAACATGGGACAAATATCTGTCAATTATTAAATGCAAATTATTCACCAAAGATTTGGGGCACTAAACTGGGAGCTAACAATGATTTCCTGTGAAGTATTTTTAGTAATTTATTGACTACGTTTGTTGATGATTGCTTTGGTGAAGGACTTACCATTCTGCCAACCCTACAAATGAACCATGATGTCTGAGTTTCACAGCTCCCATTGGATTCCTGTTAGGCGTGTAAACCCAGCATCAGCACATGGGCTGTTAACATCACATATTTCAGACCTTGACTTGTGTTCCTATTTTCATGTTCTCTTTGCACACATTATTTCTTAAAGTATTCCTCTGGCTCTTCAGAGAAGTCTTTTTTATTTTTTGCTGTATTTTTTTCCCAATAGAAAGCTCAGATGGTTAATAGTGTTGCTTGCACCATTGCTTAAATATGTGACCATTAATCTCTGTTGCAACTTTTATTTCAGGTTTTAGAACTCAGCATCATTAAGAAGTTATTTTTCTTAGGAGTAACTAAGTCTTCATTTGTAAGATGTTGGTACTATCAATGATCTCAGGGGACAGATATAAAACAGATGGTTGGGAGTCTTTGTTTGTTCTCACTTATCAAAAATATAAAAAGGACTATTTTTTTCATGTTTTTATGATTATTTTCCACAAACATGTCATTTAGTCTTCTATCTTCTGTTAAAAAAATGAAACAACAACAACAAAAACAACTCAGTGCCTTACAACAACTTGTCAGATACAGGTTGCCTGTGTCTCTATTCCATGTACCTTCTTTCTACCACAGCACAGCCTAAAGGGTCTACCTTTATTTAGTATAAGGTGTTCTTGTGATGGAAATATGCAAAAGCTGGTAATTTCTGAAGCATAATTCCATTTCATCCTCATTTTAATGAGCAAGTCAATTCACATCCCGAAGTATAACAACAAAGTGGTGGGAAATATTCCTCTCACAGAAGGAAGAGGAGGTCACATACAAGGGGTTTTACAGAGAAGGGGATACATAATTGACACCTTAATAAAATCTAGCATACTATATTCCACTTAGTATAGTATTGCAAACTATATATAATACACTTAATATATTTCTATATAATGCTCCATTTATGAGTAAGGTGTTAAATAATTTTCAGTTTCTGGAATGAGTAAACCCTGTGGTAACCCAGTTTATTATTCTCTCAGATATGGCATAAGCAAATACTGCTTATTCAATTTTTTCAAACATTTAAAAATCTATAGATTAACAGTTGCAAGTATGAAATAAGGTGTTACATTGGGCAATGTTATTCTTGGTAATCATTAAAATTATTAAGATTTATTGCATGTCCACTGTGTAGATTTCCCTGCATTTGTTGTTACTAAAGTTCAGTTTCCCTGTTTAACTGATAGGAATGGGGAAGGGATAAGGAGATTTTTGTGCTTTCTCTATCTTCATTTAAAAAAAAATAAGTATAGTTGATTCACAATATTATATTAGTTTCAGATGTACAACACAGTGATTCAATATTTGTATAGATTATACTCTTTATAAAGTTATTGTAAAATATTGGCTATATTCCCTGTGCTGTACAATTTATCCTTGTAGCTTATTTATTTTATGCATTGTAGTTTGTACCTCTTAATCCCATACCATCTTTCCCCTTTCCTCTTCCTTCTCCCTACTGGAAGCCACTAGTTTATTATCTATAGCTGTTAGTCTCTTTCTGTTTCATATATTCATTTGTTTGTTTTATTTTATAGGTTCAGCATATAAGCAAAAACTATAGCATTTTTTTTTTCTGACTTATTTCACTAAGCGTAATACCCTCCAGGTCCATCCATGTTCTTGCAAATGGCAAAATGTCATTCTTTTTTTATGTCTGAGTAATAGTCTATTGTGTATATATATATATGGGTATGTGTATATATATATATATGCATATATATAGGTATGTCACATCTTTTGTGTGTGTGTGTGGGGGTACGTGGGCCTTGCACTGTTGTGGCCTCTCCCATTGTGGAGCACAGGCTCTGGAAGCACAGGCCCAATGGCCATGGCTCACGGTCCTAGCTGCTCCATGTCATGTGGGATCTTCCCAGATCGGGGCATGAACCCATGTCCCCTGCATCAGCAGGTGGACTCTCAACCACTGTGCCACCAGGGAAGCCCATGTCACATCTTCTTTATCCATTTATCTGTTGATAGACATGTAGATTGCTGACATGCCTTGGCTATTGCAAATAGTGCTGCTATAATCATTGAGGTGCATGTATCTTTTTAAATTAGTGTTTTTGTTTATTCTGGATATATACCCAGGAATGGAATTGATGGATAATATGGTAGTTCTATTTTTAGATTTTTTAGGCAACACCATACTGTTTTTCCCTAGTGGCTGTACCTGTACCAATTTACATTCCCATCAACAGTGTACTAGGGCTCCCTTTTCCCCACATCCCGGCCAATATTTGTTATTTCTGGTCTTTTTGCTGTTAACCATTCTGACAGGTGTGAGGTGATATCTCATCGTGGTTTTGACTTGTATTTCTTTGATAACTAGCGATCTTGAGCTTATTTTCATGTGCCTGTTGGTCATATGTGTGTCTCCTTTGGAAAAATGTCTATTCAGGTTTTCTGCCCACTTGTTTATTAGGCTGTTTGTTTTTTTGGATATGAGTTGTATGAGCTGTTTATGTATTTTGGCTATTAACACCTTATTCGTTGTGTCATTTGAAAATATGTCCTCCCATTCAGTAAATTCCTTTTTTGTCTTGTCCATAGTTTCCTTTGCTGTACAAAGCTTTAAATTTAATTAGGTCCCATTTGTTTATTTTTGATTTTGTTTCCTTTGCCTTAGGACACACATCCAAAAAAAGTATTACTACGATTTATGTCAAAGAGTGTTCTACCTATGTTTTCTTCTAGGAATTGCATGGTGTCTGGTCTTTCATTTAACTCTTTAATCCATTTTGAGTTTCTTTTTGTATATGGAGTGAGAAAATATTCTAATTTTATTCTTTTACATGTAACTGTTCAGGTTTCCCAGCACCACTTATTGAAGAGACTATCTTTTTTCCATTGTATGTTCTTGCAATATTTGTGGTAGTTTAATTGACCATAAGTGCATGGGTTTACTACTGGGCTGTCTATTCTGTTCCACTGAAAAAATCCTTGATATAATTTCTGTCCTCTTAAATTTGTTGAGAATTGTTTTGTGACTTAAGATGTGATCTATTCTGAAGGTGCCATGTGCACTTGAATGTGTTGTCTGTTGTTTTTGGATGGAATGTCCTGTAGATATCTACTAAGTCCAACTGGTGTAATGTGTCCTTTAAGATTACTGTTTCCTTATTGATTTTCTGTGTGTATGATCTGTCCATTGATGTAAGTGGGGTGTTAAAGTCCCCTACTATTGTGTTATTGTCAATCTTTCCTTTTATGTCTGTTAATATTTGCTTTATATACTTAGGAACTTCTATACTGGGTGCATATATATTAATCAATGTTGTATCCTGTTCTTTTTATTGATCTCTTTATCATTATACAATGCACTTCTTTGTCTTTTGTCATAGACTTTTTTTTAAATATACTTCTTCTAATATGAGTATTGTTTCCCCAGCTTTCTTGCCATTTCCATTTGTATGAAATATCATTCTCCATTCTCTCACTTTTGATCTAAGTGTGTCTTTAGCTCTGCAGTGAGCCTCTTGTAAGCAGCATATAGATGGGTCTGTTTTATTTTATTCAATCATCCACCTTATGTATTTTGATTGGAGCCCTTAGTCCATTGACATTTAAAGCGATTATTGATAGGTATGTACTTATTGCCATTTTATTACTTGTTTTCTCATTGTTTTTGTAGTTGTCTTCTTTCATTCCTCTTTTAGTTTTTTCCCTTGTGATTTGATGACTTTCATTAGTGGTATTCCTCTGTTCCTTTCTTTCTTGTTTTGTTTATCTACCCTAAGTTTTTTGGTTTGTGGTTACGATGGGGTTCATATATGTTGACCCATAACTATATGTACTTGTTTTAAACTGGCTGCCATTTAAGTTCAAAAGCATTCTAAAAGATCTACATTTTTAACACCCCTTTCCCACATTTTGAACTATTGATGTTGTACTTTACATCTTCATGTTTATCCTTTAACTGTTTATCATACTTATTCTTGATTGTACATTTTTCTTTTCCTTTAATCTTTCTACTAGCTTGTTTAAGTGGTTGATCCACAGACAATAGTGGATATTTGACTTTACTAGTGGGATTTTCCATTTCCTGTAAATTCTTATTTATTCTTGTAGCCTTTTCTTTTCCACTTAAATAATATCCTTTAATATTTCTATTAGGGTCTGTTTAGTATAGATTAACTCTTTTAGTTTTTGCTTCCTTGAGAATTTCTTTTTTTTCTCCTTCAATTCTGAATGATGATCTTGCTGGGTAGAGAATCCTAGGTTGTAAGTTTTTCTTTTCAGCACTTTAAATATGCCATGCCATTCCCTTCTGTCCTGTAAAGTTTCTTCAGAAAAACCAGCTGACTGCCTTCGGGGGGGGGGGTTCTATTGTATAAGACTCACTTTTTCTCTTGCTGCCTTTAGATTTCTCATTTATTTTTAACTTTTTCCATTTTAAATATAATATGTGTTGGTGTGGGTCTGTTTGGGTTCATCTTGGTTGGGACTCTCTGTGCTTCCTGTAACTGGATATCTGTTTCCTTATTCACCTTCAGGAATTTTTCAGTCATAATTTCATCACATATATTTTTGACCCTTTTCTCTCTCTTTTCTCCTTCTGAGACTCCTATAATGTACATGTTGGTATGCTTGATGTTGTCTCAAAGGTTCCTTGATCTGTTCTCATTATTTTACTTTATTTATTTATTTATTTATTGTCCATAGTTACTATTATTTTATTTTATTTTTTAGTTACTATTATTTTATTTATTTATTTATTTTAACATCTTTATTGGAGTACAACTGCTTTACAATGGTGTGTTAGTTTCTGCTTTACAAAAAAGTGAATCAGTTATACATACACATATGTTCCCATCTCTCCTCCCTCTTACGTCTCCCTCCCTCTGACCCTCCCTATCCTACCCATCTAGGTGGTCACAAACCACCTAGCTGATCACCCTGTGCCATGCGGCTGCTTCCCACTAGCTATCCACCCTAAGTTTGGTAGTGTATATATGTCCATGCCACTCTCTCACTTCATCACAGCTTACTCTTCTCCCTCCCCATATCCTCAAGTCCATGCTTTAGTAGGTTTGTGTCTTTATTCCTGTCCTACCCCTAGGCTCTTCATGACATTTTTTTTTCATAGATTCCATATATATGTGTTAGCATACAGTATTTGTTTTTCTCCTTCTGACTTCACTCTGTATGACAGACTCTAGGTCCATCCACCTCACTACAAATAACTCAATTTCATTTCTTTTTATGGCTGAGTAATATTCCATTGTATATATGTGCCACATCTTCATTATCCATTCATCTGTTGATGGACACTTAGGTTGCTTCCATGTCCTGGCTATTATAAATAGTATTTCAATGAATATTTTGGTATATATTATGGTGTCATGTGCTGGTGCATATATATGGAATCTAGGGAAAAAATAAATGTCATGAAGAACTTAGGGATAAGACAGGAATAAAGATATAGACCTACTAGAGAGTGGACCTGAGGATATGGGGAGGGGGAAGGATAAGCTGTGACAAAATGAGAGAGTGGAATAGTCATATATACACTACCAAGCATGGAATGGATGGCTGGTGGGAGTCAGCTGCATAGCACAGGAAGATCAACTCAGTGCTTTGTGACCACCTGGAGGGGTGGAATGGGGAGGGTGGGAGGGAGGGACACAAGAGAGGGGAGATATGGGAATGTGTGTGTATGTATGGCTGATTCACTTTGTTGTGGAGCAGAAGCTAACACACCATTGTGGAGCAATTAAAATTAAATTAATTTTTACTCCAATAAAGATGTAAAAAAATAAGTTAGTAAAAAAAAAAAAAAGTTGTAACGGCTATGGCTTGCTGTATTCACTGAACTCTCTTCTTTAAAATTCAGTCTTCTAAATGAGAATTTCACAGGTGAAGAATAATGCTACAAATTTGGCAAATTTCTTTAACAATTGATACAGGTGACCAATATATTTGTCTCTTACCTGTGTTAAAGAGATTTAGAAGATTTGAATTTGTTCCATTGAAATGCTACAATTTTTGGAATCATTATGTTTGTTAAAAGGTGGATTTCAGAGGTAAATAAATAACAGCAGTAAATGCACCCATAACTACTATGTCCATACACATTTTTTTCTGTGAGTTGTTTTTTATTAATAAAATTTTATTATCATTACATTTTTTACGATGTTTTTTATTTGGAATCAAACAAAAACTCCCTACTACTTTGTATCATACTTTGTTTATTTAACTTTTATCATAAACATTTGTCCAAATTGCTACATGATCTTCATAGCTATCATTTTTTATTAACATCTTTATTAGAGTATAATTGTTTACAATTGTGTGTTAGTCTCTGCTTTATAACAAAGAGAATCACTTATACATATACATATGTCCCCATATCTCTTCCCTATTGCATCTCTCGTGCTCCCACCTTACATATCCTACCCCTCTAGGTGGTCACAATGCACCAAGCTGTTCTCCTTGTGCTACGCAGCTGCTTCCCACTAGCTATCTATTTTATATTTGTTAGTGTATATATGTCCATGCCACTCTCTCACTTTGTCACAGCTTACCGTTCCCCCTCCCCATATCCTCAAGTTCATGCTCTAGTAGGTCTGTGTCTTTATTCCCGTCTTACCCCTAGATACTTCATGAATTTTTTCCCTTAGAGTTTATATATATATATGTGTGTTAGCATACGGTATTTGTTTTTCTTTTTGTGACTTATTTCACTCTGTATGACAGGCTCTAGTTCCATCCAACTCACTATAAATAACTGAATTTCATTTCTTTTTATGGCTGAGAAATATTCCATTGTATATATGTGCCACATCTTCTTTATCCATTTATCTGTTGATGGACACCTAGATTGCTTCCATGTCCTGGCTGTTGTAAATAGAGCTGCAATGAACAGTTTGGCACATGACTCTTTTTGAATTATGGTTTTCTCAGTGTATATGCCCAGTAGTGGGATTGCTGGGTAGTATGGTAGTTCTATTTGTAGTTTTTAAAGGATCCTGCATACTGTTCTGCATAGTGGTTGCATCAGTTTGCATTCCCACCAAAAGTGGAAGAGAATTCCCTTTTCTCCACACCCTTCCAGCACTTATTTTTTCTAGATTTTTTTGTTGATGGCCATTCTGACTGGTGTGAGATGATATCTCATTGTAGTTTTGATTTGCATTTCTCTAATGATTAATGATGTTGAGCATTCTTTCATGTGTTTGTTGGCAATCTGTATATCTTCTTTGAAGAAATGTCTATTTAGGTCTTCTGCTCATTTTTGGATTGGGTTGTTTGTTTTTTGTTATTGAGCTGCATGAGCTTCTTGTAAATTTTGGAGATTTATCCGTTGTCAGTTGCTTCATTTGGAAATATTTTTTCCCATTCTGAGGGTTGTCTTTGGTCTTGTTTATGGTTTCCTTTGCTGTGCAAAAGCTTTGAAGTTTCATTAGGTCCCATTAGTTTATTTTTGTTTTTATTTCCATTTTTCTAGGAGGTGGGTCCAAAAGGATCTTGCTGTGATTTATGTCATAGAGTGTTCTGCCTATGGTTTCCTCTGAGAGTTTGATAGTGTCTGGCGTTACATTTAGGTCTTTAATCCATTTTGAGTTTATTTTTGTGTATGGTGTAAGGGAGTGTTCTAATTTTGTACTTTTACATGTACCTGTCCAGTTTTCCCAGCACCACTTATTGAAGAGGCTGTCTTTTCTCCACTGTATATTCTTGCCCCCATTACCAAAGATAAGGTGACGATATGTGCGTGGTTTATCTCTGGGCTTTCTATCCTGTTCCATTGATCTATCTTTCTGTTTTTATGCCAGTATCATACCGTCTTGATTACTGTAGATTTGTAGTATAGTCTGAAGTCAGGGAGCCTGATTCCTCCAGCTCAGTTTTTCCTTCTCAAGATTGCTTTGGCTATTCGGGGTCTTTTGTGTTTCCATACAAATTGTGAATTTTTTCGTTCTAGTTCAGTAAAAAATGCCAGTGGTAGTTTGATAGGTATTGCATTGAATCCGTAGATTGCTTTGGGTAGTAGAATCATTTTCACAGTGCTGATTCTTCCAATCCAAGAACATGGTATATCTCTCCATCTATTTGTATCATCTTTAATTACTTTCATCGGTGTCTTATAATTTTCTGCATACAGGTCTTTTGTCTCCTTAGGTAGGTTTATTCCTAGATATTTTATTCTTTTTGTTGCAATGGTAAATGGGAGTGTTTTCTTGATTTCCCTTTCAAATTTTTCATCATTTGTGTACAGGAATGCCAGAGATTTCTGTGCATTAATGTTGTATCCTGCTACTTTACCAAATTCATTGATTATCTCTAGTAGTTTTCTGGTAGCATCTTTAGGATTCTCTATGTATAGTATCATGTCATCTGCAAACAATTCCAGCTTTACTTCTTCTTTTTCGATTTGGCTTCCTTTTATTTCTTTTTCTTCTCTGATTGTTGTGGGTAGAACTTCCAAAGCTATGTTGAATAAGAGTGGTGAGAGTGGGCAACCTTGTCTTGTTCCTGATCTTAGCGGAAATGGTTTCAGTTTTTCACCATTGAGGATGATGTTGGCTGTGGGTTTGTCATATATGGCCTTTATTATCTTGAAGAAAGTTCCCTCTATGTCTACTTTCTGCAGGGTTTTTATCATAAATGGGTGTTGAATTTGTCAAAATCTTTCTCTGAATCTATTGAGATGACCATATGGTTTTTCTCCTTCAATTGGTTAATATGTTGTATCACGTTGATTGATTTGCGTATATTGAAAAATCCTTGCATTCCTGGAATAAACCCCACTTGCTCATGGTGTATGATCCTTTTAATGTGCTGTTAGATTCTGTTTGCTAGCATTTTGTTGAGGATTTTTGCATCTATGTTCATCAGTGCTATTGGCCTGTAGTTTTCTTTCTTTGTGACATCTTTGTCTGGTTTTGGTATCAGGGTGATCGTGGCTTCATAGAATGGGTTTGTGAGTGTTCCTCCCTCTGCTATGTTTTGGAAGAGTTTGAGAAGGATAGTTGTTACCTCTTCTCTAAATGTTTAATAGAATTCACCTGTGGAGCCATCTGGTCCTGAGGTTTTGTTTTTTGGAAGATTTTTAATCACAGTTTCAATTTCAGTGCTAGTGATTGGTCTGTTTATATTTTCTATTTCTTTCTGATGCAGTCTTTGCATATTGTGCATTTCTAAGAATTTGTCCATTTCCTCCAGGTTGTCCATTTTATTGGCATAGAGTTGCTTTTAGTAATCTCTTATGATCCTTTGTATTTCTGCAGTGTCAGTTGTTACTTCTCCTGTTTCATTTCTAATTCTGTTGATTTGAGTCTTCTCCCCCCGCCTTTTTTTTTTTTTTTTTTGAAGAGTCTGGCTAATGTTTTATAAATTTTGTTTATCTTCTCAAAGAACCAGCTTTTAGTTTTTATGATTTTTGCTATCATTTCCTTCATTCTTTTTCATTTATTTCTGCTCTGATCTTTATGATTTCTTTTCTTTTGCTAAATTTGGGGGTTTTCTGTTCTTCTTTCTCTAATTGCTTTAGGTGCAAGGTTAGTTTGTTTATTTGAAATGTTTCCTGTTTCTTAAGGTAGGATTGTATTGTTATAAACTTCCCTTTTAGAACTGTTTTTGCTGCATTCCATAGATTTTGGGTCATCGTGTCTCCATCGTCATTTGTTTGTAGGTATTTTTTGATTTCCTGGTTGATTTCTTCAGTGATCACTTCATTATTTAGTAGTGTATTGTTTAGTCCCCAAGTGTTTGTACTTTTTACAGATCGTTTCCTGTAATTGACATCTCATCACATAGTGTTGTGGTCAGAAAAGATACTTGATACAATTTCAATTTTCTTAAAGTTACCCAGACTAGCGTTGTGACATATGATATGATCTATCCTGGAGAATGTTCCATGAGCACTTGAGTAAAATGTGTAATTTGTTGTTTTTGAAATGAATGTCCTATAAATATCATTTAAGTCCATGTTGTTTAACGTACCATTTAAAGCTTGTGCTTCCTTATCTATTTTCATTTTGCATCACCTATCCATTGGTGAAAGTGGGGTGTTAAAGTCCCCTAGTATGATTGTGTTACTGTCGATTTCCCCTTTTATGGCTGTTAGTATTTGCCTTATGTTTGAGGTGCTCCTCTGTTGGGTGCATAAATATTTACAATTGTTATATCTTCTTCTTGGATCGATCCCTTGATCATTATGTAGTGTCCTTCTTTGTCTCTTCTAATAGTCTTTATTTTAAAGTCTATTTTGTCTGATATAAGAATTGCTACTCCAGCTTTCTTTTGATTTCCATTTGCATGGAATATCTTTTTCCATCCCCTCCCCTTCAGTCTGTATGTGTTCCTATGTTTGAAATGGGTCTGTTTTAGACAGCATATATATATGGGTCTTGTTTTTGTATCCATTCAGCCAGTCTGTGTCTTTTGGTGGAAGCATTTAATCCATTTACATTAAAGGTAATTATGCATATGTATGTTCCTATACCCATTTACTTAATTGTTTTTCGTTTGTTATTGTAGGTCTTTTCCTTCTCTGTGTTTCTTGCTTACAATAGTTCCTTTAGCATTTGTTGTAAAGCTGGTTTGGTGGTGCTGAACTCTCTCAGCTTTTGATTGTCTTTAAAGCTTTTAATTTATCCATTAAATCTGAATTAGATCCTTGCTGGGTAGAGTAATCTTGGTTGTACGTTTTTCCCCTTCATCACTTTAAGTATGTCCTGCCACTCCCTTCCAGCTTGCAGAGTTTCTGCTGAAAGATCTGCTGTTAACCTTATGGGGGTTCCCTTGTGTGTTATTTGTTGTTTTTCCATTGCTGCTTTTAATATGTTTTCTTTGTGTTTAATTTTTGATAGTTTGATTAATATGTGTCTTGGCATGTTTCTCCTTGGATTTATCCTGTGATAAATTCCTGGGACTCTCTGTGATTCCTGGACTTGATTAAATATTTCTTTCCCCATATTAAGGAAGTTTTCTAACTATAATCTCTTCAAATATTTTCTCAGTCCCTTTATTTTTCTCTTCTTCTTCTGGGACACCTATAATTCAAATGTTGGTGCATTTAATGTTGTCTCAGAGATCTCTGAGACTGTTCTCAGTTCTTTTCATTCTTTTTTCTTTATTCCACTCTACAGTCATTATTTCCACTATTTTATCTTCTGCATCACTTATCCATTCTTCTGCCTCAGTTATGCTGATATTGATCCCATCTAGAGTATTTTTCATTTCATTTATTGTGTTGTTCATCATTGCTTGTTTCCTCTTTAGTTCTTCTAGGTCCTTGTTAAATGTTTCTTGCATGTTGTCTATTCTATTTCCAAGATTTTGGATCATCTTTACTATCATTATTCTGAATTATTTTTCAGGTAGACTTCCTATTTCTTCTTCATTTGTTAAGTCTGTTGGGTTTTTACCTTGCTCCTTCATCTGCTCTGTGTTTTTCTGTCTTTTCATTTTGCTTATCTTACTGTGTTTGTGGTCTCCTTTTTGCAGGCTGCAGGTTCATAGTTCCTGTTGTTTTTATTGTCTGTCCCCAGTAGCTAAGTTTGGTTCACTGGGTTGTGTAGGTTTCCTGTGGATGGGACTAGTGCCTGTGTTCTGGTGGATGAGGCTGGATCTTGTCTTTCTGGTAGGCAGGTCCACATCTGGTGGTGTGTTTTGGGGTATCTGTAGCCTTATTTTGATTTTAGGCAGCATCTTTGCTAATGCATTGGGCTTTGTTCCTGTCTTGCTAGTTGTTTGGTATAAGGTGTCCAGCACTGTATATTGCTGGTCATTGAGTGAAGTTGGGTCTTGGTATTGGGATGGAGAGCTCTTGGAGATTTTCACCATTTCATATTACGTGGAGCTAGGAGGTCTCTTGTGGACCAGTGTCCTGAAGTTAGCTCTCCCACCCAAGAGGCACAGCTCTGACTCCTGACTAGAACGCCAAGATCCTTTCAACCACAGGGCTCAGAATAAAAGGGAGAACAAATAGAATGAAAGAAAGAAAGAAAGAAAGAAGATAAAATAAAGAAGGATAAAATAAAATAAAGTTATTAAAATAAAAAATAATTATTAGGAAAAAAATTTAAAGTAAACAAACAAACAAACAAACGGATGGTCAGAACTGTAGGACAAATGGTGAAAGCAAAGCTATACAGACAAAATCTCACACAGAAGCATACACATACACACTCACAAAAAGAAGAAAGGGGAAAATATATATATACCTTGTTCCCAAAGTCAACCTCCTCAATTTGGGATGATTCATTGTCTGTTCAGGTATTCCACAGATGCAGGGTACATCAAGTTGATTGTGGAGCTTTAATCTGTTGCTTCTGAGGCTGCTGGGAGGAATTTCCCTTTCTCTTCTTTGTTTGCACAGCTCAGGGTGTTCAGCTTTGGATTTGGCCCCACCTCTGCGTGTAGGTCACCTGAGGGTGTCTGTTCCTCACTCAGACAGTAGAGGGTTAAAGGAGAAGTTGATTCGGGGGCTCTGGCTCACTCAGGCCATGGGCAATGAAGGGCATGGATGTGGGGTGAGCCTATGGTGGCAGAGGTCAGCATGATGTTGCACCAGCCTGAGGCACGCTGTGTGTTCTCCCGGGGAAGTGGTCTGTGGATCACAGGATCCTGGCAGTGTTGGGCTGCACAGGCTCCCGGGAGAGGTGGTGTGGATAGTGACCTGTGTTTGCACACAGGCTTCTTGTTGGCTGCAGCAGCATCCTTAGCATCTCATGCCCATCTCTGGGTTCTGTGCTGATAGCTGCAGCTTTCGCTCATCTCCGGAGCTCCTTTAATCAGGGGTCTTAATCTCCCTCCTCATGCACCAGGAAACAAAGAGGGAAGAAAAAGTCTCTTGCCTCTTTGCAGCTCCAGACCTTTTTCCCGGAATCCCTCCCAGATAGGTGTGGTGCACTAGCCCCCTTCAGGCTGTGTTCACGCAGCCAACACCAATCTTGTCCCAGCATCCGACCAAAGTCCAAGCCTCAGCTCCCAGCCCCAACCTGTCCCGGTGGGTGAGCAGACAAGCCTCTCGGGCTGGTGAGTGCTGGTTGGCAGTTATCCTCTGTGCAGGAATCTCTCCGCTTTCCCCTCTGCACCCCTGTTGCTGTGCTCTCCTTCATGGCTCCAAAGCTTCCCCCCCTCCACCACCCCCAATCTCCATCCGCGAAGGGGCTTCTAGTGTGTGGAAACCTTTCTTCCTTCACAGCTCCCTCCCACTGGTGCAGGTCCCATCTCTATTCTTTTGTTTCTGTTTTTTCTTTTTTCTTTTGCCCTACCCAAGTACGTGGGGAGTTTCTTGCCTTTTGGGAGGTCTGAGGTCTTCTGCCAGCATTCAGTGGGTGTTCTGTAGGAGTTGTTCCACGTGTAGATGTATTTCTGATGTATCTGTGGGGAGGAAGTTGATCTCCATGTCTTACTATTTCACCATCTTCTCCAGAATCTGTTCTCATTTTTTAAATTTCTTTTTGCTGTTCTGTTTGGTGATTTCCATTATTTTATCTTCCATGTCACTTATCTGTTCTGTATTAGCTACTCTCCCTTTAATTCCTTCTGGTGTATTTTTCATTTCAGTTATTGTATTCTTCATTTCTGACTGCTTCTTTTTCATATTTTCAAGTTCCTTTTTAAAATTCTCACTGCATCATCTATTTTTTTTCCCTAGTTAAGTTAACATTCTTACTACTGATGCTTTCAGCTCTTTATCTGGTAAATTATTTATCACTCTTAGTTGCTTTTTTCAGGCTTTTTCTTCTTTTTCTTTTGTTTGAAACAAATTCCTCTTTCTTCTCATTTTGCTTACCTTTCTCTATCTCTGTGACATTAAGTGAAACAGTTACTTATCCCAGTCTTGAAATGGTGGAGCGTATCTGTACAGTGTGTGTTCCCAGTGGCTTTCATGGGAGAGCTGGCTCTGATGTGACCACGAGTGATCTCTTCCACCAGGGAGTGCTGTCAGCACTTTGGTAGGATATGGAGCTGTAGATGGAGGGGATAGAGGCAGAGCCAGGTGTAAGATGGGGCCTCTCCTCTGCTCAAACCAATACCATCCTATTGGTGTAGGAGCAAGACCCAAGTTGCCGAAGTAGAAACCATCAGGGCCAGGACCAAGGTGGTTCTATTCCCTCTAAGTGTGTGATTTTCTCCCTCCTAGAGTTGGCGCCTTTGCCCTAGAGGGGAGTATTGCTGAAGCATGAGGGACAAGAGCAAGTGCTCTGTTCTGGGGCAGTCACATGAACTGGGGTAGTCAAAGGAGTCCCAACCAGTTTCATTCTGTTTCCTCTGCCTAGTTTCAGGAGTAAACAAATGTGTTTACAATCTTCATGAGCAAGGTGTAGGTTTCTTACAGCCCAACTGTCAGTCCCACTGGTTTTCAAACCAGCTAAGGGGACTCACCCACCTGGTATTTGACCTCAGAGCTGGTGAGTCCAATATGTGGTTTGAACCATTCACTCCCCAGAGACGATCTCCAAGCCTGTGCAATCCCCATCCTCTTCTGTTTCCACTCCCAGGGACACAGGCCCTTACCTGTTTACTTTTTCTTCCATTTTACTTGACTCCTTGTGGATCTGTCTTACAGATTTGGCTTTTCAGCAGTCTTCATATCAGTCTCCAGTTTGTTTTTAGTAAGAATTGCTGCATATGTAGATATATTTTTAATGTTTTCCTGGTGGGAGGTGAGATCTGCATCTTCCTACTCCTCCATCTTGATCTTCCCCTTTTCTATTTTCATTTTACAGAGGAAGAAACATGGACACTGTGGGGATTACTGTACACATAGACAGTTGAGAAAGATATATATCAAGATGAAGACATACTTCCTCTTTCCCTACCATGGGAAATATCCATATAGTTAGAAATCATTCTGCAAATAGTCTTCAGGGAAAGCTTTTACTTTTTCACTAACATTAAGCATGATGTTAACTGTGTTTTGGTTTTTTTTTTTTCCCCTTAAATTTTATTTATTTATTTATTTATTTATGGCTGTGTTGGTTCTTCATTTCTGTGAGAGGGCTTTCTCTAGTTGCGGCGAGCAGGGGCTACTCTTCATCGCATTGTGTGGGTCTCTCACTATTGCGGCCTCTCTTGTTGCGGAGGACAAGCTCCAGATGCGCAGGCTCAGTAGTTGTGGCTCATGGGCCTAGTTGCTCTGCGGCATGTGGGATCTTCCCAGACCAGGGTTTGAACCCGTGTCCACTGCATTGGCAGGCAGATTCTCAACCACTGCACCAACAGGGAAGCCCTCCTTTATTCTCCTAATAAGCATTAAACCTATTTGTTTTATCTGTTTTTAATTGTCATTTTCAGTTATTTGTGTCTTTCTAGAAATTTAACCATTCAGTCAAAACTACCTAGTTTAGTGGCATTCAATTGTTCATAATATTACTTTATGATTTCTTTCATTTCTGTAATGTCAGTATTAATGTTCCCACTTTAATTTCTGATTTTAGTAATTTGTCTTCTTTCATTTTCCTTGTTAAATTTAGTTAAAAATTTGCCAATTTTTAAAATCTTTTCCAAGAAGTAGCATTTGGTTTCATTAATTTTTTGTTTTGTTTTGTTTTTTTCTTTTTTAAATTAATTTTTACTGGAGTATAGTTGATTTACAATTTTCTGTTAGTTTCTGCTGTACAGCAAAGTGAATCAGTTGTATATATACATATATCTACTCTTTTTTAGATTATTTTCCCATATAGATCATTACAGATTACTGAGTAGTATTCCCTGTGCTATACAGTTGGTTCTTATTAGTTATCTATTTTGTATGTCGTAGTGTGTATACGTCAATCCCAATCTCCCAATTTATCCCTCTGCACCTTCTCCTTCCATAACCATAAATTTGTTTTCTAATCTGAGTCTATTCCTGTTTTGTAAATAAGTTCACTTGTATCATTTTTTTTTAGATTCCATATTTAAGTGATATCATATGATATTTGTCTTTCTCTGTCTTAACTTACTTCACTCAGTATGACAATCTCTAGCTCTATCCATGTCACTGCAAATTACGTTATTTCATTCTCTTTTATGGCTGACTAATATTCCATTATATATATGTACAGCATCTTCTTTATCCATTCCTCTGTTGATGGACATTTAGATAGTTTCCATGTCCTAGCTATTGTAAATAGTGCTGCAATGAACATTGGGATGCATATATCTGTTTGAATTATGTTTTTCTCCAGATATATGCCCAGGAGTGGGATTTCTGGGTCATTTGTTTCTTTTTCTGTTTTCCATTTCATACATTTCTGTTATAATATTTATTATTTCCATGTTTCTGCTTGATTGCTCTTTTTTTTCCCCTCCAGTGTTTTAAGGTGCAAGCCTAGGTCATTGATTGGACATCTTTCCACTTTTTTAATACAGTGAGTTACACCTGTAAATTTCCTTCTAAGAACTGATTTAGCTGCATCCATAAGTTTTGGTATCTTATGTCTTCATTTTCATTCATCTTGAAGTATTTTGTAATTTCTTTTGTGATTTCTTAGTTGACCCCTTGGTCAAATAAGCATATCATTTCTTTTCCATATATTTGTGAGCTTCACAACTTTCTTTCTGCTATTGATTTTTAAAATTTTATTCCATTGTATTTAGAGAACATACTTTGTATTATTTCAATACTTTAAAATTCATTTAGCTTCACTTATAGCCTAGAATATTGTCTATCCTAGAGAGTACCCCATCTGCATTTGAGATTAATGTATATTCAGCTGTTCTGGGGTATTTTGTTCTCTGTATGTCTGTTAGGTCTTTTTGGTTTATAGTGTTGTTCAAGTCTTCTGTATCCATGTTAATCTTCTGCCTAGTGTTCTCTCCATTATTAAAAGTGAGACATTGAAGTCTCCAACAACCATAGCTGAATTATCTATTTTTTATGTCTGCCTTTTGTTTTCATGTATTTGAGGTACATATATGTTTATAATTTTTATATCTTCTGGATGGATTTTTTTTATATAAAATAATGCTCACCATCTCTAGGAACATTTTTAGATTTAGACTCTATTTTGTCTGACATCAGTTTAGACACTTCAGTTTTATTATGATTGCTGTTTGCATGATCTTTTAAAAATTCTTTTACTTTCCATCTAATTGTATATTTTATGTAAAGTATGTCTTTTGTAGGAAATATATAGTTGGAGTCTCTCTCTCTTTTTTTTTTTAATCCCAGGCTGACAATGTGTTTTTTTCATCAGATTGCTTAATCCATTCACATTTAGTTTTATTTTTGACATAAATGGAATTGTTTGTCATTTTATTAAAGTTTTTTCTCATATGTTGCTTGTTCCTCCAGTCCTCCTTTAATGCTTTCTTTTGCATTAAGTGAATGGTTTTTAGTTTAACATTGTAATAACTTTAATAGTTTTTTCACTATAGATATTTCCATTATGTCTTTAGTGGTTGCTCTATGGCTTTCCACATAAATATTAATTTATCAGAATCTAATTTAGACTTATACTAACATAATTTAATGAGATATAGAAATGTTACTCCTACATAGCTCTATTTCCCCCTCTTTGTGTTATTGTTGTTACACATAATACATCTACATATTTTACAAATACATTGAATACATTGTTTCAGGAATTAATTTTTATAATTTTATGTCTTTTAAAGAAGCTTAGAGATGGAAGGAGAGCAAATATGTATTTATAGTGTTTGTCATATTAAACTTACCATTTTCCATTTCTGTATCTCTTCATTTCTTCCTGAGGATTTAATTACCATATGGTGGCATTTCCTTATTCCAAAACAACTTGATTTTCACCTACCTTCTTTACGCTGTTGGTGCTAAATCTATTACATCTCTATGTATTATAAGCCAAACAATACAATTATATATATGTATAGTTATATTATACATATATAGATAGATATAGATATAGATATAAATCTATATATAGATATATAGTTTTATACAATAGCTTTTTAAATAAGTTAAGAGAAAAGAAGTAAAGTAATATATATTTATACTGCCTTCTATAATTACATAATTACCTTTACTGGTGGTTTTTGCTTTTTCACATGGATTTGAATTTCTATCTGGATTTATATGTTTTCTTCCTAAAGAAATTTCTTTAGTATTTTTTGGAAGGTGGGTTACCTAGCAATGAATTCTCTCAGCTTTTGCCTTTAGAAATGTCTTTATTTCATCTTTATTTTTGAAAATTTTCCTGGGTATAGTATAACATTATTGCTTGATAGGCTTTCTTTGGGGAGTGGGGTGGGACATTGATTATTTTACCCACTGCCTTCTGGACTCTATTGTTCTTAATGAGAGGTTGGCTATTAATCTTATTATAGGGGGAGCTGTAAGTGGTAAGTTGTTTTATCTTGCTGCTTTCAAGACTTTGCTTCTTTTTATAAAGATTTTTATAATGATGTGTCTGTGTGTGTATCTTTGTATTTATTCTAGTTTGAGTTCATTGAGCCTCTGAGATGTGTAATCTAATCTCTTTCATCAGATTTGGAAAGAACTAAGCAATTATTTCTTCAATTTTTTTTTTTTTTTTTTGCTCCTTTTTCTCTCTTTTGTGCTTCTGGCATTTCTGTTGCAAATACATTGATGTGCTAATGGTTTTCCATATTTCTCTGAAGCTGTGTTCATTTTTCTTTATTTTTTTCTCTTTGTTCATCAATGTGTACTTTTGTCAATCTATCTTCAAGTTCACAAATTTGTTTTTTGCCAGTTCAAATAATTGGTGAAGCATCTCTAGTGAATTTTTTATTTCAATTTTTGTACTTTTCAACTCCAGAATTTCCATTTTGTTTCTTTTCAAAATTTCCATCTCCTGATTATTATTTTCTATTTGATGAAACATTGTTCTCATACTCTCCTTTAAGTCTTTAAACACAATTTTCTCTGTATTTTGAGTGTATTTACAATAACTGCTTTACAGCTTATGTCTCTTAAACCCAACTTTTGGGCTTCCCTGAAATGCAAACAATATTTCTGTTCTCTTTTCCTGTATACAAGTCACATTTTCCTGTTTTATTTTCTTTTTCACACCTCAGGCTTTTTTTTTTGTTTTGAAAAATGGACACTTTAATGAATTTTAACAAGTTGTGATATTAATACTGTCCACCAGATTGCTAAGTCTTTTTATTATTTTGGTTAAATAACATAGTATAGCAACTCTGTGCATTTAGTACTACTCCTTGCTTCCGACTTTGATTTTATTATTTACATTTTTCTTTTTTATTTGCTTAAATGCTTGGCTCGACTAGGTCCAATCTGGTACTGTTTTCCTGCCCTACAATGGAGATGAGATAGGAAAGTCAGCCTCTATCCTCTCACTTTCACCTTTTTGGAATATAACTTTTGCAACATGGAGCTGAGTAAGATGAGACATTGTGCTGATCTGCCTCACCTACAGTGAAACTGTAGCCCTAGACTGGGAGTTGGGGGAATAGAGACCCCCCCCTTTGTGACAGAAACTAATCAGAGAAGACCTTCTGTCATACTGTTCTGCGGAGGAGGATGAGAATAACTCTTGGCTCAAATGTTATGGACTCACAGTGTTTTTACTGAGATGTCTTAGATTTTCTTGAATGAAATTTATTAATTTCCTGTATGTCATCAGGATACCTTACAGAGATTTCAATACTTTTTATTATAATGTTCACCAGTAAATGATGTTTAGCTGGGAAGAGTGTCTACCAAACTTCTACAACTGCCTTTTGGGAATCCCACTACCTCACTCTTCTTATATAAAAGAAAAGAAATATAAAATTCAAAGGCTTCTATACTATCATTATAATTTTATTTCTTCAGTATACTAAAATAAGTTTGGTGACAACTATGTAAATTATTTTCTTATATATTATCAGGTGTTATGCTGCACTACTTTAGTGTGATAGGTAATATCTGGTAAATTAACATTCTGATATATTATTAGTAAAGTTAATTGTTTAATCCAACAGTATTCATTTATTTCCATACAATTTTATTAGATTCAATACCTTTTGGTCTTTGGCTTAGTTTTCTACATTTTATTTTTTGTGTTTCTTTGGGAGGTAGCTCTTATAAAAAGAAGTAGAAAAAATAATATGTGTATATATTATATATATAATCTGATTGATAAAACATTTACAATCTCACATTTCAGTGTTTCCATGTAATAGAAAATTCATAATAGAAGCAGAAAATAGATAAAAAATAGAATATTTATCAGAACAACATATGCTAATCTTTTCTAGATGTGAACATGATATGGGAAAGAAGAGGTTTATTTATATCTTCTTAAATATCTTCAGATTTTAATCCATTTGAAATTAAGAAATAAGTTTCTGTAAGGTTACCTTTAGAAATTTTTAACCTCTAAGTTTGTGAATGAAAACAATAAGGTATGAGGAAATACATGTGTCCTGAAGGAAAAAGAAAAATTGTAATTAATTAAAATGTCTAAGTTTTTTGATAACTTCAAAAAGAATTTCAATTAAAATGATAAATTAACAAGATTTTTGCACAATATTAATTTAAAATTAAGTGTAGTTATTGATATATAGAATCAGAAAGTTTACCTCTGCTGCCATTTTAACATAGACTGTGCACTTATTGCAGACAGGGTTTGACAAATTAGAATATCAGAACCATAGAATTTTAAGAACCCTAAAGTACTAGACAAGATAATGTCCTCCATGGTCACTTCTTTAACAGAAAACCCTGGAAATATCGGTGCTAACAAAATTAGATTTTATTTTTTTATTTAAGTAAAGGACAGCTAATTCACTGCTCCTGTGAATTGACAATACTCAGACTTTTGCTTTATGAAGTTGTCCCTAGAGATGCACATAGTATCAGAAGAATCCACTGAGTTAGTTTCTCTACTCTAAAGTTTGACTCTAAAGGTAGGAAACATTTACTATACTGCATCCTATAGGAAAATATAGGTATATGAGTTAACATGGTATAAAGGCTTGAAACATGAGTACTTTGTAGTGATATACTATTAAAATGTATTCAGTAATGATATTTTTCTTATACTCTATTCAGTTTTACATTTAGATTTTAGTATTGATTAGCTCCTGAAGCTTTGAAGAAAATAACATAGGAGGTTAATACCTTCTCCTTGGTCTCAGACTTATGAATTAAAGCTTGAAATTTGATTACCTTCATTATTCTTGGCTGGTATAATTATAAAAGTGATTACTGGGCTTCCCTGGTGGCACAGTGGTTAAGAATCTGCCTGACAATACAGGGGACCCATGTTCGAGACTTGGTCCAGGAGGATCCCGCATGCTGCAGAGCAACTTAGCCCGTGCACCACAACTATTGAGCCTGTGCTCTAGAGCCTGTGAGCCACAACTAATGAGCTCGTGTGCTACGACTACTGAAGCCCATGTGCCTAGAGCCCGTGTTCCACAACAAGAGAAGCCACCACAATGAAAACCCGCACACTGTAATGAAGAGTAGCCTCTGCTCGCCGCAACTAAAGAAAGCCTGTGAGCAGCAGCAAAGACCCAACACAGACAAAAATAAAAATAAATAAAATGTTTTTTTAAAAAAGCGATTACTAAGAATAAAATCCAATTATACTATTTATAAAACCAGCAGTGAGTTTTCAACCTCAAAAATTTGCCAGTTGACTTCTCTGAGAAAGGCACTGCTTATATTTATTTTAATTCTATGTATATTTTTCCAATTATCCATCCTTTTAAAATCCACTAGTCACCTTATCACTTCTCTATCCCAACTTCTCTTTGATGTATTTCAAATGTCTCAATATTAAATCAAAGATAAAATAATATTGGATATGGTGAGTCGGTATTAATTGATCATGGTGGGTTATGAGTTTTACAAAGAAACATTTAGTTCCTACATTTTGTTACACTCTGGTGATACCAAGATAAATGAGATATAGTTCCTAATAACTTACTTTAGCATAAAAATAGACATTTAAATAGCTAACTGCGCTAAAATGTGGTGATTCATATGAAAGAAATATTCACCCCTAACTTTGGGATTGCTGCTTGGACAATAGCTCCCCAGATCGATTATTAGTATCCTTAGGAAATGATCAGGCAGATGGAAAGGTAAGTTCTAAATTCCAGAGAGGGAGCAAGTAAAGCACAGATACTAGCAGTAAATAATATACGAGTGCAAGCAATTTAGTAGAAGTACAGTCATCTAGGTGCAGTGGTATGCTGGAGATGATCCTTACTGGCTTAGAGACCTATTTGTGCACCTATTTCCTTCATTTTGTTTCCAATGACATAACTTTGGTAGCTTGATATTGGCCATGTTGGAAGTATTAACATGGTAATTGGCAAATTTCTAATGTTGTCCATTTCCTTTCTTTCTTTCCTTCTTTCCTTCCTTCCTTCCCTCCTCCCTCCCTCCATCCATCCATCCCTTCTTTCTTTCTTTCTTTCTTTCTTTCTTTCTTTCATTCTTCTTACCTTCTTTCTTTTTTTTTTTTTTTTTCCTGGAGGTTGATTATTAAACGTTTAACAAGACACAACTGCTTTGCTAGTAAAATGTTTTTAAGAAAATTATACACTAGAATGTGTGCAAAATCATGCAGAACTATGAGTTAGCCACTATGGGCATGGGCCTGAAATACTGTATTTCTCACAATTTCACCAGGGGATATTTCTATACTCTAAAGCAGGGAAACCTTGACAAACATATAATGGGAAGCTCTTGAGGATTCTGAAGTGAAAAAATGACTCTGATGATTTGTAGTGGGATTGAAACTGGTAACCAGGAAACCAGTGATTTTGCGTGGCTCATGAAAAAATGGAGAATCTTTTCTTCTTTTCTGGGAGTTTAAAATGAATGCTTGGAGAGGTGTTGAAAAGAAAAGGAACACTTCGGAATCAGATGTAGTGCTCATGTGGAGACTTACAGGGATTGAAGAAAAGTAAAGACAGCTTTTATTTTTTCCCATCTCCAGGAAGAGGCTTCCTATAGCATGAAGGAGGAAGCTTTTGTCTTCTTTAATGTAATGTAATGGCAATGAGCGGCTACTATTGTTAAATTCTGGAATGATTATAGAAAGAATAATTTAGAAGAGAGGAATGGAAGTCCTTCAAATTATGGAGACAGAATATACCTGGTTGAACTACACACTGTATTTCTTTGACAATAGAACAAGACTATGCTTAAGCCAAGCTGCAAAAGAGCCGTCAACACTTTATATTGTTGAAATAACTTCTTTAACAGTAGAGCATTGTGCTGTCTCACCACTTAACTTTCACAACTTTATCTTCTTTGAACTATTTAATTTCTTATTATGATCTTGAATGTTTGGCAGACAGATGCATTCAAATTGACATAATGGACCTTTTATGGGCTATTCAACTCGAGATCTTTGAACTCATATTGCTAAGTAGTCTGTGGAAAAATAAGCCATTTTTACCACAAGTTTTAAAGCAACCTGCATTTCAAAACCACCCTGATTGTGTATTTATTGGTTCTAGTAAGACATGAGAATCTGTCAAGTTTAGAAAAGAGAGATTATGTTCCATTCAGTTCACTGGCCTTAAATTTCTTTACTGAGTTCTGGTATATTACCTTTCCCACAATCATTTTCGTTGTACTCTAGGGGTCTAAAAAGATTCAAATTAAGTAAACTGGTAATGTAACTATACTCTAGATGAATTGATTAAAATTGATTTAAATATTAAAGTCATAGATTGAAGAGCCCTTACATAGGTAAAGATTAAGATGTGAAAAACCAGCTTCCAACTGTTCCTGTCCTTACAAATGTAAAATTTCTGGTTTTCTGTAGTAATGAAGATAGAGATATTATGTAGTTACATAGAATTTTCTCTGGATAATCCTCTACTACTAAGGGGGAAAATGGACCAAGGTAATATTATCTCATGCTCTTATTAGCCTATGAATATATCAAAGACTAGATTAGAAAAAAAAAGTGTTAAGAACTATAAAGAGTCTGAGATTTTATCATACATGTGAACTAAAAAATTGTCCTGCCACAGATACATAGATGCTGGCAGAAGACACAGGGCTTCTTATCAGAAGCAAAGGGCTTTATTGCTCCCAGGCCATAGGCACCATGCTTTTGCCTCAGTTCACCTAGTGCCCTGCAATGGTAAGATCCTAAGGTAACCCATCTCATGATGTTCATGCTTTTGTGTAATCCACTCCCCTTGAGTGCGAGAGGGATCTATGACTTGCTTTTAACAAAAGGAATATAGTGAACATGATAATATGGCCCTTTTATGGTTAGGTTACATTATATGGCAAAGGTGATAGCATGTCACCCTATGATTACATTATATTAAGTAAGACTCTATCTTAGCAGATTGGAGCTGGATACCAAATCCAGTTTATGGGCTTGATGAAGTAAACCCTGTGTTGGAGAACCCACTTGTCAATAAACTGCAGGAGACCTTTAAGAACTGTGGGCAACCTCTAGTCAACAACAAGGAAAACTGAGGGCCACAGTCATACAACCACAAGTAATTGCACAAAAACCTGAAGGAGCTTGGAGGCAGATTCTTCCTCTTTGAGGACTCCAGATGACCAAGGATCCTGGCTGGCACATTAACTGCAGACTTGTGAAACCCTGATCATAGGACCAAGTTAAGCTGTGTCTGGATCCCTGACCTATGGAAAGTGTGAGATGATAACCATATGTTGTCTTCATCCATGAAATTGTAGTAAGTTGTTATATGGCATAGAAAACACAGCTGAAACCCCATGAGAACAATGCAGAAGCAGGCCTTGGTGGATGCTGCCCATGCAGTGGGTCTGTGTCACAGCTGATGAACCCTGAGATTAGGAAATCCTAAAATCATATAAGGGAATTCTAGAAAGCCTGCCTAAACATTATCTTCAGAAGGACATATAATCCTGAACAGGAAATCTGCCCTCTGGCTTTGAGAAAGGTACTATATTCCTCATACAAAGCTGTTTGTTATACAAATATCCTTGAGAAAGTCATCTGGGACAACTGCTGTCACAAGATTAGGCATGGGAAAATGTTGCCAACAGCTCAGAGGTTCTTTCAGCAATCTAGGAGAATTTCCATACACTTAGCAGGATACGACTGTGTGGAAGAGACTACTGTTAAGTCTCATCCGTGCCAAAAGGTACATTTGGGACAATAAAATAGTAAATAAATAACTGAGTCTATTTTATAAATCAATATTTAGTTATCCATAGTTTCTCCCTTGATAAACTTAAGTTGCAATCACTGTTGCTAACACACAGATAACATTATACTTTGAGGCAGATCAGCTATGGGATTGTGCAGGAGCTTAAAAGATAAAGGGAGAATTTTACACTCTAACTGCCTCAAATATAGAGTTATAAATGTATTATCTCCTTTTTGGTATTAAAAATATTGGTGTTTTAAGATATATAAACATAAGAATCTGAAGATGTTACAGAACATTAATAAAATTTATTAAATTCATTTCAATTAAACATTGTTAAGCTATAAATATTTTTGTTTATGAGTTTCAAATATTTTTAATTTAGAGGATTTAATACAGATCATGACATTGTGAGTGGAATTAAGTCTTGGGTCCTGGATCATGAGAGCTGGAACATCAGACTAAATAAATGAGAATTTATTGATTTAGTAGTATTTGCTTAAGATTCAGAATTTAAGATTCTGGCAAGGATCTCAGGATATGATGTGGACTCTACTAGATTAACTTTTAAAAATATGGAAAAAGTGATGGCCAATGTAAGTGAGCACTGAAGAACCTGTACCCTGTGATATTGTGACTTATAGGAAAACAATGTATTTGGCCATTTAGATGAGAAAATACACACTTCTCATATATATTTGGGCTTCAACCATAGTTCCTGGCTCACATCTCCCAAAACTGTTGGAATATTTGATCTCTTGCCCTTAGTTCCTGAAAACTCTTCAGGGAGGGTGACTTTTGATTCCAGCCAAGGGTAAAGATTGACTGCCAGGGGAACCAATCATGTGATTAGAAAGTTGGAACTTTCAGTCCCACCCTGGGCCTCCGGGGATGGGAGAGGGGGCTGGTGGTTGAATCAATCACCAATGGCCAATGATTTAATCAATCTTGCCTATGTAATGAAGTTTTCATAAAAACTCAAAAAGACAAGGATTGTGAGCTTCCATATTGGTGAACACACGGAGACTGAGGAGAGTGGCACACCTGGAATGGGCATGGAAGTTCTGAGCTCTTTCCCAAAGCCTTGCCCTAGGAATCTCTTCATCTTGCTCTTTATTCTTATTTTCCAATATTCTTTTATAATAACTCAGTAATCTAGTGAGTAAACTGGGTTTTCCTGAATTCTGTGAGCCTTTCTAGCAAATTAATCAGACCCAAGGAGGGGGCATGGGAACCTATGATTTATAGCCAATCGGTCTGAAGTACAGATAATAACCTAGACTTTCTATTGGTATCCTGAGTTGGAGGGGGGGTCCCTGGAATCTCCAATTTGTAGGCAGTCTGTCAGAAGCACAGTTACCAATTTGGTCTTGCAATTGCCTTTCTGGAGGACAGTCTTTGGAACTAAGCCCTTTACATGTGGAATCTGATTCTATTTCAGGTAGATAGAGACAGAATTGGGTCAAATTCTGGGACAACCTGCTGGTATCTGAGAATTGTTTATTGGTGTGGGGAAGAGTACCACACACACACACACACACACACACACACAGACACACACACACACACACACACACACACATTGAAATTGGTTCCAAGACCCCAAAAGATACCCCCAGAAGAAATTTTTAAAAATGGATGATCTGATGGCTAAGGGAAGTTGTCCTATTAAACAGTTAAATTCTCTTTCCTATTATCTGGACCTGGGACAATTTTGATTGGGAGCCCATGTATTGAAGATAATGTTGGGCCCTTTGTCAAAAAGATTCTGTAACACCATGGCAGATGTACAAGCTAATGTGCCTTCAGTGGGACACAAAACCCTGAGAGACAAACAAGCATCTTTGGTAAGTGTGACAGCATTGACTCCATTTCACCCTGAAAGGGCCAATGATCCATTCAGACAGGAATAGAGACATATGCTTGGTACGGGTCTGTCTTTGTTGCCTGCAGAGCCACAACCAACACTGCTGTTAGAGAGCTTATAGAGTGTTTGATTCATGGACATGGTGTTCCCTAAAATATCACTTTTGACAACTGTACCCATTTTATAAAAATGAATGTGCAGGAATGAGTTGTGGCTGTGGGATCAACTGGTCATATCACATGACCTAGAAGCTATTAGACTGATAGTAGATTGGAATGATGGCAAAGCTGCACTGGAAACTCAGATGTGACACTTTAAAAGAATCAGGCACTATCCTCCAGGATGCAGTATCCACCTTAAAACAAATATGTTTATATAGTGTTATGTACTTATTAGGAGGAATTCATGGATCTGACATTCACATGGAAAAAAGTATGGCCAAGCTTATTATAATTCCCAGTGGTCCCTTGAGGAATGTTTGCTTTCCATCCCTGCTAATCTGAGTTCTGAAAGATTGGGTCCCAATGGGAGAAACATTTCAGCCGAGGGACATAGCAAGAGTTCTACTGAACTCTAGGAGACTGGTGCTATTTGTTGAGGAATCTGGCTTCAGGTCAAAATCTTGTATGACCTTTCAGACCCAACTTTGGCAATTACAAAGGCTTTGCTTGGCAGGACTCATGGAAAGCCCTACCCTCACTAGACTTTGTGTACAGGCATGCCTTACAAATTTCTGGAGAGAGTTACGGTTAAGGACTCAGGTATTTACCCTGGATCAGCCATGCATATCCACATTCTTCTCAGAGGCACCTCCATTCAGAGGCCTCCTAATCAGGGGACATCAACTGAGATGCTCTTCCTTCACCTCCTTAACAGGGGATCTTGACTGAGACAACTTTTTTCCCTCTGACTCGGGACTTTTGCACTCTTATTCCTTCCTACTCTTCTCTTCCAGACCCCAGTTACAAAAAGTAAAATAATAAATGGCAGGAGTTTATTCAGGACCCTTTGTTAATAAGACAGCTCCCTCATCTGCCCTAATTTTCCTGACTCCCACCTGGTACCATTCCATGGGGAAACATGGATCATTGGGAAAGCAGTGCCTATTTTGTCTCTTGCTTACACTGTTGCAGCAAGTGAATAAAGTCTTGAATGTTATTTTTAGGTTAATTGTCCCATGACCACGTCGACACCTGGCCACTTTGGACTTCATGCAAAGGATAAGCAGGCAAAATAAAGGAGTTAGCAATTTGTCAGGAATCAGGGACCCTGATCATCACACAGAGGTAGAACTTGTATTACACAATGTGGTCAGGAAGGGATAGATTTGGCACCCAGAGAACCCACTTGGATGTCTTTTGGTACATTCCTGCCCAATTCTGATGGCAAATGGGTAAATACATTAAATACTGCCGGAGAAGGGTATGGTGACAACTTGGGCACAAGCATCTGTCTCATGCCATCAGGAAATACTGCAAGACTGCCACAGGAAATACTATAAGCTGAAGGGGAGCAGGATTGAGAATGGATAAGAGAAAAAGAAGACAGGTATCTATTGCAACATTAAAACATTGAGGGGGGTCTTTAATTTGTCTCACTTATCTCCTACTTCTAAGATTCCCCATGAACAGAGGCCCATCTGAACTTTGGAAAAACTGCTGCCACAATGTATATAAGTGGATACAAGCAGTACAAGTGGTGCACACTGTGATGTATCCTAGATTCTATTAAAAGTAGTGAAAGTGCTGCTGGCAGTGCTGTTGGAAGATAGCCTTCAGCTCTCAGGTCCTTCAGGGATTCCCTCTGCTGTACAGATCTGGAGACCCAAGTCATACTCTTCCCACAGCTCATATCCAATGGCTGATAGAGGCACAATATAAAGGTCTGGCTATTTTGGTTTCCAACAGGATAACTCTGATAAATCATACTAGCTCTGGACATGGCCATAGTTTGGCTGTCGGGACTTCTCTTTCTGAACCATACTGCTCCTTTCCCCTTCATCATGGAATCATTGATTCCAAGAACACTCACTAATGAAGAGTCTTCCAAAGAAACTCCAGTGTGAATCTCTTTCTTGGACTACCCAAACTGTGTCATTTTTTTTTTTTTTGAATTATTAAAATTCTAATGACTCATAGGTTGAGGGTTTAACTTACCTTAGTCTAATTTCTTCTTCTGAACTCACTTCCAAGTTAAAATTGTAACTTTAAAAATTAAATACAATGTTTTGAATTATATACATATAAGTTTGATAGTTGATTTCCATTTTAGACGTCATAATTATTGAAATAAAGTGTTTCAGGTATTTGTTCTTGAAAAATTCTGAGCCATTATAAATAAAACCATGACTAGGTAAGTATGTATTTTAATCAATATGAAAATAAAATTATATAATGGGGGACTGTAATTGTCTTATATTACATATTTGGATATTACTCAAATGTGTAGTATATATGTTTTCATAAAAGACAGGTGCTAAAGACTGAATGTTAGTGTCCCCACCAACCCTCTGCCCAACCCGAAAATTCATATATTGAAATCCTAACACAAATGTGATGACATTTGGAGGTAGGGCCTTAAAGGGTGATTATATCATGAGGATGGAGCTCTCATGAATAGGATTAGTGTCCATATAAGTAGATCCCAGAGAACTCCCTTGCCCCTTCTATCATGTGAGATTATAGGAGAATATGGTCATCTATGAACAAGAAAGCAGGATCTCACCAGACACCAAATCTGCCAATACCTTGATTTTGGACTCCCCAGGATTCAGAGCTGTGAAAAAATAAACTTCTGTTGTTTAAAAGCCACCCCGTCTATTTTATTCTGTTACAGCAGCCTGAATGGACTAAGACAGAAGGTTATTCTTGCTTATGGAAATGATGAGTTCCAGAAACTTCCTGCAGATCAAATTAATTGTAAGAGAAACATGTTTCCTCAATATTAAATCTTATTCCACTGGGGGACAATTTTTGCTTATGGCAAAGATGAACTTATGTTTTAAAAGTTTTTTGGTAACTCAAATAAATGAAGATTTCAGAAAATTGTCCAAATAGCAATGCTCTTGTACTGTAATATACATGTCAATATATATGTCACACACACACACACACACACATGACAGCAAAAACTGAAATACTTGTAATAGACTTACTTATGTAATTTTAAAGGGAAATATTCTGTATTTCAGATATTCACAAAATAACTTCATCATAAATTGAATCTTGTCTTATAATATCCTGATTTCCAAGTCCCAGTTCAGACCCATCAGGAATCAGTGTCTTTAATAAGTAATTTTTATGAGGACAAGAGTTTGTCTCGTTTCTCCATGGCTCCATGCTAATCACAGTCTGGAATTTCAGCACTCCCATCTTTCCTTAAGATGATGCTAGTTCCACTGCTCTGATCTGAGTAGTAGGGTGATTGAAGACAATGCCAAGCTTTCCTTTTCTATTCACCAGTATAAGTATGTGCAATAGCCTTTCCTGTAACTTGGAAATTACCTTAAGATAACTACAATTTAGGAGGGAAATATCTTCCAAAAATATTTCCAAATGGCTGCTAAAAGTTAGTTCTTAAATATCACCATTTACTACTTTAGCCTGCAAGCAAAGGTGAGGAGGAGGTGTATTTAAATAAAATGTGTACTGTGGTTTTCTAATGGGAGTGCTTTGTTCAAAAATTTTCCCACCTTGAGATTTCCCTTCTCTCTCTACTTTCTGGACAGTCTTCTGTGCTTCAACCTTCCATATTTTTATTTTTTTCTCTCTAAAAGTTGAAAAACTCTTGGAGTTTGCACATATGTTGCCTTCACATTTACCTATCAGGATTATCAGTAGATAACATAGTCTGAAATAATATGTGACCCCACTCACTCCTGTGCTATTCACAATGTGTAATGGGCAGAGTAAGAATGTACTTCTCCATAGGCAGAAAATGTGTTTATCAGATTGACTAATCACTATCTCATATTTACTTTGCATTTCTATTGTTCTGCAGCAGAGTTGCATACTGAATTTAGCTCTATTTGCTTTGTATGGCCACAAAATTAAAACGAACAATCAAATAAAGGTTGAGCATCATACTTAATGATGAAATCCTAAAAATAGCATGATTAAAGTCAGAAAAAAGCAAGGATGCCAATGATCTTGAATATTATTTAACATTGTCCTGGAAATGCTAATAAAATGCAATTAAAAATAAAAGAAAAGAAATATACTTTAAAGGAGGAAAAAAATTCACTACTTAAGGATAGTATTATTACCTGAAGCTCAAATAGACTCAAATGAAAAATTGCTAAAAAAATTTTAAAAATTCAGAAATTTGGTTGATTTTATACGAACATAACAAAAGTTAGCACCATTAAAACCAAGTAAAATATAATAGAAGAAACATTACTTATGAAAACAACAAAAAATTGAAAGATAAAAGAAAAGAAATAAACAGTATAAAAATGAAAGAAAAATTCAACTGAGATGTAAGAATGTCTTAAATAAACAAAAATATATATTGTCCTAAGTGAAAAAAATAAATAAAATGTTAAAGTTCCAGTTGTTGATAATATAAAGTTTCCAATTTTCCCTGAATTCACAAATAAAATCAAGTGAACCCAATTTTTAAAACTATTATTCTTATTAGACAAAATGAATCTAATGTTAGCTTAGGAGAATAGATATGATAATAACCAGTAAAAGAATGCAGATACATTAGTTTTCTATTGCTGCTCTAACAAATTACCAGTAACTTAGTGGCTAAAACATTACAAATTAATTATCTTACAGTTCTATTGGTCAGAAGTCTGACTTGGGTCTCATTGAGCTGATGTCAATCATTGAGCAAGATGTCAATAAGGTTGCATTCCTTTCTGGAGGCTTTACATGGAAATCTATTTTCTTGCTTTTTCCAGTTTCTAGAGACCACCGACATTCCTTGGTTCATGACCCCTTTCCTTTGTCTTTAAACCAGCAATAGCTGACTGAGTCCTTCTAACATCATATCATTCTGACATTCTTATCTGCCTCCTTCTTCCATATTCAAGGACTCTTGTAATTATATTGGGCCCAAACAGATAATCCAGGAAAATCTCCCAATCTTAAATTCAGTGGGTTGGCAACCTTGATTCCAGATTCAACCTCTATGACTCTTTGCCATGTAACCTAACATATTCACAGGTTCCATAGCTTATGGCATAGGTGTCTTTGTGGGGATATTATTCTGCCTTTCACAACTGGCTGATTCTATTCACTCTAATGTTTGGTCACATTTTCCCCTCTACTCATTTTTTGCCTCCCAATTTTACTTAAAAAGTCAAAAAGATTATATGTGAATGTACCTTATAAACTGTGAAGCAGTCTACTTAGGTAAAACATAAGAATTACTTTGCTTATATTATTTATACATTAATTTATTTTATGTAGGTGATAATCTTTCTCTTCCTTTCACATTACTAAGTCTTCCTGTAGCATATGACATTATATATAACAGCAAGCAAATGAAAAACTAAATATAAACCAAACCAAAAAAAAATTAAAATATTTTCCTTAATTTGCTAGAAAAGTGTCTTATTAAACTATACTAAAATCCCTTTCAATCAAAGTTTTCAGTTACATAAAATAAATTCAAATTTCATTTAAATGAAACACTGTGAAACCTCTTCTCATTAAATAAATACATTGATATTTGGTATTAAATGTGAACAATATTAAATAAAAAGAAATATATTTCTGAATATGTTATGCATACTTTTGTGCAAGTTAACACAGTGCAATTAATTTTGAAGTATTAACTATACATGGATAAATCAGTAACAGTGAACAGAAAAATTAAGATCAAACATATGTTAAAGCCTAACTAAAGAAATTTTGTATTTATACACTTTTTATCAATAATGTACAAGATAGGGAGTTCTACTTAACTGTATTTCCAAATGTTCCATAGAAATCAGTTTAGCATCTGTGAATTATAAATTAAATAATTTTGATAGTTTAATTAAACTCCAATTATGTTGGGTGAAATTTATCATCTGTACACTACTATAATGTCCTTATCCTTTTCTAAATTTTAGAATGCCAGAAGTACGCAGACTGACTGAAGTCCATCCATTGATCCAAAAAATATGTTGAAATATGCATTTGACCTTGTTCATTCATCAAGGCTGCTATTTGTTAGCCTGTGCTCAGGATGTTCAATAATATTTATTTATTGACATAAAATAAGCATTTTGAAAAACAGTATGTCACATTCTTGAATGAGCTTATAAGATAGCTTTACATATCTCAATTTTCCTTTCTAGAATAATATTCCTTTGACTAAGTAAAACAATAAAGATATCTTGATAACAAAACACAAAGTCTGCTTGAAGAGAAACTCAGTAGTTTAGTCATTGACCATCAAACTTATCTTTATAATCACATGATTAGTTTTGAAACTTCCTTTGTTATAAATGTCATCAATGAAGTGAAATATTGCAGAAGAGTAAAGACTTAAGAAAGAATATGTAAAGACAGAATGCAAGGAAGTAAAGAAGGAAGGAGGAAGAGAAGGAGGGAAGGAGGAAGGAAAAAAGAAAACTTCTAAATTTGATATCTCTTTAATGCCTAGTAATAAGAGTACAAGTCTGTCAGGTTTTAGAGCAGGCATGATCTCTCAAGTCCCGAAAATCACTTTTAGAAAACATTTCTTTTGGTGTGTTAAATGTTATTATCCAAGTGGCCTCAAAGTGATCAACCAGTAGACCATTTACTTGGCTATCTCTATCTCTGGGTGATTTAAAAGTAATAATAGGAAGACAAGATTAACTAACCTGAAATCAATGATGAACGATGAAAAAAAAAAAAAAAACACAATCCAAATGCTAAATTGTGTGCTTCAGCCTTTAAATCTATTACATTCAGAAAAAGAGAAATTCCTCTAAATGGGATTATTCAAATATGTTTTAATAAGAGCTTTTTTGTTTGTTTGTTTGTTTTTAAGTGAGGTTCATTTGACATCCTGAAAATTTGGTAGCAATTGATTTGGCAAAGAGGAGATAGAAGTGTTTTCCAGGCAGGTGAAGTGAGAGGCTGTGCCCTTCTGACAAAATGGTAGTACAGATATGATACTGGTTAGCAGCTCTGAACTAACGCCTCAATGATTCAGTCAATTATCTTAAATTAAATAACTGACAACCTTCCTAGTAGAAGTTGGAAGGTGTGTGTGTGTGTGTATGTGTGTGTGTGTATGAGAGAGAGAGAGAGAGGGAGGGAGAAATCTATAATCATCCTCACTTTTGGTCTTATTGTACCTCCCATTCATATGCAGGTAGAATTTCAATATAATAAATTTAAGGGGTCTGAATTATATAAGATCCAGCATCCTGATTCTAGGCGAAGTTATTCCCAAGGCTTGTTGTAATATTGCTTTTCTGATTTTCTGCAATAATTAATTCTATATGACAAATATTCTCTCAGTCTTTTTCTATTCTACAGTCTCCATGAGGAAACAGTATCTGACTTATGCTGTTTATGGTATAAATGTTAAATTATATGTCAGTAACTATAGGGTGTATTAAATTAGCAATAATAAAATTGACATGGGTCATTTAAATATTACTTAGCTCTGTGTTCATTCTTGCCCATCTCAAAGGCAAAGCATCTAAAGAAAAAGTAATAATTTATTTTAATAATTGTATCAGGAGGGAAAAATCCTCCTGCCCCTTACTGAAGGGAACTCATTTAAGAAGAGGATAAATGGAGTTGTCTGTCCCCTTTATAGGTAATAAGAGAGAAAGGTTTCAGTTAAAGTGAAGAGAATAGCCCTTAAACATTTCCATTGACTTTTTAATTTTTATTTTTCCAAATACTCACTTAGAAATTTGAAATTCCAGTATTATATTTCAGGGAAGTTTTATTCTTGACTGTGAACATCATCATGCACTTTGCTTTTATATTAATCCATATATAAAGGTCCAAAAATAAAATAAAGGCCAGCATAATTAATTACGTAAAATACCATTATTTGGGTATATACAAATAAACCAAATTAAGACTAAGTCAAAGATTGGAAATACATTTGAACTTAGTAGAATAAAAAAAAAAATTATGGGGCTTCCCTGGTGACGCAGTGGTTGAGAGTCCGCCTGCCGATGCAGGGGACACAGGTTCATGCCCCAGTCTGGGAAGATCCCACATGCCGCGGAGCGGCTGGTCCCGTGAGCCATGGCTGCTGAGCCTGCGCATCCAGAGCCTGTGTTCTGCAACAGGAGAGGCCACAGCAGTGAGAGGCCAGCGTACCAAAAAATAAATAAATAAATAAAAATTATGGAGCTGTTACTTCTTGCGTCTATCCCCAAACTATATATTTACTCTGGAATAGTTTACAAGAATCATGGTCTCAGCTCTAAAACTGGGACCACAAATTATCCAAAGCTTTGTTTTAAAAATCTTCTGCTTTCTCTTTACTGTACAGTTTGAAGAGCAAATATATACACAGTTAAAAAAGAACTTTAGGGCCTCCCTGGTGGCGCAGTGGTTGAGAGTCCGCCTGCCGATGCAGGGGATACGGGTTCGTGCCCCGGTCTGGGAGGATCCCATATGCCGCGGAGCGGCTGGGCCCGTGGGCCATGGCTGCTGGGCCTGCGCGTCCGGAGCCTGTGCTCCGCGGCGGGAGAGGCCACGGCAGTGAGAGGCCCGCGTACCACAAAAAAAAAAAAAAAAAAAAGAACTTTAATTGCCAGTTTCTTTAAGTAAAGAGTAGAAAATATCAGGATGAAAGAAATTTTGCCTAAAGCAATTAACAAAGAAGACTAGGGTTGAAGCCTCCTGATTTGTAAATTACACATTATTCATAGTACTAACAAAAATACTAAGAAAAATAAAACTTTATACCATTATTAAACTTATATTGTTGATTCATATCATATTGATTCATTAATAAGTATCTATGGGTCACAACATACAATCAAGTCATTGAGCTAGACCCTGGCAGAGTTCAAGAATGGGTGCCCTTTGATGAAAAAAATTGAAGAAGACACAAATAAATGGAAATATATTGTGCTCATGGATTGGAAAAATTAATATTGTTAAAATGTCCATATTACCCAAAGCAATCTACAGACTCAAATGAAATTCCTGTAAATAATTCCAATATCATTTTTCACAGAAATAGAACAAACAATTTTTAACTTGGTATGAAACTAGAAATAGCCAAAGATCCTGAATAACCAAAGCAATCTTGAGAAAGAACAAAGCTGGAGGCATCATACTTCCTGATTTCAAACTATATAAAAAAGCTATCATAATCAAAATAATATGGTATCATCCTAAAAACAGACACATAAACCAATGGAACAGAAATGAGAGCCCAGAAATAAACCCATGCATAAGTGGTCAATTAATTTATAACAAAGGAGGCAAGAACATACAATAAAGAAAGCTCATCACTTCAATAAACTGTATTGGGAAAAATGGACAGCCACATGCAATAGAAGGAAACTAGACTATTATCTTACACCATACACAAAATTAACTTAAAATGGATTAAAGACTTAAATATAAGACCTAAAGACATAAAACTCCTGGAAGTAAATATAGACGGTAAGCTCCTTGACCTGGGTCTTGGTGATGATTTTTTTGGATCTGATTACAAAAGCAAAGGCAACAAAAGCAAAAATAAACAAGTAGAAGATATTTGCAAATCATATGTCCAGTAAGGGGTTAATATTCAAAATGTATAAATAATTCATACAACTCAATAACAGAAAAACAAATCCTATATAATGGGCAGAGTATCTGAATAAACATTTTTCCAAAGAAAACCTTCAGATGGTCAACAGCTACATGAGAAGATGCTCAACATCAATAATAATCAGGAAAATGCAAATCAAAACTACAATGAGATATCACCTCACACCTGTTACAATGGCTATGATCAAAAAGACAACAAATAAGTGTTGGTGAGGATGTGGAAAAAATAAACTCTTGTGCACTGTTGGTGGGAAGGTAAATTAGTGCAGCCACTATGGAAAACATTATGGAGGTTCCTCAAAAAATTAACAATAGAACTGGCATATGATCCAGCAATTCCACTTCAGGGTATTTATCCAAAGAAAATGATAACACTATTTCTAAAAGATATATGCTCCTCTGTGTTCATCACAATGCTATTTACAATAGCCAAGAGGTAGAAAAAACTTGTGCTCACTGATGGATGAAAAGAAGATCTGGTATATATAATGTAATATTACTCAGGTGTAAAAAAAATAATGAAATCTTGTCATTTTTGACAACATGGATGGGCCTAGAAGGTATTATGCCAAGTGGTGTAAGTCAGGCAGAACAAAACAAAGAAATACCATATGACTTCACTTATATGTGTAATCTAAAAAACAAATCAAACCAACCAACAAAACACATCGATACAGAGAACAGAATGGTGGTTGCTAGATGGGAAGAGGTATTGGAGGTGGTAAAATGGGTAAACGGGTTCAAAAGATACACACTTCTTGTTATAAAATAAGTCATGGGAATGTAATGTACAGCACAGTGATTATAGTCAGTTAATAGTATAGTGTATATTTGAAAGTTGCCAAGATAGTAAATCTTAAAAGTTCTCAACACAAGAAAAGAAAAATTGTAACTCTGTATGGTGACAGATGTTAACTAGACTTATTGAGGTAATCATTTTGCATTGTATACAAATATGTAATCATATGTGTTCACCTGAAATAATATAATGTTACATGTCAATTATACCTCAAAAAAATTGAACTGCCTAAAATGTATGTTTAAATATATTATAACTGTAATCTATAGAGAAACAATTTGAGTAAAAATTCTTTTTTTATTCATACTTTCACTATCGCCCATTGATATGCCTGATTTTTTGGAAATTATATACCAGTAACTGATTTGCATAAAAATTACCATAAAACCTAAGGAATAAAAAACAAAAACAAAAACATGGTGGCTTTCTTGATCCCCACTACTGCAAAGTTCATTATCTACTGAAAGATTCAGTGTTGTAAGCTACTAACAAAGTAAGAAAAATAGCAAAATATAGATTTTTAAAAAGACATATGTATAATAATAGGGCTTAGTAATTTAGTAATGACTAACATCATGTTACCATGTCAAGCATTGTTAGAAGCACTTTATAAGTTCTTATTTTTGATTTCTCTGAATACAAGTTTATTATCATGCTTTGTAGTGAGGAAGCTGGTGCTTAGATCGATTAAGACCTGGGAAGGGGTAAAACTTTGTTTTAAAACCTATGTCATTCAACTTTATACATATTTGTTAACCACTATATTGTATCAAACAGGGAGTCATTCTAAAAACTGCTAACATCGTACATTTATATCGAGTTTTAGCTCTTACATATGAAAGAGGTATTTTATATAGTATATCATTTGAACTTTATATTTACCCTGTGAGTAGCCTTAAATTTTATTCCTTTATGCACGAGAGCAAACTAAAATTTTGAATGGTTACCCATGACAAACTTTTGGTGAATGGAAATGTTACGAATCCAAAGCAAGACTTCTCAATATATAGCAGTAGTATATTTCTTTTATGTTACTCTGAGATCACTTTAGTGCTGGAATATGCTAATCAGGAATGAGAGTTTAAATGTCATAATTTCTGTTAACAAAATATCAAGAAAAATAATGATATTTATGGTGTATTATTTACCTCTGAAGTGATGCATATGATGTATTGTCAATATTTACTTTTTAATTTCACTTAGGTTGAATTAAAAATTTTAGACTGCTAATTTGATATATACTGCTATTATAAGAGAAAACAATTAAAAACCTCAAAATAATAACATTCAAATTATCATTCAATTAATTGAGAACTGATTGATATCAATATTCTTTTCTTTATCTAGATTAACACGGTATTCTGATCCAGTGCTTGGGAAGAAACATATATTCTTTTCTTTTTCATAATGATATCAGAAACATATATTCTTTTCTTTTTCATAATGATATCAGAGAAAAATAACTTAGTTAATTGTTCAAAGAAATATATTTTACTGACATTCATGACTGAACAACCTAAAAGTTTCCTTATCAATATTCTGCTTTAAGACTCAGTCTTTGTTGGGTCCACCAATACAAATGTATAAACTCTGTCATGATCTGCCCTCCATTTTATAAGATACATGAAAAGATGTTCAGCCTCATTAGCTGTTAATGCAAATTAAAGCATGATGAGATGCTACTATACATCCATTAGACAAGCTAAAATATAAAATAGTGATAATACCAAGTGCTGAAGAGGATGTAAAAAACTAGGTCTCTTATAAATTGTTGAAGGAATTGTAAAATGATAAAGCCATTATTGAAACTATCTTGGAATTTTCTTGTAAAATTAACCGTACAGCCCAGAAATAGTACTCTTGCTCATTTAGTTTAGGCAAATGAAAACGTGTGTCCACACAAAAACCTGTACACTCGTGTTCATAGTAACTTTCACTTTTTTTTTTTTTTTTTTTTTTGTGGTACGTGGGCCTCTCATTGTTGTGGCCTCTTCAGTTGCGGAGCACAGGCTGCAGACAAGCAGGCTCAGCGTCCATGGCTCTTGGGCCCAGGCACTCCATGGCATGTGGGATCTTCCCAGACCAGGGCACGAACCCACGTCCCCTGCATTGGCAGGTGGACTCCTAACCACTGTGCCACCAGTGAAGCCCCATAGTAACTTTCTTTTAAATACCAAAACCTGGAAATAAATATCCTCTCCTTATGTCTATCAGAAGATCTGCTAAGCTTCTGTCTCTGTCTTATTCTCCTTTACATATAAATCAATTAAACCTGGCTTTGCTTATTCTGCTGTCCTTTTTGGGAGCAGACAAAAGACACAGAAAATACGTATTGGGTCTCTAATGTGTGGTAGGTACTGGGAATGCAATGATAAAAGACAAAAGAGGCCTGTACTTTCATGGAGCTTGGAGTTAAGCAGGGAGAGCATGTGAAAAACAGGAAAACTCACAAATAAATAAATAATTGGATAATATACTGTTATGAGAGAAAAAAATAAGATATTTTACTTAGAACAATAATAGGCAAATTACCACTTATTTTGTTAAATGAAGTTTTATTAGAGCACAGGGCCACAGTCAGTCATTTTTTTACATATTGTCTATGGCTATGTTCATGATACAAGGCAGAAGTGAATAGCTGTAAAAGAGATTGTATGGCCTACAAAACCTAAAATATTTACCATCTGGACCTTTAAGAAAATTTTTGTAGACCTCTGACTTGGGATAGATATTTTGAGCCTCAATCTGGATCTTAATAATTTTATATTCCCTTGTTTAGCAAGATAATATCTGTGAAACCTCAGTGTTGAGAACTTTTTAAGAATGATATTTAAAAATATCCTTAAACTTCATATACATAGCAAGATCTAAATCTCCTGGTCTATTATATAGTAGAGTTTGTTCTAATTAGAGCTAAACTATGAACCTTCTTGATCTATGGTAGTAGGATGGTGTGATTTTCTAAACCATGGTAGAGACTCATCAGTAGGTCTTGAAATCAATTTTCTTGTTGTAACGCAAATTTTTAAGTGAAATAGACAAAGGTAGAAAAATAGAGTGAAATGCAGAAAATAAAGGCAAGATTACTTATAAAAGCTTTGTTTCAGTTTGGTAACACACGCACACACACACACACACACACACACACGTTCTGGTTTACCAAATATCGACATCAATTAGAAAATGTTTGAATGTCATTGCTTAATGAAATATGAAGCTTGTAGCCCAAGTGTTGTGGAACATTAAGGGTGATGGAGTTAAGTGTGACTATACTGTTCCCATCTCATCCTTAAGGACCAAAGATTGGGAGAAGGAGAAGAGTAGAGGATATTTAATGGAGGACTTTGGCACCCCTTCTGATCTAGAATTCTGGAAGAGATCTCTTTGAAGACTTCTCTGTGCAAAAAACCAAAGGCATGCCAGAGAATCAGTTCAAAATTGAGGAGGTGGACTTTGGGAGCAACTGTAGACTTGGAGCTTGCTTTCTGCATCTAATTTGTTTCTGGTTTTATGTTTATCTTAGTTTAGTATTCAGAGTTTATTATCATTAGTAGATTTGTTTATTGATTTGGTTGCTCTCTTCCACCCTTCTTTTATATATATATGGTTTTTTCCTTTTTCTCTTTTTATTAGTGTGTATGTGTATGCTTCTATGGGGGATTTTGTCTGTATTGCTTTGCTTTTACCATTTGTGCTGGGTTATTTTCTATTTTTTTTTTTTTTTTTTTAGTATACATTTTAGCACTTATTATCATTGATGGATTCAATTTTTGGTTTGTTTGCTCTTTTCTTTCTTTTTTATTACTTTTTACTTTTTAATATTTTTCTTTATTTTTAAAATTTTAATACCTTTAATTCTTTTTATTTTAATTTTTTCCTCTTTTGTTCTATTTTTCTCCCTTTTCTTCTGACCCTTGTGGCTAAAAAGGCTTTGGTGCTCTGGCTGCATGTAAGGTCTGTGCCTCTGAGGAGGGAGAGCCGAGTTTAGGACATTGCTCCACCAGACACCTCCCAGCTCCACATAATATCAAATGGTGAAAGCTCTTCCAGACATCTCCATCTCAATGTTAAGACCCAACTCCACTCAACGACGGGTAGGCTACCGGGCTGGAAATCCTATGCTGAACAACTACCAAGACAGGAACACAACCACACTCATGGCAGAGAGGCTGCCTAAAATCATAATAAGATCACAGACACCACAAAACCCTCCACAAGATGTGGTCCTGCCCTCTAAAAAGACAAGATCCAGCCTCATCCATCAGAACAGAGGCACTAGTCCCATCCACCAGGAAGCCTACAGAACCCACTGAACCAACTTTAGCCACTGGGAGCAGACACAAAAAACAACAGGAACTACGAACCTGTGGCCTGTTAAAAGGAGTCCATAAATGCAGTGAGTTAAGCAAAATGAGAAGACACAGAGACACACAGTAGATGAAGGAGCAAGTTAAAAACAAACCAGACCAAACAAATGAAGATGAAATAGGCAGTCTACCTGAAAATAATTCAGAGTAATGATTGCAAAGGTGATCCAAAATCTTGGAAATAGAATGGAGAAAATACAAGAAACTTTTAACAAGGACCTAGAAGAACTAAAGAGCAAACAAACAATGATGAACAACACAATAAATGAAATTAAAAATTCTCTACAGGAATCATTAGCAGAATAACTGAGGTAGAAGAACAGATAAGTGAGGTGGAAAATAAAATAGTTGAAATAACTACTGCAAAGCAGAATAAAGAGAAAAAAAATGATTGAAAAGGATTGAAGACAGTCTTAGAGACCTCTGGGACAACATTCAATGCAGCAACATTCAAATAGTAGTGGTTCCAGAAGAAAAAGAGAAAAAGAAAGGGACTGAGAAAATATTTGAAGAGACTATAAATAAAAACTTCCCTAATAGTGAAAAGAAATAGTCAATCAAGTCCAGAAAGTGCAGAGAGTCTCATACAGGATAAATCCAAGGAGAAACATGCCAAGACACATATTAATCAAACTATCAAATATTAAATACAAAGAAAAATATATTAAAAGCATAAATGGAAAAACAAAAAATAACATACAAGGGAATCCCCATAAGGTTAACAGCTGATCTTACAGCATAAACTCTGCAAGACAGAAGGGAGTGGATGTCTGCAAGACATATTTAAAGTGATAAAAGGGAAAAACCTACAACAAAGATTGCTATAACCAGAAAGGATCTCATTAAGATTTGATGGAGAAATTAAAATATTTACAAACAAGCAAAATCTAAGAGAATTCAGCACCACCAAACCAGCTTTATAACAAATGCTAAAGGAACTTCTCTAGGTAGGAAACACAAGAGAAGGAAAATACTTGCAATAACAAACACAAAACAATGAAGAAAATGGTAATAGGAACATACATATTGATAATTACCTTAAATCTAAATGGATTAAATGCTTCAACCAAAAGACATAGACTGGCTGAATGGATATAAAAACAAGACTCATATATATGCTGTCTACAAGAGACCAATTTCAGATCCAGGAGCACATAAAGACTAAAAGTGAGGGGATGGAAAAAGATATTCTATGCAAATGGAAATCAAAAGAAATATGGAGTAGCAATTCTAATATCACACAAAATAGACTTTAGAATAAGGACTATTACAAGAGACAAAGAAGGACACTACAGAAAGATCAAGGGATCAATTCAAGAATAAGATATAACAATTATAAATATTTATGCACCCAAGATAGAAGCACCTCAATACATAAGACAAATGCTAACAGTCATAAAAGGGGAAATTGACAGTAGCAAAATCATAGTAGAGGACTTTAACACCCAAACTTCACCAATGGACACATCATCTAAACTGAAAATAAATAAGAAAACACAAGCTTTAAATGATACTTTAAACAAGATGGACTTAACTGATATTTATAGGACATTCCATCCAAGAACAAAATAATACACTTTCTTCTCAAGTGCTCATGGAACATTCTCCAGGATAGATCATATCTTGTGTCACAAATCAAGCCTCGGTAAATTTAAGAAAATTGAAATTGTACCAAGTATCTTTTCTGAGCACAATGCTATGAGACTAGATATCAATTACAGGAAAAAAAGATCTGTAAAATATACAAACACATGGAGGCTAAACAGTACACTACTTAAGAGCCAAGAGATCACTGAAGAAATCAAAGAGGAAATAAAAAAATATATATCTAGAAACAAATGATATTGAAAACACGATGACCCAAAACATATGGGATGCAGCAAAAGCACTTCTAAGAGGGAAGTTTTTATCAATACAATCCTACATCAAACAACAAGAAACATCTCAAATAAACAACCTAATCTTACAACTAAAGCAATTAGAGAAAGAAGAAGAAGAAGAAGAAGAAGAAGAAGAAGAAGAAGAAGAAGAAGAAGAAGAAGAAGAAGAAGAAGAAGAAGAAGAAGAAGAAGAACAACAACAACAACAACAACAACAAACAAAGTTAGTAGAAAGAAAAAAAATCATAAAAATCAGATCAGAAATAAATGAAAAAGAAATGAAGGAAATGATAGCAAAGATCAATAAAACTAAAAGCTGTTTCTTTGAGAAAATAAACAAAATTGATAAACCATTAGCCAGACTCATCAGGCAAAAAGGGAGAAGACTCAAATCAACAGAAGTAGAAATGAAAAAGCAGTAACAACTGACACTGCAGAAATACAGAGGAGCATGAGAGATTAACCTGGAAGAAATGGACAAATTCTTAGAAAAGCACAACCTTCCGAGACTGAACCAGGAAGAAATATAAAATATAAACAGGCCAATCACAAGCACTGAAATTGAAACTGTGATTAAAATTCATCCAACAAACAAAAGCCCAGGACAAGATGGCTTCACAGGCGAACTCTATCAAACATTTAGAGAAGAGCTAACACCTATCCGTCTCAAACTCTTCCAAAATATAGCAGAGGAAGGGACACTCCCAAACTCATTCTAAATGGCCACCATCACCCGGATACCAAAACAAGACAAAGATGTCACAAAGAAAGAAAACTACAGGCTAATATCACTGATGAACATACATGTAAAAATTCTCAACAACAACAGCAAAAAATTCTTAACAAAAGACTAGCAGACTGAATCCAACAGCACATTAAAAAAACATGCACCATGATCAAGTGGGGTTTATCCAAAGAATACAAGTAGTCTTCAAAACACGCAAATCAATCAATGTGATACACCATATTAACAATTTGTTGGAGCAAAACCATATGATCATCTCAATAATTGCAGAAAAAACTTTTGACAAAATTCAATACCCGTTTCTGATAAAAACCCTCCAGAATGTAGGCATAGAGGGAACTTACCTCAACATGATAAAGGCCATATATGAGAAACCCACAGCCAACATCATTCTCAATGGTGAAAAATTGAAAGCATTTTCACTAATATCAGGAACAAGACAAGGTTGTCCACCTTGTGGAAAACCATAGTGGTTGTTCACTATGATTCAACATAGTTTTGGAAGTTTTGGACACAGCAATTAGAGAAGAAAAAGAAATAAATGAATGCAAATTGGGAAACAAAAAAGTAAAGCTGTCACTGTTTGCAGATACTATATATTGATTATCCTAAATGTGCTACCAGAAAACTACTAGAGCTAATCAATGAATTTGGTAAAGTAGCATGATAAAAAATTAATGCACAGAAATCTTTTGCATTCCTATACACTAATGATGAATAATCTGAAAGGGAAATTAGGGAAACACTCCCATTGACCACTGCAACAAAAAGAATTATATACATAGGAATATACCTACCTAAGGAGACAAAAGACCTGTATGCTGAAAACTGTAAAACACTGATTTAAGAATTTAAACATGATACAAACAGATGTAGAGATATATCATGTTCTTAGATTGGAAAAATCAACATTGTGAAAATGACTATACTATCCAAAGCAATCCGGAGATTCAATACAATTCCTCTCAAACTTCCAAGGTCATTTTTCACAGAACTAGAACAACCACAAGAAAAAAAAATCACAAATTGCATGGAAACACAAAAGTCCCCAAATAGTCAAAGCATCTTTTGAAAGAGAAACAGAGTTTGGGGAATCAGGCTCCTAGATTTTAGACTATACTACAAAGCTACAGTAATCAACACAGTATGGTACTGGCACAAAAACAGAAATATAGATCAATGGAACAGGATAAAAAGCCCAGAGATAAACCCAAACACATATGGTCACCCTATTTTTGATAAAGGAGGCAAGAATATACAATGAAGAAAGACCTCATCATCAATGAGTGGTGCTGAGAAAACTGGACAGCTACATGTAAAAGAATGAATTTATAACACTCCCTAACACCATACACAAAAATAAACTCAAAATGAATTAAAGGACTAAATTTAAGGCCAGACACTATAAAATTCTTAGAAGAAATCATAGACAGAACACTCTATGACATAAGTAACAGCAAGATCCTTTTTGACACACCACCTAGAGAAATGGGAATAAAAATAAAAATAAACAAATGGGACCTAAAGGAACAAAACTTTTGTACAGTAATGGAAACCATAAGCAAGACGAAAAGAAACCCTCAGAAAGGGAGAAAATATTTGTAAATGAAGCAACTGACAAATGATTAATCTTCAAAATTTACAAGCAGCTCATGCAGCTCAATATCAAAAACAAAGAACCCAATCCAAAAATGGCAAAAGACCTAAATAGACATTTCTCCAAAGAGTATATATAGATTGCCAATAAGCACAAGAAAGGATGCTCAACATCACTAATCATTAGAGAAATGCAAATCAAAACTACAGTGAGGGCTTCCCTGGTGGCGCAGTGGTTGAGAGTCTGCCTGCTGATGCAGGGGACACGGGTTCGTGCCCTTGTCTGGGAAGATCCCACATGCCGCGGGGTGGCTGTGCCTGTGAGCCATGGCCACTGAGCCTGTGCCTCCGGAGCCTGTGCTCTGCAATGGGAGAGGCCACAACAGTGAGAAGCCCGTGTACAGCCAAAAAAAAAAAAAAAAAAAGCTACAATGAGTTATCACCTTACATCTGTCAGAATAGCCATCATCAACGTATCTACAAACAATAAATGCTGGAGAGGGTGTGGAGAAGAGGATACCTCTTGCACTATTGGTGCAAATTTAAATTGATACAGCCACTATGGTGAACAGTATCGAGGTTCCTTAAACACTAAAAATAGACCTCTCATACTGCCCAGCAACCCCACTACTGGGGATATACCCTGAGAAAACTATAATTCAAAAAGTGTTATGTATCACAATGTTCATTGCAGCTCTATTTACAATAGCCAGGACATGGAATCAACCTAAGTTTCCATGGACAAATGAATGGATGAAGAAGATGTGGCACATATATACAATTCAATATTACTCAGCCATAAAAAAAATAATAATTGAGTTATTTGTAGTGAGGTGGATGGGCTTAGAGTCTGTCATACGAGTGAAGTAAGTCAGAAAGAGAAAAATAAATACCACAAGCTAACACATATATATGGAATCTAATATATATATATATATATATATATATATATATATATATATATATATATATATATAAATCAAATTTACCAAAAAAATAGTTATTTTATATTCTTCCTTTGTAATTATTTTACATATTTATAAATTTTATCCTTTTGTCTTATTTTTCAAGTCTATACTCTCCAAGCATCTGTCTGAATAATTTACTTATGTCAAGGCAATATTTCCATCTTTGGGAAGAAGCATCATGTGTGTGATATGGAATAAACATGATTGTGTAGCAGAAAGGCACATGAATTGTAGGATGTAATCCTCTTCTATAATTTTCCAGTTTATGGCCTTAGGCAAGTTATCTTACCTTCTTATGCCTCAGCTTTTCACCAATAAAAATGGGAGTGACAATTATTTTCCATTCTTTTTCACAATAAGAGAAGATATTTAAAACCTATCACAGTTTAACCAATTAAAATATCAGTTATCTCCTATACAGTTTATATTTCTAAGAACAATTATTTAAACTTTCACCATTTATCAATCAAGAATCACAAACAAAAAAAATTCATAGCCGAAGGCAAAAATAAAACTAATAATTATTTATCCTGACTTACTTCCTCTTTAGGCAGTGGTAATTGTTGAAAGTGGTATTAAGTCGAAATCTTCTCTCTGATTTTCATCTATGGATCTAATTTCTGATGCCTGGGGCGAAGGAAAACAAATCAAATTTTTTCACATGATGTCTAACTTGGCTTCACTGTTAATATGTCAAATATAAATTTTAAGAGCTCAGTAGCTAAATTTTATTTTAATGGTAATAGTTTTTCATAATATGCAAAAATAATAAAAATATATGATTTATGCATTTTGCTCTATAAATGCAGATTACAAAATTATTATTGATGCTCACTCCAAATGAGTACCATTGATACTAATTTTTAGATGAAGTACCTCACTAATACATAGGTAAGAAAACTGACTGTTGGAGAGGAATCCAGTTTATTTGACTGACGGAATTTTCTCATTTCTTTCAGTACATGATAGTGAGATTGCAGCTTATACAAGAAAGCATGAACTTGTTAACAGAGTCAGTCTTTTCAGTTAAAAGAAAAAAAAATGTTATCTTATCTTCTTAGAGAAAATGCAGAAATTTTTGTAGAAATTGGAATTCTTCTTTTTCCACACGTTTGTTTGTTTTTTATTACTGAAAGAAACTGCTTACTTTGTTGCTGCTGTTGAGATCTTGTAAATATTAACCAGGGCTCTTTTTGTTTTACAAGTGAAGGATTCAGCTGTACAGGCTTAAGAGAATAGCTCACTGGAAATTTCATAAGAGATCAGGTTCATCTGGATCTGGTGGCTCCTGTGAAGCAATCAGGACTCACTGTCTCAGACTTTCAGATCTTTTCCCAAGGGCTGCATCACTCAGATGAGGGAATGTTGCCATGAGGTCGTAATGTGGAGACCCATAATTTCAGGCTTCTACTCTGTTCTCTTCAAAAATAAACTAAAATAAGCTAAAATATATGTCTTTTACTACAATTCTCAGAAGACTATCAAAATGGGTTGCATGGGACACTTGGCAAGGAGCCTCTTGCCCTAGTTAAGGGTGTTACTGGTTAGGGAAATAAAATGCTCTGATTAGTTTTGGGGGTCATAAGTCCATCCCTGAAGCTAGAGGTGGAATCAAGTGTACAAAACTGGTTTGAGAATGAGTTAGAAATGTTTGTTTCCTCAAGAAAAAACTGCTTTCATCAGAATGTGAAGGAATTAAACAAATGCAAGTAAGAAAAATGTTCAATATAGCTCCTCTTATTGAGCCCCTATTAAAGACGCGATGCTTGGAGAACTTAAGAAATTTGCTTAAAGTCACACGATTTGCCATTGCTAGAATCCTCTCCCCTATCCAATCTCCTTGCTTTTTAATACAATACTACCTACACAGTGTTATACAATGCAGTACTGCCCTACCACTCGTGCTGAAGTTCTCATCCTTCACTAGCTTTTCTCAAATGCTCAAATACTATAAATGGTGGATAAGGACAAAGAATAATTATGCTTCCCCTTAGAAGTAGGGTTGAATCTCTAGCAAGACAAAATGCTTCCACAGCAACAACTAGGAAAAACACAAGATTATTTAAAAATTTGTGTTTTCTAAAATATTGGAGATTAAGAAGACAAGATGAACCAAAATGAAAGAGAGAAAAGAACCCTTGTTAGGTAAGCCTGAGATTGTCAGACCTTTTCTGTCCCTAGGGTAATTTGAATGCAGAGAGAGGGGGAAACAATCTAAGAAAACTAAAACAAACTTAATCTAGGTAGATTAATCAGCTGGGGGAAGAGAAGACATCAAATCTTGTGATGAACATGTGGACTGACATGATGGGTTGGCAACTAGAGGAGCTCCAAGCTCATGGCTGTTTTCCCCAAAGGACATTTCTAAATGCTCAGATGATGATGTGGAAGGCTGGGTTGGGGGGGTGGCTGGATAGCCAAACTGAGTCCGCTCACCTCAGTGGTGCTTAGGAGGCAAAGTCCCAATACAGGGATGACCTGCAATAAACACACAATACACCTTGTCCTGGAGATATTAGAAAAGAGAGGTAGGCTAAATTTGACTGAAACTTCAATCCAGCTCTGATCTGGATCAATGTCTGATTGAATTAAGGTGACAGCCCTTCCTTGTCTGCCTAACAGAGAAAAAGGAAAACCTTCTCAAGGGCATCAATTTTAGTTTTAGTATTTATATTTTTTTATAATCAATGTCCAGAAAAAATTTTATTTTAATATATAGTGTCCATCATATCTGTAATTTACATATTAGAAAATATTATATTTGATATAGTACATAGCTAAATGATTATTTATATTAATCAAATAATTGAATTAGTACATATTTATAACATTATATATGATCAATAATTTATATATAACAAATATATATATAATTAAAAGAATCATAAATATGTGATTTTCTTCCTTTTTCATTGACCAACTAGTCAAAGCTTTTCCCCCTGATTCTTCCTTATCTTCTCAGCCACTAAATGTTGGAGTGTCCCTAACTCTTAGTCCTCTAACCTATCCACTTTTTTCTCTGTACTCATTATTTTTGTGATATCATCCATTCTCATGGCATTAAATACCATCTATGAACTGATAAAAGTGAAAGTGGAATTTACCTCCCTGTGAACTCCAGGTTGACATATGAAACTGTATACTCAAATTTACCACTTAGATATCTACAGGCAAAGCAACTTAAAGCATCCCTAACCAGACTTCTGATTTCCATTCATAGCTTGTTTTTCCCACAATCTTTATTTTAGAAAATGCGATTCCCTCTTTTTGGTGGTAAGACCAAAAACCTTGTAGTCAACTTTCTCACATTTCTTTTTCTTATACCAGATCTCCAATCCAACAGCAAACCCTATTGGGTTTCTCTTCAACATATGTTAAAAATATGGTCACATCATTTCACTCACCCTGTTCAAGTCATAATCATCTTTCACCTAGAGGTTTGCTTTAGCTGCAACTGTTCTGCCATGTTACACACTTGTTCTCCAGCAGCCCATTCTAATCATGCAACCCAGCAGGAGAAATTGTCCACAGCACTGCTTTAAACCCTGTTATAACTTCCCATCTCACTGAAAGAAAAGCTAAATCCTTACCGTGATATAGCAGGCCCGAAATAATCTATTTCTCTGCACCTCTCTGTACTCATTCCCTGGCACTCATATCCTCTCGCATTTGCTTCAGCTCTACCTACTGGCTATACCCAAAATCTCTTATCCCTGCTGGTGTGGTTTTGCACTTGCTGCTGCCACTGCCTTGGATACTCTTCCTGCAAGCATCAGCATGGACACCTCTCTCATTTATTTAATCAAAATACCACATAAATGAGATCTTTCTTATAATGATATTTGAAAATGACACTCTCCCCATCATGTACTCTATCACTCTTTTGTGCTCTATATTTTTTCCACAAACCAAAGCAATACCACCACACACACACACACAAACACACACACACACACACACGCATTTCAATTTTATATTTGATTATTGTTTTTCTACCACTACTAGAATGGGACTGTGACGAGGACAGGCAATTTTTGTCCTCCTTTGTTTACTGCTATATTGCAATCACTCAGGACATGGACAGGTACTCAATAAATGAGAGTTGAGTAAACAATTATGAATATGGTTAAAGTTTCTTTCACAAATTTAATGATATGATCTGATGTTTTCTTTGTTGGAATGATATATTTATTCAATAACAATTCAAAGAGTATTGGAGTTATTTCATGGTATAATGAAGATATTATTTATATTATGCTATTAAGACTTTTTCATAATGCATGATTGAGAAAAGAACACTCAGTGCTTCTACACACATATATAAAATACACACAGGATTAACTTAGGCAGGTGGTAGCGGGAAGCCAGATACATTTGTAGTTAAAATTACTGATCCTTTTATTGAATCTTGTAAACAGAGTTAGACTAGGAGGGAAATGGAAAGAACATCTGATACCCATTATTAGATACTCATTTAACAATTCTGGGAAACCAATTCTCATTCACATTTTCTGTTAGTATCCTAAAAGTGGGGGTGTCTGAAAATGTAGCCATGGGGAGACATGTTTTGATCAAGTCTGTTGCTTTTCCTTTCAAAGAGAAATACATAATGAACCTGTGTAACTTCACTTCTTAATCAGATCAACGGGATTGCATTGAAACTGAGTGTAATGTTGCTACAAGTTGAGGATTGCTTGAAAAAAAAGTTCTAGTCCCTTTTCTTTGATAAAATAATACAATAGATAATACTCATGTTTCTGTCCCCTAAATTTAGTAAAATTGGGCAAAACATAAAAAAAATCATTTTCTGCCCTTACATTGGATTTGGTACACATTTTCTATAGTAAAACTATCTCTCCAATGATAGATATAGGTATAGATACAGATGATATAGATATATGCAGTAAACTCCAATCTTCAGAATTTCACAGAAAAGAATTTTTCTAAACCATATACTTAAAAATTCCCTAATAATATTAGGTTGCTATTTCTTTTAAAACAACATATTCATGTAAGGCTAGTCTCTAGACTAAATGATAAAGTATTCCTGTTTATTTGCTTATTTTTTGTTTTTGTACATTTCTTCATCTAGGTGTTGGGCTTTTTATTTTTCTCTAATTGCTATAGCTGGCTGGTTCTAAAACAATTATTTGAAGTTAATCATTTACACACATTTGTGATTTTTGCACCAATATTATGTTCTTTGACAGCATCATACTTTTTTTTTTTTTTTTACATTAATTATGAAGGCCATAGCAGAAAATGCAGAAGTACTCTGGGTGGTGGTGAGGTTTTAAATAATTGTCCTGGTGCTCCTGAAATAACAGTCATTTTACAGCTTGTAAAAAATTCAGAGGAGAAAGTTTCAGGAAAAAAATACTATATTTAGGACCACATTTATCTTCATATAGAGGCATTGAGAATGCCTTTCTCTTAATTAGGAAATAATTGCAGTTTATAACTTCTCACTTGCCTTGTGCAGATCTTTTTGTCAAGAAAACTGTTAAGGATTTTGTAAGGCTTAGGAAAACTTGAATGGAAAAGGAAGAGACCAGAACATTCAACTAAGATCATAACAGTTAAAAGAGGATCAAGGTGTACTTCCGGGTAAGATGGCGGAAGATTAAGACGTGGAGATCACCTTCCTCCCCATGAATACACCAGAAATACAGCTACACGTGGAACAACTCCTACAGAACACCGACTAAACACTGGCAGAAGACCCCAGACCTCCCAAAAGGAAAGAAGCTCCCCACATACCTGGGTAGGGCAAAGCGGAGAGATTCCCGCACAGAGGATCGGTGCCGAGCGGCACTCACCAGCCCGAGAGGCTTGTCTGCTCACCCGCCGGGGCGGGCGGCGCTGGAAGCTGAGGCTCGGGCTTCGGTCAGAGTGCAAGGAGAGGACTGGGGATGGCGGTGAGAACTCAGCCTGAAGGGGGCTAATGTGCCACAGCTAGCCGGAAGGGCGTCCGGGAAAACTCTGGAGCTGCCGAAGAGGCAAGAGACTTTTTCTTCCCTCTTGGTTTCCTGGTGCGCAAGGAGAGGGGATTAAGAGCGCTGCATAAAGGGGCTCCACAGACGGGCGTGAGTCACGACTGAAAGCGCGGAGGCCAGTGACGGGCGTGGGATGCTGGGGCTGCTGCTGCCACCGCCAAGAAGCCTGTGTGCGAGCGCAGGTCACTGTCCACACCGCTCTTCCGGGAGCCTGTGCAGCCTGCCACTGCCGGGGTCCCGGGATCCAGGGACAGCTTCCCTGGGAGAACGCACGGTGCGCCTCGGGCTGGTGCAACGTCACGCCGACCTCTGCCGCTGCAGGCTCGCACCACACTCCGTGCCTCTCCCTCCAGCCCGGCCTGAGTGAGCCAGAGTCCCCGAAGAGGCTGCTCCTTTAACCCTGTCCTGTCTGAGCGAAGAACAGACGCCCTCCAGCGACCTACACGCAGAGGCGGGGCCCAATCCAAAGCTGAGACCCAGGAGCTGTGAGAACAAAGAAGAGAAAGGGAAATCTCTCTCAGTAGCCTCAGAAGCAGCGGATTAAAGCTCCATAATCAACTTGATGTACCCTGCATCTGTGGAATACATGAATAGACAACAAATCATCCCAAATTGAGGAGCCAGGAGTCGGTGCTGTGCCTCTGAGGTGGGAGAGCCAACTTCAGGACACTGGTCCACAAGAGACCTCCCAGCTCCACATAATATCAAACGGCGAAAATGTTCCAGAGATCTCCACCTCAACACCAGCACCCAGCTTCACTCAACGACCAGCAAGCTACAGTGCTGGTTACCCTATGCCAAACAACTAGCAAGACAGGAACACAACACCACCCATTAGCAGAGAGGTGGCCTAAAATCATAAAAAGTCCACAGACACCCCAAAACACACCAACAGACGTGGACCTGTCCACCAGAAAGACAAGATCCAGCCTCATCCACCAGAACACAGGCACTAGTCCCCTCCACCAGGAAGCCTACACAACCCACTAAACCAACCTTATCCACTGGGGACACACACCAAAAACAACGGGAACTACGAACCTGCAGACTGCAAAAAGGAGACCCCAAACACAGTAACATAAGCAAAATGAGAAGACAGAAAAACACACAGCAGGAGAAGGAGCAAGATAAAAACCCACCAGACCTAACAAATGAAGAGGTAATAGGCAGTCTACCTGAAAAAGAATTCAGAATAATGATGGTAAAGATGATCCAAGATTCTATTTCCCAGATCCAAAATCTTGGAAATAGAATAGACAAAATGCAAGAAACAGTTAACAAGGACCTAGAAGAAATAAAGATGAATCAAGGATCGATTAAAAACACAATAAATGAAATGAAAAATACTCTAGATGGGATCAATAGCAGAATAACTGAGGCAGAAAAACGGATAAGTGAGGTGGAAGATAAAATAGTGGAAATAACTGCTGCAGAGCAAAATAAAGAAAGAAGAATGAAAAGAACAGAGGACAGTCTCAGAAACCTCTAAGACAACATTAAATGCACCAACATTCGAATTATAGGGGTTCCAGAAGAAGAAGAGAAAAAGAAAGGGACTGAGAAAATATTTGAAGAGATTATAGTTGAAAACTTCCCTAATATGGGAAAGGAAATAGTTAATCAAGTCCAGGAGGCACAGAGAGTCCCATACAGAATAAATCCAAGGAGAAATACGCCAAGACACATATTAATCAAACTGCCAAAATTTAAACACAAAGAAATCATATTAAAAGCAGCAAGGCAAAAACAACAAGTAAAACACAAGGGAATCCCCATCAGGATAATAGCTGATCTCTCAGCAGAAACTCTACAAGCCAGAAGGGAGTGGCAGGACATAATTAAAGTGATGAAGGAGAAAAACCTGCAACCAAGACTACTCTACCCAGCAAGGATCTCATTCAGATTTGATGGAGAAATTAAAATCTTTACAGACAAGCAAAAGCTGAGAGAGTTCAGCACCACCAAACCAGCCTTACAACAAATGCTAAAGGAACTTCTCTAGGCAAGAAATACAACAGAAGGAAAAGATCTACAATAACAAACCCAAAATAATTAAGAAAATGGGAATAGGAACATACATATCGATAATTACCTTAAATGTAAATGGACTAAATGCTCCCACCAAAAGACACAGAGTGGCTGAATGGATACAAAAACAAGACCCATATATATGCTGTCTACAAGAGATCCACATCACACCTAGAGACACATACAGACTGAAAGTAAGGGGATGGAAAAAGATATTCCATGCAAATGGAAACCAAAAGAAAGCTGGAGTAGCAATTCTCATATCAGACAAAATAGACTTTAAAATAAAGACTACTAGAAGAGACAAAGAAGGACACTACATAATGATCAAGGGGTCAGTCCAAGAAGAAGATATAACAATTTTAAATATTTATGCAGAAAACATAGGAGCACCTCAATACATAAGGCAAATACTAACAGCCATAAAAGGAGAAATCAACAGTAACACAATCATAGTAGGGGACTTTAACACCCCACTTTCACCAATGGACAGATCATCCAAAATGAAAATAAATAAGGAAACACAAGCCTTAAATGATACATTAAACAAGATGGACTTAATTGATATTTATAGGACATTCCATCCAAAAACAACAGAATACACATTTTTCTCAAGTGCTCATGGAACATTCTCCAGGATAGATCATATCTTGGGTCACAAATCAAGCCTTGGTAAATTTAAGAAAATTGAAATTGTATCAAGTATCTTTTCCGACCACAATGCTATGAGACTAGATATCAATTACAGGAAAAGATCTGTAAAAAATACAAACAGATGGAGGCTAAACAATACACTACTTAATAACGAAGTGATCACTGAAGAAATCAAAGGGGAAATTAAAAAACACCTAGAAACAAATGACAATGGAGACACGACGACCCAAAACCTATGGGATGCAGCAAAAGCTGTTCTAAGAGGGAAGTTTATAGCAATACAATCCCACCTTAAGAAACAGGAAACATTTCGAATAAACAACCTAACCTTGCACCTAAAGCAATTAGAGAAAGAAGAACAAAAACATCCCAAAGTTAGCAGAAGGAAAGAAATCATAAAAATCAGATCAGAAATAAATGGAAAACAAATGAAGGAAACGATAGCAAAGATCAATAAAACTAAAAGCTGGTTCTTTCAGAAGATAAACAAAATTGATAAACCATTAGCCAGACTCATCAAGAAAAAAAGGGAGAAGACTCAAATCAATAGAATTAGAAATGAAAAAGGAGAAGTAACAACTGACACTGCAGAAATACAAAAGATCATGAGAGATTACTATAAGCAACTCTATGCCAATAAAATGTACAACCTGGAAGAAATGGACAAATTCTTAGAAATGCACAACCTGCGAAGACTGAATCAGGAAGAAATAGAAAATATCAACAGACCAATCACAAGCACTGAAATTGAAACTGTGATAAAAAATCTTCCAACAAACAAAAGCCCAGGACCAGATGGCTTCACAGAAGAATTCTATCAAGCATTTAGAGAAGAGCTAACACCTATCCTTCTGAAACTCTTCCAAAATATAGCAGAGGAAGGAACACTCCCAAACTCATTCTACGAGGCCACCATCAACTTGATACCAAAACCAGACAAGGATGTCACAAAGAAAGAAAACTACAGGCCAATATCACTGATGAACATAGATGCAAAAATCCTCAACAAAATACTAGCAAACAGAATCCAACAGCACATTAAAAGGATCATACACCATGATCAAGTGGGGTTTATTCCAGGAATGCAAGGATTCTTCAATATATGCAAATCAATCAACATGATACACCATATTAACAAATTGAAGGAGAAAAACCATATGATCATCTCAATAGATGCAGAGAAAGCTTTCGACAAAATTCAACACCCATTTATGATAAAAACCCTGCAGAAAGTAGGCATAGAGGGAACTTTCCTCAACATAATAAAGGCCATATATGCCAAACCCACAGCCAGCATCGTCCTCAATGGAGAAAAACTGAAACCATTTCCACTAAGATCAGGAACAAGACAAGGTTGCCCACTCTCACCACTATTATTCAACATAGTTTTGGAAGTTTTAGCCACAGCAATCAGAGAAGAAAAGGAAATAAAGGAATCCAAATCGGAAAAGAAGAAGTAAAGCTGTCACTGTTTGCAGATGACATGATACTATACATAGAGAATCCTAAAGATGCTACCAGAAAACTACTAGAGGTAATCAAAGAATTTGGTAAAGTAGCAGGATACAAAATTAATGCACAGAAATCTCTGGCATTCCTATATACTAATGATGAAAAATCTGAAAGTGAAATAAAGGAAACACTCCCATTCACCATTGCAACAAAAAGAATAAAATATCTAGGAATAAACCTACCTAAGGAGACAAAAGACCTGTATGCAGAAAATTATAAGACACTGATGAAAGAAATTAAAGATGATACAAATAGATGGAGAGATGTACCATGTTCTTGGATTGGAAGAATCAACATTGTGAAAATGACTCTACTACCCAAAGCAATCTACAGATTCCATGCAATCCCTATCAAACTACCACTGGCATTTTTCACAGAACTAGAACAAAAAATTTCAAAATTTGTATGGAAACACAAAAGACCCCGAATAGCCAAAGCAATCTTGAGAATGAAAAATGGAGCTGGAGGAATCAGGCTCCCTGACTTCAGACTATAGTACAAAGCTACAGTAATCAAGACAGTATGGTACTGGCACAAAAACAGAAAGATAGATCAATGGAACAGGATAGAAAGCCCAGAGATAAACCCACGGACATATGGTCACCTTATCTTTGATAAAGGAGGCAGGAATGTACAGTGGAGAAAGGACAGTCTCTTCAATAAGTGGTGCTGGGAAAACTGGATAGGGACATGTAAAAGTATGAGATTAGATCACTCCCTAACACCATACACAAAAATAAGCTCAAAATGGATTAAAGACCTAAATGTAAGGCCAGACACTATCAAACTCTTAGAGGAAAACCTAGGCAGAACACTCTATGACATAAATCACAGCAAGATCCTTTTGGACCCACCTCCTAGAGAAATGGAAATAAAGACAAAAATAAACACATGGGACCTAAAGAAACTTCAAAGCTTTTGCACAGCAAAGGAAACCATAAACAAGACCAAAAGACAACCCTCAGAATGGGAGAAAATATTTGCAAATGAAGCAACTGACAAAGGATTAATCTCCAAAATTTATAAGCAGCTCATGCAGCTCAATAACAAAGAAACAAACAGCCCAATCCAAAAATGGGCAGAAGACCTAAATAGACATTTCTCCACAGAAGATATACAGACTGCCAACAAACACATGAAAGGATGCTCAACATCTTTACTCATTAGAGAAATGCAAATCAAAACTACAATGAGATATCATATCACACCAGTCAGAATGGCCATCATCAAAAAATCTAGAAACAATAAATGCTGGAGAGGGTGTGGAGAAAAGGGAACACTCTTGCACTGCTGGTGGGAATGTGAATTGGTACAGCCACTATGGAGAATGGTATGGAGGTTCCTTAAAAAACTACAAATAGAACTACCATATGACCCAGCAACCCCACTACTGGGCATATACCCTGAGAAAACCATAATTCAAAAAGAGACATGTACCAAAATGTTCATAGCAGCCCTATTTACAATAGCCCAGAGATGGAAACAACCTAAGTGTCCATCATCGGATGAATGGGTAAAGAAGATGTGGCACATATATACAATGGAATATTACTCAGCCATAAAAAGAAATGAAATTGAGCTATTTGTAATGAGGTGGATGGACCTAGAGTCTGTCATACAGAGTGAAGTAAGTCAGAAAGAGAAAGACAAATACTGTATGCTGACACATATATATGGAATTTAAGAAAAAAAAATGTCATGAAGAACATAGGGGTAAGACAGGAATAAAGACACAGACCTACTAGAGAATGGACTTGAGGATATGGGGAGGGGGAACGGTAAGCTGTGACAAAGTGAAAGAGCGGCATGGACATATATACACTACCAAACGTAAGGTAGATATCTAGTGGGAAGCAGTCGCATAGCACAGGGAGATCAGCTCGGTGCTTTGTGACCGCCTGGAGGGGTGGGATAGGGAGGGTGGGAGGGAGACGTAAAAGGGAGGGGATATGGGAACATATGTATATGTATAACTGATTAAATTTGTTATAAAGCAAAATAAATAAATAAATTTAAAAAAAAAGAGGATCAAGATTGTTGTTTTGTATACAAGGAACATATCAAAGGAAAGAGAAGATTCTTACCACATATTCTAACTTCCTAAAGCTTTAAGTTCCACAGTGTTCATTACACTTTCATCAGTTTGTCAACCTCCTTTAAGATGAATGCAGTCAACTCCATCCTTCTGCATGTAACCAACTATATTAACATGGTCCTACTTTCAGTCTTATAAATGTCAATCTTTAGCACAAACTAACTGTTATTTTTGAGTAAAAGTGTTGTAATTTCTAGTATGTATATCTTAATTGTTACAGATGCCACACTTCTGTATAACTGAACTTACATGTTATTTCTCAATACATTAATATTTTAAAGGGATCAGGGCAAACATTTTACAATCAAATACAGAGAGAACCTCCGAAAGAGCTAAAAATAATTTCTAAAAGTAGTGACTGGTTTAAAGGCTTAATTTTTTTTTTTTTCAGTACGTGTGCCTCTCACTGTTGAAGCCTCTCCCGTTGCAGAGCACAGGCTCCGGATGTGCAGGCTCGGAGGCCATGGCTCATGAGCCCAGCTGCTCCACGGCATGTGGGATCTTCCGAGACCGGGACACGAACCTGTGTCCCCTGCATCGGCAGGCGGACTCTCAACCACTGCGCCACCAAGGAAGCCCTTACACTTTTAATGAAAATGTTAAGATGTCTGGAGAATTCAAAAGTGCTGATATAAGGAAAAGGTAAAGATGTATTACTGTGTTTTTTTTTTTTTTTTTTTAAAAGTAAAATATCTTTCAGGATTTTCATTTCAAAGGAGAAAGCACGGACCCCGGTTTTAAGACTACAAAGGGACTCTTCACTGCTGATGACAGGTAAAATGCCCAAAGAAACTTAACTATTCAAGTATTTTTATTAAGGTTATTGATTTTGTTGGTGCTTTGTTATACAGTTTCATAGGATTTAAGCTGACTGCTCCTATCACTAATTTTCCCATAATTCCCATTCCTTTTTTTTTCTCAGCACATTTTTTTTACATCTTTATTGGAGTATGATTGCTTTACAATGGTATGTTAGTTTCTGCTTTATAATGAAGTGAATCAGTTATACATATATCCACATATCTCCTCCCTCTTGTGTCTCCCTTCCCACCCTCCCTATCCCACCCCTCTAGGTGGTTACAAAGCACCGAGCTGATCACCCTGTGCTATGCAGCTTCTTCCCACTAGCTATCTATTTTACATTTGGTAGTGTATATATGTCCATGCCACTCTCTTACTTCATCCCAGCTTACCCTTCCCCTTCCCCGTGTCCTCAAGTCCATTCTCTACATCTGCACCTTTATTCCTATCTTGCCCTTGGGTTCTTAAGAACCATTTCTTTTCTTTTCTTTTCTTTTCTTTTATTTTTAGATTCCATATATATGTGTTAGCATATGGTATTTATTTTTCTCTTTCTGACTTACTTCACTCTGTATGACAGTCTTTAGGTTCATCCACCGCACTACAAATAACTCAATTTCATTTCTTTTATGGCTGAGTAATATTCCATTGTATATATGTGTCACATGTTCTTTATCCATTCTTCTCCATTACTTTTTAATGTGTAGTTTTGTAGAATGGAGGTTTTTCTGGGACACATATGTGGTATTTCAGTAGAAATGTTTGAATATGCATTCCTGCTCTACTCCTTTTTTATACCTGTACACACACACATACACACATGTGCACATCACACATACACATTTATACATGTACAAACACTGCTATCTTTAAAAACACTTTTAAGTATGGATGCTCATGTTATGGGTTGAATTCTGTCCCTCTCTTCAATTCATATGTTGAAGTCCTAACCTCAAGTACATCTGAATTTTTTTTGGAGATGGGATTTTACAAGAGTAATTATGTTAAAATTAGATCATTAGGATGGGCAGTGTTTCAATATAACTGTTGTCTTTTTAAGAAGAGGAAATTTGGACACAGATACATACAGAGGGAAGACAATGTGGATACATAGGGAGAAGGTGTCTGTCTACAAGCCAAGGAGAGAGACCTGGAACAGGTACTTCCTACATAACCATCAGAAGGAACCAATCCTACCTACATCTGCATCTGGGACTTCTAAGCTCTAGAACTTTGAGAAAATAAATGTCTGTTATTTAAGGTTCCCATTCTGTGGTACTTTGTTACAGCAGACTTAGCAATCTACTAGATACAACTCACATGTAACTCACATAATGTAGATAATTTATAAATTATAGAATGTTGCTTTAGTAACTGGCCTTTTTTCTTTAATATATTCTGAACATTTCATCATATTCATCATAGCTCTTTTAATGACTGCATAGTATTCCATTTGTTAGATAAAGTGTTTCAAATTTTTTATTTGTATGCTGCAACAATAAACTTGTGAATACATCTTTGCCCTTATCAGTAGTTATTTTCTGATACATCTCTAGAGGGTTGTTGTTGGGTTTCATTATTTTTACATTTAAAAATGCTGATAGAAGGTGTTTAATATCTATCAGTAAGGCTGGGCCAATTAACACATCAACCTATTCCTGCATGAGAGTGATTAATTCTCTATTTTCTTGAGCTCTGAATAGTTTTATTTTTAAGTCCATACAAATTTGAGTGTTTAAAAATGGAAACTCATTGTGCTTTAATATAAAGTTATTTGGTTATTAGAGAAGCTGACCATGTTTTTTCTTTGATGTTTTTGTCATGTGTTCTTTTATACTGTAAATTCTCTATTGTTGTCAGTTTTTTTCCCTTTGTCCTAAAAAAAAAAAATTTTGATACTGATACCCGAAGTCTTTCTTACCTCTCAGTTATTGACCAAGAAACCTTGAATCATGTGAGTTATGTGTTCAAGAATGACTTAAAGACTCTTGGAGATTATACTGACCACATGATGACTGACTTTACCATTGATGCAGACTTAATTTGTCTCAAATCAGACTCAGAGAAACACTCATTCACATAATTATTTATAGATAATTCTCTTATTATAAGATTTTACTTTTCTATTCCTTCCTTTAACTATCATGACCTATATCTTACTATAAACAAGTAAATTTATCAAGAAAAGTAGCAGAAGGAAAGATTTTTGGTGTTTGCCTTTTCCAGCTCTTTTTGTTAGGACTTCTTGATATTCAAGTCTCGAATAAAATGTGTAAGGTGTTTGTGTTGAAATTAACTTCAACTTGTTTAAAACAGCTACTAAGCTTGCTGCCTAGACTCTCAAGCTACCCTGGAGCCTTTACTTCAATCCCAGAACTTAATTTCTCCCTGTTCCTCAAAAATTTTTTGATTCTCAGTATTCTCCCAGTGAATTATATTTTTGCTTAGAATAGTCATATTTGGTGTCTGTTGCTAGCAACTAAGAATACTGACCAAAACAGTTGGCTGCTGAAGCAGTAGTTTTGAGGTTGGAGAACTGCTAAATGTGGCCAGCTTTAGATGGTTTGCTGTGGCTTAAGACTTTGGACAGCATATGAGTACCTGGGGAATAGGTCATAGGACTTCTACAAAGTTGCAGGGAGGTTAAAGGTGAAATGTGTGGGTACCAAGGACGACATCATCTGCTTCACAGTTTTGTCTAAGATGACCATAAATTCATAAACCAAGCAGAAATGTTTAAGCAAGTCAAGCACAAAGGGCAGAAAAATCTGGGCAGAATCAGAAACAGATGGTGCTGTGACATGATCCCTCAACCGAGGTTATACACCTGAGTTCAACAGACCACTGGGCAAATGTCCAAATGCCAGGCAGTTTAGGCTGTCCTTGATAATTAAGGCTAATTAAGTTGTCCTTTCATGTGAGTCCAATGTTGGATCATTTATTATATGTTGTAGATAAATCTTATTTAATCTGAAAACATTTATGCAACAAATATATATTAATCACAAGTGGGTGAAAATTACAATATTTATCGTGAAATATAGATTTATTTATACCTAAGGGTACTTTTGAATTGAAAAAGTAATTTCTTGACCTCTAAATATTATTAGAGATTTTTAATCTAACATAGATATTAACCATAGTAAATACTGTCTTTCCTTAGAATTTTTAGTATTCAGGAATATTTTTAAAAGATTTCCACAAATTTAGAACTTAGGAAATATATAATAGAAAATTGTAAATTCTTAAATTAAATGTCACCTCATTTGCACGTAAAGAATAAACACCATTCTTCTAAAAAAAAAATCACTCTTTTCTTGCTTCCTTTATTTCTACCTCTTCTCCAATATGTTGTTTGAAATCACCATTGAAAGTGTGCATTCAGAATAATGAGATTGAAGTTTGAACTTTGTTTTGCTTTTCCACTCATAGATGTTTGTGCTTCCTATCATTTATTCATTGAATGAATTTCTTGAAATTATTGCTTTGTTTGTGAATTAAGTGCAGTTAGTATTTGCAACTGGAAACTAACTGATTCTTAAGTACTCTGTTTCATCTTTGTGAGAAAGGAAAATAAATCCTTAATTAAAATCTCTATAATCAGATATATTAGAGATTAATTCATTCTAGGAGGCATATTAGTTTCTAGCTCATATATTTAGGACATAACAATTTGATTATAAGAACACATTAGGATGTGCAGCTTTCTTACTATAGGAAAGGGAAGTTATTCATTTCAATTATTTGTTTTCTTTTGTATGAGAAAATAAAAACTGCTTACATAGCTTATTTAAATTATTTAGATCAATTATATTATCCATTAAATATGGATTGATGTTTGCTGGCACATTCAAGGATTCTGTAAGAAATGTTTATATGTTTACTTTTAAACTCACCACTTAGCTACCATATATATATATATATATATATATATATATATATATATATATATATATATATGGCTTTCATCTTTTCCTTCTTCTGAAGAACTGTTTGACACAAGAAATCTATTATAATAATTCAAATGGAAAACCTTATAAAACTCACATGTATGTACTCACATATATAGAGAATACTTAGGCATGCACAGCTATAGTTTAACTCACAAACACAAGTATTGTTTTAATATAGCAAGTATGTATTTATGGATTTTTGATAAATTAGTTTGCTTTCTAAAAGGCTAAATTTTATCAATTTCAACGTATTTGTTCCATTCTTTTGGTAAAAGGCTTCAGATATGTTTGAGATTTCTCTTTGGTTTGTGTTCATCAACTATCACTCAGCTGCTATTTATGCCAATATTGCACTGAACCAGAGTGTCTTCTGGGGTAATGACTAGCTATTGTACTTGGTGTTAGTTCAGCATCATTAATCAGGCAATGCTTGCTACCTGTAGGGCACAGTATCTGCTGTGGGACATTTTTTATGTAGTGCTCAGAAAACACATGAAAACTTCTAAAGTTGTTAATGAGCTTAATGTTCACAAGAAAATCCTTTGACTAATAATTTCTCAAAATAAAACTTTTGGTGGTGACTATGTTAACTAACTTATTTCTCAAAGATGACAAAGAAAATATTTTATCAATATTGTATACTTCTAGCAGTTTCTTAAGATTATTGGGTGAATGGACTATTTGTTAAAGACTAATAATTTTAAATATTTTAAGAAGTGAAATAGTAGATTCAATTATTTTAGAATCAAGATATTTTTAGAAGGTAATGATCTATAATAGAAATAATATAATTAAATGCATATTGTTAATCTGATTTTGTTGTTTATCACCACTCCAATCTTTCCTTAAAAGGACAGACAAAGCAATTATAATTGATTAAAAGCCTTCTTATTTGAATCTTTTACAGTAACTTGTTTATATACACATGTGCATGCACACACACAAACACACACACACACATATCTCCTACATTTTATACAGATCCTCTAGAACGACAGTCCAAAAAAAAAAAAAAAAAAAAACTTACTTTGTGCATGGGGCCATTTCCATGTAATATTATAGAACAAAACACAAACATCCTGTGAAGTATCCTGTTCATTCTCTCCAAACTGGAGAATCAATAAGAAAGATGAAAAAAATATTATGTGTTATCTTAAATTTTCTTTAGTATTATTTAACCATCACATAAACTTTTCTCCAAGATTTGTTAATAACGTTCAGGTTTAATATTTTCTGAGGTCCTGGAACAAGCTGTATTACATGGTTATTTAGGTATGTCAACAATTTATTTATAAAATGTCTGTAGGACCCACAGTCTAGGCATCAAAAAAAAAATCTTAAATGCATACATAATTGTTTTAAAAAACAAGTTAATTATTAGTCAGTCAGGTAAAATATACTAAATTCTTATTCAATGTGATTCTTTTTGCACCTGCACTGTAACAAGACCACATAGAACTCTCCTTTTTTTGTTACCTTCTGGATAATTTTATTTTTTCCTTGTGAATCCAGATAAAACTTCGGTAATAAATAAGAACTTACTCTCAAAAAAGCCAAATTTTGCAAACAGCCAAATTTTGCAAACACAGGAAAAACATATGTTTTTGCAAATGTAAAGGCCATATTTTACCTCTTTATATTAGGAATATTTTGCATATGAGATGTATATTGTTCTTTGTCCTCATTTGTAGCAAGCTGTTACAAGGGAAATAAGGGTGTAATACAATTTTGAGTAGTACCTCTGTGATTATGATCAGGTATGAAAACATTCTCAAGATTAGTTGGCCACGAAGATAATTCTTTCAGGTGGAGAACTGATAGAATTATCCAGATAATGTTAGCAAAAGACAGGTATCTCGGTTACATGTACATCTTTCCTAGACTCATTTGGTGTCTTAATTATTTGTAAATTGCAGTTGTCTTACTCTGTATAAACCTAGTCTTCCTTCCATCCAATTTCATGAACAGCACTTTCACTGAAACATTTTCTCTTTTTTTCACAATCAATTTTGTGGAATATTAAGTTTATGAAAAACAGAAATTAATAGTACTGTTAGGAGCCAAGTGACTAGGCCAAATATTTGCCAGCTGTTTGGCAACGCTGTGAAAATCCTAGGCTTCTCCTGAGCAAAAGCTTCCAAGTTTGTATTATTACCAGAAATGTGTAGCCCAGTGATGTGGACAAATGGGTTAACTTGAAGCCATTAAATTCATTCAGTTTGAGATCAGAGCCAAATTAAACCCAAACCTCTAAAGGTGAAAGTCAAACATGTTAAATCAATATATCATGAAGCCTCATGCAAGATGGTCCTAAGACATTAAAAATCTGTTAAAAATTGAAATATAAATAATTCACCAAACAAGAAAGTTCATAACAGGTTCAATTTCCATATTTCTGTCATCTATACCCTCCACTAGATTCAATTTCATTTTAATCATATAAACTTTAGCAAAAATGTGTAGACTGCAAGTGTTTTAGAATAAAACAGTACACTTAAGTTTTGCCCAGACAAATGCACATTGACCATTTAAACAATTACTTAATATTAGTAAATCCTCAGTTAAGAGGTCAATACTATGGGAGTAACATTTTCATTTATTAAGAGCTTCTTCTGACCAAAGGGTTTAAAAGGGACTTCTGCCTCATTGTTCCACTTTCTTTCCAAATATAATTCTTGGTATCTCTGTTAGAGATGAGAAGAATAAAGAAAAGCCTAAATTAAGATATGAGTATTTTTCATATTGTCAGAAATAAAGTTATTGTCATAAATGAAGACTAAATACTCTAAATAGAAGAACATGTTAATTAAAATGAAGGGTATATATATATATATATATATATATATATATATATATATATATATATGTGAGGTTAGAGTTTTTTTTATCTTTTCTGTTCACTGGTGTGAATACGCAGAACTGTCTCTTAACACTGTAGATATTTAATAAATATATGGTAAATAAGAAAGAATATTCCAATAATATAGCAAATACATAGATATGTTAAGCTTCTAAGTATTTTAATTCAAATACTACTTGTGGTCTATTCCCACATGTTTATTTCTTTCTCTGACCTTTATTTACCAGAAACTACTATCCAAACTACTATCAGAAACTACATCATAAACCATATCACAATAACTTGGCTTGAAGTAACTAACACTTTTCATATCTTACCCGGGTAAAATACATCTATCCTAGGACTCTTGGTGGTACATATTTTAATAAATGGATAAAAATTTTATTTATAATGCTATATTTTTAAAAGGACTTCCAAGTATCACAAAGACATTGACCTCTTTTGGATATCTGAGTTAATTATTAAGCACGTCACAGGAGCTAAAGAAAGTTTAAGATGAACTTTTGAAACAAAACAAGGCATATGAAACATTTTTGTCCCAGATTTCAAACCTAAATCTAATCAAATATCTAGATCCAATTAGCATTTTTTTAGGAAATCCTAAACAAAAGAGTAAGAACACCATGGGCATAATTTAAATAAAATTCACACTTTAGACTATGCTTGGAGAAATGACCCAAGTTCATCAAGAAAAAAAAAATTGTAATGAAGAGAAAAAAGAGAGATAGAAGGAGAACCTATACATGAACAGGCTTATCAACTAAACCCAATGGGATTTTAGACAAAATTTAATGTGTTAAAATTGCCCATGTATATTTCCTGTTTACTAAAACCTCTTAAAGACTGAACACTAGAGTCTAAAACAAAACATAGTTTGGAATTTATCATCTTAGAAATGCATTACTGATTTGAAATATTTGTTTTTACTCTTAAAACCTTCAAATATACTGTCATCAAGATATGCTAGGATATATGGTAAAATGGATCTCTAGGGTATTTCTAGTGGGTTTAGGTTTAAAAAAGATATGGGTAATATTGTCTCAAGAATAAATTCAAAATCCTTCTAATATTTCACTTTACTTATCTAGGCTTACTAATAGCATACATATTTTAAGTATTGGCTGAATTTAAATCGAGCTGACTTTAAATAAAACCTTTAACATAATTTCACTAACAAATAACTATCCTTTTTCTTCATATTGCAACCATGGAAAATTATTTTATCTCATGAATGAAAGATAAATGACAGATAGGGTGCCCTTGTTAGATATAAAGCACAATGAATCAGATGTCTTCTGTCATATTCAATAAAATATTTTGTCACTTTGATGATGTTTGATTTATTTTTTTCTGTAAGCTGAACAGCTAGATGTGAATAAACTTTGAGTTAATATGTAAAATTAGTAAAAAGAGAGCACACTACACAATTTTTTAATGGTATTCATTCTCATTATGTTTAAACTTGGGTTCCTATTTTCCTTTAACATTGTAATAAAAACCAATTGTTTTAGTTTTCATGATTAAAACAGCCCTGTATGAAAAAAATATTTAATAGAAAATTATGATTTAAAAAATTAAATAGTAACAATTGCTGCATTGCTCAAAGCTCATAAATCCCAATTTAAATTAGGATTTACTTATAAACATGAACATAGTACTTAATATGCATTCTGGGGTGTTTTGAAGGTACATTAGGATACATTTTTAAAGGTAACTAAAATAATGTATTGAATAGAAACAAAGAATAACACATTTGAAATTCAGCACCTGAAATCTTTCAAATTCACTGACAATTATAGGCAGAGTCAACCTAATCCTCAATTTTACAGAATTAATTGAAGTTCAGATATGGTTTTTAGGATGACAATTGTAATCTTCTTTTATTCTTTGTTTTTCACAAGCTGACCATTGCAAATTAAAATTATTGTATTAAAATACTGCACATTTAAAGTTTGAGGCTTTTTATGATTGCTAATATGAGTATAAAAATAGCTGGAAAAAAAATCAAAGGCCACATGAAGACTCTAACTAGGCTTTTGCTATGTTTTTTGTTTGTTTGTTTGTTTGTTTTTAATAAATTAATCTATTTATTTTTGGCTGTGTTGGGTCTCCGTTTCTGTGCGAGGGCTTTCTCTAGTTGCGGCAAGCGGGGGCCACTCTTCATCGCGGTGCGCAGGCCTCTCACTGTCACGGCCTCTCTTGTTGCAGAGCATAAGCTCCAGACGTGCAGGCTCAGTAGTTGTGGCTCACGGGCTTAGTTATTCCTAGGCATGTGGGATCCTCCCAGACCAGGGATCTAAGCTGTATCCCCCTCATTGGCAGGTAGATTCTCAACCACTGCACCACCAGGGAAGCCCCTGCTATGATTTTTAACTTCATTTCTAAGCTATTATCTTGTATTACACTCATTTTGCATTTTCTTTTAATTGCTAGGTCAAAAATTAGTATAGAAAAAGAAAAACTTTTGTTGTTACATATTAGAACAGAAAATTTCAAACCATGTCAATTTTAAAAGAATATTCACTTATTTTGGATAAGAATGTACTGAACACTAAAAAAAGAAATTCAATAATAATTAGATTAGAAAATTTATTTAATAACATACTTTCTTCAGAATTATCAACAGAATCAGTCATAGAATTAAAATCCTTTTTTGAAAGGTTTTCTCGAACCTCATTTTACCGCATTTCCACAGAATTATAGACACTTGAAATAGAAAAGACCACAGAACTCATCTAAAGAATGTTTTCCAGTAGAAATGTAATATGAGTCACAAAGGTGAGTCACATATATAATTTAAAATTTTCTATAGCTACATTAAAAAAGTAAAGAGAACATGTGTAATTAATTTTAATAATATACTTCATTGAACCCAATATATCCAAAATATTTTCATTTTAACGTATAATGAATATCAAATACTAATGAGAGGTTTTGTATTCTTTTTTTTCCCAAGTCTTTGAAAATTATTGTGTATTTTATATTTATAGCAGATATATAATTTGGAGTAAACATTTCAAGCACTCAGTAGTGCCTGCCTCGTTGGGTGACATATATCTATGGCACCCCACTACCTTGATCTTCAGATGTGAGAATACTTATTTTGAGTGAGTTGATCAGGAAGGCTATGAGTGTGATGAATTAGATAGGTACTGACATCCAGAGAAGCAACAGGTTTACTGGATGCAATCATAAATATTGATGCCTACAGCAACTTATTCTGAGTCTCCTATTAAAAAGCTGTGTGACCTTGGCATGTTATCTTTCCTCCTATTTGCTCAGTTTCCTTAATAGTAAGGTGGGAACAATAATAATAATCTCAAAGACTAGTTATTCAGTGTATGTAATTAGGACAGTTCCTGATATATTAAGAGAATTTTCTAAGTATTCCTGTTTTATTCAATTTATTATCTTTATGTAAATCAGTTAATACCTATCATTTACTTTCTATGGTTAAAAATCAGTTTGGAATAATTATTGATTGTAGAATGCATTTGAACATAATAGGAGTTTCTTAGATCAACATGTTATTGTTAAGTAAAATGTGTGCATATACTTTTGAATAAAATTATAAAGTTTAGTAACTGATCTCCTAAAAACTGTCTATTACCATCTAAAATCACCTGGTAAAATTTTGGATATTCCTCTATTTATACTATTTCTCTTAATACCAAATTAGCTGATTCTTCTCTTCCATAGTATTTAAACCAAGTTTCTGGATACTTTCATGTAACCTTTTAGTTATCACTGGACCAAGCTCTTCATCCTTTTTTTTTTTTCAATCTCTACTTATAATGCCACTTGATTCCCTTAGTCATTTTGAGCCTTTTCTCTGAAGTCCTTCCATTCTGTCTGTATTTCTCTGCTACTGAGGCAACCAAAACTGAAGGGCACTTTGATGCAGTTCATCAGAATTACATAAGGAAGACTATCACCCATGTGTCCCAGGATGTCATGATTCTTTGCCTGCAGATCAAAGTAGCAGTGAACTTTTATGCATTTTATTGAAGCATCAGCCAGATCTTTTCAATGGATGACTAAGGTGCTCTTAGAAGAGAAGAGTCAGAATTAATAAGACTCAGACAGAAGGTCTAAAAGAAATGGGATCTATTCAACAGTTTCTTCAGAATATTTTTTTAGGAGACTTTGGGCTTAGAATTGGACTTTATCAAAGATCATTTGAGGTAAAATAGATAATTTTTCCACGAGTACTTGACTTCCCTTAAATATTTGCTCTTTAAAAAATGATTTTTTTACTTAATACTTTATAATTCTTTATTTAATTGATTAAATAAATGCATACACTTTTTTCTGAAGAGTATCCATGCTAATTTGTCAAAAATATATTGGAACATATATTTATTAATTAACCTTAATATGTAACCCTCCAAAGAAACATTTTGGAGAATATATTCTCAAAGTGGTGTATTATATTGTATCCATGGTAGTTTTTAAAACAAACATTTGTTTAGAGAGCTATGTGGTTAAGTGCAGTTTCATACCAATACTGTATGGGTCTTAGAAGTAGCAAAGGTAACTATGGATTCCACTCAAAACAAGTTGAGTAAAATATAAGTTTAATTAAAAGTACTTTGACAGATTTTTAGCACAGATATGGTATATTTTCCCCCTTTAAAATGCCTATTGAATGATTTATTTGCTAGCAATAGCCTTCTGGGTCATATCAGAGTTCAATTACTTGCAAAGAAGGGCTGCCTATGCAACCCCAAATGTCTCTTCATTTGACATTTACTTAATGTTTTCTTCTGGTACCTGCATGGGTTTAACTAAAAAGGCAAAATAGCCACAACCAACTCTTGACTGCATAGTACCATTGAAATAAAACCTGTACACTCTTTGTTAAGGTTTATCATACTGTACTTAAGCTTTATTTCTTGTCTGCATTCCTGCCCTCAAATGTAAGCTCATGGAGGGAAGTAACAATGACTTATTCACTATTGCACATTTAATGCACTGTAAGGAGTCTTTCAAATAATATTTGCTTGATAGTTCAAGCAAAAATTAGTGACCTGTGAAATTCAGAAATAAGGCATTATACATAAATCAAAATAAGTACTTTTAAAACTGGGCTAAGGGCTTCCCTGGTGGCGCAGTGGTTGGGAGTCCGCCTGCCGATGCAGGGGACGCGGGTTCGTGCCCCGGTCCGGGAAGATCCCACATGCCGTGGAGCGGCTGGGCCCGTGAGCCATGGCCGCTGAGCCTGCGCGTCCGGAGCCTGTGCTCCGCCACGGGAGAGGCCACAACAGTGAGAGGCCCGCGTACCCCAAAAAAAAAAAAAAAAAAAAAAAAAAAAAAAAAAAAAAACTGGGCTAACTACTTAAGTAATTAATCATTGTTTTAGGACAAGTCTAATTGTTTTCTAATAAAAACGTTTCTAGCAATAAATTTAGAGTTGACTTATATAGCTTACTAAATTACATCATTGATGTTTTATACTGCTGTGGTAATTTGGAAAGTTTGAAAATGTGTCATTGTGGAAAGTCATTATTTCTCTCTTCTTTGTAGGTGAAAAGCTGCCACTAGTACTTTTTTTCATGACAGACTTTTGTTTTAGGAGAAAATGAAATACAATTTTTATCTGTCCCTGAGACTAGCTGTAACAGCTATTTCTTTATTATCCACATAGTCAGACAAAATATCTCAGAATATTTCAGTTCAGGTATATTTAGCATTGTTCAAATTGTGTGGTAAAGAAAGAATTTTGTGATTCTCTTCGAAATAGTAACTCAAAGCAAAACAAACTTTAAAAATACAGCATTTATAAATTATTAACCAGGGTTATTAAAAGGTTTCACAGACTTCCCTACAAATGTACCACATGGTTTTGCCTGTGTAGAGATATCCATGGTGTTCCTTCATGAACTCATATTCACAACCATTTTTCTTTGCAAGGAAAATGAACTTAATTGTTATTGAAAGACTGAATAAGCACTTCATACAAATGAAAGTTGTGGAAAGTATAGAACTGCTGTTTTCCTTTGGAAATTCAGCATCTCATGTTCTTTGCATGAAGTTAAAATTGGGTTGCTGGGGCTTCCCTGGTGGTGCAGTGGTTGAGAGGCCGCCTGCTGATGCAGGGGATATGGGTTCGTGCCCCGGTCCGGGATGATCCCACATGCTGCAGAGCAGCTGGGCCTGTGAGCCATGGCGGCTGAACCTGCGTGTCCAGAGCCTGTGCCCCGCAATGGGAGAGCCACAGCAGTGAGAGGCCCGCATACCACAAGAAAAAAAAATTGGGTTGCTGGCTTTTGAAAGTGAAGAGGAAATAGGGAAACTTGCATTATCAAGCAGTAAGCGTTGACTGTTACAGTTACAAAAACTTTTGACTTTTGACTGTTACTCAAACTCTAAGTAAATTATCTACCATTACATTTAGGCTCTGACACCCTAAAAACTAAAATATAGCTAACTACCACTATTTTTTGAACATATAACTGAGGCAGGCAATAGGTGGGCCCCAGGTTGAGCAGCTGGAGTTTGTCACCTGTGGACAGATACTCCAAGGTGAAGATAATAGCAGGAGCGAGAGAGGACCTGAGCCCTGCCCAGAAGAGATAAAGAGACCACATATTTCTCATTCTTGATGTCAAGGAGAGACCTTCCTGACTACACATGCACAGAAAGGCTCCTTGGAGGTAAAAAGGGAGGGGGGGAGGTGTCACCCCAGTAAGTGATGTTGATCTACCCATAGGTCTCTTCACCAAAATCCATCTTGGCTAAGAGATGTACATGCACATATGGGAGGACCCTGAGATGAACCAAATATAAACTCAGAACCAGACAAAGCAAGATGATTGGCCAAAGGAAACCTGGAAGAAATGTCCCATATAAGTGATTCAAACTACCAGAAGGGCACGTGGGTAGATCAGTTCATGTATAGCAACACATAATTAATATTTTCAAGAAAATTAGAATCTCTTGAATGACAAGGTCCTCAGAGTCAAATTACAATTTTTACCCAATTTGGAGAATTGAAATACCTTATGGACATGTCAGCATTGTATAACCCACTGAGCATATGGAGTCTATAAAACCTGAAGGTAAAAAATGTGATTTCTTGGCAATAATCTCTCAATATCTCTAATAAGGGTGATTTTCAAAGATCTCTCAGCTTAATTGGACCTTTTTGTAAGTGGAGGTATTCGGAGTTAACTTTTGAACTTCTGAATAGGAAATGCCTTTAAAGCAAAATAACATTCTATTCTTTCCTTGCTATGACAGAAACCATCTTCCTAAAAGATTTAACACAACTGTGATTTGATATTTTGTACATTGTGGCAAAATAACTTTAGAGTTTTATAATTATTTAAATTATGTCTATCACTGGACATTATACCATCATATTATCTGGTAGAAGTGATTATTCCTAGTATGGTCATTAAGGGATTTCAATTTTGTGAGATAATGCAATTGCATGAGTGTCCCATTTTAACCTGTCAATATTAAGTATGTCAAATTTGAGAATTTTGCCTGGTTCCTAATGGATATAGTATGTATGATGCCTTATAATATTTAAAGGAATCATACTTTTAGCAATATTTGCCAAGGGGAATGAATGGGTGGGCGAACTAAGTTGAAAATTAAATAGCAAAACACTTAATGCATAACTGTTAAGATGAGTGGATAATAAAAATTGTTTTCATTTTATATAGCTTTATATACTTTCAAAATATTTATTCATTTATTTTTTCAACCAACAATTGTGAAGCAACTATATTTGGTAAGCATGAGGCTATTAAAATGAACAAGATAAATTCTCTTTTTTCAAGAATGTTAGGGTCTAATTGAGAATACAGTTAAACACGTGATTTAAAGATATTTCCCAGCACAGTGTCTAACACATAAGAAATAATGAATGCTTCTATGTAGAAGAATGAGTGAATAATAAGCATGTTGTGATCAAGTGCTACTGAATAAAGTGCTATTCTTAATACTACTACAGATACTAATAACAATTATACTAATTAGGCTGACTTCTGGTGTTACTGAAGAACTAATATCTATGGTGCACTGTGCTGCTTGCTTCCTTTAGTTCTCACAACAGCCCTGTGAGGTAAGAACAGGACCAGTTATATAATTTGCAAGACCCAGTTCAAAATGAAAACATGGGACTCTGTCCAAAAACTGTCAATAATTTTAAGATGACAAAAGCTGAACATTAATCCAATACCCTTTAAGAATAGGGCTCTGTGTTATTGCTTTTACAACATGCACATGAAGCCATAGGAACTGTAATTGTTTTCCATTCTTCAGTTCAGGAAATAAAGTATAGATTTATAGAGGATGCTTACTCATGTTTTTTCTAAATTTTCAAAGACTACAGCCTTACAGAGATACTCTAGCTATGATGTCTAGAATCATTTAAAATGTACAAGATTGAATTCAGAGACCAATTCAGAGGCTGTTACATTCATCCAGTTTGAGCATTCTAGTTAATCTTGATCTGTCTAGAGAGAGTTATCATCAAAAAACATCTAAAAATGTTCTCAGTAATGTAGTACTTGAGTACTTATCAAAGATTGAAATCTACAATCTTTATCAGGTTTTCAATATTGAGAATGCCTTGAGTTGACCTACACCCATGAGGGCAGTTAGTTCAATCATGTCCCTTACCTAGGGCATCAGTCAAATTGATAGCCCCTTAAGTGTCCTTACCCATACCATCATCACCATACTGCTTTGTGTTGCATCTTCCCACTAAAGGGCATGTCTTTCATTGATGACCTTTTTCATAACCATTTATATTTTATTTTCTTGATGCTTTATTCCATTTAAAATATGTTACCTGGACTTTTGGCTAAACATAGATTATCTTGACTTCCTACAGAAAATGCAAAATAAATGAAAACATTAAAATGATTGAATCAGATTTTAAAATGGTATAAACCCCCAAGGATGAAGAAGAGACAACTGAAGATAAGAAATATTAAAACATGAAAGTCAACAAATTATGAAAAAAGGAAAACTGAGAGATAATTTGTAACTGATATAATCAGGAAAATGAAACAGACACCCAAGTGTTTGCCAGAGGAAGCTCTTGAGGATCAAGTCTCAGTCTCTCAGTGAGGACCTGCACATGTGCAAAGAATGGAGGCAGTAAGAACTTCAGAGTGTGGGAGTGAAGGGAGGAGCCAAAAGAAAAAGGATCTGTTGAAAGTCAAACCCACCTCAATCTGCCTTGAAGAAAGGAGACTTTTTTGTTCTTGAAACATCAATCTGAAAGACTGTGAACTGGGATCTTCAGAAAGCACTGAAGGCATCATAAGGGGCTCATTAGAGGTGGAGAGATTAAGTCAAATTCTATATTAAAAACAGGCTACCACAAGTGCAGCCTGTTGCCATATCAGCTCCCAGTGAACTAATATATATATGTTTATGTCCCCAAGGCAGAAGAAAGCTGTTTTCCTTTCTGGTGAAATGACAGGCTGAGAGAAAGATTTATAAGCATTGATATTTGGAAGACCCCACCCAGTCATTTTACACTGAATCTCATTTGGTCACAATGCCTATCCAGGCTCACAGATTTTGCAGAGTGCTTACTCATGCCCCTTAGTATATTATGAAATGCAGCCAATAATTGTCACACACCTGAGAAAATCTACATCAAATAAAAATAAACATAAAAGGAACAGAATCAATAAAGAGGACAGAAAGACTTTCTTTAATTTTTAAAGCTAGAGCAATGATAAAGAAACAATGAGAATATGGGAATGCATTTTTTTGAAATTAGAAAATTGCTGGCTGAAATATAAATTACATAAATATAAGTAATGGCAGAGGCATTTTGGGGAATCATTGAGAAAGTAGAATGAAATAAATGGTGATATAAAAATAATAAGAAACAGTAAGAAAACATGAGGATCATTCCTGGAAATTTAAAATTTTTACTAAGACTTCTATGAAAATTGAAAGCCTGGTCAGGAGAAAATTATAAAATAAATGATTCAAGAAAATTTCCCAGAATGGAGGGGCATGGAATGGCCATTTTGCACTAAGTACTTGGACGAATAATCTGAAAAAATACCCATATTAAGGTGTAATGGGCACAAAATTTTGAAACATCTGAGAAAAAATAGTGACCATAAAAACTTCCATAAAATATAAATAGAGATAGGGAAAGAAAGAGAGACAGAGTTAGTTTTATGCTGAAAGAATTATATTAAATAACGGTGTGAATTAACAAAGCAAACCTGAAAGTTTTGAAAGGTGAAGAATCATTTAAAATCCAAAGAACATTTATTTCTAACATAATAGTTTACAAACTTTCCTATATTATCCTTCAAGTATGAGAGTAGAGTAAAGCATTTCCACAAATGCAAACCCTCAAAAATAATGTGTTATATACTATCTTTCTCAAAAACTCTCTGGAATTATGTTGCACTAAAACAACACAAAAACAAACAAACAAAAATCAAATAAAACAACAAAAAACAGCACATCCTGTATATTCTGGAAATGGTAAGATGTCTTCAGTACAATGGACTGGAAAACGATTAGTACAGATTGGAACTCAGGAGGACAAAATCCATTACCTCATGTATATACCTCATGTGTCCAAAAAGGGTTTTACAATTTCTTTGAACTTTGAAGGAAAATAGTAGTCAGTACCTAGAAAACCAAGCAAATTAAAAAATAATAATAAAATAAAAAAATATAAAAAGCATGTGCCCAGAAGAAAAAGAAACAATGAAGATAATGTTATCTTTGAGGCTTAGCTACTTTACTGTCTTCGTTCCTACCTTCACTTACTAGTACTACCTTAGTTCATCTCTCTTCCCTACTATTGTGTTTGTCTTGTAAATAGTTTTCCCAGTTTCAGCTTTTCTACTCTCTAATCTATTCTCCAGATTTCAATTAGAAAGATCTTTAAAAATAAATTTTAAAAATTGGTTAAATTACTCAGAGAGGAATAGTTCCATATAGCATATGTTAGTTATCCAGTGTGAATACTTAGGTTAAATAAAGAGAGCAATGTGGAAAAGAAGCTTAGAGATAAGGCAATGAAACACTAAACGATTCTTTAATGAGTTTTTACTTTATGAAAAATGGCTGCTTAAATCAGGTGTTGGAACCAGGAAGAGGTGGGAAAGCGGAGGTTAGGAAGGCTAAACAGTTTGCCATGTACAGGTAAATTTTAGTTAAAGATATCACTTTGGTGACACTGAGAAGAGTTTAGAAGTAAAATGGCAAATACTTTGGTTAACTTGAGACTAGTGGAAATACTAAAATATAGGAAAATGAAACATTTGAGAATGAAGGAGAAACTTTTGGATATTGTGATTGATTAGATATATGGTATGATGGAGAGGAAGGGGTCAGTTACTCTCTTGTTCTGTAGTATTTAAGAAAAAGTTTTCCTCCATGAAAAAAATTCTAGTTTTAAAAGAAGGAAGGCACACAATTGAACATTTCCCAGTGTCCAATTTACATTTTGTTATCCTCTGTATACGTGCTGCATCATTGGGTTTTATTGAGTTAATAGGAATAGAGAATGTAAAGATTACACTGGCTGAGAACCTGCTTTTCATTCAGTTGTCATTTATTATTTACTGAGTAATTAATTGGATACTTTGATAAGATAATGAGAGGAATATCTAAAAGATAATTAAATAAAATAAGAGTTCAACAGTTATGGAAGGATATATCAAACTAACAGTGAAACATCCAGGTGGATTCTCTTAGTCACTAGTAATAGTACATCATAAGGGATTGAGAACACTTTCAGCCAAATAGATCTAAGGAAATTGTTGCTGTTTTTTTCCAGATCACATGTAGATTTTGCTTTCTTATCAGTTTATACTCTGGTTTCCATATTATTTGTTACAGAATCTATACAGTATTTGTCAGTACCTTTTATTGGGAAACTTATTTCTAGAAAAGATTGGCTTGATGCTATATGTACCAATTCTTATGACAGTTTGTTTTCCACCAATGTGATATTTCAAATGTCTGTTTATACTGTAAAAAACTGATGAACAGAAAACTCAATTAATTGTAGTTGAGAGACCAGAAGGAGGACATCTCATGCCCTGCAACAATAGCAGAACCCAACAGGAAGAAGCAAGAGTCCTCTTCTTTCCTGGCAAAAACAGACTCAGTGAAAAGCCATCAACTCTCTTTACTACAGTCTTCCCACCCTCCTTTTCTGCTCTATAAAAGTGTTCATTTTCCCTTGCCATTCGGGGACCTGCACGTGACTTATCCTGGTTGCAGACCACAGATTGTAATTCTCTGATGATCCCGAATAAACCCATATTTTCTGGAGAAACATCTGGCAGTTTATTTGTTTTAGGCCACTATTTTGGTAGAGAAGACCCCATTAGGCTCCTGGGCTGTTGAGCAAACAAGGTGTAATACCACAACTGAGCCCATTGTGTTCTCTGCTTTTCTCACCCACCTTGAAGTTTAAAGGTTCGCCTCCCTTCTGGATCTAACTTATGCTCTTTTTTCCTTTCAAGCCCTCCAGGCTTTATTTGAGATTAATTTCAAGGTTTCATTCTTTATGGTTAGGTATTGTCCTGTATGCGAGTATTTGTTCGGCATGTTGGTCTGATCTGGAGATCAAATGGTTTCAAATGAAGCTGACCAAAAATGTCTTCACCTCTTCCTTTGGAAGGAGGCGGATTCAAATGAAATTGTACTGTTTTTTAACCTTTGGCTTATACTTTTGGAAGGGCTATCCTCTGGAGGGTGGCTTAAAAAAAAAATAGCCTTCTGCCTGTCTCCTCCGGAACCAAACTGTCTTCTTAGGATTGGCTGGGATTGGCTTGTAAACTATATAAATTGAGCGCTTTGTGCTGTAAGTTTTTTAAGCCATTTGAAATTTATTCTTTACTCTAGAGGAAAAATGTCATCTCAGTTATCTAAGTATTTTAAGCCCACCTAACTTCTCTCCGAGCCAATTTTATGTGTTTTTATTGGGACTCCAGCAAACTTTATGTTTAAAACTGTGGTCTTTCCTTATGTGCATTTATAACTAAATGAACCTACCTGACTAAAGACAGTTTGGAGTATCAGTGGCCATTATGGAGAAATTTTGATATCCACAAACTTAATTTTCTCAAAACTAAACTGAACTACAATAGCACAAATTTTTCCAAAACAAGTCATTATGCTTATTTTAATTGGTACTTTGAAGCTTCCCAACTTTATCAAAAGCCTAAAATTGCTGTTCTGCAGAATAAGATTTTAAGAAGAACAGAGGCAAACAAATAATTTTAAAAAAGACAAAATTGCTCACAAAGATTCAAGCTCTTTTTCCTAGGCATCTCTATCTCAGGCTTCACCTGTGACGCCACCTTGTCTCTTCGTTGGCTCATGATGGTCATACTGTACCTCCAGCTCCATCTTCCTCCTTTCCTTCTACATCACCTGCACCTCAAATACACTCTCAATTTCCTTACTAATTATTGTTCTAAAGTTCCACTTTTCTATGAAACTCTCCCCCCTTCCTTTTCTTTGGAATTTGTCATAACCAGTCCCTTTAAAATTAACCTTCTGAGGATGCAGAGGCTAAATATTTAATTTATTATATTCTCTGGACTAAAGCTGAACTGTGAGCTATGGTACTTACTATATACTCACTGTATACTCACTTTCATTATAGTGGAAAGTTTTCTCAAAATAATAATTTTTTTTCACAAATTTGTTAAGGAATTTAATATAGTCATTCAAACTTTCCACCTTGTTTCTCTGACATATCTGATAGTTCATATGCTTACCGGTGAAATCCCAGCATTGGATGAACACTACTAATTGGGAAAATCTTGAAAAATATCTAGAATCACAACAGAGAGACAAACCTGCTAGCTTACTATATGATCAGACTCGAGAAATAGCTAGGGACTTCACTGAGCAATTCCTAGGGCTTTAACAAAGCCTGTTTTTTGGAACAAAATTCAGGTTTGAACACAAAAATCTGACCCACCTGTCCATGATTACTACAATTCATTTCAGAATATTTTTAAAGGAAATTCTGGTCTTCCTTCAGATGTTCATTCCACTCAAGTAGTTATTAACTCTATGCTTCTTAAAGGGATGAACCATTTTACCAGTGAGAAAACCTAAGGGTGTAGGACCATAGTCCAGAAACTCCAATCAATAAGCAACATTGACATCCCTTCACAACCTGTTTTTCCTAAAACTTATACATTACTAACATCTACTTCCACAGGAAGCAAGTTCTTTACTGTAATTGATTTATGCAGTTCATTCTTTAGTATTCCTGTGAAGCTAGCCAATAACTTTTTGCCTTCACTTGGGAAGAAAAACAGTTTACCTGGACAGTAATGCCTCAGTGTTTACTGCGAGATCTTCTTATTTCTCATAAATCCTGAAGGCTGATCTGAATGATATAAAGTTCCAAGAGAGGTTCCAATTTGTTTCAATATATGGATAATTTACTTTTCTGCTCTCTTCAAGCCTCCTCACAGGAAGACAGCATCCACTTGCTAATGCTTTTAGCCTTAAAGAGGCATAAATTTGCCAATGAATATTTGTAGTTTGCCCAAACCCAGGTATGATGTTGAGGACGTCTTATATCAGAACAAAGGCTATAACTAGACCCAAAACCATAACTAAGCTCCAAATAGGAAGTATTCGTGGGTTAGTTGGTTATTGTCAAAACTGGATTCCAAATATCTGTCTTAAGTCCAAATCTCTGGATACTTTATTCAATAATGACAACGCTAACACAATTTTATGGGAAAAACTGGACAACATATTCTTTAAGGCCTTAAAGGTGGGTTTGATGAACCCAGCTACCATTGGGCATCCCAATTATCAGATTCCCTTTTTTTTCTTTTTGTACATGAAGAAGGGAATGTCCTTTGCGTACTCACCCAAAATCATGGGAGCCATTATCAACCCATAAAGTATTAAAGACAGTAACTGGACCCTGTGGAATGGGGATAACCTCACTACATTAGAGCTGTTACTGCTATTGTCCTTTTGGTTAAGGCCACTGAAAAAAATATTGTAGGAACCCCTTTAACCATTTTTTTTCTTTTACCTCATGCAGTAGAAGCTCTTCTGAATTCTCATCACACTCCACATTTCTCAGCCAGCTGCCCCACCTCCCGTGAAGTCTTTTGTTAACTGCCCCTCACATAACTCTCTTACTGTTGTAATAACCTTAACCTGACTACTCTTTTCTCTCTGTCAACTGACAAATTCCTCATGTCTGATTAAGGCTGACAGCCCACCCTTGAGGCCTGTTAATAATCTACATGAAATTCCACTGGATAAAGTTTACTTCTCATGGTTCATTGATGGTTCTTATTTAAAAGGTAACAGTGGCAAATGTTACATTGAATATGCTATAGCAAATCCCCTGATACTGTTGAAGCAACAATTTTAGCTTTGGCTACTTCAGCCCAATAGACTGAATTATAAGCTCTTACACAGGTTTGTACTTTAGCCATGGGCAAAACTGGCAATATTTTTACTGATGGTAGATACATGCTTTTGAGTAGTTCATGATTCTGGAATGTTGTGGATGCAGTGGACTTCCTTACTTCCAGTGGAAATAAAATTAAAATGTCTCCTATATTCAGGAATTATTTGATGCAATACTCATACCTGCTGTTTTAGCTATTGTTAAGATTTTAGGCCATTATAAACATGACTCTCTGGAAGGCAAGGAAATCATATTGCTTATATTTTTGTGAGGAATCATGCCTTTAAGGAAACCAACAGCAGTTAAACCTCAGCCATGGTCCAAAAGGGTATTTCCCCAAATGATAATTAGAAAAACTGGCTAACAAACCCCAACAGTTGCCTTCAGAAAAGGAAAATAAAAGTGTCAAATTCAACAATTGTTAGTTTAACAAAAAGAGAAAGCTCTGGTTTGAACCAAATAACAAACTAGTCCTATCAGAGATTCCAAAATTCCCACTTCTCACCACCGTACATGCATTAAATCATTGATCTATTGACAAAATGGTAACATTCAAAAATCAGTATTGGTGGGGAAACATTAGCAAAGCTACAAACTTGCCTACCTCTCTTGTCCCAATTGTCCAAAATATAACCCAGGGAAGGTAGTTCATTCTGCTCCCTAACATTTTAAACTGCCTAATGGACAATTTCAAGTCTGACAAATGGATCTGATACAACTTTCTCTCTCTAATGGATATAAATATGTTTCAGTCATGGTCTGTATGTTTTCACACTGGACTAAAGCCTTCCTTTGCAAGTAGGCTATTGCCTCTTCTGTGGATAAAGGTCTTTTGGCAAAGATTATTCCTACCTGGGGAACTCCTCTTGAACTTCTTAGTGATTGAGAAAGCAATTTTACTGTCCAGGGCTTCAACAAGTCTGTGATGTTTCACTGGCTTTACCACACTTTTGCTGTGCTTACAACCCTCAATCCTCTGGCTAATCAAACAAACTTATGGCATTATTAAGTCTCTATTGGAAAAATTTGTAGAGGCTTTCTGAATACATTGATCAAAAATTGTGCTATTGATCCTTTTAAATCTCAGATCCACCACTTTTGGGACTTACTAATTTTCACCTTTTGAGACAGCCAAAGGATGCCCAACGCACTGGCTCCTGCTTCATTTGACACACAACTGGTAAAAGGAAAGATACTCCAATATTGCAAAGACTTAATTGCTTCTATTAAAAATATCCAAAATCTTTTCATATTGCACTCTCTGGAGACTAAGACTTTCAGCATCACACCCTGCAACCTGGAGATTTTGCTTATTGGAAAAGACATCTCCAGGAGAATTCTCTTCAACCTTTCTGGAAAGGCACCTATTATGTACTTCTAACCAATCCTTGTTCAGCCAAAGTCCAGAGAATAGACTCTTGGATTTATGTGACATTCTAAACTAGGCCTGTATATCATTTGATGACCTGAAAGTAATGATTTCTCCAGACTGAAGCACACAACATGTGATGAGGCAGTTTTCCCAAGATATCCAGACCAAGCCTGTTGAAACTTTGTCACCAAACATTTGATAATGACATATCACTTCAGATTATCTCTAATGTGTATGATCTTGATAACACGGACCTGAGATAAAAAGGGCCTGAGGATTTTTCCCCCTACCCCTCCTTGTAACTGAAATGTGATGTCAAGATATTTCCAGTCTGTGCATTTACCCTCTGACACGAGACACTACACTTAAGAAAGTTCTTTTCTGGCATTGAGGGGCAAAAACTGATGAAAATAGAAAACCTGACTCTTGATTAGCCAAGCTTTCAATAATATTTTGATCAAAAGGTGTAAGTGTGAAAAAATAATGACATAAACCTCAATTAAGTAAAGTTGGGAATACTAGAAGAGGGAGCTCTCATGTCTCTGATGAGAGCAGAGCCCAACAGAAACAAAAAAGACTCCTCTTCTTTCTTCAGAGACTCAGCCAATAAAAAGCCATGGACTCTTTGCTTACTGTAGCCCTCCCAACTTCTTTTTCGCTCTCTGTGAAAATGTTTTCCTTCCCTTGCTGTTTGGGAACTTACATGTGCCTCTCCATGGCTGCACATATTGAATTGGTAGTCTCTGCTGATTTCAAATAAACTCATGCGTGCTGGAGAAATATCTGGCAGTCTATTTCTTTTAAGTAATCAACCTGTGTACGTGTAAGTGCTCAATCTTTCTTCCATAATTTTCAAACTTCATAGGTGCTTTTCTTTCCAAGTTCTAATTGCTTGTTAATTCTATTTTCAGTCCATTCTTTGTTTAGGCTGCTATATCAAAGTAGCATAGACTAGGTTGCTTATAAGCAACAGAAACTTATTACTCACAGTTCTGGAGGTGGGAAGTTCAAGGTCAGGGTGCCAGCAGAGCCAGGTCCTCTCCCAACTCTCAGACTGCTTGTTGTATTCTTCCATGGTGGAAGGGCTAGGGAGGAATCTCTTTCATTATAACACTAATCCCACCCATGAGGGCGCTACCCTCATGATCTAATCCTCATCTAAACACTCCAGTTTCTAACACTACCACCGTTGTATGTTAGGATTTCAACATATGAATGGTGGTGGGGACACAAACATGAATACCATAGCAAGTGAGATTGGACAACACTTTTTAGATTCCCTGTATAATAGTGTATTAAGAACACTGGTTGAAATCTTCACTATTTATTAGTTATACACACTTGCACACTTTCATAACCTCTCTATTTCAATACATTCCTCTCTAACATGAGGTTAGATATATAGAAGTCATGGAGAGGTAAGAATAAATGTAAAATGTTCAAAAGACTCTTTGTTAATAAAGGCCCTATCAATATGTTCACTATTTAAAAAAAGAATGTTTTTCTGGGTATAGTGATCCTTTGAGATTAATTTTTTTCCATTTTTTAAATTTTTCCTCTTAAATATCCCTACTCTTTAGCAGCTGGTTCTAAATCTTATCTATTTGCAATAAAGTCTTATTTCATTTGGACTTTTCACCTTCCTATTTTGTACTGGCTATACAAATTACCTAAGGTACATATATATATATAGCTTTTTAGAAACTGCTGAGAATTTTTTTTGTGGAATTGTGAAATGGACTTTTACAAATCATATTTTCTTCTATATTATTATAGTAGTAAGAAAATAAGTTATTTAGCTTCTATGTATTTTATGCATATTTTAAAAGCTAAACATATTTTTTCAGATCTCCATTGATTCTTTCTTTATGCTAATTGTTATATATTTTGAGGTAAGTAATAAAGATTGTAGAGAAAAACACAAAGTAAAGAATCTATTCATGTTGGTAATATTTTTGGACTTCTAAATATGTCTATAACATGTGAATATTTTGAAACTCAGGTCATAAGAGGTCCCTTGTGAGGGGAAAGATGGTGAACTCAGCAGGGGGTTCAACACGACTGTCACTTCAGAGCAGGTCACTGGGTACTGCAGTGGCTTTTGCTGTATGGTTGACAATAATAGCTTCTGCTTTTCCTCCTTACCCTAGCTGTCTATATAGTCTCAGTTTTACTGGTCTCTGGGTGAGGTGAAATTGAAGCAGGGCATTTGTGCGGTGCCGCCAAAGTCTGGGAAAATTGTTGATCACCCCATTATTTTTTTTTTCCTGTGAGAACTTTTTTTTAACAGGAGAGTTCTCCCTTGGTGCTAAGTGATTCTGCCTTAGAGTATGGGATTATGTTAGCAAAATAAAAATTTTTCCTTCCCCAGTGTATTTATTGTCAAGTTTTTTTTTTTTTTTTCCAGTGTTGTTGAAGTTTCTTATGTGGATTCCAGGTCTCTCCCAGAGCTATTTTTGCTTGTGGATCTAACTGTTGATCTAATTTTATTGTTGTCTAATTTGTGATCTCATTGCAGGGAGACAGTCTGGGGTCTCCCACTTAGCCATCTTGTTGATGTTGCTCTGCAGATCCCAAATGTGTATTTCTTTAGACAAAATATATATATTTTATATATATATATATATTTTATATATATATATATATATATATATATATATATATATATATATAATGTGTTTTTGGTGATTTAAATTGTGTAGTTGTCATTCTGCTTCAACCTTAATGTAAACCTACTGTCCAGTAAGTTCAAACTATTTTTAAAATATGTGGCCATGTAAATAACTCTTATAATGCCAAGTTTGTCAGGGATGCACTCAAAAATTGACCTTAACAAACTATTAATAGAACTGCCATATGACCCGGCAATCCCATTACTGGGCATATACCCTGAGAAAACCATAATTCAAAAAGACACATGCACCCCAGTGTTCACTGCAGTACTATTTACAATAGCCAGGACATGGAAGCAAGCTAAATGTCCATTGACAAATGAGTGGATAAAGAAGATATGATACATATACACAATGGAATGTTACTCAATCGTGAAAAGTAACAAAATTGGGTCATTTGTAGAGACATGGATGGACCTAGAGATGGTCATACAGAATGAAGTAAGTCAGAAACAGTAAAAGCAAATATAATATATTAACACATATATGTGGAATCTAGAAAAATGGTATAGATGATCTTATTTGCAAAGCAGAAATAGAGATACAGGCATAGAGAACAAATGTATGGATACTGAGGGAGAAGGGGGCACGAGATGAATTAGGTGATTGGGATTGACATATATACACTATTGATACTATGTATAAAATAGATAACTAATGAGAATTTACTGTATAGAAGAGGGAACTCTACTCTGGTGACCTAAATGGGAAGGAAATCCAAAAAAGAGGGGATATATGTAGACGTATAGCTGATTCATTTTGCTGTACAGTAGAAACTAACACAACATTGTAAAGCAACTATATGCCAATAAAATTAATAAAAAATATCGAAGACCCCCAAGATGAAACTCTCGGAATTTAATGCACAAAATTTAAAGGTCCCATTGAAGATAAGGCTATTTTATAAAGGCTAAAACTTTGCCTCTTTCAGATGTTCCAAATTAGCTACTTCTTCCATATAGTAAAAGAAAAAAAATGACAAAAAATTGTCTGAAATCTAGAGCAAATCACACTAATATATGCAATCATTTCCCACTGCAGAAATTTTAATACGTTAAATAAATTAAATAATTCCAATTTGCTAGTGGTCTCACATTGAAGATATTTATTACTACTTGGTGTTTACCTATAATAAACTCAACAAATTTTCTCCAAAACTTGTATATTTTCCCTTTTCCCATGGTTACAATAATTACAACACTTTTTATCTAAACAAATGAAGAATTCATCTACCTTAATAGCTCCTAAACTAAACTGACTGACTCAGTTACTCAATAATTAGTCATTTGTCACCAGATTTTTTTCCCCTTTTCCATATGTAGGACAAAGGAAAAAAAAACATATTTTATGTACATCAGCAGAATCATTTCCTAAAAACTGTGCCTTTCTCCTTTCTGAGGACACATTAGCCTGGGTTGAGGTCTGTCTGTCCATCGTAAAATGCATGTCAATTGCATAGTGTATATTTGAAAATTGAATAAAATGTCACATGTGAAAATATTTAGCACATGACCAAGAATAAGTTATAGTCATGAAATTTGGATCTTTTCATTTATATCCCACTTTTTCATCTTCACATTATCAATACTCACTTCTTATTGGCAAAGGGAGTTTTCTTACTGATATTTCTATTTTACATTTTTCTTCATACATTTACTGTTCTCTTTAGATTATTTCAGTTGAATTAGGAAATTACTGAATTTTGCTAAAAGGTAATTCTTTGTGTTGTATACACAAATTATTTAACATTTTTACTTTTTTTTATAGAAATGACTGTGTTAAATAAGGCACATTTTCAATTTAGTATATTTACTTACCATAATTTGTAATTTCAGCAAGTTGCCAAGGAAACAAAAACAGTGAACTGAGATACTTTACCTGCTTGAGGTTCCACTGCAAGTTGGTGACAGAAAGATTAAAATTCAAAATCTCAGAAATTCAATGTGGAGTTTAGCACATTCTGTTACAATTGCACCAGAAATGAGGATGGGGAAAAATCCTAAAAGAACAAAGAAACTGTCTGTTCATTGTTTGCTAAGATTTAAATCATAGCCTTGCAGACTGCAGGGATAAACCTCCCCACTCTGTCAATCAGAATGATGGAAGCTGATCCTTTCAGAGTGGTTTTTCTGCCTCTTGCCTCTTAGGAGAATCTCTTCCTTATCTCATCAGTAAAATCTACAGATGCCAAGAAAATATGTTGTCGGGAGGCATATACTAACCCAGAGGGGTGATTTACCTTTTCCTACTTTAGGTCAAAGCCTACTCTGAGGCTCCCTTTGGGTGGGTTTCTGTCCTGGAGTGTAAGGATTGAAGAAAACAAATAACAAGGAATATTTAGTTTCTCAGTTATTTGGCTACCACCCAGCAGACTCTACGGTTAAGATTAAGAAAACTAAGCAATACCTCAAGGAAATATTGAGGAAAGGAAAAAAAAAGTAAACCAAGGAGAAGCCAGCATTCATTTTCCATAGTTTAGACAGAAACTGCATCTTAAATAATGTATCAGTAAGGTAAAAATATCAATAATGTTAGTGGTAACTACTCTATGCTAGGCAGATAATGGGTTGTCTCAAATTGTCATTGAAAGGAAAATATTTCTTTATGAAGTGAGGATTTCCCAATTGAAAAGATAAGTCAAGTAAGAAAATATGAAAACTATCTGCCATGACTCTTTAAGTATATTGCACACTTCTCAGAAAATATTAACATACTACAAATCATAACAAAAATAGTTCAAAATATAATTCAATTAACAAAAATAAACAAACAAACAGAGCCTTCTGCTACGAGGATTAACATGTGCCAATATAAATATTAGAACTCTTTCCAGCCTGGATGAAGTTTTCACATAGTTTCCTAGGAGACAGGAAATTAAAAGAAGGGGAAAATTTTGGTTAAGTTTTTGAGAAATGGTAAGTTGCACAAGCGAAACACCAGAGAGCAATTTAAAAGATATTCATGTGAAGAAGTGTAATAAGTGACCAAAGTAATCTAATTAGAAGGTGGAAAGAACTCTCTCACTTAGTACCTGGGTAGAGTAAAAATGACTCATAATACACAGCCTATAAGATATCAACTAAAAAGTGATAAGCAGTAAAACAAATAGTTTACTAGTATTCGTTATGAACTACAGTGGCATTATTGGCTTATTTGTGATGCAGAAATTACTTTTAACTTGGATCCAAAGAAAATCACAATTTAAACCCATACTGTAATACATGAGCAAAATAGAAGAAGTTAGAGTTCTCAGAGATAATGGAAATAAAAAGACACTTAGAGAAATAACTTCTGTTATAACCATTGATGACCTAGAAAATAGACTGCCAGATATCTTTCCAGCCAAGATGGGTTTATCTGATATTAACAGAGAATTGTAGTTCAGATTGTGCTACCAGAGCAGCCACATGCAAGTACCCACAGAGCAAGGGAAGGAGCACACTTTTATGGAGGGGGAAAAAGTTGGTAGGGCTATAATAAACAAAGAGTCAATTACTTTTCATTGGCTGAGTTTTTGCTAGGAAAGAACAGGAGTCTTTCTTCCTCCTACTGGGTTACCATTACAGGGTATGGGAGGTCTCTGTTCTTTTCTCCCAACTCTATTTAATTGAGGTTTCTGTTTATTAATTTTTTATATGTCCCCCTTTTGATAAATATATTTCTCTGAAATCATTGCTGATCAAGAGTCAGGTTTTCTAGTTTTCATTTTTTTTTTTTTTTTTTGTCCCTCGATGCCAATAAAGACCTTTCACAAATGTAGTGTCTCATGTCAGAGGGAAAGTGCACAGATTGGAGCCACACTGGAGTCATAAGGAGGGGTAGGAGGGAAAACTCTCAGCCCCATTTTATTTGAAGTCCATATGTTATCAAAATCATAGACACTGGAGATCATCTGAAGCATTCTGTCATCATAAAAAAATGTTGACAAATTTCTGACAGACGTGGTCTGGATATCTTGGGAAAATTGTCTCATCACATGTCATGTGCTTCAATTTGGGTAAATCTTTACTTTCAGGTTTGGTGTTTAGGAATGTCACATAAATCCAGAGTCTATTCCCTGGATTTTGGCTGAACAAGGATTGTTTAGCAGTACATAATAGGGACCTTTCCATTAGAGGTTAAAGAGAATTCTCTGGGAGATATCTTTTCTAATAAGGAAAACCTCCAGATTGTAGGGTGTGATGTTGAAAGTCTTAGTCTTCAGAGTGCAAAAATGAAAAGATTGAGGATAGTTTTAATAGAAGCAAATAGGTCTTTACAATATTGGAATATTTCTCCTTTTATCTCCTCAAAAAGCAGAAGCCAAGTGCATTGGACATCCTGTGACTATCTCAAAGGGTAAAAGTTTACGAGTTCCGAAAATGGTAGATATGAGATTTAGAAGAACCAACAGCAAAAATTTTGGCTGAGCTATTTGGAAAGTCTCTACAAATTTTACCAGTAGAGTTTTAATAATGCCATTAGTTTGTTTGACTAAACCAGAGAATTGAGGGTAGCAAGCACAGTGAAAGCGTAGTAAAACAAATCAAACAGCACAGACTTGCTGAAACACTGACCAATCACTATGAAGTTCGAGAGGAGTTCCCCTAATAAAGATAATCTTTTCCAAAAGAACTTTAACCACACAAGAGGCAGTAGCCTATCTGCAAAGGAAGGCTTCAGTCCAGTGTGAAAATATACAAGCCATGACTGAAGCATATTTATTATCAATCAGACAGAGGAAGTTATATCAAATCCATTTGTCAGACTTGAAATTGTCCATTAGGTAGTATGAACTGGCAGGGAGCAGTATGAAAAAGCCTCCCTGGGTTTTAATTTAGACAAGCGGAACAAGTGTGATAGGAAAGTTTGCAGCTTTGCTAATGTTTTCCCACCAATATTGATTTTTGACTGCTATCCTTTTGTCAGTAGCTCAATGATTTAGTGTACGTAGGGTGGTGAGAAGTGGAAATTTTGGGATCTCTGGTAGGACTGGGCTGTTATTTGGTCCAAACCAGAGCTTTCTTTTCTTACCAAACCAACAGTTGTTAAATTTCCAAACTTTTATTTATTTTTTTTTCTTTTCTGAGGTCAATTGTTGGGCTTCACTGGCCAGTTTTACTAAGTATCATTTGGGGAAATACCCTTTTGGACCATAACTGAGGTTTAGCTCTGTTGGTTTCCTTAAAGTCACCATTCCTCACATAAATATTAGCAATATGATTTCCCTTACCTTCCAGAGAGTCAAGTTTATAATGGCCTAAAATCATAACAATAGCTAAAACAGCAGGTATGAGTATTGCATCAAATAATTCCTGAATATAGAAGACATTTTAATTTTATTTCCCTGGAAGTAAGGAAGTCACATTGCATCCACAACATTCCAGAATCATAAACTACTCAAAAGCATGTATCTACCATCAGTAAAAATATTGCCAGTTTTGTCCATGGCTAAAGTAAAAACCTGTGTAAGAGCTTATAATTCAGCCTATTGGGCTGAAATAGCCAAAGCTAAAAATTTTGCTTCAACAGTATCAAAAGGAGTTGCTATAGCATATTGAATGCAATATATGCCACTGTCACCTTTTAAATAAGAACCATCAGTGAACTATGAGAAGTAAACTTTACCCAATGGAATTTCATGCAGATTATTAGGAGGCCTAAGGATGGGCTGTCAACATTAATCAGACATGAGGAATTAGTTGAGAGAGAGAAAAGAGTAGTCAGGTTAAGGTTATTAAAACAGCAAGAGAGTTATGTGAGGGGCAGTTAATAAAAAGACTTCATGGGAGGTGGGGCAGCTGGCTGAGAAATGTGGAGTGTGATGAGAATTCCGAAGAGCTTCTACTGCATGAGGTAAAAGAAAAAATTGTTAAAGGGGCTCCCACAATAATTTTTTCAGTGGCCTTAACCAAAAGGGCAATAGCGGTAAAAGCTCTAATGTAGTGAGGTTATCCCCATTCCACAGGGTCCAGTAACTGCCTTTAATACTTTATGGGTTGATAATGGTCCCCATGATTTTGGGTGAGTACCCAAAGGGCATTCTCTTCTTCATGTACAAAAAGAAGAAAGGGAATCTGATAACTGGGACGCCCAAGGGTAGATGGGTTCATCAAACTCTCCTTTAAGGCCTTAAAGAATATGTTGTCCAGGGCTTCCCTGGCGGCGCAGTGGTTGAGAGTCCGCCTGCCGATGCAGAGGACACGAGTTCGTGCCCTGGTCCGGGAAGATCCCACATGCCGCGGAGCGGCTGGGCCCGTGAGCCATGGCCGCTGAGCCTGCGCGTCCGGAGCCTGTGCTCCGCAACGGGAGAGGCCACAACAGTGAGAGGCCCACGTACCGCAAAAAAAAAAAAAAGAATATGTTGTCCAGTTTTTCCCATAAAATTGTGTTAGCATTGTCATTATTGAATAAAATATCCAGAGATTTGGACATAAGACAGATATTTGGAATCAAATTTTTTTTTTTTTTTTTTTTTTTTTTTGCGTTATGCGGGCCTCTCACTGTTGTGGCCTCTCCCGTTCTGAAGCACAGGCTCGGGACACGCAGTCTCAGCGGCCATGGCTCACGGGCCCAGCTGCTCTGTGCCATGTGGGATCTTCCTGGACCGGGGCACGAACCCGTGTCCCCTGCATCGGCAGGCGGACTCTACCACTGCACCACCAGGGAAGCCCTGGAATCCAATTTTGACAATAACTAACTAACACAAGAAAACCTCCCAGTTGTCACCTAGTTTGTGTTTTAGGAAGCTTAGTATACCATGAAGCCTATCTGTGTCTAAGTATAGCCCTTTTTCTGATATCATGCCCTAAATATCAATCCTGGGTTTGAGCAAACTGCAATTTTTCTTTGGCCAAATTTTGTCCCTTTAAGGCTAAAATCATTAGCAAGTGGATATTGTCTTCCTTAGTAAGGAGGCTTGAGAAAAGCAAAGAAGCAAATCATGTATATATTGCAAAAATATAGAAACCCTTGGGAACTTTATATCCTTATCAGCCTTCAGGATTTGTGAGAAATAAGGGCTCTCAGTAAACCCAGAGGCATTACTGTCCAGGTAAACTATTTTTCTTTCCAAGTGAAGGATAAAGGTATTGGCTATCTTTACACATGGAATGCTAAAGAATGAACTGCATAAATCAATTACAGTAAAGAGCTTGCTTCTTGTTGAAGTGGATGTTAGTAATGTATGAGGGTTAGGAATGACAGGGGTTCAAGGGAAAACAACGTTGTTTGATCGGAGGTCCTGGTTTAACTTCCACCTTTGGTCCATAGGTTTGCTCCCTGGTAAAATGGGGGTGTTGCAAGGGCTAGAAAATGAATAATGAAGCCTTGATCCTTATAATCTTCTATTATAGCTTTATGCCTTGAAGGACTTCTTTACTTATAGAGCACTGATTAATTTTGGGAAAATATTTTGAGGGATCTCTTTAAATCTTTATAGGAAGTACACTGTGAATTTTGCCAATATCAGTTGGGAATTTTTCCTATAATGAGCATAGTAGCTGATTCAGTTGGGACAAATAATCAGTGTCTCAGGATCAGCTTTGGTACTTTAGGAGACAGAAAAATTTAAGATATCAGAGGTTATTTAATTCACTTGCTGGTTTTGTTTGATGACTACTCTCAATTTCTAGAATTATTTCCCTCTTTTGTGACAAAGAAATTCTGGCATGGGACTTCTGTAAGATGTCACAGTATAATAAATGAATAGAAGTGGAGAAACTAAGAAGAAAAAAGTAGGAGTCTCTTGAAAAGTCTGACCAAAAGGAAATGGGTTCAGAGACAGGAACCCCTTGAAGTTCATTAGCAATCTCAAATATTTGAACTGTTTTAGTGTTCTGAGGCAGGGGCTGCTTTATATCAGTGAGGTGGAGCACTGAGAGTGTGATCTGATGACAGTTAAGTCTAGAAGAGATTTGCCCCCAATCTGGAGAACTGTTTCTTCAAGCTGATTAAAAGGAAGAATTATGAAGAGTTTCCATATTTCCTTGGAGTCATGTCATTGAGAACTCAGAGGACTTTGGAAAGGATGGTCAGAGAACTGAAGTTACCTAGAGCACTTAAATTTGTAACTATCTTTTTCAATACCCTGGCTCTTTGAAATAATAGCATACATTAGCATGGTTTTAGTTTCATTTAGGGACCTTCAATTGGTGGATTTGAAGATTACAAATTTTGGTGACCTTCCTTTTAGGTGGCTCTTAAGTGTGTTAGAGAGCACGTTTGCCAGATTAACTAAATCTAGAGTGATCATAGCGTCCCATTTAATCCTGCTTATTTTTACTAGAAGGGAAAGGTCCTGGTTCAGCCAATTAAAAAGCACCGAGTTAAAAACTACTTGAGTGGAATCAACATCTGAAGGAAGACCAGAATTTTCTTTAAAAATATTCTGAATTTGGGAGTTCCCTGGTGGTCTAGTGGTTAGGATTCCTGGTTTTCACTGCTGTGGTGAGGGTTCAATCCCTGGTCAGGGAACTGAGATTCTTCAAGGCTCGAGATGCAACCAATTATTTTTTTTAAAACTTCTGAAGTCAATTGTAATAGTCATGGACAGGTGAGTCAGATTTTTGTGTGCAATCGTGAATTTTGTTACAATCAACAACCTTTGTTAAAGCCCTAGGAATTGCTCAGTGAACTCCCTAGCAATTTCCCAAGCCTGATCATATAATAAGTTAGCAGGCTGGCTGGACCCCCTGTTGTGATTCTAGACATTTTTCAAGATTTTCTCAATTAGTAGTTTCCATCCAATGCTGGTCCAAGCCTTCACCAACAAGCATATGAACTAGCTGATATTAGTCAGAGACACAAGGTGAAAAGTTTGAATGACTATTAATTCTTCAACAAATCTGTGAGAGAATTTCGTTACTTTGGAAAACCTTTCACTATGACTCACAGTTCAGCTTTAGTCGCAGGTTTAGTCCAGAGAATATTAAAAAGTAATAATAATTAAATATTTGTACTCTGGATCCTCAGAAAGCTTAATGTTAAAAGGATTTGTTATGACAAGTTCAGAGGAAAAGGAAGGGGGGAGAGTTTCATAGAAAAGTGGAACTTTGGCAAAATAATTAGTGAGGGAAATTGAGAGTATATTTGAGGTGCAGGTGGTGTAGAAGGAAAGAGGAAGATGGAGCTGGAGGTACAGTCTGGTCATGATGAGCCAACAGAGAGACAAGATGGCATCATAGGTGAAGCCTGAGATAGAGATGCCTAGGAAGTAGAGCTTGAATCTTTGGGAGCAATTTTATCATTTTTAAATTATTTCTTTGGCTCTGTTATTCTTAAAATCTTATTCTGCAGAACAGCAATTTTAGGCTCTTGATTATGGTTGGGAAGCTTCAAAGTACCAATTGAAATAAGCATTTATGCTCAGTTTTGGAAAATTTTGTGTTACTGTATTTCAGTTTAGTTTTGAGAAAATTAAGTTTGTGGATATCAAAATTTCTCCATACAGGCTATTGATATTCCAAATTATCTTTGGTCCAATGGGTCCTTTTAGTGAGAAATGCTCATGAGGAAGGACTACAGTTTTTAAACATAAAATCAGCCAGAGACCCTGTAGTTATCTAAGAAATATTTATATAACTTGGATCCCATTTTTCATGAATTTTTCTCTAGAGCAAAATAATAATTTGTATGCAGTTCAAACAGCTGTTCAGCCCCTTACAACTCAAACAGTCTACAAGCTAATACCTGCCAGTTCTAAGGAAATGGCTTAGTCCTGGAGCAGCCAGGTAAAAGACTTTTCACCCACTTTCCAGAGAACAACTCCTAGGCTGAACTGACACAGTTTCAATGCAACAGCCTCTGTTCCCAAAGAAATTGGCCAATGGTGCCTCAGCCAGCTCTGGTTGAAACAGGCTGATCTCTAATTCAGACAAAAGTGACAAATGAGTACTCCCATACAGGACAAGACCTTACCTATAAAGAATAAAAACTTAAGATAGATCTCAAATAAAGCCTGAGGAACTTAAAAGACAATGATAGCATGAGTTTGGATCCAGAAGGAAGAAGTAACTTCAAACTCCAGGGTTGGCAAGAAAAACAGTGAACACAATGGGCTCAATTGTAGTATTGCAGCTGTTTGCTTACCAGCCCAAGAGCCTAACAGGATCATCTCTGGTCCTCACATGGGCCACCAAATGTTTACCTAAACAGATAGATTCCCAGATACTCCTTCAGTAAAGATAAGTTTATACAGGATCAGCAGAGAATTGCAATTTGGAGTGTGCAACAATGGCAAACCATCTATGAGTTCCCACAGGACAAAGGAAGAACACTTTTATAGAGGGGAAAGGGAAGTTGGGAGGGCTATAATGAAAAAAAAAAAATATGCCATGGATTTTCACTGGCTGAGTTTTTTCCAGGAAAGAAGAAGAGTCTTTCTCCTTCATGCTGGGCTTTTCTGTCATTGCAGTGCTTGAGAACTCCCACTTTCTGGTCTCCTAACTATTTATTTCAGTTTTCTGTTTATTGATTTTTTTACAAGGCAGTGGGCAAGTTCAGCATAGAAGGATGTAGATGGCTGTCTCAGAAAACCAAGACAAAAGCTGATATCAATTTTGGTGCTACAATAATTCCAACAATTTCCCATAAAGTATAAACTAACAATTAACATATAAAACAAGTGGCAATTATTTTATCCTGTGAATACATAATTTAGGTTTTAATATACTCTATATAGTTGATTATATCATTTCTTATTGTGGATTTTGTTCTTTTCAACTATGTATTTTCCCCCTCATTTTAAAGAGACAATTTCTGGGATTATTGTTATTTGTAAAAAAGTACTTAGAAAGGTTTAATATGCATTTAATGAAAATATGTCTGGGTTTTGAGGTCTTTTTTTTTCTTTTATTTTTTTTGCAGCAAGTTTTCTAAGCACTTTAGCTAGGAAAATGATGGGATATGCTATAAAACATAGGATGCTAGTAGGTGAAACAAACAAACAAAAATGACAAAATTAAACATATACTTTCCTGTTCAGACAGAAAAAGTGTTGGAAATGTAATTATCTATTGATTTCTCTTTAACTTTTAAATAAACAGCTAGAATTAGAAATGGGTTAAATAAACATTATTATTATTTTCACTGTGTAATAGATAAAAATAATTTATATAGGGAATAAAGTCACTGGGTAAACAACTAAAGAAAGCTAATTCTGGACAAAGTGGAAAGGATAGTGCAGCATGTTCAGGGATATATAACAATAATAAATTATAGTAAAAGAATTAAGAGTCAGAATTGGAAAGGTATACAGGGGCATATTAGGAATGACATTTATTCCAGACAGAAGAGCTAGTTTAGTATTTTTTGATTATGGAGAAATGTTTAATGGTTTACAACCGTGAAAGAAGAAGATTCAATTTGTATTTTGAAATGTGTACATTTCCTTGAAGGCTAATTAATAGAACTGAGAATAGAAAAAAGAAGTCCAGATCTTTTATAATGGTTAAGGTCACAGTGATAAGGGCCTGAATAAAATTACAACAATAAGAGTGGGAGTTAGAATTGGCAGGGCTTGATGACTGATCAGAGTGGCTAGTAATGAGGAAGAGAATATATTTAGAAAGGTCACCAAAATCATTGGCTTGGGTGATTGCATAAATGGACGTGCCATCGAAAAAGACATAAACAGAGAATTGCGGATGAGTTCTGCTTTTACTTGCTTGCAGTGTTTCAATGCAATTTGGATATGATGGTAAGTCTTAATAAGAATTCAAGGTCAAAGACAAAATTTGTCAGAAATCACCAGAAAAGATATATAACAATAAATGAATAGGCTAAAGGCATGATGTCTAGGTGACACAATCATTGAAGGCTAATAATAATAAAGAATATCTAATATTAGAGACAGGTTTGAAATATTGGAGGATAACCTGAAAAAAGTGATCCTTCACAAGTCATAGAGGTAGAATGTGATGTCAGAAAGAAATAGTCAGCAGTGGCAGTTATAATGAAAAGATTCAGAAAATAATAAAGAAAAGAGCATTAGATGGATATAGCATAAGGACACTTATTGGTGATTTCTCTCAGTCTAATTTCAGTTAAATGATAAAACTGCAGTGAGCTGAGAAGGGGGACTAAAAGCTTTTGAAGAAACAATGGTTAAAATATCCTCAAATTTTTGAAAACCTACCATACAGACCCAAGAGATTTTGCAAAACCCAGCAGAACGAAAAGAAGGAAAAGCATATCTGGATATACTATAGTCAAATTGCTGAAAACCAAAATAGAAAAAAAAAAAAAAAGAATGCAGGTGGAGGGGAAAACAGATACATTACACAAAGGGAAAAAATAATATAAAAGATGACTGACTTCTCAGCAAAACAATGGAGAGAAGAAAATGGAATAAAAACTTTCAGATTCTTTACAAAAACCTGTAAGTTCAGAATTCATCATGTAGCAATATATCTTAAAATGGAGGGCAAAACAAAGACCTTTTAACATAAATGAAAGCTTAATGAATTCTTAGTTAGTAGACTTACACTACAAGAAATGCTAAAAGAAGGTTTTCAGTATGAAAGAGAATACCAGAAAATAGAACATCGGATCTATAATAAGAAATTGTCACCTAAAATAGTAAATATTAGTGTAAGTATAAAATATAACATTTTTCTTTCTTCTCAAATTAATTATAAGAGAAATGGTTATTTAATACAAATACCATTCAGACAAATAGATATAGACAGGCACTTTTTCAATATGCTAAATGCTAGCAATAAAATCCTACAGCTATTCTTATCCTAATTGTGAAATATCAAGTGCCTTTGCTGTTAGATTGGGTAAATGGTAACTTTCCTCATTCTTACACCTTCTATCTGACATTATACTGGAGGTCCTAGACTGTAATAGGGCAAGACAAGAAAATAAAAAGCATAAGGTCCAGAAAGACATAAGTAATAATGTTGCTATTGGAAGATAACATACATGTTTATATAGAAAAGCCTAAGAAATTTAACTTAAATCTATTAAAACAAGTGAATTTACTTTTCTCATAGGATATAGGGTCAATATAGAAAAATCAATTGTCCTTATATACTAGTAGCACAGAATTGAAAACAAAGATTTAAGAATTGTACCATTGCAATAGTATAAAAAATAAAATAGTAACAAATGTAATACATGGTATTTAACATTGCTACATGAAAATATAAAATATTACCAAGAGAAATTGAACAGGACCTATATAAATGAAGAAATCTATTATGTAAATAAATTGGGAAACTCATTTTTGTTTCTTTCATCGGATGAATGGATAAAGAAGATGTGGCACATATATACAATGGAATATTACTCAGCCATAAAAAGAAACGAAATTGAGCTATTTGTAATGATGTGGATGGACCTAGAGTCTGTCATACAGAGTGAAGTAAGTCAGAAAGAGAAAGACAAATACCGTATGCTAAAACATATGTATGGAATTTAAGAAAAAAAAATGTCATGAAGAACCTAGGGGTAAAACAGGAATAAAGACACTGACCTACTTGAGAATGGACTTGAGGATATGGGGAGGGGGAAGGGTAAGCTGTGACAAAGCGAGAGAGTGGCATGGACATATATACACTACCAAAAGTAAGGTAGATAGCTAGTGGGAATCTGCTGCATAGCACAGGGAGATCAGCTCGGTGCTTTGTGACCACCTGGAGGGGTGGGATGGGGAGGGTTGGAGGGAGGGAGATGCAAGAAGGAAGGGATATGGGAACAGATGTATATGTATAACTGATTCACTTTGTTATAAAGCAGAAACTAACACAGCATTGTGAAGCAATTATCCTCCAATAAAGTTGTAAAAAAATGTTTTATTCTTACTCATTTTAAATTCTCTTCATATTAATTCAAGGCAACCCAATAAAATTCCCAAAGAGCTTTTGTGCATAAATTGAAGTATATTCTATACTTTTTATCAAAAACCACAGGACCTAGAATAGATTAAAAAAATAAATAAATAAAGGACTGTGTTAAAGACTCAACTACTTGATATCAATATTTTTATGATAAACTTCAGTAACTGAGACTGCAGTTTTGGTGTAAAGATAGGTAAATAGATAAATGGAACAGAATAGTCATGAACCAGACTTATGTATACATGGTACGGTATGGAATGTAGAATAGTGTTCTCCCAAAGGTGTCCACATTCTAATCTTACAAACCTTTGAAAATGTTATGGTATGTGACAAACAGAATTTATGTTGAAGTTAGAATTAAGATTACTAATCAACTGATCTTAGAATAGGGAGATTATCCGGGATTATCTCTGGGTGGGTCCAAAGTAATCAGAGTTCCTAAAAATGGAGGAAGGAAACATAGGGAAATGTGGCTATAGAGGAAAATCAGAGTGATTTCCCACTGTTCCTGTCTTTGAAGATGGAGGAGTGTGGTCATGATCCAAGGAATGTTGTTGGCATTTAGAAACTGGTAAAGGCAAGGAAACAGATTCTCCTCTGGACCTTCCAGAAAGGAACACTGCCCTGCTGCCATTTTGATTTTGCTCTGAACTTCCATGTTGAAACCCTACCTACAGAATTATAAGATGATCAATTTGTTTTATTTTCAGCCATTAAGTTTGTTATAATTTGTTATAACATCAATAGAAAGAAGGAAGAGTAGAAAGAAAAACAAGAATACAGTAAGCAGGAATGGGAATGAAGGGCAGAAAGATTTATGAAATAGTTTGGTTAGGTAAGCCTAATTGAGAAGATAAGATGAACAAAGACTTGAAGACCTGAAGAGGTGAGTGACCCGGTTAAATAAATATCTGAGGAATAGGCAAAAACAAAAGTAGTTATAAAGGCTTTGAAGCAGGGTTGTTCCTGGCATATTTGAAAATAGTGTAGCAGTAAATGTGACTGGAAAAATGTGGACAAAGGAGAGAATAGCAGGAGAGGAACAAGTCATGTGGCTTATGTTTTAAAGTGATCTCTATTGCAAGGTTAGAAATGGAAAGAAGGAATCATGTGAATTAGTAACAATTAAAAGATTATAGGATAAATGGATTGGAGCTTTTAATGGACTTGAGAGAATGCTGGATTTGGGAATACTAGAATGAATGAGCTTGAAAATTGGGAAGAGGTAATCAGATAATAGAAAGTCACTGGATTTATAAAAATATTGCTCTTACTAGTAATGTCAAGGTATGCTTTTATGTATGACTAGGAGAGTGAGTGTTTGAGATAGAGTTGACATCATCATTGGAGCGCTGTGGATAGAATGGAAAAGCCTAAGAGTTAGAAAAGTTGTTTTTTTCATATGTAAATTAGTGTAACCATGCCAGAAGTGGAATGGATTGGTAGGAGCTGGGGAATAAACAGGGTGTGTTAAATTACAAGAACAAGCAGCGTCATAAAACCTATAAGTAAATGAGTATAAAAGCTAAGGACTTAGAGAAGAGTAAGGGAGAATATCTTAAAACAACAATGAGAAGTCCAGTTATACTAAGCCCAGTGATAACAATTTGTACTGAAAAAACAGATACCAAGGAAGCGGTGATGTCAGAATATAGCCAATTTTATGTAAAGACAAGAAAATTGATGGATTTTGGGGTTAGTAGTTTCCAAATCTCTCACAAATTCCTTTAATTTTGAAATAACGTTTCATACATAATCCTACCTGTGATGATATACAGGATATGTAATTTTCAGCTAAGTTTTGCCACACAGAAAAATTTCTGAGGAGACAGTAATTGTGACAACAAATCATACTTAACCAACTTAGGGTATTTCTTTTGAGTCTTGCAATCTTGCTGAACTTAAAGAGACTTAAGCTCTTTCTATCATCTCTTTCACATTTGTGAAATATTATTTCTATCTTCAAACTCAATTCATATTCTTAGATAATTGGTAGGGCTACAATTGCTAGTTGGTAGGGCTATCATTGCTCATTTTATGAAAAAGGGAAAAGGAAAAGCAGGAAATATCCTAATTTACGCTTCCTAACTGACTAAGCATCCTTCCATCAAATATTTCTCTTTTTAATCTCACTGACCCCAGTTTAGTTAAATGACCATAATTAGCTGCAATGGAGACTATGTACCTTTCTGGATGGGAACATTGCTTTATTAAATAAAATTAAAATTCTTCTTCTAAGATAAAAGGGGTAGACAATATTTGGAAGGCATCTACATTTCTGCTACTTCAGGGATAAGAGTCAGGCTTTAGGAGGGTTCACATGGAATCATCCTTAAGATCTATCATGTTACTGAAGAGAAATAAGATTGAATAAAGCTGTAGTACTTTCCCTTGAAGGGCTTAACATTAGATAATTACATGAAGATACTGAGAAAAATGTAACTCATATTGATCAATAGTTAAGAAACATATGTTATAAACTAAAAAAAAAGAATCAATAAGCAACAGATAAATGTGTTAAAATCTATCAATAGTAAAAATTTTTCACAAATGGTTCTGTAATTACAAAAAAAATTACATGTACATATCTTATATACATTAACTCTCATATCTAATTTCAACATTTTCAAGGACTGAGTCATTTATTTTGTTGTTGTTCTTAGATCACTATTCTGTTGTATTAGTAGAAAATTAACCTTCATTAACACTATATACTAAGTACCTATAATATGTGAGGTGTTATTCTATGTGGTTAAGATACAGTGTTGATCAAGATGAACATGTCTATATGTTCAAGGAACATACCCTCCAGTAGCAAGAAGATACCTTGGAAAAGATCATTTGTAGTGCTTTGAGAGGGGGTATACCCAGTGGTAGTGAGAATACGAAAGATATCAATGAAGTGACATATAGGGTAAATAGCTACAGCTCCCCTCACTAGAAAAATTGATGTTTAAGCTGAGATCTAAAGGATGAATCTGAACTAGGGAAGCAAATATAAGTCAAATCAGAGTAGTAGATATGGGAGGTGCAAATAAAAAGGTCTTGAGGAGAAAGAAAGTAATGAGGAAAGTCAATCACAAAAGGTGAATCTGCAAGGTTGATAGAGTTCAGGTAACAAAGGTATTTTTAGGCCATAAAAAATTCTGAACTTTATGCTAAAAGTGAGTTCTAAGTAGGAAAAAATGTGATCAGATTTTTATTTCATAATAATTAATATTGTTATTCTAATTCTATTAGAATAGAAGAGGAGAAGAGGAGAATTAGAAAAAGAAAAGGTTGAAGGCAAGACACGCTTAGGAGACTGTTGACAGGTACTTAAATTCAATCATGTAGAGGGTATCCAGGTAAATAGGAGAGACTTGCGGCCTATGACAAGATATTATTGAAATTATAGACCATAGGTAGGGAAGTGGCTGAGAAATAGGAAAGTGTGGAACGGTCAATATGGTGGAGATTTTAATGATATGAAAGCATAGATATGATAAAAGTACTGAAGTGTTTAAAGTGGAAAAGTCCACATTATCTGAGTTAGTGATTTCAGAGATTGAAGATTTTCAGGTGATAGCAAGGTAGATGGAGAAGGAAGCTGAGCAAAGTGCAGAGGGAAAAACAAACAAACAAAAACACTGGAGATGTATGGATTATAAAGCAGGGAGGCCAGGATATTGAACAGATCATAAAACCTTTCTGATGTGCAATGGAAGATTTTGAACAAGGGGTAAGTCTTTAAGAAATGAAGTAGACTATCTAGTTAGATGAAAATAAGCAGAAACAGAGATAGAGATAGAAGATTGAAGCTGGGTCTCACTAAATAGCATAAAAGGCAAAGACATTTTATATTCACACTTTATTTATTTATTTAACACCTTTATTGGAGTATAATTGCTTTAAAATGGTGTGTTAATTTCTGCTTTATAACAAAGTGAATCAGCTATACGTCTACATATATCCCCATATTTCCTCCCTCTTGGATCTTCTTCCCACCCTCCCCATCCCACCACTGTAGATGGTCACAAAGCACCTAGCTGATCTCCCTATGTTAGGTAGCTGCTTCCCACTAGCTATCTATTTTACATTTGGTAGTGTATATATGTCCATGCCACTCTCTCACTTCTTCCCAGCTTACCCTTCCCACTCCCCATATCCTCAAGCCCATTCTCTACATCTGCATCTTTATTCCTGTCCTGCACCTAGGTTCTTCAGAATTTTTTTTTTTTTTTTTTTTGCGGTACACGGGCCTCTCACTGTTGTGGCCTCTCCCATTACAGAGCACAGGCTCCGCACGCACAGGCCCAGCAGCCATGGCTCACAGGCCCAGCCACTCCGCAGCATGTGGGATCTTCCCAGACCGGGGCAGGAACCTGCGTCCCCTGCATCGGCAGGCGGACTCTCAACAACTGTGCCACCAGGGAAGCCCTCATTTCCTTTTATGGCTGAGTAATATTCCAGTGTATATATGTGCCACATCTTCTTTATCCATTCATCTCTAGATGGACGCTTAGGTTGCTTCCATGTCCTGGCTATTGTAAATAGAGCTGCAATGGACATTTGGGTGCATGTGCTTTTTTGAAGTATGGTTCTCTCAGGGTATATGCCCAGTAGTGGGATTGCTGGGTCATATGAAGGGTCTATTTTTAGTTTTCTGGGAACTTCCATACAGTTCTACATAGTTTCTGTATCAATTTACATTCCTACCAATAGTGCCAGATGGTTCCCTTTTCTCCACACCCTCTCCAACATTTATCGTTTGTAGCTTTTTTGATGATGGCCATTTTGACTGGTGGGAGGTGATACCAGTGCAAAACTGGTGCAGTTTTGATTTTCATTTCTCTAATGATTAGTGATGTTGAGTATTCTTTCATGTGCTTGTTGGCTATCTGTATATCCTCTTTGGAGAAATGTCTATTTAAGTTTTCTGCCCATTTTTGGACTGAGATTTTGTTTTTTTGTTTTTTTTTTTAAATTGAGCTGAATGAGCTGCTTGTAAATTTGGGAGATTAATACATTGTCAGTTGCTTCATTTGCAAATATTTTCTCCCATTCTGAGGATGGTATTTTCATCTTGTTTATGTTTTCGTTTGCTGTGCAAAAGTTTGAAGTTTCATTAGGTCCCATTTGTTTATTTCTGTTTTTATTTCCACTTCTCTAGCAGGTGAGTAAAAAAGGATCTTGCTGTGATTTATGTAATAGAGGGTTCTGCCTATGTTTTCCGCTAAGAGTTTGATAGTGTCAGGCTTTATATTTAGGTCTTTAATCCACTTTGAGTTTATTTTTGTGTATGGTGTTAGGGAGTGTTCTAATTTCATTCTTTTACATGTAACTGTCCAGTTTTCCCAGCATAAATTATTGAAGGGGTTTTCTTTTCTCCATTGTATATTCTTGTCTCCTTTATCAAAAATAAGGTGACCATATGTGCATGGGTTTATCTCTGGGCTTTCTATCCTGTTCCATTGATCTATATTTCTGTTTTTGTGCCAGTACCATACTGTGTTGATTACTATAGCTCCATAGTATAGTCTGAAATCTGGGAGCCTGATTCCTCCAGCTGTGTTTTTCTTTCTCAAGATTGCTTTGGCTATTCAAGGTCTTTTTTGTTTCCAAACAAATCGTGAACTTTTTTGTTCTAGTTCTGTGAAAAATGCCATTGGTAGTTTGATAGAGATTGCATTGAATCTATAGATTGCTCTGGGAGTATAGTCATTTTCAAAATGTTGATTCTTCCAATCCAAGAACATGTTATATCTCTCCATCTGTTTGTGTCATCTTTCATTTATTTCATCAGTGTCTTATAATTTTCTGCATTCAGGTCTTTTGTCTCCTTAGATAGGTTTACTCCTAGGTATTTTATTCTTTTTGTTGCAATGGTTAATGGGAGTGTTTCCTTAATTTCTCTTTCAGATTTTTAATCAATAGTGTATAGGAATGCAAGAGATTTCTGTACATTAATTTTGTATCCTGCTGCTATACCAAATTCATTGATTAGTTCTAGTAGGTTTCTGGTAGCATCTTTAGGATCCTCTATATATAGTATCATGTCATCTGCAAAGTGACAGATTTACTTCTTCTTTTCTGATTTTGATTGCTTTTATTTCTTTTCCTTCTCTAATTGTTGTGGCTAAAACTTCCAAAACTATGTTGAAACATAGTGGTCAGAGTGGGCAACCTTGTTTTGTTCATGATCTTAGTGGAAATGGTTCCATTTTTTCACCATTGAGAATGATGTTGGCTGTGGGTTTGTTGACCTTTATTTTGTTGAGGTAATTTCCCTCTATGCCTACTTTCTGGAAGGTTTTTTATCATAAATAAGTGTTGATTTTTTTCAAAAGCCTTTTCTACATCTATTTAGATCATCATATGAATTTTATCCTTCAATTTCTTAACATGGTGTATCACACTGATTGATTTGTATATATGGTAGAATCCTTGAATTGCCTGGATAAACCCCACTTGATTATGGTGAATGATCCTTTTAATGTTCTTTTGGATTCTGTTTGCTAGTATTTTGTTGAGGATTTTTGCATCTATGTACATCAGTGATAATGGCCTGTAGTTTTCTTTGTTTGTGACATCTTTGTCTGGTTTTGGTGTCAGGGTGATGGTGGCCACGTAGAATGGGTTTTGGAGTGTTCTTCTCTCTGCTATATTTTGGAGGAGTTTGAGAAGGATAGGTGTTACCTCTTCTCTAAATGTTTAATTGAATTCACCTGTGGAGCCATCTGGTCCTGGGCTTTTGTTTGTTGGAAGATTTTTAGTCACAGTCTCAATTTCACTACTTGTGATTGGTCGGTTTATATTTTCTATTTCTTCCTGGTTCAGTCTCAGAAGGTTGTGTTTTTCTAAGAATTTGTCCATTTCTTCCAAGTTGTCCATTTTATTGGCATACAGTTGCTTGCAGTAATCTCTCATGCTCCTTTGTATTTCTGCAGTGTCAGTTGTTACTTCTCCTTTTTCAGTTCTAATTCTATTTATTTGAATCTTCTTCCTTTTATTCTTGATGAGTCTGGCTAATGGTTTATCACTTTTGTTTATCTTCTCCATGAACCAGCTTTTAGTTTTATTGATCTTTTCTATCATCTCCTTCATTTCTTTTTCATTTATTTCTGAACTGATCATTATGATTTCTTTCTTTCTGGTAAATTTAGGGGTTTTTTGTTGTTCTTCTTCCTCCAATTGCTTCAGGTGTAAGCTTATGTTATTTATTTGGGATGTTTCTTATTTCTTAAGGTAGGATTCTATTGCTGTAAACTTCCCACTTAGAACTGCTTTTGCTGCATCCCATAGGTTTCGGGTCATCGTGTTTTCATTGTCATTTGTTTCTAGGTATTTTTGTATTTCCGTTTTGATTTCTTCAGTGATCTATTGGTTATTAAGTGGTGTATTGTTTAGCCTCCATGTATTTGTATTTTTTACAGAAATTTTTCTGTAATTGATATCTAGTCTCATAGCGTTGTTGTCAGAATAGGTACTTAATATGATTTCAATTTTCTTAAATTTACCAAGGCTTGATTTGTGACCCAAGATCTTTCCTGAAGAATATTCCATGAGCACTTGAGAAGAATGTGTATTCTGTTGTTTTTGGATGGAATGTCCTATAAATGTCAATTAAATCCATCTTGTTTAATGTGTTATTTAAAGCTTCTTTTTCCTTATTTATTTTCATTTTGTATGATCTGTCCATTGGTGAAAGTGGGGTGTTAGTGTCCCCTACTATGATTGTGTGACTGTCAATTTCCCCTTTTATGGCTTTTAGCATTTGCCTTATGTATTGAGGTGCTTCTCTCTTGTGTGCATAAATATTTACAGTTGTTATATCTTCTTCTTGGATTCATCCATTGATCGTTCTGTAGTGTCCTTCTTTGTCTCTGTAGTAATCTTTACTTTGAAGTCTAATTTTTCTCATAGGAAAATTGCTACTCCAGATTTCTTTTGATTTCCATTTTCATGGAATATCTTTTTCCATCCCCTCACTTTCAATCTTTATGTGTTCCTAGGTCTGAATTCAGTCCCTTGTACACAGCATACATATGAGTCTTGTTTTTATATCCATCAGACAGCCTATGTGCTTTGGTTGAAGCATTTAATGCATTTACATTATCATAAGTATTGAAACGTATGTTCCTATTACCATGCTCTTAATTGCTTTCTGTTTGTTATTGTAGGTATTTTCCTTCTCTTATGTTTCCTGCCTAGAGAAGTTCCTTTAGCATTTGTTGTAAAGCTAGTTTGGTGGTGCTGAATTCTCTTAGCTTTTGCTTGTCTGTAAAGCTTTTAATTTCTCCATTGAATCTGAATGAGATTCTTGCCAGGTAGAATAAACTTGGCTGTAGATTTTTCCCTTTCCTCAATTTAAATATGTCCTGCCACTCCCTTCTAGCTTGCAGAGTTTCTGCTGAAAGTTCATCTGTTAAGCTTATGGGGTTTTTCCTGTATGTCATTTGTTGCTTTACCCTTGCTGCTTTTAATATATCTTTTTATTTATTTTGATAATTTGATAATATGTGTCTTTGCCTGTTGTCCTTGTGTTTATCCTGTATGAGACCTTCTGTGCCTCCTGGATTTGATTACTTCCTTTCACATATTAGGGAAGTTTTAAACTATAAGCTCTTGAAATATTTTTTCAGTCCCTTTCTTTTTCTCCTTTTCTTCTGTGACCCCTATAATTCGAATGTTGGTGCGTTTAGTGTTGTCCCAGAGGTCTCTGAGATTGTCCTCAATTCTTTTCATTATTTTTTCTTTATTCTGCTCCGTGGTAGTTATTTCCACTGTTTTATCTTCCCTCTCACTTATCCTTTCTTCTGCCCAAGTTATTCTGCTGTTGATTCCTTCTAGAGATTTTTTTTTAATTTCATTTATTGTGTTGTCCATCATTGTTTACTTGCTCTTTAGTTTTTCTAAGTCCTTGTTAAACGTGTCTTGCATATTTCTCCATTCTATTTCCAAGATTTTGTATCATCTTTACTATCATTTCTCTGAATTCTTTTACAGGTAGTTGCCTATTTTGTCTTCATTTGTTTTGTCTGGTGAGTTTTTACCTTGTTCCTTCATCTACTGTGTGTTTCTCTGTCTTCTCATTTTGCTTAACTTACTGTGTTTGGGGTCTCCTTTTTGCAGGCTGCAGGTTTGTAGTTCCCCTTGTTTTTAGTGTCTGCCTGCAGTGGCTAAGTTTGGTTCAGTGGGTTGTGTAGGCTTCCTGGTGGAGGGGACTGGTGCCTGTGTTCTGGTGGGTGAAGCTGGATCTTGTCTTTCTGGTGGGCAGGACCACGTCCTGTAGTGTGTTTTGGAGTGTCTGTGACATTATTATGGTTTTAGGCAGCCTCTCTGTTAATGTATGTGGTTGTGTTCCTGTCTTGCTAGTGGTTTGGCATAAGGCGTCAAGCACTATAGCTTGCTCGTTTTTTTTAAGTAGAGTTGGGTCTTAACGTTGAGATGGAGATCCCTGAGAGAGCTTTCACCATTTAATATTACATGGATCCTGGAAGTCTCTGGTGGACATATGTCCTGAACTCGGCTCTCCCTCCTCAGAGGTACAGGACTGACATGTGGCTGGAGCACAGAGACCATGTTAACCACACGGCTCAGAAGAAACAGAGAAAAAAAAAAAGAAAGAAAGGTAGAATAAAATAAAGTTATTAAAAAAATTAAAAGGTAATAAAAAAGAGAAAGGAGGAAGAGAGTGACCAAACCAAAAACCAAATCCACCAATGATAGCAAGTGCTAAAAACCTTACAGAAAAAAAAAAAAAAAGGACAGACAGAACTCTAGGCCAAATGGTTAAAGCAAAGCTATACAGACAAAATCACACAAAAAAGCACACACATACACAGTCACAGAAAGAGAAAAAGAAAAAAAAATGTATATGTATATATATAAGGAAGAGGGAAAACAAATTAATAAACAAATCTGCCAATGATAATAAACGCTAAATACGAAACTAAGATAAACATAAAACCAGAAACAGCTTAGGTGCAGAAAGCAAACCCAAAGTGTACAGTTGCTCCCAAAGTCCACCCCCTCAATTTTGGGATGATTTGTTGTCTATTCAGATATTCCACAGATGCAGGATACATCTCATTGACTGTTGAGATTTAATCCTCTGCCCCTGAGGCTGCTGGGAGAAATTTCCCTTTCTCTTCTTTTTTTGCACAGCTCCTGGTGTTCAGTTTTGGATTTGTCCCTGCCTTTGCCTGTAGGCCTTCTGAGGGCATCTGTTCTTCATTCAGAGGGGACAGCGTTAAAGTAGCAGCTGATTAGGAGGCTCTGGCTCATTCTAGCTGGGGGAAGGGAGGGGTATGGATTGAGGGGCGAGTATGCGGTGGCAGATGCCAACATGATGTTGCAACAACATGAGGTCCACAATGTGTTCTACCAGTGAAGCTGTCCCTGGATTCTGGGACCCTGGCAGTGTGGGGCTGCACAAGTTCCCAGGAGGGGTGGTGTGGATAGTGACCTGTGCTTGCACACAGGCTTCCTGGTGGCTGCAGCAGCTGCCTTAGCATTTCATGCCCGTCTCTGGTGTCCATGGTGATAGCCGTGACTCGCGCCCATCTCTGGAGCTTGTTTAGGTGGTGTTCTGAATCTCCTCTCCTCGTGCACCCCAAAACAATGGTCTCTTGCCTCTTAGGCAATTCCAGACTTTCTCCCAAACTCCCTTCTGGCTAACTGAGGTTCACCCCCCTTCAGACTGTATTCAGGTAGCCCACCCCAGTCCTCTCCATGGGATCTGACTTCCAAAGCCAGAGCCTCAGCTCCCAGCACATGCCTGCCCCAGTGGGTGAGCAAAAATGCCTCTCAGGTTGGTGAGTGCTGGTCGGTACTGATCCTCTGTGCAGGAATCTCTCTGCTTTGCCCTCTGTACACCTATTGCTCCACTCTCCTCCGTGGCTCCGAAGCTTCCTCCCAGCCACACCCAGTCTCCGCCAGTGAAGGGGTTTCCTAGTGTGTGGAAACTTTCCCTACTTCACAGATCCCTCCCAGAGGTGTAGGTCCTGCCCCCATTGTTTTGTCTCTGTTTTTTTCTTTTTTTCTGTTGCCCTAGCCAGGTACGGGAGTTTCTTGCCTTTTGGGAAGTCTGAGGTCTTCTGCCAGTGTTCAGTAGGTGTTCTGTAGCAGTTATTCCACATGCAGATGTATTTCTGATGTATTTGTGGGGAAGAAGGTGATCTCCATGTCTTACTCCTCCACCTTCTTGAAGGTTTCCTCCACTCTTATTTTTATAATAAAAAAGTTAATTTGTTCCATTGAATCATTTTCTATTTAAATCAAATAAAAATGCCCTGAGAAACATTTCAGTTGCTCAATACACATGTTCCCTTCAGAAATAGCCAAGGTGTATTTCCTGAGATAAGAAAAGCTTTATAATTCTCCACCTCAGTAATTTGCTTCTGAGTTGCAACTATGTCCAGTCTTCATTTACTCTTCTTGAATGCTTTTCCTTTTTCCATATAGATCTGAGTTTCTGATCTATATAATTTTCCTTCTCCCTTTTTCTTTTCCTTTGTGCTTAGTTTGTCTCATGTGCTCATAGAGTGTCATGTGCAGTGACCTTGGACCCAGCCCCTCAGACCAGAGTTTCCAGTGTGAAATGGCTATGACAACACCTCAGCTCTGGATGGTGTGCAGAAGCACTGTCCAGGACACTCAACTCACGATGGCGGCAGCAGGTCATGTGCAGAGACACTGCACCTGGCACTGTGCTCTGGAACCTGAGCAGCACAGCTGTGCCTACCTGATGAGAACTCTGCCCCTTCTCCTCTGAAGAATCCCTAGCTATATGTATATATTTTTAATAAAAATATGGAAGAGTAATGTCATTGAAGATTAAGGAGATCTGTTTTAACTCTTCACACTTAATTACGATGATTGACTGAGAAAGACTAGTGTTTGTAAAAAATGGCAGGTTTCAACTAGGTTCAAATGGTGAAAGTAAGGTTTAACGAAGTATTTAAAAATGTGGGGTTATGTGCTTTCCACCTGGGATCGGCAGAATGGCTCCTGCAAAGAAGGGTGGCAAGAAGGGTCTTTCTACCATCAATGAAGTGGCGACCAGAGAATATAGCATCAATAACCCAAAGAGCATCCATGGAGTGGGTTTCTAGAAGTGTGCCCTTTGTACACTCAAAAAGATTTGGGAATTTGCCATGAAGGAGATGGGAATGTCAGATGTGCACATCAATACCAGGTCCAACATAACTGTCTGGGCCAAGGGAATAAGGAATATCTCCTAGGTGTATCTGTGTAGTTGTTCAGAAATGAAGTTGAAGATTCAGCAAACAAGTTCTATACATTCCTTACCTATGTACATGTCAACATTTTAAAAACACTACAGACAGTCAATGTGGATGAGAACTCACCACTGATTGTGAGTAAAGTCATAAAACCATACACAAAAAATGTGTAGGGGACACTGTTAATCATGTACTTGAGGTCTTAAAAACCATAATAGGAAATATGGGAAAGAAGGAAAGACCTCGAAAACTGGATTTTGAATGAATTTGCATCAACACAATATGGAAATAACTTGAAGTAAAAGTAAATTATCAAATAAATTTACATATTGAATGGTTTAAAAGGAAAATAGGGAAATATAGTGTATATTTCACTCTCACAATCTTGTGAATTATTTCTAGCTGAAAGTATGTTACATTATTTAGTTAAGTCACTTTAACATTTAGTTCTGAGATATGTAAGGTGCAGACTTTCAATTAATATTGTTTATGATCCTGAAATTTTCTTATTAGGATTTCTTCTTTCGTCATATATTCAGCATAACTCAAGAAGTTTTTATGCACATTTCATGAATCTATTATATTTAATGAAAACCCATTTGTTATTTTTATCTGAAAAGATAGCAATACCTTCTTTTTTTAAATCATTTCTTTTTCATTTTTTATTTGAAAATTTTGAATGTACACAAAGAGCAAAAAGGAAAAGTATAATGATCCCTCATTACCATCATCCAGTGGCAAAAATTATCAATATGTTGCCAAACTTGATTCATCTATACCTCCCACTTTCCATTGTGTGCTGGTTATTTTTATTTAACAGCTTGACTAAGGTATACAATTCATAGAATTCACCCATTGTAAGAGTACAAGTTGATGATTTTTAGTAAATTTATACAGATGTTCAAAAATTACCACAATCTTGTTTTAAAACTTTTTCTTCACCCCAATGAGTCCCCATGGAACACCTCCTCACCACCCCTATTGCCTGTTTGTGGTCAATTCCTGCTCCTAATCTGAGCTCTAGGTAACCTTTGATCTGCTTTATATCTCTGTAGTGTTGCCTCATCTGGATGTTTCATATATAGAGAATTATACAATATGTAATCTTTTGTTTCTGGATTCTTCCACTTAGCATAATATTTTTTTAGGTTCATCCATGTTGTAGCATATATAAGTACTTCAATTATTTTTATTACTGAAGAGTATTCCAGTATATAGATAGACCATATTTTGTTTATGTACTCACAAATTGATTCATATTTGAATGTAGGTTGGGGCACATATTTGAATGTAGGTTAGGATTTTTGTGTTATAAAAATGCTATGAACATTCATTTAAAAGTCATTTTGTGTACATAGATACATTTTGCTTAGGTAAATACATAGGTGTGGAATTACTGGGATATATGGTGGTTTTGTAAGAAACTGAAAACTTGTGTTCTAAAGCAGTTACACCAGTTTACATCTCTATCAGCAATGTGTGAGAGTTCCAGTTTCTCCACATTCTCCTCAACACTTGCTTTTGTCTCCATTTTATTATAGTCATTTGACTGCATAAGAAGTGGTATCTCTTGTGGTTTTAATTTTCATGTCCCTAATGACAAATGATGTGGAGCAAATTGAGTTATCTTTAGTGAGGTGGATAGACCTAGAATCTGTCATAGAGTGAAGTAAGTCAGAAAGAGAAAATCAAATAACATATGCTAACACAAATATATGATATCTAAAAAAACAAAGAAACAAACAAACAAAAATCCCAATTAATACATGAGCACAATACTTGAATAGACTTTTCACTAGAGAAAACATATGAAGGGCTAATAAGTACATGAAAAGATTCTTCACAGCAATACCTTCTTATAACATCTGTTGAAGGTTAGACCTAAACGAAATAGATCATAGATTTTGAGGGGGGAGGGGAAAAGAATAGCTAGATCAATGCTTCTTTTCTTATAAATCTATGAAAATATTTTGCCAAGTGCTCTCATTTTTTAATCTTGCTCTAGAATGAAACAGCTTACCATTTTTATAAATTATATTGATCACACTAATTTTCAGTTCATGTTTTAAGTTTTTTACTTATTTTGTTAGTAAACAAGTCTTTACAGAGGCACTACTACATATGCAACAACAAGTGAAGGTCTTTGGGTAATAATGAAAAACAAATACCCTCTAGGGGCTTAAAGCTTCATTGGCTATGCATGGCCCATACACATGAATCAGCTTAAAAACAAGATATTGAAATATGAAGAGTTAGTATGTGCTACAGATTATATGACACTTTAAAAAAAACAGTAAAAACACAAAAAAACAGTGAAAACACAATAAATATTTTGGGAAGGAAAATTTGCGAATGATTTTTCAAATGTTATTTACAGCTATTATGAAAATAGAACAATTTCTTCATGAGAATGTCTTTTGTGTTCACACTGAGTTTCAATAGCCTTCTTTAGATATCAACACAAACTTAGTAAGAAAATTAGGTGAGAACAGTCAGCTTTACCCACCACCAGTCCCTCCCATCAGGAAACTTACACAAGCCTTTTAGATAGCCACACCCACCAGAGGGCAGACAGCAGAAGAAAGAAGAACTACAATCCTGCAGTGTGTGGAACAAAAACCACATTCACAGAAAGATAGATAAGATGAAAAGGCAGAAGGCTATGTGCCAGATGAAGAAACAAGATAAAACCCCAGAAAAACAACTAAATGAAGTGGAGATAGGTAACCTTACAGAAAAATAATTCAGAATAATAATAGTGAAGATGATCCAGGACCTCAGATAAAGAATGAATGCAAAGGTCAAGAAGATGCAAGAAATGTTTAACAAAAACCTAGAAGAATTAAAGAACAAACATAGATGAATAATACAATAATTGAAATGAAAACTACAGTAGAAGGAATCAATAGCAAAATAACTGAGGCAGAAGAACAGATAAGTGACCTGGAAGACAGAATGTTGGAATTCACTGCTGTGGAACAGAATAAAGAAAAAAAGAATGAAAAGAAATGAAGACTGCCTAAGAGACATCTGGGACATTAAAAGCAAAAACATTCACATTATAGGGGTACCAGAAGGAGAAGAGAGAGAGAAAGGACCCGAGAAAATATTTGAAGAGATTATAGTTGAAAACTTCCCCAATATGGGAAAGGAAATAGCCACTCAAGTTCATGAACAGAGTCCCATACAGGATACACCAAAGGAGAAACATGCCAAAACACAGCAATCAAATTGGCAAAAAATAAAGACAAAGAAAAATTATTGAAAGCAACAAGGGAAAACTGGCAAATAACATACAAGGGAACTCCCATAATGTTAACAGCTGATTTCTCAGCAGGAACTCTAAAAGCCAGAAGGGAGTGGCCTGATATACTTAAAGTGACGAAAGGGAAGAACCCACAACCAAGATTACTCTACCTGGCAAGGATCTCTTTCAGATTTGATGGAGAAATCAAAAGTTTTACAGACAAGCAAAAGGTAAGAGAATTCAGCACCACAAAATCAGCTCTACAACAAAGGCTAAAGGAACTTCTGTAAGTGGGAAACACAAGAGCTTAAAAGAACCTACAAAAAACAAACCCAAAACAATTAAGAAAATGGTCATAGGAACATACATATCGATAATTACCTTAAACATGAATGGATTAAATGCTCCAAACAAAAGACACAGGATTGCTGAATGGACACAAAAACAAGACCCATATATATATGCTGTCTACAAGAGACCCATTTCAGACCTAGGGATACATACAAACTGAAAGTGAGGGGATGGATAAAGATATTCCATGAAAATGGAAATCTAAAGAAAGCTGGAGTAGCAATACTCATAACAGATAAAACAGACTTTAGAATAAAGAATGTTACAAAAGACAAGGAAAGACACCACATAATGATCAAGGAATCAATCCAAGAAGAAGATATAACAATTATAAATATATATATACAACCAACATATGAGTACCTTAATACATAAGGCAATTGCTAACAGCAGTAAAAGAGGAAATTGACAGTAACCCGATAATAGTGGGGGACTTTAGCACCTCGCTTACACCAATGAACAGATCATCCAAAATGAAAATAGAAAAGGAAACAGAAGCTTTAAATGACAAAATAGACCAGATAGATTAAATTGATATATATACTACATTCCTCCAAAAACAGGAGATTACACTCTCATCTCAAGTGCACATGGAACATTCTGCAGGATAGATCACATCTTGGGTCACAAATCAAGCCTCAGTAAATTCAAGAAAATTGAAATCATATCAAGCATCTTTTCTGACCACAACACTATGAGATTAGAAATGAATAACAGGGAAAAAAAACATAAAAATACAAACATATGGATAATAAACAATACGTTACTAAATAACCAAGAGATCACTGAAGAAATCAAAAAATACCTAGATACAAATGACAATGAAAACACGATGATCCAAAACCTATGGGATGCAGCAAAAGTAGTTCTAAGAGGGAAGTTTATAGCTATGCATGCCTACCACAAGAAACAAGGAAAATCTCAAGTAAACAATCTAACCTTACACCTGAAGGAACTAGAGAAAGGATGAAAAAAAAAAAAAAACAAAAAACTAAAGTTACCAGAAGGAAATAAATCATAAAGATCTGAGCAGAAATAATTGAAATAGAAACAAAGAAAACAATAGCACAGGTCAATAAAACTAAAAGCTGGTTCTATGAGAAGATAAACAAAATTGATAAAACATTATCCAGACTCATCAAGAAAAAGAGAGAGAGGACTCAAATCAATAAAATTTGAAATGAAAAAGTAGAAGTTACATCAGACACCACAGAAATACAAAGCATCCTAAAAGACTACTACAAGCAACTCCATGCCAATAAAATGGACAACCTGGAAGAAATGGACAAATTCTTAGAAACGCATAACCTTCCAAGGCTGAACCAGGAAGAAATAGAAAATATGAACAGAAAAATCACAAGTAATGAAATTGAAACTGTGATACAAAATATTCCAAAAAACAGAAATCCAGGACCAGGTGACTTCACAGGTGAATTCTATCAAACATTTAGAGAAGAGCTAACACTCATCCTTCTCAAACTCTTACAAAAACTTACAGAGGAATGAACACTCCCAAAATCATTCTAAGAGGCTACCATAACCCTGATATCAAAACCAGACAAAGATACTACAAAAAAAAAAATAGAGAACAATATCACTGATGAATATAGATGCAAAAATCCTCAACAAAATGCTAGGAAACAGGATCCAAAAACACATTAAAAAGATCATACTCCATGATTAAGTGGGATTTACCTCAGGGATGCAAGGATTCTTCAATATATGCAAATCAATCAATGTGATGCACCATGTTAACAAAATGAAGAATAAAAACCATATGATCATCTCAATAGATGCAGAAAAAGCTTTTGATAAAATTCAACACCAATTTATGATAAAAACTCTCCAGAAAATGGGCATAGAGGGAACCTACCTAAACATAATAAAGACAATGTATGACAAACCCACAGCAAACATCATACTCAATGGTGAAAAACTGAAAGCATTTCCTCTAAGATCAGGAACAAGAGAAGGTTGTCCAGTTTCACCACTATTATTCAACATACTTTTGGAAGTCCTAGCCATGGCAATCAGAGAAGAAAAAGAAATAAAAAGAACACAGGGGCTTTCCTGGTTGCACAGTGGTTGGGAGTCCACCTGCCAATGCAGCGGACATGGGTTCATGCCCCGGTCTGGGAAGATCCCACATGCTGCAGAGCAGCTGGGCCTGTGATCCACGGCTGCTGAGCCTACGCATCCGCAGCCTGTGCTCTGTAACAGGAGAGGCCACAAAAGTGAGAGGCCCACACACCACAAAAAAAACAAAACAAAACAAAACAAAAAACAAATTGGAAAAGAAGAAGTAAAACTGTCACTGTTTGCAGATGACATGATACTATACATAGAGAATCCTAAAGATGCCACCAGAAAACTACTAAAGCTAATCAATGAATTTGGTAAAGTTTCAGTATACAAAATTAATGCACAGAAACCTCTTGCATTACTATATACTAATGATGAAATGTCTGAAAGGGAAATTAAGAAAACACTCCCATTTACCATTGCAACAAAAAGAATAAAACACCTAGGCATAAACCTACGTATGGAGACAAAAGACCTGTATGCAGAAAACTATAAGACACTGATGAAAGAAATTAAAGATGATGCAAACAGATGGAGAGATATACCATGTTCTTTGATTGGAAGAATTAATATTGTGAAAATGACTATACTACACAAAGCAATCTACAGATTCAATGCAATCCCTATCAAGCTACCAATTGCATTTTTTACAGAACTAGAACAAAAAGTCTTAAAATTTGTGTGGTGACACAAAAGATCCCGAATAGCAAAAGCAGTCTTGAGGGAAAAAAACAGAGCTGGAAGACTCAGACTCCCTGACTTCAGACTATACTACAAAGCTACAGTAATCAAGACAATATTGTACCGGCACAAAAACAGATACATAGATCAATGTAACAAGAGAAAAATCCCAGAGATAAACCCACGCACCTATGGTCAACTAATCTATGACAAAGGAGGCAAGGATATACAATGGAGAAAAGACAGTCTTTTCAATAAGTGGTGCTGGGAAAACTCTACAGCCGCATGTAAAAGCATGAAATTCGAGCACTCCCTAACACTATACACAAAAATAAACTCAAAATGGATTAGAGTCCTAAATGTAAGACCAGACACTATAAAACTCTTAGAGGAAAACATAGGAAGAACACTCTTTGACATAAATCACAGCAATATCTTTTTTGATCCACCTCCTAGAGTAATGGAAATAAAAACAAAAATAAACAAATGGGACCTAATGAAACTTCAAAGCTATTGCACAACAAAGGAAACCATAAATAAGACAAAAAGACAACCCTCAGAATGGCAGAAAATATTTGCCAAACAATCAGAGAACAAAGGATTAGTCTCCAAAATATATAAACAGCTCATGCAGCTCAATATTAAAAAAAAAACAAACCCCAATCCAAAAATGGGCAGAAGATGTAAACAGACATTTCTCCAAAGAAGACATACAGATGGCCAAGAAGCACATGAAAAACTGTTCAGCATCACTAATTATTAGAGAAATGCAAATCAAACCTACAATGAGGTACCATCTCACACCATTTAGAATGGGCGTCATCAGAAAATCTACAAACAACAAATGCTGGAGAGGATGTGGAGAAAAGGGAACACTCTTGCACTGTTGGTGAGAATGTAAATTGATACAGCCTCTATGGAGAACAGTATGAAGGTTCATTAAAAAACTAAAAATAAAATTACCATATGATCCAGCAATCCCACTACTGGGCATATATCCAGAGAAAACCATAATTCTAAAAGACACATGCACCCCAATATTCATTGCAGCACATCATGGAAGCAACCTAAATGCCCATCGACATATGAATGGATAAAGAAGATGTGGTACATATGTACAATGGAATATTACTTAAAAAGGAACGAAAGTGGGTCATTTGTTGAGACATGGATGTATCTAGCGACTGTCATACAGAGTGATGTGAGTCAGAAAGAGAAAAAACAAATATAGTATATTAATGCGTATATGTGGAACCTAGAAAAATGGTACAGGTGAACTGGTTTTGCAGGGCAGAAATTAAGACACATGTGTAGAGAACAAACGTATGGACACCAAGGGGGTAATGTGGTGTGGGGGTGGAGGTGGTGGTGCGGTGAATTGGGAGATTGGTATTGACATGTATACACTGATGTGTATAAAATTGATGACTAATCAAAACCTACTGTATAAAAAAGTAAATAAAATAAAATTAAAAAAAGCTGTAACAAGAGACAAGGAAGGACATTATATAATGATCAAGGGATAAATCCAATAAAAAAAAAGAAAAAGAAAATTAGGTTAAGAAACCTAATTTTTAAGAATACCAGGTGAAAAGACCTCAGTATATATGTCAGCTCTATTTTTATCAGCTTTTTACTTTTTGGCAGTTTCATTTTGTACAGAAATGGGAATAATAACTCACTAGTGTAAATATGAGAATTAAATAATATGCATTGTTATTAAATGTATGTTTATGAATACATTGCTGAGAACATGAAGAGGTGGTTCTCATCTCCAGAGCCTGAGGGGCAGCAACACTTCCCACAGTTGTTTGGATTCCAAGTGTTGGTGCTGTTGAATAACTGTAGAAAGCAAACTGTCATAGCTGCTTGGAAAACTCAACAGTGGAACTATTCCTCCACAAAATGTAGGAGCTGATACATTTTAATTAGTTTTTATTCATCAACACTTGTTGTAAATATATGTTACCTGCACTGTTGCTGCTAAAAATATAGAATACCATATGTGAAATATATGGGAAAGTATAAAAGACTGGAGAACAAATGGGAACGCTAAAAGGATGGTATTATTTCTGAATTTCTTCTAAGTTTCCCAGCTTAGGAGGGAAAAGTAGGATATTTAATTTTGATAACACATACCAAAACATGGTGTATCTCCAAATTGTAGTCTTAAATGTAGGGGCAATGGGAATGATTACACTTCTGAGTTACACTTACACCAGTGAAAATTGGTATTTAAAGTCAGACACCAATAAAATCAATTTCTTAAGTATTTGCTATTTTCATACAAAATCTTTTTAAAATATCGCTTTGCCTTTAGTTTAGTAACTTCTAATAAGTTTGAGGTGGGTGTTTATCAAAAAGTAAAGGAGTTCCTCACATTCTGAATCAAAATCCAAAATTTTATGTCTCTATCAAATGTTCTCTGACATTGTAAAGTTTAAGTGACATGTACCTGTTCTACTATGCAGGGTTCAGTAAGGCTGCAGAGCAGAAGGGCTGATTGTTAGTCATCCAGTGACAGCCTCAGATTCTGCAGAAATTTGCAATAGCCCACCCAAACTGCACTAAATACTTTCACATGGCAATGGAGAGAACTGTAAAACTGTATTTTCTCTTCCAAAGGTACACATCTTTCTCCAGAGTCTTATTTTTTTACAAGGGACATATGGTAGATTGGAAAAATGTCTCTCTTTCAGTCCTTAATAACTGCAGAGACTTTATAGCTCGACCACATTTGAGTAGATGCTAGAAGTTTCTCAGCAGCACACTGGTTGCGTTTATCACAAAAGGGCAATCAATGTCCACACACAATATGTTCGACAGTATCATCTCTTAGAAACACAAGAACAACCTCTACATGCTCTCCTACATCCTGTTTCTATTGTATAATGTGAATACCCGAAGGTATATATGACTTTAACAATTCCTTCAATTTCTGTCATTACTTTCATTCAAGAAATTCTAAATTCAATAGTCAATCATCTCAACAGACTAACCTGTACTGATTTTATACATTTTAATACATGCTTTAGCATTTTTAAATGAAAGTAATCTTATATTTGTCATAGAAATTTCATTTTATATGCTAATAGGACAATCTAAATTGTACATAAATTCCTACCCTAAAACTACTCAAATACTCTTCTTTGTATTATTTCTTTGTTCCTGCACTCTGCAATATCACATTTAGAAACATCTTTCTTTCTTAAGAAAAATTCTATGGCTTGTGTATAACATAAGATTCAAAGTTATTTAACAAAATTATAGTTAACTCCTTTTTGTTTTTGTGTGTGTTTTTTTTTTTTTTTAGTTCCCTGACCAGAGATTGAACCCATGGCCCCCTGCAGTGGAAGCACAGAGTCTTAACCACTGGACTGCCAGGGAAGTCCCCTTTAACTCCTTTGTTAAAGTCAAAATATGTTATATAATTTTGTTTACATTTTTGAATTTATGTGACTATTTTATAGTTTTACATATGATTAAAATATTATTCTAGTTTTTAGATTTTGTCTTTCAAAGATATGGAGTAATGTCTGTACTAATTACTTTCAGTAGAACCAGAGACAGTAGAATATATAGGTATATTCTATTTAAATATAAGATTCAGATTTGGTCTATATTATATTCTTCACATATCATGATAAAATATGTAATAAATTTGTTTTATTTTCATATAGAGAACTGGAAAGTAAAGTAAGTATAAAGAAAAGTGATAAAAATATTGAAGTATATGGTTTCTGGATCTCGGTGACTGGGTTATTTTATCTAATCTTTTATACCCTCTGAAGTTAAAAGTGGATAATTTTCAACTAAGAAGAAAACAATTATACATGATTGGGCTCAGTACCTTTGCAGTACACTTTAAGTTGTAGTGTTCAAGAAGGGAACATAACTGACTGAAAGGGAAATAATTACATGCCATAGGACATGGTAATCTTTTGCACTCAGTGTTTTGCTTTTTTTTTTATGCCAATATTATTATAATGTAGGAAAGACTAATAAAACTGTATCACAATAATTTCAGTGTGTTAATTCAACTTCAACATAAGAAATGAAGCTAAATATAAAAAGCCAAGGAAAACATCTTATCTCAATAATTAACAATATATTTGATAGAGCTAGCTCAGGGAATATCTGTAAAATGAGTGAAGATGGTTTGGAAACTTCACATAATCTCCATTCTAATACATTTTTCCAGATGTTCATTGACATCTTGAGACCCTTCTGTCCAGGTTTTATTCTCCCAGGATTTACATCCGTATTCTATTTACCTCAGGCTTTTTTTTTTTTTTTTTTTTGAGATAGTGCTATCTGCTAGACCATAGTTTTGACTTGACAGAGACTCTGGAAGAGTCTAGGGGAAGTTAGGAGTCACCAGAAAATACTTCCAGGGTGTATATCAAGTCAAAACTATTTTTACAAGACTAGGATTTTTTGGTGAAGTTTTCCATAAGATACATGACCTATTATTAGAATAATTTGAATGCAGAGCTAATATGACAATCCAGTTGTCTTTTATTAATCCAGCATTACAGAAATTTACAAAACTGTAAAGCAATGACACTCTTCACACCATTCCTTTTGTTTGGGAAGATACAGTTGACCCTTGAACCTTTCTATATCTGCAGTTCCTCATCTGAGGATTCAACCAACTACCAACTGTATAGTAATGTAGCATTTAGCATTCAAAACAACCACCAAAAAGCACACCCTCACAGTTCAAACCCGTGTTGTTCAAGAATCACTTGCAAGTTATAGTGTAAGTACCTGATAATTGGTTTTTTGATTGTAAACTAAAGCTGGCATTGAGCTTTTGATTTCCAAGGCATCCATTCTAAAGATATCCATCTGAAATAAATATATTACCAACTACACAACTAGATAAAGAGCCTGGTTGTCCCAACCGTAAAGTTCTCCTTTTAGAAAACCCTGGTTAACCTAGATAACTGACTGCTTGAATGACCCTACTTTTCCCCTCCCGTGCTTTAATTCTCACTCTCATGTTTTAACTTTGCCAGTAAAGGATGAACCTGCAAAACCCTTGGCACCTCACCCTTTACACGCATAAAAGCAGAACTCTGGGTTCACTCTCTCTCACTCTCCCTATGACCTCAATATGTGGCCCCAGGTGTACCGTGCATGCTTCAGGACTTATGAGTAATACACCTTGTTTTTTCAAAGTTCTTTAATGATTGTTGCTGAGCTGCATCTTGCAATCATAAGGACTACAAGGTTAGCTCAGCCACAACATAAGTTCTGGATGGGAAACTGTCCATTGGGGCTCCCACAAGTAGTACAAGCTCAGACAAGTGCTCTAGGCATTCCTACTCCATAGCTTCACTATCAAAATGGTGAGACCAGCATAAAAAATGGTTTTTCATTAAAAATATGGGATTGATGTTAATAAGGGGTTGGTTTATTGTTGCTATGCTCAAGTTGATCAGTGAATATTTATAAAACATGTTATTTAAAATTTTGAATCCAAAATATAGGTAGCTATAACCAAACAGAGGCAAAAGTTCCCTGGGATCCTTAATAAGTTTTAAGAATGTAAAGGGGTCCTGAGGCCAAAACTTTCAGAATCACATGTGCTAGACAGTCTGAAATAGGTGAGATGTTAGCTGAACACTTCTGATAGTAAATTTGTATTTTACAAGAGCCTTCTGGAATACTGCTGTTTTACCCCAAAGTAACACACTTAAGTATGATTTTTTTGTAAATTGGGCAAGCTGTTAAAACAACTTTTATTGTGAAAGTGGGGGAAAAAGATGGTCAGGAAAGAAAATCCTCATTCTATAGAGGAATATATTTACTTTTGAAGAGCTGGTAGTGATGGATTTTCAGATTCTGAATACAGCTTACTGACTCTACCATGATATAGTTTTCACACTTTAAAAGTAGAGCAGGTAGCAGATGGAACCCCATGTGTCTAAAACCATTTTCTGAACTTATGGATGTTTTTCTCCGCTCCTAAAGGATCACTATAATTACATGTGCTATTTTGGTTCGTTCTACCAAAAAAAAAAAAAAATCCAAATTATGTCAAAAAATCTTGTTCTAGTTTTGTTTAGTTAGTTATTAAAACACTAAGACGTAACTGAAAATACCTATATACTCACATTTTTAAGCAATTAACTTTTTATGTCCAAACATTTCTTCTTTTGAACTTAAATAAGGTATCATCTGAACTGTAAAAACATAAATATCCAATTTAATTATATTGAGTCTTTGTTGAAAATCATACTGATTATTCCTTGAAAGCTTGATGAAAATGGCCTTTGAAAACCCAGATGGAAAAAAGTCTAAATACAACATAAACAGGAGAAAGAAAAGAACATTAGGTGGAAATACTAAGAGGATATTTGTTGAATGGCCTGTTTATAAAAATAATATAAATGTTGAAAATTTTAGTTTAAATATGGCTAGCTCATTATCTGCTCAATATTTTTATTTACTTTAGTATATTTTGCAAATAGTGCACATAATTTGCCAATGTATTTTGTTTGGCACATTTGGCCTAAACCACCAAAATGGATACAATTAAGATAGTTCAAAATTTATGGAAATTTAAAATTATCTTAATTTTATATCACATATATATTATATTTATATTTCATATATATATATATATATATATATATATACTTTTCTTTGTATATCCATACTGAACCATGAGAAGAATTAAAATGAAGTATTCTCAATTCTTTAAAGGAGTAAAGATAATGTATTCAGCCAGTTTTCCCAAATATTTGTTCAGATAAATGTTCACATGGAATTTCATACAGGTTCAGCTAAAAAACACTTTTATGAAATAAGTTTGGAGAATATTGCATGCTTAACCTCACTTGGAGATGTACAATGTACCTTAACTTTTTAAATACTCAGAAGTGTTCAGTAAAAGTACAAGTGCATTTTCTGTGTGCATGTGTGCATAATTTGATCTTATGAAATTATCTGTTTTGGAACATCAGTTAATAATTATAGATATAAATATCCAAGAAAACTGAATTGGAAATGCTCTTTGAGATGATTTCAGCTACTTTTAAGTTGGGTAAAACAAATTCACCATTTCTAAATTTCTTCTTGCCTGTAATTATAAAAGAAAAGTGGTTTATCTTGTTCAAACAAGAAAAAAATGGATGATATGAGTGTTTTGTTAATAAATTTAATCTAGGCAAATATAAAGTATATCAGATATTAGAAATATAATGTCTATGCATTAAGTATGAAGTGATAACACTAATCCTTAGGACTTTTATTGCATTCCAATTGCCTTTTGCCCAGATAAGTTCAGATATAGAACCCATTCACACTCATAATCTACATATAGTTGTCTTTTTAAAACCTGAAATGTCATTACTTGTTTTGATATTATATCTTTATTATCTCTTAGAGAAGACTTTAAGGGATAGGTTTAAATTTTCAAAATTTATGGATATGGGTAGATAATTACTGAAAGAAACTGAGATAAGAATGCTTTATTAAGTACATTTGATTCTTGAACAACCCTGGGGTTAGGGGTGTCAATCCCTTGCACAGCTGAAAATCCACATATAAGTTTTGACTCCTCTAAAATATAACTATTAAGAGTCTATTGTTTACTGGAAGACTTACTGATAGCATATAGTCAATTAATAGATATTTTCTACTTTATATGTATTAAATACTGTATTCTTACAATAGAGTAAGCTGGAGAAAATAAAATGTTATTAAGAAAATCATAAGGAAGATAAAATACATTTAAAACCCTGTACAACAGTGGTCCCCAACCCCCGGGCTGCAGACCAGTACTTGTCCTCAGTCTGATAGGAACTGGGCTGCACAGCAGGAGGTGAGTGGTGGGCGAGGAAGCAAAGCTTCATCTGCCGCTCCCCATCGCTCATATTACTGCCTGAACCATCCCCCCAATTGCTCACATTACTGCCTGAACATCCCCCCCTCACTCCGTCCATGAAAAATTTGTTTTCCACGAAACTGGTCCCTGGTGCCAGAAAGTTTGGGGACCATTGCTGTATGATATTTTTCGGTACCATAAGTTTACCTTGTCTATTTACAAGATGAAGTGTCTGTCTCTCAGTACATATATAAATAATGTCTTATATGATACAGAACACTGTGGATGTTATACATATCACTAACACTAGCCATCAAAAATGGAAAGATAATGTGAAAAAAAATTCATATTTATTTACAGGTAAAACTGTTTATGCATTGCTAATGAAGAAGTAGCAATGTGATTATTTTATGGTGGCCTAGGGAAATCAATATGATTGCTCCACAGCAGTCCAGCCTATACACTAATAAATGAAGCATTATAAAATTTTTTATGGCATACAGTATTGCAGCCATATTCAAAATACAGTATTGGAAACACTGTTACATTAAAAAAAAAAAAACCACTTACCTATGATGATAAGCTGATAGGCAGTTTTCCCAATTACTAGAGAGTGACATACTGTACAGTAACATAATTCTTTGAAAGCTAAGTTATAAAACAGTATGAAAACTAACACATTATTAATTTTATATTAAATATGACTTAGCTTAGGCCTATCTAAAGATAGGCTATCCACTTCAAGTCTTGCACACAATGTTCTACACAGCACTTAGACAATAATGAAGATAATGATAGCACAAAAATGTTTCATACAGTTTTTGTCTTACAGTTATTAGATTTTCACACAGACACACATATGTAACTGGTTAGTTTATTAACTGTACAGCATGGTGATTATTTATTATTCATTAAATGGAATTGGATCTTCATAAAAGTCTTCATCCTAATCATCTTCAAGTTGAGTAGGCTAAGGATGAGGAGGAAGACGAGGGGTTGGTCTTGCTGTCTCAGAGGTGGCAGAGCCAGAAGAGGGGAAGGATGTGGTAGGGAAGGCAGAAAAGGCAGACATACTCAATGTAACTTTACAGAAATACATCTTACTTTCTGTCTGACATTTTTACTTTTTCATTTCCCTAAAAATGTTTCTGTACAGTTCCAATCTCTCTTCCACCAATTACTTTACTTTCAGTGCCCATATCATAGAAGAGTCCATGTCATAAAAGAAGTCAAAGGCAGTCTTGAATAACGGGAATCCTTCTGCCAGATTTTCTAATGTCACTTTGCTTTCTGGTACTGTTTCTCCTACGTCTTCTTCCTCTTTGGCACTGGTTTGGAAGTGCTCATCTCCATCAACTTGTCTTCTGTTAATTCCTCTGGTGTGGTGTCTCTTAGCTCTTGAATTTCCTCAAGATACACATTTTGAAACCCTTTACCTTGTACCTTTTTTACCATATCCACAATCTCTTTCATAATTTTTTAATTGGCTCTGTAGTAAACTCCATGAAGTCATGTACCACGTCTGGACACAGTTTTGTCAGCAGGAATTTATTGTCTTGAGCTTGATGGCTTTCACCATTTTTCTACAACAATGGCATCTGCAGTGGTGTAATCCTTCCAGACATTCATAATGTTCTCACTATGGGGGTTTTCTTCCATAGCATTGACAATCCTTTCCATAGAGTACCATGCATAATGAGACTTAAAGGCCCCTGTGACCCACTGATCATGAAGCAGAATTTAAAACCTTGTGTTTTGGGACAAGGAGACCAACCTTGATGCCTTCAGTTTTGAATTCATGGGTTTCTGGGTAGCCAGAGGCATTTTCTAATATCAAAATAACTTTAAAAGGCAGTTTTTTACAGGCAAGATATTTCCTGACTTCAGGGACAAAGAATTGGTGGAGCCAATCGAGAAAAAGTGTTCTCCTTGTTCAGGCATTCCTGTTGTACAACCAAAGGACAGCAACTGGTGTTTATCTTTTCCCTTCAAGGCTTGGGGGTTAGCAGCTTTATAGATAAGGGCAATAGTGATCATAAATTGAATTGCCTTTGCTCAAAATTGTAGACGTAGCCTATCCCTTCCTGCCTTAAGTCCTGGTGTTTGCTTCTCTTCTTTACGAATAAGTGTCCTTTGTGGCATTTTTTTCCCCACAGAATAGGGCACTTTCATTTACATTAAAAACCTGTTAAGGTAGATATCCTTTCTTCCTCAAGGATTTTTTTAATGGTGTCTGTGAACTCGCCTGCTGACTCTTGGTTGGCAGAATCTGCTTCTCCTATTATCTTGAAATTTTTATGCCAAACCTCTTTCTCAAATTATCAAACCTAGAGGTAGGACAGGAATAAAGACACAGATGTAGAGAATGGACTTGAGGACACGAGGAGGGCGAAGGGCAAGCTGAGACAAAGTGAGAGAGTGGCATGGACTTATATATATTACCAAATGTCAAATAGATAGCTAGTGGGAAGCAGCCACATAGCACAGAGATATCAGCACTGTGTTTTGTGACCACCTAGAGGGGTGGGCTAGGGAGGGTGGGAGGGAGACACAAGAGGGAGCAGATATGGGAATATATGTATGTGTATAGCTGATTCACTTTGTTATAAAGCAGAAACTAACACAGCATTGTAAAGCAATTATACTCCAATAAAGATGTTAAAAATAAATTATCAAAGCATCCTTTGCTGGCATTAATTCCTCCAGCTTTATATCCTTCACCTTCCTTTTTTTTTTTTTTAAAGTGGTCATATAAAGATTTTGCTTTTTCTTGAATCATACTAGTGTCTAGAGGTATGCCTTTCTTACAGCAATCCTTCTTCACTCACATAAAATTTGCATTTTCAACACAACACAAAAAGATACTTTGGAAAAAGCAGAAGGTTTTTGTGTCTGCTGGCATAGCTGCGATGAAGGCTCCACAAATTTCTTTTTCTTTTTCTTTTTTTTTTTTATAATGGTCATTATGGTGGATTCATTTGTCTTGAAATTGTGGGCAACTGCAGCTGCAGACCGCAATCTATGGTACATATCAAACAATCAAGCTTTTTCTTGTAATGTCGTGACTTTTCTCTGCTTCTTGGGAGTACTTCCAGCATTACTAGTGGCAATTCACGTGGGTTCCATGGTGTTATTCAAGGTTTATGCTATTGCACTAAAAACAATGAAAAATATAAGAGAACCGAGAGAGAGCACTCCAATATGCAATTTACTGGAAGGACAAACTCCTAACACAGAGATGATTAGTATCACATGTGGCTTTAGCAGATACTCCCAACACTTGATCTTACCACAATAGCATCAGGAGGTGGCTATGACATTATTACAGTAGTAGTGTGTACTATAGTTAATTTTATGCATTTATGATTTAATACCACCTCTTTATGTTTGCTTACATTTTTGTAGATTGCAAATGGCACCATGTACAGTCTGTAAGTGTGTGTAAGTTTGATAAATTTTAACTTTTGATAACAATAGTTTTGTGTATATTTTATACTAATAAATTATAAAAATAGACTAGTATCTACATATATTTTATGTAGTCATGACATACCTTTTTCTTAATTTTTTTAATATTTCTGGGCCACATGGTTCATCTTCAAGTTTTTTTCAAACTTTCACAGATTTATTTAATATCCAATATATTTATTGAAAAAATATATGTATAAGTAGAACCATGCAGTAAACTTGTGTTTTTCAAAAGTCAACTGCACTATGATCTCACTTAGTGTTTCTGTAATGTGTTACAAACCATGTTGACCATGTTGTTCAACAGATTTGACGTAAAGTCAGAGGAGGCTATAAATCATTCACCTTATTGGGCCATAATGAAAGATACATTTTAAAGTCCCATACTAATACTGTATTGCTGCCAGATTTTCCCTTTAGATCTGTTAACATTGGCTTTATGTATTTAGGTGCTTCTCAGTTGAGTGGATAAGTATTTACAAATGTTATATCTTCTTGTTGAATTGACCCTTTTATCGTTATGTGGTGCACATCTTTGTCTTTTATTATCATCTTTGTTTCAAAGTATATTTTGTCTGATATAAGTATAGCTACCCAGCTTTCTTTTGGTGTCTGTTTTCATGTAACATCTTTTTCCATTCTTTTATTTTCACTCTGTGTGTTTCCTTACATCTGAAACAACTCTCTTGTAGGCAGCATATAGATGGGTATTATTTTTCTATTAATTTGGCCACTCTATGTCTTTTAAATGGATAATTTAGTGCATTTACATTTAAAGTAATTATGGAGAGGTATGTATTTTTACTATTTTGTTGATTGTTTTCTGGCTCTCTTCTAGTTCATCTTGGTTTCTTTTCTTCTCTTGTGTTTTGATGATTTTCTTTTTTTTTTTTTTTTTTTTTTTTTTTGCGGGCCTCTCACTGTTGCGGCCTCTCCCGTTGCAGAGCATGGGCTCCGGACGGGCAGGCTCAGCGGCCATGGCTCATGGGCCCAGCCGCTCCGCGGCACGCGGGATCCTCCCAGACCGGGGCATGAACCCCCATCCCCTGCATCGGCAGGCGGACTCCCAACCACTGCGCCACCAGGGAAGCCCCTGATGATTTTCTTTAGTGTTACATTTAGATTCCAGTCTCATTATTTTTTATGCATCTACCATAGAGTTTTGCTTTGTGTTTACCTTGAGTCTCACTTATATCAGCATATATATATATATATATATATATATATATATATATATATATATATAATTGACACCTATATATATAGGGGTTAATTCAACAAGAAGGTACATAATTAATGTATAAAACTTGATGAATTTGGAGATAAGTATATACCTGTGAAACCATTACCAAAATCTACACAATAATCCTATCCATTACTTCCAAAAGTTTCCTCCTGCCCTTTTCTTTATTATTATCATTGTGGTTATTTTGTCATAAGAACACTTAACATAAGATCTACCTACTTCACAATTTTTTAAGTATATAATACAATTTCATTAATTATGAGTACTGTGCTGTACAGAGTATTACTAGGATTCATTCATCTTCTGTAACTGAAAATGTGTACCTTTGACTAATATCTCCCCATTTTCCCCTCAGTTGTCAACCCCCATTCCACTCTTTGCTTCTATGAGTTTGACAAGCCTAGATTCATCACATAAGTGGGGTCTTGGAGAATTTATCTTACTGTGTCTAGCTTAATGTCCTATACACCTATTATAATATTTTCCAGTTTAATCTATGTTCTCATGATTGGCAGTATTTCCTTCTTTTTTTAAGGATGAATACTATTCCATTGTATGTATATGATACATTTTCTTTATTCATTCACTCATCAATGGCTCTTTAGGTTGTTTCTTTGTATTGACTATTCTAAATAATGCTGCAATGAACATGAGAGTGTAAATATTTCTTTGAGATCCTGATTTCAATTCCTTTAGGTATATAAGCAAAAGTAGGATTGCTGGGTCATCTGGTAGTTTTATTTTTAGTTTTTCTGAGGAAACTCCATACTGCCTACAATAGTGGCTGCACTAATTTAATTTCCCACAAACAGTGTAAGGGATTTGTTTCTTCACATCCTTGCCAACACTTGTTACCCTTTGAAGTTTTCATAGTAACCATCCAACTATAAGATGATATTTGATTTGCATTCCCCAAAGTTTAATGATATTAAGTACCTTTACATAGACCAATTAGCCTTTTTTAGTCCTTCTTGAAGAACAGTATTTTCAGTTTCTTTGCACTTTTAAAATATCATGTTGTTTTTGGCCATGAAACTGTATGAGTCCTTTATATATTTGGGATATTAATGCTTTATAAGACATCTAGTTTGCAAATGTTTGCCTCCATTCTTCAGGTTGCCTTTTCACTTTACTGATTGCTTCCTTTTCTGGGAAGAAGTTTTAGTTTGACATAGTCCTACTTGTCTTTTTTTTTACTTTGATTCTTTGTGCTTTTGGTGTCATACTCAACAAACCATTGCCAATACCAATGCCATGAAGCTTTTAATCTATGTTTTCTTCTAGGAGTTTTAAGTTACAGCTTACATTTATGTCTTTAATTTATTTTGAATTGACTTCTGTATGGTGTAAGATAAGAATCCAATTTCACTTTTTTTGTATGAGGGTATCCAGTTTTCTCAGCACCAGCTTTTGAAGAGACTATCCCATGTCTTTTTTGCTTTGTTGGCACCCTTGTTAAAAATTATTTGACTATATATATGTGGGTTTGTTTTTGGGCTCTCTATTCTGTTCCATTGACCTGAATATCTGTTTTAATGCCAGTGCTTTACTGTTTCAATTATTTGAGCTTAGTAATATAATTTAAAATCACAAAATGTGATGACTCCAACTTTGCTCTTTTTTCTAAAATTTTCTTTGGCTATTCGGGATCTTTTGTGATTCCATATGAATTTTAAGATTTTTTTCTGTTTCTATGAAAAATGCCACTGAGATTTTGATAAGGATTGCATTGAATCTGTAGATTACTTCAGGAAGTATGGACATTTTAACATTGTTAATTTTTCCAATCTATGGACACTGAGTGTCTTTGAATTTATTTGTGTTTGCTTTAATTTCTTTTGTCAATATTTTATATTTTTCAGTATATAAATTTTTCACTTCCTGGTTAAGTTTATTCCTAAGTATTTATTATTTTTGATGATATTGCAAATGGAGTTGTTTCCTTAATAGATAAGTTTCTTAAAGGTTGAATTGAATACTTATTGTTTATATTTCCTTGTTATATAAGAATTCAAAGATGCAAATTTTCTTTTAAGTAACATGTTAGTCACATATCACACATTTTGATATATTATGATATCAGTATCATTCAATTATACATTTTTGACACTTCCTGAGTGATTTTCCTTTACCTGTGAGGGATCTAGAAATATGTTGGTTAATTACCAGATAAGTATAACTCCTTCTAGATTGTTGGTGCAATTGTTTGCCAATTTAAAATATTGTGATTAGACAATTAGCAATGTGTGGTTTCAAATGTTTGTATTTTTTTAGATATTTTTAATTGTTCTTTATGTGGTCTATTATGTTGTATATTCTTTCAAGACCGCATGCATTCAAAAAGAATACATTCTATAATTATTTCATGGGTGTAATATATAAGTCATTATGTCAAGGTAGTTAACATAATTATTTAGATTATGTTTTTTGGTTTGGTTATATTATCAAGTAATAGAAGTGGGGGTACTACGGACATGTTTATTTTGCCTTTTAATTCTGTCAGTTTTGGCTTCAGGCATTTTTAAACTCTCTTATTAGGGGCCCAAATATTTGTGACTGTTATGATTTCTTGATGACCAATATCTTATCAATAAATTTCACTTTATCTCAACATTGTCCTGAGCTCTATTTTGTCTGATATAGAAACTCACCCTAACTTTATCATGCTTATATTATATGTACTTTTTAACCCTTTAATTTTCAATCGGTCTGGGTATTTATGTTTAAAGTGAATCTCTTGTTAATGGAAGAAAGTTGAGTTTTTCTGTTCATCTATTCTGACAGTTTTTGTCATTATTTGGATTACAAACTAATTGGAGTACAAATTCAATTTATATTTAATTTAATTATTGGTATGGCTGGGTTATTTATACCAATTTGCAAGTTATTCTCTATTTGTCACATATCATATTTTTTTTTCTTTCTATGTCCCTCCTTTCCTGCAGCATATATGTGTTTTAACATCTTTATTGGAGTATAATTGCTTTACAAGGGTGTGTTACTTTCTGCTTTATAACAAAGTGAATCAGTTATACATATACATATGTTCCCATATCTCTTCCCTCTTGTGTCTCCCTCCCTCCCACCCTCTCTATCCCACTCCCCTAGGTGGTCACGAAACACCGAGTTGATCTCCCTCTGACATGCGGCGGCTTCCTACTAGCTATCTATTTTACGTTTGGTAGTGTATATATGTCCATGTCAATCTCTCACTTTGTCACAGCTTACCCTTCACCCCCACCATATCCTCAAGTCCATTCTCTAGTAGGTCTGTGTCTTTATTCCCATCTTACCCCTAGGTTCTTCATGACAATTTTTTTTCTTAGATTCCATATATCTGTGTTAGCATACGGTATTTCTCTTTCTCTTTCTGACTTACTTAACTCCGTATGACAGACTCTAAGTCCATCCACAACAATACAAATGCCTATATTTAATTTCTTTTTATGGCAGAGGAATATTCTGTTGTATATATGTGTCACATCTTCTTTATCCATTCATCCAATAATGGACACTTAGGTTGCTTCAATGTCCTGGCTATTATTAATAGAGCTGCAATGAACATTTTGGTACATGACTCTTTTTGAATTATGGTTTTCTCAGGGTATATGTCCAGTAGTGGGATTGCTGCATCATATTGTAGTTCTTTTTGTAGTTTTATAAAGAACCTCCAAATTGTTCTCCATAGTGGCTGTACCAATTCACATTCCCACCAGCAGTGCAAGAGGGTTCCCTTTTCTCCACAACCTCTACAACAGTTATTGTTTCTAGATTTTTTGATGATGGCGATTCTGACCAGTGTGAGATGATATCACATTGTACTTTTGATTTGTAATTCTCTAATGATTAATAATGTTGAGCATTATTCCACGTGTTTCTTGGCAATCACAATACCTTCTTTGGAGAAATGTCTATTTAGGACTTCTGCCCATTTTTGGATTGGTTTTTTTTGTTGTTGTTGTTGTTATTGAACTGAATGAGCTGCTTGTAAATGTGGGCGATTAATCCTTTGTCAATTGCTTCATTTGCAAATATTTTATCCCATTCTGAGGGCTGTCTTTTGGTCTTCTTTATGGTTTCCTTTGCTGTGCAAAAGCCTTTAATTTTCATTAGGTCACACTTGTTTATTTTTGTTTTTATTCCATTTCTCTAGGAGGTGAGTCAAAAAGGATCTTGCTGTGATTCATGTCATAGAGTGCTCTGCCTAAGTTTTCGTCTAGGAGTTTGATATTTTCCGGCCTCACATTTAGGTCTTTAATCCATTTTGAGCTTATTTTTGCATATGGTGTTAGGGAGTGCTCTAATCTCATACTTTTACATGTACCTGTCCAGTTTTCCCAGCACCACTTATAGAAGAGACTGTCCTTTCTCCACTGTACATTCCAGCCTCTTTTATCAAAGATAAGGTGACCATATGTGCATGGGTTTACCTCTGGGCTTTCTCTCCTCTTCCATTGATCTATATTTCTGTTTTTGTGCCAGTACCGTACTGTCTTGATTACTGTAGCTTTGTAGTATAGTCTGAAGTCAGGGAGCCTGATTCCTCCAGCTCCATTTTTCATTCTCAAGATTGCTTTGGCTATTCGGGGTCTTTTGTGTTTCCATACAAATTGTGAAATTTTTTGTTCTAGTTCTGTGAAAAATGTCAGTGGTAGTTTGATAGGGATTGCATTGAATCTGCAGATTACTTTGGGTAGTAGAGTCATTTTCACAATGTTGATTCTTCCAATCTAAGAAAATGGTATATGTCTCCATCTATTTGTATCATCTTTATTCTTTCATCAGTGTCTTATAATTTTCTGTATACAGGTCTTTTGTCTCCTTACGTAGGTTTATCCCTAAATATTTTATTCTTTTTGTTGCAATGGTAAATTGAAATGATTTCTTGATTTCACTTTCAGATTTCTCATCATTAGCATGTAGGAATGCCAGAGATTTCTGTGTATTAATTTTGAATCCTGCTACTTTACCAAATTCATTGATTAGCTCTAGTAGTTTTCTGGTAGCATCATTAGGATTCTCTATATATAGTATCATGTCATCTGCAAACAGTGACAACTTTACTTCTTCTTTTCTGATTTGGATTCCTTTTATTTCCTTTTCTTCTCTGATTGCTGTGGCTAAAACTTCCAAAACTATGTTGAATAATAGTGGTGAGAGTGGGCAACCTTGTCTTGTTCCTGATCTTAGTGGAAATGGTTTCAGTTTTTCACCATTGAGGACGATGTTTGCTGTGGGTTTGTCATATATGGCCTTTATTATGTTGAGGAAAGTTCCCTCTATGCCTACTTTCTGCAGGGTTTTTATCATAAATGGGTGTTGAATTTTGTCAAAAGCTTTCTCTGCATCTATTGAGATGATCATACGTTTTTTCTCCTTCAATTTGTCAATATGGTGTATCATGTTGATTGATTTGCATATATTGAAGAATACTTGAATTCCTGGAATAAATCCCACTTGATCATGGTGTATGATCCCTTTAATGTGCTGTTGGATTCTGTTTGCTAGTATTTTGTTGAGTATTTTTGCATTTATGTTCATCAGTGATATTGGCCTGTAGTTTTCTTTCTTTGTGACATCCTTGTCTGGTTTTGGTATCAGGGTCATGGTGGCTTAGTAGAATGAGTTTGGGAGTGTTCCTCCCCCTGCTATATTTTGGAACAGTTTGAGAAGGATAGGTGTTAACTCTTCTCTAAATGTTTGATAGAATTCGTCTGTGAAGCCATCTGGTCATGGGTTTTTGTTTGTTGGAATATTTTTAATCACAGTTTCAATTTAAGTTCATGTTATTGCTTGATTCATATTTTCTATTTCTTCCTGATTCAGTCTTGGCAGGTTGTACATTTCTAAGAATTTGTCCATTTGTTCCAGGTTGTCCATTTTATTGACATAGAGTTGCTTGTAGTAATCTCTCATGAACTTTTGTATTTCTGAAGTGTCAGTTGTTACTTCTCCTTTTTCATTTCTAATTCTATTGATTTGAGTCTTCTCCCTTTTTTCCTGATCAGTCTGGCTAATGGTTTATCAGTTTTGTTTATCTTCTCAAAGTACCATCTTTTAGTTTTATTGATCTTTGCTATCATTTCCTTCATTTCTTTTTCATTTATTTCTGATCTGATCTTTATGGTTTCTTTCCTTCTGCTAACTTTGGGTTTTTTTGTTCTTCTTTCTCTAATTGCTTTAGCTACAAGGTTAGGTTTTTTTTTTTTTTCGAGATGTTTCCTGTTTCTTAATGTCAGATTGTATTGTTATAAACTTCACTCTTCCAACTCCTTTTGCAGCATCTCATAGGTTTTGCATCATCGTGTCTCCATTGTCATTTGTTTTTAAGTATTTTTTTCATTTCTTCAGTGATCACTTCTTTATTAAGTAGTGTATTGTTTAGCCTCCATATGTTTGTATTTTTTACAGATCTTTTCCTGTAATTGATATCTAGTCTCATATCGTTGTGGTCAGAAAAGATACTTGATACAATTTCAATTTTCTTAAATTTACCATGGTTTGATTTGTTATCCAAGATATCATCTATCCTGGAGAATATTCCATGAACAATTGAGAAAAATCTGTATTCTGTTGTTTTTGGATGGAATGCCCTATAAATATCAATTAACTTCCTTTTTCTTTAATGTATCATTTAAAGCTTGGTTTCCTTTTTTATTTCCATTTTGGATGATCTGTCCTTTGGTTAAAGTGGGGTGTTAAAGTCCCCTACTATGAATGTGTTACTGTCAGTTTCCCCTTTAATGGCTGTTAGTTTTTGCCTTATGTATTGAGGTGCTCCTATCTTGGGGTGCATTAATATCTACAATTGTTATATCTTCTTCTTTTATCAATCCCTTGAACATTTCATAGTGTCCTTCTTTGTCTCTTATAATAGTCTCTATTTTAAAGTCTATTTTGTCTGATATGAGAATTGCTACTCCAGATTTCTTTTGGTTTCCATTTGCATGGAATATCCTTTTCTATCCTCTCACTGTCAGTCTCTATGTGTCCCCAGGTCTGAAGTGGGTATCTTGCATACAGCATATATACGGGTCTTGTTTTTGTATCCATTCAGCCAGTCTATGTCTTTTGTTGGAGGATTTAATCCATTAACATTTAAGGTAATTATCAATATGTATGTTCCTATTCCCATTTTCTTAATTGTTTTGGGTTTGTTATTGTAGGTCTTTTCCTTCTCTTATATTTCTTGTCTAGAGAAGTTCCTTTAGCATTTGTTGTAAAGTTGGTTTGGTGGTGCTGAACTCTCTCAGCTTTTGCTTGTCTGTAAATGTTTTAATTTTTCCATCAAATCTGAATGAGATCCTTGCTATGTAGAGTAATCTTGGTTGTAGGTTTTTCTAATTCCTCACTTTAAATATGCCCTGGCACTTGCTTCTGGCTTGCAGAGTTTCTGCTGAAAGATTGGCTGTTAGCCTTATGGGGATTCCCTTGTGTGGTATGTTTCTGTTTTTCCCTTGATGCTTTTAATATGTTTTATTTTGTTGTTGTTTTTGTATTTAATTTTTGACAGTTTGATTAATATGTGTCTTGATGTGTTTCTCCTTGGATTTATCCTGTATGGGACCTTCTGTGCCTCCTGGACTTGATTAACTATTTCCTTTCCAATATTAAGGAAGTGTTCAACTATAATCTCTTCAAATATTTTTTGAGTCCCTTTCTTTTTCTCTTCTTCTTCTGAGACCCCTATAATTCGAATGTTGCTGTGTTTAATGTTGTCCCTGATGTCTCTGATACTGTGCTCATATCTTTTCATTCTTTTTTCTTTTTTCTACTCTGCAGTAATTATTTGCACTATTTTATCTTCCAGGTTACCTATCCGTTCTTCTGCCTCAGTTATTCTACTACTGAACCCTTCTAGAGTATTTTTAATTTCATTTATTGTGTTGTTCATCGTTGCTTGTTTCCTCTTTAGTTGTTCCAGGTCCTTGTTAATTGTTTCTTGTATTTTCTCCATTGTATTTCCAAGTTTTTGGATCATCTTTACTGTCATCATTCTGAATTCTTTTTCATGTAGACTGCCTATTTCTTCTTAAGTTGTTAGGTCGGGTGGGTTTTTATCTTGTTCCTTCTCCTGCTGTGTGTTTTCCTGTATTTTCATTTTGCTTATCTTACTGTGATAGGGGTCTGATTTTTGTAGGCTACAGGTTCGTAGTTCCCATTGTTTTTTTTTTTTTTATTCCGAGTTTTAATAAAGAATGTACTTTTAATTTAATTTTATTTATTTCTTTTTTACATCTTTATTTGGGTATAATTGCTTAACAATGGTGTGTTAGTTTCTGCTTTATAACAAAGTGAATCAGTTATACATATACATATGTTCCCATAGCCCCTCCCTCTTGTGTCCCCCTCCCACCCTCCCTATCCCACCCCTCCAGGTGGTCACAAAGCACCGAGCTGATCTCCCTGTTCTATGCGGCTGCTTCCCACTAGCTATCTACCTTATGTTTGGTAGTGTATATATGTCCATGCCTCTCTTTCGCTTTGTCACAGCTTACCCTTCGCCCTCCCCATATACTCAAGTCCATTCTCTAGTAGGTCTGTGTCTTTATTCTTGTCTTATCCCTAGGTTCTTCATGACATTTTTTTTTCTTCTTAAATTCCATATATATGTGTCAGCATACGGTATTTGTCTTTCTCTTTCTGACATACTTCACTCTGTATGACAGACTCTAGGTCCATCCACGTCACTACAAATAGCTCAGATTCATTTCTTTTTATGGCTGAGTAATATTCCATTGTATATATGTGCCACATCTTCTTTATCCATTCATCCGATGATGGACACTTAGGTTGTTTCCATCTCCAGGCTATTGTGAATAAGGCTGCAATGAACATTTTGGTACATGACTTTGAATTATGGTTTTCTCAGGGTAAATGACCAGTAGTGGGATTGCCGGGTCATATGGTAGTTCTATTTGTAGATATTTAAGGAACCTCCATACTGTTCTCCATAGTGGCTGTACCAATACACATTCCCACCAGCAGTGGAAGAGTGTTCCTTTTTTTCCACACTCTCCAGCATTTATTGTTTCTAGATTGCCTGATGATGGCCATTCTGACTGGTGTGAGATGATATCTCATTGTAGTTTTGATTTGCATTTCTCTAATGATTAATGATGTTGAGCATTCCTTCATGTGTTTGTTGGCAGTCTGTATATCTTCTGTGAAGAAATGTCTATTTAGGTCTTCTGCCCATTTTTGGGTTGGGTTGTTTGTTATTAAGCTGCATGAGCTGCTTATAAATTTTGGAGATTAATCCTTTGTCCGTTGCTTCATTAACAAATATTTTCTCCCATTCTGATAATTGTCTTTAGGTCTTGTTTCCTTTGCTGTGCAAAAGCTTTTAAGTTTCATTAGGTCCCTTGTGTTAATTTTTGTCTTTATTTCCATTTATCAAGAGGTGGGTCAAAAAGTATCTTGCTGTGATTTGTGTCATAGTGTGTTCTGCCTATGTTTTTCTCTAAGAATTTGGTAGTTTCTGGCCTTGTATTTAGGTCTTTAATCCATTTTGAGCTTATTTTTGTGTATGGTGTTAGGGAGTGCTCTAATCTCATACTTTTACATTTCCCTGTCCAATTTTCACAGCACCACTTATTGAAGGGGTTGTCCTTTCTCCACTGTACATTCCTGCCTCCTTTATCAAAGATAAGGTGACCATATGTGCGTGGATTTATCTCTGGGCTTTCTCTCCTCTTCCATTGATCAATATTTCTCTTTTTGTGCCAGTACCATACTGTCTTGATTAATGTAGCTTTGTAGTATAGTCTGAAGTCAGGGAGCCTGATTCCTCCAGCTCCATTTTTCGTTCTCAAGATTGCTTTGACTATTCGGGGTCTTTTGTGTTTCCATACAAATTGTGAAATTTTTGTTCTAGTTCTGTGAAAAATGCCAGTGGTAGTTTGATAGGGATTGCATTGAATCTGCAGTTTACTTTGGGTAGTAGAGTTATTTTCACAATGTTGATTCTTCCAATCTAGAAAATGGTATATCTCTCCATCTATTTGTATCATCTTTAATTTCTTTTATCAGTGTCCTATAATTTTCTGTATACAGGTCTTTTGTCTCCTTAGGTAGGTTTATTCCTAGATATTTTATTCTTTTTGTTGCAATGGTAAATGGGAGTGTTTTCTTGATTTCAATTTCAGATTTTTCATCATTAGTATATAGGAATGTCAGAGATTTCTGTGCATTAATTTTGTATCCTGCTACTTTACCAAACTCATTGATTAGCTCTAGTAGATTTCTGGTCGTATCTTTAGGATTCTCTATGTATAATATTATGTCATCTGCAAACAGTGACAGCTTTACTTCTTCTTTTCTGATTTGGATTCCTTTTATTTCCTTGTCTTCTCTGATTGCTGTGGCTAAAACTTCCAAAACTATGTTGAATAAGTGTGGTGAGAGTGGGCAACCTTGTGTTTTTCCTCATCTTAGTGGAAATGGTTTCAGTTTTTCACCATTGAGAATGATGTTGGCTCTTTGTTTGTCATATATGGCCTTTATTATGTTGAAGAAAATAACCTCTATGCCTACTTTCTAGAGGGTTTTTATCATAAATATGTGTTGAATTTTGTTGCAAGCTTTCTGTGCATCTATTGAGATGATCATATGGTTTTTCTCCTTCAATTTGTTAATATCGTGTATCATGTTGATTGATTTGCATATATTGAAGAATACTTGAATTCCTGGAATAAACCCCACTTGATCATGGTGTATGATCCTTTTAATGTGTTGTTGGATTCTGTTTGCTAGTATTTTGTTGAGGATTTTTGCATCTATGTTCATCAGTGATATTGGCCTGTAGTTTTCTTTCTTTGTGACATCCTTGTCTGGTTTTGGTATCAAGGTGATGGTGGCCTCGTAGAATGAGTTTGGGAGTGTTCCACACTCTGCTATATTTTGGAAGAGTTTGAGAAGGATAGGTGTTAACTCTTCTCTAAATGTTTGATATAATTTGCCTGTGAAGCCATCTGGTCCTGGGCTTTTGTTTGTTGGAAGATTTTTAATCACAGTTTCAATTGCAGTGCTTGTGATTGGTCTTTTCATATTTTCTATTTCTTCCTGATTCAGTCTTGGCAGGTTGTGCATTTCTAAGAATTTGTCCATTTCTTCTAGGTTTTCCAATTTATTGGCATAGAGTTGCTTGTAGTAATCTCTCATGATCTTTTGTATTTCTGTAGTGTCAGTTGTTACTTCTCCTTTTTCATTTCTAATTCTACTGATTTGAGTCTTCTCCCTTTTTTTCTTGATGTGTCTGACTAATGGTTTATCCATTTTGTTTATCTTCTCAAAGAACCAGCTTTTAGTTTCATTGATCTTTGCTATCATTTCCTTCATTTCTTTTTCATTTATTTCTGATCTGATTTATCTGATTTCTTTCCTTCTGCTATCTTTGGGGTGTTTTTGTTCTTCTTTCTCTATTTGCTGTAGGTGCAAGGTTAGGTTGTTTGTTCGACATGTTTCCTGTTTCTTAAGGTCGGATTGTATTGCTATAAACTTCACTCTTAGAACTGCTGTTGCTGCATCCCACAGGTTTTGGGTCATCGTGTCTCTATTGTCACTTGTTTCTAGGTATTTTTTTATTTCCTCTTTGATTTCTTCAGTGATCACTTCGTTATTAAGTAGTGTATTGTTTAGCCTCCATATGTTTGTATTTTTTACAGAACTTTTCCTGTAATTGATATCTAGTCTCATATTGTGGTCAGAAAAGATACTTGATACAATTTCAATTTTCTTAAATTTACCTAGGTTTGATTTTTTACCCAAGATATGATCTATCCTGGAGAATATTCCATGAGCAATTGAGAAAATTGGGTATTCTGTTGTTTTTTGATAGAATGTCCTATAAATATCAATTAAGTCCATCTTGTTTAATGTATCATTTAAAGCTTGTGTTTCCTTATTTATTTTCATTTTGGATGATCTGTCTATTGGTGAAAGTGGGGTGTTAAAGTCCCCTACTCTGAATGTTTTACTGTCAATTTCCCGTTTTATGGCTGTTAGTATTTGCCTTATGTATTGAGGTGCTCCTATGTTGGGTTCATAAATATTTACAATTCTTATATCTTCTTCTTGGATCAGTCCCTTGATCATTTTGTAGTGTCCTTATTTGTCTCTTCTAGTAGTCTGTATTTTAATGTCTATTTTGTCTGATATGGGAATTGCTACTGCAGCATTCTTTTGCTTTCCATTTGCATGGAATATCTTTTTCCATCCCCCAATTTCAGTCTGTATGTGTCTCTAGGTCTGAATTGGGATTCTTGTAGACAGGATATATATGGGTCTTGTTTTTTTTTCCATTCAGCCAATCTGTGTCTTTTGGTGGGAGCATTTAGTCCATTTACATTTAAGGTAATTATCGATATGTATGCTCCTATTCCCATTTTGTTGATTATTTTGGGTTCGTTATTTTAGGTCTTTTCCTCCTGTTATGTTTCTTGCCTTGAGAAGTTCCTTTAGCATTTGTTGTAAAGCTGGTTTGGTGGTGGTGAATTCTCTTGGCTTTTGCTTGCCTTTAGAGATTTTAATTTCTCTGTCAAATCTGAATGAGATCCTTGCTGGGTAGAGTAATCTTGGTTGTAGGTTTTTCTCCTTCATCACTTTATACATGTCCTGCCAGTCCCTTCTGGCTTGCAGAGTTTCTGCTGGAAGATCAGCTGTTAACCTTAGGGTGATTGCCTTGTGTGTTTTTTGTTGTTTTTCCCTTGCTGCTTTTAATATGTTTTCTTTGTATTTAATTTTTGACAGTTTTATTAATATGTGGTATGGTGTATTTCTCCTTGGATTTATACTGTATGGGACTCTCTGTGCCTCCTGCACTTGATTAACTGTTTCCTTTCCCATATTAAGGGAGTTTTCAACTATAATCTCTTCAAATATTTTCTCAGTCCCTTTCTTTTTCTCTTCTTCTTCTGGAACCCCTATAATTCGAATGTTGGTGCATTTAATGTTGTCTCTGTGGTCTCTGAAACTGTCCTCATATCTTTTCATTCTTTTTTCTTTCTTCTGCTCTGCAGTAGTTATTTCCACTATTTTATCTTCCACGTCACATATCCATTCTTCTGCCTCAGTTATTCTGCAAATGATCCCATCTAGAGTATTTTTAATTTAATTTATTGTGTTGTTCATTGTTGCTTGTTTCATCTTTTGTTCTTCTAGGTCCTTGTTAACTGTTTCTTGCATATTGTCTATTCTATTTCCAAGATTTAGGATCATCTTTACTATCATTATTCTGAATTCTTTTTCAGGTAGACTGCCTATTTCCTCTTCATATGTTAGGTCTGGTGGGTTTTTATCTTTCTCCTTCACCTGCTGTGTGTTTTTCTGTCTTCTCCTTTTGCTTATCTTACTGTGTTTGGGGTCTCCTTTTTGCAGGCTGTAGGTTCGTAGTTCCCGTTGTTTCTGGTGTCTGTCCCCAGTGGCTAAGGTTGGTTCAGTGTGTTGTGTAGGCTTCCTGGTGGTGGCGACTAGTGCCTGTGTTCTGGTGGATGAGGCTGGATCTTGTCTTCTGGTTGGCAGGTCCACGTCTGGTGGTGTGTTTTAGTTTGGGGTGTCTGTGGACTTTTTATGATTTTAGGCAGCCTCTCTGCTAATGGGTGGGGTTGTGTTCCTCTCTTGCTAGTTGTTTGACATAGGGTGTCCAGCGCTGTAGCTTGCTATTCGTTGAGTGAAGTTTGGTGTTGTTGTTGAGATGGAGATCTCTGGAAGATTTTCGCCATTTGATATTATGTGGAGCTGGAAGGTCTCTTGTGGACCAGTGTCCTGAAGTTGGCTCTCCCACCTCAGAGGCACAGCACTGACTCCTGGCTGCAGCACCAAGAAACTTTCATCCACACTGCTCCTCAATTTGGAATGGTTCGTTGTATATTCATGTTTTCCACAGATGCAGGGTACATCAAGTTGATTGTGGAGCTTTAATCCACTGCTTCTGAGGCTTTTGGAAGAGATTTCCCTTTCTCCTCTTTGTTCTCACAACTCCCGGGTCTCAGCTTTGGATTTGGCTCCACCTCTGTGTGTACGTCACAGGATGGCATCTGTTCTTCAATCAAACAGGACAGTGTTAAAGGAGGATCTGCTTCGGGGACTCTGGCTCACTCAGACCCTGGGGGAGGGAGTGACACGGGGTGTGGTACAAGCCTGTGGCAGCAGAGGCCGGCGTGACGTTGCACCAGCCTGAGGCGTGCCATGTGCTCTTCTGGGGAAGATGTACCTGGATCCCGGGACCCCGGCAGTGGCGGGGTGCATAGGCTCCCCGGAATGGGGGCATGGACAGTGACCTGCGCTTGCACAGTCCTCTTGGCAGCGGCAGCAGCAGCCACAGCATCCCACGCCCGTCTCTGGTGTCTGTGGTTTTATCCGCGGCTGGCACCCATCTCTGGAGCTCATTTAAGCAACACTCTTAATCCCCTCTCCTCATGCACCAGGAAACAAAGAGGGAATAAAGTCTCTTGCCTCTTCGGCAGGTCCAGACTTTTACCCGGACTCCCTCCCGGCTAACTGTGGTGCATTATCCCCTTCAGGCTATGTTCACGCAGCCAGCCCCAGTCCTCTCCCTGTTCTCATTGTTTTTGGTGTCTTTCCCCAGTGGCTAAAGTTGGTTCAGTGGTTTGTGTAGTCTTCCTGGTGGAGGGGACTAGTGCCTGTGTTCTGGTGGATGAGTCTGGATCTTGTCTTTCTGTTGGGCAGGTCCACGGCTGGTGGTGTGTTTTGGGGCGTCTGTTGCCTTATTATGATTTTAGACAGCCTCTCTGCTAATGGGTGGGGTTGTGTTCCTCTCTTGCTAGTTGTTTGGCATAAGGTGTCCAGCACTGTAGCTTGCTGGTCGTTGAGTGAACCTGGGTGTTGGTGTTGAGATGGAGATATCTGGGAGACATTTGCCATTTGATATTATGTGGAGCTGGTGGTCTCTTGTGGACCGGTGTCCTGATGTTGGCTCTCCCTCCTCAGAAGCACAGCACAGACTCCTGGCTGCAGCTCCAGGAGTCTTTCATCCACATGGCTCAGAATAAAAGGGAGAAAAAGTGAAAGAAAGAAACAAAGCAAGCAAGAGAGAAATAGGATAAATTAAAATAAAATAAAGTAAGATAAATAAAGTTATTAAAATAAAAATAATTATTAAGAAAAAAGAAATTTTTTAAGGTAAAAAAAAAAAAAAACGTATGCACAGAACCCTAGGACAAATGGTGAAGACAAAGCTATACAGACAAAATCTGGCACAGAATCATACACATACACACTCACAAAAGAGGAAAAGGGGGAAAATAATAAATCTTGCTCTCAAAGTCTACCTCCTTAGTTTGGGATGATTTGTTGTGTATTCAGGTATTCCACCTATGCAGGGTACATCAACTTGATCGTGGAGATTTAATCCCCTGCTCCTGAGGCTACTGGCAGAGATTTCCATTTTTCTTCTTTGTTCACACAGCTCTGGGAGCTCAGCTCTGGATTTGGACCCACCTTTCCATATAGGTCGCCAGAGGCGTATGTTCTTCGCTCAGACAGGACGGGGTTAAAGGAACAGCTGATTCAGGGGCTCTGGCTCACTCAGGCCAGTGGGAGGGAGGTGCACGGAGTGCTTGGTGAGCCTGCAGCAGCAGAGGCCAGCAGGACTTTCCACCAGCCTGAGGTGTGCCATGCGTTCTCCCAGGTAAGTTGTCCCTGGATGCCGGGACCCTGGCAGTGGCGGGCTGCACAGGCTCCCAGGAAGGGAGGCATGGATAGTGACCTGTGCTCTCACACATGCTTCTTGGTGGCTGCAGCAGTAGTCTTACTGTCTCATGCCTGTCTCTGTGTTGTGCACTGTTAGCCTTGGCTCGTGCCCATCTCTGGAGCTCCTTTAAGCAGCACTCTTAATCCAATCTCCTTGTTTACCAGGAAATAGAGGCAAGAAAAAATATCTTGCCTCTTCGGCAGGTCCAGACTTTTTCCCAGACTCCCTCCTGGCTAGCCGTGGTGCACTTACCCCCTTAAGGCTGTGTTCACACAGCCAACCCCAGCCTTCTCCCTGGGATCTGACCTCTGAAGCCCGAACGTCAACTCCCAGCCCCCGCCCACCCTGGCGGGTGAGCAGACAAGCCTCTCGGGCTGATGAGTGCCGGTCGGCACTGATACTCTGTGTAGAAATCTCTCTGCTTTGCCCTCAGCATCCCTGTTGCTGTGCTCTCCTCTGCGGCTCTGAAGCTTCCCCCCTCCTCCTCTTGCAGTCTTCACCGACGAAGGTGTTTCCTAGTGTGTCAAAACTTTTCATCCTTCACGGCTCCCTCCCAGAGGTGCAGGTCCCATCCCTATTTTTTGTCTGTTTTTTCTTTTGCCCTACCTAGGTACGTTGGAGAGTTTCTTGCCTTTTAGGAGGTCTGAAGTTTTCTGCCAGCGTTCAGTAGGTGTTTTGTAGGAGTTATTCCACGTGTAGATGTATTTCTGATGTATCCGTGGGGAGGAAGGTGATCTCCACATCTTACCCTTCCGCCATCTTCCTAGTTCTGCTGCCAGCATATTAATTAATGTATTATTTATGTTTTTTCCATGTGTTTACTGTATAGTATTCCTATATTTCCCAGCGTTATTTTTATTTTATTTTAATGTCTTGTTTGTTCTCTCAAAATTAAAATATACATCCTTAATTTATCACCAGAAAAGAACTGGTGTGGCCACACTATTTTCAGAAAACATAAAGTTTAAAGTCAGAAAATACTACTAGAAATAAAGGAATTTTAAAACTATAAGAGGGCCAATTCATCAAGAAGATAATATGTATATATATATATATATATATATATATATATATATATATATATATATATTTATAAAAGTGCATCTAAGAACAGAGCCAAAACATGAAGCAAAAACTGACAACACTGAAAAATAGAATAGGCTATTCAACAATAATAGTTGGAGTCTTAACCATCCCATTTTCAGTATAGGTCAAAATACCTAGGCTGCAGATCAACACAGGAAGAGAAGGCTTGAAAAACACTACAAATCACATAACTTAATGCACATCTACAGACTGCTTCACAAACAGCATACACCACTTTCTTCTCAATTACAAGTGGACATTCTCCAGGACAAAGCATATTATTTGCCACAAATCAAGCCTCAACAAATTTAAAGAATTTAAATCATACAAAGTATCTTCCCTGGAAACAGTGTAATCAAATTAGAAAACAATAATAGAAGAACATTTGGGAAATTCACATGTAACAGGAAATTAAAAAAACATTCTTGTAAATAAGCACTGTGACAAGAAATAAATTAGAAGAAAAAAATAAAACATATACCAAGATGAAATAAAGCAATCAAACAAAAATACCAAAGCTTATTAGAAGCAGCTGAATGCAATGCTTAGATAGAAATTTATAGCTGTAAATGCCCATGTTAAGGTAGAATAATGATGCCAAATTAGTAAGCAAAGCCTTTCTTTTTAAAAGAATAGAGAGGAACCTAAACCTAGAAAAGTACAAGGAAGAAAATAAGAAACATTAGAATAGATATAAAGGAAATAAAGAATAGGAAAACAGTACCAATGACACCAAAGGATGATTCTTTGGAAAAAAAAATCAACCAATATGATAAAACTTTAGGTAGGCTATCTAAGAGGCAAAGAGAGTACATGAAAATAAAATCAGAAATGAAAGTGAGGAAAAAACTACTAACATTAGAGAAATTAAAAGGATTATAAAAGAATAGTATTCACAACAGTAGAACAGCAAATTAGGTAATCTAGATGAAATGGAAAAAATTCCTAGAAACACATAAATTAACAAAACTGACCAAGAAGAAATAGAAAATCTCGACAGACCTATAAGAAGTAAAGATTAAATCAGTAATTTAGAAAATTACCAATAAAGAAAAATCCAGGGCCAGATGGCATCATTCTTGAATTTTACCAAATATTTAAAGAATAATTAGTCACACTCAAACTATTCCAAAAAATATAAAAGAGAACACTTCTTAATAGTGTCCATACTTTTGTTCTCTCTCTGTGTGTTTCTATTTCTGCTTTGCAAATAAGATCATCTATACCATTTTTCTAGATTCCACATACATACATTGATATATGATATTTGTTTTTCTCTTTCTGACTTACTTCACTCTGTATGACAGTCTCTAGGTCCATCCATGTCTTTAAAATAACCCAATTTCATTCACTTTTTGGCTGAATAATATTTCAGTGTATATATGTACAACATCTTTATCCATTCCTCTATTGATGGACATTGATAGCTTCCCTGTCCTGGCTACTATAAATAGTGCTGCAACGAACAGTGGGGTGCATGTGTCTTTTAGAATTATGGTTTTCTTAGGGTATATGAAACAGTTGTGGGATTGAAAGTTGGTAGTTTTAACTGGTGGTTCTATTTTTAGGTTTTTAAGGAACCCCCGTACTGTTCTCCATACTGGCTCTATTAATTTACATTCCAAGAGGGTTCCCTTTTCTCCACACCCTCTCCATCATTTATTGTTTGTAGATTTTTCAATGGTGGCCATTCTGATGGGTGTGAGGTAATACCTCATTGTAGTTTTCATCTGCATTTCTCTAATAATTAGTGACTTTGAATATCTTTCATGTGCCTCTTGACCATCTGTATGTCTTCTTTGGAGAAAAGTCTATTTAGGTCTTTAGCCCATTTTTTGATTGGTTTGTTTGTTTTTTGATATTGAGCTCCATGTGCTGTTTATATATTTAGAAGATTAATCCTTTCTCAGTTGCTTTGTTTGCTAATATTTTCTCCCATTCTGAGGGTTGTCTTTTTATCTTGTTTATGGTTTCCTTTTCTGTGCAAACGTTTTTAAGTTTAATTAGGTCTTATTTGTTGATTTTTGTTTGTATTTTCCTTACATCAGGAGGTGGGTCAAAAAAGGTTCAATTTATGTGAATTTGTAATTTATGTAAAAGTATGTTCTGCCTATGTTTTCCTATAAGAGTTTTAGAGTGTCTGGCCTTACATTCAGGTCTTTAATCCATTTTGAGTTTACTTTTCTGTAGTGTTAGAGAGTGTTCTAGTTTCATTCTTTTACATGTAATTGTCCAGTTTTCCCAGCACCACTTACTGAAGAGCCTGTCTTTACTCCAATGTGCACTCTGGCCCCCTTTTTCATAGATTATTGACCATAGGGGCGTGTGTTTATCTCTGGGCTTTCTATCCTGTTCCATTTGTCAATATTCAGTTTTTGTGCCAGTACCATACTCTTTTGATTATTGTAGCTTTGTAGTAGATTTGAAGATCATTGTAGCTTTGAAGTCGGGAGCCTGGTTCCTCCAGCTCTGTTTTTCTTTCTCAGTATTCCTTTGGATATTCAGAGTCTTTTGGGTTTTCATACAAACTGTAAAATTTATTGTTCTAGTTTTGTGAAAAATGCCATTGGTAACTTTTTAAGGATTACATTGAGTCTGTAGATTACTTTGAGTAGTATAGCCATTTGCACAATATTGATTCTCTCAATCCAAGAACATGGTATATATCTCCATCTGTTTGTGTCCTCTTTGATTTCTTTCATCAGTATCTTATAGTTTTCTGTGTACTGGTTTTTTGCCTCCTTATGTAGTTTTATTCCTAGGTATTTTTTTTGCTGTTGTTGCAGTGGTAAATGGGATTGTTTCCCAAATTATCTGCTGATCTTTCATTTTGAGTGTATAGGAATGAATGCAAGAGATTTATGTGTATTAATTTTGTATCCTGCCACTTTACTAAATTAATTGATTTGTTCTAGTAGTTTTCTGGTGGCATCTTTAGGATGTTCTATGTATAGTATCATGCCATCTGTAAAGAGTGATAGTTTTACTTCTTTTCCAGATTGGAATCCTTTTATTTCTTTTCCTTCTCTGATTCCTGTGGCTAGGAGTTCCAAGACTTCATTGAATAACACTGGCGAGAGTGGACATCCTTGTCTTGTTCCTGATCTGAGAGGAAATGTTTTCAGTTTTTCACCACAGAGAATAATGTTTCCTGCGGGTTTGTCATATATGGCCTCTATTAGGTTGAGGTAGGTTTCTCTATGCCCACTTTCTGGAGAGTTTTAATCATAAATGGGTATTGAATTTTGTTGAAAGCTTTTTCTGCATCTATTGAGATAATCAGGTAGGTTTTATTCTTCAGTTTGTTAATATGGTTTATCATATTGATTAATTTACTATAAAGGATCCTTGAATCTCTGGGATAAATCATCCTTCATCATGTTGTATGATGCTTTTAATGTGTTGCTGGATTTGTTTCCTTGTATTTTATTGAGGATTTTTGCATCTAGGTTCATCAGTGATATTGGCCTGTGTTTGTGTGTGTGTGTGTGATTTTTTTTTTTCTGGTTTTCGTATCCAGTTGAGGGTGGACTCATAAATTGAGTTTGGGAGTGTTCCTTCTGCAATTTTTTGAAGAGTTTGAGAAGGATAGGTGTTAGCTCTTCTCTAAATGTTTGATAGAATTTGCCTGTGAATTCATCTGGTCCTGGGCTTTTGTTTGTTGGAAGATTTTTAATCACAGTTTGAATTTCACTGCTTGTGATTGTTCTGTTCATATTTTCTATTTCTTCCTGGTTCAGCCTTGGAAGGTTGTACTTTTCTAACAAATTGTCCACTTTTTCCAGGTTGTCTATTTATTGGGATATAGTTGCTTTTAGTTGTCTCTTATGATCCTTTGTATTTCTGTGGTGTCAGTTGTAACTTCTTTTTCATTTCTAATTTCATTGATTTGAGTCCTCTCCCTTTTTCTTTTTGATGAATCTGGCTAATGGTTTATCAATTTCATTTATCTTTTCAAAGAATCACCCTTAATTTTATTGATCATTGCTATTGTTTTCTTTGTTTCTATTTCATTTATTTCTGCTCTGATCTTTATAATTTCTTTCCTTCTATTAAATTATTATTATTATTATTATTATTATTATTACTTTTTTTATTCTTTCTCTAGTTGCTTTAGGTGTAAGGTTAGGTTGTTTATTTGAGATTTTTCTCATTTCTTGAGGTAGGATTGTAGTATTATAAACTTCCCTCTTAGACCTGCTTTTGCTGCATCCCATAGGTTTTGGTTCATCGTGTTTCTGTTGTCATTTTTTTCAAAGTATTTTATGATTTCCTATTTGATTTCTTCAGTGATGTCTTGGTTATTTAGTACCATATTGTTTAACCTCAATGTATTTTTGTTTTTTACAGTTTTTTTTCTCCTGTAATTTATTTCTAGTCTCATAGTGTTGTGGTTGGAAAAGATGCTTGTTACAATTTCAATTTTCTTAAATTTCCTGAAGCTTGATTTTTGACCCAAGATGTGATCTATCCTGGAGAATGTTCCATGTGCACTTGAGAAAAAAAGTGTATTCTGCTGTTTTTGGATGGAATGTTCTATAAATATCAATGAACTCTATCTGTGGTAATGTGTTATTTAAGGCTTGTGTTTCCTTATGATATTTTCTGGATGTTCTTTCCATTGGTGTCAATGGGATGTTAAAGTCCCCCATTATTATTGTTACAGTCAATTTCCCCTTTCATGGCTGTTAGCATTTGCCTTATGTTGAAGTGCTCTTATGTTAGGTGCATAGATATTTATAATTGTCATATCTTCTTCTTGGATTGATCCCTTGCTCATTGTGTAGTGTCCTTTATCTCTTGAAACAGTCTGTATTTTAAAGTTTATTTTGTCTAACTTGGGTAATGCTACTCCAGCTTTATTTTGATTTTCATTTGCATGGAATATCTTTTTTCATCCCTTCACTTTCAGTCTGTACGTGTCCCTAGGTCTGAAGTGGGTCCCTTGTAGACAGCATATATACAGGTTTAGTTTTTTTATCCATTTAACCAGTCGGTGTCTTTTTTTTGGAGTATTTAATCCATTTACATTTAAGGTAATTATTGATATGTATGTTCATATTGCCAGTTTATTCATTGTTTTGGGTTTGTTTTTGTAGCTTGTTTTCTTCTCTTGTGTTTCCTGCCTAGAAAAGTTCCTTTAGCATTTGTTGTAAAGCTGGTTGGTGGTGCTGAATTTTCTTAGCTTTTGCTTGTCTGTAAGTCTTTTGATTTCTCCATCAAATCTGAATGTGATCCTTGTTGGCTAGAATAATCTTGGTTGTAGGTTTTTTTTCCTTTCATCACTTTAAATGTATCCTGCCACTTCCTTCTGGCCTGCAGAGTGTTTGCTGAAAAATCATCTGATAACCTTATGGGGATTCTGTGTTTATGTTATTTGTTGTTTTTCCCTTCCTGCTTTTAATTTTTTTTTCATTTATTTAACATTTGTTAGTTTGATTAATATGTGTCTCAGCATGTTTCTTTTTGGGGTTATCCTATATGGGACTCTATGTGCTTCCTGGATTGGGTGGCTGTTTCCCTTCCCATGTTAGGGAAGTTTTCAACTATAATCTCTTCAAGCATTTTCTCAGACACTTTCTCCTTTTCTTCTTCTTCTGGGACCCCTATAATTGGAATGTTGGCGTGTTTAATGTTGTCCCAGAGGTCTCTGAGACTGTCCTCATTTCTTTCCAGAAAATGTTTTAAATTAGAGTGAAAATTGAAAATTGAATATTTTAGTGCTCTGGGGAAGTTTGTTATTTACACAAAATTTATTCCAATTTGAAGTGTAAATTAATAAATTTCCTCTGGTTAATTTTGTTGATATATATTTACATACATACATTAAAAAATCTACCTATATAATATCCTTTTAAGTGTTGATACTAAATTTTAATTATTCATTCTAGAAAATGGCAAATATTTTTTCTAATGCTTCAAATACTAACTATTTCAGACTTTGTGGGTCATTCAATCTCTGTCACAATCACACCTCTTCTTGTGGAACACGAAAGCAGACATTAACAGTTCCTCAGCTGTGACCATGTTCTGATAAAATTTTATTTATAATAACAAACAGGTGGCAGGATTTGGCCATCAGCTTATAGTTTGCTGACAATTGACATACATTTTTAAATGTTCACTGGTGTGGGGACAAAATCATCCTCAGTTGAGAACCAATGTTCTAAAGAGACCTGGGTCACTGCAGTCATGGTTGTCTGTTGTATTATATTCTGTATATTTAAAATATTCTATATTTTAAAATAATATATGCTTTAAAGATGTGTTCTCTGATTAAAAGTGTATGGAGTTTAGTGGAACAGAAAACTCAGAAAATATGCACCATGAGGGCCGGGACTCAGTAATTACTATTTATCACTCTAGTTGTAAAACCTGACAGAGTGTGCTATCAATAAACATTTGTCAAAAAAGTAAATGAAGAAAAGTTTACAAAAAATAACTACAATAAATAATATAGAGCTATTTGCCAATTTTTAAATTACTATCTTGTTTTCTTTAAGCACACTTTCTATACTCTCAGACCCTGCAAAGTATACTTTCTTAGGTAAGATATCTCCCTTCTAAGTCTCTGCAATAGATGGTGATAGAAGCTAGAAATCTGAGAGAGAAAGAAAGGAATGTATCATTTTGTTGTGGTCTGTTTCCTGTTTCTGTCAACATCACCTTAGCAGAGCTCAGTGATGGTTATCCTAAACATGGCACTTCATTCCATTAGTAACAATCTCCACAACACTTATGAAACCAGAACCATAGAACCCAATGCAGAGGGACCTCCTCCTCAGATATCATAGTTAAGGTTTGAAAGCCTATTCCTCTAAATTTCTTAAGATTTAAAAATTCCAACTCCTTTTTTTCCTCCAGCATTAGAGATATAGCTGTTCCCTGTAGCTGTCTACCTAAGAAAACACCTTCATGTACCATTTTTTGTGTTTTAAATCCTTCAATACCTAGTTAACAAATATTTATATTAAATTATCTTTTCTAAAGTGACTGCTGTGATTTCTATGCTCACTGTTCCATGGACAGTACAATGGAGATAGAAAGTCTCAATGACTTAATTAAAGAGATGATTCTTAATTGGTTCCTGAAAATCTTATAGGTGTTTAGCAGACTAACCATGTAAGCATGAAGGGCATTTGAGGGAAAAGGTAATGAGGTTTCTGAGCAAAAAACACAGAACTCTGAAATAGTAAATTTAGAGAATATGATAATGTTTTAGTAGGTAGATAGGAGTGATTAGTGTGACTACAATGGGGCTAGGGTGATACAACATTGGATATCCTAGGGTATCAGACATTCATTCAATCATTGTGCTAAGTTTATGGAGTAAACAAAATAAAATATGCCTTTAAAGGGATGACATTTTCAGTCTGATTGAAAGATTGATATTAAAGAATTAATTTTACAAATAAATATATAATTAAAAATTCCCCAAAAAAAAAGAAATGGAAATTCAGAGAGCTAGAATTAAGAATTAATAAGAAAACTAATTTAAATTAAGGTGTGGTAAGGAAGCCTTTTCTGATGAAGTGACATTTAAGCTAAGACCCACATAAGAAAAATAATTTGGACAGAATTAATAAGAAAGGGAGTTTGCTGTAAATTTGGGCTTTATCCTTGACTTGGTTGAAAGATTTAAGTATGGAAGTTGCATGGTATTCGTTTTGTTTTAAGAAGGTTATATTGTTAGCATGAAGAATAGATTTAAAAAAAACAGCTTGTGCTTTCCAGAAACTGTGTTGTAGGCAAATTATGGTGAGAGGTTCATGGACTTTTGCAAAACAGGTGGAGAGGAAGAAAAACCTATGAGTGTAGTTCTGAAGATAGCCTTGAGACAATAATTGTGTAAATATGGGAGATGGGAGGGGACAGGATAAAACATTCAGCTGTAACAACCCAGTTTTTGAGTTTGGTTATGGTGTGACTTAGATAATGCTATTCACGAAGATTAGGAGTACAGGGTAATAAAGGATAAAGGGTTTATTTTCAAATGTATGGATATGTTTATTAGATGAAGCTAGCCATTTATTTATGTTGCTCAACTTTTCTGGATTTTTGCTAATATTCTGTCAGATTGACATTTTAGCTGCTGAGAGAGGTGTTTTAAAATCTCCAAACGTGGTTATAGATTTTCATAAATTTTTTTGAAATTCTAACAGCAGTAGTTCTGTGTATTTTCATTCTTTGTTTTTAGCTAATATGAAGTTAGAATCACTGTAATCCAATTAATTCAAAATTCTTTGACCAGCCAACCACACTACTTTTATCTTCTACTTCAGTTACTCTATATTACTCTGTTTGAGCCACACTCTCCCTTTCCTTGCTACTTGGAATATGCCTAACTCCTTTCTCAGACCGCATGCAAGTATAATACTTGTTTGCCTTCTTCCTAAACAACCTTTAGTAAACATGACTTTCTTGAAGTATCTTTTGAAATGCCAATTCATTAAATAAATCTTCTCTGGGAACTTTATATAAAATAACCCTTCACTATATCAAAATCCATTCATTTACTATGTTATATTTTTATTTCTAGCTCTTATCAATGAGTTATTTATTTATTTATTTATTATTTATTTATTTATTTATTTATTTATTTATTTTTTGTGGTACATGGGCCTCTCACTGTTGTGGCCTCTCCCGTTGCGGAGCACAGGCTCCGGGTGTACAGGCTTGGCGGCCATGGCTCACGGGCCCAGCCACTCCGCGGCATGTGGGATTTTCCTGGACCGGGGCACGAACCCATGTCCCCTGCATCGGCAGGCGGACTCTCAACCACTGCGCCACCAGGGAAGCCCTTATTTTTTTATTGATTGTTTATCTCCATGAGCTCTGTGACAACTAGAATTTTATCTGCTCCTTCTTTATTGTTTCCCTGGTGTCTATCTTATTGTAGGAGGTTAATAAATATTTATTGAAGAAAAATAGGAATTAAATATTTTAAAACTACACAATAACTTTCTTTAAGTCTATTAATAGCTTTGCCTTAATGCCTACTTTGTATCATATTAATGTAGCTCAGTTTTCCTCAACTGGGGGTGATTTTGTAATCTAAGGGTAATTTTATAATATCTGGAGACATTTTTGGTCGTCACAACAGGGGTGTGGTAGCACTACTGCCATTGTGTGTGTAGAGGCCTGGGATGTTGCTAAAGGGCTTACAAGGACAATCCTTCCTGACAATTATCCAGCCCCAAATGTCAATAGTGTCACTGTTGGGAAACCCTGATGTAGCCCCTCCATCTTCATTTTGATTAGAATGTTCTTGTAACATTTTACCTTATTTTACTCTCAACCCGTTAGTGAGTTTATGATTTAAATACATATTTCATTAAAAGATTGCCTATGTTTATATTTTTATATTCTAACTGAATGGTTAATCTATTTGAATTCACCATGAGGCTTGATATATTTGGAATGGTTTTTATATAGGCTGATTATTTATCTTTTTCATTTTCTTCTTTACTGAATTCTTTATTATTGATAAGGAAATGTTTTTAGAGTTTTTAAAAACTTTTCATCAAAATATAATATACAAATCAAAATGCACATAAATGTAATAATCATTGAATTTCACAAGTTGAACGTACCTCTATGTCCAGATTTCAGATTAAGAAACAGTGTATCACCATTACTCCATGATGTTCATGCTCCCTACCAGTCTCTAGCTAGTCATGAGGAACCACTGTTCAAATTTTTAGCAACATAGGTGAGTTTTTCTTTTTGTACTTTAGATGAATAGATATATGGAGTATGTGTCCTTTTTGTATGATTTTTCATTCAATATTATGATTATAAGAATCATCCTTATTTTCCATGTAGTTGTAGATTCTGTACTCTCGTGGCTCTATTTTATTTGTTAATACACCACAGTTAACTTATTCATTCTATGGCTGAAATGCATTTGAATAATTAACAGTTTGGGATTATTATGAATAGTACTGTTATATACACTAGTACATATCTTTTGGTAAACCCATTCCACATTTAATCTGAAGATATACCTTCAAGTGAAATCATCAAATAATTTTCCAAATTGGTTGCACAAATGTATACTCTGACAAATGGTACACAGAATTCTGGTTGTTCCCCACCCTTACTGACACTGACAATTAATATTTTTCACCTTTTTCATTTGAGACATTCTGGGCTTTAGATTTAAGGCATTGTGATTTTAATTGCCATTTTATTGATGGCTAATTAAATTGAACAATATTTTTACATATATTAATTAAGTATTTTGATAATATTTTTTGGTGAAGTGTCTTTTTAAATATTTTATCCTCTTTTTTTCATTATCTGACTTTTTTGCTAATAGATTTCCTCAAACACTTTATATGTTTTAAAGTTGTCAAATATGTGTATTGTGAATATTCTATTCCTTTTTTGGGGTTGCCAATAAATTGAGTTTTAATTACCTTATTTCTTCTCTATTGATTTGGAGTACATGAATTCTATTTCAATTATTTTAATGATTGGTTAGTTTTAAATTTTTAACATAGACAGAATTCTATGGGTAGTAATTTTCTCTACACTGCTCCCAAGGGGTATATGTATGAGAAATATGTCATATTTTTCTAGTATTTTATTTCCTTCTTTGTTTTATAGCCCTACAAATTAGGCATTAATTTATCATTATTTTATATAGTCCATGTTTTGTAAAATTCATTACATATTAAACATTTTCTTTCATTTCAGTTTTTCTGTGTTAAAATTGCTTCCTTTTGAAACAATTATTTAGAACAGTGATTCTGAAATATACCATACATAAGAAAAATGTGAAAGGCTTGTTGAACGAGAGATTGCTGGGCACCTGATAAGTGCACAACTCCTTCTAAGGAGACAATGGCAACCTGGAGTGGGCCAGAGGGAGAACTTGGAGATGGCACCCACTGGAACTCCTTGGTTTCCCTGGAGAATCACAGTCAGCTGCTTGATGTGTGCTAAATTAGAAGCCTGACCTTACCGCAGCACCTTCTGAAGTATGTAAATAGGCCTCCTTCAGGGAAAGACTGGGAGCTGGGTGTTTCTGTCTGCTCCCTCTGTGTTGAGCCTGAATCTTTGATGAATAGGCACATTGAGTCCTCAGTAGCCAATTAAGAACTCTTTCTTTGTTTGCTATTGTCTTGTAGGTCTCATAGATGCAAGCCCAATTGGCTTTCAGAGCTTGATATTGCAGTGGCCTGTCCCTCAGGAGGAAGTTTTACACGTTGAGGTGCTAGATATTGGGTCCAATGCCTTTGCTCCTCAGGGAGAAGTTGAGAGTTGTGAGTTCCCTCCTGATTGTTTGACTCTGTGCTAGGGATGTGGTTTAGGTGGCAGTGTGTTTCAGCCTTTTCTACCCAGTTAAATGTGGATATTTTCTTCATCACCTGATGTATAGGAGTTACTCAAATAATTTCTGGGTTTCCTTCCATGGGAATTGCTCCATGTGTAGCTGTAGATTTGCTGAGTCAATGGCAGGAGGTGAGTTCAGAAGCCTCCTATTTCACCATCTTGGAACAGAATCCTGTCATTCTTTTCACTATTTCCTAATCTTGTCATCAAATCGGTTCCCTCACAGTAATCCCCATCTCAGTGCATGGAATCTCACTGCTTTAGGTGCTTAGATTAAAAACATTGGTAATTTTTGTTTCTTTGAATATTTTCTCATATTACTCTTTTTACTCACATTATGCTCCCCTCACTCTAATTTCAAGCCACATTGACCTTCTCACTGTTCCTAAAACAGAGCAGCAAGTCCCTCTTCTTTGGGTCTTTCTAAAAAATAATTTATTTTATTGAAGTATCATTGATTTAAAATATTGTGTTGATTTCTACTGTACAGCAAAGTGATTCAGTTATTTATATGTGTGTTGTGTATATATATATTCTTCTTCATATTCTTTTTGATTATGGTTTATCATAGGATATTGAATATAGTTCCCTGTGTTATACAGTAGGGCCTTGTTGCTGGGTCTTTTTTGCACTTACTATTTCCTCAGCACAACAGTGTCTTGAACAAAATATGTGGTTCATAGATCTTTATCGACTAAATAAATTGACCTTACAGATCATATTATTTCATTTTCCTTGTTCTATATTATTACCTGATCTTGTTTTGTGTTTTAAACTTTTTAAAAATTATTTACCTGTATATAGTTTTTCTTCTTTTCTCACTTAGTTAAAGAGATTATAAACTCCTTAGTGGTAGTATTCACATTATCCCATTTTTAAAGCTAGGTTTAAGGTAACTAATTCAAGGAGAAGATTACTTACTCATTTATCAATTTCTGAAAGATCTTTACAATGTAAATCTATTGTAGGATTAATGATTTATTCAACACAAAGTCTGGTACATGCCCAATAAATATTATTTTACTAAAGAACAAAATTTTTTTCATTAATATTTTAATTTTTTCCAAATTCATAATAGACTAGATATTCATTACTTCTTTATCATACATATTGCTCAAATATTTAGAGTGGTTTGTATCTTATTCTTCACTTATATTTAATCTCTTAAGCTTTTAAAGATAGATTATACTTTTAAAGCCTAAAGCATGTTGTTGTTCTCTTTACTCCCACTTTTTTGAGTAGTTCTGGTGGTGAGATTTAAAAAAAAGATGTTCAGAATATATAGGCTTTCAATAGTCACTTTGATTTATTGATGATAGAACATTTTCTTAAAATCCAAAATGCATTACTTTATAGGATAGGTATTTGCAAGAAAAAGCAAAAACAGCAACACAATTTGTAGTATATTTAGTACTATTTTAGAGTTACTAACATATATTTCCAAAATGTGTCATGAATAGAATGCTGAGGAAATTAAGAAAAACTTAACAAGGAGAGACTTCAACTCAGTATTGAAGGAAGCATTCCATTTCAGCAAATGACATAAATAAAATGCTTCAAAGGGACAGAGCTGGCATGAATTAACTGGACATTCACATCCATAATGAAGAACTAACATTGGTCAAAATTATTATGTTCCAGTGGAAGAAACAATAGAATGTATAGTTAGATATTTTTATTTTATGGATACCAATATACTTGACCTGTAGCCTATAGCACACATTAGCATTTCTTCTGAATTATTCTAGTGAGCTTGGAAATATGTATAATAAATCATGGGGAATCATTTTAATGATTTTTAAAAACATCTAAATAACAAGCAGTACAAATTTGTTAAGGAAATTTTTTTTTATCATTAAAGACTTTTGTAGGGCATTCCTATGTTTATTATTCTTAAAGCAGCTATAATTTGTTGAAATTAGTCCTCTCATTCAAAAGAGATGAAAGCTGTTATAAGGGTCCTTTTGTCTGTTTAATTAGTCCTTGTTCTAAATCCTCTACATAGCCTTAAAAAAATGATTTGTGGATTAGTAAATCCAATAAAATTAACAGGTGGAAATGAGGGGTTGGAAGAACTAAAACCTATGCAGAAGAAGTATTAGGAGGATGGATAATAGTCATGGATTTTTCTAAGAATCACTGCATTTTGGTATAGGGGATCCTGTGGAAGGAGTTGATGTCCAACCAATCCTAGATCAATTCCAGGTAAAAGGTGATATATATGTGCTTATAAAGTTCTTCATTAAAATATTATAAAATTATAATATTACTAGTTTCTTTTTAACACCTTGTATTTTATCTTAAAATACACTGAACTGGATTATAAACTCCTTGGTGGCAAAGTTATGTATGATAACTTTTTATAGCATTCGTAAGGAAGCACATGCCACTCATTGTAGAAATTAAATATCTAACAAATCATGAATGCTACATTGGATGTCCCTGAACCCTAAATTAAAACAGCTGCTAAGCATTTTTCTTTTTATTCTATATAATTATTTTGGAAAGAAGGACAGTGTTTGAAAGCCATTCCTCTCTCTTACATTCTAGTAACTCACAGGTAATCTTCTCAGGAATGAGAAGCCACCCTCTAGAGAAATGGCCTGCAACTACTCTTCTGAATTTCCCTTCTCATTGTAATGCAGTGCATTACTCCATAAGAACTGTTGTAAAGAACATTTAGAATTTTGAAGATATGCTTTTATTGCAGACACATCTGCTTAAGATCTTTTCATTTTTCCAAGGGTAAAGAGTGCCTTGTATTTTTATTTTTCAGGATTTAGAACTCAGCTGTAAGAATCACATTTATTTTTAAGGTAGAAGAAAAAAAATAGGATGATTAGGAGATACACTGAATAGATGCACCCACAAAATCTTGTGCCAAATACAGCATGTCTGCATGTGCAGGGGAGTTGCTTAAAGTGTCTGCTGGCAAAGAAATATTATTTTGTCCACTTGAGGCTATAGCAACACTTTGGCAAGGTACATTTATGAGAAAGCCAGAATGAAATTAAAGAACTTAGTCATTCATTTTTGTCTTGTTTATACAACACTTTACATTTGTACAGTGCTATACAATTATCTTCACGGCTTCTGTGTGAACTTTATTATCTACATGTTATCACACAAGGTGGAAGCTTAAACACACTGAAGTTAGGTCACTCACCCAAGGTGACATGAAAGGATTCTGAGGAATTTAGAGCTCAAGAAATATCTATTTCACTAAGTAGAAGATATTCAAGATTGTTTTGTGCAAGTAGAATTAAAATTTGAAAGAAAATTCACTGCAATGTGTGAGGTGATGTTCTAGATAAAGCTAAAGTCTATAGATGATTGTTAGTGACAGGATTACACAGTATCAGTGAGAAAGGACAAAATGATATTGAAATAAAGAAAATACATAATGTGAAAAATCCAAAAAGTTATTTGAAATTCAGTCATCATTTTAGGAACAATCTTCAATATGTGGTAGCAAGACCATCAAGGCTGATTTTTTTTCAGACACCTGAACACTATAATCCCTACACATAAAATCTAAAATAAGTTTATAATTTGAATACTATGATTAAAAGCAGTATAAAGATGTGATTTTAGGTAAAATAATTTTTGAATAATGTAATAAACTAACTTAAAATATCTAAAGACAATAGCTAGACCAAAGGATAGCACAGTAGTGGAAAGTGATTCAAAGTTGATAAAAAACAACTCAGAGGTACAGTAATTAATTTTAATGTGGTTAACCAGATCAAACAAAATGCATCAAAGGAGCTGTCTTTTTTAAAATTTTTATTTTATATTGGAGTGTAGTTGATTAACAATGCTGTGTTAGTTTTAGGTGTATGGCAAAGTGATTCAATTATACATATACATGTATTTATTCTTTTTCAAATTATTTTCCCATTTAGGTTATTACAGAATATTGAGCAGAGTTCCCTGTGTTTTCCAGTAGGTTTTTGTTGGTTATCTATTTTAAATATAGCACTGTGTTCATGTCAATCCCAAACTCCCAATCTATTCCTCCTCTTACCCTTCACCCCTGGTAATCATAAATTCGTTCTCTAAGTCTGTGAACCAGTTCCTGTTTTGTAAATTGGTCCACTTATATCATTTTTTTAGATTCCATATATAAGTGATATCATATGATATTTGTCTTTCTCTATCTGACATACTTCACTTAATATGATAATCTCCATGTCCATCCATGTTGCTGCAAATGCCATTATTTCATTCTTTTTGATGGCTAAGTAATATTCCATTGTATATATGTACCACATCTTCTTTATCCTTTTATCTGTCAATGGACATTTAGGTTTCTTCCATTTCTTGGCTACTGTAAACAGTGCTGCAATGAATATTGTGGTGCATGTTTCCTTTTGAACCATGTTTTTCTCCTGATATATGCCCAGGAGTGGAATTTCTGGATAGTATGGTAGCTCTATTTTTAGTTTTTTAAGGAAGCTCCATACTATTCGCCATAGTGGATGTACCAGTTTACATTCCCACTAACAGTGTAGGAGGATTCCCTTTTCTCTACAGCCGCTGCAGCATTCATTGTTTGTAGACTTTTTTTAAATTAATTAATTTATTTTTGGCTGTGTTAGGTCTTCATTTCTGTGTGAGGGCTTTCTCCAGTTGTGGCAAGTGGGGGCCACTCTTCATCGCAGTGTGCGGGCCTCTCACTGTCGTGGCCTCTCCCATTGTGGAGCACAGACTCAGTCTCAGTAGTTGTGGCTCATGGGCTCATCCCCGTGGCATGTGGGATCTTCCCAGACCAGGGCTCAAACCCATGTCCCCTGCATTGGCAGGCAGATTCTTAACCACTGCACCACCAGGGAAGCCCTTGTTTGTAGATTTTTGATGGTGACCATTCTGACTGGTGTCAGATTATATCTCATTGGAGATGCCCTTTTATAGCTGAGATCAATTATGCATCTATATGCATAATTTTAAAGGAAATGTTAATAATAGAAATTAATCCCACTTAGAACTGAAATAATGATCCTTGCAGTTAGTTTTTAAAAGAATAAAAACTATTGTCAGAAAAGAGGGAGGAATTACCTGTGAACAGGTACAGAAGATAATTTTCAAATAAAAAATTAAAATATATGTTAAATTATTAATTTAATTATATTATTGCCAGTATTTAAAATAAATTGATAACATGCTAGATATATCTCTTATTTTTACAATCTTAATTTTATATATATATATTTTTTTCAGGCAAATGCTTTTTATACAGTAGGGTGTATTGCCTTAGGCAATTCATTCTCTGATGGATAAAGTCCATACTTCCTGGTCGGCCAAAAGGACCCTCATGACCATACCTTTTTGGGAACTCTAGTCTCTGTCCCTGTTTGGGATCAGGCTGTGTGTTTAACTGGCAAGCACTCTGCTAGAGTATACAGGAAAACTGTACTTGCATCTACCTCGTTTTCTCTGTGTTATCATTTCATTAGTATCAATTTAAGAAATTGCTACCCTGTCCTGTAATTTGTAATTTATATCACTTTGAGGACAGCTTATGCTTTATTTATGTCTTTTTTCAGGAATAAACTATAGTTCCTGGTTTAGTCTGAGTGCTCAGGAAAAGTTTTTGAATACGTTTGCCACTTGCCACATGATACTCTGAATAATGCCATTGCTTGGGAGGAAAATCAGTGTTATAATAGCTACCCTAAATTATTTTTATTAGTGGGTAATAAGTTCCAGAGAAGACTATATATGTATTTCAGGAATCTGTAAAACTTCTTAAATTGAATAAAATCTTAGTGCATATGAATGTGAGTATTTAAAGAGAAATTTAAGAGTTTTTATCAGATTCTCAAATGGCCTGTTACACAAAAGAGTTCCAGAAGTCTCTAGCATTTCTGCAGAATTGCTTGGTATAACATGGACTGTAGGGCATCCCTGGAAGCACAGTGGCTGAGACTCTGCCTGCAGATGCAAGGGACACAGATTCGTGCCCCGGTCTGGGTAGATCCCACATGCCGCGGAGCAGCTAGGCCCATGAGCCAAGGCCGCTGAGCCTGTGCATCCGGAGCCTGTGCTCCACAATGGGAGAGGCCACAACAGTGAGAGGCCCACATACCGCAAAAAAAAAAAACAAAACATGGACTGTAATTCTCACCCCTCCAGATTCCTCTACCTGTAAACAGCTTAGTCTTAAATCTCTATGATGGATGATTACCAAGTTCTTAAATTAGATAATTCTGTTAAAAAAAAAAAAAGAAAGAAAGAAAGGGAGAGAATTTAAAAGAGACATATGAGGATGTGGTCAATGATAAAAAATAGCTGTGCCCTTAAATAACGGCTATGGCTTGCTCTATTCACTGAACTCTGTTCTTTAAAATTCATTCTTCTAAAGGAGAATTTCACAAGGTGAAAGAATAATGCTACAAATTTGGCAAATTTCTTTAACAATTGATATAGTTGACCAATATATTTGTCTCTTACCTGTGTTAAAGAGATTTAGAAGATTTAGAATTTATTCCATTGAAATGTTACAATTTTTGAAATCACTATGTTTGTTAAAAGGTGGATTTCAGGGGTAAATAAATAACAGCAGTAAATGCACCCATAACTACTATGTCCATACACTTTCTTTTTTATTAATACATTTATATTATCATTACATTATTTTACTATGCATTTTATTTGGAATCAAACACAAACGCAAACCCCCTACTATTTTGCATCCTGCTTTGTTTATTTAACTTTTATCATAAACATTTGTCCAAATTGCTACATGATCTTCATAGCTATCATTTTTTAAACATCTTTATTAGAGTATAATTACTTTACAATGGTGTGCTAGTTTCTGCTTTATAACAAAGTGAATCAGTTATGCATATAGATATGTCTGCATATCTCTTCCCTCTTGCATCTCTTTCCCTCCAACTTTACATATCCCACAGCTCTAGGTGGTCACAAAGCACCAAGCTGATCTCCCTGTGCTCTGCAGCTGCTTCCCACTAGCTATCTATTTTACATTTTGGAGTGTATATATATCTATGTGACTCTCTCACTTTGTCACCGCTTACCCTTCCCCCTCCCCATATCCTCAAGTCCATGCTCTAGTAGGTCTGTGTATTAATTCCCATCTTACACCTAGGTACTTCATGACTTTTTTTTGTTTGTTTGCTATTTCTTAGATTCCATATATATGTGTTAGCATACAGTATTTGTTTTTCTCTTTCTGACTTACTTCAATCTGCATGACAGGTTCTAGTTACACCCACCTCACTATAAATAACTCAATATTGTTTCTTTTTATGGCTGAATAATATTCCATAGTATATATGTGCCACATCTTTTTTATCGATTCATCTGTTGATGGATACTTAGGTTGCTTCTTTGTCCTGGCTATTGTAAATAGAGCTGTAATGAATATTTTGGTACATGACTCTTTTTGAATTATGGTTTTCTCAGGGTATATGACCAGTAGTGGGATTGCTGGGTCATATGATAGTTCTATTTGTAGTTTTTTAAGGAACCTCCATACTGTTTTCAATAGTGGCTGTATCAATTTACATTCCCACCAACAGTGCAAGAGGGTTCCCTTTTCTCCACACCATCTCCAGCATTTATTGTTTCTAGATTATTTGATGATGGCCATTCTGACCGGTTTGAGATGATATCTCATTGTAATTTTGATTTGCATTTCTCTAATGATTAATGATGTTAAGCATTCTTTCATGTGTTTGTTAGCAATCTGTATATCTTCTTCGGAGGAATGTCTATTTAGGTCTTCTGCCCATTTTTGGATTGGGTTGTTTGTTTTTTTGTTATTGAGCTTCATGAGCTGTTTGTAAATTTTGGACATTAATCCTTTGTCAGTAGCTTCATTTGCAAATATTTTCTCCTATTCTGAGAGTTTTCTTTTGGTCTTATTATGGTTTCCTTTGATGTGCAAAAACTTTTAAGTTTCATTAGATCCCATTTGTTTATTTTAGCTCTTATTTGCATTTCTCTACGAGGTGGGTCAAAAAGGATCTTGTTGTGAATTCTGTCATAGAGTGTTCTGCCTATGTTTTCCTTTTAGAGTTTGATAGTGTATGGCCTTACATTTAGGTCTTTAATCCATTTTGAGTTTATTTTTGTGTATGGTATTACGGAGTGTTCTCATTTCATATTTTTACATGTACCTGTCCAGTTTACCCAGCACCACTTATTGAAGAGGCTGTCTTTTCTCCACTGTATATTCTTGTCTCCTTTATCAAAGATAACATGACAATATATGCATGTGTTTATCTCTGGTCTTTCTATACTATTCCATTGGTCTATATTTCTGTTTTGGGGCCAGTACCATACTGTCTTGATTACTGTAGTTTTGTAGTATAATCTGAAGTCAGGGAGCCTGATTCCTCCAGCTCCATTTTTCGTTCTCAAGATTGCTTTGGCTATTCAGGGTCTTTTTTGTTTCCATATACATTGTGAAATGTTTTTGTTCTAGTTCTGTGAAAAATGCCAGTGGTACTTTGATATGGATTGCATTGAATCTGTAGATTGTTTTAGATTGCTTTCATAGAGTCATTTTCATAATGTTGATTCTTCCAATCCAAGAACCTGGTATATCTATCCATCTACTTTATCAGTTATAATTTCTTTCATCAGTGTCTTATAATTTTCAGCACACAGGTCTTTCATCTCCTTAGGTAGGTTTATTACTAGATATTTTATTCTTTCTGTTGCAGTGGTAATTGGGAGTGTTTTCTTAATTTCACTTGCAGATTTTTCATCATTAGTGTATAGGAATGCAAGTGATTTCTGTGTATTAATTTTGTATCCTGCTACTTTACCAAATTTATTGATTAGCTCTAGTAGTTTTCTGGTAGCCTCTTGAGGATTCTCTATGTATAGTATCATGTCATCTGCAAACATTGACAGCTTTACTTCTTGCTTTACAATTTGGATTCCTTTTATTTCTTTTTCTACTCTGATTGCTGTGGCTGAAATTCCCAAAACTCTGTTGAATAAGAGTGGTGAGAGTGGGCAACCTTTTCTTGTTCCTGATCTTAGTGGAAATGGTTTCAGTTTTCACCATTGAGGACAATGTTAGCTGTCAGTTTGTCATATATGGCCTTTATTATGTTGAGGAAATTTCCCTCTATGCCTATTTTCTGAAGGAATTTATCATAAATGGTGTTGAAATTTGTCAAAAGCTTTCTCTGCATTTATTGAGAGGATCATATGGTTTTTCTCCTTCAGTTTGTTAATATGGTGTATCACATTGATTGATTTACGTAAAATGAAGCACCCCTCCATTCCTGGGATAAACCTCATTTGATCATAGGGTATGATCCTTTTAATGTGCTGTTGGATTCTGTTTTCTTGTATTTTGTTGAGGATTTTTGCATCTATATTCATCAGTGATATTAGCCTGCAGCGTTCTTTCTTTGTGACATCTTTGTCTGGTTTTGTTATCAGAGTCATGGTGGCCTTGTAAGATGAGTTTGGGTGTGTTCCTCCCTCTGCTATATTTTGGAAGAGTTTGAGAAAGATAGGTGTTAGCTCTTCTCTAAATATTTGATAGAATTTGCCTGTGAAGCCATCTGGTCCTTGGTTTTTGTTTGTTGGAAGATTTTTAATCACAGTTTCAATTTCAGTGCTTGTGTTTGGTTTATTCATATTTTCTATTTTTTTCCTGGTTCAGTCATGGAACATTGTGCATTTGTAAGAATTTGTCCATTTCTTTCAGGATGTCCATCTTATTGGCATAAGGTTGCTTGTAGTATCTCTCATGATCATTTGTATTTCTGCAGTGTCAGTTGTTACTTCATTTTTAATTCTATTGATTTGAGTGTTCTCCCTTTTTTTCCTGATAAATCTGGTTAATGGTTTATCAATTTTGTTTATCTTCTCAAAATACCAGCTCTTAGTTTTATTGACCTTTGCTATCACTTCCTTCATTTGTTTTTCATTTACTTCTGATCTGATCTTTTTGATTTCTTTCATTTTGCTAAATTTGGGATTTTTTTTTTGTTCTTCTTTCTCCAATTGCTTAGGTGTAAGTTTAGGTTGTTTATTTGAGATGTTTCTTGTTTCTTAATGTAGGCTTGTATAGCTATAAACTTCCCTCTTATAACTGATTTTGCTGCATTCTATAGGTTTTGGGTCATCATGTTTTCATTTTCATTTGTTTCTAAGTATTTTATGATTTCCTCTTTGATTTCTTCAGTGATCTCTTTGTTATTAAGTAGTGTGTTTTTTAGCATCCCTGTGTTTGTGTTTCTTACAGATTTTTTCCTGTAATTGATATCTAGTCTCATACTGTTGTGGTCAGATAAGATATCTGATATGATTTCAATTATCTTAAGTTTACCAAGATTTGATATGTGACCCAAGATAAGATCTATCCTGGAGAATATTCGATGAGCACTTGAGAAGAATGTGTATTCTGTTGTTTTTGAATGGAATGTATAATAAATATCAATTAAGTCCATCTTTTCTAATGTATCATTTAAAGCTTGTGTTTCCTTGATTTTCATTTTGGATTATCTGTCCATTGGTGAAAGTGGTGTGTTAAAGTACCCTACTATGATTGTGTTACTGTTGATTTCCCCTTTTATGGCTATTAGTATTTGCCTTATGTACTGAGGTGCTCTTATGTTGGGTGCATAAATATTTACAATTGTTATATCTGCTTCTTGGACTGATCCCTTGATTATTATGTAGTGTCCTTCTTTGTCTCTTGTAATAGTCCTTGTTTTAAAGTGTATTTTGTCTGATATGAGAATTGATACTCCAGCTTTCTGTTGGTTCTATTTTCATGGAATATCTTTTTCCATCCCCTCACTTTCAGTTGTATGTGTCCCTAGGGCTGAAGTGGGTCCTTTGTAGACAGCATATATATGGGTCTTGTTTTTGTATCCATTCAGCTTGTGTATGTATTTTGGTTGGAGCATTTAATCCATTTACATTTAAGGTAATTATCAATATGTATGTTACTATTTCCATTTTTTAATGTTTTTTGGCTTATTATTGTACTTCTTTTCCCTCTTGTGTGTTTCCTGCCTAGAGAAATTCCTTTAGCATTTGTTGTAAAGCTGGTTTGGTGGTGGTGAATTCTCTTGGCTTCTGCTTGCCTGTAGAGATTTTAATTTCTCTATCAAATCTGAATGAGATCCTGGCTGGGTAGAGTAATCTTGCTTGTAGGTTTTTCTCCTTCATCACTTTAAACATGTCCGGCCACTCCCTTCTGGCTTGCAGAGTTCCTGCTGAAAGATCAGCTGTTAACCTTCTGGGGATTCCCTTATGTGTTATTTGTTGATTTTCCCTTGCTGCTTTTAATATTTGTTCTTTGTATTTAATTTTTGACAGTTTGATTATTATGTGTCTTGGTGTCTTTGTCCTTGGATTTATCCTGTATGGGACTCTCTGTTCTTCCTAGACTTGATTACCGATTTTCTTTCCCATATTAGGGAAGTTTTCATTTATAATCTCTTCAAATATTTTCTCAGTCCCTTTCTTTTTCTCTTCTTCTTCTGGGATGCCTTTAATTCGAATGTTGTTGCATTTAACATTGTCCCAGAAGTCTCTGAGACTGTCCTCTATTCTTTTTATTATCTTTTCTTTATTTTGCTCTGCAGTAGTTATTTCCACTATATTATCTTCCAGGTCACTTATCCATTATTCTGCCTTTGTTATTCTGCTATTGATCCCATCTAGAGAAATTTTAATTTCATTTATTGTGTTGTTCACCACTGTTTGTTTGCTCTTTAGTTCTTCTCCATCCTTGTTAAATGTTTCTTGTATTTTCTCCATTCTATTTCCAAGATTTTGGATTATCTTTACTATCATTATTCTAAATTCATTTTTAGGTAGACTGCCTTTTTCCTCTTCATTTGTTAGGTGATGGGTTTTTGCTTTCCTCCTTCATCTGCTGTGTTTTCTCTGTCTTCTCATTTTGCTTAACTTACTGTATTTGGGGTCTCCTTTTTGCAGACTGCAGGTTTGTAGTTTCCTTTGTTTTTGGTGTCTCTCCCCAGTGGCTAAGGTTGGTTCAGTCAGTTGTGTAGGCTTCCTGGTGTAGGGGACTAGTTTCTGTGTTCTTCTGGATGAGCCTCTATCTTTTCTTCCTGGTGGGCAGGTCTACATCTTGTGGTGTGTTCTGGGCTGTCTGTGGACTTATTATGATTTTAGGCTGCCTCTGTGCTAATGGATGGGTTTGTGTTCCTGTCTTGCTAGTTTTTTGGCATAGGGTGTCCTACACTGTAGCTTTCTAGTCATTGAGTGGAGCTGGGTCTTGGCATTGAGATGGAGACCTCTGGGAAATTTGCACCATTTGATATTATGTGGAGGTTGGAGGTCTCTTGTGGACCTGTGTCCTGAACTTGGCTCTCCCACCTCTGTGGCACAGCCTTGATGCCTGGCTGGAGCACCAAGAGCCTGTCCTCCAGACGGCTCAGAATAAAAGTGAGAAAAAAAGGAAGGAAAGAAAGAAGATAAAATAAAAATTAGTAAAATAAAGTAAAGTAAAATAAAATGAAGTTACTAAAATAAAAATGAAAAAAAATATTATTAAGAAAAAAACATTTTTTAAGTAAAAAAAACAAACAAAAAAGAACAGAGAGAAACCTAGGACAAATGGTAAAAACAAAGCTATACAGACAAAGTCATACACAGAAGTATACACATACACACTCCCAAAAAGAAAAAAAAAAAGGAAAAATATATATATATCGCTGCTCCCAAAGTGCATCTCCTCAATTTGGGATGATTCATTGTCTGTTCAGGTATTCCACAGATGTAGGGTACATCAAGTTGATTGTGGAGATTTAATCCATGCTCCTGAGACTGCTGGGAGAAATGTCTCTTTCTCTTCTTTGTTCACACAGCTCCGGGGGTTCAGCTTTGGATTTTTACCTGCCTCAGCATGTAGGTTGCCTGAGGTCATCTGTTCTCCACCCAGACAGGACGTGGTTAAAGGAGCAGCTGATTCCAGGGCTCTGGCTCACGCATTCCGGGAGGAGGGAGGCGTATGGATGCGGGGTCAACCTGCAGTGGCAGAGGCTGGCAGGATGTTGCACAGCCTGAGGTGCGCCATGCGTTCTCCCGGGGAAGTTGTCCCTGGATCCTGGGACCCTGGCAGTGGCGGGCTGCACAGGCTCCCTAGAAGGGGATTGTGGAGAGTGACCTGTGCTCGCACACAGGCTTATTGGTGGTGGCAGCAGCAGCCTTAGCATCTCATGCCAGTCTCTGGGGTCCGCGCTGTTAGCTGTGGCTCGTGCCCATCTCTGGAGCTCTTTTAAGTGGTACTCTTAATCCCTTCTCCTCACACACCAGGAAACAAAGAGGCAAGAAAAAGTATTTTGCCTCTTCAGCAGCTCCAGACTGTTCCAGTCTCCCTCCTGTCTAGCTGTGGCACACTAGTCCCTTTAGTCTGTGTTTACACAGCCAACCCCAGTCTTCTCCCTGTGATCTGACCTCCAAAGTCCCTAGCCTGAGTTCCCAGCCCCCATCCGTCCTGGTGGGTGAACATACAAGCCTCTCGGGCTGGTGAGTGCTGGTTGGCACTGATCATCTCTGCAGGAATCTCTCTGCTTTGCCCTCCAAACCCCTGTTGCTCCGCTCTCCTCCATGGCTCCAAAGCTCCCCCCACCTCCGCCACCTGCAGTCTCCACACCCGAAGGGGCTCCTAGTGTGTGGAAACCTTTCCTCCTTCACAGATCCCTCCCACTGGTGCAGGTCTCATCCTTATTCTTTTGTCTCTGTTTTTTTTTTCATTTTTCTTTTACCCTACCCAGGTAAGTGGGGAGTTTCTTACATTTTGGGAGGCCCGGGGCCTTCTTCCAGCATTCAGTAGGTGTTCTGTAGGAGTTTTTCCACATGTAGATGTATTTCTGATGTATTTTGGGGGAGGAATGTGATGTCCACATCTTACTCTTCCACCATTTTGAAGCTCCTCTCTGGTTCTCTATCCATACAATTTTGTTTCCTGTAATTAATCTACATCATCAGATGTCAGTTATTTGTTTCCAAATTAGTTTATGCCATTTTAATGTGCTATTGAAATGCTACAATTTAGTTAAATCTTGTTTAAAAAACAAAATATGATAATAAAGCAGAGTTGTTACTTCTATTAAAAATACATCAAATTATTTGGAAAGACTCAGTAAAGATATTCCATAAAATAATTTCTACTTAACTTGATGTGAAAGAATCATGTGTATGTATTGGAGGGGATCACAGAAATCTAGAAGGATAGTGTACACATTGTTTTACAAAAGTCTTAAAATCTTACTTCTTTAGACATGTAGTTTAATTATGAATTTTACATGAACCAGGGGATGCATAGCAGAGGAAAAAAAAATTGCCTGAAGTCAAAAGTGGTTGAGTGAATATACATAGTATGTATAAAGGTAATATATTTATATACATATATATATATAGATAATATATATGAGTAAAATTTTCTATGTATGTATGTATCTTTCTATATATGTATATGTATATTTGTCTATCTCTTTTTAGTTTGTCGTCTTTAATCTATTCTCATATTCATCAGTTAAGACCAACTATAAATTTCTATCTTATTAGATAAAAAGCTTCTAATATTCTTGAGAAAAAAGTTGTTATACTTATTGATTATGGCCTTTTGAGTCAAATAAGCCAGTGATTAATCTCTACTAATTGTGTCTGTTTGATTTAGTTAGCAATCTTTCTGATAGTTCTGGAAACCACTCAATAATAAGCTAGGTCTCAGGATTCCTGCAATCTCTAATTCTCATTACAACCAGCCAATAAATCAATATTATGTGCACTTCAGAGTTCCCAAAACTGAAGATCAAAAAGTCAAAGTTCTAGCCCTATAGTGTCAGAGTTCTAAGTTATCTAATATGAAATCTATCAGTATTTCCATTGTTTTCTATATCTGTTCTCCCTTTCTTTCTACTATTACATATTTAAATATTCAGCTTCGAAGCTCCACTTTCTTATATTTAACAAACAATCTCTTCCCCAAATCATATCACCTTCCTATTTATCTTCATTTATAATGACCTTCATACCAACTATCTACCAAAATAAATGAAGACTCTGAATCTATATAGTATACTTTCAAGTACATGAATGATCCCTTCGTGACATGTTTTATTCATTTATTAAGAGAAATCTGCCCAGCAAAAACTAGATGCTGCTTTAGGACCCGGAAATTAAATCATGTTTTTTGTTTTTTTTTTTTTTGTGTGTGTGTGTGTGTGTGTGTGTGTGTGTGTGGTGGGGGCAAGGCAGCTGTCTTGAGATATTGATAAAATGATCTTACAAACATTTGTAATCATCTGCTTTGAACAAGAGTATATGAAATTTTGAGGGTCTATATTAAGTAGGTATTGGGAAGGTATCTCAAAGATATTTATGGTCAACACACATTAAGCACGAGGTTCTAAGTGGACATCTCTTGCTTCTCTTAGGAATCTGACTCTTTCAACAAATAAACCTTCAGGGTTTATAACTCCCTACCCCCTCAGGCTTCTGAACCATGCTGTGAAGGAGAGGTCAACATAAATAACTCATGATTCTAGTGACTAAATTGTATCCCGAGGCATACATTCTCTTTATCAACATTATCTCTGATTGAAGAAGATACAATCACCCACATGGCTTATTACATCCAAGTAAATATTCTGGATTAATGATTATTCTTTTGATTCAATCTCTTGTATGAAATGACTTGAAGTAAAACTGTCAAGACATAGAAGACTCAATTGTACACAAAAGGGAAAGCTTCCTAGGTCACCAGTAGCTATTGTCATATCCACATTCTGTTTTGCTCATATTCAGTCTCCAATTCCTCAGAATTTTCCAAATCATTCCACTGTGGCCCCTGAAACTCAAGGTCTAGCATCACCAAATTCCTCTCCTCAAGTAAGTCCTCTAATATTCCCTTAAATTCCTTGAGTTAACTGAAGACTTGCCATCTTCAGAAGACACAGGTTCTCCTACAATTTACTTGTGACTGCCTCTTTGCAATACCCTGTCAGGCAATGCCTTCAGATACTCACTACTGTTGTCCCCATCCCCATAAAATTTATCTTATTTCTTACTTCATAAACTATGGTTCTTGTGAAGTACGTAGTATCAAAATATACTGAACCTTATTCTTTCCAAATGAATAATCTTTACAATTTCCAGTCATCCACAGATATCAGTAAAATCTTTAACATAAGGACCACTGACATTTGCTCTATTCTCTCCTTCTTATCATTATAACCTATTTCATTGACATTAACATATTCCTTTCTTCCCAACTAGTACTCACTCTCAATGCCCTGAGTTTGTCATCATTAATGATGGTTCCTGCTCCAAAATTTTTCATTTGTGTGTCATACACTATGACTACCACCTTCTATACACCAACTCCCATAGGTAACTATGCCCTTCTGAACAAATTTTAGGCAGCATTAGTTTGTGCCCATTTACCCTGTCCCATTCTCCACTATACATTACTGCCCCATTCACATCATATCCTGTCTTTTATCCTTTTGTGTATAATTTACACTTCTAGAGCCGCTTGTTACAAAGTACCACCAACTGGGTGGCTTAAAACAATAGAAATGTATTGCCTCACCAGTCTGAAAGCTAGAAAATTTGATATCAAGGTGTTGGCAAGACCATGCTCCCTCTGAAACGTACAGAGGAGAATCCTTCCTTGCCTCTAGAGCTTCTGGTGTTGGCTGGTAATTCTTCGTGTTCCTTGTAAGTGCATCACTCTGCCATCATTACCACATGGCCATCTTCTCCCAGTATGTCTTCACATTGTCCCCTTTCTTTTCAAATCTGTATGTGTGTGTCCAATTTTCCTCTTCTTACCTTTGCTGGAACATATGTTAAGAGTATATTTAGTTTTGTAAACCACCAAACTGTCTTCCAAAGTAACTGCACTGTTTTGCATTCCAATCAGAGATGAATGAGAGTTCCTGTTGTTCCACATTCTTTCTAACATTTTATCTTGTGTGTGTTTTGGATTTTGGTCATTCTAATAGTTGTGTACTGGTCCTCTTCTTTCTTTATTTAGAAATTAAGAAATCTAAGACCAAGAATTGTGGATGCTGTAAATTTGCCCTATTTGGACTATAAGGCAATAGAACAGAGTAGAAATATATAGGTGTTGATGTCATAGGAAATCTAATTGAATTCCATATTTACCATTTAATTGGAAGGAGAATTTTATTATTTTTAATTTTTGATTTCATTGTCTTCACATTAACTTACCAAGAGGTTTAAAAAGGATGTATATGCTAAGCTTGTAACACTTTGCCTAGGGTGTTGTTTGCACCCAGTCAATATATATTTATATATTGATATAAATATATTTAATTTAGTGTATATACATATATCATAGTGTTTTTAACTTTTTAAATATTTTAACCTTATAGAAAAAATATAATAATCATATACTAAAAATACCTGAACCATAGGTCTCAATTCTGTCAAATTCTAATATTTTGTTCTTTATTATTAAAATTATTTATTATTTATTATCATTATTTATTATTATTATCCATATAACCCCATGGATTCTCTGTTCAATTTCTTTTCTCTCTATTTTACCATGAGCCAATCAGTATGTTGTTCAAAGTTTTTACAATTCTCAAACATATTTTGAGGCTACTATTATATATGTCAGTATTCAAAAACATTTAGTACTTTTCACAGTTCTTCAAATTGTAATAAAGATATCATAGATTAAGTTTGCACCCTGCATTTTACACCTACCCTTATGCTTTTAAGCTTATTCCTATTGGTACTTTAACTTTGGTTCATTTATTTTGATTTACTGTATTCATTTTGTGAATATGCCGCTTAGCAGTAACCACCATTCAATCAAAATCTTATTACTCTATTAATTCTGGTCTCCCTTATATATATTAAAAATTGTTTTATAATACTCTCTGTAAAGGTTGTGCAGTTTGTTAGATTCAATCAATTCTCTTTTCCTCAAAGTAATACAAGCTCATGATTATGTTTAAATATTACAAATATATGACAAATTATGATAGTTTCCTGCCTATCCTTTCCTAAGCATGATTCTGTGACCCTGAGGAAATTACTTTTCAAATTTCAAATTCATTCTTCTAATATTCACTCAATATTTCTTATGGAAAGAGGTTTTTTTTTTACTCTAAAAATTTGTGCTTTCCTCTTCTATTATAAATCATTGCATTTCAGTTTTTTCTAGTATGGAAACACATTCCCAAATTCCCTTAAGATTTTATAACATTTTTTTGGATAAAACAGTGTTCAGTGTCAACATCCTTATATATAAATTTTGCATATAGCTAAACCTTCATTGTATAATTTTCATAATTAATTTTAAATTCTTTAAAATTATGTGGCCTTGGGTTTCTGTGCTTTCTTAATCATTTGACTCCAATGTCCTGACAAAATTTTAAAACAATTAACTGCATTTTGTTATCTATTAATTACATTTTCTTTTTTCTAGAAACATCACTGATAGAGCTCTCTGACTTCCTTTATCTAATTTAGACTCTGTGTTCACTATGCTCACTACACAAATCTTACATTAGGACTTTTCTGATACTGTCATCCTAAGATTTTACTTCACTTATCACCTATGTTGGATATCCTGCTTTCTGCACTTCCAAGTCTTGCTCCTTCCTGACTTTTATTTAATTATATTTTTTAACATCTTAATTGGAGTATAATTTCTTTACAATGTTGTGATAGTTTCTTCTGTATAATTAAAGTATCTACTGTATAACTAAAGTGAATCAGCTATATGTCTACATATATCACCATATCCCCTCTCTCTTGCATCTCCTTCCCACCCTCCCTATCCCACCCCTCTAGGTGGTCACAAAGCACCAAGCTGATATCCCTGTGTTATGTGGCTGCTTCGCAGTAGCTATCTATCTTACATTTGATAGTGTATATATGTCAATGCTACTCTCTCACTTCATCTCAACTTACCCTTACCCCTCCCCATGTCCACAAGTCCACCCTCTATGTCTGCGTCTTTATCTTGTCCTGATCCTAGGTTCTTCAGAAACTTTTCTTCTTAGATTCCATATATATGTGTTAGCATATGGTATTTTTTTTCTCTTTCTGAATTACTTCACTCTGTATGACTGACTCTAGGTCCATCCACCTCACTACAAATAACTCAATTTCGTTTCTTTTTATGGTTGAGTAATACTCCATTGTATATATGTGCCACATCTTTTTATCCAGTCATCTGTTGATGGACACTTAGGTTGCTTCCCTGTCCTGGCTTCTGTAAATACAACTGCAATAAACATTGTGGTGCATGACACTTCTTGAATTATGGTTTTCTAAGGGTATATGCCCAGTAGTGGGGTTGCTGAGTTGTATGGTAGTTCTATTTTTATTTTTTTAAGAAACCTCCACACCGTTCTCCATAGTGGCTGTGTCAATTTACATTCCCACCAACAGTGCAAGAGGGTTCCCTTTTCTCCATACCCTCTCCAGTATTTATTGTTCATAGATCTTTTGATGAAGGTCTTTCTGACCAGTGTGAGGTTATACCTCATTGTAGTTTTGACTTGCATTTCTTTAATGATTAGTGATGTTGAGCATCCTTTCATATGTTTCTTGACAATCTGTATATCTTTGGAGAAATGTCTATTTAGGTTTCCTGCCCATTTTTGGATTAGGTTGTTTGATTTGTGATATTGAGCTGTACGTGTTGCTTGTATATTTTGGAGATTAATCCATTGTCAGTTGCTTCATTTGCAAATATTTTCTCCCATTTTGAGGGTTGTCTTTTCATCTTGTTTATGGTTTCTTTTGCTGTGCAAATGCTTTTAAGTTTCATTAGGTCCCATTTGTTTATTTTTGTTTTTTTCCCATTTCTCTAGGATGTGGGTCAAAAAGGATCCTGCTGTGATTAATGTCATAGAGTGTTCTGCCTATGTTTTCCTCTAAGACTTTTATAGTATCTGGCCTTACATTCAGGTCTTTAATCCATTTTGAGTTTATTTTAGTGTATGGTGTTAGAGAGTGTTCTAATTTCATTCTTTTACATGTGGCTGTCCAGTATTTTCAGCACCATTTATTGAAGAGGCTGTTTTTCTCCATTGTATATTCTTGCCTCCTTTATCAAACATAAGATGACAATATATGCATAGGTTTATCTCTGGGCTTTCTATCCTGTTCCATTGATCTATATTTTTGTTTTTGTGCCAGTACCATATTGTCTTGATTACTGTAGCTTTGTAGTATAGTCAGGTAGCCTGATTCCTCCAGCTCTGTTTTTCATTCTCAGGATTGCTTTGGCTATTCGAGGTCTCTTTATTTTTCCATACAAATTGAGAAAATTATTTTTCTAGTTCTGGGAAAAATGTCATTGGTAGTTTGATAAGGATTTCATTTAATCTGTAGATTGCTTTTAGTAGTATAGTCATTTTCACAATGTTGATTCTTCTAATCGAAGAACATCGTATATCTCTCTGTCTTTTTGTATAATCTTGAATTTCTTTCATCAGTGTCTTATAGTATTCTACATACAGGTATTTTGTCTCCTTAAGTAGGATTATTCCTAGGTATTTTATTCGTTTTGTTGTAATAGTAAATGGGAGAGTTTCCTTACTTTCTCTTTCAGATTTTTCATCATTAGTGTATAGGAATGCAAGAGATTTCTGTGCATTAATTTTGTATCCTGCTACTTTACTAAATTAATTCATTATCTCTAGTAGTTTTCTGATAACGTCTTTAGGATTCTGTATGTATATTATCATGTCATCTGCAAACAGGAATAGTTTTACTTCTTCTTTTCTGATTTGGATTTATTTTATTTCTTTTTCTTCTGTGATTGTTGTGGCTAAAACTTCCAAAACTATGTTGAACAATAGCAGTGAGAGTAGGCAAACTTGTCTTGTTCCTGATCTTAGAGGAAAATGTTTCACTTTTTCACCATTGAGAACAAGGTTGGCTGTGGGTTTTACATATATGGCCTATATTAGGTAGATGAAATTTCCCTCTATACCTACTTTCTGGAGGATTTTTATAATAAATGGGTTTTGAATTTTGTTGAAAGATTTCTCTGCATCTATTGAGATAATCATATGTTTTTCATCCTTCAGTTTTTTAATGTGGTGTATTACATTGATTGATTTGCATATATTGAAGAATCCTTGGATTCCTGGGATAAACTCCACTTGATCATGCTGTATGTTCCTTTTAATGTGCTGTTGGATTCTGTTTGTTAATATTTTGTTGAGATATTTGCATATATGCTCATCAGTGATATTGGCCTGTAGGGTTCGTTCATGACATCTTTGTCTGGTTTTGGTATCAGGTTGGTGGTGGCCTCACAGAATGAGGTTGGAAGTTTTCCTCCCTTTGCTATACTTTGGAAGAGTTTGAGAAGGATAGGGGTTAGCTCTTCTCTAAATGTTTGATAGAATACTCCTGTGAAGCCATCTGATCCTGGGTTTTTGTTTTGTGGAAAATATTTCATCACAGTTTCAAATTCAGTGCTTGTGATTAACATGTTTATATTTTCTATTTCTTCCTGATTCAATCTCAGAAGGTTGTGCTTTTCTAAGAATTTGTAAATTTCTTCCAGGTTCTCCATTTTATTGGCATAGTGTTGCTTGTAGTAATCTCTTATGATCCTTTGTATTCCTACAGTGTAAGTTGTTACTTCTCCTTTTTAATTTCTAATTCTGTTTATTTGAGTCTTCTCCCTTTTTTTTCTTGATGAGTATGGCTAATGGTTTATCAATTTTGTTTATCTTCTCTAAGAACTAGCTTTTATTTTTATTGACTTGCTATCATTTCCATCATTTTTTTTTCATTTATTTCTGATCTGATCTTAATGATTTCTTCCGTTCTGCTGACTATGGTGTGGTTTTTTTTTTTGTTGTTGTTGTTCTTCTTCTTCTTTCTCTAATTGCTTTAGGTGTAAGGTTAGGTTTTTTATTTGAGATGTTTCTTGTTTCTTGAGGTAGGTTTGTATTGCTATAAACTTCCCTCTTAGAACTGCTTTTGCTGCATCCCATAGGTTTTGGGTCACCTTGTTTTCACTGTCGTTGTTTCTAAGTATTTTTTAAGTTTTCTTTTTGATTTCTTCAGTGATCTCTTCGTTATTAAGTATTTTATTGTTTAACCTCCATGTTTTTGGGGTTTTTTTACAGTTTTTTTTTCCTGTAATTGATATCTAGTCTCATAGCGTTGTGGTCAGAAAAGATGTGTGATACAATTGTAATGTTCTTAAATTTCCCAAGGCTTGATTTGTGACCCAAGATATGATCTATCCCAGAGAATGTTCCATGAGCACTAGAAAATAAAGTGTATTCTGATTTTTTGGGGTGGAATGCCCTTTAAATATCAATTAAGTCCATCTTGGTTAATGCATAATTTAAAGCTTGTGTTTCCTTATTTATTTTCATTTTGGATGATCTGTCCATTGGTGAAAATGGGGTGTTAAAGTCCCCTTCTATTGTTGTGTTACTGTCATGTTCCCATTTTATGACTGCTAGCATTTGCCTTATGTATTGTGGTGCTCTTATTTTGCATGTATAAATATTTACAATTGTTATATCTTCTTCTTGGATTGATCTCTTGATCATTATGTAGTGCCCTTCTTTGTCTCTTGTAATAGTGTTTTTTAAAGTCCAGTTTTTCTGATATGAGAATTGCTACTCCATCTTTCTTTTGATTTCCATATGCATGCAATAACATTTTCCATCCCCTCACTTTCAGTCAGTATGTGTACCTAGGTCTGAAGTGGGTCTCTCACAGACAGCGCATATATGGGTTTTGTTTTTGTATCCATTCAGCCAGTCTATGTCTTTTGGTTGGAGCATTTAATCCATTTACATTTAAGGTAATTATTGATATGTATGTTCCTATTACCACTTATTAATTGTTTTGGGTTTGTTATTATAGTTCTTTTCCTTCTCCTGTATTTCCTGCCTAGATAAGTTGCTTTAGCATTTGTAGTAAAGCTGGTTTGGAGGTGCTGAATTCTCTTAGCTTTTTCTTGTATGTAAATATTTTAGTTTCTCTGTCAAATCTGAATGAGATCCTTGCTGGGTAGAGTACTCTTGGTTGTAGGTTTTTCCCTTTCAGCATTTTAAATATGTCTTGCCACTCTCTTCTGGCTGGCAGAGTTTCTGCTGAAAGATCAGCTGTTAACCTTATAGGGATTACCTTGTATATTGTTTCTTGCTTTTCCCTTGCTGCTTTTAATATTTTTTCTTTGTATTTAATTTTTGATAGTTTCATTAATATGTGTCTTGGTGTGCTTCTTCTTGGAATTTTCCTGTGTGGGACTCTGTGCTTCCTGGACTTGACTATTTTGTTTCCCATATTAGGGAGGTTTTCGACTATAATCTCTTTAAATATTTTCTCAGACCTTTTATTTTTCTTTTCTTCCTCTGGGATCCCAATAATTCAAATGTTGGTCGGTTTACTGTTGTTCCAGATGTCTCTGAGACTTTCCTCAATTATTTTCAATCTTTTTTCTTTATTCTCCTCCATGGTAGTTATTTCCACTCTCTTATCTTCCAGGTCAGTTATCCGTTCTTCTGCCTCAGTTATTTAGCTATTGATTCCTTCTAGATAATTTTTAATTTCATTTATTTGTTCGTCATCATTGTTTGTTTGCTCTTTAGTTCTTCTCGGTCCTTGTTAAACATTTCTTGTATTTTCTCCATTCTATTTACAAGATTTTGGATTAGCTTTACTATCATTACTCTGAGTTCTTTTTCAGGTAGACTGCTTATTTCCTTTTCATTTGTTTGGTCTGGTGGGTTGTTACCTTGCTCCTTCATCTGCGGCATATTTCTCTGTCTTCTCATTTTGCTTAACTTACTGTGTTTGGGTTCTCCTTTTCACAGGCTGCAGGTTTGTAGTTCCCATTGTTTTAGGTGTCTGTCCCCAGTGTGTAAGGTTGGTTCAGTGTGTTGTGTAGGTTTCCTGTTGGAGGGAACATGTGCCTGTGTTCTGGTGCATGAAGTTGCATCTTGTCTTTCTTGTGGGCAGGACTGTGTCCAGTGGTTTGTTTTGTGATGTCTGTGACCTTGGTATGCTTTTAAGCAGTCTCTCTGCTAATGGATGGTGTTGTGTTCCTGCTTTCTAGTTTTCTGGCATGGGGTGTCCAGCACTGGAACTTGCTAGTCATTGAGTGGATCTGGCACTAATTGTTGAAATGGAGATCTCTGGGAGAGCTCTCACCAATTGATATTACATGGGGTCGGGAGGTGTCTGGTAGTCTAATGTCCTGTACTCGGCTCTCCCATCCCAGATGCTCTGGCCTGACACCTGGCCGGAGTGCTAAGATCCTGTCAGTAACACAGCTCAGAAGAAAAGGTAGAAAAATGAAAGAAAAAAAATAATAAAATAAATGTATTAAAATAAAACAAAAGAATTATTAAAATAAAATATAAAAATTAATTAAAATAAGATTAGAGCAATCAAACCAATATAAAAATCCACCAATGATAAAAAGTGCTAAAAACTATAGTAAGATAAACATGAAAATCAGAAAGTAGTCTGTAGCATACAGGAAACCCCAAGTCTATAATTGATCCTAAAGTCCATGGCCTCAATTTTGTGATGATTCATTGTCTAGTCAGGTATTCCACAGATGCAGAGTACATCAAGTTTATTGTGGAGATTTAATCTGCTGCTCCTGAGGGTGCATGGATAAATTTCCCTTTTTCTTATTTGTTCACAGAGCTCCTGGGGTTCAGCTTTGTATATGGCTCCACCTCTGTGTATAGGTCGCCTGAAGGTGTTCAGGCACCTGGAGATTTTCTTACATTTTGGGAAGTCTGAGGTCTTCTGCCATGGTTCAGTAGATTTTCTGTAGGAGTTCTTCCACATGTAGATGTATTTTTGATGTATCTATGGGGAGGAAGGTGATCTCCACATCCTACTCCTCCGCCATCTTGAAGGTCCTCCCCTTCCCAACTTTTACATCCTTGTTTTACTAGTGCACAGCACTCATTGTCTTCCTGGGTAAAATGGTTAATATATGATATTACAAATAATATCCTATAAATGATATATGATAATGTGTATTTCTACTCATCCTACTTAGTAAGTATACTTTATTGTTTAGAATTCTAGATTGAAAATACTTTTCCCACAAAATTGCTTAATTGTCTGTAACTTCCCTTGGTTCTAGAAATAAATTTAGTTAGATTTAGAGGAATTTTCCTCCAGTAGTTGTTTAGAAATAACCTCTTTTAATTTACCTTACTTTCAATAATATTATCAAACAATTCAAGGATTCAAAAAAACTTTTAATATATTATAGCATAAAACCATTTACCTACCACCCAGCAAAAGTTGTTGTGCAAAACTATTACAGGTACCTTACCATAAGGAAATGGATGAAAGAGTATGCATAGCTTCAAATAACATTAGATATTGCTAAATTACCTTCTCAGCCATCTTCTTAATTCAGCTAGATCAACAGCACATGGAGTTTCTTTTGTTTAACATCCTTCCCAACACTTAATATTGTCATTTAAAAATTTTGCCCATATAAAGGGGAAGAAATATCATTTCATTATGTTTTGTTTGTTTCAGAAAGCAGCTTTTTATTCAGTGACAGAAAATGATAAGGAAAGGGTGGATTAAAAAAATGCATATAGTTATCACTGGATTTTTTTTTTTTTAATGAAACAATCTGCTAAAGGCACTTCTTGTCTTTAGATAAGCTCTGGTCTGAAATGTCTTTCTTTTATTCTTTAATTGAAGTATAGTTGATTTACAATGTTGTGTCAGTTTTGAGGATTCAGCAAAGTAATTCAGTTTAATTCAGTTATACACACACACACACACACACATATATATATGTATATATATATATATATATATATATATATATAGCTATTCTTTTTCAGATTATTTTTCCTTATAAGTTATTAGAAAATATTGAGGATAGTTCCCTGTGTTATACAGTAGGTCTTCATTGTATATCTATTTTACATACAGTAGTGTGTATGTGTTAATCCCAAACTTCTAATTTATCACTCCTCCCACCCTTTCCCCTTTGGTAATCATAAGTTTGTTTTCTATGTCTGTGGGTCTATTTCTGTTTTATATATACATTCATTTGTACCATTTTTTTTAGATTCCACAAATAAGCAATATCAATATGATATTTGTCTTTGTCTGGTTTACTTCATTCAGTATGATAATCTCTAGATCCATCCATGTTGCTACAAATGGCATTATTTTATTGTTTTTTATGACTGAATAATATTCCATTTTGATGTTTTAATTTGCATTTTTCTGACTTCCAGTGACTTGGAACATTGTGTTTTCTTATGTTTCATGCTTCTTCCTTTCTTACATACAGCACTTTCAGTGCCTACATATCAAGGGCCAAACCCAGATTCCAGATGTGAGGCATAGATGATATTGATCTCTCTCCCATTGAAATTTAGAATGTCTTTTCCATTTCTGGTCTGTGGAGACATTCATTTTGTTTCTTTAGCTCAATTATGTGTTTCGAATGTACATATACACATATTTATACACATTGATGTTCATATATACATATGTGTATATGTTTCTGGGTTTTTTAATTGTATCTCTTTCTGAGGGGTATAAACCATGCCTAAACTAACTTCTGTGTCTTTTGCTGTGAATGAGAGTGGAACACTGATTTAGAATTTATTTTGTCATTAGATTTATAATCATTAAAACCTTTGAAATGTATAATTGAAAAACATTTGAGTTTATAAAAGTTGAAGCTATTCAATATAATCCATTAATTTTTTTAATGTAAATTAAGGTTCTTTATGATTTGTAATATTTGTTAATTATGAAATTAGAGTTGCCATAATTAGCCAACAAAAATATAGGTCGTGCAATTAAATTTGAATTTCAGATAAATAGCAAAATTTCTTTCAATGTAAACATGTCTCAAGTATGCCCAACTGGGACATCCAGTATTTTTTGTAGTAACAATGATAAATTCATATTTATAATTAAATACTTTGGCAAATATTACCATCATTTTACAAACAGTTTCTTGAGTTTTTTGCTCTGGTGGAGTTTTCTACTCCTCGATTTTTCTAATTTATTAAAATCAGCAATAAAATGAATAATGTATGCTTTTGAGTGACAATAGACTGATGACTACAAAATGTGATTGCATTGGGAGAAGTATAATATGGTGCCTAAGAGTACTTTCTCTGGAACCAGATTGCTGGGCTAGAATTCTGGCTTCAACATTTCCTAGCTTTGTGAATTCAGTCATACTCTGTAAACTCTCTGTGCCTTAGTTTCCTCTTCCAGAAATAAGCTAATATATGCATTAAATATGTGACTCAAAAAAGTATCTGGTATGTGAAAAAAAATCTATAGTCTTAACTATTTTTATCTTCTATCTCTACATTTATTTTTTAATATCTGTAAATATGTTTGCATATTTTAAATATTAGAAGATAAATAGGAAAAACTTAATGATTCTAGACTTGCTAGCTTAAATTTAATACATGAAGGAATACTGAGACAAGCCATCACATTATCAATTTACAGTACCCTAGAATAAGAAAGTTTGCAAGCACTATATTATTTTAGAGAGCACTTATTATAAGCCCAATTTGATATGTATCTGTAATAGAATGACTTTTTATCTAGACAGCAAAAGACCAAAATATAATCTCTATGATTTCGGTTTTATCTTGAGATTTTATCTTGTATCATATTTTCATAAATGACTAAGAACCTGCAGTGGAAATTGAAATACTGTTGTGTGAACATAACTGCCTAGAGAATGCCATTCAGAGATTCCTTGCCATTAGTTCACTGACAATCTTAGAGCTGCACAAGACTAGTATCATTTAATTATTGTACTCTCTTCGCCAGTTGATTAGTTTCTAGAGTACCACTTAAGCTGAGATAATGCACTAACGTTGGTGAAATTCACCAGTACTTAGGTGAAAAGTTTTGGAAGCACCAATCTCCAATAAATTTTGTTGGAAAGAAAAATCTGAGTGTTAATTGAACCACATTATGAACACAGGTAACATTTGAACAGAAACCTTAATGTATTAGAAATAGTAAATAAGCATGAAAAAATAGTTGACCAACATACCTAAGCAAAAAAAAAAAAATAACTAAACAAATAAATATATATATATATATTATGTAAAACAGTTATAGAGTACCAATGCTTTTTTGATAAAATAAACATTAGTGCTTGACTAAATTAGTACTTAACTGAACAAAACATTATATATGACTATTTGAATTATAAAGAATTGCCTCAATGACTTTTAATATATATTAACAAATAAGTATCTTCTACATTAAAAAAAATTAGGCAATATAATGAACAAAACCATTCATAAAGCAGAAAATATATATATAAGATATAAGAATATTATGAAGAAAAGAGTACTGCATATATGAATAAAATTTATAGCTATGGTGAGAATTTGTTTTAAAAAAATGGAGAGATATTTTGTGTCTTTCTAAGTAGCTGTCTTTGCCCCAGTTTACCATCCTGATGTGTAATTAATTTGGTGTATGTGTGTCATTCATTAAAATGTTAACAATAATCTGCAAGTAGTGAGATTTAGCATGCTATTTACTTTCTCATTTTTTCCTATAGTCTTTGAATTACTATCTTATGTATTTCTTTCACATTAAAAATATTTTCAACTAAACAATCAAGGAAATATCACTCACAGTACTAACATATAAGTTATACAAGACAAAGCTTTATTTATTTATTTTAATTTAACAAAGGAAGATTTTAGAATTTTCTTTATATTTTAGTATACTTTTTAGCTAGATTTTTCCTCTTACTTTTAATCATACTTTCTTTTAACAATATGTGAATTTTCTCTTGTTAATCTCCTAAAATACATTCTTCTTCCCTTACAAACACAAATAACACATTTATTTTTGCTTGGAATCTTTTTTATTTTTCTGCCATATATGTCACATTATTTTTAGGCTATTGTTGAGCATCTCTAGTTCTTTTCCATCCACACAATTCTTGTGACAGAAAGCAGAAAACGTATCACTCTTGAAAACTAACTGCACGTTTAAGGATGTGGGTAAATCATTCTTAAAAAGGGTAAAGGTGTTTTAAATGCCTTAAATAAATTTTCCACATAAATTTCTTTCATTAATTATTTTTTAAATCATTTGGTAATGCAGATACAAAACGCTTTATCTGTAAGTCTGTATTTTCACCTTTCAACTTCTTACAGTTGAGGATAATTATATTATAAGTATTATTATTTTTAGATCTTTGCTTTCTTATTTATTTATTTATTTATTTATATAATTATTTTATTAGTTTCTGCTTTATAACAAAGTGAAACAGTCATACATATACATCTGTTCCCACATCCCTTCCCTCATGCATCTCCCTCCCTCCCACCCTCCCCATCCCACCCCTCCAGGCGGTCACAAAGCACCGAGGTTATCTCCCTGTGCTCTGCGGCTGCTTCCCACTATCTATCTACCTTACGTTTGGTAGTGTATATATGTCCATGCCTCTCTTTCGCTTTGTCACAGCTTACCCTTCCCCCTCCCCATATCCTCAAGTCCATTCTCAAGTAGGTCTGTGTCTTTATTCCCGTTTTACCCCTAGGTTCTTCATGACATTTCTTTTTTAAAATTCCATATAGATGTGTTAGCATACGGTATTTGTCTTTCTCTTTCTGACTTACTTCACTCTGTATGACAGACTCTAGGTCTATCCACCTCATTACAAATAGCTCAGTTTCGTTTCTTTTTATGGCTGAGTAATATTCCATTGTATATATGTGCCACATCTTCTTTATCCATTCATCCAATGATAGACACCTAGGTTGTTTCCAGCTCCGGGCTATTGTGAATAGAGCTGCAATGAACATTTTGGTACATGTCTCTTTTGGAATTATGGTTTTCTCAGGGTATATGCCTAGTAGTGGGATTGCTGGGTCATATGGTAGTTCTATTTTTAGTTTTTTAGGGAACCTCCATACTGTTCTCCATAGTGGCTGTACCAATTCACATTCCCACCAGCAGTGCAAGAGAGTTCCCTTTTCTCCACACCCTCTCCAGCATTTATTGTTTCTAGATTTCTTGATGATGGCCATTCTGACTGGTGTGAGATGATATCTCATTGTAGTTTTGATTTGCATTTCTCTAATGATTAATGATGCTGAGCATTCTTTCATGTGTTTGTTGGCAGTCTGTATATCTTCTGTGGAGAAATGCCTATTTAAGTCTTCTGCCCATTTTCAGATTGGGCTGTTTGTTTTTTTGCTATTGAGCTGCATGAGCTGTTTATAAATTTTGGAGATTAATCCTTTGTCAGTTGCTTCATTTGCAAATATTTTCTCCCATTCTGAGGGTTGTCTTTTGGTCTTGTTTATGGTTTCCTTTGCTGTGCAAAAGCTTTTAAGTTTCCTTAGGTCACATTTGTTTATCTTTGTTTTTATTTCCATTTCTCTAGGAGGTGGGTCCAAAGGGATCTTGCTGTGATTTATGTCATAGAGTGTTCTGCCTATGTTTTCCTCTAAGAGTTTGATAGTTTCTGGCCTTACATTTAGGTCTTTAATCCATTTTGAGCTTCTTTTTCTGTATGGTGTTAGGGAATGATCTAATCTCAAACTTTTACATGTCCCTGTCCAGTTTTCCCAGCACCACTTATTGAAGAGGCTGTCCTTTCTCCACTGTACATTCCTGCCTCCTTTATCAAAGATAAGTTGGCCATATGTGCGTGGGTTTATCTCTGGGCTTTCTATCCTGATCCACTGATCTATCTTTCTGTTTTTATGCCAGTACCACACTGTCTTAATTACTGTAGCTTTGTAGTATAGTCTGAAGTCAGGGAGCCTGATTCCTCCAGCTCCATTTTTCGTTCTCAAGATTGCTTTGGCTATTCGGGGTCTTTTGTTTTTCCAAACAAATTTTGAAATTTTTTGCTCTAGTTCTGTGAAAAATGCCAGTGGTAGTTTGATAGGGATTGCATTGAATCTATAGATTGCTTTGGGTAGTAGAGTCATTTTCACAATATTGATTCTTCCAATCCAGGAGCATGGTATATCTCTCCATCTATTTGTATCATTTTTAATTTCTTTCATCAGTGTCTTATAATTTTCTGTATACAGATCTTTTGTCTCCTTAGGTAGGTTTATTCCTAGATATTTTATTCTTTTTGTTGCAGTGGTAAATGGGAGTGTTTTCTTGATTTCATTTTCAGATTTTTCATCATTAGTGTACAGGAAGGCCAGAGATTTCTGTGCATTAATTTTGTATCCTGCTACTTTACCAAATTCATTGATTAGCTCTAGTAGTTTTCTGGTAGCATCTTTAGGATTCTCGATGTATAGTATCATGTCATCTGCAAACAGTGACAGCATTACTTCTTCTTTTCCAATTTGGATTCCTTTTATTTCCTTTTCTTCTCTGATTGCCGTGGCTAAAACTTCCAAAACTAGGTTGAATAAGGGTGGTGAGAGTGGGCAGCCTTGTCTTGTTCCTGATCTTAGTGGAAATGGTTTCAGTTTTTCACCATTGAGGACAATGTTGGCTGTGGGTTTGTCATATATGGCCTTTACTATGTTGAGGAAAGTTCCCTCTATGCCTACTTTCTGGAGGGTTTTTATCATAAATGGGTGTTGAATTTTGTCAAAAGCTTTCTCTGCATCTATTGAGATGATCATATGGTTTTTCTCCTTCAACTTGTTAATATGGTGTATCACATTGATTGACTTGCATATATTGAAGTTCCTTGCATTCCTGGAATAAAACCCACTTGATCATGGTGTATGATCCTTTTAATGTGCTGTTGGATTCTGTTTGCTAGTATTTTGTTGAGGATTTTTGCATCTATGTTCATCAGTGATATTGGCCTGTAGTTTTCTTTCTTTTTGACATCCTTGCATGGTTTTAGTATCAAGGTGATGGTGGGCTCGTAGGATGAGTTTGGGAGTGTTCCTTCCTCTGAAATTGTTTGGAAAGAGTTTGAGAAGGATGGGTGTTAGCTCTTCTCTAAATGTTTGATAGAATTCGCCTGTGAAGCCATCTGGTCCTGGGCTTTTGTTTGAAGATTTTTAATCACAGTTTCAACTTCAGTGTTTGTGATTGGTCTATTCATATTTTCTGTTTCTTTCTGATTCAGTCATGGCATGTTGTGCATTTCTACGAGTTTGTCCATTTCTTCCAGGTTGTCCATTTTATTGGCATAAAGTTGCTTGTAGTATTCTCTCATGATCTTTTGTATTTCTGCAGTGTCAGTTTTTACTTCTCCTTTTTCATTTCTAATTCTATTGATTTGAGTCTTCTCCCTTCTTTTTTTGATGAGTCTGGATAATGGTTTGTCAATTTTGTTTATCTTCTCAAAGAACCAGCTTTTAGTTTTATTGATCTTTGCTATCGTTTCCTTCATTTCTTTTTCATTTATTTCTGATCTGATCTTTATAATTTCTTTCCTTCTGCTAACTTTGGGGGTTTTTTGTTCTTCTTTCTCTAATTGCTTTAGGTGCAGGGTCAGGTTCTTTACTCGATATGTCTCCTGCTCATTAAGGTGGGATTGTATTGCTATAAGCTTCCCCCTTAGAACTGCTTTTGCTGCGTCCATAGGTTTTGGGTCGTCGTGACTCCATTGTCATTTGTTTCTAGTTATTTTTTAATTTCCTCTTTGATTTCTTCAGTGATCACTTCGTTATTGAGTAGTGTATTGTTTAGCCTCCATGTGTTTGTATTTTTTACAGATCTTTTCCTGTAATTGACGTCTAGTCTCATAGCATTGTGGTCGGAAAAGATACTTGATACAATTTCAATTTTCTTAAATTTACCAAGGCTTGATTTGTGACCCAAGATATGATCTATCCTGGAGAATTTTCCATGAGCACTTGAGAAAAATGTGTATTCTGTTGTTTTTGGATGGAATGTCCTATAAATATCAATTAAGTCCATCTTGTTTAATGTATCATTTAAAGCTTGTGTTTCCTTATTTATTTTCATTTTGGATGACATGTCCTTTGGTGAAAGTGGGGTGCTAAAGTCCCTTACTATGATTGTGTTACTGTCGATTTCTCCTTTTATGGCTGTTAGTATTTGCCTTATGTATTGAGGTGCTCCTATGTTGGGTGCATAAATATTTACAATTGTTATATCTTCTTCTTGGATCGATCCCTTTATCATTATGTACTGTCCTTCTTTGTCTCTTCTAATAGTCTTTATTTTAAAGTCTATTTTGTCTGATATAAGAATTGCTACTCCAGCTTTCTTTTGATTTCCATTTGCATGGAATATATTTTTCCATCCCCTTACCTTCAATCTGTATGTGTCTCTAGGTCTGAAGTGGGTCTCTTGTAGGCAGCATATATATGGGTCTTGTTTTTGTATCCATTCAGCCACTCTGTGTCTTTTAGTGGGAGCACTTAGTCCATTTACATTTAAGGTAATTATTGATATGTATGTTCCTATTCCCATTTCCTTAATTGTTTTGGGTTCGTTATTGTAGGTATATTCCTTCTGTTGTGTTTCTTGCCTAGAGAAGTTCCTTTAGCATTTGTTTTAAAGCTGGTTTGGTGGTGCTGAACTCTCTCAGCTTTTGCTTGTCTGTAAACATTTTAATTTCTCCATCAAATCTGAATGAGATCCTTGCTGGGTAGAGTAATCTTGGTTGCAGGTTTCTCTCCTTCATCACTTTAATTATGTCCTTCCTCTCCCTTCTGGCTTGTAGAGTTTCTGCTGATAGATCAGCTGTTAACCTGATGGGGATTCCCTTGTGTGTTATTTGTTGCTTTTCCCTTGCTGCTTTTAATATGATTTCTTTGTGTTTAATTTTTGACAGTTTGATTAATATGTGTCTTGGCGTATTTCTCCTTGGATTTATTCTGTATGGGACTCTCTGTGCCTTCTGGACTTGATTAACTATTTCCTTTCCCATATTAGGGAAGTTTACAACTATAATCTCTTCAAATATTTTCTCAGTCCCTTTCTTTTTCTCTTCTTCTTCTGGAACCCCTATAATTCGAATGTTGGTGCGTTTAGTGTTGTCTCAGAGGTCTCTGAGACTGTCCTCTGTTCTTTTCATTCTTTTTTCTTTATTTTGCTCTGCATCAGTTACTTCCACTATTTTATCTTCCACCTCACTTATCCGTTCTTCTGCCTCAGTTATTCTGCTATTGATCCCATCTAGAGTATTTTTCATTTCATTTATTGTGTTTTTAAACAATGCTTGATTTATCTTTAGTTCTTCTAGGTCCTTGTTAACTGTTTCTTGCATTTTGGCTATTCTATTTCCAAGGTTTTGGATCTTGGAAATAGAATATTGGATCATCTTTACTATCATTATTCTGAATTCTTTTTCAGGTAGACTGCCTATTACCTCTTCATTTGTTGGGTCTGGTAGGTTTTTATCTTGCTCCTTCACCTGCTGTGTGTTTTTCTGTCTTCTCATTTTGCTTATGTTACTGTGTTTGGGGTCTCCTTTTTGCAGGCTGCAGATTCGTAGTTCCCGTTTTTTTTGGTGTCTGTCCCCATTGGCTAAGGTTGTTTCAGGAGGTTGTGTAGGCTTCCTGGTGGGGGGGACTAATGCCTGTGTTCTGGTGGTTGAGGCTCGATCTTGTCTTTCTGGTGGACAGGTCCACGTCTGGTGGTGTGTTTTTGGGTGCCTTTGGCCTTATTATGTTTTTAGGTAGCCTCTCTGCTAATGGGTGGGGTTTTGTTCCTGCCTTGCTAGTTGCTTGGCATAGGGTGACCAGCACTGTAGCTTCCTGGTCGTTGACTGAAGCTGGGTGCTGGTGTTGAGATGGAGATCTCTGGGAGATTTTCGCTGCTTGATATTATGTGGAGCTGGGAGGTCTCTTGTGGAGCCGTGTCCTGAAGTTTGCTCTCCCACTTCAGAGGCACAGCACTGACTCCTGGCTGCAGCACCAAGAGCCCTTCATCCACCCAGATCAGAATAACAGGGAGAAATAATATAAAGAAAGAATTAGTAGAAGAAAGAAAGAGAGAGGGAAAGAAAGAAGAAGGGAAGAAAGGAAGGAAGGAAGGAAGAAAGAAAGAAAGGAGGGAGGGAGGGAGGAAGAATGGAAAGAAAGAAAGAAAGAAAGGAGGGAGGGAGGGAGGGAGGAATGAAAGCAAAAGGAAGAGTGAATGGAAGAAGGGAGGTAGGGAGGGAGGAAGGAACGAAAGAAAGAAAGACAGGAGGGAGGGAGGAAGGAAAGAAAAGGAATGTGGGAAGAAGAAGGGTGGGAGGGAGGAAAGAAAAAGAAAGAAGGAAAGGAGGAGCAGAGGGAGGGAGGGAGGAAGGGAATGTAGGAAAAAAAGAAAGAGCAGGTAAAGTAAAATAGAATAAAGTATGAAATATAGTAGCGTTATTAAAATTAAAATGTAATTATTGAAAAAAAAAACTGGACGGATAGAACCCTGGTACATAGGGTGGAAGCAAAGCTATACAGAGAGAATATTACACAGAAGATTACACATACACATTCACTAAAAAAGAGCAGGGGGAAAAATCAAAAACCTTGCTCTCCAAGTCCATCTCCTCAATTTGGGATAATTCGTTGTAAAAAGAGGAAAAGGGCGAGAAGTCTGAAATCTTGCTCTCTAAGTCCACCTCCTTAATTTGGGATAATTTGTTGTAAAAAGAGGAAAAGGGGGGAAAGTCTTAAATCTTGTCCTCAAAATCCATTTCCTCAATTTGGGATGATTCGCTGTCCATTTATGCACTCCACAGACGCAGGGCACATCAAATGGTCCATGGAGCTTTAATCTGCTGCCTCCGAGGCTGCACAGAGAGATTTCCCTGTCTCTGCTCTCACAGCTCCCGGGTCTCAGCCTTGGACCTGGCACCGCCTCTGCGCGTAGGTCGCCGGAGGGCGTCCGTTCTTCGCTCAGACAGGACGGGTTTAAAGGAGCCGCTGATTCGGGGGGCTCTGGCTCACTCAGGCAGAGGGGAGGGAGGGGCGTGCTGTTTGGGGCTGGCCTGCGGCGGCAGAGGCCGTCGTGTCGTTGCAGCAGCCTGAGGCGCTCCATGTGCTTTCCCGGGAAAGCCGTCCCCGGGTCCCGGGACCACGGCAGTGGCGGGGTGCACAGGCCCCCCGGAAGGCGGGGCGGACAGTGACCCACGCTTGCACACAGGCCCCGCGGCAGCGGCGGCAGCAGCAGCCTCAGCGTCCCACGCCCGTCTCCAGGGTCTGCACCTTTAGCCGCGGCTCGCGCCTGTCTCCGGCACTTCCCCAAGAAGCCCTCTTAATGCCCTCTCCTCGCGCACCAGGAAACAAAAGGGAAAAACGTCTCTTGCCTCTTTGGCAGCTCCAGACCCTTTCCCCGGACTCCCTCCGGGCTAGCCGTGGTGCACTAACCCCTTCAGGCTCTCTTCCTGCCGCCAGCCCCAGTCCTCTCCCTGCGCTCCGACTGAAAGCCGATACCCGAGCCTCAGCTCCCAGCCCCGCCCACCCCGGCGGCCAAGCAGACAAGCCTCTCGGGCTGGTGAGTGCCTGAGGGCACCGATCCTCTGTGCCGGAATCTCTCTGCTTTGCCCTCCTCACCCCTGTTGCTGTGCTCTCCTCCGCTACTCCGAAGCTTTCCCCCTCTGCCACCTGCAGTCTCCGCCTGCAAAGGGGCTTGTAGTGTGTGGAAACCTTTCCTCCTTCACAGCTCCCTCCCACCGGTGCAGGTCCCGTCCCTATCCTATTGTCTCTGTTTATTCTTTTTTTCTTTTGCCCTACCCAGGTATGTGGGGAGTTTCTTGCCTTTTGGGGGGTCTGAGGTCTTCTGTCAGCGTTCAGTAGGTGTTCTGTAGGAGTTGTTCCACGTGTAGTTGAATTTCTGATGTATCTGTGGGGAGGAAGGTGATCTCCGCGTCTTACTCTTCCGCCATCTTCCTCCAGGGCCATCAATTATATTATTTTAATGAAAGATTTTTGAACAAGTTAGAAAGACAATTTTCTAACTCTGCAATACATTGAACAAGTAACACAGTGGGGTATTTTGTTACTATTTTTTATAAAAATATAATATTTTTGTAAGTTAAAGACAAATCCATTCTCATTGAGTCTTTTCAAGCAATAGCAAGGAATCTAGAAGGTAATTATTATCCACAATGATCTCTCCACTTGAAATAGTCTGTTACATATTTTTCCTGCAGTGCTTTACCTATACTACTTCACATTTTTACTTTTCTAGAACATTAAACTAATTTTGCATACAATTTTGCCTATTTTTTTTTCTTTCGGTAGATATCATATTATGAGAAAACATTTCTCATTCCCTTCACTTCCCACAAAGAATATTGAATAAGCCCATGCTCCATCCTTTTGACATTGCTAAACAACAAAATCTATTAGAATATTGAAGACAACAAAGGGAATGTAAACATTAGTTCCAAGGAAAGATGGGGAGAGAGAAAAAGAGAGAGAAAGTGAAAGAAAGGGAGGAGGAGCAGAGGGGAAGGAGGAATAGAAATTAGGTTGACAATTGACTTCTTTTAAGGAGTATAATTGGGCTCAGAAGAACAATAGTTTATTATCTCCAAAATGTTTATGGAAGGTAACTCTCAACCAACAAATTATACTTTCAAAGAAAAAGTAGAGTTAGAAACAGTGAACAACCTCAATTTTGAAGTTGCCTGTAATAATATACAAATTGAATTGTATCTTCCACAGTTTTTTGTACACAAATTTTCTCTACGAATTCAAAGTGGTGTGTGGAAAACTTTGTTAACACATGTGTGAAAGCAGCATAATGTACTATAAACATCTTTTATTTTGCACTCTTTTTTGACTTCTCCATTTTTTTCTTGACCCAGTCTGAAAAGTAAAGAAAGCACACAAAAAAAGAATAATATACGTGGAGCAGTTCACCGGTGTTTCTACCTGCAATGCAAAATGTTGACACTCATAATAACGTGTTTGAAATTCTTATCCACACACATTGTGATCTCTGTGTTCTTTTAGTTCATGACAAAAATTAATTACTAACCAATGTTTTTTAGTAACATGCTTACAATATAATTAACCCTGGTGGAGCAAGTATAAATATGTCTTAAAAAATGTACTTTTGTGTGATTTATTTTAAAATGCAATCCTTAGACTCAGAGTCATTATATAATTTAAGAATTTTTTTTACTTTATCAATTTTAAAATCAATTCAGTCATATTTTTGCAAATTGCCTGTTTTTATTATTAATCACTTAAAATATTTTAGAATAATGTTTTTTGAGTATTTCCTTATTTGAAAAACAAATGTAAGGGTCCCATTAAAATATTTTAGTGCTAAAATATTTGCTTCAAAACAAGCATGACATCTGAGAGCAAAGTGAATGGAAAATCAGGGAAATATTTTCTACAATGTGTTTAATCCTGAATTATACAAATATATAGCATTTATTTTAACTGAATAAGTTTAGGTTATTTTACAATCATATGCCCTATTATATTAGTCAATTTTATCAAATATCTGTTTTTCAAAAAATGCTGTAAAAAGAGTTAAATATTTACAATTCATATGGTATATTATGTCAGCATGCATTTCAATTTAAGCATAATTACAATATAAACCATAGAAGTATGTCAAACTGGTGTTATAATTATTAATCTACTATGTGCTGGCATTATATTAGGAAAGATACAAATGTATTTGGGTGATGAATAACATGATATGTAGATAATTAAAAGGAAATTCTTAATCTAAAAATAATTGAATGATATTATGAAGAATCCTTAAAAGGTCTTTCTTAAAAAAGAAGATTCTGCCTCTAGTCATAACTATATTTCATCTAAGGTTGATAATCATCTTTCAAACTTTACATGATCAAATCAAATTATACTTATACCTGTAATATCCATGTCACAAGTGAACATCTGTCAATAATGTAAAGGTTTTTAAAATGTTCCCTTAATCTAGAAATTCCACTGAATGAAAACATCAAAATGGTGTTTTATAGTTATCATCATATCTCCTGTCCAAATAATTCTCTGATTCCCCACATATATTGTTTTACCAGCAAGATTTGTATTAGTTATATATTTATTTAAATTTACCCACATGTATGTATGTACTTAAAAAATGTAACCAATTTTGTTGGTTTTGTTTTTATATATATATTCCCTACTAAGCAAGAAAATTCTATCTGTTACATAACATTGTGGTAATGGTGATTATGTCTCCATTGAAAACCAATAAAATGAGACATTCAAACAGAAGAAAGATTTTGCAAAAATGAGATGTTTGACAGTTTCTTGTCATACTCTTATTTGTAACTTCACAAGTACGAAGGATGTATTGGGCATCTAGTAGGTACACAAATGCCAAGATGCTTAAAAATCCAATAAATTCATACTGAGCTTGTGTTTTGAGAGAGAGTATAAAGGAATAAGGGAAAATAACATAGTCTCCTTTTGAATGTACTTATTAATTATCATAGTTATTTATTTAACAACTACTATGTGTCACTGTAGATACATAGGTGAATAAGACAAAAGACAAATTATTACATATTCAATATATCAAATGGTGAAAGGTGATATTTAGAAAAGTAAATCAGGTCAAAGTGAAAAATGTTGATAAAGAATTTTTATGCATATGTGTTTTCATGAGCATGTGTATGGGGGGCACACATATGCTTACACGTATAGATGATCTATTCTTTAATATTACTGTTGTGCCTCTATTATAAAAATAACTTTTCCATCTTTATGCTATTCTCTTATCCTTTCCAGTTCCCATCTGGGCAGAGGTCAAACATCCATTTGAGGAACAGCCAATGGTTCTAAAATTCTGACCTGCTAAGAAACATTCAGATTCTGAAAACTTGAAATCTCACCCAAAGGTGTAATTTAAGGGCAATAGTTAGATTTTTATGCTTTTAGATTTCTTCTGAATGTATCACCAAGGCATAATATACTTTACAAAGGCCTGTAATGGTTCCAAATATCAATGTTATGTGTAGCTCCAGGTCATATTTCTATTACAGGAGATATGAGAGTATAAAAATTGCATTGCTGGGCTTCCCTGGTGGCGCAGTGGTTGAGGGTCCGCCTGCCGATGCAGGGGACGCGGGTTCGTGCCCCGGTCCGGGAGGATCCCATATGCCGTGGAGCGGCTGCGCCCGTGAGCCATGGCCGCTGAGCCTGCGTGTGCGGAGCCTGTGCTCCGCAGCGGGAGAGGCCACAGCAGTGAGAGGCCCGCGTACTGCAAAAAAAAAAAAAAAAAAAAAAAAAAAAAAAAAAAAATTGCATTGCATAGTGCATCAATAAAAGAACACTATGGGCCTTATCTTATCTTACAGAAATTTCCAATTTGAAATGTGCATTTGTGTTGTGAAAATGTTTTAAAAGTTCACAGTACTTTCTGCCTCTACTGTCTGAATTATATCCAAGCCATTTTAGGCTAAGCTTTTGTTCTGGTTGAAGATCTATGAACAGAAGTGGTGCTTTCCTAAAGGAGAAACAGAGGGGAGTGGGGCAGAGAGCATACTGCTGGATGATAAACTGAAGGCAACTTGGGAAAGCATTCTCATAAGAGATTCAAGGAAAGAGTATATCAATTTTGACCGTAATATTGTTTTTCCAAGAAGAAAATAATAAAATAATTTATTCTAATATCTCCCAGCTTACCTTCTCAGAAACCATCTTTTAGAAAAATATCTCTATGAGTATAGTCAAAATAGCATATTTTATGTGGCTATTTACTTCACATTGGCAAGAAAGCTAAAACGAATGAAGCACATCTGTTTTATTTTTTCTTACCTCTTATCAGTACTGGCTTAAATTATTTACCAGTCTCTCTTTTTTTTTTTTTTTTTTTGCTGTGGCCTATCTATTTGAATAATATTAATTCTAATTGGTAGCATATTATTTTTACTGTGTCATGCAAAGGTCTCCATTAATAAGATAGATGTTTGTTAAAAACCTTAATGAAAATAACCTAGGAATTATCTTCTTTTACTCAATAAAAATTAATTGATTTGTGAATGAGTGTAAAAATAATTAGTCAAATATAGGGATATTACAAGGAAATGAAGTTAAGCTAATAAGAAACAACAGAAATATTCAACTTTCTCTTTATCTGTATGTGTTACAGCCTCAAAGCAAGAACATATTGGACATATTTAGTGAATAAATTAATCCCTGGGCATAAATTAGGAATTTATAAGATTTATTTACTCCTACAGTGCCTGAAGTATCAGTTATAAGAACTAAAATAAATAAGTAAATATGCAAACAAAATAATTTATTTATTTGTTCAAACAAACACACAGCTTTAGTATGTTTTAATGCCCCAGAGTCTGAAAAAGTAAACAATTTTTCTAAGATCCTAGCATCTATATTGCATAGATAAAACTTATTAATGTGCTATGACTTATGTGAATACTATTTATTTAGACTATTGTTTACCCAAATACCCAGTGTTGTGAGTTCATCATCCTTGAACATTTTGCAGATACTTGTTGACTACTTACTGTTTAGAACCTATGTACACTAGCATTAGCTTCTTTTTCCTGGCAGAGTTGTGTAACCCTGTGTTCTTTCTAGTCTCTATCATGGGCAACATTTTTGCTTGAAAAAAAGGAGAAAACAAAGAAAAAATAAGTCAAATAGTACATACTTTAGTGAAATATTTGGACTTAATACCATCAAAACAACTAATTCAATTAAAAAATTACAGTCCCCGTTAGATGTGTAGTTCTTGGCTATGACTTGGAAAGGAGATACTATTAGGTCCCAAACTGAATTTGAACCAGGGCTTAGGCTCCTGAACTAATCACCAAAATGAAACTGTATGTACTGAAACAACCTCAGAGAATAAATCAGAAGTGATGGTTGAAATATTAATAAGTCCCTAAATACTAGCCCTCTTTACTGCCTATGCTTGGAATAAATTGGGAAACCGACACAGGAGTTATACAGATGGAGACCAAATAGTCAGCTTTATTGGTAATAAAAAATAGATCAAAGGCTTAAGGACATGGCTTAGATACATAACCAAACAGACTTGAGAACACCTTCTAGAACTGAACCAACTTATTTTCCCAGTTACTAGGAGAATTTCAAGCTGTTCCCACAGAGCATCACCAGCACCCCAAACTCACCACAAAGCTGAGAAAGCAGGTCAGACACATTGTCCATATGCAGGCTTGCTCCAAAGTGGAGTGCTCTTTCAAACTCATTAGCTGGATAACTCACTTCTTCTTCCTTGGAGAGGAATAAATAAGGAGTCTAAGGGAAGGGGTTGGGACAAGGAGTATTTGTCCAATTGAAATCCCTCCACAGAGAAATCTGAGGAGCTGTGGTGACTCTTTTCCCTAAGGGCAATATCATGTGGTAGAGAATGTATAATTAAAGTTGAGGAGACTTGGGTCTACCTTCCTCACTCTACAAGTCTGCTTAGTTGAATTTCACATGCTCTTGGAAAATCCTTGATTTTGTTTCCTTTTCCCTCCTCCTAGTTTTAGTTAAGTGACCTTTCATAACAATGATTTATCTATCTCCATCATCATCAAGGCTGATAGCATTTTACTTAATCATTCCCCTCTTATGTTTGAACTTCTTGAAGATAGGGACTGTGCCATAATTATTACACTGTCTTTATCAACTAGTATGGTGCCTGGTACATAGGTCTATTTAATTGAATCTGATGTTTTATTAAGACCATTCCTTCTTTCGAAATGCTGAGCATAGATTAACATAAAAGGTAATGCACAAGTATGATATGGTCCACACTCAATAAGATGCTCTTTATCTCATTTTGCCTTCTATGTGTGTCCAACTTATCAAAGCATAACTGAAGTATGATTTGTTTAGAATGATTGCAAAAACACTGAAAGCTATGCATACTTTATTGCAGCATTTAGAAAAGATGTCAGATAGATGATAGATAGATGATAGATTATACATAGATAGATACATAGGTAGATAGATAGATAGATAGATAGATAGATGGAATGCTCCTTCTCTTGATACTTATCATTAAAGAATCAGAAAAAATCCTATGGTAGCTACTAAGACTATTCATAAATAAGTGGTTCTCTCTCCTGAACACATGGTAAGATTGACTTTCCCAACAAATTGAACTCAAGTTTAGGTAGATGCCATGCTTTTTCTGTCTTTGGAAAAAACTCACTAATTTTCTAAACCCACTAATATTCTTACATAGTTCCTTATTCATACATTAATTAACTACTTAACTATTTTATTCTTCCTGAATATTTTATAAAATCCATACTGATAATTTTTTTATTATCAGAATATAAAATTATTTGACAACTGATACAATATGGGTACCATTTACAATCTTACCCTCTAAGATTGTTAGATCATGTGTAGTCTAGGGAATCCAGGAAGAGGAGACAGAGCTATCTGAGTCAATGTGGTCCTACTAAGTGAATTATGGTAGCAACTACTTAATAACTGATATGAAATATTGAAACATTTATATTCAGATTGTCTGTGATTTATGATGTTTCAACATAAGACTTTTCAAGATGGTGTAAAAATGATGCCCATTCAATAGAAACCTTACTTCAAATATTTTCCTAGGCTAGTGATAGGGAGTCCTTACTCTCTCGTGATGCTGGGCAGTAAGCTGCAGCACCCAGTTAGCTTATGCAATAATGAGAGTAAACAACCCATAGACTTACAACCCTTCTGGACACAGACAACCATTCTGGTATTCACTTTCAGTACAGTATTTAATAAATTACATGACATAATCAACACTTTATTATAAATTAGACTTTGTGTTAGATGATTTTACCCAATTGTAAGCTAGTGTAAATGTTTTGAGTGTGTTTAAGGTAGGCTAGGCTAAGCTATGATGTTTGGTATGTTAGGTGTATTAAGTGCATTTTTTAACCTAACAATATTTTCAATTTATAATGGATTTATCAGGATGTAACCCCACAGTAAGTCAAGGAAGATCTGTAATAATTTAACAGTTTGTACAGCTAGAAATCAATCCTATTTTTTTTCCAAAGAATGTTCTCTCTCCTTCCATCCCTTCTCTGTCTCCTTTTCTTTCACCCACCCTATTCCCTTTTCTGTTTCTTTCTATGATTTTGCTTGTTCTACTGTCTCTCTTTAATCTGTGCTTTCTGTATTCTCTGGCCCACAGATTTATTGTCCTTTCCTATGCTTTGAAATAATGCTTTGAAAGGTAAAATTAAAATTTGTTAATCTTTTGTTTGTTTCTTGTCTTAATTTCTTAACCTGAAAACAGATATTTTTTTGTGTGTGTATGTATATATCATGGCACTGCCTTCTACACTGGCTCAGCTCAAGGTTTGGCTGTTTAATACTGTCATAATCATTATCATGTGGGCTACATGAGTCACACAGTCTTAGTCATTCATGTCCTTTTTCTTACTGACAAGTCTATGGAAGTAAGTACTGCCATTGAAACTGAAGTCTGGGTGCGTTAATGCATCAATAATACAATGACACATCATGGTTCTTAGTCCAAGAGTGTCTCAGCAGTAGCAAAAATAATTTTAACACTTTTTATAATCATTAGTTATATTTGATATGATACATGTACAAGTTTATATATCCTTCAAATAAATGTTAATTATATGTACAGTTTTGGAAAAAGCATGAGTACTACCAAGGTCTGAAAGTACAATATTTGTTAGAATAATGCTTTCTTTTTTTTTTTTTTTACATTGTCCTGAGAGCAGGACATTAGATCTTACATTTTAATAGTATATTGTGAAGCAGTCTGATATTATTTACTAACCAGTCCCTATAGCTATGAACAGGCATAGCTAATCTCAAGGTGTTCTTTTTTAGGCCAATTATTCAATGGTTTTAATTTATTCTGATTCTCATCTTATTGCATGATTATGATAATACTCAGAGTGGTGTCAGTCTTTACACAGATTTCAGTTTGGGGCAAGCTCTACAGTTATACTTTATTTTTTCCTCAGTTAAGTTTATCCTATTAATCTTGGAATGAAACATACATATGTTATTTTAAGTTTTTAATCTCCTTCCAAAGAAAATAATAAAAATAAAGGCAATTTGCCACTCTCCTTATATTCACATTATTTTGGCAATCTCAAAGAAAAGTAAAATATATCCTTACCTTATTAGAAAATAAAACATAGCCAAAACTTAATAATTTCTTTTAGTTTCAGAATGAATTTCAATATTTTAAAGCAAACAATTGTTTTATACATTACAGTCTGGCAAATATATATCTCTTAAGGAGAAAGTTACTGTGTGTTCTAGGTGTGGTTGGACTAAGATTTCCCATGCTCTTTAACTGAAAATGTGCTAACATGCTGCTGTCTTTGGTATTTAAATGAGAAAACTCTCCTTGGCCTTCATAGTCTTTAAAGTCCTCAGCAAATGAGGTTGCCAAGGTAATTTGAACTATCCAAGATCAATATGCTTACATATTAATCACTTGAAAAGATGAAATATATAAGTGCCAATAAAATAAATGAGATTTTTACAAAATAGAAAAACACACAAATGAATGAAAATAAAATTTAAAAAAATAGGGTAGGAGTTTTTCACTGCTTTTTACTATGCATCTTCATGCTGATAATTCTTGGAATTTAGAAGGTACTCAATAAATATTTTGCACTAATAAACACTTTTTCACTAATTTTAAGCATAAGGTCAACACTGAAAATTTATGGGTAATATGTAAATTATATGTTGAATGGTATTTTCTATGAAATTTTCAGTGAGATTGTCAAATAGTAAAATAATTATTTCAAAATATAATTAAATCATATACAAGAACACTAAATTCACTTCAAAGAGCATATCCTCTACAAGAAATACTAAGTAAAATCCATATATGCGTGCATAATTGTGATGGTTAATTTTATGTGTCAGCTTGACTGGACTAACAGATTCCTTGATAGCTGGGAAAACATTATTTCTAAGGGTGTTTGTAAAAGTAGACATTCCAGAGGAGATAGCATTTAAATCAATAGACTGAGAAAAGAAGACATTTTCACCAATGGGTGAGTATTATCCAGTCTGTTGAGGGCCCAAATAGAAAAAATGTTGGAGAAAGGGTATATTTGTTTTCTACTTGACTTGGGACATCCAACTTCTGACCTTGGATATCTGTGTTCCTGGGTCGCAAGGCTTCAGACTTGGACTGGAACTACACTACAAGCTTTCCTGGGCCTGCAGTTTGCAGAGAGCAGGTCTTGGAACTTCTCAGCCTCCATGACTGGGTGACCCAATCTGACAATAAATCTCTTTGGATATATCTATCTTTCATATCTATGTGATTAGTTCTTGGATAGCCCTGAATATATATATATATATATATATATATATATATATAGCATATATAATATAAAAACTATAATATATTCTGTTACATATGACATATAATATATATAATATGAAAATTATATTTTTGTACTATATATATAATATATTATATAGTTTATTTTTATATATAACATAACATATATGTATAATTATAATATATAGTATGTATAATATAAATTATATCATATTATACATATTATATATATTATATATATGTCATATAGATATATAAAGTCTACCAAGTCTAATATATCTGTATGTATATATAGTCTACCAAGCCTAATGAATATTTTGATATAAAAAGATGAGGAGCAACAAAATTATCCCTGACTGAAATAAATTAACTATGGAATGTATAACTTTTAGGTTGAAAACACATAAAGAATTTAAAAATTACAGATTCCTGAGATTGTAAGGGACTTGAGACAGCATTGTCTTCATTTGTCATCATCCAGTGCACAATGTGTGAGGGTTGCAGTCTCCTGGTACAGCACCAACTAATTCAAGAAGCATCTGGAGTCTGTCAGCACCTGTCTACTGTCAATGTGACCAAGTGAGGTGAAAGACTGTATCTATTGGAAAAATTGGGATGATAACACCTGAAACCCCTGATCAATCTTAAAAGTACCAAGAGAGAAACCACCAGATACTGTGCAATTCTGATGTGTAATAGGAAGTACAGAGCATTTTCTATTAGTGAATCATGCCACAACTCCAACATGGATCTGAGCAAGGCTTCTGCCTTAAAATTTTAAAAGAAACAAAACAGACAGAGGGCCAAGCTAAGCCACATCACAGGGAATCAATTATCAGAATCCAGCAGGTGGAGAATTCTTTACAAAAGATAACCTGCATTCTTTATCACAAATATTTCCAGAACAAAAAAGAGTTGGGGCACTTATAAATGAAAAAGGAGAGTTAAAAGACTAACGTGGGCTTCCCTGGTGGCGCAGTGGTTGAGAGTCCGCCTGCCGAGGCAGGGGACACGGGTTCGTCTGGAAGGATCCCACGTGCCGCGGAGCGGCTGGGCCCGTGAGCCATGGCCGGTGAGCCTGCGCGTCCGGAGCCTGTGCTCCGCAATGGGAGAGGCCACAACAGTGAGAGGCCCGCGTACCGCAAAAAAAAAAAAAAAAAAGACTAACGTATATGGGCATTGTTTGATATAATTTCCAACAAACGAAGAGTCAAAATGAATTTATGAAATAAGTGATGAACTTGGAATTCTAATTAGATATTTATTGATATTAAAAGTGAACTCTCTTGCACTGTTGGTAGGAATGTAAATTGATAGAGCCACTATGGAGAACAGTATGAAGGTTCCTTAAAAAACTAAAAGTAGAATTACCATATGACCCAGCGATCCCACTACTGGGCATATACCCAGAGAAAACCATAATTCAAAAAGACACATGTACCCCAATGTTCATTGCAGCACTATTTACAATAGCCAGGTCATGGAAGCAACCTAAATGTTCATCAACAGATGAATGGATAAAGAAATTGTGGTACATATACACAATGGAATATTACTCAGCCATAAAAATGAATGAAATTGGGTCATTTGTAGAGACGTGCATGGATCTAGAGACTGTCATAGAGTGAGGTAAGTCAGAAAGAGAAAAACAAATATTGTATATTAATGCATATATGTGGAACTTAGAAAAATGGTAGATATGAACCGGTTTGCAGGGCAGAAAGAGAGACATAGATTCAGAGGACAAACGTATGGACACCATGGGGGGAATGTGGCAGGGGGTGGTGGTGGTGTGATGAAATGGGAGGTTGAGATTGACATATATACACTAATTTGTATAAAATGGATAACTAATAAGAACCTGCTGTATAAAAAAATAAATAAAATAAAATTCAAATTTTCAAATTAATTAATTAGTTAATTAATTAAAAAGGAAACTATCATTATATTTCTAAAGATTGATAAATTAATTTTCAAATAACATTTTCTTGAGGATACAAACTCAAATATTTAGTTATAATTTTCTAGACTACTCATTTTTCAAGTTATGTATATTCAATATTTTATTTGTTTTAGGGATCTTTTTTTTATTGTTGCACATCTTTTCAAATCAAAATATTCAGTAGGGTTAGTAGGTAATCTTAATATCATCAAGAAATTAGCCACAGTATCAAGTCTCTATAGATCTCTGATTCCAAAGTTTTAAATTTGTTTTGTGTGTTATAGCTATTTAGAGATGAAATTTCTGGATAAACCAAAACTTTATAGAACATTCTAATCTCCCTTTCTTTCTCAATTAAAGAAATAATTAAACAGTATTTTTCTTAGATGAGGGGAGAGTGGGAAGCAAACTCTGTGAAGGCTTTTAGCTCTGAACACTCAGTAAAATCTTTAGTGGTGTATTGGTTGAAACGTAACCATCTTTTACCAGCCAATAAACTCCAGACAGTGATATAGTGCAACTACATCTGTTAAGGATAAATTAACTTGTTATAAATTTAATATTATGTGTTGGTGATAGGTTAAAAAAAAGAGGAATAATAATTACCCATGATTTGGATGTGTATCTGATATCAAATATCAAATAGTAAATATACTATAAAGAGATAAAAATGCCCATAGAACTTGAGTATTTATATAATAATTTGTGCTTTTCTCTCACTATATATTTAACAGTATAAAATTCATAGTGATTTCAAACAGATCATAGTTTATGCAAGGGCAAATTCTTATCATTTTGTATATAATTTTCATTTCCTAATTATTCAAGCCCTTTGTTCCTGCTTCTCTTTTGTGACTATATGCTAATAATGATTACATCTGTCTGATGTTAAAAAAAAAGAAAAAAGAAAAAAGGAAAAAGAGAAAAGGAACGAAAGAGATGGCAGAGAATTAAGGCACAAAGGTAAACTTGAGTATTGTTCTAGTAAAGTTTTATGAGGTCAATAATAAAAAAAAATTAGATAAAATTAGGACTTAATGGCTTCAATGATCCTTTCAATTTATTATTTACATGCATGATGGTTACTATAGTTCTTGGAGTGAGAAATTTGCTTTAGGGAAATTGGGCACAGCATGGCATAGGTCATTATATTCAAGCTAGATTGGGTCCTGTTCTTCCATCAACTATCTGTGTTCAACTTACCATGTTATTAAATTGTTCTAAGTCTTAGTTGCTTCATTTGTCACACATGGATAACAAGTTATTTCAAGATGTTGTAAGAACTAAATAACTTTGTATATGACACATACCTAGCACGTGGTTTCTGTCATGTATTAGGATAGTTAAGAGCCAGGTGCCTGGGTTTGAACCCTAGTTATGACTCAGAATCTTCATAACATTGGAACAGTTACATAATATTGCTGTGACTGAATTTTCTTATGTACAAAAGTGAGGACAATAATATACACTTCTTGAAGTTTTTATGATATTAAATAAGTTAATATATAAGTAAAATGCTTAAAATAGTCCAAAACATGATATCAATAAGGAAACATTAAGCATTATCTTATAGGTGGTGGTATCAATATTTTTTTCTCTTTACTTCCTCCTTGTATTAGAAAATAAGAGTTTTAAAGACACGGGTGGTCAGAAATCAGTACATCCTCCACCCTTTCTATTTTAGGGTCACAAGATATCACTGATAAGTGTTAAAATAAATAAATAAATCTATGTTCCTGAACAAGATGATTTAAAGTATAGTTTTTTTTTAAGAATAAACAATTTCACTTGAAATATAATATCTGTATTTTTGTGTTTCTCAATATTTGGATTTAGGAATATCAACATGTTTTAGAAATTCCCTGGCAAGTATTATAATAACCTTTAACAGTGTTAAAAAATCAAAATTCAATCTGAGTAAATTTGAAGATGTAATTGGCTTTATTCAACAATTCATGGATCGGGCAGCATCCATTAGCAATTAGAAAGGAGCTTTGAAAAGATGTACAAAATGAAAGTCTTTTGTAGTTAGAAATGGGGCAAGACACACACACACACACACAAAGTCTGTTGCTTCAGGCAAGGTCACCTTCCTTTGGGGGAGGGAAGGAGTCTGTCTCTTGCACGGATTACCTCACTAGTGCTGGCCAGGTAATTCCAGATTAACTGGTTAAAGGTTATATTCCTAGGAGAGGCTGAAATAAGTTAGATATTAAGTTTCGGTTTGCTGACATAAGGCTTAGCACAAGTGAATCCATTCGGGGCCTTTTTTAACAACAGTAAATACTATTATCAGGCAATAAGTGTCTGAAATGACCTACCAGTTATTTTTTATACATTGTATCAAAGACAACTTGGATCTAGATGAAAGTACTGTATCATCAGGTACATTTATTATAATGAGAATTGCTAGCAGCATAAACAGCTTTAAATGGCCCTGTGCTGTGGAAACTCTCCAGAATGCAGCTGGTTTAACTTGGGAAGCAGCTGTTTGTAACACCAACTGAGCTATAATTCTAATACTCAGAATTTTCCATTTATATGGGGTTTCCAAACCACCTGTGAAGTCTTGGAACATTCCATTTTCAACAGCTTATGGAATATTCATGAAATACTGCTGGGAATGCTGGATAGTACTTGAAATTATTATTCTAGATATGGTCACATTTAATTACTAAAATAAATACAATTGTTGCTATTCTATTCCATCAAATATGTAGTTTCCCTTGTAAGTGTATTAAATATGATGAGTTAATTCAGAAATAAATAAATATAAGCAGTACAGGATGGCCTCATCCATTTATTTTTAAAAACAATGTTGAATTACTGTAGAAAAATGGAAGAAATGGTAGAGGAAAAGTGGGACAGATTTGATTACAAGGAAGAAAATATATGCATGCACAACACATTATAAACAGAAGCAAACACATTGGGAAAGTATGTTAAATACTTATGACATTTAAAATAGAAATAGAATGCAAGCTGATAAGATAAGCATGCTTATAAGCAGTTTTGGGTAGACTGCACTCCCTTTCATCACATACTCTCAGCTTACCTCTGGATCCTCATCTTTCATCACACCCTACTCCTACACTTCACTTCAGCCACATATTACTTGGAATCACCATATTCCTACCCTTCTGAGACTTTAAACATACTACTATCTAAATTAAATACAAAAACATTCCCAGTTCATAACTAAGCCCCATTCTTTCCACAGGCAGTTTAAAAAATCACTTTATCCAGAGATCTCTGAGAAGCAAGACAGAGGTCTCTCTTTGCTCTCACCATACCCAATACTCATCCCACTCTACTGTGACTCTTTTTCATACCCTGTTGACTTCCCCTTCACAGTTATAGACAAAGTTATTGTATCCACACTGCCTAGAGCACAGTATGTACTCAGTAAATGTGAACAAAAAACAAGGTCTTGATTTAAAATATGGGGCAAGAATACTGACAGTTCACAAAAGGGAGTACAGATTGATAAAATAGGAAATAGAAACATAGAAACACATTCCAACACACAAAAATAAAATCAATAAAAGTCAGCAATAAATACATATTTCACCTACTTAATTTAATATCTAAGGGAAATTATAATTGTTAAAAATAAAATATTCAAATAAATGGGCCCTGTCATATAAATATGAGAAAGAACATAAATTGTTATAAAATTTTCTTTAAAAAATAATAGGGCAGATATGACATGGTAATTTCCATTTAAACTTGGTCATAGGAAATAAAATTGAGGAATAGCATTTTAAAAAGTGAATATTAAATTTGAAATAATATGAAGTGGAGAATTGGAAATGCTTCCAGGGCCAAATTATAGTAAAAAGTTAGAGTAAAAAGACTGTGAAAGCCTAAGTATATTTATAGAATGAAGACTTTGTAATAATTTTTTATAGTTCAGTTTTATAGAGATAATGGGTAATTTTTAAATGCTATATAAATACATAAAATGGTATAGATACACACACACACAGACACACACAAACTAAAATGAACAAAAAAAATGTGGAAATGAATCTTACATATACCCTAAATTATAAAATGTGGTTTCTGACATGTTCCTCTGCAATTCCAATAAGTTGTGCATGACATCTCTCTGATTGGGAAAATATCTACTGAGTTAGAAGACTCAGAGCCCAGGCTCCAGAGAGAGATAGCTTGGACTTGAGACCCGACTATGTCATTTACTTGGCTTGTGATCATCAGCAATTGACTTTACCTAGATGTTCCCCAGTTATCTTATCAGTTAAAAAAAAAAAAAAATGCCATTACTAATGCCTGTCTTACATGTTATGAGGATAAATGGCCTAATACTTATGACAAAGCCTCTCTCTTTTAACCAAACTTTGAACAAGCTCTTCTGAGACCTCTTTCTGTCTAGGTCTTGCCCTAAGCCAATTTAGTCCAATTTTAGTGAGAACTTACTGCATCAATTTAGTGAAAATCCCCCACCCTTGAAAATGTGCTCAAATGTCTTATCCTCCATCTTCAATATCTTATCACTTTTGCCTGCCTTTAGCAAAAATTTTGTAAAATTGATTTAGTCATAATCCTCTTACCCTTAATATTATGTTTTAGTAATTTTTCATCCACTGACCCCCCCCTGGCTTTTGGCTATAAATCTCCATTTGTACTTATTGTTTTCAGAGTTGAGTTTAATCTCTCTCTCTTACTACAGATCTCCACTGTAGTAGTCCCCCAGAATAAAGCCTGCCTTTCCATCTTAACAAGTGTCAGAATAATTTTTCCTATTACACCTACAAAGTACATACAAATGCACTTCACAGAGTATGTGCTTGAGCAATTTTAGCTCTTTAAATCTTTATTACTATTATTATAATTTTATATTATTATTATTACTATTCCTTAAAAGTTTTCATCCTTGTCTGGCTTTGGAAATTCACCCTGGGTAGGTGATCTCATAGCAGCTTGTATTCCTCTTATCACTGCATTTATGACAGCTTATTACCTTAAATTCAATAAGGGCATACTCCATGTCTGACTTATTCATGGTTACATCTCCAGTGTGAAGAAAGTTTTTGGATACATGAGAGACTTTCAATAATATTTACTGAATATTAATTAATTAATTAATGTTTGATTCTAACACAAAATTTTTATCTTTCTATTATCTTTCTCTTAATCCTAGTATATTCTCCTCAGTCTCATCATCAAACTCTACTCAGCATTTCTTAACATGGTTCAATTTCTGTAAAATAACACTTTTTTTGGAGTGGGTCTATTTTCAAAACAATGTTGCTGTATATTTTTTTATATCCATGAAGATAAACCTCATATAAATTGTAAGCTACTTGAGAACAAAGGATTTGTCTCTTATTTTCTTTATGTTGTTCCATGGTTCTCTTGGAATAGATTACATACAGTAAGTTTTTAGGCATGTTAAATATTACAGTAGTGTCTCACAAGAAAAGTGTCTAAAACTAGTGTTTGAACTAGAAACTTACTTGCAATTCCATCTTATATTTAAATAAATGCATTAATAGAAACTAGGTTTGTGGCTATAACCTTTTTCTCCTGGTTCAATTAAACATAGGAAATCTTTAATGATAAGGTAACACATTTGACTTATGATAGAATATGATTGTTTTTATCAAAATAGTTAAAGCTCCAGCCAAACTATTTAACTAGTCATCTTTTCTTTATGGTGAACTTTAGGTAAAGGAAATTCATAGAATATCTTCAAAAGTTTATTATTAGGCATGTGGCTAACTGACAGTGTGCACTGTCTGCTGTTATTTTAAATATTGAATGTTAATTACAGCCCAGAGGTTACTATATGTTTTTATATTTAGGTTATTCCAATTTTAGCTTACTTCTTTCTGAGAAATTTTAATTACTTAGTGGCACTTCTCACAAGGTATCACGTGGAAGATTTTGAAATATATAAATTATTTTTGAAAAATTTGAATAATATTTGCAGTTTAAAATATGTGTTCAGCAGGTGTCTTACAGAGGGACTGTTTCAAACCATATTAATATAGTGACTATGATACATATATCAATATAAAAGATGAACACATGTGAAGCTGGAAAGACTGTGTAAATTTTTAAACATCTGAACAGGTGGCCAACTTACCAAAACAACTTAAACCTTTATGATATCTTATCATACTGAGACAGATCCTGGTGTTTTACAATGACATTAAAATTAAAATTTAATTTTTCCCATAGAGCTAATAATTATCCAGTGTCAGAGACAGTAGTGAGATCTCATCTTTTGAAAGAAAAGGGGAAGATATTCTTCCTGTCAGGGGCCAGTGAATATTGGCATATACGATGGTGCTAAAATAGGGAGCTGTGAATATGGAGGTAAGTAGTTTTTGATACTATTACTGGTCTTATTTTAGGAATTGAGGAAAGTAAATGAGATATCACATTATAAGGTAAAAAGTTAGGGAACCTGTATACATTCAGATGTTGATTCAGTTCCAGAGCTCCTCTTTATTCCAAAAGCAAAGATTGACATTATATTAAACAAATGTCATAATAAACTATCAAATTTCTCATATTATAATATGAACTTGATAAATTTGAAGTACTTAGCCTATAGATATGTAAGATAGTTTAAATAAATTAATTATTCCTAATAACCTATTTGGCTTGTTGGTTGGATGACACCCAATGAGAGTACACATTCTCCATGTCATAGAATAAATGGGAGTTCCATTGAGCTTTCCTCATTTACTGTTGGTTGAGCACATGTGTGTGCAAAGGCAAACATTAGGGTGGCTACATATTGAATTTACAGAGGCATTTAGAGAGGCTTAGAAGTCATTTGGGAATAAAATGTCTTATTCCCAAATTCTTCCTAGGTAATTTGTGCAGTTTATTTCTCTGACTGGTTTGTCTCTTCTTGAAATGTCATCTGCCAGGAACTTGACCCATTGCCTCCTTCTAATACCTTCTTCCAGCCCTTGATTTATTTTTCTCTTTGTCTTTGGTTCAGGCTCTATTCCTTAGTGTACCTCCAATGACTCCAAGTCTAGTGAGCAAACAGATGTGGTAACATACTGAGCCCATTGTTTCTCACTGCTTTTCTATCTAACCCTGCAGCTTGAGGGTGAGTCTTTCTTCTGGATCCAAGCTTCTGCCCTCTTCGTGTTTTGAAGCTCTTCAGGTTGTATCTGGGATCTATTTCAAGACTTCATCGTTTCTGATTAAGGCTTTGTTCTATATATGAATATTTTTTGGCACTTCTGTCGGATTTTGAAATCAGACTGTGCCAACTGGTACTGGCTGGCCTTCAGCCCATTCCTTCAGGAACAAGGGCTGTTTCACTGAAACTCTGCCAACTAGCTATCAGTCTGTTCCTTTGGAATAGGGGCTGTTCTATTACAACAGTGCTGAGCAGCCTTTGTCCTGGGCCTTTGGGACCAATCTCGTCCCTTAGAACTGGCGTGTATTAGGACTGTAGGCTGTTTGAGCTGTTGGAGCTGTTGGAGGTATTTAGGTGGCTTGAAAATTATTATTTACTCTAGAGAAAAGCCCCTGAGAAATGGGATCCCAGTTATCTAAATATTTAGATGGAACCGCTCACCTCCCAACATGGCCCCTGGCCAATTTCATGTTTACAAACCACTCTCCTTTCTCACGCACGTTTCTAACTAAATGGATCAACCTAGTCAAAGGCATTTTAGAGTATTAATGGCCATTATGGGGAGCTTTTGAAACCCCCAAATTTACTTACTGTAAAAACAAATTGGACCATCATGGCCCTGATATTTCAAAACTAAATGGGAAACCAACTTTGATTGGTTTTGGCTGGCTTCCAAACAATTATCATGAGCCTATAATTGCCTGTCTGCAAAATAAGGTTTTAAGATTAACCCAGGCATACAAAAAATTAAAGAAAGTTAAAAATGAGTTCCAAAGGCCAGTGTTTTCTTCCTTGATTTCTCTGTCGCATGTTCAACCTCTGATGTTACCTTGTTTCTCCGTTGACTCCTCATAGTCAGACTGCCTGCAGCTCTATCCTCCTCCTTCCCTCCTATACCATCTGCACCTCAACTATACCCTCAATACCTCCATATTAATTCTCTCACCAAACATCCCCTTTTCCCTGAAACTGTCTCCACTTCCTTTTCCTCTGAACTTGTCATAACTGTTCTTCTAAAATTAAGAGTTCTTAACATATTTCCTTGACTAAAGCTGAACTGAAAGCCATACTGACAATTTTCCCAAAGTAACCAAAGATCCTCACAGATTTGTTGAGGAATTTCATATAGTCATTAAAACTGATCAACCTGGTTTCTCTGACTTATATCAGCTAGTTCATATGCTTATTGGAGAAGGCTAGGTCTAGCATTGGGTGGAAACTGCTATTTGGGAAAATACTAAAAGGTCCTAGATTTATAACAGGGAGGTCAGACTGCTAACTTATTATATAATCAGGCTCTGACATTTGTTAGGCAACTTCATTGAGCAATAACAAAGGATTAAAAAAAAAATCTAGTCTCCTTTAATGTTAATTCCACCCAGGTAGCCTTTAACTTTATATTTATTAATAGGATGAAACAGGACCTTTCTCCTCTACTAAAAGGACCAAGATGGAATGAGAAATAATGTCCACTCCAGACTTAATCAATCTGGCAAGCCATCTCTCTTGCGTTATAGATAAGTCACCTAAAATGAAGATCACTAAAATTCTTAATCATCAACTTCATCATATACATACCTCTAGGCAAAACCAAAGCCCACCTAGATTCTCTTATTATTACAAAGAAACAGAATATTGGAAAGGGGATTGTGACAAATTGTTTTAGGCATCTTCAGCCCTCTAACCAGCATTCACAAGTTCTCCCAATTCTTAATGACAGGGCTCAAAAAACTACAGAGTCTCTTCCCAATCCTCCCTCTGATTAAGAGGAGCCTTTTTATAGAGGAGTAAAGCAGCTCAATTGTGGGGATCTCTAATGTACCCCAAGAGGTTCCTATCTCTGGAGCAACCTCCTTTTGTTTAGGACCTTTGAGAGATATACACCCTTCTATCCATAATTTTTCCACCCCTACCCATTTATTAGGCTGAAATTTCTTAGAGAAGAATCATGCCAACCTTTCTTTCTCCCAAAAGAGGAAAATAATTATAGAACTTGGCAGCAGTCATCAAAGCAGACATCCAGGTGAATCAAATGAGCCTTTAACATCTTTTATTTGCTTCATCTCTTCAGTACTAGAGCAAATTCAAAAAATATTGATCATTTGTCCCTACTGCATCAGATACCACCGTCCTTATGGGCAAAGTCTCCAAATGATATTGGCAAAATTCACAGTGCATCTCCCATCAAGAATCAAATAGAATCCTCAAAACCTCTCCCAAGAATTAATTGATATTTTATAAGTAAAGTAGGCTTTCAAGTTATAAAACATATAGTAGAAGATTACAGGACTCAAATTATCTATTGTACTAGACTCTGTAATACTCCTATTTTACCTGTGAGAAAACCTAAGTGTTGAGGATGGAGATTTGTCCAGGACGTCAGAGCAACAAAAACAAAAACAAAAATTACCTTTTGATACTCTATTGTAACTAACACTCATACATTTCTAACATCTATTCCCTTGAAAGCAAATTTTTTTACTGTAATTGTTTATTCAGTGCATTTTTCCATATTCCAGTTGATGAAGCTAGCCAATACATTTTTGTCTCCACTTAGGAAGAAAAACAATTCACCTGGACATTAATGCCTTGTGGCTTTACTCAGACACCTTCTTATTTCTCACAAATTCTGAAGTCCAGTATTTTGACTTTGCTGCACTATATGAAGGACTTGCTTCTTTTTTATCCTTCTCAATCCTTTTCACAGTAAGATAGCATCCAGGAGCTATAACCTTTAGCCTTAAATAAGGTCACAAAAAATCGCATTTTTCCTAGCCAGGTTAGATATTTAGGGCATCTGATATCAGAACAAGGACTATACCTAGATCCAGGTAGAATTTATGGTGCCTTAAGTTTCCCCAAATCCAAAATTAAGTACCAACTGTGAGGTTTTCTTGGGCTAGTTGGTTATTGCTGAAGTTGGATTTCAAAGTTCTCTGTAATGGCCAAACCTCTGTATATTTTTCTAAACAAAACAACCTTGACCCAGTTTTATGGGAAGAACTGGACAACATAACCTTTAAGGCTTTACAGGAGATTTTAATGAACTTACCAGCCCATGGGCATCCCAATTATCAGATTCCCTTTTTATTTTTTATATAAGTAAAGAAGGGGATGCCCTTGGCATACTCACCCCATAACACAGGGACCACCATCAACCCACAGGGTATAATAGCCAGCATTTAGACCTTGTGGCATGGGAATACACCCCTTGCCTTAGAGCAATTACTGCCACTACCCTTTTGGTGAAGGTCACCAAGAAATTGTTGTGGGATCTACTTTATCCATTTTTGTACCTAATGTAGTAGAAGTCCTCCTGAATTCTCATCACACTCAACATTTCTCAGTCAGTTGCCTACCTCCTATGAAATACTTTTGTTACCTGTTCCCTCTTTTATGTTGCAAAAACCTTGACCCTCCTACTTTTCTCCCCTCCGTCCCTGAAGAAGAAGTCCCTCTTGACTGCATAACTGACAGATCACCACCTGACTCCTTGTGATGATCTGCAGGAAATTATTTTGGGTAAAACTGTCTTCTCATAGTTCACAGATGGTTCTTATTTAAAAGGTGAAAATGGCAAATATTGTTCTGGGTATGCTATTGAAACTCTTTTTGATGTTGTTGAAGCAGCATCTTTACCTATGTTTATGTCCGCCCAACAGGCCAAATTATACATTCTTACATGTGCCTGTACTGTAGACAAGGGCAAAACTGCCAATATTTATACTGATGGTAGATATGGTTTCAGAGTAGCTCAAGACTGTAATGTTGTGGAAGCAATATGGCTTCCTGACTTTCAGCAGAAATGAAATGTAAAATAGACGTTGTGTTCAGGAATTATTGGATGAAATAGTTTTACCTGCCTTAAGATTTGGGGATATGTTAAAACTGACTCTCTGGAAGCTAAGGTAAATCAACTTATTGACATTTCCTAAAGGAATGCTGCTTTTTAGGGACTAGCAGCAATCAAACCTCTGTCATGGTCCAAAAGGATGTTTCCCCAAATGATGACTTAGAATAACTGACTAGAGAAGTCTAATAATTGGCCTCAGGAAAGGAAAAGCAAAGATAGAAAGCTCTGGTTGCTAAAGAGAGAAAGGTCTGGATTGCTAAAGAGAGAAAGCTCTGGTTTGGACCAAATAACAACACAGACTCTAAAATCCCCATGCCTCTTTATGTACATACATTAAACCATTAGTCTACTGACAAAATGATACCATTCATGAATCAATATATGTGTGGAAACATTAACAAGGCTGCAAAAGGTGCTTACCCTACTTCACCTACTTGTTCAAAGTACAGCTCAGGGAAGCCTGTTCATACTTCTTTCCAATATTTTTAACTGCCTAATGGACCACTCAAGTTCTGGAAAATGGGTTTCTTATAACTCCCTCCATCTAATGGATATAAAAATATGTTTTAGTCATTGTCTGTATGTCTTCATGCTGGACTGAAGCCTTCCCTTGCAGACAGGCTCCTGCCTCTTCTGAGGCTAATGTTCATTTGTAAATATTATCCCTACCTGTGGAACTCCTTTTGAACTTCGTCGAAATCAAGGAAACCATTTTACTAACCAGGACTTTGACAAGTCTTTGCTCTTTAGCCAGTTTTACAACATTTTCACTGCACTTATCACCCTCACTTCTATGGTTTAGTCAAGCATAGTAATAGCATTATTAAGACCTCGTTGGCAAAATTTGTAGAGGTCCTTCAAATACCTTGACCTAAAGTATCTCTATTGGTCCTTCTAAATCTTTGATCCACCCCAATTGGAACTCATAAACCCCCACTCTCTGAGATGGTTTCAGAATTCCCAATGCACTTCACTCCTTCCCCTTTTGACTCACTGCTGATAAAAGGAGAGATACTTTAATATTGCAAAGGCCTAATTGTTTCTATTAAATGTAACCATGTTTTGCCAGAGGAATCTTCACATGTGTACTTAGGAGATGAAGAACTTAAGGATCACACCTTGTGACCTGATGATTTCCTCTGTTGAAAAGATATCTCCAGAAGGGTACTTTTCAACCTCATTGGAAAGACCCCTATGAGGTACTGCTAACTAAGCCTGTGCCACTAAACTCCAGTTAAGAGACCCAACAGTAATGATTTTCTGGGATTGAAGCAGACAACATCTGATGAGACAGTTCTTCTGAGATATCTGTACCAGGCCTTTTTGGAAGTTTATCTGCCATACCTTTAATGATGACATAATGCTTCAGTGATATACAGTGTTTATGATTTTGATAAAATATAGATTTTAGATTTCAAAACTGCCTGAGCATTACTCAAGTGTGACTTCAATATGTTTGCAATCTGTGCATTTTCCAACATAGAACACTTTATCCAGGAAAGCTCCATTCTGGCATTGAAGGAGTAAAAACAGCTGAAACTAGAAAACTTAATTCTTGATCAGTGAACTTCTAGATAAAATTTTTGATCAAAAATGGAAAATGTAAAAAATTAATAAGAAGAAAACTCAGTTAAATAAAATGAGAAGTCCTCATACACTGAGGAGGTACTGGAGCCCAAAAGGAAGAAGAAAGACTTCTTTCCTGGCAAGAGTTCAGCTAATGAGAAACTGTCACAATTCAGCCAATGAAAAGCCATGGGCTCTTTGTTTACTGTAGCCCTCCCAACTTTCTTTTCCCTTGTATAAAAGAGTTCTGTCCATTTTTTTCCCCCCCTGGGGACTTGCAAGTGGCTCATCATATTTGCAGACCACAAATTGCAATTCTCTGCTGTACTTCAGTAAATCCATTAGTCAGATCAACCTAAGTTACCAGTATGGCAAATGAGATTGTGCAAATGTCATTAATTTAAGGACCATGAATTAGGGAGATTATCCTGGAGTATCTAGGATGTAATCACATGGGTTTTTAAAAGCGGGGAACCTTTCCTGACTATGGTCAGAGGGAGATATGACTATGTAAAAATGGTCAGAGAGATGTAATATTGCGACTCTGAAGATGAAAGAAGTGGGCAATGAGTCAAGGAGTGTGTATGGCCTCTAGAAACTGGAAAATCGTAAGGAAAAGGACTCCACCTAGAGCCTAGAATGAAACAACCCTGCCAACACCTTGATTTTAACCCAGTGAGACCTACATTGAACTTTTTTTTTTTTTTTTTTTTTGTGGTACGCGGGCCTCTCACTGTTGTGGCCTCTCCCGTTGTGGAGCACAGGCTCCGGATGCGCAGGCTCAGCAGCCATGGCTCACGGGCCCAGCCGCTCCGCGGCATATGGGATCCTCCCAGACCGGGGCACGAACCCGTATCCCCTGCATCGGCAGGCGGACTCTCAACCACTGCGCCACCAGGGAGGCCCTACATTGAACTTTTGACCTACAGAATTGTAAAATAAGTTTAGGCTGTTTTAAGACACAAAATTTGTTGTAATTTTACAATAACAATAGGAAAACTATACAGATGATAAAATCAGGTTCAATTTAATAAGTAGAATGCCAATTTCTTTATAATAGTCAAAACTCTAAGATTGATTTGTAGTTGAAGCCTTCTCCTATTCCTCCTCTTTAGCCTTTTCCAGGCAAAATAGTTTGTAGATGGATTCTAATTTTTGACCTTGTCATCTTTCCTGTTTCTAATCCTTGTCATCCAGCTAGTTACCTTAAGTTTCTGAAGCTTCCAAAGTTGGAATATTGAGATGCAAAATAAGAGATTTGGGAGTGAATGTGTGCTAGACTTATAACACTGTGGTGATCTATAATCTCTTTTCTTTGTACTTAGGGTAGGTGTAATTTTCTTTTTTCTGGGCACTTCTATGCATTGTTGAAGACACCAACACCCCACCTTCACTCTTGCAGCGTCTATTCCTCTAAGTATCTTAAATTCCCACAAGAATTACTAAGTTATATGATGGCTAGTTATTTGCCATTCCTTTTGTAACCCCACTATATGAACGTCTACTTTTAGCTCTCACCCACTGGGTCGCCCTGTTAGATATAGAGAACTTGTGCATCCTTCATCCACTCTGAGAACAAGTAACTCTCAAACTATAGTTAATCTTGTTCTTTAGATTTCTCAGACGTTTACTTAGACACTATTTTTCTGTGTCTTTTCATACCTTGTTTAGTATGAAAACGCTTGCTACACTGTCTCAATACGGATTTCACAATTCTCTTCCTTGTCTTAAGGTAAAAGAGGAAGCACTTCTTTTCTGCTTCTACTGAGGTTTGGGATTCACAGTTGACTGCTGATAGCTCTCTCCAAAGAAATCCTTCTCAAGAACGGTCTTCAAACGTAGTCTAACTCCCATACTTTTATATATTTGCCATGAAAGGGTGGTTTCATAGACTTTTTACCCCTTTTTAAATATCTACATTTAACCTTCTTCGAGTTAGTTTCACTTTGTCAAAATCTGGAAAGAAAGGACCCAGTTTAAAACTTTGTTTCACCTAATGAAACGTTATTGCTGTAGATTTCTCAGGCTTTAGTCATTTTGTGATTTAAATGTATTTTTACTCACTTCCATTTTCCTTCTTCTCTTAATTTCTCTCTTTCCTCTTTTTTTTTTTGTCCCATATTTCTTGCTTCTATTGCTTGGGAATCATAAATAGTCTTGGAGCGGTTCCTATTAATTATCCACTTATTCATTGAATCAATATTTTGACTAAATATTATTCACAAAATATTGTGCCCATTGATAAGGGTGATACAAGATTATTCACCATGACCTCAAGGAGGTTTTAGCTTCATAGCTGCAACAACCCACATAATTAACTCATTTATCCCTGAAGTAAGAAATCTAACATAATTTTCAAGCTTCTGCCTAAATACCATTATTATAGCCCCCTTTCATAGTATAATTTCAATAATTTCACTCTTTTCATTATTTACCAAATTTTTTCAAACTTGTAAAATGCCCAGCTTATTAAAAATAATATTTGGTCAATGTGTGTGTATATTTAATTACATGTGAGATAAATATATCCATTTTCATACCTATAATAATTATTTTCTCTTAGAGTAACTTAGATTACAATGTCAAGAACTCATTTTTTTTCTTTTTATGTTCTAACCTCATTGATAGCCATATGCAAAGGCAATTTAAGTTTTATATGCTTTATTTTATCTTTACTGGATGAATTTTAATATTTATCTTTAACTTGAAAAGAAAGCATACAGAACTATAAAATAGTTTCATTTATTGCCTTCTCTAACATGATGGCTACACTCTCAGCTCTGTCCTTTCTAGACCCAGTAAGTCTGACCATTGTAAGTGGGAAAATAAATTGCCACATGTCAAATTTCATGGATGTTGCTTTTTATTCTTGATCACTTATGTATAGGTCTTCTGTCTTATTCCCTATTTCATAGTTAATGTGAATCAGTTTAGAGTTTTATCTTTTTCCTGCTCTTTAGTAATTCGATTTATTTCTTACATCTCTAGTTCTTGTTTCCTTCCTCTTACTTCAGTCCACTATGTATTTGACTAATTTTTATTCTCATTTGCAGAGGTGGCTTCATGAGTTGTACCTCAAAGCTGTATTCTCTGTCTTCCTTGTCTCCGTCTTCTCATTACTTGTCCTTAATTCTCAGGTATATATTACTCATTGATTGCATCAATGTATTTTGAAGCTCTCCACCAATCACTGGCTGGATTGAACACATATTTCAACTCCTTTCAAACATGGACTAATGTTCTTTATATCTTATGTGTTATTTTCCATGAGGATTGCCCTCAGAGTTGAAGGTCCATGTTGAGAGTTCCTCTGTGATTTTCCCTAAAATAGAAGTCTGCTGCTTATTTCCATGCAGCTTTACCTGATTCTGCATGTTTTCCAGAAATTCTTGTACTATTTTTCCTATACATTGAAGTGCCTCCATTTCACAAACCTCAGCTTCAGTTAAATAAACATAGAAGAAAATATGGGGAATAGAGAAAAAATACTGGGAGAAGGTACTGGGAGGAAAACCACAGGTAGGAATGAAAGATAGGAACAAAGATAACTTTAGAAGAAACAAGATCATAAAAGAGTACAAATGTTACTAAAGAGTTGTTTTATTTTCCAAACTGCCTATGAAACATTATTTATTTATTTATTTATTTATTTATTTTAGTGTCTTTCTCTTTAGGTCATTGAAGTGAGTTGAATGGTGGTTCCTCAATAAGATGTATTCACATCCTAATTCTCAGAAATTGTGAATGTTACCTTATTTGGGAAAAGGTTCTTTGTAGATGTAATTAAGTTAAGGAACTTGAGATAAGGAGATTATTCTGGATTGTCTGAGTGGGTTCTAAATCCAATGATGAGTGTCTTTCTAAGACTGAGGAAAAGGAATATTTGATAAATATAAAAGGAGGCAGCATTGTGACCACAGAGGCAGAGAACAGAGTGAGGCTTCTACAAAGCAAGGAATGCTAACAATTACCAAGAGCTGAAAGAGGCAAATAATGTCTTTTCCCTTAGAGCCCCAGAGGAAGTGTTGCCATGCTGACACCCTGATTTTGGAATTCTGGCATCCAGAACTGTGACAGAATAAATTTTAGTTCTTTTAAGCCACAAAGTATTTGGTAATATATTACAGCATCCACGGGAAACTAATACAGTCATTCCACTGCCAAGATCCAAAAAAGACCAACTGAACCATAATCTGGATATTTATATGATGGACCATTTAACTTCTCTCAGGATAGAGCCTTATTTTTTTTCCAACTTTAATGAGGAATTAATATACAAAAGTATATTAATTATATATAAAAATATTAATATAATTAATATACAAAAAGGTTCACATATTTAATGTCTATATTTTGATGAATTTGGACCTGTACATATATTTGTGATAAAGTTTTTAAAAATTCCAAACAAGAAAGAAATAAAATATATTAAATAAATGAAAAAAAGGTAAAGATAGCACTTTTTTGGTCTCGTATTATTTTCACTATTTTTTTTTTTTACTCCAGATAATTAAAAGTCCCTTTCCTAGTGAATTTTACCTTCTATTTCTGTGCATTTTCACATACTGTATCTAAAATTGTCATCCTCTGATAATTCTCATTATAATAATTCAAATAGATATGCAAAAATAAAACAAATGAATACTTTCAAAATTTTCCAAGCCTATTATATATATGTTTTCAATATTAGAAAGTATTCAAAACCCATATTTTTGTATTACTAAAGTTACTTTGCTTATCTTAACTTTTATGAGAAAAATACCAAAGGGAATTATTTCCACCTTATTCATAGAATATACACATTTTTAGCATATGTGAAAACAAAATATTTTAAATTAATTTCTTTAAATTGAATTAATTATAACATTTTATAATATATTGCATGTTTAATTTTTGTAGCAACAATATTTTATTTGAAGAAATATGTTTAAGGTGATTTCCTTACTGACAGCCAACCTTATAAAATTTTATATAGAAGGGTGTACTAAAAATGTTTTCTAAATCACAAAAAAATCTCCATACTAAGCACATATGACAAAAAATGGCTTACTAGCTTCTTTTGCAAAAACAAATAATTTAAATAAATTATTGTAAGGTCTTTTTAAGCAAATGTTTTTTAAAAAAACCTGATTCCTATCAAGGAATAGAGTATGACAACCACTAGTTTTCCTACTTTATTTAGAGGTAGGACAGCAGGGTCATTTTCTGTGAACTGTCAACCCTGGAGTGTTACCTTGTGCCACCAAAAGAAGCATCTAGACCTGTTGGTAAATAAACCTAGAGGCACTAAACTCTTAGGAATCACAAGTAACAATGATAACAACTGTTGGAATAAAGGCTGTGGATGCAAATGTATGCAGAGAAGCTATGAAGAAGAACAAAATACACATCCTAGGTCAGGAAAAGAAAGTATCAGTTCAAAACTATAAGACTCAAGTCGGCTCCAAATATTCCTCTCTGACATATTTGAATCTACAAACTTAGCTCTAAGAACGATTTTTTCAGAAGGCAAACCTCATTAACCCACAAAATTTCCAAATATATTTCTAAAACATATTTTGTGGGGCTTCCCTGGTGGAGCAGTGGTTAAGAGTCCACCTGCCAATGCAGGGGATGTGGGTTCATGCCCCGGTCCAGAAGACCCCACATGCCGCGGAGCAGCTGGGCCCGTGAGCCATGGCCACTGAGCCTGCGTGTCCAGAGCCTGTGCTCTGCAACGGGAGAGGCCACAGCAGTGAGAGGCCTGTGCACCGAAAAAAAAAAAAATTATATATATATATATATATATATTGGATGTCAGAAAATATAAACCAAAAAATTGAAACAAAACATCAAGTTTGCTCCACATGTGTGTATATATATATATATATATATATATATATATATATATATATATATATGCATCTGTTAGTATTAAAGAAAAAAGTACCTTGAATTCTACTTAGCAATTCTACTTGCTTTTAGAAAGAATGTATATGGAGGAAGAAAGTTTTAAATTGTAGCGTATATACTAGGAGCACCTTGATGAGGGAGTGAAAGTCTTTCATATGCATATAATTAAAATATTAAAAGATAAAAAGTATTACTTTCTAAATTTTGGGAATATTTTTCAAATAAATGAGCTTTTGGTTCCCTTCTCTGAATCCAACACTGAACAGTGAAGATGGCCTGTTTGATGTTTTTTCTCTCTCTCTCATATGCAGACACATATATGTGTGTACATGCATAAACACATGCACACACACACACACACACACACACACTATGAGAAATATGCAGGAATTCTAGAAGTGGTTGTATCTGATTTGTATGTGTATGTGTGTATGTGTGTGTGTATTTAATTAAGCATAGGCTGGGGGAAAATATTAATAAGATGTGGAATAGCTGTACTATTCATACATTGTTGTGAGAGTGAAAATAGATGGCACTGCTTTAGAAAACAGACACTACTTACTAAAATTGAAAATATATATTTATACAACATATGGTAGTCTTCAATTGGTAGCATAAAAGAGGAAAACCCTTTTACATAGCTAATAATTTTATAAACAGACACACAAGGTTTTTATATCTGAAAAATGCAAGTTTAAATACAATGAGATAGATAACTATATATCTATCAGATTGTGAAAATTAAAAAAAAAAGTCAAATAATTTTAAATGCTGATGAGAGCATAAAGAGTTGCAGGAGAGCTCTTTGAAATTACTTATGAAAATGAATTTTTGTATATACTACATACTGACAATATTTTTCCATAGTATTTAGCACAGTAAACCTCTGGGACACATCATCAAGGAGCCACATTTAAGGCTTTTACTAAAGTGTTATGTTGAGAAAGCCTCAGATAGAGATATTAGTTCATTCATTATTAGAGGAATGTAAACAAAAATTGTGTGTACTTGATGAAAACTTATGCAGCCGCCAGAAGTAATAAACCAGATGTACATATATGGAGAAATGCTGTAGCATATTATTCAATAAAAAGTTAAAAAATAGAATGAGAAAATTATGATACTATTAACATAAATTTTAATATATGTACTCTTAAACCAAAATCATATTTTTCAGGATAGATGGAAAATCCATGCATGGAAGGTAGATTGGAAAGGCTTTTTTTAAAGCCTGTGTAGATTTTTAGTATATAAATCAACTGTGGAAAGGATATTAGGAAGATATATTAAATCCAGTATCTTGAGCACAGTGATGAATGAGGAAAATGGAGAAGGACAGTCATGGAAGCAAAACAAATAAAAAAAAAATAGAATAATAAAAGATAAGAAAGAACACAAGATACGTTTTGAATGGATGTAGGTTGATAACATGTATTTGAAGGTATTAGAAAGTAGATATTATGTGATGTGATTTTCAGAGTGCATTTAGGTTAGAACTCAGAAATTCTGTAATTAGTAGCCTAGTGGCACTTTCTATGTTGGCATCCACACTTCTCAAATTCAACAAATTCAAATGATTCATCCATTTTACACTATACCTTCCATCACTTTAGACATTCCCTATTTTGGTAGTGTCACCAGTTGTCCAAGGCTATAAATTGTCCTAATCTAAATTCTGTGTATCACACTCATCTTTCCTCATCTGGATTATTATAACCATCCAGTCGTTCTCCAAGACCTCCCTTTAATCATCCTTTTGTCTTGCCCACATGGCTGACTTTAAAACAGTAGTATGGCTATTATTCATATAGTACTAAGTACTATGAAGCAAGATGTTTGATCTATCTTGTTCACCACTGTATCTTCAGCAGCTAAAACAGTGTCCAGGGCAAAATAGTGAATTCATATTTATTGGATGCATAGTTTGCTGGGTAGCTTCTGAAATGCTCTACCTCACCCCATAATCCCAGCTCCTGTTATTCTCAGTCTTGTGTAATCACATCCCTTTGAGTAACTTGCTTCTTAGAATACCTCAACTTTGAGTAGATGTCTTTTCTTTATTAGATTATGAGAAATACTGACTTCCATCTTGCTACTAGTCTCTTCCTTTCTGGCTTTGATGAAGCAAGTTACCATGTTGAAGAGATAAGTGTTCTGGTTACCAATTCCAACATGTCAGTGGTGGGGGTTGTGGGGTTCACAATGTCAAGCAATTCTGGGACACCAGCTGGGAGTCCTATAATTCAACTCAATTCTGACACTATCTACCAGGAGATATTACCAGATTCCACAAGTTAAAGTCTCAGTCCCATAGGACTGCTTTCCCCCACTTCAGACGAAATGGTAAGCCCAGGTTGTTAACTGTATTTCTGACTGACTGGCTATAAATCAGAAGTTCCCATGAACTCCTCCTTGACTTATTAATTCACAGGACTGAGCTCACAGGACTCAGGAAATCAGTTTACTCACTAGGTTACTGGTTTATTATAAAGTATATCAAAGGATATGACTCAATAGCCAGTTAAAGAGATACATAGGGTGAGGGTCTGAAGAAAGAAGTTTCTTCCATTTTGGAGTTTGGGGCCTGGCATGGGGGCATGTGGAAGTGTTTTGGTTCACCAACCTGAAAACTCTCTGAACCCTCTTCTTTTGGGTTTTTTTTGGAGACTTCATTGTATAGACATTAAACCATTGATTAAATTATTGTCCATTGGTATTGATTCAAACTCCAGGCCCTCTGTCCTCCCTGGAAATCAGGGGGTGGGACTGAAGGTTCCAATCCTCTACTAATGTTAGTTCCCCCTAAGTCCCTCATTAACATAAACTCAGATGAAGTTGAAAGGGGCTTGTTATAAATAACAAGACATTTCACATTTATGGTTCTGAAGCTTTTTAGGAACTGAGCATAAGAAACCAAATATAATAACAAAAGAAAAAATATGTCTCCATTGTCCATATTCTTTAGAAAATCCCAAGGTCTTTTGGAGCTGTAAGCCAGGGACCATGGATTAAGACCAAATATATATGGAATATATTTTGGTCATCTGAATGGCCAGGTATATTTCTTATAAATCACAATACTGTAGGAGTCTCTGCAGAAGAAAAGTAATTTTTTTCTCTACCTTCCTAGGTTCTTCGCTGAGACACCACCCTCATAATAAAACGAGAGATTAACAAGGGAAAAACAGATGTTTAATAACTTGTACACCTCCTGTATACATAGCAGACAATGAAGCAACTGTGTATCTCCCTGAAATCGCCCAAGCCATCCCCTTAAATACCATCTCCAGCTATAAAGACAAAAGAAAATGTTGGGGATGGGGGAGGGGGAGGTTTTGGAATGTTACCAGGAAAAGCAGAGTAAGCAATGTTATGCTTGCTATGCAGATTTAAATCTGTACCTTTTCCATTGATAAGAGTTTCTAAAGATTTTGGTCATCCTCCTCTTCCTGGTACAGAGAGGGAGATACCCTTACAAATGAAGATTTCCCTTTCCTTATGAAAGGGTAACTTCCACTCAGTTTTCAGAGTTTTTTCCTATATTTGCTGTTTCTTAGAATTAACCAGTTCAAAATAACATTTATGCCAAGAGGCATATTTTGGGGGTGCTATATTCTGATCTTCAATGCCAATACAGCAAATAACTTAGAGTAGGCTCCAGCCAATAGACAGCTGGCAAGTTAAGGCTTCAGGTCAGAAACCCAAGAAGGAATTGCATCTGCAAAAACCATGTAAGTAATCTTTGAAGCAAATCTTCAAAAAACATAGTGAAAGAAAAATTCATTGAATGAAATATGTTATTTTCCCATAACTTTAAGGATTCCTGTTATTATATGTTCTCTGGATATTTTTACCCAAAGGACACAAATTCTACCATACTGTAAAATAGAGCTCAGTTACTTAGAATGACTTCTGCAAAACGTCCACACTCTCTCTCCTCCTTCCCAGTGAAATAGAAAAGAAATCCACAAAGTTTCATATGATTTTATTGTGTGAAAAATGATTCATTTCACAAAAACAGTGTATAGATTATAAAACATCCTTTTACAACTGTCCCTGATGTTGAAGGTTGTTCGTATATGTATATACAAGAGGGATAGTAATATTTTAAAATATATAAAATACTTCCCTATTGTTATACAAGACATTTATAATAATCTTGATTTACTCTCCTTTCAGATTGTAATAACCTAACATTAACAGAAAATAACTTTGAAATATATTTTAATCATATCATTGTATATTTTATTTTTAATTCTGTCTCAGATCCACTGATAGTTTGTTTCACTCCTTGAAAACCTCTAAGGATAGCTGATTTTATTTGCTGAGAAAATTTTGGGGATAAAGTTATCAAAGGGACATATTTACCCATTGGTTGACAATCCAAGTTATAATTTCTCCGAGAATTTTTCTCAGTCTCAATTCAACAGTGTCAATCAGTGAAGAAATCAACACAAATAGTTGGACTGATTTTTCAAAGTTGTTTTCAATAAAAATAAGACACTTTACATTTATTGAATGTCCATTGAATTATGAAACTAGTATTTTATGATTGTTCTCATATTGTGATTTATGGAAAAATTTGAAAAGAAATACAAAAATAAAGGTGAAATTTACTTTGGAAAATGAGCTACAAAATACATTTTTAATATAAAAAATGATGTTGAGAAATTCAGAAACAAAATAATTGTTACGACTTGCTGACCTAAAACAAATAGACTGCTAGATATTTCTCCAGCAAAAATGGGTTTATTCAGAATCAATAGAAGATTGAAATTCAGTGTCTGCAAACATGGTGAGTCATGTGCAAGTCCCCACATAGCAAGAGAGTACTGTTTTATAGAAGGGAAATAGGAAGATGGGAGGGCTATAGTAAACAAAAAGTCCATGGCTTGTCATTGGCTGAGTCCTCGCCAGAAAAGAAGAGTCTTTCTTTTTCCTGTTGGGCTCAACTATCATTGCAGGGCATGAGAGCTCCCAATTCTGGTCTTCCAATTCTATTTGAGCTCTCTGTTTATTAATTTTTATAAAACCCAACATAAATAAAGGTATTATTCTTACCCATTTATACAATAGAGAATATCTTCAAGTTAAGCTGTGGTCTCCATATTAGTAAATGTAAGTTGCTTAATATCATTTATATTAAAAATAAATAAGAGCAGCTCATTTGGATGATACTCTTTATTTATACTAAAAGGGAGTTTTTGTTTGAATTGGATGTAACAGTGTTGTAGCTCCAATAAATTTCTCCTCAAACAAAACATCATTATATGATATAACAGTTAAAAAATATTGAGAGTTTAAAACATTAATACATTCTTTTGAAGTTTCATTTTCAGGGAAAGGGAAAGACATTATTTTATTTGTGAACTATTTCTTTTTGCTTATTAATATTTGACTTAAAGAAAAAAGAAAATTTAACCTTCATAAGTTTTAAAATCTCTGATTCTAAATATTCAACATTAAGTATCCTTGTAAATCCCATATGATGTTGGAATACCTTCAATATATCCAACAAATAATCATTTATAATTTTATTAAAGAATTTAGGGACAGGTACCTACCTACATTCTGGGGAAGTTCACTGATGTTTGGATAATTTTTTTGGCCAAAGATTACTTTTTATAGTCCTTTGTAACTTCCCCTTATTAATTATTCTTCTGTACTATGAATTCTTACATAGATATGAATAAAGTAACTTCCCTATGATAGCCTTTAATATACATGCAGATGACTATAAAAAAATACCTAGTTTAACTGTCCTGCTTTTCTGAGCCATGCTATATAGCTTCTAGTTTTCATTTTGTCTTATACTTATTTTCATTTATATTTTTATAATCTTTTAGAAATGTGTTTAATAGAACATTTAAGTGGGGAGGGATAGATTGGAAGTTTGACACTGACATGTACATACTGATATATTTAAAATAGATAACCAACAAGGATATACTTAAAAAAAAACTGAATGTAATTTTCTAAGTCAAGGGAACTTACAATAGTGTGACTATGTGTCCCTAAGCTCCATGAACTACCTGAAACTATGTGCAAACTATTATTTCCATATACATTTCTTCTGCAGATGAAGTATATAGTTTTCATCTGACTCCAAAAACATTAGAAGCCCCTCAATTTTACTAATTTGTAAGATAGTAATCACAACCTTTTAGATATATTAGCAAAAAACAAAAACAGACAGTGTGAACCTATTTGCTTTCTTGGATCTCACATTAACACAAAATATGAATGTTTTTAAGAAAATTAAGCTGTCTAAAATGATATGCATAAATACAGCCAATCCTCATTTTTGGCAGATTCTGTATTTGCACATTTACCTGCTTGCTAAACTTTATTTGTAACCTCAGATCAATACTCGTGGCACTTTCACTACATGCCATTCATGCACTTGAGCACAGCAGTGAAAATTGGCATCACCCAGTATGCAAGTTCCCAGCTGAGGATGAAGAAGGGACGTTCTTCTTTCTTATTTAAGCTCTCATACTGTAAACAAGTGTTCTTTTCATGGTCTATTTAATACCAGGCTTGTCACGTTTTTGTTTTGTTGTTGTTGGCAATTTCTGTTTTAAAAATAACCCCCAAACATAGTGCTGAAGTATTGTCTAGTGTTCTTAATGAAAAGAAGGCTATGATGATCTTATGAATAAAATATTTGTTAGATTAGCTTTATTGTCATGAGTAATAGTGCTGTGGTTATTTTTTATTTTTATTTTTTTTAGAAAATAAATTAAATTATGTTTCTGGCTGTATTGGGTCTTTGTTGCTGTGCATTGGCTTTGTCCAGTTGTGGAGAGCGTGGACTGCTCTTCATTGTGGTGTGTGGGCTTCTCATAGCAGTGGCTTCTCTTGTTGTGCAGCACGGGCTCTAGGTGTGCAGGTTTCAGCAGTTGTGGTGCGTGGGCTCAGTAGTTGTGGCACACAGGCATTGTTGCCCCGCAGCATGTGGGATCTTCCGAGACCAGGGCTTGAACCCATGTCCCCTGCATTGGCAGGCAGATTCTCAATCACTGGGCCACAAGAGAAGCCCTGCTGCTGTTATTATAATGTTAAAGAATCAATAATATTTTAATGATTTTAATGTGATTTTAATGACAGAGTCAGTATTGTATAATAATAAAGAGTCAATAATAACATAAGTTGTCTTTAAACAGAAACACATATAAAACAAGGTAATATATTGATCAGTGGATGGAAATGTAACCAGAAGCTCACAGGAACCTAACTCACCTGTATTTTATCAAGGAGCCATGGTTCAGTATTCACTAAATTAGTGTTTCTAGCATCTTTATAGAACATGACTATCAACAAACATAAATAACAAGAATTGACTGTATAATCATATATATGTTAAATAATCTTAAAGATTTATCACATGCCATTTTATCTCTTTTATTCAGAGAGCTCTGTTTTGGAACAAAGTGTAAAACCTTTACATTATCCCATTAAATTTTAGCCCATTCTTCCAGTCTATCAGAAAAAAATTTTAATACAGAATCTTTGTTTTATTCAACTGATTAAAATTTTATCTAAGCATATAACCATATTTTCTGGTACTGTCTAAAGTGATATCATTAAGAATATAGTCATGGTTACTCACTGGGTAGTGCAAAGGTTAGGAATCTGCCTGCCAATGCAGGGGACATGGGTTTGTGCCCTGGTTCCAGAAGATCCCACACACCAAGAAGCAGCTAGTCCCATGCACCACATCTATTGAGCCTGAGCTCTAGAGTCCGTGAACCACAACTACTGAGCCCACGTGCCACACCTGTTGAAGCCTGTGTGCCTAGAGCCATGCTCCACAACAAGAGAAGCCACCACAATGAAAAGCCTGCTCACCACAAATAAGAGTAGTAGTCCCCGCTCGCCTCATCTAGAGAAAGCGCGCGCACGGCAACGAAGACCCAACACAGCCAAAAATTAAATAAATTAATTAATTAAGTCAAAAAAAAATGAAGGTTGGGTATGCGACTTAAAAAAATGAATATAGTCAGTTTGTCTGAAGGACAAATAAATTATTTAATTAAATATATTTTTTGAAATTCTCTTTCAAAGTATTTTCTCATTTACTTTTGGAGATATAAAGATAAATAAAACCAGGAGTTTTATTTTTCAAAGAATTTTCAGTTTAGTTGAAAGAACTGAGAATGATGAGATGAATTATTATTTAATGGAAGAAGAATACACATTTTAGGGGCAGAAAATTGAAGTTCAAGTGACAGTTTTTGTTTGTTTATTTTTGTTTGTTTGTTTTTTTGCAGTACGCTGGCCTCTCACTTTTGTGGCCTCTCCCGTTGCAAGCACAGGCTCTGGACGCGCAGGCTCAGTGGCCATGGCTCACGGGCCCAGCCACTCCACGGCATGTGGGATCTTCCCGGACTGGGGCAGGAACCCATGTCCCATGCATCAGCAGGCGGACTCTCAACCACTGCACCACCAGGGAAGCCCCAGGTGACAGTTTTGTATGATTTTGGTCAAACTAAAGTTTGTGAGCCTTAGGTGCCTCAGTTGTAAAATAAATATACCAATATCTGACTAACATGGCACAGTCAGTATCAAATGACCTCATATAGGGAAAAACAGCTTGTAAAGTACTAGCAAAATTTACTATTGCTTTTAAAAATGCAAGTTCACAAGAATCTTTAATACATAAAAAAGCATGAGTTTTTAACATGAATATGTAGTTTTGTTTCAATATCAGATGGCTTATGTCTGCTTAGATAATTACAAATGCCTAAATCCATGATGTCTCTCTCATTGGAAATAACATAGGAGGTTTTTCTATAAAGGATAGGAAAGTAGTACAATAGTAAGTTAAAAAGAGCCTCATTTTGAACATTATGAATGTGATATAGGCTTTTGTTAATAATTTTGTGGCTTTTAAAGAGAGATAATAGGTTTTTGAATTATATGAAGCTACATCTAAGAAATGTGTAGGATGGACTGAAATGAGAAGATGCAGAAGGATGAGAAAAAAACTCTATTTCAAGGATAAGGTAACTTTAAGCTGAGTTAAGACAGTTGGAACTTGAATAAGAATAAAATTCTAAAAAGAACAAAAGGAAGAATTATTCTTTCAAATTTTATTGATCTTCAAATTATAGAAATAATGTACATTGTAACAATTGAAATGCAATACAACATGTAGAAATGCAAAGTTAATCTTCTCTGTTACTCCTTCTTCAAAACACACACACATACACACAAAAAACACTTTCACGTCCTTTAGGTAACCAAGTTTTAACCTCTTGATGTGTATCCTTATGCTTTGTTATCTCTATTTCAGTAAAAATGTACAAGCATGTGTTTCCATATATTGAGGTATATTCTTTTTCAAAAGAAAATCATACTATATGCATTGATGCTTTAGATGACTTCTTTTGAAATTGGCAATTAACTTGATTAATGATGATTTAAGAGAGGTAAAGAAATAAAGGGTAATAGAAACTTCCACCATAGTTAACTAAATAATAGATCTTTACAAGGAGTAGGAGAAAGAAGTACTTTTTGTTAAGAAGGGGCAAACAACTGAATTATCATTTCAGTATTTTATACTGAAATAGAGTATTCAGTTAATCTAATAAATAAGATTAATGTCTTGATATTTGTGTCTTCAGCAAAAACAGTACAAGTGGGTTCTAGTCTACCCTTTTTCCCAGGAAGACTCGCCATTTATTACATGTATTTATCACTTATTATTTGAAAGATAAGTTCTTTGCCCTCATGGGGCTTGTGTTCTATTGACAAGACATAGAAAATATACAAACAAACAAAAGATAGACAAATAAATTAATGAAAAAATGATTTTCAAAGAGGATAACTGATATGAAGGATATTAAACAGGGAGATATAAAACATAGTGAATGAAAGCAGATAGGAGAGGTGATGTTTGGGTTGAAATCTAAGTGTTTAGTGGGAGCCAGTCTTCTTGTACATGCCTCTAATAGCTGTTTTTATTTTTTCTTACATATATATGTATATATACATATATACATATGTATATATGTATATATATATACATATGTATATATGTATATATATACATATGTATATATGTATATATATACATATACATATGTATATATGTATATATATATACATATACATATGTATGTATGTATGTATGTATGTGTGTGTGTGTGTGTGTATATATATACATACACACACATATACATATGTATATATGTATATACACATACATACATACCTCGGAGACTGCTGTTACAAATTACTACAAAATTGGAGGCTGAGAACAACAGAAAGTTATTCTCTTACAGTTCTGGAGCCCAAAATTTGTCAGGGCCCTGTGGTCTCTGGGGATTCTGTGGGAGAATTCATTTCTTGTCTCAGCTTCTGATAATTCCAGGTGTTCCTTGACTTATAGCTGCATCACTCCAACTTCTGCCTCTGTGGTCACATTATCTCCTAATCTTATCTATCAGACTCTTTCTTTCTCACACTTACGAAGATGCTTGTTATTAGATTTAGGGCTCACTTTGAAGATCCAAAATAAGCATATCCTTTCACAATTCTTGATGAATCATATATTTTGTTGAATACAGTAATAATCACTCTTTACCATATAAAATAGTACTCAAAAGTTCTGTGAATTGGGATGTGGACATATATTCTTCGTGGCCACCACACAACCCACTATAACATAAGTATAAAAATACTATATTAATGTACCATAATTGTATATGTGTCCCTGTCTTCCAATCATTTGTGAGAATTTTTTTTTCTAATTCTACAGTATCTATCACAAAATAAGTGTTTATTAAATAGGCATTTGTTTAATCAAGCATTCTGTTAAAAAGGCAATAGAATGTTGGAGGAAGATGAGTGACAATGGTGAAAGAAATAATTTAAAACAATGAAAGAAATGGAGAGGAGCTAGCACTACATATGAGCTAAGTTTTACCCTCAAAAAACTGTCATTTAGATGGGAGCCTGATAGCAAGTGTACATTACTATTTTTATTTGTGAAAATAAATATATATGTATTTCTTCATTTGCATATTTTATCTTATAGCTATCTCTATCTCTTGCATGATTCATAAAATATTTTATACTCTATTTTCCTCCTTTTTTCCTCCCTTAAAATGGTAAAATAAAGGGTTATCAATAGAAACTCCTAGGGAGCATCAAGGACATCAGTCGGTATTATGAGCCTTCATTTTCCATGATTAAAAAAAAAAGTGGTTTAGCTAATAAAACTCAGTATTTGCTATATAACAGATGTTTCATGTGTGCTGTGAATAATTAAATAAATGGATTAGTGAATTAAAGTAGCTAGCTGCTAATTCATGTCCAGTGTAAGAAAAGGGAAAGGAGAGCTCAAGACTGAGAAGGGGAAGGCATCTAGCATCATAGCAGTGTTTTCTTCCCACATGAATTTAATAAGAATTTTATCCAGTTAAAAAGTAATAGAGAATATTCTTATTCCAGGTGTATGCTGCCCATTAAGAAGCAGTAAGCTATATAACAATTGTGGCTATAACTTAAAAAACATTTTAGCTCATTTTAAATCAAACATCTTTGGTCTAAATTATATTATAGCCATCTTTAATTAAAGTTTTTTTAGGTATTGACATGGATATTGATACAAAAGTGGATTTTTAATTAACAAAATGAAAAAGAAAGACTAATTTTTTAATTTGTTGTTAAGTTTGTAATTATACAATCAGTCAACTACACTGATTGGGACAATATGTGAATTTAATAATAAAGAGCACTAATTTCTCTGACTATAAGAAAATTACAGGAAATGACTAATAAAGGTAAGGAAATGTAAGAAATTATGCCTTTCAGTTTATGTCCAAAAATTTGGAAATATTTTAGTCTATGGGGTAGTAAACCACCTACTTGCTATAGATGTTTAGACATCATTTTAGCTGGAGTTTAGGCATCAAGGTTAATTGGAATATTTGTTGAAGTTATAATGAATGTTGCTTATAAGACTCTGAGAACTGCCATGGGCTTATATGGAATCCTTTTGGCCACTAGGCATTATGTTTCAGTAATGTTATTAAAAAAAAAAAAAGAAGAAGAGTGGGAGAGCAACTTATACATTTTTAACATTTTTTTCAGAATTGTTCTAAGCTGTATAGAACATATGTCACAGAGTCATAAGGAAGGAAATTAACATTTCTGATAGGAATATGAATCATATTACATAATATCTTCATTTCAAATACTTAGAATACAAGCAGAAGGAAGTAGATATGACAGATACATCTAAAAGCTCTGCTTTAAAATTTATGAAACTCATTTGGATACAGATATCTAGTCAATCATGCATCTCTGGGGCTTCTCAGCTCTTGCTAACAAAGAGGTAAGGCAATTACATGTCACATTTCATACATTCATTACAACACAAAAGTAACATATGCCATAATGCAAATTAATATTTCCAAATATTGCCCAAGGTTTAAAAATGTTAAAGACTAAGACATAGTGGCCTATTAATATATATCTCATTTACATAATAAAAATATACTGCTATGCAATAATTAGTTATCAAAAGAGGAACAATAAGAAGACTGAGAGAAAAAAATTAGAAAAAATTGTTGAAAATTATTTCTACACAAAAACCAGCATGCAAATGTTTATAGTAACAACTTTCATAATAGGCAAAAGTTGGAAACAACCCAAATGTCCATTAACTGATGAATGGATAAAAATGTCTATATCCATACAATAGAATATTTTTCAACTACAGAAAGGAGTGAAATACTGATATAAGCTGCAACATGGATGAACCTTGTAGTGGGTGATAGATTAAGAGTACAGGATTTCTTTTTGAGGTGGTGTAAATGTTCTAAAATTAACTGTGTCTATGGTTGCACGTATCTGTGGAATACTAATAACTATTAATTTTATGCTCTCAATTGGTGAATTGTATGGAATATGAATTATATCTCAATAAAGCTGTTAAGAAAAAGTAAAATAGTATGGAAGCTACAGTTATACTCACCATTTATTATCATCTTATATTTGTATCATACATTTGTCAAAATTAGTGAACACATATTCATACATTATACTTAATGAGTATGCATATTTATTCAACTTTCCTTAATTTTTTAAATGAATATCCTTTTTCTGTTCCAAGACCCCATCCATTATACATTTAATAATCATGTCTTCTCAGGCTCCTCTTGGTTGTGACAGTTTTTCAGACTTTTATAGTCATATCTCATTTTATTGCACTTCACTTTATTGTACTTCACAGATATTGTGTTTTTTACAAATTGAAGGTTAGTGCAACCCTGCATCAAGCAAATCTATTGGCACCATTTTCCCAACAGTATTTACTAACCTTATGTCACATTATGTCTCTAGATATTTTAAACTTTTTCATTATTATTGTATTTGTTATGGTGATCTGTGATCAATGACCTTTGATTTTACTATTGTAATTGTTCTGGGGTGCCATAAACTGTGCATGTATAAGACGGCAAATTAATAAATGTTATGTGTTCTGACTGCTCCCCTACCAGTTGTCCCCTCATTGTTCTCTCTCTCCTTGGGCCTTCCTATTCTCTGAGACACAATAAGATTGAAATTAAGCCAATTAATAACACTACAATGGCCTCCAAGTGTTCAAGTGAAAGAATGATTAAGCTTAGTGAGAAAGGCGTGTCAAATACTGAGTTAAGCGAAAAGCTAGACATCTTGGGACAAACAGCCAAGCCGTGAATGCAAAGAAAAAGTTCTTAAAAGAAATTAAAAATTCTATTCCAGTGAACTCAAGAATGATAAGAAAGCAAAACAGTCTAATTGCTGATATGGAGAAAGTTTTAGTGCACTAGACAGAAGGTCAAACCAGATACAACATTCCCTTAAACCATAGTTTAATCTACAGCAAGTTTCTCTCTTCAATTCTGTGAAGGCTGAGAGAGGTTAGGAAGATGCAGAAGAAAAACTGAAAGTTAGCAGAGGTCAGTTCATGAGGTTTAAGGAAAAAGCCATCTCCAAAACATAAAAATGCAAGGTGAAGCAGCAAGAGCTAATGTAGAAAATGCAGAACATTTTTCAGAAGATCGAGCTAGAATAATTAATAAATATTCTACATTATCAATGTAGAAGAAACAGCCTTCTATTAGAAGAAGATGCCATCTGGGGCTTTCAAAGCTAAAGAGAAGTCAATGCCTGGCTTCAAAGCTTCAAAGAACAGGCTGACTCTCTTTTTAGGGGCTAATGCAGCTGGTGACTTGAAGTGGAAGCCAAAGCTCATTTACCATTCTGAAAATCCTACAACCCTTAAGAATTATGCTAAATCTACTCTGACTGTCTCCATAAATGGAAACAACAAAGTCTGGATGACAGCACATCTGTTTACAGCCTGGTTTACTGAATATTTTTAACACACTGTTGAGGCCTACTTCTCAGAAGAGAAGTTTCCTTTCAAAATATTAATTCTCATTGAAAATGTACTTGGTTATCCAAGAGCTCTATAGAGATGGATGAGATTAATGTTTTCATGCCTGTTAACACAACATCCATTCTGCAGCCTGTGGGTCGAGGAGCAATTTTGACTTTCAAGTCTTATTATTTAAGAAACCCATTTTGTAAGGTTATAGCTGCCATAGATAGGGGTTCTTCTGACAGATTCTGGGCAAAGTAAATTGAAACCTTCTGGAAAACATTCAACATTATAGATGCCATTAAGAACATTCGTGATTCATGGGTAAAGGTCAAAATATCATCATGAACAGGGGTTTGGAAGAAGTTGATTCCAGCCCTCATGAATGACTTTAAAAGTTTAAGACAAGTGGAGGAAGTAACTGTAGAAGTGGTGGAAATAGTGAGAGAATTATGATTAGAAGTGAAGCCTGAAGATGTGACACAACTGCTGCAATCTCATAAAATTGAACATATGAGGAGTTGCTTCCTATGGATGAGCAAGGAAAGTGGCTTTTCGAAATAGAAACTATTCCTGGTGAAAATGCTGTGAAGATTGTTTAAATGGCAACAAATTATTTAGAATATTACATTATCTGATAGAGCAGCAGCAGGGTTTGAGATGCCTGACTCCAATTTTGAAAGAAGTTCTACTGTGGGTTAAATGCTGTCAAACAGCACAGCATGCTATAGAGAATTAATTCATGAAAGGAAGAGTCAATTTATGCCACAAACTTCATTGTGTCTTATTTTAGGAAATTGCCATGGCCATCTCAAATTTCAGCAACCACTGCTCTGATCAATCATCAACCATCAACATCGAGACAAGATCCTCCAGCACCAAAAAATTATGATCCCAGCAGCAAAAAAATTATGATTCACTAAAGTCTCAGATGATGGTTCACATTTTTTAGCTATAAAGTATTTTAAAAATTAAGGTATGTACATTGTTTCTTTAGGCTAATACTATTGCACACATAATAGACTACAGTAAAGTGTAAACATAACTTCTATATGCACTAGGACACCAAAAATATTGTGTGATTTGCCTTATTGTGATATTAACTTTACTGTGGAAATCTGGAACCAAACCTGCAATATCTTCAAAGTATGTTTGTATTTTGATGACTGAATTCTGGTAGAATATTTTATAGATTGTCAATCATTGGAATGTGTTTGTTGTTTTTCTCACTATTACAATGAAGAAGTGTGTTTTTGGAGAAAGACTACAAAAGGTAGTAAGATTCTCATCACATTAGTCAAGAGTACATACTAACAGTATGACTAATCATTAATACTAATCACCTGGCTTGAAATGTTGTTTATCATGTTCCTCCACTATAAAATTACTGTTTTGTTTACCCTTTCTCCTTTGTTTTAGAAAGTGAATCACTGTGTATACCCCACACTAAAAAGATAGGAGTTATGAGCCACCTCATTAAGGCCAAAGTATCTACATACATTATTTAGAGTTCTTTTGCGTGAGATATTTATTCATTTGTTTAATTATTCATTTATTTTTCAATCTATATCAATATAGACTCATGGATATTTATTTTCTAGTTTATATTATGATTCCATACTACCTTATTTACTTTGTTGCTAAATGATTGCGAATTTGTCAATTGGGAGCTCTTTCATTTTATTCCTGTGTCACTTTTACACACCCCCCCACTGTGGATTTTCTTTTTCTTTTTCTGTTTTATTCTCTCAGCATTTTCATACTCTCTGGCAATATGAGATGCTCTGTGCTCATTCTGTATATTCCCTGCCTCAGTCCTAGAATTAGTGATTTCTTCCATGATCCTTGTTTTTGTTTGTTTGTTTGTTTAACTTGGAAAATCATATAAGAAACCAAGGACTGGATATGAGATATACTTTTTGCTTTGGGGAAGTTTTCGCATCTAGGCTCTTTTAACTGACAGAGCAAGGAGATAGATGTGTGTACCCATATTTATAAATATTTCCATGTATAACCATTTGTATCTATATTAAATGAAACCTGAGTTCATACTGATGTCTCAAACTCTAATCCGTTACCACATAGATCATTCTATCTTCCTCCCCTGTAAATTCCCATGCGAACAATGAGAAATCTGGATCCAAGATTCTGCCTTTCATTTACTCAGTCATTTAATTACAGTATACAGTTGACCCTAGAATAATCCAGGAGTTAGAAGTGCAACCCTCTGTTCAGTTGATAATCTGTGTTTAACTTCATATTCGAGCCTCTGTATCTGGGGCTCCACATCCACAGATTCAAACAACAGCAGATCGTGTAGAACTGCAGTATTGAAAATAATCCACATATAAGTCGACTTGCAGTTCAAACCCCTGCCATTGAAGGGTCAAATTACTTGTAAAATGGTTTCAGAATTTTTAAAATGTATATTTTATATGTATTTCCAGCTATATTAAGATATAATCAGCATATAACATTATGTAACTTTAAGGTAAATTTAAGAGTATTTTTATATGTATATATTACAAAATGATTACCACAATACAGTTAGTTAAGATATTTATCACCTCACATAGTTACAGTGTGTGTGTGGTGAGAACTTTAAAAGTCTACTCTCTTAGCAACTTTCAAATATACTCTCCATAATACCATGTGATACTTTATCAGCAAGAGTGTAGTACTTAAGTACAGATTTTTTTGCCTTTAGTCTTACAGAATCTGCTTATTCCCAAAGTGACATAGGTTAACCCCTTATTCCCCACTCCTTTTGGTGAGGTTGTTTCGTACATTTGTACTACATTTATATTTTTGTCACATTCTGCATTCTGCAGAGGAAATTCATGATCTCATTAATGCTTTATTTTTTCAAAAAATATATGTATATATAATAAATTTACTTTTTGTGCTGTAAAGTTCCATAAGTTTTGAAAAATGCTTAAAGTCTTATATTCATAATTATGGTATTACACAGAATAGTTTCGTTGCCCTAAAATATTTTTATGTTTCACCTATGAACTTTCTCCACCCAGTTCCCTGTCAATCACTGATCCATTTACCTTCTCTATAGTTTTGTCTTTAACAGAAGAAAATGTAATTGGAATCATACATTATGTTGCTTTCTGAGCCTAGCTTCTTTCACGTATCAGTAAGTATTTAAGATTTATCTATGTATTTTCATGGCCCAATAGTTCATTTCATTCTATCACTGGATAATATCCATATTCATATGGATAAAATGAAGTTTTTTATTCCCTATTAAATAATATCTTCATTGTTTCCATTTTTGATGGTTATGAATAAAGCTGCTATAAACATGTGCATTTTTTTTGTGGGCATAAGTTTTCAAGTTAGTGTGTAAATTCCCAGGAGAGCAATTGCTGGATCATATGGTAAGATGATGTTTAATTTTATAAGAGATTGCCAGACTGTCAAAATAGATGTATCAATTTTTATTCCCACCAGCAACTGATGAGAGTCCTGATGCTCCACATCATTATATATTGTCAGAGTCTTTGTTTGTTTTGTTTAAATTTTAGCCATTGTAAAATGTGAGTTTGGAAAAATCATTGCTGTTTTAATTTTTAATTCCCTAAAGACAAATGATGTGAGCATATTGAGATATGCTTATTTCCCATCTGTATGTCTCCTTTAGTGATATGTCTGTTCAGATATTAGTCAATTTTAACTGCATTTTTTGTTTTCTTATTGTTGTATTTTAAGATTTTTTTGGTATATTTTAGATACGAGTCCTTTATCAGACAAGTATTTTGTAAATATTTCTCCCAGTCTGTGATTTATCTTCTTAGTCTATTAACAGTGTCTTTCATAAAGAAGTTTTTAATTTTAATAAAATCTAACTATTATTTTTCCTTCATAGATATTGCTTTTGGTGTTACATATTAAAAACTTGTCACCAAACCCAAGATAATGTAGATTTTCTCCTAAGTTATCTTCTAGAAGTTTAATAGCTTTTTTTTTTTCATTTTGGTCTAGAATCCGTTTTGAGTCTTTTTTTTTTTTGTATAATGTGTAAGGTCTAGGTTAATTTTTGTTTGCATATGGATGACCAATTGTTCCCATGCCATGGATTGGAAATATTATGTTTATTGATTTGTATTTGAATCTTTGTCAAAAATCAGTTGACTATATTTGTTTGGATCTATTTCTGGGATCTATATTCTTTATTTTTTAACCAAGTATATTTGATTTACAATATTATATTAATTTCATGTGTACAACATAGTGATTCAGTATTTTTACAGATTCTCTCCATTAAAAGTTACTACAGGATAATGGCTAAAATTCCATGTGCTATCCAGTATACACTTGTTGCTTATTTATTTTATACATAGTAGTTTATATCTCTTAATTCCATACCCCTAATCTGTGCCTCTCCCTTCTCTCTACTAGTTTGTTTTCTATATCTGTGAGTCTGTTCCTATTTTGCTATATACATTTGTTTATTTAACTTTTTAGATTCCACATATAAGTGATGTCATGCAGTATTTGTATTTCTCTGTCTGACTTATTTTACTAAGCATAATATTCTCTAGGTCCATCCACATTGCTACAAATGGCAGAATTTCATTTTTTCTTATGGTTGAGTAGTATTCTGTTGAATATATACATATCATATTTTCTTTATCCATTTGTCTGTCGATGGGCATTTGGGTTGTTTATTTCTGTTATCTATATTCTGTTCCATTAATCTCTGTGTTATTCTTCCATCAATATCACATTCTCTTGGTTAATATAGCCTTTAGAAAATTTGAAATCAGGTAGTATGAGTCATAACTTTATTCTTCACTTTCAATGCTGTGCTGATTCTTTCAAGTCTATTGCCTTTCCATATAAATTTCAAATCAGTTTGTTGGTACCTACTAATAATTTTCTGGGATTTTGAATAGGGTGATAATCATTGTTTAGATCAAGTTGGAAAAAATTGACATCTTAACACTTCTAAGTCTTTCAACCAATGATTGAGGAATCTGTATCCATATATTTAATTACTAAAAAATCTTTTTTGGTGTTTGGTAATTTTCCACATGCATATTTTTACATGTATTTTGTTAGATTAATGACTAAGTATTTTATTTTTGATACAGTTCTGTATAGTATTTTTATGACAAATTTCAGGGAATTTTTGTTTCTATATAAGAAAACAATTTACATTTGTATATTATCATTTTATGCTACAATCTTGTATAACCCACTTCTGTGTTATAGGAGGGTTTTTGTTGTTGTTGCTCTATTCTATGTTGTTTTCTGTATAGACAATCATTTCATCTTCAAATAAAGACAGATTTATTTCTCTCCATTTAGTATAGTTTTATTCCCTTTTCTTGTCTTATTGCACTAGTTAGAACTTGCACAATGATGTTGGATAGGAGTGGTGAGAAAGGACATTCTTGTCTTCTTCCCAATTTTTGGAAAAATGTTTCCTGTTTTGTTCCATTAAGTATGTTGTTAGTTCTAGTTTTTGTAGATTTTTTTTTCCTTTTTACATGGCTCTTGAGCTAAGAATAATTTTTACATTTTTAAATATTGTAAAAGCTAAAAAAAAATCCATCCTGAAAGACAGTAATGAAAGAACGAATGGAAAAAAGGACAGAGAGAAGGAAAGAAGAAATGAAGGGAGCAAGGAAGGAAGAAATTTAAAAAAAAAAGAAATGTGACAGAGACATTACATGGCCCTCAAAGCCTTAATGATTTACTACCTGGCCCTTTACAGAAAAAAAAAAAATTGTTAACTGCAGAGACCTCAATTATCTGTCCTGAAAAGAAAGACATGGAATGGAATGACATTTAGGGTAAATTTAGATATCTGAGTCATAAAAGATGACTAGAGAATGAGTGGAGGTGAGAGGGACATGCCTCACTGAGACACATCAAATGATCTCTATTTTTAGTTGAAGAATGTATATTGAAGAGTTAAATGACTTGTTCAATATTATACAATGTCTGAGACACAAAGTTAGGAGGCAAACTTGGTCATTTGATCAAATATCTTTAGCTCCTTCTACTAAAATACAATTTCTCCCTATGGGACTATCTCTTGACATTTCTTATTTATTCTTCATTGATGAAGTAAGGGAAGAAGGTGACCAAGATAAGCAGAGTAGATAGAATGAAAAGACTACTTTATGGAATTATGCCAATAAAATAATATAAATATACTCCCATACCAAAAACATATATACATACAATTCATTGGTCTTTTGTGCATTAAGTGTATACCCCTTGGAAAATATGCATCTGCAATCCATTAAACCAAGATTCTTTCCTGAGGCATTAAAGTTTAGTTTCAGTGAAAATGAGCCATGAATAGAGAAAGAACCCTTGGAAACTTGGCAGAATTTTGAATGTAGAAGCTTTGCAAATGGATCCACTATTTGGAAAGAGAAAAATAGCAAATAAAAAGAATATACTTATTGTCTGCTCTTTTGGACACTCATAAGGAACTCAAAACCAAATGACTGTTTCACAGTGTCTCATTTATGTCATCTTGGAGACAAAAACTTCATTGAGAATCAGGTAAACTAATTGATTTTCTTCTAACACTGTTATTTTATAAATTCCAAATGCACTTATTAAAACTTATTTTTGAGAAATATATTAATTTTGGTTTTGTATTTTTTGTTGTTCATTAAAATTCTCACTTTATGTTTCTTAACTTGCTTCTTACTACATTTCTAGAATGTTACATTAGAAGTTTTAAAATACTTTATAATTTTGCTGTGAACTATTTTATCATTCAGTTATCTAGCATAGTGCTATTTAATGTAGCAAAAATTATCTAAATATTGTGCTGCTTCAGTTTCCCAGCTATACCTTAAGAACAAAAATCATAACTTTATGGTGGCCAAGGGTTTGAATATTTGAAGAAAAATGGCAATTGTCATTTTAATTTTAAAGTTTTACTGTGTCATCACTAAAGGAGAACATTTTATGAGCAAATGTCTTGATCAGCAATATTTCAATATAACATTAAATTTTATTTTACTTGCTTTTTTAGTATAAAATATTGTTTAGTTTAAGAAATAGTATGTTCTGTAAGGCATAATTAAATTTTCTTACCATGGTGCCTAGACTATCTTGATCATATTTCGGATCCAAGTGAGAGCTAAAATTCAGGTACAATTTTCTAAAAAATGGGGGAGGGTAGTGGAAAGTTGATAAAAAATCTGAAGGAGACTAAAATGAGTAAAATATTCTAAAAAGTTGTGGTCTTTATTAAGAAAATATTTTTAGAACCCAGTGAATTAGTTGTGAGTTTAATCCTAATGACTGTCTACTGCTCACTCTTTTGCAACATTTTATGAGGATTAGGTGAGTCATTGCTGTATAATTCTGTTATGGAGATGAATAACTCTCTGGGAGGGCCAGCTAAAGAATTTTATTTCTTTAAAAAATTATAGCTTTCATTTCATTAATGTAATGTCTGTAATAGGCAGTATCTCACATTTTTTAAAGGAGACAATAGTAAGCTTTTGAATATTGGCCAGTTCTGGTGAAGGATAATTGTATTTGAGTTCCAGATTAACTGCCAGGGAAAACCACATTTCCCATCATATCTTCAGTCACCCTTACAGTCTCTGAACATATACTATCATTTCTCCCTTGTCTTTTTACTTTTATTTTCTGGAAAGAAAGTTAAAGAAATTAGGGTAACTTATACACAAGAATCTATTACCCCAGATCTCATATCATAGAGCTTGAAAATGACCACTATTTCACAGGTGATATTTGAATTAAAACAGTGATAGAGGGCATAAAATTTAAATGCACAAGCTATACAGTCATGCATATTTTCTTTGTTAGGAATCTGTCTCCACCACTACATGTTGTGTGGCTTTAGAACAATTATGTAATGTCCCCAAGCCTCCATTTTAAAACTGGAAAGAACTTTAAAGTACTCTTGAGAGAAATAACAATCCATATAAAGTCCTTGGTTCAATATTTGCAATAGAGTAACTTAAATATCTATTATTATTAAGCTGACTTTCAACAAATAGCCTCACATGACACTGGATATATGGTCTTCAGGTAGAATTACTGTATACATGTCTTAAATGCAACTCTAAACTAAAAATTAAAAGTAAGGAATATCTACAGCATAAAACCACTGAGCACCTCTATTGATTTCGGTTTGATAAATATATGAACCTTTAGCTTGAGCCACTTCCAGTAAATGGTACTGTCAGCTAACAAAGTCATGATCACATTTCCTTATCCCCACACACCTGCAGGTTTTATTCCAAATGAATACCCACATTATCTATTGCTTGATTACATTTTTTCTTAATTAAATGATGTGTACAGCTTGCATTTTCAGTTAACACAGCAAAAGAAGCCTGCATTCTCATAAGTCATTTTTATAAGTTGGACCCCTATCATTTTAATGTGGCAATTAATTAAGTGCTTAATAAAACTGTGCTTTATTATAGCAAAGCCTGGTTGCATGAGTCTAGTTATGGATGTGTCAGCATTTTTTGTTACTAACTCCTTTTTACCTTCTCAATAATTTTTCTATAAAAATTTGTTTTGGGTACAAATTTTGAAATGATGTGAATTGCCAAGCTGTCCTTCAGATATAAAAGTAATTTTAGTATAGCCCTAAGTATAAGAGATGGTTAGCTAAATTATTTTCTTGCCCCCTTCCCAGGAGTATTGTTTACTTAACAAAAAAATATATAGTCTTTCTGACTATACATTGATATTGCTCACATTGACAGATTTTCTTAATTATTTTGCCTGAATGGTTACATCTCCAATGAGAATATGATCCTAAAGAAGATTAGACTTTCAATTACTGCATAAATGTAGGATTATAATTTAATTATATCTCGATGGGGAAAATGCATATATACCCTTATGATTACATGGTTCTTCTTAAAATATATTACATAGGAAAATACTGTTATAGCAATGCTTTCAAATAAAAATATAAAATACAATAATTAAGTTTGTTACATTTTAAGCATTACATCCTGAACAAGAGTTCAGAAACTTGAGTTTTCAGAAATGTTCTGTGAAATATTTACCTGAAAGTTGCTGAGTGTTCCAAATTGTTAAATACACAAAAATTTGTCTCTGGTGTCCTGGTTTTCCAATACAATGATATAAAATTATTCAAAATATATAAAAATTAACTATCTAATGTAAATTTTATTAAGATATATTTTTATCTAGTTTTTCAGTATGAGCATTTTAGTAAAAAGATGGAATTTTTAGAAGAATAGTTAACTAGGTCAGTTAGAAAGCAAATAATACATTTAAATGACAAGCTAGTTTAACATAAAATTATTGCTACTCTTGAAACAGCTGGAACAAAGTGCTATATTTTTCTTCAAGAGTGGTTAATTTTAGAGAAAGGTGAAACACAAGAGGAGAGTAGAATTATTCAGTACCATTTAGAATGTGTGTACGGTTTCCCTCTCCTGTGTAAGGTCACCAGTTGTGATCAGATATGCATGAAAACATAAAGTATATTGATTGTGCTCATTGAGATGACTAATGAAACACAGAACAACAAAACAACATAAAAAAGTGGTGTAATATTCATCAGAATAATCTACATAAACACAGGTCAGTTTAAGAGGAGCTTCTACTATCTGAACTCAGGAAATATGCAATCATACTCAGAAAGAACTGGACAAAATACATGGATGGATACAATATATATGATTTATAAAAGATTTCAAAAAAAAATGCCTAAAATGTCTACCTCTGAGTCTTTTTTCCAAAACAAGATTTTAAATATATAATTCAACGCAATCAATTCAGGTATAAAAAATTTGCCTGAATGCAATCAGCCAATATTCTTATGTCCACTTTATGGGTGTTTGAGCCAAGTGCTTTTGATTTGTAATAGCTAGTAGATGTTTATAACTCTGTAGGCCAATGGGACATGGTGTGCAATTTAAGAGGATTATCCATTATCACTAGGCTTACTGGTAATTTTGACTTTTTGATAAAGAGTTTCAATATAATTTCTCATGAAATATCAGATAGATGAAGAGATAAATTTGGAAGTGGGCAGAGTGGTCAGCACCTTAGCACAATGAGTGAAATACTTGCTGCTTGCAGAGGGAGGTCTCAATTAGAAATAAGACAGCTTTCCCTGAAGAACTCCTGAAATGTATAGAAAGCGGTTACATGAGGTACTGTGGAATATAGGCGTGAGAACAGGCAGTAAAAGGTAGGAGGTTGATCTAAAGAGCATAGAGAAAGACAAATCATATCCTCAGAAAGCTACAACCAATCAGAAACACAAATGTGTTCTCTATCTATTCATCCTAAGAATCAGGAGGAATATAAATTGGAGAAATTGAAGCAAAAATCTCTGGACTGGTAGGCATAGGCACAGTGTATGGCAGAATTAAACTAGTAGAGAGAAGGTCGAATATTAAATAAAAAGAAGCTAAATGAATGGTGAGAACTCTGTAAGACTGATTTCCCCTATTCAGTGACTTCAAGGATCTTCTTTTCTGGAAAAATTAGAGTTTTAGAGAGAAAGCATATGGATACTGACTTTTAGCTTGCCTCCACTAAATAATCTCACTCTCTCACCATCAATTCCACCAGATAAGCAAACCTGTTCTTAACAGAACTTTTATTCACATTTTTAGTACTTAACTTTTAAACATGAAAGGCCAAAAAAGAATCAGTAGAATTTGTTGAAAACATTCATCAGGAAAGAAGCCAAACAAAACAAATTAAAAATAATAGTAGAGAGAGGAAAGGAAGACAGTAAATGCAATAAAATAAGTTGTCAGAAATGTAAACTTTAATTTATGGCCTCAAACAGAAAAGTTATTGCCCCTATAAAAGATCACAAAAAATTGAATACCAGAGTCAAAGTAAGTAATTTGATAGTTTGAATATTAAATAGATAAAATCATTGAGTGTAGGAGGAAATTTGAGGCATAGAAAGGAAAATAGATGAATTCGGGAAGTTTGACTTCCAACTAACAGCATTTTCTGAAAGAAAGAATACATAAAATAAAGGGGAAAATATTCAAATAATGAACCAGGAAAACATTATTTTCAACGGTAAGTAATCATCTCAAAAGTGAAAAGATCCAGACAGGACCCTAAGAAAGAAAGAAAAGAAATATGAAGTCCAAGGCATATAAGTCAGTGTGAATTTTCAGAACAACAGAAGTAGAATAGAGATCCTAACTCCTTCCAGAGTGAAAAAAAAAAAGTACACAAGGATTGGAAATAAATAATAACAATATCATTGTGAAAAGAGAATTAAAAAATGGAGCCATAATTTCAAACTTCTTAGTGAAAACAATTTATAGTGGAGATTTCTATTCTAATCAAGTGAGGGTATAGAATATAATAACCTTCTGATGAACAAGAACTTTGAAAATATATTTTCCATGGGTCCATTTTACAAATCAACTGGATTTATTTTTCACCAAAAAGTATAAAACAAGAAAAAGGGGAAGATTACTGCTCCGTGAATGAGAAAGTAATGGGAAGGAGGAGGAAAAGGATATGGAAAGAGAGAGAGAGAGAAAGGGAGTAAAATAATCCTAACAGTAGCTAAAATTTCTTCAATACTTAATATGTATGAAGTATAGAATTAATACTTTAAATAATTGCCGACAATATAGATAAATCCCATAATTAAACTATTGAACAGGAGAAGCCAGCACAAGAGTACAAACTGTATTATTTGAACTTTTATAAAATTAAAAAACAGGCCTACTAACATGAAAGTCTTTATTCTGATAGAATGTCTAAATTTTAATAACCCAAAATAAATTTGAAAAACAATTAAGAACAAATATTTAAAAATCATATTTAGAGGACTTGACTTTTCAAACATAGGCTTTTTTTTTCTGTTGTTGTTGTTTTTTGAGAGACAGGGTTTTTGGTCAAAATTAAGACTTTGGGTGCACAAAATTGAACAGGCAAAGATATAGGATACTTTTCAGCAATGTGAATAAATTGCTTGCTGCAACTGGAGATCATTCCAAGTCTTTGTGTACTAATCTATGAACATAATGATTACCTCTAATTGCATGAACTACGTTTCTAAAGATTAAGAAAGAAAAGTACTTTGTGTGCCACAATTTTTCTCGGACTAATTTCTGTCTTCTCATTAGCATACTTATTCTCTCCAATTTCTAGTGTTATTTGTACCTTGTAAACTGTTTTACTAATTCCCTTTTCCTTTCCATTCAAATTCTGACCTTTCATTTAAAAAGAAAATTAGTAGTGAGGAAAGCTCCCCCACCCCTCAAAACACACACGCACATACACACACACAAAGCTGAGGACAAAGTATTTAACTTACACTTTGAACATTTTTCTTTCTTAGTTCGCATGAACTCAACTTGCACTAACTTTTTCACCTCATATGTATAAAAGAGATGCTCCTTTCCATTTAGGACAACACTTTAACTGACTTGCTTGTAGAGAAGATCATTTGTGTTATTTTGCACTTTTGTAAATATAAATTGTCTTTTAAAATTTACTATGTATATCCTGTAGGTTTTTCATAGTAGCATGGGCTCCTACAAGAGGTAAGAATATCACTGTAAGATTAAATGCATTTAATTGAGTTAGGCACAACAATGATCTTGCTATTCTTTTTTTTTTTTAATATCATGGATAAACTTTATTGAGAATTCCTTGTTCGATTTTTGACACATAAATTTTAGTTAAAACAAAATTAATTAATGTACTTTAAGTTTGTTTTAATTTACTATGGGTAAATAGATATCTTTAAAACGATCCTGTATATGGAGTTTTTATTTCTTTAACGTTCAATTGTCATTTTAATGCATTTTTTTCATGGTTGTAGTTACCTTCTGTTAATTTGGGAACACTTTAATGTTAATGTTGTTTTGAAAATAATAGTAAAAATACTCCAAAGTCAATAGTATATCTCAAAAATAAGATTAGAGGAATGGAGAGCAATACATTAAACTGTGTGCTTTTCAATAATTCATAATTTCTGAAACATTCACATCCATTACCTCAGTTTAAAGAACAATCTGTCCTTATAACTCTGTTGGAAATGTGCTTTGTTTAGACAGGTGAACATGCCCGGGGTTCATTCTCTAACTTAAATGCACAATTTGCTTTATGATTTTAAGAAGCAGCTGATGAAAAGAGTTGTATATGCAAGAGCTTGTTTGGGGTATACAACAAAGGATATGCAATGTGATAAAATCATACAATAGTCAAGACTCCTAAATTTTATTTTTGGTACTCAAAATACATTTTAAAATAATTCAATTGTAATAGTAAACTAAATTTAAAAGCTTATTAATGCAAACAACTAGAACTTTAACTCTCAAAATCTGTCCCTCAAAGGAAAAAATAACATGCATATCATTATTTAAACTAAGTAGTAATAATCACTACCTATATTACTCAGTACCTATATTACTCTATTTATTACTTTTCAGATCAAAAAGCAAATTGTCTCATGCTAGAAAAACTTAACTTTCCCATTACTTAACACAGTATTTAAATAAAAATAATGTTTTTATGTTAATTTTAGTGTGACTAAATATTTTTCGTATTATATATATAGAATTTCAATACAATGATAGAAATTTTACAATATTCTCCAATAAATAACCCTGAAGACTTAAAGAAAATAGATCTGTGTTTTAGAATTTCATTTCTTCTTAACTGACTCACCCTAAGGGCGAGCCTCTTAACATCTCCATGTCTCTGGTTCTTTCTTAGTAGTTTATAGACAAAATTCTAACATAAGGATGTTTTGAAAAATGTTATACCAAATTTTAGAAATATGAACCCAAACAAATCATCAAAAAGAATAATTAAGAAACCCAGAATAGTTTTCTCAACTATGAAAATTACCTTCAACACACTCTTGGGAATGTTGTGTCAACACTGTTGGTGAGACATCCAAACAGCATACTTAATGAAAAACCTTTACAATAGATTGATGGCCGTTGTTTCTTACATACATTTTTTCCAGGATGTTTTTTGCAAATCTAGAGGGTCAGTTAGTTAAAACTTCCTTTATGCCAAGATAATGCACATTTTTATACCTGAAGCTACTGGCTAAATCTTTGACACTTATCTTCATTGTTGTAATAGCTATTTTTAAGGCAAATACCCTGAGCACTCTACCATTACAAATTTAACTTTGGTATTAATATATTCTTGATTTATCTTTTCATGTAGTTCAATAAAAGAATAAATGAATCAAATTCTAGATTGACTTGTGCTTCAAGTCTAAAAGTGTGTTTGGAAGTGGTAAGGGATATGGAATTCAAGTTATTTGCAATTCAATCAAATTGATACATTTTATAGAGATTCAGACTATTATTCTAATCATCATCATCATAATATCATTATCTTGGATAACATTATTGAAATAGTTATAAGAAGGCAGCAAATATTGGACTTGTATAATAAAATGTTGAAGGGACATACATTTCTTGTTGAAGCTTCCAATGACTAAAAGTAAAATTTATATTTATTTTCATTATAATTTGGGGGCAATTCTTGCTTGTGGTCTTCCTGTTTTTAGAAAAGTTTTAATTCTCTCGGTTCCATCTCTTAGATTTTTTTCAAACTCCATAGCCATTTATTTGTTAGTCACAGCACAGAATGCCAAGATTTTATTATTTCTGACGATGAGTCAGCCTTATTTCAATTAAGTTTTGGAAACATGGGGGGCAGCATCAATATCTAAGCTACCATCATCATTCATGATTACTCTCCATCAACTGGTCACATTTTATGAATGGCATAGAAAAAAAAATACTAAGAAGCTCCAAAGTGCATTATTAAAGGGAGATGGTAAAATAATTGATAGGTTTTCTTTGCTCAAGGTGTCACTCTGTATGTAAAATCAGGGGTGCTAAATAACGGCGAGCATATTGGTTGAAATTATAACCATCCTGACTCAATAGTTGAAAGCTCAAGCAAGAAATTGGTATACTAATCCTAGCCTATATACTGTGTTCCACTGAATTAACAGAGGTCAAGTTTATTATCATAGAAGGTTCTTTCCTTTGCTGAATCCATATCCCACCCAGCCATCACTGGCTGCACTTACTACATTCACAAAGTATACACTATAGAGAATGCTGTAAATTAGAAGTTGGCAAACTAAGCACCACCCGTTCCCCACCCCCCGGCACAATTCAGTTCATGGTCTGTTTTGCACAGCTCATGAACTAAAGATAAGTTTTACATTTTAAAAGAGCTGCAGGACTTGAGGGAAGATGGCGGAAGAGTAAGACGCGGAGATCACCTTCCTCCCCACAGATACATCAGAAATTCATCTACACGTGGAACAACTCCGACAGAACACCTACTGAACGCTGACAGAAGACCTCAGACCCCCCAAAAGGCAAGAAACTCCCCACATACCTGGGTAGGGCAAAAGAAAAAAGAATAAACAGAGACAAAAGGATAGGGACGGGACCTGCACCAGTGGGAGGGAGCCGTGAAGGAGGAAAGGTTTCCACACACTACAAGCCCCTTCGCGGGCGGAGACTGCAGGTGGCGGAGGGGGAAAGCTTCGGAGTAGCGGAGGAGAGCACAGCAACAGGGGTGAGGAGGGCAAAGCAGAGAGATTCTGGCACAGAGGATCGGTGCCCTCAGGCACTCACCAGCCCGAGAGGCTTGTCTGCTTGGCCGCCGGGGCGGGCGGGGCTGGGAGCTGAGGCTCGGGTATTGGGTTTCAGTCGGAGCGCAGGGAGAGGACTGGGGCTGGCGGCAGAAAGAGAGCCTGAAGGGTATAGTGCACCACGGCTAGCCCGGAGGGAGTCTGGGGAAAGGGTCTGGAGCTGCCGAAGAGGCAAGAGACTTTTTCTTCCCTTTTGTTTCCTGGTGCGCGAGGAGAGGGCATTAAGAGGGCTGCTTGGGGAAGCGCCGGAGAACTGCGCGAGCCGTGGCTAAAGGCGCGGACCCCGGAGACGGGCATGGGATGCTGGGGCTGCTGCTGCCGCCGCCGCCGCCGGGCCTGTGTGCGAGCGCGGGTCACTGTCCGCCCCGCCTTCCGGGGGGCCTGTGCACCCCGCCACTGCCGGGTTCCCGGGACCCGGGGATGGCTTTACCGGGAAAGCACACGGAGCGCCTCGGTCTGGTGCAAGTCACGCCGGCCTCTGCCACCGCAGGCCCGCCCCACACTGCGCGCCCCTCCCTCCCCTCTGCCTGAGTGAGCCAGAGCTCCCGAATCAGCGGCTCCTTTAAACCCGTCCTGTCTGAGCGAAGAACAGACGCCCTCCCGAGACCTACGCGCAGAGGCGGGGCCAGGTCCAAGGCTGAGACCCGGGAGCTGTGAGAGCAGAGAAGAGACAGGGAAATCTCTCTGTGCAGCCTCGGAGGCAGCGGATTAAAGCTCCACGGTCCACTTGATGTGCCCTGCGTCTGTGGAGTACATGAATGGACAGTGAATCATCCCATAATGAGGAAGTGGACTTAGAGGACAAGATTTAAGACTTTCCCCCCTTTTCCTCTTTTTACAATGAATTATCCCAAATTAAGGAGGTGGACTTAGAGAACAAGATTTCAGACTTCTCGCCCTTTTCCTCTTTTTACAACGAATTATCCCAAATTGAGGAGGTGGACTTGGAGAGCAAGGTTTTTGATTTTTCCCCCTGCTCTCTTTTTGTGAATGTGTATGTGTATTCTTCTGTGCAAGATTCTCTCTGTATAGCTTTGCTTCCACCATATGTCCCAGGGTTCTATCTGTCCGTTTTTTTTTTCAATAATTACTTTATAATTTTAATAACACTACTATATTTCATACTTTATTCTATTTTACTTATTCTGCTCTTTCTTTTTTTCCTACCTTCCCTTCCTCCCTCCCTCCCTCCGCCCCTCCTTTCCTTCTTTCTCTCTTTCTTTCCTTCCTCCCTCCCTTCTTCCTTTCACTCTTTCTTTTTCTTTCCTTCCTCCCTCCCTCCTGTCTTTCTTTCCTTCCTCCCTCCCTCCCACCCTTCTTCCTTTCACTTTCTTTTTCTTTCCTTCCTCCCTCCCTCCCACCTGTCTTTCTTTCCTTCCTCCCTCCCTCCCACCCTTCTTCCTTTCACTCTTTCTTTTTCTTCCCTTCCTCCCTCCCTCCCTACCACCAGACTTTCTTTCTTTCCTTCGTTCTTTCCTTCCTCCCTCCCTCCCTTCTTCCATTCACTCTTCCTTTTTCTTTCATTCCTCCCTCCCTCCCTCCTTTCTTTCTTTCCATTCTCCCTCCCTCCTTTCTTTCTTCCTTCCTTCCTTCCTTTCTTTCCTTCTTCCTTTCTTTCTCTCTCTCTTTCTTTCTTCTACTAATTCTTTCTTTCTACTTTTTCTCCCTTTTATTCTGAGCCGGGTAGATGAAAGGCTCTTGGTGCTGCAGCCAGGAGTCAGTGCTGTGCCTCTGAAGTGGGAGAGCCAACTTCAGGACACGGGTCAAGAAGACACCTCCCAGGTCCACATAATATCAAGCAGTGAAAATCTCCCAGAGATCTCCATCTCAACACCAGCACCCAGCTTCAGTCAACGACCAGTAAGCTACAGTGCTGGTCACCCTATGCCAAGCAACTAGCAAGGCAGGAAAACAACCCCACCCATTAGCAGAGAGGCTGCCTAAAAACATAATAAGGCCACAGGCACCCCAAAACACACCACCAGACGTGGACCTGCCCACCAGAAAGACAAGATCCAGCCTCAACCACCAGAACATAGGCACTAGTTCCCCCCACCAGGAAGCCTACACAAACTACTGAAAGAACCTTAGCCACTGAGGACAGACACCAAAAACAATGGGAACTATGAATCTGCAGCCTGCAAAAAGGAGACCCCAAACACAGTAACATAAGCAAAATGAGAAGACAGAAAAACACACAGCAGGTGAAGGTGCAAGATAAAAACCTACCAGACCTAACAAATGAAGAGGTAATAAGCAGTATACCTGAAAAAGAATTCAGAATAATGATAGTAAAGATGATCAAAGATTCTATTTCCCAGATCCAAAATCTTGGAAATAGAATAGACAAAATGCAAGAAACAGTTAACAAGGACCTAGAAGAACTAAAGATGAAGCAAGCATCGATTAAAACCACAATAAATAAAATGAAAAATACTCTAGATGGGATCAATAGCAGAATAACTGAGGCAGAAGAACGGATAAGTGAGGGGGAAGATAAAATAGTGGAAATAATTGATGCAGAGCGAAATAAAGAAAAAAGAATAAAAAGAACAGAGGACAGGCTCAGAGACGTCGGGGACAACATTAAACGCACCAACATTCGAATTATAAGGGTTCCAGAAGAAGAAGAGAAAAAGAAAGGGACTGAGAAAATATATGAAGAGATTATAGTTGAAAACTTCCCTAATATGGGAAAGGGAAGAGTTAGTCAAGTCCAGGAGGCACAGACAGTCCCATACAGAATAAATCCAAGGAGAAATACGCCAAGACACATATTAATCAAACTGTCAAAAATTAAACACAAAGAAATCATATTAAAAGCAGCAAGGGAAAAACAACAAATAACACACAAGGGAATCCCCATTAGGTTAACAGCTGATCTCTCAGCAGAAACTCTACAAGCCAGAAGGGAGTGGCAGGACATAATTAAAGTGATGAAGGAGAGAAACCTGCAACCAAGATTACTCTACCCAGCAAGGATCTCATTCAGATTTGATGGAGAAATTAAAATCTTTACATACAAGGAAAAGCTGAGAGAGTTCAGCACCACCAAACCAGCTTTACAACAAATGCTAAAGGAACTTCTCTAGGCAAGAAACACAACAGAAGGAATATACCTACAATGACGAACCCAAAGCAATTAAGGAAATGGGAATAGGAACATACATATCAATAATTACCTTAAATGTAAATGGACTAAACGCTCCCACCAAAAGACACAGATTCGCTGAATAGATACAAACACAAGACCCATATATATGCTGTCTACAAGAGACCCACTTCAGACCTAGAGACACATACAGATTGAAAGTAAGGGGATGGAAAAAGATATTCCATGCAAATGGAAATCAAAAGAAAGCTGGAGTAGCAATTCTTATATCAGACAAAATAGACTTTAAAATAAAGACTATTAGAAGAGACAAAGAAGGACACTACATAATGATAAAGGGATCGATCTAAGAAGAAGATATAAAAATTGTAAATATTTATGCACCCAACATAGGAGCACCTCAATACATAAGGCAAATACTAACAGCCATAAAAGGGGAAATCGACAGTAACACAATCATAGTAGGGGACTTTAACACCCCACTTTCACCAAAGGACAGATCATCCAAAATGAAAATAAATAAGGAAACACAAGCTTTAAATGATACATTAAACAAGATGGACTTAATTGATATTTATAGGACATTCCATCCAAAAACAACAGAATACACATTTCTCTCAAGTGCTCATGGAACATTCTCCAGTCCCAAATCAAGCCTTGGTAAATGTAAGAAAATTGAAATTGTATCAAGTATCTTTTCTGACCACAATGCTATGAGACTAGACATCAATTACAGGAAAAGATCTGTAAAAAATACAAAACCCATGGAGGCTAAATAATACACTACTCAATAACGAAGTGATCACTGAAGAAATCAAACAGGCATTTAAAAAATACCTAGAAACAAATGACAATGGAGACACGACGACCCAAAACCTATGGGACGCAGCAATAGCAGTTCTAAGGGGGAAGTTTATAGCAATACAATCCCACCTTAAGTAGCAGGAGACATCTCGAGTAAACAACCTGACCCTGCACCTAAAGCAATTAGAGAAAGAAGAACAAAAAACCCCCAAAGCTAGCAGAAGGAAAGAAATCATAATGATCAGATCAGAAATAAATGTAAAAGAAATGAAGTAAACGATAGCAAAGATCAATAAAACTAAAAGCTGGTTCTTTGAGAAGATAAACAAAATTGACAAACCATTATCCAGACTCATCAAGAAAAAAAGGGAGAAGACTCAAATCAATAGAATTAAAAATGAAAAAGGAGAAGTTACAACTGACACTGCAGAAATACAAAATATCATGAGAGATTACTACAAGAAACTCTATGCCAATAAAATGGACAACCTGGAAGAAATGGACAAATTGTTAGAAATGCACAACCTGCCAAGACTGAATCAGGAAGAAATAGAAAATATGAATAGACCAATCACAAGCACTGAAATTGAAACTGTGATTAAAAATCTTCCAACAAACAAAAGCCCAGGAACAGATGGCTTCACAGGCGAATTCTATCAAACATTTAGAGAAGAGCTAACACCCATCCTTCTCAAACTCTTCCAAACAATTTCAGGGGAAGGAACATTCCCAAACTCATTCTATGAGGCCACCATCACCTTGATACCAAAACCAGGCAAGGATGTCACAAAGAAAGAAAACTACAGGCCAATATCACTGATGAACATAGATGCAAAAATCCTCAACAAAATACTAACAAACAGAATCCAACAGCACATTAAAAGGATCATACACCATGATGAAGTGGGGTTTATTCCAGGAATGCAAGAATTCTTCAATATATGCAAATCAATCAATGTGATACACCATATTAACAAGTTGAAGGAGAAAAACCATATGATCATCTCAATAGATGCAGAGAAAGCTTTCGACAAAATTCAACACCCATTTATGATAAAAACCCTCCAGAAAGTAGGCATAGAGGGAAATTTCCTCAACATAGTAAAGGCCATATATGACAAACCCACAGCCAACATTGTCCTCAATGGTGAAAAACTGAAACCATTTCCACTAAGATCAGGAACAAGACAAGGCTGCCCACTCTCACCACTCTTATTCAACCTAGTTTTGGAAGTTTTAGCCACAGCAATCAGAGAAGAAAAGGAAATAAAAGGAATCCAAACTGGAAAAGAAGTAAAGCTGTCACTGTTTGCAGATGACATGATACTATACATCGAGAATCCTAAAGATGCTACCAGAAAACTACTAGAGCTAATCAATGAATTTGGTAAAGTAGCAGGATACAAAATTAATGCACAGAAATCTCTGGCATTCCTGTACACTAATGATGAAAAATCTGAAAATGAAATCAAGAAAACACTCCCATTTACCGTTGCAACAAAAAGAATAAAATATCTAGGAATAAACCTACCTAGGGAGACAAAAGACCTGTATCCAGAAAATTATAAGACACTGATGAAAGAAATTAAAGATGATACAAATAGATGGAGAGATATACCATGCTCCTGGATTGGAAGAATCAATATTGTGAAATGACTCTACTACCCAAAGCAATCTACAGATTCAATGCAATCCCTATCAAACTACCACTGGCATTTTTCACAGAACTAGAACAAAAAATTTCAAAATTTGTTTGGAAAAACAAAAGACCCCGAATAGCCAAAGCAATCTTGAGAACGAAAAACGGAGCTGGAGGAATCAGGCTCCCTGACTTCAGACTATACTACAAAGCTACAGTAATCAAGACAGTGTGGTACTGGCACAAAAACAGAAAGATAGATCAATGGAACAGGATAGAGAGCTCAGAGATAAACCCACACATATGGTCAACTTATCTTTGATAAAGGAGGCAGGAATGTACAGTGGAGAAAGGACAGCCTCTTCAATAAGTGGTGCTGGGAAAACTGGACAGGGACATGTAAAAGTATGAGATTAGATCATTCCCTAACACCATACACAAAAATAAGCTCAAAATGGATTAAAGACCTAAATGTAAGGCCAGAAACTATCAAACTCTTAGAGGAAAACATAGGTAGAACACTCTATGACATAAATCACAGCAAGATCCTTTTGGACCCACCTCCTAGAGACATGGAAATAAAAACAAAGATAAACAAATGGGACCTAATGAAACTTCAAAGCTTTTGCACAGCAAAGGAAACCATAAACAAGACCAAAAGACAACCCTCAGAATGGGAGAAAATATTTGCAAATGAAGCAACTGACAAAGGATTAATCTCCAAAATTTATAAACAGCTCATGCAGCTCAATAGCAAAAAAACAAACAGCCCAATCTGAAAATGGGCAGAAGACTTAAATAGGCATTTCTCCAAAGAAGATATACAGACTGCCAACAAACACATGAAAGAATGCTCAACATCATTAATCATTAGAGAAATGCAAATCAAAACTACAATGAGATATCGTCTCACACCAGTCAGAATGGCCATCATCAAGAAATCTAGAAACACTAAATTATGGAGAGGGTGTGGAGAAAAGGGAACACTCTTGCACTGCTGGTGGGAATGTGAATTGGTACAGCCACTATGGAGAACAGTATGGAGGTTCCTTAAAAAACTAAAAATAGAACTACCATATGACCCAGCAATCCCACTACTAGGCATATACCCTGAGAAAACCATAATTCAAAAAGAGACATGTACCAAAATGTTAATTGCAGCTCTATTCACAATAGCCCGGAGCTGGAAACAACCTAGGTGTCTATCATCGGATGAATGGATAAAGAAGATGTGGCACATATATACAATGGAATATTACTCAGCCATAAAAAGAAACGAAACTGAGCTATTTGTAATGAGGTGGATAGACCTAGAGTCTGTCATACAGAGTGAAGTAAGTCAGAAAGAGAAAGACAAATACCGTATGCTAACACATATATATGGAATTAAAAAAAAAAGTCATGAAGTACCTAGGGGTAAAACGAATAAAGACACAGACCTACTTGAGAATGGACTTGAGGATATGGGGAAGGGTAAAGGTAAGCTGTGACAAAGCGAAAGAGAGGCATGGACATATATACGCTACCAAACGTAAGGTAGATAGATAGTGGGAAGCAGCCGCAGAGCACAGGGAGATCAGCTCGGTGCTTTGTGACCGCCTGGAGGGGTGGGATGGGGAGGGTGGGAGGGAGGGATATGCATGAGGAAAGAGATGTGGGAACCGATGTATATGTATGACTGATTCACTTTGTTATAAAGCAGAAACTAATAAAAAAAATACAATGCAAAAAAATAAAAATAAAATAAAATAAAATAAAATAAAATGAAAGAGCTGCAAAATAAATGAAAACAAAACAAACTCTAAGAACAATATGAACAAGAGACCTCAGGTGGCCTGGAAACCTAAAATGTTTACAGTCTAGCCCTGTAAAGAAAAACTTTGCTGGCTTCCATAATAGTGTATTATTCACTCACAAATCTATTTTGCTTTGATTTACTCCCAATTTTTTCTACTGTTGTTAATTGGTTTGGAAATAAAGAATGAAGCCAAAAATCCTTTCTATCTCTTTCCTTGAAAATTGTCTGAGGAAAATTTGCAGGCATATTTATTTTTATGTTTTTCCAGTTTATTTTTCTTGATCCTATCCTATCTATCTTCAAGTTCCCATAAGCAAGGCAGACCCAAACCCACTATGTGTGTGTGTGTATGTGCCTTTGGATATATATGTCATATATAGGTCTGTGTGTGTTTATTTATATACATATACATACATACACATAAATATATATTTATATGCTTTGGGAAGCAAAATGACACGTCTTCTCTCACTCAAATTGTCTACTCTCTATAAACACCTTTGTTAATTGTAACTAGGAATTGAAAATTTTCCTGTTTCATGTGAGGGGAATTTCTTTTCCCATTTCTTTCTTAAATTCCTTATGGAAAGTTGTGTCATGGACTAGGACTAACAAATGTATAATAAGAGTGTTTGGCTGAATTGGCTGGGAATATCCTATAAAAGATCCCATACACCAAAGACCTTGACATCCTTATGTTAAAGTACAGAAAAGAGAGGATATAAAATAACAATTATAGCTAATATGAATGATGCTGTTAAAAATGGTTTATATACATTATTTCATTTATTTCTCACAACACTTCTTCAAGTACTACTATGCTTATCCAATACATGGACAAATTGAGGTAAAGTTTAATAAATGCCTTAAGTATCAACTCTTCCAAAACAACAATGAAAACAATAAAACCAGGGAATAAATGATGAAGAAATGCAAAATGCATGAATTAATAAATGAGAGAGGCTGTATAACTTGGAAGAAAGGGAATCACAAATGCTATGTGCTAGAAGTCTTATCACATGAATTTTCTGGCTGACAGTCAAGGTCATTAGGTCTAAAAACTGAATGAAGCAGAAAATCTATTCAAAATGCTGAAATCATACGTAGTCAAGAAAAAATGTACTTTAGTACTATTATGGCATCTTAGGCCAACTTCACCGGGAAGTAAACTGTAAGGAAGATATTTGCAAGCAGGTCAGATATGCAGAGTGCTCTTATTACAGTACATATAAGAGGATAAGTGGGGCAAATTTGGAGAAGGTGAGACATTGAACAGTGACTCAACATCAGAAACACTGACCAATCCTAGCAGGAGCTCTGGAGCTAGGATGGTACCTTAGAATTTGTGAGAATTGAAATTGGAGGGATAGGCTACTATATCCTGCACTAGCAGTCAACGTTTTAAGGTTAGCTGGTTAGGGATTATAACCTTCTCCACATAAGTGCTCAACTAAGAGCTATCAGCAGCTAACAGTCTGACTGGAAACGTGTCAAGTTCCTAAAGAGAATAGGCTGTCAGACCACAGCACACACTATTATCCATTCTTTGCATTGCTCAAGTCCTCTTGCTTTGTACAGTAATTTTATCCCATCTGGGAACAGCTCCATAAGATTCTGGTTGTTCTTTTGTTTGTTTGTTTGTTTGTTTATCTGTTTCCATCTGGGGAATCATATAGTAGGAAAGTTTGTGAGAAAAATATAGCACTGGTCTTGAGGCTGCAACTGCTGTTCATCACCTATTTTCTCCTCATTTCTACTAACCATTCTAAATTCCCCTTATTTTTAGCTAGAGCTTTGCAGGTCTAGGCTGCTTACCTAGTGGGGTGACCTACATCCTTCTACCTAAAGAGTCTGAGTCTCTGGTTAACATGGGTCATCCAGAGGCTAAGGGAGGTGGTACCAATAAAATATCATGATCCCTTGCCCTGTTTCCATATTGAGCCAGTTCTCAGCCTCAGTAAACTTTGACTGAGGGAAAAAGAAGCTCTGAAACAACAAGGTAAATTTATTTTGGGAATGAATCTCCTAATTCTTTTCTAAAGAGATGTACAGCCATTGTTTGGGTAGCTATACACTAGGTAAAAAAGAATATCATATGTATTGATAAAAGTAATAACACAAAACAGTTGATCCAGTAAGCCTGGGAAATTAATAGCAATATATTTTGTTAATAGTATATGTGAAAAAAAATGTATGACAGCATTAAACCAAGATATGGGAGAGAGAAATTGGGAACATACTGTGTAAAGTCCTTTTCCTATGCATGAAGAAGTGTATTGCTGTTTGAAGGTAGACTCTGGTTAATTAAAACTATATTGTAAATCCTAAAGCAACTGTAAAAAGTAAAGAAAACAATATTTTAAAATGAGGTATGTATAAATAAGTTAACATGGAGGTAAACAGGATTATACTATATGATCAATTAGTCCAAAAGAAGGCAGATAAAGAGGGAAAAAAAAAAGAACAGATGCAACAAATAGAAGACAGCTAGCATGATGTTACATTTTAATCCAAACATAGCAAGAATTATAAAATACAAATGTTCTGAACAAGCCAATTAAAACAGATTGTCAGATTGAGGAAAAAAAATAAGACCTAATTCTGTTTTAACTACAGAAATGTCACTTTAAATACAATAAAATAGGTTAAAAGTAAAAGGGTGGACCACTAACTAAAAAACAGAGTAGATGTCACAGTAGTTATCAGAAAATGAATATCACTAGGATAAAAACCGGCATTACATAATAAAGGAGTTAATTCTCCAAGAAGATGTAACAATTCTAAATACATGTGCACTTAAAGAGAATTTAAATACACAGATAGTAAAAGTTTTATTTTTTTTAATTTAAAGAAATAGATAAGTCCGCAATTTTAACTCTAGACTTTAATTTTCCATTTAATAAAATAAAGAACACACCTACACAAATTTAGTAAGGATATAGATCTCAAAAAATCAATCAACTTGACCAAATTGCCATAACGTACTGCATCCAACATCAGGAGAGTGCATGTTTTTATCAACTGCACATGGAACATTCACCAACATAGACCATAGACCAAGCATCACTAAACTTAACAAGACTCACATCAATGCATTTTGTTATTTGGCTTTGAGAGTATTGCAATTCATTTCATGGTTTTTTATTTAATTTATTTTCTATTACTTTCCCTTCTGTTATGAATTATAGAAATCTTAAGTAGAAAGATGTAAAACAAAACAATCAAATAAAACAAAAATTATAGATAGAAAAATATAGGAAATTATTAGTTACTCCAGGATATTGCTTTGTCATAATCATGAAAAGTAAAAATAACTGTCAATTTCTGAACATTTATTCTGAGTTATAGTTTGTACCACAGAGTCATACCTAAATGATGAATTATCATGGTTCAGATATGATAATCCAGCACAGAAATCAAAGTTTATCTAGACTGTATCTTATAATTATTATACTGTGCCATGTTATCCTTCTTTTGCCTGTTTAAATGAGGTCCCACCAATACATTTTTCTCTTAAAATTTCTTGACACAAAAATGACTCTGGAAAATTTTCAGACAAACACAAAAAATCAAGAGTTACTAGCCTTATTCAATCAAACATATGAAAATACATATTCTTCCAGATTTACTCATATTCATCCTAAATCATAATTTAACCAACATCTTAAATCCCTTTTTGGAAGAGGTGGTACATAAAGTCAATAAAATGGTTAGTACCCATGATCTATATTCCTCTATTAGAATAATTATTGGAATAATATCAAAATTCCACACCAAATTATCTGTGACACTAAGTGTACTCTACAACATGTGCACATTTAGGAAATAAGTAAATGTAGTGCCTTGTTGGATAAAGGAAACAACATATGTTGTACCTTATAAACATGTATTTAATTTAATCCCTGACAGGGTAAATAAAGCATGTATAATAAATGAAATATATTTAAGAATAAAACTTATTTGTAAATTAAAGTAGTTGTCAGTATTAAGAAGAATAACAGTTTTGATTTTAACAAAGAGATTTTTGTTTTGTTTTGTTTTGGTTTTTTGTGGTACGCGGGCCTCTCACTGCTGTGGCCTCTCCCGTTGTGGAGCACAGGCTCCGGACGTGCAGGCTTAGCGGCTATAGATCATGGTGCCAGCCACCCCATGGGATGTGGGATCTTCCCAGACCGGGGCACGAACCCGTGTCCCCTGCATCGGCAGGTGGACTCTAAACCACTGCGGCACCAGGGAAGCCCAGCAAAGAGTTTTATAATGTGTTATATAACTTTTGTACAATATAAATTCATATGCTTGAATTCATGAATATAATATAAACCCATATCAGAACTATAGTAACGGATTGTCAAATAACAGACCATAGGAAAATGTTTACGGTAAACATCAACATAAGCATCAACTGCCTGATGGAAGACTCAGATACCTTTGTTATTAATGATCTGAAAGAGCAAACATATTTTTAAATAAGATTTTCATAAAATTTATAAAATGGGGATACTTAATGGAAGTTTGCATAATATGTTACAAAGTGAAGAAGTCAAAGAGCTACATTTTATAGTGATAAAGGGATAATTAGTTAAAGTAGAAGATATACAAACTAAAGCTTATGAGGCATAATAATCAGGCATGTTATCAGTGGAATGGGTTATTTGGAAAAAAAAAATTATTAATGTCTATGAAGGGTGGTGCTGAATGGCAAAAGAAATGAGTGAACACTGTGCTGTGGCATCAGAAAATGTCAGGATATGTGTGCCACAATTTTCAGAGTTTGTCTGTCATTATAGAATGCATTTCTATTTCTTTTCAAGTGCCCCCGTTGAAAATTAAATCACATATTTGTAAAAATATGAGCTTTATGAACATAAAATATAAAGAGCATTAAACAGCTTTAAGAGAATAGCATAGCACAAGACCTTGGAGGAAAATGATATATCAATAAAATCTTAAAGTATTAATAATTTTGCCTGAGCAAAATCTTCACAGTAACATTATTGCATTTAAATAATATGCATTTTACTATTTGATTTAAATATTTTTACCAGAATATCATAAACTACGTGCAGATTGTCTTTCATTTATAACTTACTTGAATACTAAACATAATTTCGAAGTACCTAAACCATTAATTTTTCCTGATTGACTTGAAAATAATTAAGGTAGACTGAAAGAATTCTGCAGGTGAGAAAATGCAAATGAGCTAAGAATCCTGAAAGATGTGGCTTTCTTAAATTCTTCTATTTTATTCATTGTATTGTGTTCTTATTAGAAAGAATAAATACATATTTTTGTCCTAGTGTGATCCATTCCTCAAAACTTATTGATTCAGAGATAGCTGATCTCCTAATCTGACATTTAGGTTATCTCTCCCACACTTAGTTTTTTAGTACAGTCGGCCCTCCGTATCGCGGATTCTAAATCTGCGAACATGGAGGGCGTACTGCACTAGCCATTTCACAGAAGGGACTTGAGTGTTTGAGGATTTTGGTGTCCTCATGTCGGGGGGGAGGGGGCCTCGGGAGGGGGCTCCTGGAACCAATCTCCTGATGATACTCAGGGACATCTGTGGTTGCAAGCATAGTAGAGCAGAGTCAATGACTCAAAGAGACAGGTAATCCTGACATGGCTGTGATTTTTGTTAGAATATTAGGGAATAACTGCTTTTATCCCCCCACTCAGACACAAAGAAGTTAGTATGAATTCAATATTACTTTACTTTAGTCTTTACTTTTTAAAATTCAACAATATTGTCAAATAAATAGAAAATGTCTGACCATACATCTAGTTACTCCACTTCCAGATCCATGACCTTATTCTCTGTATATTACCTTTGCTAGGAATGTCCTTAATTGTTTTCCATAAACAATTTTAATTTATATCAACAAGCTTGAACTAATAGTTTAATTGAGGATTATGAAAATAAAATCATTTTTGACACATAGCTCATATCAAAATAATTATTTCAATGGATACTTGCTACAGAGCATTTAGAGTATTTATTAAGTTGTGAAAATAAATATTGAATGTGAAATTAATAGTAAAAATTGATCAAATTACTACATCTACACCTCACTTTTTGCTGTGTATATTATAGACAATTTTTTTACCCTCTGAATATGAAAAGTTTTTCAAGGTCTATTTTTGAGGAGATATGATCAAGATAAAAGGAATGTGAATTCAGTTTGGTCACGAATGCAAGGACATCTTATTTTCAGAGCTAAATAGAAGTGAACTGTCCTAAGTGTGAAAAGCTATTTCTCAACTAAAATAGGAAAAGATCTGATCAGACCACCTGTGACCATTATCCACATCTAGCACAAATAGCCCTGGTGAGAGAAGAAAATCAGTTCATTTTCTTCTTGAGAACAGGTATATTTGCCAGGGGTGTGTTGTTTCTCTGCCTGTCACTGACATAGAGAAATAATAAGCCAGCTTCATCCCAGTGCCGAAGTCACTCCTGGAGAGTTCAGATAGGTACTGCAGGAGAGAATGTTACCTTCTTCTGATCCATAAACTTCCATTCAAGACACTGTTACTAAAAAATAATTTTTAAATAAATAGAATATCTATGAAATATGTATATTTTCAATTGTATGTATGTGTGTTTATATATAGTGTGTGCATATATATATATACATGTATATGTGTACATATGTCTGTATTTATTCTCAGGTATATTATATGAAATGAATTTATGGGCATAATTTACAAATACATGATGCTACTATTTGTCTATTTACAATTATACTTGACTGAATAGATAGCTTAAGTATATAAAATATCCTAAGTATAAATATAAAATATATTTTATATAAAATATACTTAAAATATTACAAAAAATATAAAATAAGGTAATTGATGTACTTTTAAGCACATGAAATACATAGCAGCTTTAACATTGTTTAATAGCAAATACAATCATAGTTTTAAAAATACAGGTTTAACAAAACTTTCTTCATTTTTTGTGAGCATTCAAATTTAGGAGGGAATTTCTTGATCTTTGTGTGATCTTTGTGAAGTAATTTCACTTTTCTGAGTATGATTTCCCTCATGTCTAAAATTGTCTTGTTGAAATATTTGCCTTCTGTGGTTGCTCCTTAATATAGTTCTCTAATTCTATGATTTGATAAACTATCTAAGCACAACACATGTATCGATTTTGACACTTTGATATTCCTTGTTTAAAATTCTAACTTTCTTTTTTTTTCCCCCTTCACCCATTTCTCCTACTCCCCACCCCCTGCCTATGGCAACCACACATCTGTTTTCCTATCTGTGAACTTGTTTTTCTTTTTGTTTGGTTTTGTTGTTGTTGTTTTTAGATTCCATATATGAGAGATCATACGGTATTTGTCTTTCTCTGACATTTCACTTAGCATAATGCCCTGAAGACCCATTTATGTTGTTGTAAATGACAAGATTTTATTCTTTTTAATGGCTAGAAATATTCAATTTGTAATATATATGTATATATATATATATATATATATATATATATATATATATATATATATATAGTCAATCAAAATTTCTTCATCCATTCATCCCTTGATGGACACTTAAGTTGTTTCCATATCCTAACTGCTGTAAATAATGATGCAATGAATGTGGGGGTGCATATGTCTTTTTGAGTTACTTTTCTTTTTCTTTGGATTAACCCTTAGAAGTGAAATTACTGGATTATAAGATAATTCTATTTTCAATTTTTTGTCCTCAAAAATTTTTGAGGACAAATTTTTTCCACACTTTTCCATAGTGATGCATTAATTTACATTCACACCAATAGTGTATGAAGGTTCCCTTTTCTCCATATCCTTGTCAACATGTTATTTCTTACCTTTTTGATAATAGCTATTCCGACAGGTGTGAGGTGATGACTTATTGTGGTTTTATTTGCATTCCCCTGATGATTAATGATGCTGAACATCTTTTCTTGTACTTGTTTGCCATCTGTAAGTCTTCTTTGAAAAAAAAAAAAGTCTATTCAGATATTCTGCCCATTTTCTAATCAGATTGCTTTTCTGTTATTGAGTTGTATGAGTTCTTTATATATATATTTTTTATTAAAACCTTATGAGATATGTGATCTACAAATATTTTCTTCCATCAATAGGTTGCTTTTTCACTTTGTTGATGGTTTCCTTTGCTGTGCAGAAACTTTTCAGTTTGATGTAGTCCCACTTACTTATATTTGCTTTTGTTGCTTTTGTTTTGGTGTCTTTATTTAATTAAGATTTATTGAACAACTATCATGTGTCACGGTCTATGATAAGCAGGAGACAAAATTACACCAAACCAAATTTATCAACATGGAATATCAAATTAAATTATTAAAATAATATTGTGTGAAAAGGTCTTAAATATCACTCAGGGAAATATTTATTGTAATAAAAATGAGTAATCTGAGTCAAAAAGATGCTAAGTAACTGATTAAATTGAACTTAGTTCTTAGTGAAGATTGAACTCTCTCATATTTCCTGTTTTTGGTTTTACTATTGCATTTTGCTTCAACAACACATATATACTTACTTAATAATGCATTCATCATATACTCACTTAATAGAAGTTTAAAAAAACAGAAAAAATTCAAGAAAATCATAGCCTCACCCTTAGTATTTTGGTACATTTATAACATATTTTATCTATGCACATTACATATTGTTTTTAGTTCTTTATTTAGCATTATACCATAAGTATTTCCCAAGTTTATGTTTTTCAAAATCATAATTTAAATACTTTTATAATAACACATTATAAGATACAATATAACTTTGGCATACTCAATTTCAGAAGTTAATTCTCATTTCTTTAGTAGAGGAGTATAAATATTAATTTTACTCATTAATACACATACATGTATAATTCAAGTTTGTGCTTAAGAAAGTAATTTTTACATGATCATCATTATAAATAATGTGATTAGAATATTTATGAATAGTTTTTTGTCCTCTTTACTCATTATTTCCTACTAATATATTCCATGTAGTAAGAGTCTCCTTTAAATTCAAGTGTCTGTAAAACTACCTCCCAAAAGCAACAAAATTGTGCCTAGACAATTTGCAGTTTTCTTCTCAAATCATAAACCATGATAATTTCTCTAATCTACACTTCTAACTGAATTATTTTTACACAAATTGTTTTGATGCAAATGCAAGATATTAATTACATGTATTTCTTCAAATGTCTTCAGTGGTTCTCTATTTATTAAAGTAAGAAATATAAATCTCCTGACTGATATTCAGAATGCTTTTTAACCTGCTCAGGTTTACTTTTCCTAATATATCTTCATGTCTTTTCCCGACAAGAAAATTATATGCACACAGCTCAAAGAATCACATGACTTTTAAAAATTGCATATCTATGCCCTTGATATTCTTGTGCTAACTTAAATCCTACCTTTCTGCCCAAATTTTGGTTGTCTGTCACCAACAATCCACCAGTGAAAGTGGCCTTTATCAGAATTTCTATAGCATTCATTGACACAGCTATACATTTAGTGGCTATGGACATAAAAATTCCTCTTAGTGTTTTGTAAAATTTTAGTTATATTTCTTAAATACTAACCCATATCAAATTCATTGGAAATAAGGGTTTTATAAGCCCTTCTTTCTTAGTCACAATTGTGTATAGTTCTGCATAACATACAGTGACTGTTTGAATATAACTTTATTTTCCCTTTGTTCCAAATTATGTATCTTGAATATTTCCCATAACCTCTATTTATCAGTGAATTGATCCATCTGAAGTAAACTGAAATAAAAGAAAGCTTTACTTATTGTTACTATTATTTCTTAGATTCACAGACCAAAGAAAAAAATAAATAAATAAACTTATGGTCACCAAAGAGGAAAGGGGTGGGTAGGAATAAATTAGGAGTTTAGGATTAACAGATGCACACTACTCTACATAAATAGATAAACAACAAAAACCTACTGCATGGCACAGGAAACTCTATCCAATATATGTGATAACCTATAATGGAAAAGAATCTGAAAAAGGATAGATACATACGTGTAACTGAATCACTTTGTTCTATATCTGAAACAAACAAGACATTGTTAATCAACTGTACTTTAATAAAAAGCTGTTTGTTTTGAAAAATAAGTACGATTATTTCTGTCTATATATAATTAACAAGAGTCAAATTAAACATTAAGTAAAATGGGATTGGAGGAGAACATATGTATCAATTTTGTTAACTGTAATGGTCAGTCAGTCATAATAAACATAGATGTAACCACAAGCCATACTTGAATATACTTGTAGGTTGGTTTGGGGGAGTATAACCTTAAGTGAAAATAAGACAATCAGGAGGATTTAAACAAATGAACCTTCTTATGAAAGTTACAAACACTCAAATAGAAGTAAAGACGGAGAGTCTCTGGCATCTTTTCATCTCCCACATTAAGAAAGTTTGGAGACTGAATTATAATGAAATGTGCATTTGCTTTATAAAATTTGGGGCACTTTATGTATGACAGAAAAAGTCAATGTCTCTTTCTAAAACAGTCTTCTAGATGCATCAGTATTTGCTGTCTTCACTATGAAAATCACCAATCTGATGACCTGACCTTGAAATATATAGTAACCCCCTTATTATTTTCCTCAATTAAGCTATAGTAGTTAAGGGTGACAAAGAAGGGTAACTGGCACATTTAAGTATTCATAAATGTTTGTGGAATGAAATAAATAAATATATTATTTAATTATGACTGGATTTATACCATAAGGCTGATATTTGTTTCCTAATGCCCAAAAACCAAATGCAATTTAGAGAATTAATCACTGAAATATTGAACTTACTTGATATTCTGCAGAAAAAAAAAATTTAGAAATGTGGCCAATAAATTAACAGATCTTCTATCACTCCAGTTAACCACTAATAACTCTAAACTGGCCCTTCCTAACAAAATAATTATGTCTTTTAGATTTGAATAAAGATCATTTACAATCACCTTTTCTACAAAGTTAGGAATTTCAGAATGTGGCAAAAAATAGTAGTAACTTATTTTTTCCTTATATAAAATATCAACATTAGAAGCACTGAGATGTTGTTGTAGTGGAGAGCCTAGCCTGTGATTTTCAAACAGCTGTGATTTTCTGAAAACTGCTTTTCAAAAATCAGGTTATTTAATTGATCCAATTTTACTGAAAAAGAAAATGTTATCTAGCGCAGATCTGGATTAGCATTTACGCATCTTCTAATCTCTGGTGAGATGACCTCAGTACAAATATCTGTTTGGATGTCTTGGCTGAGTTCACATACAACCATTTGTTTATGGAAGGATAACCTCTTCAAAATTGATCAGAACCTTTGATGAGCCATTAAGAGCACAGATATTGTTTTCATTATTGTTGTACTTTCATACCATGTTACACTGAAAAAAAATAAAGCAGAAGAATATCCATGTTCTAAGGTGTATCAGTCAGTCAGTGACACACTAGTTGAAACAGTCCAAATTCTTCCATAGAAAGTTTAACTTCTGTATAAATGAAGACCAAAGTAAGTGGACCTGTTTAATCTGATATTCAGATTTTTAACAAATATCTCTGAGAAATCTATAACAAAAGTTATAAGTAATAACCTATTAGAACCAAAAAAAACAAACTTCTGATTACAAACTGGTACTGTCATTTATTTAATGTTAAAGAGAATGGGGAAAACAATTTCAAGAACAACGAATCTAAAACTTTTTAAAAAATTGATTTTGCTCTGATTGAAAAACAAATGGAAAATAATACCTACCTGTCTGTCAACATGATAATAAATTTGATGAATAAAAATTGCCTACCAGGTGATGAGAATCATGAATATTTTAAATTTTCATAAAATAGTAGAACAAAGGTAATCATATTTATAAAAACAAGAAAACATATTATATCAGAAAATGTGACATTCTTGAGCTGCTTGAAACCACCCTAGCCTGCTGTTAAGCTATTTCAGGTGTATTATCATTGAGGCTCTCAATATACTTAAAAAATGGAAACTCTTATGATGATTATTATCCAGTCAATATAAGCTATGTGCTCTGTATAAACACAAAATCTTAATAGCTAATGCAGCCGAAGTCTCTCTTTTTTTTAAATTGAGGGGATTTAGGGTTTTGTTTGTGTTCATTTATTTATTTTTTTTGTACTTTTTCCCTTGCTCATACAAAATCTGCTGCAGGTTCATCTGGGTTATTTGCCAAGGGAGTTGACTTCCATTTTGTGGCTTAAACATCTCAACACATACTTCCATGATCACTGCAAGAGAGAATAATCTTGCACTAGCAATTGAAAGCTTTGGTCATAAAGAGACACATACCATCTCTGCCCCAATCCATTGGTCAAAATTAGTTGCATGTCACTGTCTAGCTAAAGGATAGAGGTAGGAAATATAATCCTGGGCCTGGAAAGAAAAAAAAAAAAACAAAAAAAACTAGATATATGTGAGCAAATATACATTTGTATATGTGTGGATGTAGATTGTCTACACACATAAATATATATGTATATATGCTTATAATATGTATGTTGGTATATATATAGTATTCTTTATTTTGAAGATCAAACATTAACCCATGTGATGTTGTTAGATGAGCTTGATAAATGTTTTAATTTTGTCATCTTGCATCTTTTGTTACCATTTTTCTTGAGTCAAAATTTAAAAAGAGGGCTTCCCTGGTGGCGCAGTGGTTGAGAGTCTGCCTGCCAATGCAGGGTACACGAGTTCGTGCCCTGGTCCGGGAAGATCCCACATGCCACGGAGCAGCTAGGCCCGTGAGCCGTGGCCACTGAACCTGCGCGTCTGGAGCCTGTGCTCTGAAACAGGAGAGGCCACAACAGTGAGAGGCCCACATAATGCAAAATAAATAAATAAATAAATAGATAAAAATAAATCAATCAATAGCAAGTCCTAATTTCACTTTTATCAGAACATTTTTCCTCATACTATATATTATTTCACCTTTCAGGAAAATATACAGTTTAGGCTACACATTTTCAAAAAATGAGAATATTTGCCCATATTTCTTTTCTCTTATGTCTTATGGTAATTGAATTGTGGTGTCTGCAAAAAACAAACGGGATTACTTTAAATGTTGTTGGTTGGGATATCAGATTTGTGGCTTCCTAGGTGCATGTCTTATACATGAGGCTTAGTTCTGGGCTTGAAATTTTAATTTATTTCATTGTATCTCCTGGATTTTTTTCACAAAGAAGAATCATGATTTATATAAATTTTACTTTTATTTTCAGAAAATTGAACTCCCAAAATAATATGTTTGCTTGTTTTTCAGATTACTCTTGGCAAGGTATTTGAAATAAAATGGGTCCATAGAAAAGACTAGAAGCAATCAAAAGATTCAGGGAGTACATAATGAACAGGTATATTCATAAATGCATAACTTCCATAGTAGTTCTATTTCAGATAAATCAGAAAGTAAATGTTAACTGCCTCTACATCCTTGATTTTATGGACAAGAACGGGTCCAGCTAGGTTTTGGTGACCACCAGCATCTAATTTCAAAGTCTTCTTAGTGCAGGAAATGAAGATAAAGAGAATGCAGTCTAAATTCTCTAGCTTAACAAGCTTGAGATCCTTATTCAAAAGTAAACATTATCTAATTATTATGTTCCCACATACAAATGTTTATCTAAGTAACTTCAGCAGAGTTTATCTTTGTTTAAGAATCTGGTGGTTGACAATTTGGGAGATTTCAGCTAGAATGTTTTGCCTTACTAGGTCGGCAGCTGGGAACGATGTAAAGACCAATAACCTGATCATTTAATTTTGTAGATTTTAGAATGTTCAAAAGGGTTGGGAAGGGGTCTCAACTCACAAAGCTCACTAGAGATAGTGGCAAGATTAGTATACATCCCTCATAAGTTACATAGTATCTGTTCCATTTCAAAGCAAGCTTTACTTTAAGGTAACTACCTGAAATCATAGTTTTGATTAGCTTTCCAAACATAACTTAGCCTTCTTTAAATTTATCTGTTTCAAGCTCTGCCATTTTTAATCTTGGCTCATTTTATGCTTTCCACTCAGAGCATCAACTAAATCTAAAATAAGTATTACCTAAATAACTTTAACAAAAAATAAGAAGAATCGGTCTATTTACCTGAATAAATGAATGCATTTCTTACTTTCCTTTTATGTCTGATACACTATCAGCCTTGTCCCAGCCTCCTACTGCACAGGTAAAAACAGTCGGAGAAAAATCACACACTGAGAAGATTGTTAGCAATATAAATTCATAGTCACTGACCTCAGCTGGACCTCAATACTTGTTGAAATTTTTATTATTACATTTGTTTTGTCTAGTTTTTATGGTCAAATTTTTCTGTTCTCCAAACTCTTCTACCTGTACGACTCTCAGCAGATGACTTTGCCTCCTATTTCACTCAGCTGCACTGCTTCACCATTCTTCAATTCTCACAACTGAAACAAAATTTGGCATAGTCCAGGTTTTCCTAATTGAGTGATGGTAACTTCATAACATGTTGTTTCTACTTCATAGAAAAAATAAAGTCTGTCAGAAGCAACCATTTCAAATTCCTGCCACCAAGTCTTCAATTCTACTTGTATCCACACTTATTTATTTGTAATATATGCAAGTAGTATTTTTCAATAGACCCTAATTTTCTCTCAATAATATCTTTAGGGAATATCCATGTTGGAGGATGTCCGTGTCTGGGTGAGTGTGCATGTCTCATATTGGTTGCGTCTAACTGCTGCATTGTGTACAGGGGTGTATATCCATCACAGTTTTATTCCCCCAGTGGTGGATTTCGGAGTAGCCACCAATTTCCCTCTACCATAAACAACTCTGTGACGAATTTCCTCAAACACCTACGTATGTGAGAACTCTTGAAGTTGACGTATTTAAGAAGCAGGAGTTTTACCTACACCTACTTTGAGTACAACTATTTATAAATAGAATGACTTAAGTTCTTTTATATTCTCAACTGCGGTGCTTCACCATTCTTCAGTTCACACAACTAATATAAATTTGGCATATTCCAGGTTTTCCTAATGGAGTGATGGTAACTTCAGACATGTTTTTATTTTTTTAATTCCAGTTTTATTGAGATATAATTGACATATAGCCTTGTATGAGTTCAAGATGAACACAATAATGATCTGACTTACATACACAATGAAATGATTATCACAAAAAGTACAATGAACATCCCTCATCTCATATACATACAAAATACAAAAAAGAAACAATTTTTGTGTGTGTGATGTGAACTCAAGATTTACTCTCTTAACAAGTTTCATGTATAACATACAGCAACTTTCATATATAACATACAGCAATGTTAATTTATTATGTTGTATATTATACTCCTAGTACTTATTTGTCTCATAGCTGGAAGTGTGTACCTTTTGACTGCCTTCATCCAAATCATACTCTCCCACACCTAACCTCTGGTTGTAACCACAAATCTGATTTCTCTATGAGTTTCTTTGTTTGTTTTTGAAGTATACTTGACCTGCAACATTATGTTAGTTCCTGTTACCACTACATAGTGATTTGGTGCTTCTGTGCATTTGAAAATGATCACCACAGTAAGTGTAGTTATATCACCATACATAGATATTTCATAGATATTGATTATATTCCCCTGTATATTTTGTACCCATAACATTTATTTTGCAAATGAAGTTTGTACATCTTAATCTCCCTCACCTATTTCTTTCTTCCCTCTACTGTCCTCCCCTCTGGCAACAACTTATTTGTTCTCTGTATTTATAGCTAGTTCTGTTTTGTTATGTATGTTCATTGTTTTGTTTTTTAGATTCCACATATAAGTGGAATCACACAGGATTTGTCTTCCTCTGTCTGACTTATTTTACTTAGCATAATACACTCTAGTTCCATGCACGTTGCTGCAAATGCCAAAATTCCATTATTTTTGATGGCTAAGTAGTATTCCATTGGATATCCTTCTTTATCCATTCATCTGTTGATGGACATTTAGGTTGCTTCCATATCTTGCCTATTGTAAATAATGCTTTAATGAGCATAAAGGAGCATATATCTGAGTGTGTTGTCTTTCTTGGATAAATATCCAGGAGTGGAATTGCTGGATCATTTGGTAGTTGTATTTTTAACTTTTTAAGAAATCTCCATTTTGTTTTCCATAGTAGCTGCACCAATTTACATTCCCAACAATAGTGCATGAAGGTTTCTTTTCTCTACATCCTTGCAAACACTTGTTATTTGTTATCTTTGATAATAGCTATTCTGACGAGTATGAAGTTATATCTCATTGTGGTTTTGACTTGCATTATTCTGTTGGCTAGTGATGTTGAGAATCTTTTCATGTGCCTGTTGGCCACTTATATGTTTTCCTTAGAAAAATATCTATTCATATCCTATACTCATTTTTAACTGGGTCACTTTTTTATGTTGATATGTATGAGTTCTTTGTATATTTTTTATATTAACCCATTGTCAGATATATCATTGGCAAATATCTTTCTCATTCAGTTGGTGGCCTTTTAATTTTATTGATAGTTTCCTTCACTGTGCAAAAGCTTTTTAGTTTGATGTCCCATTTAAAAAAAAATTACTTTTGTTTCCCTTGACTGAGGAGACATATCCAAAATATATGACTAATAGTGAAATTGAAGACAGTACTGCCTACATTTTCTTCTAGACATTTTTTATTTCCATTTGCATGGAATACATCTTTCCATCCCCTCACTTTCATTCTGTGTGTCTTCAGATCTGAAGTGAGTCTCTTGTAGCCAGTGTATATATGGATTTTTTTTTATCCATTCAGTCATTCTATATCTTTAGATTGGAGTATTTAGTCCATTTGCATTTAAAGTAATTATTGACATATATGTACTTATTGCCACTTTTTAAATTGTTTTGATATTGTTTTTCTAGTGCTCCCCCCCATTCTTCTTTTGTTTTATTCCCTTGTGATATTTAGTGTCACGTTTGGATTCCATTTTTTAATTTTTCTGTGTGTTTTGCTCCTATAAATGGCATTTTTATTTTTGTAAGGCATTATTTTTGTTTATTTTATTGACATAATTGAAAAACAGTGAATCCCACTGACCCTGTTTACACTAGGATCAGTTTTGACAAAAGAGAAACCTGTGTCACCCACATCCTTATCAATATATATTTTCTAGATCCCAGAAGTCTTCTTTTTGCTCATTATCAGTTAAGGCCCACGTTTGCTGACATAAGCATCTCTGATTTCTGTCTCTATGGCTTTTTCTGTTCTTGATCTTTACAAAGGGAATTATGTAGTTATGTATAATTATATATCTAACTTCTTTTACTCAATTTAATATTCTTGATATTATCCACATAATTCTGCATAGCATTCCATTGTATAAATAGGATAGATTGTGTATTTGTTTTCCTGTTGATGGAATCGTGGCATGTATCCAGTTTTTGCTAGTATGACTAAAGTTATCTTGAACATTCTTGGATAAGGCTTACTGTGAACATATTTTCATTAAAAAATAATATCTATAGGGGTTTGAGATTAACATATACACACTACTATATATAAAAGAGATAATCAGCAAGGACCTACTGTTTAGCACAGGGAACTCTACTCAATATTCTGTAATAACCTATAGAAAAAATAGATATATGTATATGTATAACTGAATCACTTTGCTGTATACCTAAAAATAACACAGCATTGTTAATCAACTATATGCCACCATAAAAAAATTAAAAAATAATAAACAATAATAATATCTAGAGTGGAATTGCTGAATTAGAGGGTAAGTGAATCTTTAAGTTTATGAGAATTGCTCAAATGTTTTAAAAAAATATTTGGACCTGTTTACTCCAATCAGTAAGAAAGTTTACGTGGCTCCACACCTTCATCAACATTTGTTATTGTCAGATTTCTTTTTAAATAAGTCTCTTTGCTTTCCTATTTTAGATGCTAAAAATCATACATTTGCCTCTGAAGATTGCTAGGGCTACATCCTACAAATATCAGAATGATGTGTTTTTAATATTATTCAATTAAAATATATTTTTAAAAGTTTTCTTTTGATTTTTCCTTGACACTGTTATAGAGATGTGTTGTGTCTCATTTTCAAGTATTTGAAGATTTGCTAAATATCTTGATGTTAATTATTTCTACTAGTACACTTTTGTGTTTCAGAAAACATGCTTCATATGATACCATGAATTTTATAGAGACATTGTTTGTTCACTCTTAGTGAATATTTCATATGCATTTGAGAGGAATCCACTCTGTTTTTGGGGAATGGGGTTTTCTATGCATATATATTACATCATCATGGTCATTTGTGTTCTTCAAATTACCTACATCATTTCAGATTTATTTGTCTATTTTTTCTTTCAGTTATTGACAATGTATTGTTAAAGTCTGCAACTGTTTTTGGATGTGTTTGTTCTTCCTTTAATTATGTCTTTTTTCCTTTATCTGGGATCTATATATTACATACATACATATTTCACACTGTAAGTATTTTTGATAATATTAACTCTTTTGTCAATATGAATGGGCCTTATGTATGTCCAGTACTATTGTTTATTTTTTTTTGAATCTACTTTTTCTGACATTAGTAGAGTCACTTCAGCTTTTTTATGTTTGATGTTCACATGGAAAAATATTTTCCTTTTTAGATTTTCAATGTCTATGGCTTTATGTTGAAAATGCTTCATTGTATATTTGTGTATTTGTTTGTTTTTTTATCAGCATATTTACTTCAAAAGACAAAATAATTATGTATTTTCCTACAAAGAAATCTCCCAATGTATTATTGCCAGCTAGGCAAAATATTCGTATTCTTTCCCTTAAGTAAATGTTTATATTATTGAGGTGTTTACTGGGATTAGATTTAGATGAGAAATAATTTCCTGGGTATTAGCTTTTTAGCTTCTCTGAAGCTAAGGCTATACTTCTCTCTGTGATATATGATTTTCTAAGACATTCTTAGGGACTTATAATTATTTTATTACTTTATTACAAATTACACCTGAACTCTATCATTTTACATATTTAATTCTAGGTGTACTCTATTTTCTTATCAGGTTTTTAAAACTGCAATTAGTCTCATCTCCATTACTCTCCAAATGTCTAGAATTCTTTCTCCCATTTTTTTTTTCCCTTCAAGACCAGTTTAAAATATTAATTCAGTAGCTTGGCTACTAAAAACATCATTAATTTTATTTCAGTCCTAATTTATAGCAAGCTATTATCCCTCCTGTCTCATTCCTTTCTGCTACATTTGTTGCTTGCATCTTTTATTTTATGCTCTCACTTATTTTCACTTCCTATCAAGCTTTTACCAATCAATGTGTGTGAATGTATATGTGCATATCCATAACATCTTTTCACTTTTATTTTGTACCAAGCAATTAAAGATTTTTGACCTTTTACATCTTTATGTCTTCTTTGTGTGGCCTTTCTATATTAAAGCTTATTTTGTTTCCTGTGTGAAATTCAATACAAATTCCATTAGTAAACATTCCTCTCAAATTCTCTTATAAAAGGTACCCACTCAGGAGGATACTACTTTCTCCCTTTTCCTTTTTGTTTCTCCCCAAACACTGTAACACAATTATAAAGTTTATTTTTAAACAGATGGGGCTTAGAAGTTAAAGTTAGATGAATGGTGATGGCAGTGATAATATAGTGAGAAGAAAACTGGCAAATTATTATACCAGAAACCAGATTTCCTTTTCTATTAAGTATATGTTACTGTTACACACTTAGGCAAAAAGTATTCTTCAAAATTTTTGCAAACCAGGAAATATCATATTTATATACACGTGAGCAAAAAGAGTGAAAATAAAAAGGGAAATTGAAGAAAAATAAAGATGTGGAGTAAAATCATGATTTGGAAGTGCCATCCTAAACAGGAGCATTTATGATTGAAAAATCTATCAACTAATACCTAAGAGTATTAAATAATATATTTTGTTTTATTCAGGAAAAATAATCTTGCTGTTTAAATGGGATTTCTGCAGATTTTATTCATCTATTTTGTGTGGTGTTTTCATTACCTTCTGTAGTAAATATATATATATATATATATATATATATATATATATATATATATATATATATATATATATATATATATTCCATAAGAAATTTCCGATTGAAAAATGGAAATTGAATATTCAAACAAAGCAAATACAAACTCTGTGGAATTGGGTGGCGAATATTCAGGAAGAAATGTCCCTTTTAGCCAAGACCAAGTTTTGGAAACAAATTGACTACACTAACTGCGCTTTAATAAAAATAATTTCACTGCCTCAATATGCATGGCAAACGGCTGCAAGTGTCAGGTTCAGATAAGCTGAAAGCAAGATGACTGAAAGGTACATTTTTTAATCAACTTCCTGAATTATCTTTGACTCCTGGTATGGCTTCATATGTGACGTAATTATGAAGCATAACATGCCAATATTTTCATAACAAAAAATAAAAATTGGTCTTTTAATTCTTTGGAAATGGTTCATGATGTTATCCTTGTCCTGTTACTTCAATGAATTTTAGATATACTCTTCCCTTTAAACTTTGTCTTCTGACTAAAAAGTGCCACACACCAAATTTTGGTGACATCATTTTCATTCTATGTTTCATTATGCACATTTCACAAGTTCTGAAATTTATGTATTTCAGTAGCTAATAATTTTTTTTCCTGAGGCCATAGTTGGATAAAGTCTTTTAAAAATGAATTTTATCTAGGGCATGGCCAAAGGAGTTTACTTTTTTAAAGTAGAGAGTTAAAGACATTTGGATTAAAAATAACATGCCTAGTTGTGTATATTAAAAGTAGGATGGGAATTATGGTTTAGATTACATTTTCTTTCCTGCTCTATACTTCAAAAAGTTTTAGGGGCTTCACTTTTATGTTAATCATCCTTTGCTCTTAATCCCAAATCCCATCCTATCCTTCCTCCTTCTGATCTTTCTTTCTTTCCTTTGTTCTTTCTTTCTTTTTTCTCCTTTCTCTCTCTCTCTTTCTTTTCTTCCATTATGACCTTTTTGACCTAGAAAAGGCATGATATAGAATCAATACTTTCTAAGCTGTAGTTAGCGTTAAAATTTTGTGCATGAAAAGATAATTTGGGGAAATAGGTATAAAGGTTCTGATGTAGAAAAGAGCTTGTCTACTTTAGGAAACTAAAAGAAGACTAATAGAGAAACGAACATTCTAACTGATGAAATGTTATACATGTGGATTTTGATATTGCCGAAAATAAGAGTTTGAGATGAGAAGAAAGATTACAAAGTATTTAAATTCTTCAGTGATTGAAAAGAGAATGACTAAGAGGTAAATAGGTGAATGTATTTAAGAGAGGTGAGAATGTTTGAACCTCGTGTAATATACATGAAAGAGAAATTTTGTTGTTACTTTTCTGTTGTTGTTTTTGTTGCTATATTTTAGGAAAGAAAAGGTCCAGCAGCAGTGCCAACTGCAAGCAAACAGGTATCAGTTTACCCTCCAAGTACTGGTAGACAAAACAACAAAAATAGTTTCAGATCAATGAGGCTATAGGGGACGTTATTGTGCAATTGATAGTTGGTTTTTCAGAACAATAGTAAATTGTGCAAATATAGGCAAGGTTGTTGTTCTTAAGTAGTAAGAGGTATGGAGAGAGCAGGAAGGGAAGGAAGATTGGATTAGGTTAGGAAATATATATAAATGATATTTTAGGTTGAATTGGAATGATGGACATTCTGTCAGGAATTGTGGTCAGCAGAACTCTGAGGCGAGATGGATTCTAAGTCTGAGATGAGACAGGATAAGGAGACCTATTGCTATGTTCCTGAACGCATCATCTCAGCTATAGCGGCATACTACGTATAGACTCTTGGAAGCTTCAAGCTACACATGGTGCTTGTACACAAAAGATAACTTCTTATTTTTTCTTGCTTCTGAACTAGTTATTCCAGTGAAGGTGAAACAATGACAAGTGTATTTTTTTTTTTTTTTTTTTTTTGCGGTACACGGGCCTCTCACTGTGGTGGCCTCTCCCGCTGTGGAGCGCAGGCTCCAGATGCGCAGGCCCAGCGGCCATAGCTCAGGGGCCCAGCCGCTCCGTGGCACGTGGTATCCTCCCAGACCGGGGCACGAACCCGCGTCCCCTGCATCGGCAGGCGGACTCCCAACCACTGCGCCACCAGCGAAGCCCAGCAAGTGTATTTGTAGCAATAAATAAATAATAGAAACCAAAAGGCCCAAAGCAGTGAATTTCTTATGATTCATATTCATAAATTAAAACAGGCAGTGTATTAGTTTGGTAAGGCTGCCATAAAATAAATGACCACTGACTGGCTTGCTTAAATAACAGAGATTTCTTTTCTCACAGTTCTTCATGTTGGATGTCTGAGATGAAGGTATCAGCAAGATTGGTTTCTTCTGAGGTCTCTCCCTCCTTGGCTTGCAGATGTGTCTTCACATGGTCATCCCTTTGCATGCACATGTAACTCATGTTTCTATCTATGTGTCCAAATCTTCTGTTTCTACAAGGACAACGGTCCTGTTGGACTAGGGTCGACCTCAAAGACCTCATTTTAACCTAATCATCTCTTCAAAGACAACCCCCTATCTCCAAATATTACCACACTCTGAGGCAATGGGGTTTAGAATATATCAATGAACATATGGATTTTGTGGGGGTGGGGGGACACAATTCAGTCCATAACAAGCAGGTAAGGTTAATATGTTTTTACCTTAAGAGTCCATTTGTGTACCTTTACAACAGAGGATTGTCTATCCTAACACCTACTCATAAGGTTGGTAATGTGCAGCAAGGACAGAGTACAATATACCTAAAGAGAGCACTATTATTGGAGTTTATTCTTTGGCCTCTTGGCACTTCATGAAAATGCAGAACTAAGGATAAATAATTTGCCGAACAGACATAGTATGTGGTTGTCATTCAATGCAACCAAGATAAATTGTAAACCACTTCCAAGTGTGTTTAAGTAAACATAAATTAGATTATGCAATACAACCTAATTTACCATGATTTTAAAGAAAAAGAAAACAACTACAGTAAAATTTCAGATCTGCTACTAATTCCTTATGTGACATTAGACACCTCATCCAGACATTATAAACCTTCTTCTATTCTCTTCAAAATGAGAGATATGGATATATGATACTTAGGGATTCTTTTGATTCTAAAAGTTTCTGTATTTTTTCAAATATTTAATAAGAATAGCATAAAAATGAAGTAAGCTTTGAAGAAGTGTAACAATATGACAAAGATATTATTATCCTCACTTTATAAACATAAATATTTTTTAACATCTTTATTGGAGTATAATTGCTTTACAAGGATGTGTTAATTTCTGCTTTATAACAAAGTGAATCAGTTATACATATACATATGTTCCCATATCTCTTCCCTCTTGTGTCTCCCTCCCTCCCACCCTCTCTATCTCACCCCTCTAGGTGGTCACAAAGCACCGAGCTGATCTCCCTGTGCTATGCGGCTGCTTCCCACTATCTATTTTACATTTGGTAGTGTATATATGTCCATGCCACTCCCTCATTTTGTCACAGCTTACCATTACCCCCCCACATATCCTCAGGTCCATTCTCTAGTAGGTCTGTGTCTTTATTCCCGTCTTACCGCTAGGTTCTTCATGACCTTTTTTTTTTTTTTTTTTTAGATTCCATATATATGTGTTAGCATACAGTATTTGTTTTTCTCTTTCTGACTTACTTCACTTTGTATGACAGACTCTAGGTCCATCATCCACCTCACTACAAATAACTCAATTCCGTTTCTTTTTACGGCTGAGTACATAAATACTTTTTACTTTCTTATAATTCAATGTTGTGCTTACATTTTTGGGGAAGGGAAGGACTGACATTAAGCCTAGCTTCAACTCTATATAAATCTTCTAGTACTACTTTGCATCTCCAGTTAAATCCTGTTTTCAACAACATTACTCTGATTGCTTGAGAGGTGTATCACAAACTTCAAATTTTCTGTGTGCTACAAGGTTGAAGAAGAGTTTTAAATATTCTTTTGTAATTAGGTCTACTTACCATGTGGTCTTATAATGTAAACCACCACCCCCCCCACAGCTCCCCTGCTAAACTTCTAGCAGGATACTTAAAAAAACAGTGTCTGTACACTCAGGAAAGGAGCAAAACAAAAGTCAAACATACAAACATAAAATAGAATAACTATATAAAAATCTAACTAGGTTCCATCATAATCTGTGAAAAATACCTTCCATCTCAAAAGTAATTTTCTTTAAACTTACAAATGTTAAATTTACCCACTTATTATTTCTTTGAAGTTCACATATACACTCACTTATTTTGAACATAAGGGTTAAAATAAATGCTGTGGGGATTCCCTGGTAGCACAGTAGTTGAGTGTCCGCCTGCTGATGCAGGGGACATGGGTTTTTGCCCCGGTCCGGGAAGGTCCCACATGCTGTGGAGCGGCTGGGCCCGTGAGCCATGGCCGCTGAGCCTGTGCGTCTAGAGCCTGTGCTCCACAACGGGAGAGGCCACAACAGTGAGACGCCCACGTACCGGAAAAAAAAAAAAAAATAATAATAATAAATAAATAAATAATAAATAAATAAATGCTCCAATTTGGGAATATAGAACCTTTGTAGCTCAGCATAGGTAGTCAATGTTAAAGTCTTTCAATACTAAACAAACAAACAAAAAATCATAAGAACGATATGTTTTCTTATTATTCATTAATCCATTTGTTCAAATCATACTTTCTATTTTTTGTTGATACTTCTTGGAAGACTTCCTACTTGCATATTCTGTGATATTTGACTGTCTGTAACTTAGAACTCCTTGACTTTTCATTCTTCTCCAGGAAGTCACAATGTGAATACAATTTTTTTTAATTCTATTTTACTTCTCAATTAAAACATATCATCCCCTTCTAGGTACAAAGGAATTATATGTAGGTTGTATATAAGAATACCCAGTTTACTTTTTTAAAATTTCCTTTCTTTGTTATAGTCCTACAAAGGCCCTGCATTTTCCTAATCCTCATCACCCACAATTTAGGTAACAAATCAGCTTTTTTTGACCAAAGATGAAAGTGTTGGCAGATATATGAACAATACTCACTAGGCTTTCTATGGTATTTATCTGTCTCAAAGGTATCGATTGCATATCATATTACTCTCCTTTTGTTCTATCATTGACAGCTCTTAAATCAGATTGTTCTATTTACCAAATAATTTTTCACATATACATCTTTCTTCTTTTCTTTTTAATTTTTTTCTAGTTCTTTGGGTGTTTTGCATGTAGTATTTTTCCTCCTTTCTTTTCTCTGGACCTTTTTCTCTATTTTATGTTTTTTTAAGCAAATGTTTAAATTAAGGGGCAAATATACCACAATCTTCATTGTTAATTTAAGAGAAGCTTAAGGTAAAATAATGATGCACTGATTATGGGATTTGGGTCATAGGTACTGTCACATTATTGATGGTATACACCAATGTCATCAATGTCTCAAGATACTGATGTATTTTAAAAATCTCACTGAGATGACCCTCAGTATTGTTTGTCCATCCCCTCCAGTGCTCATAATTATATTTTCTCATAGCCAAGTTGAAGGTTAATAAACACTTGCTTACAATTCAGTGCAATTTTTTTTTTTTTTTTTTTTTACAGTAGGTAGGTCTCTCACTGTTGTGGCCTCTCCCGTTGCAGAGCACATTTTCCAAACGCGCAGGCTCAGTGGCCATGGCTCACGGGCCCAGCCACTCTGCAGAATATGAGATCTTCCTGGACCAGGGCACAAACCCGTGTCCCCTGCATTGGCAGGCAGACTCTCAACCACTGTGCCACCAGGGAAGCCCCAGTGCAATTTTTAATTACGATTTTTAGGACAGTGTTTCCTTTGTTTTTCATTTTTAATTAAGAGTATATAATTCGTGTGTTTTAACTGTTAATAATTGTGGAGAGCTACCTGGCTTACCCAATCAGAGTCTGTTAAAATTCCATACCAATTTCCAACACACTTATCTGAAATTGAGGATAAGGATGTGAACTGAGATCTCTACATGAGTGTTAAGATATAACTATATCTTTATCTACATATGTTCTAGATTCTATTATTGGTTAAAAATATTTATTTACTTTTTCTCCTGGGCCCTCTCTTGCAGCAGAATTATACTGATATAAGGCTTAACAATGCAACCTTCTTTGTTAATTGGAATGTGTGTGCCATTGGCTATTGGGAGTATGTGTCATTTCTAAGTACCTTATGTTGAGCGACCAGGGATTTTTCCTTGTTTGTTTGTTTGTTTCAGTTTCATTCTTGGACACAAGATGCACGTGCTTGATCAAGAAAGGAGCTATTCCATGTTATAGCTTGGTTTCATTTGCATCAATTATTGATAAATGTAAAAGTAGCAGAAAACAGAAACATTGCAGGAAACAAAGTTGATTATATAGTTGGCATGTTCATTTTCCCTAAAATTGCTTAAAACTGTTAGGTTTGGATGTGTTGGCATTTGTGTGAATTAAATAAAATATAAAGTATATGAATTAACATAATTATTATTGAAAAATTATTAAAATAGTAAAAAACAAGTAGTTCTTTTGTATTTATTAAGTAAACTCAGTTGCCTTTTCATTGGATTTTACTTCAACCTAGAGTTTAAATAATTAATTGATCTAATTTTATGTAAAAAATAGTGCTTGCTACACGGTTTTTTAATAATATTTATTTTTAAATTTAATGCCAGGCAATCTCTTACTAGGAAACATAGATGGATAATGCCCTTGTGCTTTTTCGACTCAAGAGAATAAGCCAGGGTTACAGGTGTTGCTTTGTCACCATACACATCCCATAGGACTCTGCAGTGAACAAATAGCCCTTTTATGTGAATCCAGAATACTTTTCCCTTCCTGCACACAGATCCCACCACATTTGTTCAGCCACATCTGCTGCAGGTTAAACAAAAATTGTATTGATGAATTGCAAGTGTTGTTTCACATTCTGTTATTCCTGACAGCAAATTCCTTTTTTTGCAGAAGCAAAACCAAAAGCCAATTTTAGTTCTACATCTTGTTTTGTGAAGTCTTCCCTATAAACACAAGCTACAAAACATTGTCAAATTTTCCTTTAAATTATAGAGTTTTTCATATTTAAATATAAACTATGATATATTCTTTGAGTGTCAAATGGTATTTTTAAATGTATCTAAATCTTGTGGAAGACACAGACAAAAAGAAAACTAATGAGAGAATCACCTTCACTGATACTGGCAAATCGGACTGCTTCCTGTCTGAAGGATGATTCATGGAATGTATTGAGGTCACTTTCCTTTAGAAGAGAGTGCATTCTTAAAACATAAGCAATATATAATACAAAGTAGCTTCACTGTTTTTAGTCCATTTAATAAATAAAAATAAATCTCTTGTCCATTTTGAAAATAATTTTTCTGAATTGTTTACATTGCTCTCTTCTGAATTTTGTATTTCCATTGAACTAAAAAGTTAGCACTACTCCTGCCAAATAATTTAGCTTAGAAAATTTCTAGCATCTAATATTACATAGAATTTTTAACCTAAATATCATCATGAGTTTTCTTTCTCAAAAGACATCAATATAAAATTTGAATTGAAAAATTGGAATATGTGTCACCTATGATGCAGTAATACAATCAGAGGTATTAAATATAATTTCATCTAATAATGGTAAATTACTTAATAATATTTCCCAATATTGATTATCTAACGTATACATGAGTATCTTTAATGATACACTTCCAAAGTGGTATATTTATCTTTAGGCTACTATGATGAATTAAGTTATTTCTGAATGAAAGCATATATTTCAATGATTTATTCACATTGGTTCTAATGATGTCTATCCTTCAATATCATACACAAAATGTGGAATTTTCTGTCTGAAAATCCTTTCAGTGGTTTTGAACACATAGAATATCTTCCATAGGCTTTTCTTTCTCATGGTTAAACATGCCTTGAGTTTTCAAACTAATTCATTTTGAATGGTTTTGAGTATTATCACATTAAATTACAACCTATTGAAAGATTGCTTGTTGTAGGCCTCTCTAAAAGGTTGCCCTTCAGGTTTGCAACAGAAATCAAACTGTGGTACAACCAGTGTTGAATAGATATAATATGTATCCATTTGGTATAAAAGGGGACATTTTGCTACTAAAGCAGCCTGTAATTCCATAGAATTCTTGTATGGCTATATCAAACTGTGACACACATTAAGCTCATTATTTTCAACATTGTCACTTTAGATGTGGAGTCTCTGGTACAACACACCTGTGATAGTATTCATTTGATGAACATACCTGCAGGACCAGAGGTTTTCTTCCTTAATGGCTGTTACCCTCTTGGCTTTTGAGTCCTTCCTCCATACTGTATACCAGAGAAGTTCTGTCGTTTGCAGCCCTCTCATCTCTGTTGCACTATCATTTTTACTCAATGCTTGTTCATATGGTGGTGGGGGCAGAAAAGTGGGGCATTCTCTAATGTTCTGATTAAGCCTCAGTCTCAGACAGGCATTTTGTCCCTGGGTCTTGGGAGGGGGGGACTATTACCTGGGCAAGTTTTCTTCTAAAATGATAGTTCTGGACCCAGCATATATTACTGTTCAGAGTTTTTTTTTTTAAATCTCTTTTTGTTACTTTTACCCCTGTTCTCTTTCCCCAATGTGCAATGTATTTGCACCAGTGCTCCAAGGGAACAATTTTTGTTGTTCTTCCCTCTACATATTAAACATTTTGTTTGAAGAATGAGGGGATGGAATGGTCTGTGTAGAACTTCAGTGATACCTGCTATGTCCCTGACCCAGCCAGCATCACCATAAAGGCATTCTTAGGATTATCTCCACTTCTATCTGCTAATTCCTTATGGGGTTAAAAGAGGAAAAGCCCACAAACAGGTGTGAATCCCCCTACAAGAGCAGACTCCAGAGATTTCAAGTTCTCACATAATTCACACTTAGGTTTAGAAATTGATTAATTTTTTTCAGTTTTTTAACTGGCTTATATGGCACATGGCAGTATGTACCCCAGGCGAGCAACTATTTGTGTCCTGTTTTTACCTGCAGGTGTCTATCACTCCTTATATTTTAAGTTTATATGGTTTGCCTGAAACCTCCCTGGTATGTTAGACAAAAAATAGCTTTGCAATTTTTCCATCTTTCTCCTTATTGTAAGGATGAGAGCAACCCCCTTTCCAGCTTACTAAATCTCTGAGGTGAAATTCAGAGATGTCTTATTAGGGTGTTTTCTTAGGATTTTTAAAAGTCTGGATTAGTTTACCCCCATTTAATTAATAACTTATGCCATATATTAATCAGTTTTTGATATTTCTTTTACAGTTCATTCACCATTTGCAATTTATTAATTTTTCTGTAAGGTCGTCTTAGGTTGAGACAATTTTAAACCAAAACACAAAATGAGTATGTAGAAGGAGGGGTGAAAGCCTAGAACCCACCTAATACTGACTACCCAGATATCTGAGAGTGGGTTGGCAATATTATTAAGTGCCTGTGGGAAGGGGAATTCTGTCATTCTCAGCCCAGGCTCAACCACACCCTATTTGCCATTTCTCTCCTTAAAGGAATGAACATGAATCAAGTAAAACTTTCAGAAGTTGTATACTGAGAACTTTATTTTTTCCTGAAACGGTGAATCAATTGTTATTTTGTGACCCTTTGGTTTGGGGAGTGTCATTAGCTTAGGAGCTAACTAGTTAGATTTCCCCTTTCATTATCTTCTCCACACTTCTCCTGGGTTCATACTGTTTGATTATCCCTCCTGATCTGGGCATTTATATTTTCTTATTCTGAACTGATGATGAATGGGACAAACCTGAGAATAGGAAGGACACTGCTAGAAAACTCAGCCCATGGCAACTCTCTTGCTTTCTTCCCAGATTTCTTTACAGCAAATCCCACCTTTCCAACCACCACACACACACACACACACAAACTAATCCCAAGCCTACTTTTTTTTAATTTTCTATGATAAGTGTGGTTTAATACTCTTTCTGGTGGAGTTGTGGGTAGAGGGTCATCAACCCCATGCTAATATGTCATCTTGTCTAAACTGAGAATGGTTCAGGGGTTACCTTCCCTTTCTAGTGGATTGGCATGATTGACATTTCTTTAATCAATTTGAATGTTCCTAGGGAAACTCTCCTTTCTTTGCTGATAAGTCTCCACATGAAAACCAGTAACATGGATTTTAGACAATCTATATAAAATTTAAATTCCATGAAGTCATTCGGAATGCTTTTGTATCAGAATCACTAAATGCACAGACTGTGAGTTAACTACAAGTAGACTTTGGCATAGCAGATCAAAATCATGACAGGACTTCGAGGGAGTTCAGAGACCTATGGGTAGGATACTTAACACAGCGTTAATACTTGTGGTGTAAGTAGGCAACTGTAAAAGCATTTTCCTATATGCTGATTTTTTAAGGTGTTATAATTGCCTAACAATAGGAAACACGTTTGTATTAGAGTCTTAAGTCTTATATTTCTTTCTGGTAAAGTCAGTACTACAATTTTGCTTATTTTCCAGAGTCTATAAATATTATTTGTCATTGTAAATGATAATTTATTTTACCACTTGTCCAAAGGGGCTATGGAGAAAGTATACATTTAGATCTAAAACACTTTTATTATTAATTATGTGGCATATTTCCACATATGCTTCATAGTTAAGATAAAATTATGAATAATGTTAACATTTTAAAAAGGTTGAAGCAGAATAATTTTTTTTTTTTGGCTAATAAAATAAGCATATGGTTTTAACAGTTTTCTCACTAGACTGTATGCTCTCTGCTTTGCCTGATATTGTCACTATTCTATCTCTGTTTCCAGGTTTATAGTAAGCACTCAATAAATAATAGTTAAATAAATGTAATGTTGGTAACAAGTTAAGGCTGCTGTCATCTACATAGTTCATTTTCAAAGGTGTATCCTCATATGAATCTATTTATTTTACCTCATGTTATGGCACTATTTTTTGTTACCTACCTTGAGCATAACAATTCAAAGCTCTTTCATTATATTTTATTTTTATTTGTTTAAGCACATGGTAAAATAATTACAGAGAAATGAAGTTGCTGGAATATCACAATTAGAGTGAGAACTATATAATATAATTTTATTTTAGCTTAATTTTATTCTAATGTAAAAACCGAATTTAAACAAATATTTTTTAGTTAATTTTTATATAACAAATCAATTTCCATTCTCACTTGGTAGTTTATAACAACAACGTTTTGCTGATATAACTTTAGTTAGAATAAGCAATATAAATATTTGGAAAAGATGACCTACACATTAAAATCCTACTTAGCAAAAATGTCTATTCGGTTTTACATTAATATATAATAATGATTGTTATGTTATCAACACAATAATAGATATTCTTCAAAATGTTATGTGTGTTTCAAAATATTGTTAACTTTTATCTGGAGAGAGGCTATGTCTTCTATGTCTGCCAACAAATGTATTTTTAAATAACTTCTTTGGGTGGCTCTGGGTGGATGGAGCTCAGCTGGTCCTCCTGAACTTCCAGTGTTCAGCTTTTATCTTAGTATAATAGGTAGAAACTCTATGGAATCCTATTAACTTTAATTAAATTATAGTACTCATTCAGATACTGAAGTATAAGATTTATTTAAGTCAGGGATCTTTGATTAGAAAATCAGAGAGAAATTTTAAACTATTATAAGCAATTCTTGGCTAGCTTAGCTTAATAGAATCAGGTTGAAGAGATTCATCATTTTTAAGGTAAGGAAACCCAAGCACAAATAATACAGAAAAACTCAGTCAGTCTTGTTCTAATTTTACCCCTTCTTTCTGCTTTGGTGTAGCTCTGCTTTGGTCTGGAACACCAAAGAGTTATGATCACTGCCTGGCTCTCCCTGAGAAGAAAAATTAAACTAGAAATCGTGGGGCCTGGGGCAGGCCCTTTTCTAAATACAGTATAAATTCTTACTCTAGTTGGTTATCTAAGGAGTAGTTGATATAAAATATGTTTTTCAAAATATTATAATTATGATTTATTTTTGTCTTATTTCTATGAAAAAATATTATTATTTTTAAGGATACTTAACCAACATTAGTCTGAGACTACATATTATGTATTATTACATATTACATATTATTAAATGGCCTATAGTATCACTCTAAGAAAGAAAACAAATCACCATTAACAGGTTTTATTAAAAAAAACAATTTTTTCAAGGAATCAGCATTAGATTCAAGGTAGATAACATTACTGTTGTGCTTTCAGGAATTGTGGTCCCAAAAGAAAACCCTTATTTGTTAGGAAAATAATAAGTCAATATGTTTAAGTCCAATTGTCCTTATGACATTTCACACTTAAAAATTATAATATTTCTGGAATTCCCTCACATTCCAGTGGTTAGTATTTGGTGCTCTTACTGTCGGGGTCCTGGGTTCAATCTCTGGTTAGGGAACTAAGATCCTGCAAGCCGTGCGGTGTGGCCAAATAAATTATAATATTTCTAAAAATAATAAAAATATGTATCAAACATATTTTAATCTTTCCTGAATTGTCCCCTTTTCAATAGAAATTATAAACTGGCTGCTCCTAATAAAGTGTAGTTCTCAAGATAAATAATGGAGCTTTTTAAAAGGGAACTATGCCTGGCACCTGAATCCACAGCTACTGATTTTGTACTTATTAGGTGGCCCTAGAAAAAGGAGCTTTTAAACCTTCCACGGGTTATTCCTTGTACATCCAGGATTGAAAATTGTAGTTGAAGAAGATGTGTCCTCACAAAAGAGAACATTCCTGTTCTTTTATTTATTCCCTCTCTCTCTCCAAATTTTTCTTCCACAGTCTTTCTCTTTGACTTGTTCAGAGAATATAGAGGTGCCTGGAAAGTTATCAAAAACATCAAAAAGTTATATCATGACAGTCTTGTTAAAGAAAGAGATTTCCAGAATAACACATGGGTGGCTTTGAGTATTGCCACACAAAATACAGGTGAATGTAATTGCTGTTGAAACATTTATAGGGTACCATAATTCAAGGTACTTCCAGATAACTCATTGTCTAACTCACCCATCTCATAAGTTAGCATCTCATGTCTTACCTTGGCTCCTCAATATTATCTCATTTTCTGTCTTAAGAGCAGTTGTGAAATAATTTTTAGGCATAAGTAATCTATCCCTTTGTATGAAATGGATCAATATTGCAGAAAAATTACTGAAGGAAGTACATTAATATTTTCAGAACATTAACACATTACACTTTACTCTGAAAAATGGTAGAAATTATAGCTTCTTGCTCATTGGTCATTTGTGCTTTACACATCACCATATACAATCAAAATTAAATATATTATATTTAGTTCTAAAATGAGGTTCTCTCCTCCCAATAAAAGACTCAGTTTTTAAACCTATTTTCAAAGCTAAAAACATGGAAATTATCAGTTATTTATTTTTTTGTCCTTATTGACACTATTCAAACACCAAGTACTGACATTTTCATTTCCTAAGCATCTAGCAAATTCATCTTTACTCATCTGTCTAGAAAGGACAATGATCAGATCATTTTTTGCCTGAATTAGTACAATAGACTGTTAAATGGGTTTATTCAACTTGAACACTGTAGTAAGATTGTCTCTTAAATCATTTCTGCACAGCTGTATTTCCTTCTTTGGATTCCCATTGTCTTAAGAATAAGGCTGCCTGCCTTATGGGGCCTTATATAATAAAGCTTTTCCTTTCTCTCCAACCTCATCTCTTGTCTTTTCTCCATCACACATTTAGTACCCATAAACTCTGTACCTCAGATATACTGAACTATCTTTGCCCACCAAAGTGACCTGCTGTCTCTTATTATTCATTCCCCCACCACCCATACTTCTCCACATTTCTCCACTTTTTCTGAGCAATTCATATTTACCTTTCAACTCTTTCCTTTAAATAGGGGTTCCTCTGGAACACTTTTCTGGCCCTAAGACTAAGTTCTACCTGTTTTTTCACTTTTGTTTCACCCAATATTACCCCATCACAATACTTTTCACACCTTAGTATAATTACCTATTTTAATTGTCCTTATATCCCCCAAATTCTACTAGAGAAGAGTTGTGTCTATCTTTAGGTGTGGCTGGATTCCAAAGATTTTACAAAAAATAAGTACCAAAGTAATATGTATTAAAAACATGGAATAAAATCTAATAGTATCCCAAATGTATTAACGGATTTGCTATTTGAAAGATTCAAGTACAGTTAGAGTAATTTTGTAAACAGGAAAAAAATAATATGATATTGGAACTGGGAAGGCTATGGGGAGAGATTTATTGTGTTTTCAGGCACCAAGGATCATGGTAAAACTACATTTATTTTTTTTTCTAAAAGAAGACATATAGAAGGCCTTTGGGTGACACTTTTTAAGTGACTTCTGTGCCTAGCAGCTTTTTGATTGTCATAACCACATTGTCTCGAGACAAATGGTTGTGAACGTTCTGGTACATGGAGGTCAAGGGGCAGCCTCACAGCATATAAATTGGCAGCACTTTAAGACTTGGTAAAGAACACATTTTCATAATTAACAAAAAAAAAAAAGAAAGAGTGCAATAATGCAATGCATCACTTTTATTAGGATTAGATTCCAAGCTCACTAGCATAAAGTGGTGTTAGGACAAAGCATCCTTAAATTCTTTCAATTTTGTAGGTTAACTGCTCAAATGTACTTGGAGATCATTTGTTCTTAACACGGTATCATCAACCCTTTAATAATTGGTAGATATTGATCCAAGATTCTAACAAGATTATGGCTTCCCCCTGAAACTTTGGAGCCTGTACTTTTTGTACTTGCTGCTTGGAACACTTCTCTGTCTTTTTGGTAACAGCCCTTCACCATTCTATAATAACTTGAAATGTCTCTTCTTCTACAAGGTTTTCCTTGACAGCTTCCTCCTAAAATAATGGTCTTCCTGTCTCATAGAACCCTGCTTTCTTAAAGCACTTATTTTAGTATATAACTATATTTTAATTAGTTTAATTTCTGTCTTTTCAACTCTGCTATAATAGTCCATTAGTATAAAAATGTCTGTTTTCTTTCTTTTCCAATAGCATGTCCTTAGAGTCTAATATTGTGCTTGAAACACTGTAGGCATTTAACACAGATTTTTGATTAATTCACAATTGAATTAATTAATATACATAGAAACATAACTAGAAATCATTACATTATTGCTGTATTACTGAATCATAATTTTTCTTTTTACATTTTTATTGTTGATATTTTTTATATTATTGTGTATTTTTTATTGTGATTAAAATGTTTAAATACAGTTTAATATAGCTTTACAACAGTTACAGTTTTAGTATGACAACAAATATAGACTGGGCGTTACTGTGTACCAGACACTGTTTGGAGAGCTCAAGACACAGCAATGTTCCTGATCCTATTTTACTGATATTTAATTAATAAATATTTAAGAATGATAACTACAATAATAAATCATAGCTGTAAATTACACAAGAAGAGCTTGTCTTTATGCTTGATTTCTGCAGAACATTGACAGAGCAGGACCCTAAAGTTTCATATGATGAGATAAGTAAATCAAACTGGTAGGTTATGTATATTTACAATCTTGATCAAGAATATTCAGTTAGAAGATATTTAATTTTACAAAAAGAGTGGTTAAGTTACTCACTATTTTCTGCCAATTTTGTTAACTAATGTTCTTTTCTTTAGACTTTAAAACCAGGTTACATATTTTGGGGATTGAACAATTATAATATTTATTATCTATTATTTAACCTACATCAGCACTTATGACAATAACAAAATAACAATAAAACTTTTGATCTTTAATCATTGTGATTGACATGTTACATTTAACTGTTGACTTGTATATGCATTAATGCTGTAGTAGTTAAGATAGTTACATTGCCAGTGATAATAGTAAATATCCACTAAATTATTTTACTTCATTAATTTATTTACACCAATAATGTGCAGAAAGCAGTTTAAAGGCACTTTATATATGTAGCTTACAGTGTATTTTCTCTAAAAAAGATATAAAACGCTTGTGAACATTTTTCAAAGATGCATTTTAAGTGAACTTATTTAAAAAAATAAATAAATAAACGAATATAACAGAAAAAATCTCACAGATATGGAGATCAAACTAGTGGTTACCAATGAGGTGGGAAGGGAGTGAGGCAAGATGAGCATAGGGCATTAAGAGGCACAAACTATTATGTATAAAATAAATAAGGTACAAGGATATATTGTACAGCCCAGGGAACATAGCCAATACTTTATAATAATTTTAAGTGGAGTATAATCTATAAAAATATTGAATCACTGTGTTGTTCACCTGAAACTAATATAATGATGTAAATCAACTATGCTTTAATTTTAAAAAAAGAAAAAAAAGTCATTTGTAAATTCATTTTTAAATGACTTTTAAATGAAAAAAGACAGTCATTTTTTTAAAAAAATGAAAATGTTTTATTTAAAAAAAACTTATTTTATATTTATGTGATAAGGACACTTAAGATGAGATCTAACCTTTTAAAAAATTTAACTGCATGATACATTAAAATCGACTGTAAGTGCCATATTGCACAACAGATACCTAAAGCTTTGTCATCATGCTTAACTGAAACTTTATACCAGTTTATTAGTAACTGTACACTTCCCCCTCCTACCAGTCCCCGGCAATGACCATTCCACTCACTGATTCTGTGAATTTAACCATTTTAGATACCTCATATACGTTGAATCATGAAGTACTTATACTTGTCTTTGACTTCCCTTGTGGCACAGTGGTTAAGAATCTGCCTGCCAACGCAGGGGACACAGGTTCCAGCCCTGGTCAGGGAAGACTCCACATGCTGTGGAGCAACTAAGTCCATGTGCCACAACTACTGAGCCTGTGATTTAGAGCCCATATGCCACAACTACTGAAGCACACATGCCACAGCTACTGAAGCACACGTGCCTAGAGCCCATGCTTTACAACAAGAAAAACAACCACAATGAGAAGCCCACACTCTGCAACGAAGAGTAGCCTCCACTCACCACAACTAGAGAAAGCCCACATACAGCAACGAAGACCCAATGCAAGCAAAAATAAATAAATAAATAAATATATATATATATATATATATATATATAAATATTAAATTAAAACAAAAAAACTTGCCTTTCTGTGATTGACTTATTTCACTTACATTAATGTTTTCAAGTTTCATCCTTGTTGTTGCATACTGCAGAATTCCTTTCTTTTTAAGACTGAATAATGTTCCATGGTATGTACATATCACATTTTCTTAATCTATGTAACTGTTGACAGATATTTATGTTGTTTCTACAACTTGGCTATTATGGATAGTGCTACAATGAAACTGGGAATGCAAATATCTCTTTGAAATTCTGCTGTCATTTTTTTTTGCATCAACACCCAGAACTGGGTTTGCTGGGTTATATGGAAGTTCTATTTTTAAGGAGATGAAAGACTTATGTACTAAAAACTATGAAAGATTGATGAAATAAATTATAGAAGATACAAAGAAATGGAAAGGCTTCCCATGTTCATGGATTGAAAGACTTAATGTTGTTAAAATCTCCATCTACACACAGTGATCTACAGATCAATAAAATCCTTATGGAAATCCTAAAGACACTTTTTTTTCAGAAATAGAAGAAAAAATTCTACTATTCATATGGACCACAAAAGACCATGAATAACCAATTTAATCCTTAGAAAGACAAATCTGGGGGCCTCACACTTCCTGATTTCAAACTATATTACAAAGCTACAGTAATCAAAACAAAACATATGGCATTGGCATAAAGAGAAACATATAGATCAATGGGACAGAATAAAGAGCCCAGAGTTAAGTTCTTTAATATAGGATCAGTTATCTTTGACATGGTGCCAGGAATACACAACAAGGAAAGGACAGCCTCTTCAGCAAATTGATACTAGCAAAACTAGAAATACACAATCAAAGGAAGAAAATTAGCACTTTATCTTATATCACCATATACAAAAATTAACTCAAAATAGAATTAAGACTCTAATGTAAGACCTGAAACTATAAAACTACTAAAAGAGAACATAAAGGGAAGCTTCATAACATTGGTTTCAGCTATGATTTCATGTTTTAAAACTTTAAAAATTTTATTTTATTGATGTATCATTGTTTTAAAGTGTGTTAGTTTCTTGGGTACAGCAAAATGATTCCATTATTTATCCATCTATCTATCTATCTATCTCTATATGTATATATATATATATTCTTATTCATATTCTTTTCCATTATGTTTTTTTACAAGATATTGAATATAGTTCCCTGCACTAGACAATAGGACCTTATTGTTTATCCATCCTATATATAATAGTCTGCATATATTAATCCAAAACTCCCAATCCATCCCTCCCCCAGCCCCCACCCATTTGGCATCCACAAGTTTGTTCTCTTTGTCTGTGAGTCTGTTAATCTTTCATAGATAAGTGTATTTGTGTCATATTTTAATTCCACATATAAGTGATATGTTGTCTTTCTCTTTCTGAGTTAATTTGGTTATGATTCCATGATACAACAGCAAAAACACAGGCAACAGAAACAAAAATAAACAAGTGGGACTAGATAACAGAAAAGGTTTACACACACCAAAGGAAAAAAATGACAGTGGAAAGGGAGCCTACAGAAAGAGAGACCATATTTGCAAACCATATATAAAATAAAGAGTTAATCCTCAAAATATTTACAGAATTCCTGTAATTCTATAGCAAAAGTGCAATAACCTGATTAAAAAATAGGCTATGGACTTGAGTAGACAGTTTTCCAAAGAAGACATAAAAATGGCCAACAGGTGCATGAAAAAGTGTTCAATATCACTAATCATCCAGGAAATGCAAATCAAAACCACAATGAGAAGTCACTGTCTTTCATAACCTAATGCTAGAAGTTATCTTCCAACATTTTTGCCACATTCCATTCTAAAAACAGGTTATTAGGTCCATATTACACTCAGAAGATATTATACAATAGTGTGAACACCAGGAGTTAAGTGTCATTGTAAGTCATTCTTTAAGTTGTCTATCATAGTGTCAGTGAGACAGCATAGTAGTTGCTACAACCATGTACATTTTGCCAAACTGCTTAAGTTTGTCTAGGTTTTAGTTCTAGCTCAATAATTTATTTTCTTTGTGATCTTGTCAAATTGTTAGCCTTATAATCACTTCATGTTTTTCAGTCACTAAACTAGAGGCAACCTCTACCTATCTCATAGGAATTGTGAAAAGACTAAATAATAGTTTCTCAGTATTGGTCCCATTGACATTTGGACAAGAAAATTATTTCTTGCAGAGGTCTGTGCATTGTAGGATATTTATCAACATCCCTGGCTTCTATCTATTAGATTGCAGGAGCACTACTCCTGTAGTGACAAACAAAAATGTCTCCAGACACTGCCAAATGTCTCCTGGAAGGCAAAATGACCACCAGTTCTGTAACACTGGTTTAAAAGATTTATTGCTCAGTGAAATTATTAAAATTTGCTGTACAACTAATACAATATTAGCTATTTTTATAATCATTTATGATTTTCAACTGTTTTATCCTCACTTAAGCACTGAAAGAAAATATATGAGCTCCGACAAAATGAAAAGAAAAAACAAACAAACAAAACACAATGACAACACCTGAGATAGAAGTCAGATCAGATAGATAGATGGAGTGGAGCCTCTGGCAGCCTGCATTATTGAAAAGTTTTCATGGGGTCATCTACCCAGTTAGTTTCTATGTCATTTAAAATTCCAGAGATTACAGTTATTTATTTTATTTACATTTATATCTTTGGTTTAAAGACATCAGGGAATCTTCTCCAAAATCCAAATAACTTAGTGAATAAGACTAAATGAGTGATTTTAAAATATTGTTTTATAAAAATATATTCAAATTTGACTATAAAATGACATGTTCATCTCTTTATAAGTTGTGAATAGTGCACTGAGGAGCAATGAGTGTGAGGAAATTAAAGTTTTAAGTTGACAATTTAAGTCACTGACTGTGGAGGACAGAGAGAAAGAGAGAGAAAGACACATAGAAAATCAGTATACAGAAATAACATATTAGCAGAAAATCAGTATACAGAAATAATATATTAGCTATCTTGAGGGAAGAGTGCTAGTTACAATTATAAACATTCCTAATGCTGCTTGCTTAAGAGAAATCTGATGCTAGAAAATATTTTAATAATGCATGCTTTTTAAGTTACTCAATTCAATCAAATGTCATAATGTTTGTAAAACCTTTTCTTTTCAAAATTGGAATATATGCCTATGTAAGAGTTGATGATAATGCAAATAGTGAAAACATCACAGCTAAAGCAGTCTTTACTAGTAATTTATTGTGTAGGTGTAAGAGGATGTAATTAAGATTTACCAA